>NW_027269266.1:8225000-10625000 GCF_023055355.1 Agelaius tricolor | reverse complement strand
GCTCATATTGGCTTAGTAGAATCCAACACTTAAACTGCAGCTTATTTTAGTGATCTGATGATTGAAATATCAGTGACTACTCTGTTCTCCAATTATCTCCTTGTCAGAGGAAATGAAGACCTGAGGTGTGCTTTAAGGGATGGTGCTGTCATAGCTCACACCTATGATTTCATGATAAAATATACAAGTTCTGGGCTATGGAGCTTAATCAGTTATTTGCTAATGGATGCAGACAATAAGAAATATTAAAAAATTCAAGCAAGAAGTTTTTGCTTTAGCTCAGTTCAAATTTATAAACTCTTTCCTCCAATCTATTCAACACAAATATTTCTGCAGGCATCAGAAATCCTTGGATGTCACCTGCATTCTGTCGTACTCTTAGTACTACTCATGAGAAGTTTGTGATCCCAATTTAAACATTAGTTTGCTATATGACTTCAGCTAGTCACTTCCCACTGCACATTTTCTATTTTCTCACCTGCACAGAGGAAGTAGAGTCATAATTTCTGTAATATGCCTTAAGTTTTTGAGCTAAAAAGTGCTTTTTAATGCACCACTAATATAAGACAAACACCAAACCCTAATATAAGTCTTTGCTCCTCTGGTGTCACCAGAGTGTCAGGATAAGACCCATATTTTTGATTCAGGCATAAAATATTGATAATGGTTGATTGTTAACATAATTTTGTCAGGCAGGACTTTTTTTTCTCCTTCTCAGATTAAAAAGCCAGTGCACCTTAGAGAAAATTTTATTCCTCTGTGGACTGGCTCCAGTAGTTTACTCTTGGACAAATTTTATTTGTTTGCTGATGAGACACATATTTTAAAAAATGATTATGATGATATTCTTGCAGTATAGTCTTGCATGCTGTTAACACTTAACAAAGGAGACAAGGAGCTGGGAAAAAATGGTTAGTGTGAAGTGAAATATTATAAAATATTAAGCTGTGTCATTTTCTGTAGCAATTTTTTTATCTGCTTCATACAACTGTCAACAGGGATGACCATCCTTGTATTTTTATTGCCCTGATTGTTCAAAATGGCTTCTTGGCTTGTGACTATTATTTTGAATCTGCACTTCATTATGCCAAATATTTGCATATACAATTCACTTATACTGACCCCAGGGAAATGCCCCATGAACAATCACTGTGACTGAGTTTGAATGAATAATGAAATGCTAATGGAAAAATGTGGGCCCACCTGATAGCAACTGAACTGTGCTCACCATAAAATGGGCTGGATCAAAGGTCTTGTTAAAAATTCTTTCCCATACCATAATCAGAACATATTAAGATTTGAGTGTAATTTTGCATAGGTAGTGCAAGTAAGTTTCCTAAAACTGCTTTCTTCAAATTTTATCATTTGATTCTTATTCATAGGGAATGAGGGTGGTGTACAAATCATTGGGTTTCCTTCTCCTTTTATCTATAGGACACTAGCAGGGGAAGTGTAGTGCCACCCTTCCCTTTCCTTATTTCTTCAAGATTTGTGAGCTGATAATAATTCAAAATTACTTTATTAAAATTCAGTTTTCTCAGGGAGGATGGAATCTCAACATTTCCCAAGTGAATTTCTGACTGAAATAGCAATGATGGTTACACATGGCCAATTTCATAAATGTCAGTGGTATACTATTCAGACTTTTGCATTGCTTTAGAAGAAATAAATAATATATCTACACACTCTTTTGCAACCAGCCTGTTGGTTCATACATTGAGTCTGCTCTTCTCCCACTCTAAGTTTGCCATGGTGTCATACCTGGCTCCACACAGCTGCATTATCTGAGAGCTGTGGCCAAGCTTGTGGGTCCTGCTGTGGGGTTGTGTCCTACACCGGGGTGTGACAGCATGGCTGCTGTCTTCAACCCTCCCAGGTGTCCCCTTCCAAGCACAGCAACAAAAAAAATTCTTCCCACCAACAGAAATTACGCTTCAGCAAGCATGACATGAAGGAGGTGTGTGTTATAGCTGCCCTTACCTCATTCCACTCCGTCCCCCACAGACTGTGTTCATGGATGCCAACCCTCCCACTTAGGTGGGAATCCTGAGAAGGTGAATATTGAAATATTGTTGCTTGGTGTGGTAGGGAAAAGCCCTGGAATAGCATAACGTGTGATCAAAAACTTTTCAGTATGATTACAAAGAGGCAAGGAAAGGAAATACACCGTTTTCTGGAGGGAAATTAACTAATATACAAAACGATGAAGCACAAGGGAATTTGCTGCCAACTACAGGCATAAAACAAGGATTGGAATGGCACAGGTGAGCCCCAGATGGAGAGGAATTTGGAGGAAGAACTTTAGTTTCATGCATACCAGACACTTTTCTCAGCAGATTCCCTCTGAGGCCAGGCAGGAGAGGGACAGTGATGGCAAAGGCAGCCCTACAACAGCCAGGCTCAAAGTGACTCGCCACAAGAAGAGTTAAAAGACTGTCTGCTGCTTAGTAGCTCTTCCTTGTCTCTGCCATATGTTACTTAGATTGCATTTTCTTTAACTAAGTAGCAGCTCAGTGAGTATCTGAAAGCCCCGGAGCTCTTGAGGGAAAGCTCAACTCTGTCCTCTCTCCTCTCCTGACCCACTGGGATCTGAATTACTGAGCCACTCTGCCCTCTGCAGAGACACCTCCAGCAGCTTCAGGCAAGGCATAAATCAATGGTCAATTTGTAGGAGGGAATAGATTAGACGATCACTGAGCCCCACAATGGGCTTTCAGCCTCTAGAAGTTGTGTTTGGTCAATTCAAAACATTCAGAGAAGCACTTTTAACTACTGTGCCTCAATCATGCATGAGTCAGAGTTTGTAAATATATTGTCTTTTAGGCTCTTAGGTAAAAAGGTTGACTTATTCTGTGAACATTATTTTAAAAAGAAAATTATGTCAATATATTTTTTTGAACAATTAAGTGCAAACAGTTCATTCCCAAACCACCAGATCATGAATGAAGAATATTTCTGATTCCTTATAATTCAATATTTCTTCTACAAAGGCTGTCAGAGATGTGTTATCATGTCATTCTGATGTCTTTTCCAGAAACTAGAAAAGAACAGTAGTCCAAACTTCTTCTGAACAGTATCATATTCAACATATAACATGTACCACGCAGGTTCAATCAGTGACTGATTGTGGTGATTTCTAGGAGTCATTTTTCTTCACAAGAGTTAAACAGGCTGCAGCAGCTAAGCAGGTGATCCAATGATCTCTGGGAGATATTTTTACTATCCACAAAACTAAGGCAATACTAGACCAAAACCAAGCTGCAGCTGTTTTTGACTAAGTGTAATTTAGGCATTGCATAACAATAGTGTAATCTGTTTTACAAAAACAATAAATTAATCCTCCACTAAAACTGTGCATTTCTATTGTATGTGAGGCATCTGTCTAAATACCAGGGCTAGCACATTTCTGATTAAGGTAGTCCACTGCCTTTTTGTAGGAAGTGGTACCAAGCTCAGAGTCATTCTTCCGTGTACTCTAGGCTTTGTGTCTGCTCTCATTATTAGTTAATGGTATCAAACACATCATTTACTGATGTAAGCATTCCCTTAACATAGGATTCCTTAGTTCTAACTACCTTTTTCTGAACTTAGGTTTCACAAATCTACTCCTTACCTGTAAATGGTTCTTCTACTACCCCACAAGTAGTTGTAAATGTTGAAGATGACATCAGTCATCATCTGAGTAATTTTGAGTTATCCCAGTGAATTTAGATTGTTAGGGCCTTGCACAAATGTCTTCTGATTTGCCAATGTACTTCTGTGTGCTGTTGTGTTCAGCTGCATACACAACATTCTTTTCAGTAATTTTTACCCCTCTATGGTTGTCTTTGAGTTATTTGCAGAGCTTGGCTAACCCTGCCTGCTAAGGCACCAAACAGCCACTCACTTGACTGTCCAGTAGACAGTGGACATTTGTTTTTGTTTGTTTAGTTGGCTTTTTTGTGTTTTGTTGGTTTTTTGTTCATTATGTTTTGTTTTTGTTTTAGTTTTAAAGTCAAAACTAGGCTGCTTTGTACTTTCTTTGTGTGCTGGGACAGTTGATAAAGGATGTGCTGTCTCTTAGTGCAAAGAATATTCCTTTGCAAGACTTAATATTCTCTTCATTTTACTTAGGCTGTTGTTGTTACTCAGGCATTTTACTCCAACTGTAGCAAACAACAATTTCAGCACTTCCTGGTTGTCTGCTTTCTCACTCTGTAAAATGCTTATATCTCATTACTTTTAATTTATGGATTTTCAGATCCTATAGTGGGTGATTGAATCAGATTATTTTAATTTTTCAATTATAATTTTATGCAGGCATTTTTATTAACTCAAAGTGCATCTGGAAATCTTGGTAGTAAGTGAGATGTGACTTTAAGTATCCTGATATTAAGGAAGATATATGGCAATATTATTTGATCTACCACAGCAGAACAGTGCAGAACATCAATTATATAGAACTCTTTATATATTAACAATATAATGATAACTTTGGTTCCTTCAATTTTGAGCTTAATTTTTCTCATCTGTGTATTTGTATTACATTGTGTAAGACAGGTGGTATGAGATGTATTTTTAAGCAATGTCATGTAAGAGCAGCACTAATTGCTATTATATGCAATAGAGATCCAGAATGACTGACAAATTAATGTCTTTTTCCCACTTCTCCAGCCACTTGAATTGCCTGTGACTTGAAAATCAGGAAGTGAAAGAAGAATATGACCCTCCTCCCTCAAATAGTGAAAATAAATGCCCTCAAAGAATTATTCTACCAGAGAGACAGGATTTTTGCTTCCAAATTAAATTAAATGCATGGTCTGTTGCCTAAGATCTGATTACAAAATGTAGTTCTCTGTTAACACCTATCTACATACAAACCATATTAAGTTTAACCTAGTTTTCTCTCTGGGACGAAGGACAAGTTATACAAAGCACACTGTTGTGCAACAAATACATTATGTTCTCTAAAACTGCCAGTCCCCAATGCAAGCTAGGAAGAATGCTGTGCAATACTTTCTCTAGAAGAGTAATAGTATCCTTGATCTTCCTAGTTTTAAAATATATATGTGAAAACCCCCACAAATATAAAATGGGTACAGAATCATGCAAGAGGTGTATAGACACACTTCATTTTTAAATATATATGTATATACAAAACATATATAAAAACTTTTGGGTTTTGCAAATATATATTTTCCTTACCACTAAAGCTAAGGAAAATATCTCTGCCTTTATTTAAATTAAAATAAAAAAGAAAGAGAAAGACAATGAAATAAAAATTTCCAGCCTTGTAACTGAAAGATAAGTTTGCAGGCATGAAATCCAGAGACATGTAAAACAGAACCAGTAAATAGAAAAGAACATGAAATCCATTAGTTTAAAAATTCACCCTTTAAAATCACATTTCAAGAACTCACCCTTACCTGTAGTGTCTTAGAAGCCTGGCTGACAGCACAGGATTTATACACTTATGCCAGGGTATTTTAGACAGAAAATAATCTGCTTGATTATTTTGCTCTTGCTTTTGTTGTAACTGAAGAACACAGAGAAAACTTTAAGTAAGCCACCAGTAAAAGACAATGATGTAGGAAAGTTGGCAGAAGTCTACAACTATTTTGGTCTGGAACAGTGCTATGATCTTCTATTTCCTGAAATCCTACTGAAATTCTGTATATGGAAAGAGTTAGGTGGATCCACAGCCCAAACCACTCAAGAACCAGAGCCAGGTATTGCCTGGATGCAGGCAACAGAACTGTTGGAAAGAGCTCTCCTGGCTTCTCCCCTTGTGGAGTTTAAATAATCCATCCCATGGTGTAAGAAAGTGCTGCTATATGCTTCCAATTCTATTTTAGTGGGGAAAAATCTACCTTTCAAGAAAATGACCAGGCTATACTTTTTTACTTTGGAAAAAATGTCACCAAAATTTCTGTGGTGGAAAATCTTTTCCATCCAAATTCCCCTTGAATTCCTTTTGGCAATAAAACACATGAAGAAAGTTTCACAGATGATGAAATACATGTACCCACAATTTAAGATTATTATACAATTTAGAACTGCTAAAATGCTTACTTGCTGGTTCACTGAAATATCAAGAAGTGTGGATCATTTCTTGTAGAAATGGGTTAAGTCCAAGGAAAACTCAAAAATGTAAATAATCATCAGCTGAGGCCTTCATTTTCTCCCTTATGCCATTGTCTTTCCCTTTTTACTTGTCACCATTTTTCTAAATCACATCAGTTTTCTCAGATACTACAATGTTTTTAATCATAAATATTCCACTAATTATACATTCTTTTCATGAATCAATGCATATCTCAACTTATGTAAGGATAGATCTCAGGGTCTTGGTTGAAATTCTGTGTATTTCCAGACTCATTCTGTCCCTTTACAAATATTTTGATATTTTGTTGGTTTTTAAATTATAAATATGGCATTTTCAACATTTAAGGAGAAAATCATATTAAAATACCTGTGTACCCTTTATAAAGTAAGGACATCCACAGTTTATTGTTGTTTTTTTTTTTTAAAACAAATGGCTTAGGGAGATTATTTCCTGAGATCTAATTGGAATTTTTTGTTTTCCAAGTTTTATTGTTGTTGCCTCTGAGATCACTGTGCACTGGAAAGATGAGTGTGATCTATGTTACCTACATCCTTGCATTAGGTATTTTGCAGACAGCAATAAGATCTCTTAGCCCCTTACCCTTCCTCTCTGAAGGCTGAGCAGATCCATTTCTCCTCTCCTCCACAGACCTCTGTCCCCTCACCATCTCTTGGGTCTTCAGTATTCTTGCTGTGGAAATAGCTGGATGCTTCATGCCACGTTTCTTCCATAGAAGCTGTTCAAACTCTGAGTACAGAAGTATTCCCTGCACCTCTATTACACCTTTCCTATGAATTTCTCAATTTGGAAACCAGCTTTTCTGAAAGAAGTGACAGTGCTTGACTTCTGCACTGGTGGAAGGATTTTCTTTTGGGGAATCCCTTCTCCACCATTTCCTTCTTTGAACCTGGAATGTCTTTAGGACCAGATGTAAAAGTTCTGAAATTAAAAGGTAATAAGAAATTCAGTGGGACTCATTATTAGCCCAGGGAAGATAAAACTCTTCCTAAGCAGCTAGAAACGGGAAGTGCTTTTGTAAAAATAATGCATGGTATGGAATAATAACCCCACCTGTAACACCCACTATAAATTCTATCCACTGCCAGGCTGACACTCCTGGGCTTCTAGCACCTTCTTTCCTTTGTGTCTAACTTAGACAAGTTTGTTGTCTATATTTTCATAAAGAATTTAACTAAATTTATTTTTATTCCCTTTTTTTTCCTTCCTGTCATCCACATACTGCTATTATTCTACCCATCAGGGGATCATAAAACCATAACCTCCCATCTTATTAACAATAGAACTAGTAATTGTTAATATAGAACACTGACAGGCATAATTACACAACAAATAACTTCACATTTTAATCCCTTAACACAAAATTTATCTTACTCATTTACTAATCCCCATTTCACAACACAACTTACACATTCTTTTATTAGTGAGTTATTTGGGCATGAACATTTGGGTTATTCACTTAAACAGATACCTGGAATTTAATAAGCCTTACATATCCTTTTCAACATCCATGACGAGTCTGATTATAGAGTCTTTTGCTAGGATACCACTCTTGCCAGGCTGCATTTGGGGTGTGAAATTCAGTCCATTAATCAAGCACCCATAATAGCAGTACTGACAGTACCAGAGCAGGGAGCATAAACATCCTAATCATCTCCTGAATTATTTAAGAACAGGTATAGGTAAGCACAATGGGAGATCTCCAAAATTAATTTTTGCCTTTTGTTAAATTTCTCTCATTTTTCACCACTTTTGAATAGTTGTCTCAAATAATGCAGCAAAAATTTTTCCAGAGCTTGTACTGGAATGAACAAGACAAGTAAAAACTCGAGGAATTCAAGGTTAAGCCCAAGGCAAAGATTACAGCAGAAACTTTGTTTTTCATTTACATTTTAGCTCCATCTCAGCTGGATAAGATGGAGCAACCAAGGCAATAATCTACCTTACAGAGTTAATAATCAGAAAGAATCTAGATTACTCTGTGGTGAGAAAAAAATTTTCCACACCTGATCAACAGAGGATACTTTGTGGAGGAAAGATTTTGAGGACTGGAGAAAAAAAAAAGAATTGCTTTTTTCAAAGTGTGACATTAACTCTTTATATTATGAGAACTGGAAGATATAATGAAGCATATATTGCAGGGCACTGTGGTTTGTAGCTAGAATCTGAAATTTCCCAGTAACTTCTAGCACAGACTGATGTCACTTGTTATTTCATAAAAATGTAGTGACTAGGGAAGTTTGGGTGAATTTTTTGCGTCTTGCTGTCCTGACAGCTAAAAATTTTAGTCTCTAGTCTGCAGCTCAGTGAAACAAGGTAATTTGTTCTTTTCCCTGCACAGAGATCCTAGCTACACTCAGATGCTGTACATACCCACTTCCATCCTTTTTTAGTGTTCCCTAGTAAGGAGAAACACTCACACACACCTGCAGAGTGTAACTGAAGAGAGCACGCTGTACACAATCAGTGCCCTGTGCCCTCTGTGCCCTGACCTTCTCAATGTTTTGGCTATCAGGACTGCCCACGACTCATCCTTGTATTTAGAAATAATCAAAATAAGGCAGCACTAAAGCTGTGCATGTCTACCATCACCTTAAGGCAGGCCACAGGAGAAGAAACCAGTGAATAGGTTTGTGGTTCTTGTCTCTGAGTAGGTCTGAAATATCCAAAATTTGATATGTTTTTGCAAAGGTATTCTGGTTTAGATAATCTTCTAATAATCCTCATTAGGAAAGAGAGCTCCAAGAAAAAAAATATCCCAAGCAACCAAAATAGGGCAAGATATTTTAAATGCAATTCACCATGACCAGCTGTATGATTCCCACTAGTAGCTGCATCTTCCATCATTCCAAGGGCACAGAATCTAAATTTGTCAGCACTGGGCAGAAACAGTGTACAACCATAGCCAAGTCATTGAGTAAAAAATATTGGCAATTACAGAAGAGCACAACCCATTATAGGACCTTGAGTTATGTAAATATATCCATTTGTAAGAAAGCATAGAATTTTAACTAAAGATTATATATATGTAGGGGAGATATGACTTTAAATTAGTTCTGTGTAATCCAATTCTTCTTTCCTATGAATAGGATGCCAAAGAAGGATTAACTACAGAGAGTGGATCCAAGATTTCATTCCTAATATTGGTAGACATAGGGATGATAAAAGCTGATACCACCATGGGCCAGCATTAGCACTTGCTGAGCTCTAATGCAGTCCCTGGATGAAAGCATCTTTTATCTTTCAGTCCTAGTGAGAAACAGTATGAAAGCATAAATCACAGAGGAGATATTCAGAATATCTCCATATGGTCTTAGACATAAGAAAAATACATAGGGCAAAGAGATTTTTTTTAAGTTATGAGTGTTCTTTTAGAACCCTCCCCCTGCAAGATTACCAGAGCATTATTTGAGACAAAACCAGTACAATCAGTATGAATATGTTATCATTTCAGAATATACAATATTCCTTATTTCTTCTTGCCATCAGTAGCAGACACTGTTGCACTGACTTGCTTTTTGCTTTGCCAATGAGGCACTGCATCATCAACTTCATTCCTGCTGCTGGGGCACCGTGGTAAAAACTGTCCTTAATGTTGAGATGGATGTCCTGCACTGGTGAACTGGAGATGTCCTCCACTGGGTAACCTTCATGCATATTCTGAAATGACAGAAATATTTGCAGTCTGTGTAATGGTAGTGTCTCAGAAACTCTCTCACATATAGACTTTTAGATATACAACTTTAAGAATGAACCAGTTATTCTCACACACAGCATGATTTCAAATTCCCTCTACATTTCTACTAAACTAAAATGTGCATTCTGATAGGAATTCAACCAAAGTTTGAGATCTCATAACTCCTCCAAATAAGTTAATTAAGCAATTTTTCTGTTGGAAAAGTGTGCTTCATTTCCACTTTTAATTCCTCAGGCTGCTCACCTTTTGCCCTTGCTCAGCATGATGGTACAAAGGTAAAAGGAGAAGTATTACACTTAAAGATAGCATCAACATTGCCAGTCAGAGCGCAAGAGGAAATTGTAGCCGAAGAAGAATTTGTAAGTATGAGTAATTATTAGTCAGACCATGAAATTTAGGTTGCTTTACTTATTTTATTCATCCAGTTCTCAGGTAAAGTCAAGGATAAAATTTAACCCATTTTTTGGTTTGCTTTTAACATTTGAGCACAATTCCTCTCCTATAAAATGATAACAAGTGTTCCTGAGTTCTTCATGCAAATAATGTAAAAAATAACAGCATTTAATTCGTTATTTTTAAGCAAAGTGGAAAATGACTGCACATATTTCTTTTTCCTGAGATATGTGACAGTTTTGAAACTGTATTTTTTTTTCCCCAAGATATTAAAGAACTTTTTCATATAATGATTTAAAGATAAAGAATTTATAACATGGTGTCAATTTTTAACTCTTTTTCATTTTGATAATCTAGGCAGCTTTTTAAAACTCAACTAGGTATGGAATTGAGACAGAACTTCAGAAATGTGATCAACTCACTCAACATAGCTTTGATATAGCTGGAAGACTTCTAAACTAATCCCTGGTCAAGGCTTTCATATACCCTGCTTGTCTGTACAGATAAAATTAATGAACAGTTCTAGCACAACTGGGATCAGAAGTAGCACCATTGTCTGCCTTACCAATATGACTCTCACTCTTTTATATTTTTTCAATTGGATTTTGAACAGAGCCCTCATTGGATTTATAAAACACATTCCTGGAGGTGGTGATGTGTGGTGATGTGACACATGTACTTGTGTCTGCAAACCCCTGAATTATACAGTAAATGAGCACATTTGTATCTGAAAGTAAGGATTTTTAGGACTTTTACAGGGAGTGTCTGACTGCTGCCTTCTTCAGTGTTTGCTTTGCAAAGACATGCAGAACATGACCTAAAGATTCAAGGAGGAAGTTAAATTAATAAAGTTTTTAGATGGTTTCTGATTTTTATTTCTCAAACAAAAATCAAGTTGCTTGTACTTTGAACTTCCATCAATTGTCAATGTTTTAGTAAGAGTTTTCCAGGACAGTTAAAAAGGAAACCAGAGCAGAACAATGGGTAATGTAAGCATTTCTCCACTACCGTGCATGCTGATAAGGAAAAGCCAAGTAACTGTTCTCTCTCATCTTTTTAATTTTTTGTTTATTACCTCCTGAAGTAATTTGCTCCATTTAATACAGAAAATTAGATATTTTGATCTGTAAAATTCCCCTTGTTCTCATCTTATTATGCAATCTGCTTATTCTTTCTCCTGTACAGAAAAAATAAACACATTTTTAATTGGTAACAATTTTCTTTTAGATATTTTATATCTTTCTGACCAAATTTTTTTGACTCAGGTACCAATGGAAATTTCCTTACACAAGAGACAGAAAACTGCTTCCAAGAGAGAGCATCTCAAGTTCAACAGACATTTCATGAATTAACAGAGACAGTATCTGGACACTGGCTTGTTTTAGCTGAGCCAGAATACAGTTGTCTTCATTTTTAATGAGTTTTGACATATAATAATAATAGCCCTAGGTGCCTTAACTTTTAGATTTACAATGTCAGATAGCATAAATGGACTTGGGTCTCAGAAAGTGGATATGCAGCACAACCTGGACAGAGGTCTCTGTAATGCCACCCAGGCACTGGTTATACTGAAATTCCACTGCTGAAGCCTAAGAAAACATAGCTTCATATCCTGAAGGGGCCTTATCCTCTCAGGTGACAAGATTTTCTTGGCAGCCTCAAGCTTGATTTGAAATACATCTGAATGCCTGCTGTCTTTTGGCTTTAGTGGCCCAGAGGAAATCTAATATGCCCATCCTCAGCATCTGTGGGCCTAAAACACAGTTTTGATGGGTGGAGCCAATTTTAGTTCTCTTGAAATAACCTTAAATTCATCGTCTCAACTCTGAGATATTCAAAGTGCCTACCCTGCTCTTTGAAATCTATGTCAAAGAAACCAAAAATGCAGTTGTATGTCTAGATCCTTCTTTTTACTAAATGTGTAGATGATAATTTTCAAACCAGGATAATTGCTGTCGCAATCAAAAT
This sequence comes from Agelaius tricolor, assembly GCF_023055355.1. Taxonomy (NCBI): domain Eukaryota; kingdom Metazoa; phylum Chordata; class Aves; order Passeriformes; family Icteridae; genus Agelaius; species Agelaius tricolor. The sequence goes on along the minus strand of NW_027269266.1, from coordinate 10,612,839 downwards.
TATTCCTAAACTCCAAGAGATTTCATAGGAGTCTTGTGTCTGTGACCATACAGTCTGGAAGTAAACATGGCATGACAAAGACCTGCTCACCTTTGCTGCTAAGTGCCCCTTTCTCAGTTGCTCTAAAATTTCTCAACCCAGTCCAGTGCATAAAAGACGTGAGAAATGGTGTTTGGACATTTAACAGAACCAGTGCCAGGATTTCTGGACATCAGCTGTTTTTTAAAAAGAGCAAGGGCTGTCTAAATAAACCTGAAAGTGCTGCTTTAATCAAAAACAGTCCTAGAATATAAAGCTACTGAATGCCTCAGCATCAGATTGGTATTTGCCACATCAAGCAGTGAAAAAAAAATTGCAAATGATTAAAAATTTGTGTCCTGGGTACATCTGAAATTATTCTGATTATGTAAGCCTAAACAGAGATGTCAGCATTGTGAGCATTTTATGCTTTCAGCTCTAAAATATTAGAGACACCTAAAACAGTGGCTTTTCATGCTGCATGGCTCTGCTCCACAGTAAGATGACAAATAAATTTATAGATCCAAAGACAGAAATTCTCATGAATTTCTCATCTCAGGACATCCTGTCATGCAACACTGTTGGACTCTGTTTTCTCCTTTTTGTGACCACTAAAGAAGGTTAAACAGTCATTCATTAAGGTCATGAAGTAATGACACCTTTTAGGTAGGCTAAGCTGTTCTGAGGTCCACTGAGAATTACCTTTTAAAATAGCTGTGACCACATTACACATGGTGTAGGCCATAGAACACTTCTCCAATGAAAAGAAACTCAAATAAGGGTTTCATTAGAAAGCCATAAACTTCACACAGGCAAACCCAACTAACTTAATAAAATAGCAGGCCATTTAAAACAAATGTATAAGGTTCTTGAGGGAATGTGTATTTGGTATGCAGTAAAATTGTTACACTTTTAATGCAGAATGCTTTCTAACTTTGAGTGCCACCTTAAAACACCCAAAAGTGTTTCAGGAATGCATATTCACCCCATCTGTGCAAATAAAGAATGAAGAACCTCAAGAAAGACATGGAAAGATGGTGATACCCCAAGTCAACTTCTGCTTTTGAAGATGTGCATACAAACAATTGCAAAGTTTGCTTGGAACTGCTAGTCTTGCTCATGTTTACTTAGTTCCAATCCATGATGGAGAAAAAGAGCACACAAAACATCCCACTCTTGCAGACACCTGCTCTCCTACCGTCAGAGGATATCTAAAATATTAAACTGAGGGCTGGAGTACACTTGCGAGCAGTCTCCCATTTTGTGGACTCATTAATTGTTAGTGTTCTGCCTGGCACAAAACTTTCCTAAGACTTTCTCAGATGTACTGGAGTGCAGTTCAGGGCATAGGGCAAGCCATATACTGTTTGCAGCACACAGAGTAGGTGAAGGTGAGGGAAAAGTCTTTACCTGCACAGATGTGAGAAATACCATCTTCTTTTGGATGAGACTATAGCCCTTCATTTGTTTTATTTACAGAACCACTGACACCCTTACACACAGACCTGATCTGGCAGGGTTCTCACCACAAATGTGTAAACCTGGAATTAGAGGTTTTCTGACAGTGGGGTGCATTCTTTAACCAAGAAGTCCTGTGGAGAAGCTGCAGGAATGAAACAGAGAGCCCTCAAATAAATTACTTTAGGTTTTATAATGCCACTTTCCATACCTCAAATGTGAGATGCAACAATGATTCAAAGAAAAGGCTAAGCAGAGAGAACCTGAAGAAACCCGCCCCACCTTATTCTTTGGCTAGAGAATGAGCAGTTGTTGAACCAAAGTAAACAGATTGTGCTTGCCCCATCTTGCTGTAATACAGACTGTACTATGCAAATTATCTTTAGGCCCACACACATACACTAATAACACAGGAAATATCATCTAGGACAATCTAATTTACTGTTACTGAATTAGCCTAAAATTTTCACAACTTTTAAAAGAGTTTCACAGCTGGGAAGTGAAATTGCAATATAAACTAATATCTGATAACCTGATGTTACTTTTACCCATTCATACTATTCTGCTTCCCAATTTGCTTTTGAAAGGGTTTACATTTTATAGGTTACATGAGAAAGGTTAGAAAGCAGGGGATTTCTTAGCTGTTTGAATCTGGATATTTTATCTTACAGTAGTCTATAAATTGCCTGCAATATGTTAGTTTTCAAAAAATAGTTTGACGACATTAATGTAGACTCACTGAGACATTTTTACCTTTCCCTATAAATTTGCTCACTCTCTTACCAGAGGACTTGGGGTGCATTTGGCCATCATTAACTCTGACTGTGAGTTTCATTGCCCACTATCCTGGAGCATGGATTTGGATGCACACAAGGTAGCAGGTGCAGGCAGCTCAGCAGGGAGTGGTAAGGTGGGTGGAAGGTCTTGCCTACATGGCATGTCGGAAATGATGTAATTTTGGGTGTGTGAAATTTGCTAAATAGGTTTAGTCCAGCATTAGCCTAGTACTCAAACGTCTAAATGACAGTTTAAACATGTAGGACACTTATTAAAAAAATCCACCTAATCTGTTTAGGTGCCTCAAATGGCAAAGGTAATATTTTGGATATCAGGATAAATTCCAGCCTTTCAGGCTGAAGGGAAAGCACTGAGGAAGTGAATCTCAATGTCATGCAGCAAGAGATACCTATGAGATAATACCAAATGTCTTATGCCAAAGCCACAAACTAGGACATAAAAATTAGAAATAGATGAATATTCTTTCTCTTTCAGGGCCATACTCTCATTCTCTGGCACCCATTTTCTGGCAGGAAGTTTGAGAGACATTTTTCTCACACATTTGGCTCAAATATTCCTCCTTTAAATTTCATTCCAGTTCTTGAATGGACTTCCTCTAATTTCCATGGATCTGTGTACATCTGGAACACAAGAAGCTAAATGTCTAATTTCTGGTGCTAGCTTAGTGGGAAAAACCATTTATCCCATCATCAGGTAATCATCATAAAATACATACCCTTTTGTGAGGGAAAAATCCCTCAGTAACTGCATGCAGAAATCAAAATACACAGGGCCCAAATGAAAACATAGCTCTGGACCACTCTACAGTTAAAAGAGATGATGGAAAGATAATTATGTGGGAGAGGAATGTTTCTTTGTAGAAGTAGATTTGATGGACTGAGTTCAATAACCTAAAATTAGGACATGGCTACAGCTGGAAGAGAAAGAAGAAAATTATATTAAGGACAAAATTAGAGTGTGGAGAGTACTCAAAGGCACCGTACTTCTGCAGGAAGATTATTTTTTCATAGTGAAAAAAAGAAAAATAGTCAATGAATCTGTAATACCAGTGGAGAATGGAATGGAAACTATCATGGAGGGATTTTGGATACATGGGAAAGGAACAGATTATTGCTGGACTTTGTGATGAAAAGAGAGGGAGAAATGCTCCAACGCTATAACCAGAAAACTCCAGCAACATGTGTTGGGTTGTTTTGAGGAGCCCTTAGGTCAGATGGCACATTCAGAGGGAAGGAAGAAGGGAAATGATCTGTCTTGTGCTGCAGACATTACGTTCATTTCTGGGAGTACGTACGAGATGTGAATAGACCTCAGGACAAGTGTGTCTTTGTGTGCTCAGCTGCAGGGATACTGCTGCTATTATTTGACGCTGCAAAGTAATACACACATTTCATACATTTACACAACATATATGTGTGTACACACCCAACAATGTATATGTACACACAAAGGTACACATACATGTGGACACACACACACACACACACACATATATATATATATATATATATATATGTATGTATGTATGTAAAAACCACATAATGTGCTTTCTCTCTGGAAGATTCTTTTTTATAATTTAGAAGAGTTTTCATCAATATATATTCTATCTCCTAAACATGCATCATCATTTTTGATGTTTGAAATTTCTGTAGAAACATTTAATTCAGATTTTTTGGTTCAGTTTTCTTCTCAGTAGGTCAATAACAATTGTTCTAGTCTCCATTTGATTTATCTCTACTTATTTTTACAAAATTTTTCACATTTCAAATATGTATCTCAGCAAAAATAATTAACTGATTCAGAATGTTCAATTGTTACACTAAGTGGAAATCTTGACATGCAGGAATATCTGAATGTGCCACTCAACTTTGATTTCACCTTTGGTAAAAGAATACTCTCAGGAGTTATTTCCCTGTTACTATTTTTTGAAATAGTTTGGTTCAATTTAAGCTAGGTTTTTTTTTTTTTTTTAATGCTGAAGAAGATATTCCTCAGTAACCACAATTAAAACAATAAAATAAATTAAGAAAATACTGTCTAGAGTACCAGATTCTGAGCCAACTAACTGTTCTTGGTGACGTGTATGGACTGTGCTGGCAGTGGGCACATGGAGGCTGTTAGAAAGGACTTTTGAAAGAAGCACAGCACTATTATTATCTATCACACTGAGACAAAGCTGGGTTTGGGAACTCTACAGTGTTTATAGGTGGGCAGAGGTGGAACACTGGATGAATCAGATCCCACCCTTTATGTGGTGCAGTGGGTTTAGGCAAGCTGCAAATGTCTCTGCAGTGTTACGTGGAGTCATGGTGCCACTAGATGTAGATGGACTTGCTCCATAGCCATGTTTCCAGGGTGGGCTTCTGTGCAGACCACCCCACATGGCAGGGAAGGTCCTCCTGTGGAACTTCAATGCATTCCTGTCACATGAATGCTGAGAGTGACACAACCAGTCTGAGACAGCATCGTGTCTAATGGTGCCCACAGTGACAAGGGAAAATTGTCCTTCAAGGCACTGCCACAAGTGAAACTATCCACTCTGATAAGCACTCCCTCTGCATGAATGAGGGATCCACAGAGCAGCCTCATATTGTATACAATCAATAAAAACAACAAAACAACAAAAACCAAAAATATAATCAATAAATACAACAAAACAACAATAAAACCCAACAAAACCAAAACCAACCCCCTCTTTGTTTGTTTTTGTCTAAATGTTACAATACAAAAATACAAACCTTATTAAAAATGTACCACTTTCCTAAGACAAAATAATTTTGGGGGAGTAAAAAGCATATCTATGACTAGTAAAGGAAAATTAGACTTTTGACTATTTTTTTAACAAGCATTCAAATGTAATCAATAGTTTTTCACAAAAAAATTGCTTTTCAACAGACAAGGACTTCCCCTTGCACTGTTTTGTATCTAGTGGAATGCTCACATTCTCTATTCTTTTGTTAATTGTTAGGAGAAACCCTGTTTATGTTTTACTGCTGTAACTGGAATGTCTTGTTCTTCTGTAAGAGCTCCTCAGGATTGTTTGCTTGGCAGACTCTTGGGCTTTCCAACTAATGCACAAGTAAGATAAGAATAATCAACTTAAATATTTACATTGGACATTTCCAATGGTTAGTTCCAAATTACAGTTTTCCAAGGGGCTGGAAAAGACACTGCACAGCAGACTGAAGTGTATATCTTTAAAGTCTTTCAGCTGTTACTGCTCCCATTCAAATTGTGATACTGAAAACCTTTGCTTAATGACATACCCAAAAGGCAGGCAGACTTGTGGATCTTTATTTGCTTCTAATAAAATAGCATTGGTGAGATCAGAAGTGCTAGCAGCTCAGTGCAGCACATCCCTCTCCATTCCTATGCTATTTTCTTCCTGTGAAGGTTATTACCCATTTATACTACAACTTCCTCATGAGCACTTTAAATGAGTTCAGTAGCAGCAGACCACACCAAGCACATGCAGAATTTCAAACTGCTTAAACTTAGACTAAAAGGACTAAAAGTGCCTTATTTTTAAAATTTCCGTATTAAAGAGAGATCATATAACAGACACTTTATGCTAACATTCAAATACCCCATGTGTGAAGAAATCAGCCTGCAGAGACAGAGGCAGTGAGTGTGTGGCACCAAGGTCTCTGCAAAAAAAGTCTGTTTTCAGGCAACTGTATAAGATCTGAAATATTCTATCTTTTCAGCATTTTTACTGCTACATACAGAACATTTTCTCAAGGTAAAAGCTATCAGAAAGGAATTTAATTATCAGGTAAATAGGAATTGGACACATATTGCTAGATGGTGCAATAATGTCTATTTATTGCTAAATGTATTTGAACAATTTAACCTGGGCACATAACCCATTTCCACTCAGAAGTAGCCTGTGCTAAACTCTACAGTGGAATAATTATATGGCTTTTCTCACAGTGCTGCTTCTTAATACTCTTTCTCATTCTGTCTGCAGGAGGAGGCTGACAGCGCTCAGCCATTCTTGAGATATTTTTCCATAATTTTCATGGCCAATTTTGTAAAATTTGGAAGAGGATGAAGTAAATGAGGGGCAGTGCTTCAGCAGAAATAGATATCTCAATAATTACCCCTGAAATGGTGTTTGCTTCCATTAAACTGAAACCCTTCTGTTGATTCATTAATATCTTTAGCACCTTTCAAGTGTGCAATTTCAAAGCTATTGTCTGACAGTCAGCTATTTTCTTATGTTGTATTTTTGTCCTCTGAGAAAATAATTTTATTCTTGTATACAGCATCTCTGCTCTCATTGCTTTAAAACATGCAATATGTGGTCCGATCATTTGACAGTGAATTAGTCTGTATTCCTGTGAATGCTGCTTGATACCTATTCCTCCCAAATTACAACAAACAATACATGTCACTTCCAGATTATGCCTTTGAGCAAGGGCCAAATGGACCCATCACAGCAACACTTGAAGAATTTGTGGTGTTCTGAGAGAATTCTGACTTAAATATCCCAGTTTGTAGTGGGTCAGATTGCACTTCATGGAGGAGGTGCTGGTTAGAATTTTGTGTGCCAGCATGTCCTTTGGTGAAGTGTTATTGATATTCCATCTCATAGTTTTAGTGTGTCTTAAAAAAGTTTAAATTTTGGTTCTTGTTTCATTATCATTTTCTTATAGTCTCTTTCTAGAGATAATAATTCAAGTTGTTTCTCTCTGTTTCCATAAAAGAGATTATTATAATTTCTCTAATTTAGTATTTAAGTTTTTGTTTCCTCAGCAGAGTGAAATTAAGTAAAGACACCTCCTTTCCATTACCTTTTCCACAGACTGTTTGACTTATCAGATTGCCTGAATTAATCTTATTAATTAGGTTCTCAAATATGACAGCGATAAAGGTCATGAAAGAAGTCAGAGAGAATGACAGTATCTAACCAATAATAACACCAGAAAAATATCTTTTAATTTTAAAAGACAGATATAAAACCAAGTATGTCACTGGTACAAACTTGTGAGTGTTTATATGCTGTAGCTGAGAAATCAAACATTGGACATTTCATTCAAAACCTTTGAAGTCTTTTCAATCAATTAAAGTGATTGCATTTGTTTTGAAAGAATGAGGAGAATGTCATGTAAAGTAAGGAGCAAAGCCCGTTTTTGAGTGACACCTTTCTATGAAACTTCAAAAGAAAATTCTTCAGTCTGAAATAAGTTTATATGATTTTTAGACATCATACCCTGCCTACATGGGAAAGATGGCTTACCAGGCTTCTGACAAAGAATGCCAAAGTTGTGTAGAGAAAAGACAAAATTATATTGAACTTCTTTTTTTTTTCCCATTTAAAATGCAAATTGTTTTATTTTGACAGAGTATGTACAGATGATAAAACCATGCAGCGACCCAATTTTAACTATTGAGGTCTAATACATGTGCAGAATTTTAAAGCAGGAAGCCTGACTATACACAGAAAATCCAACCAACCAACCAATGAACCAAATACTTTGTTTTCAGGGCCAAAATTTTGTCTGCTGTGCGGTCTATGAATGTTGTGTTTTCTTTGCTGAAATCACTGTGGGCGATTCTTTCTCCATGTCAGAAGTTGTGATGCAGAACAGATGCTGAGACATAATATATCCACCCATAAATCCTTAAACTAAGATCTGTGACCAGTAACACTCTCTGTGCAGGAGTCTGTGCTCATATACAGTTTCCTTACTCAGAGGCCAAATCTGTGTCCCATTTCTGTAACCTTGTGACTGAGAGGTGGAATGCAAACCTGAACTGCTCAGTTCCAAAGGAGTTCTATAGTACCCCTGAAGTCTCTCTTTGTAGCTTGCTTCTACCCTTAAGTAGTGAAATCTGGAGAATTCAGCTCCTTTCTGGGGATGTGGACAGTTGCACAAGAAATACAATTATGTGAATTTGTTCCTGTTTGAATATAAAACTCTACAAATTAGGTCTATTCCCTAAGCTCAAATTCCATTATTAAAATAAGTCAGCTGGGAGAGGATCCAGTGCATTATTAACATGAGAACACCAGGCCTTCTGGGTTGTATCCATATTCCCAAGGGTGCAGTCTGTACTCTCAGCACAACTGAAAGTCCCTCCTCCCCTGAAGTCAACCACTTCAGAAATAGGGAAAATGGCTGATGTATTTAAGGATGAACTTACATAGCTGGATAATGCTGACACTCCTGTCCTAGACTGTGATATCAGTGTGAAGGACTGATGCAAAAAAGAAGATCAATATTCATTCACAATTGCATGGGATGACTGATGACAGGTTCATTTGCATCAGAATGGTATTGGCACTCTCACATATGAATGAGTTTCTGAAAGTCTAATCTTGTGGCTGTCTTGAAAAAAAAAAAAGCCTTAATATGAAGTCTCAAGCTGTGTCAAGGGATATTAGAATATAGGCTGGACATTAGGAAAAAGTTTTTCATGGAAAGAGTGATAAAGTTCTGGAATAGTCTGCACAGGGAGGTGGTGGAGTCACCATTCCTGGATGTGTTTACAAAAAAGACTGGATGTGGCGCTGGGTGCCATGGCTTTGTTGAGGTGTTAAGCCTGGGTTGGACTCAATGACATTGAAGGTCTCTTCCAACCTTGTGATTCTGTGAATTCTGTGAATTTGTGAATTCTGTGATCAGTATATGATTTCTGCAATACATCCAGGTAAAAGTAGTATAAAAAAATCCTCTTGTTTTAAGGCTTATGTTGCTAAGCATGATGATTTAAATGAGTAATCCACTATGAGAGAGATGAGAAAATAAACAGGAAACTGTTAAAACTCAGTGAGATCCCACTTGAAAAACTATAAAAGTAATTCTGAGCACACTTTCATTCAAAACAAAAGCAGGTGTGAGTGTCTCAGGAATTCAGGATGTGTGTGTGGAGGTGGATGGGTACTGCTTCAGAGGGTGGGAGAAGTTTAGTGCAGGAGGAAAGGCAGAACAGAACAGCATTGTACTGGCCTCTTTCACACAATCCACAGTTTTGCAGCTGCTTGTACAAACAAAAAAATCCATGTGTTAAATCCATGTATTTACTCAAATTGATAGTACCTATAGTGATTGTTTTGCATGCATGACATCAAGATTTTATGTTGTTGTTAAAAGTCATGTTTGCAAGGATTCTTGAAATGCACAACTAAAGATAAAGGGTAGCATTAGCAAGGGTAGTCTCTTGCCACTATTTTTTCTGTTAGGTTACTGCTTTACACACAGCACTCCTAAATCCACCTCTTAAGATAGTTTTATGGAATATCTCTGAATTTGGCCTTTTTTAACTAAATAGTTACCTATTTCAGTCCTGTTTTAATTTATGCCTTAAAACCAGTCAAACAAGTATCTAATACATACCTGCTAAGTACTAAGGCTTTTATTGACAACACTTCACCACCTGCACACATCCACAGCATTAATTTGACATAATCATCCAGCCTTGTTCAGAGAAAAAAAAGCTCAGGGGTGAAAAGCTGCTTTCCAGATCATCCAAATAATAATTACAACTCCCTTGATTTTCAGCATGGCCTCATTTTACTCTAAAACTTTTCTAGAAGAGACTGTTTTCAAACCACCTTGAAATATCCGTGACCATATTTTTCAAATACTAAAAACAGAGCAGTGTTAACATAAACATGCCCTTATCTAGGGCTGCTGAGGATGTATGTGATTTCCTGAGCATATCCTGAGCTTGAATCCACTCACTCACCAGCTGATAAAGTAACCTGGCACTTTTGAAATTAAAATAGCAGCATTTAAATAGATTCCTTTAAAACAAGAATACTAAGATATACATTTATTTGACATCTTTTGTTGATTTTTATCTGTTTCAATAGCAATCCTGGTTGTATTGGAAAATCAGAATAAAAGGAAAATGCTCACACAGAGTTGGAATAATGCATAGACTGAAATATCTACTGCTGGGCTAAATGACCAGCAGTGAAAGACACAGCAGCATCACAAAATCCTGTCTAAACATTAAAAATGGAGAGGAAATATTTAACATGGTAAGAGATGTCATAGCTGGGGAGAATTGCCAAAAATTAAGGAAAGTATATATGCAACAAAATATCAGTAAGAACTTGCTGCCCATCATACCCATGCAAGTGTTTGATTTTGCTATTTTTTCAATGGATATTTCATTAAGGTCAAGGGAATACAATATATTTTGGTTTAGCTGCTGTGTTTGCCATCCAGAATTTTGTGGCAATTCCTACATAGAGGTACAGAAGAGAGGAAGCATAGTCAGATAAATGTGCTTGTGGAAAACTTAAAATAAAATATGAGTGTACTTATCTATTTCCACCAGGAATCTAAATCACCATTTGCCTCTGAATCACTAACATCCAGCAAAGATTCTCATACTGGCTACTTGTCCAGCTATGCAGATTATTCAGATATTCATTGTCAGCCTTTTCCTACATGGATGGCTGGAGACTTAGACATATCTGCACACAGACATGAGAGGGAATATTGTTATGAAAACAGTTTAAACATTAAAACTCCACATTACTACAGTGTAATAATAAGTGAAATGAAACAAGGCTGGTGTGAATACATTCACAAACCACTCTTCAAACATCAGTAAACACAAACATGACTGCCACATGATGAGCTGCTGCTATTTATGATGACATATGTTCCATGCAATTTTTTCTTCTTACACTCAGTATCTTGCTCGTCAGAAGTTCTTGTGAGACAGAGCCAAGCAAAACCAGCTGTGGGTCTTTTAAAATTCAACATATGGGCATGAGTTTGGGACCATCTAAAATGGAAATTAGTGTCTTACCTTTGCAAAGAAGTTAATATGGAAGCTGACATCAGCCTCTTGGCTAATTTACATGTCAAATTCCCAGTTAGCCTCTTTGCACAGGAAAAAGTCCTATTTCTGTTTGAAGGGCCCCTGAAGAATTCATACCTTCTGTTTTTAAGTGTTCCTGATGATTTCATGTTAGAATGGAGAGAGACATAATATGGCAAATTGTATCTGAAATATGAAAGTGAGCTATGTTTTTGGCTGCAAAATATTATAAACATCACAGAGTAAAATACCCTCAATAAATATTTTGGATGGCTAAATTAAATAACAACTTATTAATACAGACAAGCACATGACAACTGGTTTTGTTTCTAGCTTCCTCTGAAAGCTTTGAAGCATATGTCTATTTGAGGCATATTTCACTTTATCACAATTACTTAGCATGTAATATGTAATAATTTCTTATTTTGCTGTTTGGTATATGTCCTATTTCACAAATCGCAGGATGCAAAGTTCTCTGCTTGGGAGAGTGTGCAATACACATCAGACCCTTCTCTTGAACAAGAGTTTTACTGCAAAAGGAGAGAAAATGAAAGTAGAGTGAAATAGCATTAGAGTGAGGGACAAATCAGGCAGAGATATTAGGGGGTAAAAGCACTGAAGATACATCAGTAAAGAATCTAGAAGATTCTTTAAAGATATATATATATATATATATATATATATATAATGCGGTATCTTCACAACAAAAAAAAAACCTTTTAGGAAAAAAAACCATGCAAGACATAGATTTTATATCTCATAACCAGAAGCCTCAGAAGAGGGAGTTTAGAAGACTAGCTGAGAGAAACAGATCACTTAGTGCAATAATAAATTCAGCTGAGGAGAAGCACTGATTGTTAGAATATGATTGACACTGGCTCTGGGGACAGATGTCCTCCTGCCCTCCCAGCTGGAAAGGCTGACTGGGTGGAGCTTCTTTAGAAAACTGGCTGCTGCCATTGTACAGCTGAAAGAAAACTGGACTTGCAGAGGTAAATTTTCAAAGCAGTGTGTTTATTAACTACCCATTGACTAATAGAGGCAATTGTTAGTGAACCTCCTGCACATCCCTTTGAAAACCTGCTCGGTTTGTCTGAGGTGATATTTCACCATTTATGCCAGAAAAGTGGCTTCCAAGATAGAGGTGGGCCATTCTTGACAATGGATAAAATGTGTGATCTCAGGAACCCTTTGCCTTTTTAAAGAGCCGTGTGAGGTCTCTCATACTACAATTCACATTCAATTTAGTTGTTTTGTCTTCTCACAAGATCAAAGAATTTTTTGTTATGTCATTACACATGACATGGGTAATGAAAGCTTTGAGAAGCTAGAACTGACAGTTTCCAGCATGGCCTCTCATTCTGTAGCTTTTCAGTATCCTCATTTATATGGGGACAACATGGGGGAAATGATTAAGAATCCTTCACCTGGCAATCCTTGAACTCTCACCATTGTGAGCTGAGAACAAGCATAACCTCACCATTATGAGGCCTTACCCATGTGTACTCACAATGAATAGATCACCACTCTTAAGTGTTTCTTCACTATTGCTTTGAAAAGTGCTGGAGCATTTGTGAGCTAGTTATAAATCAAGTAAGTGTAAAGTTTTGAATCCCATGCAAAAATCTCAGGAGTAAACATCACACAACAAAAAAGAGGATTGATTCAAATTTTTAAACAATTCCACTAGCACGTTCTTGAACACATTGCTGTCTAAACATGTCTTGACTGTCTGTCTGGAAATTAGTAACATCAGATTGTGGCTAAATCTCACATGAATCATGGCACAAGAATAGCTATTATTTATTATAGGTTTTTAGGGTGAGGTTTTTTTTTTTCTCCATTTTGTTTTCCCCCCTTCTTTTTCTTTTGTTCCTGACATTCTCTCTAAGGTGTGCTAACAATTATACAAGACTATGCACAGAAAAACAGCAGTTATTAAGGAATGAAGGAGTTATAATTTTTGCTACAGTTAAAATTATGCATTACACTGTCACACATATTGGAAACAACTCTCTTGCCTCTATGTGCATTTTTCTTGTTCTCAGTGTCACAGGAGAAAATAAAATATGAGGTTATACATTTTCACAGCATCCACCAGCTTAAATGTGATTCAATCTATCACATTTTGGCTGTGATTTTAAGGTGTGTGTCTAATTCTGCTGATGAGGTTTGTAGTGGCACAGGTGCTACTTGAATTTTTACATGTGCAGTGTTAAATTGTTCTGGGCATATCTCCAGAAAAATGGTCTTTGTGTTTGTATTACCTGGAACTGAGCCAACATGAGGCCAGGAGTGAGATGCAATTCAGAAAAAGACACTGGGTATATTGTGCAAATACAGTAGAAAGAATTCCATTCTGATCTGTGATCAATATTGTGTTGTATGTCAAGTAGGTACATGCATTTCTATTCAAATGTCTACAAATATTTAGAAATATTTTTCTTTCGTACCGAGATGGGTAACCAAGTATCAAAATACTTGTTTGAAAATAAACAGAATAATTTGGGAATTAGAATAGTAGCAAAATGGGAATTTGAGTGCCATGACACATAAATTTTACTTTAGCATAAAATATTGAATTATTATATACTGATATTCTGCAAGCAAAAGCTTTTGTCTCAATTTGATATTAATCTGTGTCCTTCCCAGCTGTTGTAACATGGAAATACAGTTTCATTGCTTCATGGCTTGTTTCTATCTGCACAAGTAGTGTCAACTTCCCATGATAGATAAATTTCTGGAAATTCCGTGAATGTAACATGTAGGAAATATGAAACCATTATGGGAAAATAAGAGTAACAGAAAACCTATAGAGTAGAGGTCGTTGAACAGCTGAGAGCCAACTTTGCTTAACTTTGTTTACTTATAAACACTTCTTTTTGAAGGAAAAAGTTACATCCTAATTTTACATTTTTAAAAGTTCAGTCCAGAAAAATATCATCTTTGGTAAGAAATATGTGAAATATTTTAAAGGATTGAGTTCAAAAGTTTAGGTTGCTTGCAAGAGAATGTAGGTGCACAAAGAATGCCAATTAAAGCTTCATTAAAACACAAACACAACCTGTCTTTACAAAAGTGATGTCCTGGGTAGGTTTGAAAACATAGCATAGGAATCTTGGAAATGCAAAGGTAGAATTGCATTTTCAAATTAATTTCTTGCTTCAGTCCTTCGGTGTTGCAGGATTGTTGATATAGTTTAGTTTCATATTGTTGGCCATATGAAAGATGCTTTTGAGATGGAAGGAGCCCTGTTCAGTCACAGACCTTAAAAGAATATCCTATTTATTTTCCTAATAAATAAATAGGATATTCTTTATATATTATATATATATATCTTTATATATATATTATTATATATATATCTTTTTATATATATATTATCCTATAAATAAGATATTCTTTATATATATTATTCTCTAATAAATAGGATTTCCTAATAAATAGGATTTCCTTCAATGTAATATCCTAATATTACATTGAAGGAAAGGATTGCTTTACTACAGGTTGAATAGCTGAAAAGACATTGGGGGTGCTGTTTCTCAACAATCTTAGAAGACACTCATGGGAGAGCAGTTGCAGGGCTGCTAAGGAAGCTGAATGGATGTGATAAAATAATTTTCCATATAATGTTTCCTTCTGTGATGTGAACACAAGAAGTTTGAAGAGAGAATACTTGGTTTCTCATATTGTTTAATAATATTATTATTAGTTTGGGGAATGAACATAACCAGAGAATCTTAATTGTCTCTTTCCCAGTTTTCATCCCATTAAGCTGCCATGAACAACTTTTCTTTAAAAGTTTAAATTTTGTTTACAGAGGCTAAATTGAGAAACGCTGAACAGCTTCCACGTCCATGATTTTTTAATGCCAGTTCCTCTGTGGAAACAGTTTAGCTGCATAATTTGACATAGTCTGAATGTCAGTGCAAACATACCACAAATACTGAGTGACTGTTTAACCAAAAAAATGTGGTGTGTACTTTGAAAAATTTATTAACAATCTTTCACTCTTGAGTGTTTTTATAAACTGTTTCCCAGTGAAAATGAGATGGTCCCTTAAATTGAAAAGTGATTAATTATACAAACTATGTGACAGAAATGTTTATCATTATAAAAGAAAAACATTTACAGAGCGATTTCAGTAGTTTATAGTAAGGAAAGATAATTAATAGTTTGTTGCTATTCTATGATTTTTCAGTGAGATAATCCATAGCTGGTGGTTTAGGCCATAGTTTCTATTTTTCACCAAACATAAGAAACCTACACTGGGTGGTTTATCTTAAAAGCAGATATCTTTCTGTTTTTCATTATTCAGATGGTAAAGAGGAAAGATCTTTGTGCTCTGTAGGAAAGCCTTAATGTAGCATATAGTCCTAAAGCAGCAGCAGATACAGCAGAGAGCTTTTACACCACTCTGGTCTTGCAACTTAATGCTCACAGAGTTTGCAGAAAATCCCCTACAATAACGATAAGTGTTGTGAAGAAGGATTTTGTAGAAAACAGCACTGTGCTCTGAAAGCTTCAGAGGGTAGGACTGTCTTAGAAGGAACAGATCCCAGCAAGCCCTGTGCTCCCAAAATCTCAGCTGACACTGTTGTCTCCCGGCAGTCCTCGGTGTTCTTGCCCCTGTGCTGTGGAGCAATGCCTGAGCATGCTCTGGAACTGCTGGTCGAAGTAACAGTAAAATTCAAGTCCCTGGCCCTTGTACTCCAGGTGTTCTGACTCTGGTTTGAATGATTTCTCAGAAGATAATCTCCATGAGGACTCTTCCTTCAGGAAAATGGGAAGTGGAAAATAGCTTTTAGTGAAAACTGATAGTGATTTTGTCAGTATGTGTCTCAGCACTTCTCCATGCTGGCACCACACACAGGGCAGTAATTAAAGGTTGTCCCCTCTCTTCCTTTTTCCTCCTCTAGAAAAGTCACTGTGCAGTGTGATGTGATGACATGACTCTTGATCCCCTGAAAGAAATCATATTGCTGCCTTATCTTCACTGTGGCCTCTTCTGACTGTGCCTGAATTTAGTCCCACTACAATTTCAGTTTAAACAGATGGAGTTTGCTAAAAGCCCTTTGAAGACTGGCTTACCTGTTCTAATGGAGAACATAATGAAAGGACCTACTTAGAGGTTCAAGTGCACAGCCATTCTGGAATGGTCCATAAATCTGTGATGTCATATCCATCAGTTTACAATGGACAAAAAATTGATGAAATTTATTGGATGCCAGAGAGAGAAAGCTCACAGAACAATAGAAAGCTGTCAGTGGTCTGCTTTCAACTAGACAACTGACTGCAGTGATGCCAATGTTTTTCCATGCAGAAATGGATAGTGAAACAGAGTTCTGAAATGAACATCAAACAATATAAGAGGCTCAGAAGCTTTCAGTAGAAGGAAGTATTGGAAAATATTGGAACTTATTAGAAAGGTGACCAGAAAAAGGTGAAAAGGTGAGTTATGTAACAAATCATATAGAGGAAATAAATTGGGAGCTCTCATTCAGTCTTTACAATAAAGTCATCTGACATAAAAGATCAAGGGGCATTTAATGAAAGGCACCAGATCTAACACTTAATAAACAAAATACCTTTTCTTTATTACCTTGTAAACACTGTTGTAACAAAATGTTACTGAGGCCATGGGCTTAGCAGTATTCCAAGGAGAAGCAGATTTCATATGGGAACGTATGCCACAATGCTAGCTGGGAAGGCTTATTTTTGAAGGAAAGTAACCCTTCCACTCCTCATGAATTAAGCAAAGCCATTGGAAGAAATTTTCACTTTGTGGTCTGACATGGGGCAGTATTTCTGTTTCTATGGAACAAGTTTGTCATGGATTTAGCTGTTCACTCAGTGATCAAGCCAATATATCTTGTGAAGTCACCTCTCAGATGGGAGATCCTGACCTTCAGTTTACACTCAGTAACTAAACTTTGTTTGCTGCTAGTCCAGCACAAAACATGGCCTAAGTGAAACAGTTTTCATCTTATATTTCAGCAAACCTAGGGACAGGGCTAGTCTTCCTTGCAAGTTACTTCACTCATCTGAGTCTCACCAACTTCCCCACACTGATTGATATGTGCAAAGCTCTTTGACCCACCTCTTTCCCCTTTCAGAAACACTTTTATTTCCCCAGTGGTTTATAAGTTAAAAAAGTAAAAAATCCAAACTCGGAATAATTCCAAGTTAAATAATCAAATGCAGACTTGTTAATACTATATATATAAATTCTATTGCAATATATGTATATAATGTATATTCTCACAGAGGTACACATAGCTATGTATATACAAATGTGTATTCATTCATATATATGTATATTACATGTGCATGGGAATATGTATACACCCAAAACTTTACCTTCCCACCAATTTCTTGCATGCCATTAATAAATACAATGAATTTATATTATATTTCAACTTCATCAATTTGAAAAATCACCTTAAGACACATTGACTTTTTAAGCAACTCCTCTGAATACAGGACTGCAGACGCCGTGTTGTTTCACAGAGGTAGGGTGTGCAACTTGAATTCAGTAATATTTTAAAAAAATAATTCTGTCCCAGAGGAAGAAATTATTTCTCTTGCAAAATCAGCAGTGTCAAGAAACAAATGTTGTGAGGTGACAGTTACATAGCTTATTTGTTATGAGTTTTATTTTGAATGCCTGTCTTTTAATTTTTCTGTTTCTCCAAGGCAAGTCACTACATGCTAGCTGAGATGGAAAAACTGGGCTTTTTGGAGTAACAGTCTAAAAATAAACCTCTTTTTTCTCCCATTTTTTCCACACAATTACATACAGAATTTGTACAACCACTAAGACTGAGAAAAAATTACACACTTATTGAGTTATAAATACATGGAAGGAGAGTCCTTGCTTTGAGTTCATTTTGGGTTCAAGCCCTTGTCCCAGGTGGATGAAATTCTATGAGACCCAAAAGAAAAAAATAAGAAATAGTTGCTCTTAAAAAAAACAAGTCTCAAGAAGCAAAACAGTTTAACATTGAATCTCTCTTTTGATAGCACAAACAGATGCCCAGAGTGAGTGTCCATGCCTCCATTCTAACACTGCAAGGAGGTTTTGAAGGATTTTTATTATTGCCAGGAATAGAGAGCAGGAAAAGATGTTTTGCTTTCTCTCTGCTCAGAGAGACTATGACTGACTGTAATAATGACAATTTGGTTAGATGTGAAGGAAAATGGGAGCAGGAAAGCCTACAGATATGGCCAATACAGCATCAAACCTCTTTCTGGAACCCAGAGTGAGGACACTGGACTGGGCAAAGGTGTGGTGGGACAGAGCAGTCTCACGGTAATGTTTGTGGAGAAGGAGCTGTGAGCCCTGTCAGGGTGTAGGACCTGTGGGCAGCTGGAGGTCAAGGAGCCAGGAGGCAGAGGAGCAGGGTGCTGAGGAGTGTAGAGTGTAGAGGAGCAGGGAGAGGCTGAGGAGCAGGGTTTCCAAGGAGCAGGGTTCTGAGGAGCAGGATGCTGAGGAGCAGAAGAGGCTAAGGATCAGGGTTTCCTGAGGAGCAGGATGCTGAGGAGCAGGAGAGGCTAAGGATCAGGGTTTCCTGAGGAGCAGGGTTTCCAAGGAGCAGGGTTCTGAGGGGCTGGGTGCTGAGGAGCAGGGTGCTGAAGAGCAGGAAGCTGAGGAGCAGGAGAGGCTAAGGAGCAGGAAGTTGAGGAGCAGGAAGTTGAGGAGCAGGAAGTTGAGAAGCAGGGTTCTGAGGAACGGGGTGCTGAGGAACAGGGTTCTGAGGAACGGGGTGCTGAGGAGCAGGGTTCTGAGGAGCAGGGTTCTGAGGGCAGGTTGCTGAGGAGCAGGAAGCTGAGGAGCAGGAGAGGCTAAGAAGCAGGAAGCTGAGGAGCAGGGTTCTTAGGGGCAGGGTTCTGAGGAGCAGGGTTCTTAGGGGCAGGGTTCTGAGGAGCAGGGCTCTGAGGAATGGGGTGCTGAGGAATAGGGTTCTTAGGGGCAGGGTTCTGAGGAGCAGGGTTCTGAGGAGCAAGGTTCTTAGGGGCAGGGTTCTGAGGAGCAGGAGGCTGGCAGGTTGGTTACACTACAGGAGGTTGCTGTTCCCATGTTCCAGCAGAAGGCCAGTGAGGCTGGTAGCAGGCCACTGGAGCACAGATTGTTGTCTTTCAACTCCACAGAATCAAACACATCGTGCCTTGTTGGTGCCAGGGTGGTGCTTGGCACAGACTGTGGGGACCAATCCCCCATCTCCTGCCCAGGCCCTTGAGGGTGTCCCTGCACAGGGTGGGCTGGGTGGTGTCTGCCCTGTGCATCCTCCAGGAGATCACGGCTGCTGCTGCAGGAGCTGAGCTGCAGGAGCTGAGCCCAGGCACTGGGAGATGGGCAGGTGTCAGGGCTGTCCCTGTGCCCTGCTCTGTGTGTCCCTGCTCACTCCCCAACAGGAGATCCTGGCTTTGGCTCCTCTCTCACAGCCATTCTCCCCTGCTTGCCAGAGCCTCTTGCATCAGATATGGTCTGGGTTGCTGGTTTTTGAGTTTTAGCCTTTTTTTTATGTAGACAAACCCAGACAACTGCTCCATGCAGTTCCCTTTCTGTTCCCATTCTGTTCCCTTTCTGTTTCCTGTTGTAAAATATGAACAGGAATCCTGAACAGGAAAATATGAACTTTGTGAATCGGCACGCATTAACTTTTAAAAATCATCATTCTCTATTTTCTCTGCTCCCACCCATTCCTCTCTTGCCTCTCAAACTGAAAAAAAAATAAAATTTGGGCCAAGTTCTCCCAAGTTCTCCAAGTGTTCTCCCCCCTCATTTGTGTTTTATCAGTTTGAAGAGAATAACTGAACAGCCATGTGGTTTGCTAGCTTGAATTCACATGTGTGGGCAGTGTGCTGCATCAGACACCCCAGAGCATTACCTCCTGCAGGACCACCCTACAGACTAATTTTTAAGGATCAGGGGTTACTTCTAAATCTTTCCAAAAATCTATCTGAGCATGGACAGTCCAGCTGAAAAAGTTGGATTTTCATGAGGCTCTGAAGTTCAACTCAGTGCTGAATTTAATACTTTGAATTTAATACACAGAGAAGGACCATGTGCTGGGGATGATGGAAGATCAAAAACAGGGACAGTGGTGATGACCACCCTCAGCCCCTGCAGGTTGGGTCATTGTGGAGTCATGCTGGATGCTTCAGAAGCAAACCAAAATGTGAACAGCCCAACAGATTTGAACTATTGAAGTTCCTGGTCTTGCTTCCCAAAAAATTCATGATGCAGTGGCTAGATAATGCAGAAGAGAAAAGATTACAACCTAGGGAAAGGGAAGAAAAAAAAAGTGCATTGGCATTATCCTGGCTGTTTATCAGGACATGAGTCAATGAGGACTGAGGGTATTCTCAGGTGATTTATTTTCTCAAGGACTTGAGGGTTTCCCAGGTTCAGGCATGTGAAAACACCATGTTAGAGCTGACTTTGTCTCTTCTAATGCCTAATGTTGAAAAGTGATGGTGAAAAAGGATGCACACAAATCTACAGGGGTCCAGACCCTTTGATACTTTTGAAATTATTTTTTTACTGTATTTTAAAATTTTCTTTTATTATTTTAATATCAGTATTTTTTATCAGTTTGTGACCCAGAACATAAACACTTACAGTCTTCTTCCCTTGCTGATTTTTTTAATAATTCTGCACTTTTTTTTTTGGACAAAGGCCACATCAGTGGAATGTATGATGATATAGTGTGAGCTGAGTTTATCATGACAAAAGATACATCAGTTTGATGTATTAACCCAGCAGTGCCTTGGAGGCAGTGAATAATTAGTGTAACCTGGCAATGAACAATATAAACTGAACCACAGAGATGGTTGGTGTTATCATCTTATGTTTCTGTAATGCAGAAAGGACACCAGGTTATCATGATTATAGCAGCAGGAGAGTTTGTAGAATGAGCTCATGTGTAAATAGTTGCTCAAAAACACTGTGAACATTTATAAGGCTCATTATTTATCATTAATTATTTAACTGCAGGTCCCCATGTGGGCAGTGAAGTCCTGCTGATTTACTACTTATCAGGAATAAATTACCACTTACAACTTGGGGTTTTCATGCTTTTCCTTTTGTCATCATAAATAAGCTAAACTAATAAGACTGTTTCCTTCTTCATATTAAACTGACTGCTGGCAAGAGGCTTTTTGGCAAGTGACCTAATGTGAGACAAAATATAGGATAAGTGAAAAACTGTGTATTTTTATGAAAGCTCAGATTGTTTGCAATAGATCTGAGAACTCAGCAAGGGATCAGTACTTGCTTACATTTACAGTGTGTTTGTAAAGATTTTTGAAACTGCTCATCAGCCACAATTAGACAGATTTTTTTTTTTTCTGAGGAGCAGTTTCAAATTTGACAGCTAACTGAAGTTATTTTAATACCTAATTCAGGACCAATAGTGAAATTCTTTTTTCTGGCATCACTCAGATTCTCAAAACTGCAGCTCAGTTGCTGCCTAACCCTTAAGGTGCCTCTGCTGCTGCCAGCAAGTCATAAAAGATGCTGCTGGGGGTCACAGTGGAAGTAAATCCTGACATCCTGTAGCTTTCAGCCCTTCTTCATGGTTCAGCCTCAGAAGGGTTCAAACCCCATGTAGTCTGCAGTGCATCTTTTGCAGGTCTCCTGCCTAGGCAGGTGTGACCTGAGGGATGGCAGTATGCCACAGCACTGTGCCCACAACCCTGGCTGATCAGTGTCAGAGCTGCACACTCATTTACTCATTTACACATTCATGCTGCATGCATGTGCACACAAATTTGGCTATGCCCACAGCCCAGAAGCTGGTGCACTCTGCAGCCAAGCAGGCAGCTCTGATTCGCTTAACTTGGCCAGGATGGCTCAGTAGTCAGCTCAGGGCTGAGCCCTGTCAGGATTTGCTTCCCACCCCCCTGAGAGCACGCCTGTACTGCAGTAGAAGTGCTGCTAAGGTTGGTAACATCTCCCTAGACCTGGCTGCAAACCTCTGCTGACCCAGCAGGGTGTTTGGACAACTAAGCATCACCTAAATCTCTGACCCTCTACAGATGGGCTTCTCAACCCCTTGTGATGGGCTCTTTGATACATGATACAGGTTTTATAAAGAGGCTTAATTTTGTCCCTGTGGAACCCAAGGGTGTGTTTATCTGAGCCAAATATTCTGTTTGAAAATGTGATGTCATCTACAGTTATTTTCTTTTATATATATGAAAAATGTGCACAGTATACATATATTTTTACATGTGCATACATTACACACACACACACAATTGTATGAAATTATGTTCTATCAGATTAAACTTTTTCCAGGCATGGGTGGAATGCTTTTTTATTCTACTGCAGCTTTTCATGCACAGCTTTATAATTTCTGTGTCAACTACTGCGTATTCTGACACAATGTTCAAAAAACCTAGGTCACAAACTCATCTCAAAAAATTTCCCTTGCCTTATAGAAATCAAGGAGTAAGCCAGATATCGCATTTTAATAGTGTTATTCACACATAAATTACAAAAGGTGTATTTTTAGTTTAATAGATGTGTTAAGAATAAATCAAATATTCTACAGCTGACTCAGTGGCATGTTACAACACTTAGGAGTGAAATAGCAACTCTGCAAAATGAGTGCCTATTTATTTAGGATAACTTGCAGGATACTTGCAAAATATATTACTTAAACCAATTTTTTTTCATTTGTGGTTGGTGTTTTAAAATCTAATTTAATTATATACCTGTGGGAGGAAGTGGCTAGTTTTATGTAACTGCAATAAAAATGTCATTCTTGGGACAAATTTTTAATATAAAATTTTTTGGGCCTTCATCAAATATGTGTCCATACTGTATCATAGTGAACATTGGCAGTATTATCTTAAAAGAAAAATATGTCACCAAATTTTACTGGAAAATGAGGTTTTTACAAGCAGCCTTAAAAGAGAGTTTGTGATATTTCTATTGCTGAATTTAATCTATTTTCTTCATGTTGATCATAAAGTTTTGGGGCCCTGCTTTCTTCTGCTAAATTAAAAACACATACACAGATAAGGGAAAGCGAATCCTGATATATGTGATTTTAGCCAGTTGCAAATACAGGGATTTTAGCCCATTCTGCACTCACATGCATGCTGATGTGGGTACCTCTTTCTTATTACCTGTGAAGACACATGCAGGCCATCCCTGTAGAGTTTATCCTCCCACCACAGTCAAATTGATGTGAAAGGTCTTGCCAGTGGGTTATTTAAATCCTGATATTCTGTTCTGGCTTGTCAAGAATGCAGGGTATAAATCTCCTGGCACTTATCTTTCTACACTGCCCACTAACATTTTCTACTGCTTCTGTCTGTCCTCATGACATTTCCTGGAGAGCTTAAACTGAAAGTGCTAATTATTAATTTAGGGCTAGATTCTGGCTCCTACAGCCAGAGGCATGCTGCAGGGAATGCAAAGGGACTCCAAATTGTTATATGCACGTTCCCTACCACTGAGATCCCCACACATCCACTCCTGGACTCACATTAGGAAACCCTCACAATTCTTTTTAACCAAGCCTTTCCACACCAGTTGTTATTTCAGATTGCAAATAAAACATTAGATCATTAAAGTTTGAAATATTTTTTTTTCAAACATTTGCTCAGTTTGAACCATAGGTTGGATTAATCACTGGTGAGAGGGTTTTTTTCACATCACAGAGGGGATTTAGCTCTAGGACAGAAATATTTCATCATCCTGAAGCCCAGTAAGGCTCAGTGTTATTATGTCAGTGTAACAGGTTAACTGAGGCATAAAGGTGAAGTGACTTGCCTAAGGTCATGTGATAGATCAGTGGCAGAACTGTAAATCATAGAATTGCGTTCAGAGTCATTTAAATCCCTGAAAAATGCCTTGTTCCATAAGATTTTCTTACTCCCTCTTGTCAAGTATAAATAGTTTAGGCTTTGGCAGGCAGAAAGCCCTCTACTCCTTCTCTTAATGGATTCCCAAGATTAAGTGTACTCACTGACCTGGCTGTAACAGGAAAACTCTCAGGTGAAACAGAAAGAGACTGTTTTATTCAAAACACCTTGAATTTCCTGCAACTTCACCATGGATTGACTTACACATTTTTACAAATTTACTTATTTGTTAGGTAGTCAGTTGTTCTTATTTCCCTTGTCATCAAGTCTCTTCCTCCAGCAGTGTCCCTTCCTACTTCTCTGCAGTATGAATTACTCTCTCCATTGAAAATTTTTCCTATAATAGACTCTTATCTTCATTTACAGCCACACTCTAAATGCATGTTATGGTAAATCAGAGGTTCTGGTTGTACACACCTTATGGATTTTGATGGAATAATCCCCCTAAACATATAAAAAAGCCCCCTAGCTTTCACCATCTCCCCCTTTAAATCTTTCTCAAGTTCTTCCTCTGAAAACATGTCTGCTCAAGAATTGTTTGAGAGAGTGGAGATGGACTGAGGAATCTACTACTGAATACTGTTGATTTTATAATAACTCAAATGACAAATGTATGCAGAAATTTATACAGTTGTATGTATTTCACTGTATTCTGTCTTGTCTCTGCCTTAAGAACAAACCAGGCAATTGCATTGAACTCACTCATTTCATTTTCAATTAGCTCAAAAGTTGATGCCATAAAGTAGAACAGTATGTGAACATGTCAGCTTTCAACAAAAATTGTTGTTCATATGGCAGTGAGAAGAAAGACAGAGGAGTCTTCTCTAGTGTTTCATTATTGCTGCAAATTAATGAGATCTTGATGAGTTTTGATTTTTTTCTCTAGGAAAGAAAGGAGTACAAACAAAGCCTTGGGGAGGTCAAACAAACATAAAGTAGGTATCAGAGATGTTCACCATTCTCTCAGTTGTTCTGTCCCCATTCAAGGCCAGAGGCTGATGGGTCAAGGGCACCTGACAATGCCAGGCTTCACCAGAGAAGTTTAAATGAAGAGGTCCAGATTATTTGAATGGTAAGTGTGTCTGGGTCAGAGAGGTTAGTAGATGCTAGGAAGGAGCTAGAAGAAAGGTTTGATTGCCTCTTCCCTCTTCCAAAATTCAAGTTTGATTCAGAATGTGGGGATCATTTTATTTGTCCTGTAATTTCTGACTGCTACAGAAGGAACTTTGAGTTCTGGTTTTGTTCTTTTTCAGCACAATCTGACATTTGATTTTCACCCCTGCTGTACTATCACACACATATTTATCTCTTCAGGATTAGTCTAAAGTAATGACTGTATCTTAGACCACTTGGAAAATGAAAGCACTGCAGAATGGTGATACATGGAACTTACACTGATGGCAGCAAAATAAACACTTTGGATTTAGTGGAGCTGACTTGAAGCTATGTAGTCCTTAGTATTTTGAAGCCTACTTCAGGGACCACATCTCTCTGCTGAGATAAAGCCACAATTGTGGACAGCAGAACTGCTCAAACTATCATTCTTTTGGTATGACTATAAATGGGCATTTTCACAAATAGTTTTTATAGGAAATTATTGACTATGGAAATTTGCCAAGACAGATCAATCACAGAATGCATTTCTTCATGCACTGGTGCAAAAAAAAGGACACTTATGGAAAAGAGCTGATTATTCTTTTCTCCATGTGTGACTTGTAGGGGGATAGAGAGACAGAGAGAGAGAAAGGGAGAATGCTGGCAAAAAAACAGGAAGTATTTTTCAGGTGCTTAGTACATCACAGAAATAACAAATTGAGGAAATTACTCACATTAGTAAGATTGGCACCACATGCTTAACTATTCTTAAAGTTGTTTGTTCTCAAACAAACAAAGAATGAAGTTTATATTGCTTCTCTTGATAGTATTACAAAGGCAGGCTTTGTTACCTTCTTGCAGCCTGAGCCTTGGACAATTACTGTCAATGGAGCCCTAATGAAACTGTAATCCTTTATTCAGTGTGTTTGTTTAGTGGCAAAATCTGCTGGTTATGGAAGGAATTAAGAAATGTCTGTGTCAGCTGAATAGGTTTGCATGAAAATGCACCTTGCAGCAGACAAAGGGAAAAAATTTGGATGACTCCCCAAGAATCTCAGCTGTGGCTGAAAGACAGATTAGATGCCATCATTGAGAAAGTGCTGTAGGTTTAGATACAGTCAACAGCAAACCTTACAAGGCCCATATAAAAAACTGTGCTTCTGTACAACATGTGCATCCTTTTTTGTCATTTTGAAAGAAGTTTAAATTTTCCTGAGCTACACGAACAGAGCCAGGGATTCAGAGTTCAATAAATCCCTATTTTAATGTTTATGAGAATCATGGATCCCATTTTTTTTCTCTAGTGCTTAATATTTATCCATGCTGTTTAATGACTGAGGAATTTTCCGTTGGAGGCAGAAAACTCTGTTGGATGATTTTTGTTTAGATTTCAGAACTTTTAGAATAATTTGCAAAGCTAATAGTCTATGGAGAGGAGTTCTCTGATGTGATATGTTCAATTCCACCAGCATTTAAAAAAATAATTCCACATTGACCAGATTAGTAGCCAATCTTATATAGGGTGTACAGAATGGAACTACATGTGGTTTTAGGAGCTATGGTGAGTCAAAAATACATTTTGACAAGACTAAATGTTTTGAAAATTCATGCTGAATTAGAAAAATGTAACATCTGCAAAAAATTATGAGAAAGCAGTTTGAATTTCTACTCTTCTGTATCTTCTCACAAATCACTGAACATTTTAAGCTGACTTGATCCTATCTCCACCATGAAGGGAAATATCTATTTTTTACAAGAAAATGTAGTAAATTAAAATTCGTGCTGACTTAAGAGAGGTGTTCTGCTTTTATTTAGCAACTTAACTACCAAAGGAAAGATAATAACTTATTCTCATGATTTTAAAACCTCTAAATTTCACACTGGACTCCAATGTTCTGTAAAATAGCCCTTGCCTCACGTGACATACCAGGTATCATAACAAACAAATAAATAATTAATGCTCAGAATTAATGCATAGTGATAAAGTTATCCAGATAGGAAATGGAGGCAAGCCACTATTTGTACCAGAACTTCAGTTTCTCATGCAGAGGGACTGACAAGTCGTTATGTCTGAAATCCCAGATGGTTCCTCTGGAGCTATGACTTGCACTAAGCTTTATCAAGAGAAAAGCTGAAAAACCCCTTTAAATTACAGGATTTTTCTTTAAAACTCCCAGTGGAATTACTGTAATAGAAATAGCAACAATAATAAATTAGATTTTTTTAGTGCCATGTTGGGCATAGACTGAACATATCCTCTAGAGACACAGTGTGGTATTTGCATCATGTTGAAGTCAGAAAGAAGCTGGAACGTTTTCTGTAGAAAATAAGCTCTTTTCTCCATACCTATGTGTGTAATTAATATCTTTTCCTCAAACAACTTCTCAGATTAGTCTGTGGTGACACCTAACTTGCAAAGGTCTCCTTGTCAAAGACTCATTACTGGTATGCCTGGAACCCTCTCCCCAGTCTCCTCTTACCATGACATTTCTATTCACTATGTGAGAATTCTAGCTTTCTTCCAAGCCAGAGCTTTACATGTGTCAGAGCCACTGGTGGGTAAACCTCACCCTCTACCAGACTTCCTTCCTCACTTCCAGCTTTGCCTTTTCTTTGTTCTTGTTATGATGCCTTTGTAACTCACTCTTCTAAATGGCATGAAAATTAAATTAGGAAGTATCCCCTGTTATACTGCTCTAAAGACACAGAGATGGTATTGCTGTATTTATGATGGTTTAGTAGGTGTTCCTTAACTTTCAGCTCCTTGTACTTTCCTGGGAGTTGTGCAGGAAGAAGAGCTGTGACCTTCAGATGTGTCGAAGTTGGGTGGTGACTGCTCCTTACAGGTCCCCATACTATATGGTTGCCTTTTAAAAAAATTCACCTTTTGGTTTCTATCATAGGGAAAAACTCTTCCAATAGGATAAGTGAAGGATTTTTGTGGGACAGGAAGAGGGGAAGAATAAACTGTTTTCCTTATCTTACAAAGAATAGGTCTGCTGCAGTGAAGAAAGTCTAGAATTTCCAAAAGGAAGGTAGAGTAGGGTGTTGTCTTTTCAGTGCCTTGAAGCTCCAGAACAATTTTATCTTGTCAAAGCATGAAAATCTCAGTTGTGCCTACACAGCATGACTAAGCCCTGATGTTCAAAGTTGCTCAAAGCAGGGAATCTGTCCTTGTTCAATATGTTAAGTGTCGTGCCCTTGGTATTCTTCTAAAAATAATTGACCAAGTTTTAAAAAGGAAACGCTTTGCAAACTAGTTGGGAAAAAAAGATAGGAAAATACTAGCAAGAAACAAGGATGAGTTTACAGTGGGTCTACACAGCTAAGATTTATGGAATATAGTTAATAATACTGCATCTTGCACAAACAGGCTGTTGATTGACTGGCCTCCCTGGATCTGAGCTGGGGGCCATGGGGAGTACCTTTCTGCAGTCAGTGTGAAAAATAAAACATGTCAAATAATTATAGTAATGATGCAAAGAGCTGGGGATGCAATGTAAAATTTCATATTAAATCAAAGTCAAAAGTGCCTCTTGGCCTGGCCTGGTAATACTTTCTGCAACCGTAAAATTTGGCTGCACTTGTGCAATACAATACTGGTGAGAAAACACTACAATTATTACCATGCTCTCAGAAGACAAATCCTAAAGCTTAACAACCAAGGTATGTAAAGCAATGGCAATTTATTTTCCTAACCAGCGGAGAAACACAGAAGTACAGGAAAAAACCACACTCCCAGCCTCCTGTGATTAAGAAAACAAGAGAGATATGTTTATGTAAATGGTGGAGAAATCCGAAAATGTTTCACCTGGCATATGTCCCAAAGAGGAAGGCCCAGAAACCATTTCTCCTTGTCTGGTTTTTGGCAGAAAGTTTGCTGGCTTTCATTTTGCTCCATGGAGATTATACTCCTTCATTTTAGGGGAGGTCACAGGGCAACCCTGCTGATAAAAGAAACAAATGCCAATCTCATCCTCTTTAACGTCCACTACAAGACATACACAAGTTAGAGGCCAGAGTAATGAGTTCAAGGTGCCCAGCATCCCCCTGACCTTTCTATCCTTCTTCTTTGGTCTGTCCTACAGTTCAGACAGGTAGACACTAAGCTTTCACCCCTCCCTCATCCACTTTTGCAAAACATAAAAATATTGCCCAAAATAGTGTGGGTTTCTTTCCTCCTAAAGCCAATGATGGCCTTAAATATACAGAAAGGTTGCCTGCCTCTAATCTTTTTTTGCCTTTTCTAATTCTTTGCTTGTACACAGAAAGGCACACATAATGCTTTCTGGATGACAGAGTGATCCTGAAGGACCTACAGACTTTCAGGAAGAACTTGGTAATTTCAGAGAGAGACAACCTACAGCTGTACACCCTCCATCATCTCTTCTCTCCTTTGCCTGCTATGACTGAGTTATTGTCTCAGTAAATCTAGGCAGCTGATGCAACCAACCAAAAAAGGAAGCTGCTGTTTTTCTTTTTTTCCTGATAAAATTGATTAAATTAAAGTCTGTGCTTTTCTGAATGATTTAAAGTTGTGGAAGTCTTAGAGATCTTATTGCTGGTATGATTGCTGTCTAAAGACTGTCCCTCTTAGCAGATTGGTTTTTTGCCTTAAACATGCTATGACTTTGTAGACAAAAAATACTTGCCTGTTGTCTTGAAGACACATCCCTTCAAGTCCAGAAGTGCTTGTCAGCCTCCCAGGAATACATTGTAATATTTTTTTTTTTCTATGCTTGTTTCAACAGTGTATGGCCTGATTGAAACATGTGGAGTTGATATTTCATAGTGGTTGTGCAGGGGCATGTGAACCTCCTGTGAAATACTGTATCATTAAATGCAGTGTGTCAAAATAATAGCTAGCTAGCTATTGGTGGTATGAAAACTGAAAGGTGCAACTGCTGAATTTCCTCCCTGGTTTACTCTGCAACTTGCACTTGCATGAATAATATTTGCTGATGTGAACTCCCTTTCCAGATCTACCAGGAATTTGACATGAAAGTTGCTGTAATGAGCTGTTAATGACAGGCTCAGGAGAACAATATAAATTGAAGTATGTACTGAAGTAATTGGATCATCAGCATTTTTGTTTTATATTATTGTTGATAAAGACTGATTAGGAAAGGAATGTGCTTTGAGTTATTCACATGCACTATGTACAGAGACCAATATTTATTTTTTTTTAGTGTATATACTGGGTTGCCTAACTGTGTACAGACACAAACAACAATACTTTAGATTTTCTTATAAGACTAGAAAGGCGCTTTGAGGAAAAAACACTGAGAGGCCAAAGATGTACCTGGTCCCATCTGGGTATTGGTGGTCAATGGCTCAATTTTCAGGTGAACAAAAATGATGAGTGGTGTCCTTGGGGACTTGTGTTGGGACCATTAGTGTTTAGCATTTCATCCATGACACAGACAGTGGGATTGAGAGCACTCTCTATAGGTGTGCAGACACCAAGCTGAGAGGTGTGGCTGACTCGCCTGAGGGATGCAATGCCATCCAGAGGGACCTGGGCAAGACCAAGAGTGGGCACGTGTGTACCTGAGGTTCAACAAGGCCCCTGAACACAGGTCAAGCAACCTCCAGAATGAATATAGGCTGTGGGAGAAAACGACTGAGCCCTGTGAGAAGGACTTGTGGGGATTTGTGGATGAAGAACTGGACTTGGGCTGGTGATGTACATTAGCACCTCAGAAAACCAGCTGTATGCTGAATGCACCAAAAGAAGTGTGGCCATCAGGTTGAGGGAGGTGATGATCCTTTCCTTCTCCCCTCTGGTTGGTTCCTGGAGTACTGCATCCAGCTCTGGAGTCCTCAGTCCAGGAAAGACTTAGACCTGTTGGAGCAGGTCTGGAGGAGGACCATGAGTGGGAGCACCTCTCCTATAAGGAAAACCTGAGACATTTGGGGCTGTCCAGCCTCGACAAGAGTGGGTTCTGGGGACACCTTATAACACCCCCTCAGTACCTAAAGGGGATTTATAAGAAATGAGGACAGATGTTTTTAGTACAGCTGGTAGTGACAGGACAAGTTGTAATGGTTTACAAATAAAAGAGGGTAGATTCAGACTAGATAAAATAAGGTAATTTTTTATTAATGAGGGTAGTGAAACATTGGAACAGGTAGTCCAGAGAGCTCTTAGATGCTCCCTCCTAGGAAACATTCAAGGCCAGGTTGGATGGGGCTCTGAGCACCATGATCTAGTTGAAGATGCTTTTGCTCATTGTAGGGGGTTTGGAGAAATACTCTTTAAAAGTCCCTTCCAACCCAAACGATTATATAATTCTAGTTAAAAAAGATATTTCTGACTGAGTCACTGTATGTTTACTTTTGCCTCTAATGTGGCCTTATTAGAAAAGATCTCTAAAGTGAAAAAGAGGGTGCAAAGGATCCATTTCCTGACCATGGGTTACATGAATATTGATTTCAAACCACCTTTACTCTGAACTCATGAACTGAATTTCCTTTAGGTGTGATTAGGTGTGATTTTTAGAAGATACCTCCTCCTTATATTTTATCTTCAAGGAATTCAGATTTCTCTGGCTGATAGAATATGTCATTGAAATTGACAAATTAGGAAAATTTTAATCCATTTGCTTCAGAACCATTCTATTCATCTGAACTAATAAAATTATTGGACACACCTATAAAGAAGTGTCTATAATATAATATAGCAATATATATACTTATGTTTATAATATCTATGTATGTGTTGTGTATGTGGCAACACAGAATGCATTCATATTAAGTATTTATTGTGTACCTGACCTTGATTTTACATCCCAATGAGCCTTGTGGCCCTCAGTGTTTTCATTATGACGCTGCTTTTAACTTGCTGTCTTTTTGCTGAGACTGAATCTTTGTGGAGGACCTGTGCAACCACTGCACCAGTAGAGAAGAATTATATCTAACAGGTATATTTCAGACAAAGGTTGAAAGATAACTTACCCAACCAGGCACCCATTTCTCCTGACAGGCAGCAATTAGCATCACATCCTCTTAACAATCAGCTGTTGGATGGACACAATATTTTAGAAAATACTTCAGAATATTATCAAAAGTCTGGGCTTGTATCTAAACACTAAGACTCATCCAAATATATTATTTAATTTCTGCTTTACATTTTTTTTTCCAGGTCTCAGACAGTTTGTATTTTAAGTCTTAATTTAACATCAGTTTTCTAAACTAACTGAACAGTATTTCTGTAAAACTACATCTAGCAGAACACTGTTACCTTCACAGAGACTTGTGCTTCAAAATTGCAACACCTGTAGGATGAAATGCATTCCTCCCATCACACACATGGTTTAACAAAGCATTTTATTTTAAGGTCATCCCCAAAGAAGCAATACGATTTATGTCCTTAAGTGAGCAGACAAGCAGTGTTATGGGGGGACCACCCTTTCGTGGGTGTTTGTACAAGACCTGTTCCAGGAACAGTTTTGGTTTCCATAAAATAATAGATGCCCTTTATAACACCTCTTTTTCACAATTTTTGCAGCACCTTTGCATCACTGCGCTTAGATGTTGATGATGATCCATTATTGCACACATCCCATTAATTACCCCAACTCCAGTTAACTTGATCAACTATTTGGTGACAACACCACGATTATATTTGTAGTCATAATATGGAATCAAACTCTGAAATGGGGCAGTGCTTTATAACAGCCTCTCTTTCAGGCTAAGAAATACCTCATTAGTACATTAATACTAATTAGCAGAAGTGAAATAGAGAGTGTAAATCATGAGTGCTGAGTTAAGGGGCAATCAATGGTTTATCTGATTGCATGTCAGGAAAAATAGGATTCACTAAGTGTTGCTTTTGTATACCAAAATCTTCCTATAGACAAAAGACTTAGAGAAAAATTCAAAATTAACTAGAAAACAATAACAGAAGGTTAGTTTTTTCTTCTTTTTCTATTGGGAAAAAGATAGTAATTATTGTATAGAGGTCAAAAGCTCTCAAATCATTAGTAAATGTTAAAATCAGCCCAAATACAGGAAGAAGCCAGTGGTACTATGAAGAGACAAGTAGTCTGGCTTTACCACGTTCAATGACTCTAGTATATAGAACATAACTAAACCAGCAAAGAAAGAACAGGATGAATCAGCCCTTTTGCAACCTATATGAAATACCCACCTTACTCTTCTCTGATTGCCACCCTGGAGAGTAACATGCTTGGAGTTAAGAAGCAAAATGTAACAATTGGTGTAACAGATCTACACAAAACACAATGTGCATTTTTTAACTTCACAGGAACAAATTATGGAACCTGTGGTGAGACAAGAAGAGAGCCTGAGTAATCAAGGACCTTCTGTCAATACAAAGCTGTTGTAGGTGTTCAGTTGAATCACAGTGAAAAAGGCAATTGTTTTTTCACACAGACATAGTCCAAAGTAGACAGATAAAGCTTTTCTGGCATCCTCAATTAACTTCATTTTTTACTTTTAATATTTTGGGTTTTAATATTCCTTGTGTGATCTGAATCACTGACAGGGAAAAGCTAAATTGGACACAAGAAGTTTTGGACAGATATTTTTTTCTATAGTAAAATTATGTCCTATTTAATCCAAAGATCACTTCTTTTTCCTACTGCAGACTTCCTTTGTAAAAGCAAACATCTCACCTTGACTCCTTCTGCCTTAGATTCCCTCCACTGCAGCTGGAGGCCCTGTTGCCTTACCAGGCAATTAAAGGCATTAGATTGGAAATGCTAAATGCTATAGCAGGGAGGACTTAAGACACTGACAGTAAACCACAGCAGCAAGCTATTCTGGGCCAGAATGAAGGAAATATGAAATGAAATTCATAGCTGCTACTGAAAGAGTAAATACCTCCCTTACCTGCTAAGGGAAGACACATCCTTATGCTGTTGGAGGATGTGACCTACTGGTCACAATGGGATCAGGAATATATGTGGGTCCCATGTAACAGGAAGGATGAGCAGAACACATATCCTGTGCAAGCAGGAAGCCTGGGAGCACCTCATCACTAAAAGCAGTATTGCCTCATGGTCAGAACTTCCACACATTGGCCAGCAATGAACATTTGGCTCCTGTCACACACCTCAAGAGCCTGTACTCTAATTGCTGAGATGCTGGGTGGGGGAACCTAGGGAGGAGGGAACCATTTTGCATTGCTGATTGGGAAAATGCACTTAAAACCTCATCCTCAGTGAGCCCAGTTGGTATAAGTTTGGCACAAGGTTTGGCAGGTGCTCAGTGTTCAAAGCATTACATTTAGCGGTGAAGGCATTCAGAAATATTATATATAACATTAAATATAATGTCTTTTGTAATGTCATATATAAGGACATAGATATAGATTTATATGTATAGCTATAGAAGCCAAAATAAGGAAGTACCAAGAGTTAGTCAAACACATCTGCTCAAACAGTTTGACAAATTTAGATAAGCACAGTGGAAATAATCAAAACAATTTATGTGTATGTCAGCTCATGGCTGCACTTGAAACAGTGTATAAGACAATTGAAATCTAACAATACCTCTTTTTTTCTCCAGAGTTTGTTTCAAATCAATCATATTTAACTACTGAAGAGGTATTAGTATGAACAGATGGAAATATGTGATTAATAACTAGGAAAAACCTTGAAACAGGAAAATGATTATTCTTCTTCTAGTGAAGAAATGAGAGTTAACAATGGTCAGGCTACTTTTATAGCCAGACACAGTGGATTATATTACAGTAATATTAACATGAAAAAGACAGAAGAATTCTTCACTTCTCTTCTTTCTTTACCCGAGAGGAGATTAACTATTGTCACAAACTAGCAAAGGAAATTCCAGAGCCTTCATATTTTCATGGTAGAAATGGTAAAAAAGAAAAAAAAAAATAGGCTGGAACCTTCCCTCACATTGTCTTTAACCAAAGAGAAAACTGGGTCTAGGACAAGGTAATGTTACACCTCAGTCTTGGTATAATGATCCTCCCTGGCCTAGAAGTCCTTGAATTCACCATCTACTGTGGCTTTTTTAGTCTTGAATTAATTAATAAGCTTGAACTTCTCACTTTTTAATGAAATGGGAGAAAGTTTGCAAAAACTGTGGTCTTTTGACATGAAATCAACACACAGGTTTATTCCTTCAGTTCCTGCGTGAGATAATTCTTTTATATCCACAGCTCTGAGAAAAAAAATACTCTCTTGTCTAACTGGTAGATCTTTTACCCTAAATTCTGGTTCAGATTCTCTCATGCAAAATTGAAGATAATCCCAGTGGCACAGTGTGAGCAAGTGTGCTGGCCACTAAGCTAGAGAAATAAAAGAAGAGAACTCACATTTCCAGTTTTTATGAAGAACACTGACCAGCCATACTAACTCTAGGTAGATCTCGGTGAAGTTGAAATCCTTTCAACTCCAGCCAATAACAATTCTTTTTGAAATATTATCATTTTTAAAATAATTAATCTAAGATGATTATTGTTTTTTAAATCAGCTTCCATGAATCACGTTTTTGGGGCAAATCTCCATTGCTGATGAGGCACATAGAAGCTCCTTGCTCACATCCCAATTTGATCAGAAATTTTCTAGCTCTAGTACAGGATGTGAACATGAGAAAGGCAGAAATGAGGGGCACAGATAGCATGTTGGAGGAGGCTGGCTTTTTTGTATCTGTGTTTACATATTCATCTGCTTAAATATCTTACAGTCCTCATCCATCAAATAGGGAAAACTTGTGCTTATTTGGCAAATTCTATTCTATTTCTACTATGGTGGTAGAAATTCTGAAAGTTAAATCTTAAATAGTTGCAATTCTTTTGAAGGAGTAGGGTTAGCACAGTTTCCTCTCAGAAGCAGGATTCTGATGAGTGGTTGTGTTTGAGGTCATAGGTGAATGCTCTTCACAGAATAATAATGGAAAGATGTCTGCTACCTCATGAAAAATTAGGTGCACAGCACAGGCTGGAACTGGTTCAGTAAAATTCCAGCATAGTATGTGTCAGAAAAGAGGAAAGGACAGATCTTGGCAGGATTTCTGTAACTGAAACTGATTTAATTATTTGTTTCATAACTTCTCAGTGATCAGCTAAGTTTGCTAAAAGAAATTGATTACCAGTAGAAAGCCTATACTGTCAAAATTTCTGCAGAAAATTTAGGTGGAATTCTTTACAAGTGTGAATTCATGCATAAATCCGTCTCCTTGCAAAGACCCAAACTTGGTTTCAGGGGAGGTGTGTGCCTACACAGGGTTTCCAGATGGACATTGGAAAGATCCTTTCCAGGTGGAGCACAGAAGGGAAAGTGAGCAGGTCTGTTTTTATTGCTCTGATGAGGATTCACCTGGAGCACCATGACTACATGTTATCCTGGATTCCAGAGTGAGCTCAAAAATTTGCTGCCCACATATGTTCTTTTTGCCAGGATGTCCAGGCTAATCAGTGTTTTCAAAAGCCTCTCTGCTTTAAATCCTTTGCTTCTGAATTTAGGATTTCAGCAAAGGAAGTTGGTCATGATAGGATAGACTACAGCTTGCTTTTCTGTGGTATTTTTATGGAAATAATATAATTTTATAGCATTGTTCTTGGACATACTGCTCCTCCAAAGACCATGTAGAAAAAACAAAAAAAGCTTAGTCTTGTAACAATGATCATTGATCAGGCTTTCCTCTGTGAAGTAAGTGAAGGTGTTTGAAAAAGAATTGCTTGTAATGTCCACTCCTGAACTTGTACATTCTCTGTGCTGATTTCACAGCTCGTTGAAGAGCATTGGCCACTTCTTGAGTAAAAGGCTTCTAAGAACTGAAATTTGTCAGAGCACAGAAAATACCAGTTAGAACTCCTGAGCTGGCCAAGCAAAAAAGCCATTTCTGCTTGCCTTCTTTTTGCAGCTTTGAGTATATATTCCTTTAAAGCATTGACTTGTTCCAGCAAGCAGTGCCTCTTGCCTGAAAGCAATCCTTTCTCTGTTTCTAGGGTTACCAGAGGAATATTAAAAAAAAAAAAAAAAAGACAAGAAAAAGAAAGGGGGAAAAAAAGTAGCAAACAGCAGAACAGACCAGTACTCAGAAGTTTCCAGGTCTGTTTTGCAATACAGAACCCAAGGGGTTTTGATAGGGTCTAAATTTGGCAAAATCAGCTTTCCCATCCCTCCCTAACTTTATTTTTCTGGCCTCTATTTTTACTCCAAGTTTCTCTCTGTCTCTGTGGATGTAGAGAAATGATCTGTGGATAGGAGTCTGGGAATAGGATAAGAAAAGTAAAACTTCCTGGAAAAATTTAATGTTGGTATTCTGAAAGCAAAGCCAAGAATCTAACACTGTACATTAATACATATCAGCATAAATATATGGGGACTATATAATCCACTAATTCATATTAGTGAATAGGTCTACTATATTGTCTAATTCACAGACAAAACAAGAGCCCACCTGTCTTCCATTATCTTGAAGAAAAACTGGGGGTCTAAATATTTTCATTAAGATGTAGAAATGAAGTTAGAAAGGATCAGCAGCCCCCTTTTGCACTATGTTAGTACTTTGGAGATGTGTTTTTTACTTGGCACTATGACTTCCTAGGGCAGTCCAACATGCAAGATCATATGCAATAACTTGATTTCTTTAATTTTTAAAAATATTTTTATTAGCATTTACATTAGAAAAACTTAACAAGTTGCATGAGATAATAAGAAAGGGAGATGAAAATCAGAATTGATGACCACTTGCATATTTCCTTGTCCAGCTGGACTATACTTTGTCTTGACTGAATATAAAATGCACAGAAAAATCTGCAAGGTCTTAAGCTGCTCAGTATGATTCTAAATGCAAATTAAAACCTTCTTTGTGTATTATGTTATTATTTTATTGAAGGGATACATTCTGCATTCATAAAAAAGAGTGTTTTTCAGATAAAGTTGGAGAAGTACTTTGTCTCTTAGAAATATGCTGATGCTATATTTTTCATGTTATTTCTACCAATGTTTGGAAACATTAATTAGAAGAAATATCTGTATTGATTGTGTGTTTTTGATTTACTATGTGACAGTTTTTAGAGTTCAAAAGAAATGTTATCAAGAAATTTTACCTTCATACACAATTTAAAATAGTCTCGACTTATGATGTAGACTTATTTCACAAACTGTATGTTGATGTTATGACATCTTTAAAAAAATCTCATTTTTTTTTCACTGAAAGATATACAGGAAATCCATCACTACTCAATATCTCTGTAGGATTCTTGCTTGACTGGAGTCAAGTCTCCAGCTGCTGTGAGATTTAATAACACCCTGGTTATGATATCATCCAATAGCAAAACCTTCTGGACAGCTGGAACAATTTTTACACTAATGCTGTAATTAGATACATAGAATTGTCTTGATACAGAAAATTACTTAAGGCTCAAACAAAATACAATGTACCACTTACTAGCCAAAGGTCAAAGAACTTGTTTCCAAATCTACCAGCCTGCTCTTTAGAAGAGCTGTCTGGGAAAATCTGTTTTTTTAGTCTAACCTTAGTTTGACTAAATAGCTTTTATGGAAAGACAAAAATACAGTTTCCAACTGAAATTATTTTTCCCATTGTGGCACCATATTTGTACCTTAAGCCATTAGTTCAATGTTTTTCCCCTAGATGTAAATCATTACTTTTGGATCGCTTTCATAACAGACACTTTACTATACTTTTTTTCTTTTTCTGAAAGCAAATGCAAATATTTCACAAGAAAGTGCTCGTGACCAGAAAGACTGAAGGCACATCTGCATATCTGGGCTGATTATACCCATGTGATTTGCACACCTGGTCACTCCATGAGCTCCACAGCAAGTGAGAACTAAATGAGGCCCTTGCAAGTAAGTCACGCTTCTCAAAGATTACCATTTATACAATTTAGTTGATTTGTTATTGAATTCCTGAACGTTCTTCAAATATCATTGATTGTTGATTCAGACTGATGGAAGGTGCTATTTGGATGTAAATTCTTTTAAGACCAAAAGTTTTACAAAGCATTATTATTGACAAAATAAGAAGCCCTGAATGATTTGAAAAACTGAAAGCTGTAAAACTTTTCAAAACTGTAAAATTTTTCATAATTAAATCTATAAATGTTTGATAAAAAATGGGATCTAAATCTGTTCCTTAAAATTCAGAAGAACAGGGATACCTATGATAGTCTGAGTTTTTAACTGCTACACTAATCAGAAAGGAAACTATTCAAGTTTTTTAATGCACTACAGTATTATTTTTACTTAGTCAATAGCTACTTGAATGAATGTGAAATGAGTTAAAGTCATTTGGCTGGGATTCAGTAATGCATGGGAAATACTTAAGATGCAGTCAAGAAGGCTGCAATCAAAATTAATACAAGTAAAATAAATATCCATCGCCATAAGTGGCAGAAAACTTTAAGTATAATAGTGAAGAAAAATATGAGTGCAAAAGATTAACAGGAGGGCCTTGAACCAGATAGCTGTGGTTTTGTACAAGGTGGTGAACTCAGGCTGAGGAATGGAGACTAAAATCTAGCAGCATTTTAAAACTGACCTTTGATTCTCTCCACACAGAGAAAAAAAAAAAACTTCAAATTAAGATTCAGTTTTCTGGATGACAGACAGCAGGGTGATGGAAGTGAAAATGGTTGATTTCACAGACAATAAATTAAAGAATTGTACCAAGAGAGATAATTAATTAAATAAGGTAGTTAAGCATGTTTCTGAAATACTGCACTGAGGAACAAAGGGAAGCATCAATGGTAGATGTGTAAAACAGAAAATTTTAAGCAGCATAACCTGGTGAATTTGTGACATTGTTCATAATATAATGTGAAACTTTTGGGAGTCGAGAAGATTCATCAAGACTTTATTAATTTTTCATTGACCTCCTAAATCCACTCTATCTCCCTCCTTGTGTCCTATCATTGATATCATGACAGACTCTTGAGGAAACCCTGCCTTATTTGTGCTGCAAGTACCAGAGAAAATGGCTTCTGAGAGGATGGTGGCTCTCCACATTACAGAGAGAGTTTGTAAATGGATATGAAGCTGGGCATTCTGTGTGGAAAACTCTGTGCTATAAAACCAAAATATCATGGTTTGATTTCTGACAGCTGCATAACAACCCAGCAGTTTTTTCCTTTCCCAACCTACCAGCTGTCCAACCAAAAATGGAAATGATTTATGTTTCCCAAAACCCAGCTGATTGACAGGCAGTGCAGAAAGGAGCTGTAGAGCCCCACTGTGCTATGGCACCTCTAGAGCAAAGGGAAGGAAAGTGAGCAGATCACAGGGATACTCCCTCTGCAGGGATCAGGGAGATTTTTCTTACCCAAAAGTTGAGCTATGCATGCCCAGACATGGAAGAGAGCTGGCCTGTGATTTTTAGTGAAATTCAAGAAGAAATGCACTACCCCAAAGGGTATATATTTCCCTGATTTGTACCCAGAGGTAGATGGTATGGTGGATTATACATGTTCATCATGCAGGAAGCAATCTGATAGCTCTTTGACACAGTGTATATGTACACTAGTTTCAGGAGGGTAAAAATATAAACTCACTGGAGTCACTGATTTCCCTAGGTGATAGAGTTATTCAGAGAATATTAGTTGACAGCTACACCCACTTGCAGTCATCAATTCTGCAAGGGCTGGTATGGAAGTTTAAAATGCCAGTATTCGTCTCTTTCTCTCCCCTAAGTCTTCATTATAATGTATCTCACTATTTTTCAGAAACTTAGTCTACTTTTTTGGCAGATGTGACAGGCAGCTGTAACATTGATACCATCAGTGCTGTACATCCTCCTTTTTCTTCTTACAATGATTCTTAGCACATATTAATTAAGAGAAATAGGAAAGGTGCAATCAATTTATTTAATGTAGTTAATTAAAAAGAACTAGTGAGCTGCTATCAGATAAAATATGGCTTGGGCAATTGCAATTTGACAAATTTTAATAAAAATCTCTTTTTTTTTTTTTTCCTTTAAACATATATATGCTTCTCAAAGTTTTCTTTCATTAACCAAAATATTTTATGGCACGTAGGAGGCAAGCTTGAAAAATCCTATTCAGCTTTTCAAAATGCAAAGACACATTGTACATCTAGGACTTATATTTTTCAAAGTTCAATGTTTAGGCAAGGGAAGGAGCAAGGATGGAGGAAAGTCTTCGAATGCTTATAAGAAATGGTTTCCTTTTCCTTTAATTTGCTTACCTATTAGTAACTATTAGCAACATTTTAAAATATGGTTCATAAGATAAACTTTTGAAATATTATGTTCCATATGCAGAAATATGCCACAAGTTAATTAAATCACATGTGTAATTTTAAATAATTGAGCTAAGTACAACCAGAGGGTTCAGTGGGATTCATAATGAAATCCTTAGCAGAGTATTTAATTACCTCCCTGTGCGAGGCAACAGAAAAATATTTGGCCTTACAAAGTGATCTAAAGGTAAATAGAGTCATCCTGCTTTAGATGGAAGACAGTGCCAGGCAGATCAAGAAACACACATAAAATAAAGAGGTAGCATAGGAAAATGAATGCTCCAGCTGATCTTGTGTGGTAGGGCTGGAAGTAGGAGAGAGATGGTTGCTAATGATATTAGTGACCATTTCAAGGCTTTGAAGTTCACCTGCAAACAAACAGGTTGGAAAGATATACTTCTATTCACCTAAAAGGAAAAGTACCTTGAACTGTGTGTCATAAGAGGTTCTCAAAATTTCAGCTCATTTCTGTTGGGAAAAATATTTTGAAAAAAACTAGGTCCCATTTAAAATACTCTTGTCTTAAAATTTAAGTTTTTTTTTTTATCATTGGAATGATGGGAATTAAAGTGACACATTACAAAATTTGGAAAAAAAGATCTTGATTAAATTAAGAGGAGAAGACATGTGCAGCATGAAATCCCCAAAGAATGGGGATTGTCTCAAATGAAAGGAAAATATTGAATGCTTGCTGCTTTTTGAAGAGACATAATTTTTCTAGATTCCTACCTGTTTGCAGAGCACTGTATTAATGCATCTTATTGGATCACAGACCCTTTTTTCCCAGGTGAGAGAACTTCTTAATTCTGTGAGGGTTAGTCCATAAGTTCCTCAATGTCAATGAAGGAGCAATGTCTTTGCTGAAGACATGAATCATGGAAACTTCTGAGCTGGAAGGAACATGAGTTCAGCTGCAGGCTCTGCACAGGACAATCCCAAAAATCACACCGTTTGTCCAAGGGTGTTGTCCAAATGCTTCTTGAACTCTATCATGTTTGGTGCTGTGACCACTTCCCTAGGGAGCCTCTTCCAATGCCCAGCCATCCTCTGGATAAAGAATGATGAATTTGGAAATTATTTGTCATCCAGTGGAGATTCTGGATAATGATACAAATTGGAGGACAATATCTTTTTCATCAAGGGAATATCTTCTGTATCAGGCTCATTTTACTCTGCTCATTACCTCCTTTCTGGGCATGATCCTTGTTTTCCTTATTCATTAGGTGTTTGACTCTAGTGTAGGGGGAGTGGGTAGAAGGACTGAAAGGTGATCCTCACAGAAAAGTTATGATCCAGGATGATCCTCAGTTATAAAAAGGTATGCATTTTTGCGTTTCGTTGTCATAAACTGGCAAAACTAAGGAAAACAAAATTCTGTCTCCCATGTAATTCCACAGCTTCATAGGAGGTAAAAATTCTGTAATTGAAATTGTGCTTGTATTGGCCAATGGAGAAGAGAACAGGTGAACTTATGCATTGTTAACTCTCTGCTAGTTTTGCTATGTGTTGATAGCTCAATGATTTTGAAACATGCACTAGATTTACAACCACCATAAATAAATTTTTCCATATACTTAATTATAAATACATTTCTTTCATATTAAAATAACAAAGGAAAAACAATGACTGCTTTATGGCACAACACAGAAATATTCTTCTGTTCATGCCAATTAATTGCACCCAGTATGTATAGAGTGTCAGAAGAGTGGCTCAGGAAGGATTTCAGAAACAATTGATTAAAGACAGAAAATTTAGTTAGATTCCCATAAAATGTACTGTCTATAATAATGTTGTAACAGAAAAGTGAAAAGAAATTATACAATTTTTATGGCAGAAGTAGAACAAAATCATGGACACAGAGGAAAAGAGTTTGAATTTCTGCTGGAAAAAGTATGAGAAATTAATTCAGATGAAGATACACACTTCATTTTTTAGAAATGAGAAAACACTCTTTTTCTATTGAATAAGTCTGAAAAGTGGAAGGCAAGCAAGAAAAAGGTGAAGATGGTGAGGCAGAAATTATGAATTCATAAGTGTGAGGAAAGGGAAAATAAGATTAAGTGATAACAACTTTGTTTCCTTATCTAAATATTGAGACGTGAAATTGCTACTGAAATGGGTTTTTAAAATATGTCCTCATTTTTGCTGTGCACTTATTTCTTATTCCATGGAATGGAAGTTTCTAGAATCAGCAGTGCCACCAGTTTCTTTGGAGCTGGCTGGTATAACCACACGTGTGTCCGTGGGCTCATGTGGCAGGAAGGTGTTTGCGTGCACCAGAGCTACTGCACTGCAATTAGCAGAACCAGGCTGGTTTAAAACAGCTGAAAACATGGTCCACGTACACCTTGTACAATTATGATGTCTGCAGTAACATAGTCTGCTTTAGGCAGGTTTTAGCTTAATAAACAAAGCTATGAAAGGAAATGCAAAAGTGTATTACAGGCTTGGAGCTACTGAAAGGCTGTTATATTCCTTGCATCATAAATATCTCTCATATACTGAGCTAATACCTTTGGACTGATGCAGTATGGCAAAATAAAAGGACCTTTTTCCATTTAGCTTAAAAACCTTAAATACCATGAAAAAAGACAGCATTAATGTTAAATTTTCTGGTTTTAGAGTCAACAAGTGAATTCTGTTTCTTAGAATTTATCCTGCTACTTTATTGCCTTTGGAAGCAATTTGAAAGTTTTGGGTGCATAATAGTCAATAAATCATATGAGGAAAGAAGAAAAGCACCTTTGTTCCTAAACAAAAATGGTAAAGGCTGCAAAATGATGCCATTTTTAAAGGGAAAAAAAAGGAAAAGAATACACCAGAAAATAAATTAACAAAAATAAAATAAACACAGATTTGAGATCTGATAGAGTCAAACTGCAATAAGGTTACAGAAGAGAAATATTATTCAAATCTGACTGTGGTAAACTGTTGATTTCAGAAACAGACCAAGGTTATATTCACAACAGGCTTCTTTCCACTTAACTCT
This sequence comes from Agelaius tricolor, assembly GCF_023055355.1. Lineage (NCBI taxonomy): Eukaryota > Metazoa > Chordata > Aves > Passeriformes > Icteridae > Agelaius > Agelaius tricolor. The sequence goes on along the minus strand of NW_027269266.1, from coordinate 10,568,589 downwards.
TATCTTTACATTACGTTATGTCACTGATGAAATACAGCAGCTCATGCAACAGCCATCACGAAAGCAATATTGTAATTGCAAGTAAATGCAAGTATGTTAAATCTAATCTCCAAAGAGCAAATATTTACCAAGAGTTTATGATCACAGATAGACTTGTAGAATAAACAAAGTGTACAGTATCAGCTTGTCTACATATGTACTTGACTATTTTTTATTTAAAAAGCATTAGACTACTGAATTCAAGATACAGCACTGTCTCAATACAAACCTCCATTGCTCTCCTGCAATACTAAAGACCACACACAAAAATGCATTCTTATAAGGGAGAAACATTTGCAGAAGAGACTTCAGCATTTGAAGACTTTATAGGGCTTTGTGAGATTTTAAATAAACCATGTATGTACTTTGAGATTTATTTCAATAGTTGTGATCTGTGGTTTGTTGTGTCTATCTAGATGACTGTATGAATTTCACTCTACTGAAAGAATTAAACAGCTCTTTTTGTCATTCAAATCAGAAACAAAAATTATATGAAAATTATCTGCTTTTTGAGTTTGTTAAAAATGATATGACAAAACTATTAGTATTTTGAAGATAAATTTCAGTACTGACTATCATGTATCATACCCCAGTTATGCAGTACCTAACTTGAGAAAAAATGGACAATAAAAGCAGGCACAAAGAGAATTGTATATTTAAAAATGCTGGACATAAATTTCTTGTACAAGCATACAATCAACACAAATCAAAATGACAGGAATTTTTCTGTCTGCATTTAAAATATTTGGAATAGAAGAAACTCTTGAGACAGCAGGAACTACATTTATCCCTAATAAGGACCTCACAGGATAATCATATATTTTGGGAAAGAAAATTAGTTTAATAAACCCTACTAATTAATGGAATAATGTTGAAAACATGCTATTAGGGGAAAAAGATTGAGAATTTAAAAACTTAAGAATAACTGCTGTGATGTAGGTCAGTGCTTCCTCTGAACACTTTAGGTAAAGTCTTTGTCAAGGATGGAAAATGGCAATTAAATAGTTGCAGTTTTCTCTTTGGAAAAAAGACTAAATCCTTATCAAGCTTCTGTAATTAAGACTATCAACAGATTGAAATCTTTCTAATTTAATTTGAAATTTGAGGGACAGATGACTCAGGATCCTACTATTGTGTTGTATGGAAATAACCTAAAATACTAAATTAAATAAAAACCAGATATTTGTTAACTGATGCAAGAAAAACATTCTGTTCTATAACTTGGGAACATAAAATTACATGGCCTCACTAAACTCAGCAAAACACTCAGAATAACATTATTTATGTGGCCTCTCTCTTTGATTCTTGAACCTAAAGACCAATCATGGATGAGAATAAGTAGGTTTGAGAAAGAAACAGGTATAATTTACATTTTCTTTTCTCCATTATCATGTCCATCATTACTGTTTTCTTTCTCACTAGACTGAGATTTTACTACATGCTAACAAAATGAAAATTCAGGCAACAGCGAGTAAAGAACAGCTCAAACAACTTTTAACATTCACTCTCCACATAAAACAGTTGGATACTAATTTACATGTTAAGAAAAAAACAGAGGAGTGCATGTTAAGAAAAAAAAAAGAGAGGAGTTTTAAAAATAAACTATTCAAATGTAACAGCATCCCAAAGTGAATTTCCCTCCCCCTTGGAAATGATGGCTATGATGAACTGTGCTCCTTTCACTTAAAAGAACACAGGATCTTTTAACTTCAATCTTTCCATTCAATGCCATATCCACTCCTTGGAACAGGTTGGTGAGAAGGAAGAATGTTCCAAATTCTACTCCTGCATGGAAACAGGGGCAGTTCTCCCTTTAGCGTGATGCAGCTCCAGCCCCCTCTCAAACACCGTCCCCAGCACAGGAGCTGCTGTTGTGTTGCACAGCTCAGCCCATGTGCATTGTGTGACCCAGAGAATGGCAATGTCCAGAGCCTTTGCCAGAGCATGGGAGATCTCTAACAACAGCACTAGAAGCCTCATAAACAAGCCCATTTCCAATCTGAAAATAAACTGATGTTTATTGAGATCCATGTCTTTTAACCACAGGCAGTCGCACTTCAAAGACCACAGTGTTACACCTACATCTTTTGTACACATCTTGTTAAAAGAGTCAAAAACACCTGCCAGTTTCTTATGTGCCTCATCAGATTACCTGCTCCCAGTGATGGAAAAGGGGGTAAAATACCCAGCTTAAGTTTGTTAGAATATAGAGGCAAGACACATGCTCTGCTAATAATGCTGCTGCTATAGAACCATTGTGCAAGACTCTAGGTTGTGCTCACAACCCAGAAAGTGATTTTAGGAAGAAAGCAATCAATAATAAATGTGTCAGGATCTCAGGAATTATGGTTTTGCTGTGGGGTAATATTTTCATGATGGTGTTCTCACAATCAAGAAATTGTGCTGTTTCACAATATGTAGTTATCATAATTGAGAAGATGTCTTTTGTTACACAATCTGTTGACTCAATACCTGTGAGAGAGAGAGTTGATTGTTCACTTTGGCACTTTCCACAATGAATTACTGTGAACAGCAAGGAAAAGGACAGTGAGATTTCTGCTTCTGTAGTTCTGAATTACTGCAAGCTACAAATTTAAGCTAAAAATCCTGTCTGTTCTTAATTTACCTATTCACAGATAAGACTTCCACTCCCTCTCATCCTAATTCCTGCTGCCTTCAGGAAATTGCTGTACCTTGTCTGTGCAACCAGGCTGTCACGCTGGTCAGCCAGCAAGAACAAATAAAGGCTAAGCAGACAGCGGTGACATCAGGAGTTTTCAGCAAGCTTCATTACTGCTGGGCTGTATTTCCCCGCGTCGTTCGTCACTCCGAGCACTCCAGGTCCCGGCAGTGATTCAGCGGAGCTGGCTCTGAGCTGGTGTCCCGGGGCGAGCTGCCGGCGTGGGCTTCACCCGAGCGCTGCCAGCACAGAGGCACCAGGCAGTCTGCCGGGGCTGCGGCCCAGGGGTGGCAGCGGCGGAGGCACGGATCCGTCATCCCTCTGTGGCAGCCGCTGTCTCTTCAACCACACAAACTCCCAGATGATGAAAACCAGACCGCGGCGTTTGAAGGCGCGTTCTGTCTGTCACTACTCTTTATCTCCACCTGCTGGGGTTATTCCAAACATTCCCTGCTCCAACCTCTTACCCAGAGGTGGAAGTACAAAAGATGTAGACATGATTAGCAAATCCTAGTGATGATTATAGCAGCGCTTAACCAAAGATGCATAGGAAATTGTGGATATAGAAAAAAAATTGAATCTTAGAATGTTGCAGATGGACTTTTTTCATTGTATTGCACTTTGAAAAGGACTTTTATTTCTATCTTTATGTTGCTATGCCACAAAGTAATAGAAATAAGAAGGATTTTTAAAGTGAAGAATCCAACTCAAAGAAAAACAGTCCCCAAAAGGCAGATTTATCTTTTTGTTCTTGTTTGAGAGGCATGCCAGTTTCTGTTAGAACTTTAAAGTGCACCTTTCTGTTACACTTTAGTACTGCTAATTTTCTCCTTAAATGATAAAAGATAATGTTCATTTATAGATATTTACAACATTTAAAAACAGATAGTAAAATAATGAAGTCATGGAATGGTTTGGGTTGGAACTGACCTTAAAGATCATCTGATTCCAACCCCCTGCCATGGGCAGGGACACCTTCTACCAGATGAGCTCAAAACCCCATCCAGCCTGGCCTTGAACACTTCCAATTATCTTGGAGCACATGATGGGAAGTAAGCAACTTTGCTGGGCAATGATATCTTAAGAAAACTAAATGTTTAAAACCAATATTTTCTTAACAATACTTGAAGAAAAACTGAAATTTTTGTCTGATCTCAAGGCTTGGCTAACTGGATGTACAGGAGTATCGGTATCACCATTTAAAAATAAATAGGACTTTAATTCATTAATAAAGTATTGTATTATGGAAATCTGTGTGAAGAAAAAGTAAATGGAAAGAATGAATTTTTCACATACTTTGACAATGAGATATCTGTGGTTTATTTATTTCTTATAGAAAAGTGAGTTCCATTGCATAGGCACAGTGCTTTTGAATTTTCCATCTCCTTTGCTCATATATTTTTTAAAACACAGTTCTATCATTGCAGCAGAAGATATCTGCTATGAAACATGATGGTCATAAAAGGAGAAGTGATTTAGTATTGATGGCTGGGGTGAAGAGAACCCTTCAAGCTGCCTATTTACAGTTAGTCCAGCAATGTGGGATTAACCCAATAGATTCAACATTGCTCCTGCCTGGGGAGGTCCAAGTTGTCTATTTCAGGGAGCAAGGCACTAAGCACTGCTGTTGTCCCTGCAGGCAATATCATGCCCATTGTGTTTTCACCTTGACTGGATGTGAGAAGTGCTCTGGTGACACAATGAGGGGCTCTCATGACTTGGCACTTGTTGGCTCTACCAGCTGGTCGGGTACTTGGGGTGGCACGCTTAGAACTATGATCAGGGATGTAGATGTCTTCAGAGCTGAAAAAATGATGGCACAATTAAATGTATGGATTACCAAAGTCTGGAAACATTGCAAAACAAGTATCCTGAATAACCTCTTTTAGTCATGTAAATAGTGTTGAGTGCCCATGGTCTAAATTCCCTAGGAAGTGACCTGAGTTTGACTCTGAGACTGTTGTAGAGTGCTGACACTGTTTGGTTTTTTTTGTTTATTTTTATGAGGGAGGATGGGGTTGGGGTTTTGTTTGTTTGTTTTGTTTGGGTTTTTTAGTTGTTTTCCCTTTTTTTAAAAATCTCACTTAATAGGAGTGAGGTCAATGAACCTGGGTAAATAAAAGCAGTTTTCCCTGGATTAGTACTATGTCTTTGATAAGGAAACACAGAAAGCAGATACTATCAATGGTTAAGATATCAACATCAATGAAGAGATCATGAACAATAAGATTTTTAAAGAAGAAAGGAAAATTTTCTGAAACTGTTCATCTTGTCAAAAAGACAAGAAAGCTTGGATAGTCAAGAGACTAGAGATTAACAGAAAGTGGAAGACTGTTTTCACCAGTCACAATTTGGATTAACTGAGAGATGAGAGCTCAGGAGGGCTGATCAAATTTTTTTGTCTTGGGATCTGAACCTGTTGTGAATTAAACTCTTTAGAGAACAAGTTCAGCTAATATAGAATAAACTATATCAATCAATCAATTTTCTGTGATCAGGAAATGTATTATATTGTAGCATTGATGCATGAGATATACAAGTGTATTTTTCATAGCACATCATTCATACACTGCAGAATATTTCATTTTGTTATGATTTATCATTTAAAAACCAGAATCTGTAATGTGATGCTACAGAAATTCTATTAACTTGCATGTATTCAAAGCTGTACAATGACTTGGAATATTCAGAAAGAAACGTTTAAATAAGTGCAAAGTTTTCCATTGAAACCACTTTATTCTATATAAAATACACTCCTAATCATATAAAAATATTTCAATCTATAGATATTTGGAATTTTTTAAATGATGTTATAAGCTGGTTTATGGGGCATTATAAGGTACATACATTGTTTACAAAACTTTAACTACTGTAGGAGAAATAGGAATGTTTTTAGCTTAAATATATGGCCTCTGTAGTTTAGAACTTCTTTTTTACAAAGTCAGACCTTAAATGTGTTAGTTTTGTCCATAACTAAAAATGAGACTGACCAAATCTGCTCTTATTTGAATGAAAATTGGAGGATGGGTTGAGTTTCCTGAATTTAGGCATCTCTTTATTTAGGTTTTCTGGTGCTTCATGCCTGGTCTCCATAGACACTCTTGATTCTTCATTGTGTCCCTGATGTCTTGTGTTCAGCCTCTAAGGTCAGATTTTACAAGTGATTTAGAGACTCTCATATAGCTCTGGTGCTCATGTTTAGGCAGCTGAAGTCACTGCTGTGCGCACTGTTAGGCCATCAACCAAAGAAGGATTCAGTTTAATACAGCTACATTTGGGGGATTATTTGTAATCTGAACTCCTTGCACAGTCCAGAGGGATCAGTCATTCAGTTCAGTTGCCTAGAAATAATAACCTAATGTCAGCATGAAATGCTTTAGGATCTCTCACCTGACTTCCCCATTTTGCTCTAGAAGAACACAGGTTTTCCATGAGTCTTATCTGTTGATCCTCCATGGATATCTTGGATTCTCCAGGGCATCTCAAATTACACTAGAAATCTTTGTTTCAGCAAACTTATTTAGGCCTTAGTTGAGTCAGATGATAGAATCTGCAGTCACCCAGCTGACTGGATGCTGGTGTCCACACTGGGCTCTCTACAGCTCTCCAAACACCTTGGAGTAGGTGCTTACATTTATCTGCCTCCTGCTAGGACCGGACATATATTTCTTTCAGAGGTAATGGGAGATAAGAGGCAGTAGATCCACATGGCACTTCATCTGGAGGGAGCTTGAGTGGCTAAAACTAAGTGAAATGAACACACTAAAAATTTACTGTACTCAAATTTCTGTTGCTATTTCCTTTCTAGCAAAAAAACAAGAAAGGAAGAAAAGTACGTAGAAAGGCAGGAAAGAGAAAATGAGTAAGGACAGAAAGAGGAAGGAAGGAAGGAAGGAAGGAAGGAAGGAAGGAAGGAAGGAAGGAAGGAAGGAAGGAAGGAAGGAAGGAAGGAAGGAAGGAAGGAAGGAAGGAAGGAAGGAAGGAAGGAAGGAAGGAAGGAAGGAAGGAAGGAAGGAAGGAAGGAGCGGGCTTCCAACTTGCTAAGCGTCTCCCCACACATGACCACTCATGCACATGTACATGTGTGAATTTGCATGTGTGTGGGTGTGTATGTATGTTTTTGTGAGTGTTCAAAGTCATCATTACTACAGGAATGCATCTACTGTTTAGAAACAGAAATAAACACTGTCAAATCATTCAGGATGTGTGAAAGCACTGACCCTGTGTTTGTGCCCTGGAGCTATTTATTTTGTCTTTATCCTAAGCCCTTTGTTGAATAAAAGTCTTCTGCTTCCACAAGGAACTAATGACCACTTAGCTAACTGAGATCTAAAACATTTGTGTTTTTATCTGCACCATGTTTATTAGAAGTATTTTAGAGACAGGAATAAATTTATGACTTGCTACTCATACTGTAGTGCTCATTAATGTTCAGGATTAACATTTTTGCTTTTCATTATATCTTAAATGCATTGGTATTGGAAGAAATGGAAATTTTTTTAGGTAATTGTGCAGATCTACAAGTAACAAGAACATCTGGGATTTCGTGAACATGACAGATACTGAATAAAACTGAGGTTTGCTGTGTTGGAACAGAAAGAAGAGTAATTTTGCTGAAAAGTAATTCACAAAAGGCAGATGCAGAGAGACACAGAGATTTAACCTGTTCTTCAACTATGCACATATATGAGCTTACAAGAGGGAGGCTCTGCTGTCCCATCTGTGTACAGGTAATATTGACACAATTTCTTCCAGCTTTGTAATCTAGACCAAGTAAACTTACACAAAAATAGAAAAAAAAAGATCTTTTGCATGAATATGTGACAAATGGAAATCTCAAGCAACATATCAACCTTCCTTTCTTTTCTTTATCAATTATTCTTTTCAGGCAGTTATTCTTTTTGGTTATTATACTATTTTCTTTACTTCCTTGTTTTGCTACAGTGCAGTTTTGCTGTAGGTATTGAAGGTGGCAGGTACATGAAGAAGGTAATAGCGAGGAAGTAGTAAAGCTGAGATGGCATCACTTGTTAAAGCACACTTATAGTTGGCAAAAAAAAAAAAAGAAAATAAGCCTAAAAATATATTTAATATATACTGAGAACTAAAATTTATGTCTCATGATAATCAGGGGCTCTACAGAAAGATACTGATTTTATGGCAGAGTAAATTCTCCATCCCTTTGCCTCTTTTTGCCATGTTCCACAGGACAATTTTCCTTCTCTTTTCTGTAGGCTGAAAGAACCTCACCATCTCTCTGCTTCTCTTCTGCCTTCCCCTAATTACATCTCCTGTACTCCACAGTCACAAACTATCTTTTCTTTCAAAGTTGATCTAATTGATACGTGTCTAACTAAACTCAGAGTCATTGGTCTCCACTAGTATCTAGTTTTTAAAGTTCTTTCAGGCCTAAAAAAAGGCCTCTGTGCCTGAAAGCCAGTCTAATTTCTCCAGCCACCCCAGGTGGTAGAATGAAAGGTACTGTGTCTGCCTGCAGACCTTGCCTTGCTTTGTTAGAGGCCTCCTATGGAGCACCCGTGTGAGTTCAGAATTCCCTCCACTTGAACCTGAAGTGCTGCAGAGCAATTTTTTGACAAAGCATTATGACTCATTAGTGACTCAGAAACTGAGCTGGCTCAGGCAATCCCTGGGGGATTTATATCAAGGCATTCAATATGATTGATTCCCCTAGTGCTGAAAGCAAGAAGTTCCTCAAGGTACCTGGCAACCCCAAGAAAGGCTTAAATTGTCATCCCAAATGGCTCACTTCTGGCTCTCTTGTTTGAGGTAGTTGGTGTCCCCTTAAATGCCAATTTCTTCTCATTTTCAAGTTGTTTGTGAGATATGGAAACTGCAGAGAACATAACAAATAGCAACAATAAAATCTAAGACTGAAATTTCTGTCAAAAGCAAATGTGTTACAATTCTTTGGGATCTAGTGTAGAACTTCTTAAGAAAAAGCAAGGAAAGTAGAAAGGAATTCATAGTAAAAAATAAAATAAAATAAGGACTGCAGAATACTCTAGGACTTCTTTCCTTAGCTTTAAAACACAGAATAGTTGTCAAAACCTAAATATTTTTTGTCTTCTTTCAGAAGCCATCAGAACACCATAACTTATTTAGGAAAGTTCTTATTTAGCAAGGAAAGAAAACTAGTCTCAGTAACCAGGAGAACAGTAATACCTGCCTTAGTAATGACCCTTTTTAGCTGGTTAGTAAAGAAAAGAACCAAAAAAGCATATGTGCATTAAATTATACTCATCCATTTCTACTTAGAGGAACAATTATTAGTCTGGAGGCCTAATCTATGGGTTTTGAATTTCCACCATGTTTCAACCACAACTTCTGCAGACTGTCTGCAGGTTTAGGGCCTCTTGTGAATCCTCTCAATCCTCATAAACTGTCTGTGGTTTGTCTGTAGAACTGTACTGTGAATCCAGTCTGAGTGTGCTCTTGGAAAATGTAGGAACAGAAATACTGCTAACTCTGTTCTAAGAGACCTGCCAAAAAGAAACGAAACACAATCACCTTTTCACAATTTCATTCCCCCTGTAAACTCCACCTCTGCAATATTTAGGCTGACTTTTCTGAAAGACTTTTTTGAAGGGAAAATAGAGATACTTGAAAAGATTTTAAACATAGAATTTCTTCTCTTGTTTTGACAACAGCAATTGGAGCAATAGCTGGATTCATTTTAAACCTTTTAAAATAGATGTTTGTCAGTTTTCTGTATAGATTTGCATATTTTATGCATTTGTCCAGAGAAAATATCAATAAAATTCATAAGCCTTCATAGGGCTCAAGGTACATTAGCCAGCAAGTGAATGATGATGAGTCTTATGAAAGTACAGATATATGTGGGTCCTGCTGCATGTAGGCACCAAGGTTTTCATCACAGACCAAGATCAGACTGAGATCTAGTTGAGACTAAAGCTATAACAGAATAAGACAAAACAAGGATTTGTTGAAATCATTGACAAAACTGGCACTGTTTTCCACATAAGTATCATCTTTTTTTTTCTTTTCCTTTTTGAAATAAATTTTAATTTAGAAAATTATAATAAAAAGATTAGCATTTTTTAAAGCAGTAAAAATATGCAAAAATTTTTCTTCTCACCCAAGATTAACTTTATTGTGTTGTTTTTATGCCTTCTTGTTAGTAGCCTGTGTTTTCATTCTAAGGTGCTCCTCTAAGGAGACTGCCTGTGTTTCTGTTCACTGCATCATGGCCTTAACTACCTTTGCTAAAATTAAATTGATGATCCAGATGTTTAAAGCTCTATTGAAAGTGTACATTTTAATTCCTTGTCACCTCTGAAAATCAGATCATAAATTTAGTTTTGGCAAAGTCAACTAGAAATAAGTAAAACAAAAGAAAACAATGCTATAAGACAATGAAGATTCAGACAATAATATTTGGAGACTGAAATGCCAGAAAATGTGGTTCTCCTCAATTCCTGCCTGCCTGTGTTAATGAACTAAATGAGGTCACGGCAAGAAACTGAGAATTTTCATGCTACACACTGTTTAATTATTCATATTTCTTTGGCATGATTTTGGTTAGGCTTATTAGCACTATCTCAGACAATGCCTGGGTGAGGATAAGGGGATGGCATTCCCCGAGGACAAACCAGTGAAATCACTGGTTTGTGACGTGGGGGAATGCTCTGGGACGTGTCACAGTTGGTGCCAGACACATTTCCTTTGCCACCAAACCTATGGAGCAAGAGGCAAGGGAGCCTCTGTCCCCTGTGGCAGAGCAGCCCAGCGGAGCGGGAGCCGTTCATCGCAGCCCTCGCTCCCCAAGAGCAGCCTGGTACAAGGGGGTTTATCCATTTGATGTTTTAGGGCCTTTCCAGTCAAAGAAAGCTTTCCTGCCTTTCAGGAAACTGCCCAAACCATTAAGGGGAAGATTTTGAGAAAACAAGGTTTTGAATTTTTTTTTTCCAGTTCAATCCACACACTTAAGTAGTCAGGAATGGGCATTCAATGGCTGTGGAAGAACTGAGACTCCTGCCTGTTGTCTGGGGAAAGTCAGAAGAGTACTCTTGGGATTATTTCAGTTTATGGTGGGTTTTTTCCTGTACTAACTATCTAATAGAAAATTTATATATAAAAAACATATGGAGAGAGGTTTAAAATCTATAGCTCACCACTCAAAGACATTTCTTACTAGACTGCCTACTTTGTTCTTGCCCTACTGTTCTTCAATACGTTGCACAGTATCTCCTTTCCACCTCTTGAAATTTCCTTATGGCCTTGAAATGAAGTCTTTAAAGGGCTATTTTAATATAGAATGCAGAAGCTGGAATTAAATATAATGTACACAGTTGTACTTTTCTATGGATTTTATGCATACCCATACATGATTGGCCACTTGATTTTGTTAAGTTAGCAGCTGGTTTATTTTCTGTATTTTATTATCTTGCCTTGTGTCCTGGGTTGCAGTGTTGTCTCTCTGTAACACAGGTTACTTGGTCATGTTAATATATTATTGTGTTAAAAATATCCTGAAGGTCTGCATAGTGGGAACTTCTAGGAGGGTGGGGAGGGGAAAAATAAAATCACACACTTTCATACACTTGTGAAATGAAATCTGCAGCTTCTGGCCCAGAGTTAATTTCTCAAACAAATCTGCGATAATAATTTCCATTCTAAATGCACTCCCAAGGCAAGGTAATTATTGGCATAATTTCAATATGCATTGGACATTGAGGTTTAATGAACATATTATTAATTTTTGATACTTAAAACCAGAGCCTGGAAGACTATTTTATTGTGGTAGCTGTAGAAAATATGTCTGAGTTTCTGAGGTCATGTGATACACACTCAGACATTACAATGACCTGTAGTTTTGGAATGTAGAAATGCACTGTGTCATTATTTTACAAGTGGTAAATGGTGGGAAAGTTTGCCAAAGTGATAAAAAGAAAATAATCAACAATACAGATAGACAAACAGAGAGGGGAGAGCAGTTACTCACCCAAATCCAAATAATGCACAGAGTGGTTCTGTATTAAAGAGAGTTTAGACTGTAGTAAGTCTGTAAATTAATTACCATAATATACCATAACCTGCTGTAAGAGTGTTTAATTTCCTTCTTTGAAATGGAGAACCTTCTTTTACCAACTGCTACTTAATTTCTGATTTTAATATATGTATAGCATCTGTACATTTAATCAGCATAGTTCACCATGTGTTGCTGTCTTGTTACTAATATAGTTGGTATTTTTTCCCATTTTATTAACCCAGGATTTTGATGCTGTTCAGATCAAGGTGGATCATGCAAACTCAAGATACATTTATTTATTTATAGATGCAGCCAATAATAAAGAGTAAGAGAACCTGATGAGAAGTAGTTAAATAGATGTCATTATCCCTGTGTATCATTTGAATTGCTGTTATACATTGATGTTACACAGATCTAAATTTTAATCCAGCAATAATTTATCTTCTTAGGTGTATGGGCAAAGCAGGTTTCACATTTTTGCCTGAGAATTAGATCTTTTTATATTATAATATCTAATGTATGTGAAGTTATGAGGAAAGGTCAAAAGAAATGCTGCAATGTGACATTGGAAAAATAATAAAAGGGCTATGCAATCACTAAAACCTTTTTTCTGTAAATTAGGAATGAAGTTGTAAATAAATTATTTTTACATTATTTTATTAAAAAAGGTTAATTTTCAATATGGAATGGTTTTATTTCAAGATAGTTCCAGTTTTCAGCAAATTGCAAATTTGTTTTTCCATGCTCCCTCCTCCTAGTAAATTTCTGCTTCTCAGATGCTGCATAAATAACAAACTAGAAACTACTCTTGTGGTCATATGCAATACACACTCTTAAGGAAGTCTTGAACTTGTGACTTCTATATGTGCTTCCACAGTGTAAATGCTACAGTGCATTTAAATTACTTGCTTTACACTTCTATGGGTACTTCAAGGTTCTCTTACCCAAAAACATTGGGTGCAGAGCTACATTTCAGGGCTTTTTTCCTGTCACTGAAAAGGAGAAAATAATGTTTTGAATTACTAAAGGTTGCAGAGTTTGACCTACTCAAGCCCACTGAAAAAGGAGAAAGATGATGAAGGCCTGATGTACAGGCCTTCACCACAGAAGTGTTTCCCCTTATTCCTGTAATCTTTCTGCTGAGTTTCACTGATTTTGAATTCTGAATGCCATTTTACTTTCAATGTGAGAAAATTCAAACAGTTGGACTTGATTTTAGTACAAACAAAGTTTAAAATCAAACATTTGTACAGCTTTATCTTTGCTGTCAACTGTCAGGCAAATGGGCATGATAGACACCAGGCTGTGCTCCACACATATTCACATTCACTGCAAAAATCACTATTCTCTCTACTTTGTGGAAAAAGGGCAGAAATTCACTCTTCTATAAACAAAAGCTGAGTTTTGCAGTGCCAAACCCAGAATTAGCAGAGGCTGGAACACAGCCAGGTTATAAGAATTTATTTTTTCAATAGTTTTTTAAAGCAAATTAAATAAATGTGTTCAGATATTTTCATGAATCTGAGCAATTCTTTGCTAACAATTTGCACTCTGAGCTTATTAGGAAAGATCCAGATTAGGAAATATATTTTTTCTGCCCTACAAATTGAACAGAGCTGCTGAGCAGTGCACTCAGAAGTGAGAATAGTGAGCTCTGCCACTTCATCAAATTGTTTTGATTCCTACTCCTTCTTCCTTGTTTTAATAAGCTAACCTTGTCCAGCATAATTCAAGTTACATAGGCTGGGATTCTTAAATATTTTCACAGGACTACAGGGAGAAAGAGAAGTCTATTTTTTGATAATGTTTCAGATGCCAGAGAAGATTAGAACCTGAGGAAGAATGCTGGAATGGAAAATTAATTTGATGGCATTACAGCAGTTTTGAAGAAGAGGTTAGGGAAAAAGTACATTAGTTTTGAAACCTCCTCCTTCACAAGTTGAATAATGCCTTGTCCTATTTTTAACTTCATATATATTACAAATTGACTTTGACTGCTGCATAATTTTTAGGGTTAGCGGAATTTTTCTGCTCCCCCTTCTATCAGTTTTAGAAAATTAGACTCGTCACTGTTGTAAATTTGACAGTTTTAATGAGGAAATATTTCTTGCCTCTAAGCTCTAATTGCAGCAAATTGAGTTTTTATATATGGTGAAATACTGGAACAAGTTGCCTGGAGAGCTGGTGGATGCCCCATCCCTGGAAACCTTCCATGTCAGGCTGGACTGGGATCTGAGCAACCTCACTGAGGTGAAGATGCCTGTGGACAGGGAGGGAATTGGACAAGTTCACCTTTGAAGGTCCCTTCCAACCCAAACTATTCTGTGATTCTATGGCATATATTTTTTTATTGTCATGTCCTGCATTTCTTCATTGTAGCCTACTTTGCCTGCCCTCAAAAATTCCCCTTAAAAATTACAATTGAGGATGATAGGCCAGAAAAACATCTTGCTTTGAATGCTGTTCTTTGAAAAATGTGCAGAGCTTTTGGTGCACTGGTCACTACTATTCTACTGGTTATAAAGGGTGTTTGTTGAGGGGTTTTATGAAGTATTTTACAATATATGAATATCAAAACAATTTTGGAAAGCAAAAGATAGGTAAATTTGTTTGAAAAATAATATTTGTTACAATTTTTAGAGATTGAATTTCAATATTAGTTTTGAAAATACCCCATGCTATTTTGCTTATATTTGCTTCCTTTATATGTATGGTCAGGACAGCTACATGTAACCACTGGTGTGTTCTGTGTAAAGCAAAGATACTGCTTTGGTTCAAAGGATTCCTGAATAGAAATTCATAGAGGGATACTGAAGTCTTGGTGTGTGTTCTGAGCTTGGGCCATTGGGATACAACCAGCAAAATAATTTTTGCCTAAGACTTCATCAAATGTGGGAAAAATCCCCAATTTTTATAACTATTGATGCATTCATTTTCTGAAGGTAAATTACCTGTCATCATTACTATTAATCCCATACACATCTACCTTCAGCTATATCCAACATCCTATAGCATCTCAACACTTATGTCACTTCTCTCCTTTGAGCAACAATAATTTAAATGTCTTTTTGCATATCCGCTCAGTCTTCCTGGTATTGAAATACAACACTTCCTAGCACAAGCAACTTATTATTGTGGTCTGCCAGAAAAAAATAAACAACAAAAGCAAAATTTTGGCAATAGCAGCAGCAGCAGCTGGAAAGGAGGTAAAAATAAGTTTATCAGTGTATGAGTAAATGGCCTGAACACAGAGACTGTGCTGACAGTGATGAAAATACTCTTCCCCAGATAATTAATACTTAACCAGTTTTTTACCACTTAACATCCTTTTTGTTCTTATTTGGAGCTTTTCTAGCACTAATAAATGCTTCTTTAAGGTGTGTATCAGATTCAAGATGTAGGAAATACTTGACATTCTGTTTAGTTCTCTATCTCTTCTAAATATTTTTTAAGATTTGCTTTTGAGTAATGCATTTATATTTTTGTAGGTTGATACAGACAAGTTTTACTCCTAAATTATAATGATATGCTTAGAAATAATTTTATCAGCTGCAATTTTTAATTTTTTAATGTGCATCATTTCCTGTTTATCTGAATTGCACTTCATCTGGAATGTAAATGCCCAGTCACTGAATATGGATTTCATCTAGTCTGCCCTCATTCTTACTATCCTTAGTACCTGCTTGGTGTTTTCAGCAAATGGTAATTTTCCTCATTTTTTCAGAATTTTAAAACCTTCAGAAATATGGTCAATAGCAAAGTGACTGTTGCCTTTCACTTCAAGGGCAGAAAATAGCCATTCATTCCCAGCTTTGGTTTCCTACCTTTAAATCAGTCTATTGTGGTGATACTGTTTAGTCATTTTTCTTGTTTGTTGCTCTTGCTGTTGTCTTTTATCATTCCTTTATGAAAATGTACCAGCAGAGCATGTTTCAATGCAGTGAAGAGCTTCCTAAATTATTCTGATTTCTCCTATGGAGTTAAAATAGCTTCTGTTGAGTTTAAGTTTTACAGTGTTAAAAACATTAACATCAGCCTATATTAAGGTTTTTTGTGTGATACAGCCTAAATGCCCTTCACAACAGAATCTTTCTTTGTGCCTGTGTTTTGTCACAGGGAATCTTAAAAATGACCACAATGAAAGTGGCAGGAAATCCTAATACTGGCTTTTGCTTTCCCCAGTTTGAAGTTGTATCTACTTTGGTACTATTCAATTCCTGTTTCAGTTCCCTATGGTCTCTCATTCTCTCAAAGGCCCAGAATTCTGGTGTAGATCATGTATCAGACTGAATCCATCTCCCTCCCCTCTGTGTGCCCCGCAGGTGCTGAGCCAGGCTGGGTTGGCTTGGCTGGAGTGGTGACAGCAGGCAAGGACACTTGGCTTTATGGCCACTTGACCTTACCTGCACATATTTGCAAAACCAGAAAAGTGCAGAAGGATATCAGCTTCTCTCTTTGTAAATTACTGTACAGGATAAGAAAGCAGATAATTCCTTCTTCCACACCTTTTTCAACAATCCCTTGCTGCTGTTCTCCTTTTCCATGTCTCCTCCTCAACCCAGTCACTTCTATTTCCACAATACTGATCTTGTGTTTTATTTTCCCTCTGCACTCCTATAATTAAAAAATTTAACCTTTGTTAAATTAAGCTAACACATCTAACTTCACCAAGACTGCTTTTCTCACTTAATTTCAATTTTTTTTTCCCCCTTTTTTGTGTTTGTAGATGTCAGCACCTCTGCAGCAGTCTGTCTTTTGGCACACTTGTGTTTTTTACTCTAAGGAAGAAGGGTGCCGAGTGATTCCCCTATCACCAAGACTCAAATGAGAAATTATGTAGGACCATGTTGGCTGATAATTTGGCTGTTTGGGGAGCAAGAAAGGAAAAAGCCAATTTGACATTATATTAAAGAGAAAATTAATACCAAGATTCCAGGATGGATTAAAGGCTAGAAAATCAATTTACTTGGATTAGAAGTAATTGTTGTGAAAAACATGTATTTCTAAGAGGAAACCTTTGTTTACTTTTCACTTATAAGTTTCAAACTTCATTAAAACTTCATTATGGTTATTTTTAAATAGTGATTAGAAATTCCTGACTAAAGAAAAACATACCAGGCCAGAAAATATCGAGCAATATCTGCAAAGGCACTAAGCTACTATTCCATCCACTCACTGAAATCAGAGCTGACAATTAAGATTTTGCTCAGATAGGAGCCACTAGAAATTAGAGACAGCTTGAGGACATTGCCCTCTGATGGTGTTATGTTTGCAAGATGGGAATTTGGTCTGTGAGTAAATCAAGAATCCTTATGAACATAACTGATATATGAATTTTTGACTGCAAAATTCACTGCTTAGGAGATTCTCATACCTTTAGCCTTGACAAAGTATGGAAAAATGGACTGAAAGAGCCTCCAGTAAGGACCTCTGCTGAATTTGTTGGGATTGTGCACACAGCACTTTGATGAAACTTTCTGTGGATGTCACTGAAATTTGAACCCATAACTTCATAGGACATGGAATCAATCAACTGTGAAACTAATTTTAATTAGTGACTTACATGGAAAAGTTGCATATGCAAGCAACATCAGGCAAGGCAAACTGCATCTCTCCTTTGATGGGAAATTATTGGGAAAAGGTTGCTAGTGAATAATTATGATCAGCTGAAGACATTTTAGGAGATGGAATAAGACAGGGCTTGGTGGAAAGAAAGTTAAAGATTTAAAGTGGATTAAATCACTTGATATTTGCATATGAAGGCTTTAGCATATAAATAGGTGTTTATCTTGATCTTGCATGTGTCTTTGTGTGCTGTGAGTGGAATAGCACAGGATAAAAGCATATAGGGGCACACTGTTCTACCTCTTTTATTATGAATCACGGTAACATGACAGCAAACCCCACATTTGCTATGAGGAAGCAATATGAAAGAAGGAAGAAAAACAACCTTCTCACCCAGCTTTGGTAATAATATCTTTGGCTCATTCTCTACAGGTGGAATTCACCACTTGCCAAGCCAGAAAAGTGCAGGTCTGCCCCAAAGTCTTACTCTGTATCTGCCAGCCCTGGCTTTGTGTCTGTGATATTCCAGCCATGTCAAAAAGAACTACACATCTGAGCAGGAATTGTTACAGCCTTGGCAAGGTGACACAATTATTCCGCTGTGAGTTTCCTGATTTCCCTATTCCAGTAAGAAAGACAAGTGGAGAATTCCTTCAAGAAACAAGTTAGCATTAAAGGGCATCTGAGTGTCCTCTTCCTTTCCAGTCTGAGGTTTACAGAAACCACTCAAGGCTGTGGGTTGAATATCATGGCATCAACATGAATGTTTGCACTACCATGTCCCTGAATTAGACCTAACCCTGGAATACAATGTTCTCATTTTATGACTATTAATTTATCAAAGATATTTAAAAATATTTTTTCTCCACCCCCCCGCCCCAATAATTGATAAAAAAAGATCTCTTTTTTCTATACTGTATCTGCATCTATAGAAATATTTAATCAGAAGTGCAATATACAAAATGCTAGAGATGTTTTGGAGCCCTTTTTTTGTTCTTTTTTTTTTTTCAACACACCAGTGTTCATAGTGGCATTTAGCAATGTACACGAGTGTTTTTATTGATTTTTCAGCAAGGATTCACCCTAAACAGAAAATTTTCCTAAATGAATAATCAATGCTTTAATTAACTATGCTGACTTCCCAAAAATTTTCCAGAGGAGATTTTGAAGATACTCGGGGTTCAATATATGATATAAAATCTATACTTTTGCAGTAGTCATTTAAAAAACAATGAGCATTACCCATGTACCCTAAAGTGTGTCACCTTTGTTGCTGCAAATCCTAACCAAAATGAAGCAGCTAGAGCAAAAGAATTCCCAGAAACTGGCTGATATCTTGATAAAGGTGGTACCCAAAGGAAAAAGTGAAAACCAGTGATATTTCTCATTTTGTGCAGAGAGAACAAAAGAAAACAAAAGGAGACTAAGAAGGCATGATGAGTATTAAAAATAAGCCATGTTGTGATGAAGCCCTTAAAAGACTGTGACAAGCAAAGAAATGTTAAAAAAGTTAATTCAGTGAAGTACTTGGCAATTTTTTTCCTTTGAAGATGAGAGACTTGTAGAGCAAATAGGATTTAAAGTGTTCTGCTGCTCACATAGAGCCTTGCCTTGTGGCATCTGTTAACAATGACTTGTTCCAGATTCAAGCCCAGCCATTATTAGAATAGAAATTTGTATTAACTACTTTTTCAATTAGAACAAGGCTTTCTCAGTGACAGAGAAAACAATGGAATGCAGCCTTTAATGGGACAGCATTTCCTCTGAGAACACCATGGGATATGAGGTCTCTTTCTGTAGCTTTGAGTTAATTGCACACAAAAGACTGCAGGAGATGGTATTTGTTTAAAATTGTTGCTGGCATTGCAATAAGAGCTACCACTCCTAATTAAATTGGAACATGTAATTCTGCATGGAAAACAGGTTATGCCAATGCAGATCTTAAAACATCTTGGGGTGACAAATATTAGAAAGCAGACACAAGTATTAGTAGCAAACACCTGAAAGAATTCTAGTTCATATCAGATAGATACATTTTCTAAAATACATTCTGTACAAGAATACATTTTCTGAAATAGCTGCATTTTTACTTACCCTTAATTAAAAAGTCAAGCTGTTTGACCTTACATTTAAGCAGATCTGAACATTCTTGGCTATATTCAGCTATGGTGAAATGACCTAGATTTCACAAGGAATTAATAAAGCAAGTAATTTGTGTCCTTTAGGCATCTGTGAATGAATGCCCAAAATCACTGTCAAAATTTACATCTGCAAACTGAACAGCCAGTACTGTCATTTTAAGAAAAATTTATATATTCTCCAGCCTGCAGTGTAAGTAGAGAAGGTTCTTTGGTAACTGATACTAAATCAAAGAACAAAATTCAAAATTAAGGTAGGTTGTATCTAGTCTAAAAAACAGCACATTAACTTTCATGTCTAAACGTTTTCTTTTGGAAATAAAGGAATTAAATAGAAGAATGAACAGAAAACTTATTCTTCAGTCAGGACACTTATACTCTAAATTTTTAACAGAAGTTATGTTCCTTCAGCCAAATAAGAGAAATTACCCTCCTCATCCTGAAAATTTAGCAGGCCAGAAGCTGTCCTTGTACATTAGTAAATGATGTAAGGGTCTAAAGTGAAGTATTAAGGAAAGATAAACACAGAAATTATTTCATAACATTTTGTCAACACATCAATAGACAATGTTTCTCACAAGAGCTCAGAAACCAGCTTCCAAATTTCTTGAGGGTCTGATCAAATTCAGAACAGTCATCAGTGTCATCAAAGACTTTAATGTTTTCCTAAAACATGCAGGAAAGTTTATTGACAATACAGAAGATTAATAATAATAATAATAATAATAATAATAATAATAATAATAATAATAATAACTATGCATAAGAAAAACTATTTAGATGTAAGAAAAAACAATCTCCATTTTGCTATAGAGGTTAAATGGTTTGGGTATACCATCCCAGGTATGTCTCCTGTTCCTGAAACCCATTTAGCTGCTAAATTTAATAAATCTACAGGAAGCTTCCATGTAAGCTTTTGACCTGGAACTCAGTCTTTCCTTCACAATCTCTCTGTTCCAGATATTATTTTCCTCTTGCACCTGGTGTAAGCTTCTCAGAAGTTCACTGTGCTCCTGGACTCTAATCTGATTTGTTTCTATGAAGTGACATTTTCAATAAACTAAAACATCTCAATTAACATAATCCAAGATACCATTACTTATTATACTTTGACAATGTATTGAATGGCTTAGCAAAAGCAAATAGACTGGTGAACTCACATCAACTTTAAAAAATATTAAATCATTGTATTCTCTGTAGTTTGCAAGTGGTGGTGATATAACTTTCCATGTTAATACCACTTTAATTAAAAGTAAAACAAGATAAATGCTCTCCTAAGCATTGTGAGACCTGCTTATGTTTTCTTCATACTGTGTGTGCTACACTTCTAAAATGCTAATCATGAAATTGTATTTATTCAGGCTAAGTTTTTTGACAGAACAGGCTTTGAAATGGACATTAAATCTTGTTGGCTCTCCTCATCCCCCACATCCCCACCACCAGCCAGTATTATGTACTGTCCCATCAAAGTCAGGGCAAAATGTGTATCATTAACTACTTCACTTTAATAAATAACAAATACATTTCAATAATCTATTTAGAATCACAGCTTTATAGCTCCTAACTTTCCAGCTGCTGTTATGTGAGAGCGACCTGGAGCCCAGTCCCAGGGATATTTGTCTATTCCTTTTTGCAGCTGCCATCCCTCCCAGTCAAGGCCTGTGTGTGCTCTGCAGATCCATTTTATTTATCTTCATCCATTACTACGGTGAACAGACCTCTCTGTGCTGAGATGGGTCTTGCACCTTTCTTTCAGTATTATTTGTTTTTCCACGTCTTGCCTCTAATTATTGAGCATCAAACTTCTAAAACACAGAACCTTGATGATGGTTCTAAAGATCATTGATGAAACTACGGAGTAGTTTTGCAAATTAACTCTGCAGGCAACTTTGAAAGTTGCAGGCTGGACCTACCAATAATCCTGAACTTCCACTGGTCCTTCCAGTAAGAGATGTTCAAATTACTTAATTTTGTGGGTCAGTGTCTCACCTCTATCCTTCTCCTCACAAAAATCTGTAAGAACAGATAGATCAGAAAGCCTGTTTTTAAAGTACATTTTAAGCATGTTTTCAGTCTGTCTCCTGGCCAGCCACACTGAGAAGGGAATCCTACAGCAGCTTAACTGCATTTTGAGGGTGCCCTTGACAAACCTATTCCAACATCTCTCCAGGCCTGGGGAGAGTGAAAAAGCATCAACTCTGTAAAGTGTCAAAAAAGAGTAAGAAAAGCTCCACTGTGGTAATGCTCATTACAAAATCAGTGGGACCTTTGCAATCTCATGGACCCTGCCAGGCTGCCTCTGCAATAGGTGGAAATACACAGTGTATATTTGCCAGAGGCTTTTATAGGGAAAAATCTTTTGTCAAATGATTTTGTATTTTGACAAAACATTTTCATCAGTTCAACAAAAGAGAGAAGAAATAAAAATTCTTTGGACCAACTAAAAAGACAGTTTCTGTTTTTACTTGGAAACAGCTTTTTCCTTCAGAAACATGTTTTATGTAAAAAATATTTTCACAATAAACCACCTTCATCTGATAAGATTGTGATAGACATATATGCTGTTTCTTCAGAAGGGTACTTTTCTTCTAAAACAATTTGGTTTTTCTTCTCCAATACATGAAAAATCCAATCTTAGACCAACTGTCATGACCTCAAATTTGATGTTTACCTGTGTTTTCCATTATTAGATGGATTATTGATTAATATTTCTTATTTACTTTTGTTTTTTCTCAACAATTAATAGACTTCTAGTTTCAGGCACTGTAAGAAGACAAGTCTCTCTAAGAAGACCCTGCACAGGTATCTTACAATCAATTTTGTAAAAGAGTTAAAAGTTTCAAATTGTACTACTGTATGGCTCAGAAGAGTGTCAAAACACAAGAATCCCCATTCTTTGGATGATTTAATATTGTTGAAATAAATAATCACACAGAACAATCTAAGTAACAGTAGTAAAACAAGAACAATCAATAGAAATCTGTGTGCACGTGTGAAATTAATCCCACTGCCAGTTTCCTGAGAATTCCAATGTACAATGTTACCTTGTAAGTAAGACAAACATTTCCCTATGGACAAACACATTTACTCACAATTGAACAGTTTATAAATTAAAGGCTCCTACAGGATTGTTTTCTACAGGACACATCACTGTCAAACCTAAAACACAAGCCTGCATCTTTTGAAAATATATTTTCTGGGAAAAAATACAGTTGTTAGTTAATTTATCTTGATTTAAGATTTCTTTTGAAAACAGCTTCTGTAGTCCTCAAGAGCTTTTGTGCATTTCCTAAATAAATAAACAAATGCAATCACAAAATGATTGCTCATGAGCCAAATCATCATATTTTTAAGAGTGCTCATAGGCAGAGAATCAAATGGGTAGAGCTGAATAACCACACATTAATAGCAGACACACACAAAAAAAAATGTGCAAACAGCAGACTGGTTAAAATGCACTCTTTGGAGCTTTGCAGAATATATTATGGTCAGCAGCACAGTGGCTTCTGCTTTAGGTATTTTACAGTACAGCACAATATATACCAGCAAGGCAGGAAAATTCTAATGATGGACACATATATACTGAATTAATTTCTCAAGGGACAAGTCTGTTGAGCCTAGCACACTCAGGCATCATTCCTCCTAGACTTCTGCTAATTAATGTAGTGCAATTTTAGAAGAGGTGGAAAGGATCATATTGATAAGTGTCAATAGTGTACATTGAAAAAACATCTATTATTTCTCTTCTGTGTCCTTGGAGGCCTGAAAAAAACCCAAGCCCAGCAATCACTTACAGTTAATTGCTAAGCAGAACACAATTAAAACAAAAATATTAAACCCCTTCTTCTCTCTTGTTGTTGTTTTATCTGTGTTCCCTTCACGCCCCCTCAGTTTATCAGAAGCATATAGTGAACCAGGACATATTATTGTTAATCTATTAATTGCAAAATTGTTTCCTCAGGAGTTAGAGCATCATCTAATCCATTTAGATGTTCAAAGAATTGTTGTTTTAAGTAAGTGTTTTGTGTGTCTGATTGAAGGATGCTTTTGAAAGCAATGGTTTCAAGTAGAAAACACTTTTAAAATTAGGACATCCAGGAACAAAAAACTGCATAGCTGTTCTAAATCTTTCTACAAACTCAGATCCTATGGAAAAAGAAACTTTACTTGGGACCTAACATCTAGATTTTTTTTCCCAAGGTTAAAGAGTCTCCTTTTGTCCTTTGCTTTTACTGAGGAGATTTGTAATGCTTTTTGTTTAATTAAGTGACAGAATAAATTGACCAAGGCGATCAGGAAGTGTTTTGATCCAGATTATTGGAATGGAAACTATACTGAGCTTTCCCAGTAACTTGTAAGCCAGCATCCTTCTCCATTAGATCTGACAACTACAATTTGCTCTGGAGCTCCTGATGCAGCTTGTCACTACCAACAGGCCAGTATGTACATGGCCAGGGGTTACAACACACTGATTCATTAGGCTGCAACCACGAATCTGCCACTTCAGAGAAAAGGCCCATCCATCTCTCTACATTTAGCTGTCATTCCTACCATGAATGTAATGCTATTACTGAGACAGCCAAGTCCATTGCTCATGCCAGATGTTGTTAGGAATTCAATCCATCCTATCTGTGAACACTGGTCCCTTCAAACAACAAGATGTTGAGTGAATTACATATTGAGTGGTGAGGTTTTTTGGCATTTAATTATCCAGCTGAAAGGAACATGCTTAATTGTTACTGTGGTTACTGGTCAGCAACTAAATAGAGGAATTTTATGAAGCGATGGTGGAGCAATGGCAGCTGAATAAATGTTTCACAGCACTGCAGTGGCTATGACAAAAAATCTGTGTGTCTTTACTGAACACAGATGCCTCTCTTGTTGGGTAAAATGAACATGTTTAATTTTGTTTTAAAGTGAGAACACATGTCGTTATTTCAATAAGGCAAATGCACGCTGTTCAGCCTCCAATTTGGGCCCTTCAAGCAGGATCACTGCCAGAGTGTACAGGGGTAGCAGCACAGTGCCAGTTATTCCACACCTTCAGAAAGCTGTGCTCAGATAGGCAGGACAAGGTCTGTGGGACTGCTGTGTTCAGCAAAAAGGGTGTGTGATACTCTTGGAGATGAGCTAGTCCTGCACAAGTCCAGAGGAATAAGACACCAGTCATCTCTGCTTAGGTTTGCAAGGCAGGAAAACCCAAGACCACTTCATAAACCACTTCAAAACAGAACTCTGAAACTGGAACATAGTTAAGCCTCATCCTTTCATTAGGCTGATTGAAATTGTCCACATTAGAGAAATATTCTTGTGCTTCTGTACTTGACTCAAGCTGAAGAAAGAAATATTACAGATATATGTGATATTTTCAGTCCAGGCAAAAACACTGTGCCATCTCCAGCAACATTTCAACAATAAAGCTTTGAGGGAATTGCATCAGGGCTTGGGACTTTCTCATTTTCCCTATGCGAAGATTTATTCTTATTTAGAAATGCAAGAAAGCAAAATAAGCAGCTGAAAAGGGAAGAGTTTATTCTTCTGGATTTTAACTGGGAAATAAGACACATGTACTTTCACAGAAACAGAATAAAGCTAAGATTTTCTGAGAGTAAACATGTGCATTGCCTTTGGTTTCTTTTTGTCATTTTTTCTTTTTTAATCTGACTTAATGATATAGTCTGGAATCCAGGAAGTACTTGTCTCACTAACAAATAAGTCATGACTTTTTCATTTACCAACTTTTCTTTGTTGCCACATAGAAATAAATTATTTATGATTTTCATATTCCTTTGATGAAGCCAGTTTGTCTAACATTGTTGAAATGACCATATTTAAAGGAGAAAAACGAGGGCTCAAACTGACTACATCTGAAGATTTTGGAAAGTATTTGAACTAACATTATACTATATTTAGTGATGATTTTTCACAGTTTATCAGAGATCAGACTGAAGATGACCAAGCATCTTGTGGAAGATTTATATATATATTTGTATACCAATATTATTACTTACAAGGACAATGTCATATAACTTGACCTAGTCCAGGAGAGAACTTTTTCTGCTCCTGCTTTTTATTTGCTGAGACTAACAGCCTTCAAAACTCAAGGACCCCAATTAGCAGCAATACATGGCTCTGTTAGATTGGCACTCTTGCACATCCTGACCTAGACTTAAATAATCTCACAGATTCTAATGGATGTCACTCACACCAGCACAGGGAATGCTATTCTTTCCTCTACCCTAACACTTCTTTCAGACTCTTTGTACAAACAACAGCATTGCAGTCAGCTGTGTCTGATACCCTTGCAATAATTCTGTTCTACTTTTTCTCATCTTAAGCCAAAGCAATAAATGCTTGGGGCTGGCCACATCCAGGGGCTCTGGTTGCTGCATGTCAGTTCACCACAGCTTTGTAAATACTAAAACACTTGATAACTGACTCACAGGTCCCCTGCTAAGTATTAAGACTTAATCTGTTGACAGCCTGATCCCTGACAAAAGAGTGGGAACAGGTATTAATATAGGTACCTATTTAGGGTTAATAATCCATTTATACAGTGCCTTCTGCAAGACCTGATCTTGCAAGCTGGAAAGCAGCCTGAAACTTCTTTTGCTTTATGAGGCTCAGACCCATCAGGTGCTGAACCATGACAGCTTTGTACTCTACACAATATGATCCACAGTGCTAACTTCATATCTCAGTTTTAAAAATCCAAAACAAAGTCACAACACCTTAAAAGAATTTAGGTGTCTTATATAACCACAACTCCTAATTGAAGTGTTCACAACCATTTCCACAGATTCCTCAGTGTATGAAGTACAGCAGTAATAGCCAGTATGATCTGACCTGGAATTTGGCTTCACTGAGGGTCACATACAGATATTTGCATATTTCTTATTTAAGGTAGAGACAGAGTCACAGTAAGACAGAGTTCCAGTTCACAGCAAGAAAAATATGAAGGAAATTCATAAATGTTTCACTTTCACTTCAATAATTTTTCTGCAGGGTAACTATCCAAAAAAAAAAACCCAAAACCAAACCAAACTAAACTATTGAGCATTTCTTCAATTTTTTTGTTCTTAATAACTCTTTCAAGTGTTTAATTTTTGTGTAAAATCTATTTTCTGTCCTGTACTGCATCACAGATTCTGTTAGCAATTCACAAACTATTTACCCCAATAAGCAGAAATATAATCAAGTCATTTTAATATAATAAGGCAAATACTGACAAAAATATCCCACAAGTAAACAAACAAAGACTGAAAAAATTGAATGGGACAACTATATAGGAAAATAAGGTAATAAGCCTCAGCTGGAATCTAAAAATGATTTATGAAAGTGGTATCGCTGAAGGGAGAGGGGATGTCCTTAAGCTGTGAACAGATTCAGCCAAGGTCTAACTCTATTTGAGTTGCTAAGAGACTCAAACTGCTAAGTTTCCTAAGTGCTTTAGCTATTCTTCCATCCAATAAATTATTTACAAACTATTCAGTCTATTGCAAGTAATCTCCCAAATATAAATTAACAAATAGTAGTGTCATTTGAAACTGGTTTTAGGAAGCTTGGGAATTTAAATTTTAAGATAAGACAAGTGATGATTAGCCATACCATTTTTTATAGCTGAGGTATTTTCTATTAACTTTGCTAAATTGCATTGATCTGGTCAGCTTTGAATAGTTCTCAGGGAAAATATTGAAGTTAGATTTTATTAAAGGCAATTCATCTGTGTTACCTTATTCCATGCAAGATTTTATTTTCCAGTTACCAAGAAAAAACACTTGAACTTTATCAATTCTTGAAGATGAGGCCATGGAGAAATTTATCCTGTCATATGTTCCATTGACATTAAGGAATGATTTCTGAGGGAACTGAGAAGCATATGATGCCTCAGGTTTTAGCTTTTATGTTTTTCAGATTCTGAACTGCTTTAGTGTGTAGTTCTGAGCTTCATATAAGGGGATAGTAAGCTCTCTTCACAGAGTAGGTAGACAAAACAATTCCTTCTCTAGTTGGGGACCAAAGAGAAATGATCCAAATCTCAGGCCCAGGAGCATAAACAATGTGAACTGGAGAGAGAAAGAAGGATGTGCCTTCATAACCTAAAGCTGTAATTGGACAATTAACTCCAATATGCAAATGGACAAAAACTTATAAAAATGTGAGACCCCATGACCAGTCATCCATTTTGTGACCATTTTGGTTCATCTTGAGTGTAGCCCTGGCTGGGCTCTTGTGCTGCCCAAGGTGTATCCATGGAGGCCTTTTAATAAAACCTACTTTATTCTTTAACTCTGTCTAGTCTCGGTTCTAGGTCAGCCTTGGCTTATTTCTTAGAACCAGTGTGGAAATAACTGATGTTATTCCTGAGAAATGCCTTGAGCCCTTGCCTGTTGTGGGATGGATGGATGGATGGATGGATGGATGGATGGATGGATGGATGGATGCAGGAACACATGGCAAGGCTGTAGGAGCCCTGTGTAGGAACACAGCCTCTGCAGGAACACTGATGGCAGTCCTGATCCAGCAGAACTCTGAGGCACACCTTGAACATTGATCATTCCTTGGGTTTAGAGAAATGCTGACTCCTTCATGGTCAACTCTGTGGTCTGATACAAAGCTCTGAGGTGAACAGGGGAATTTAATTGGCTCTGAAGGTTCAGACTGTGCTTTAAGCATACTCAGCACTGCTGTTATGTGTGTTGAATAATCTGACTATTCTTCTCCAGATACTTGCAACTGATGCTTAGACTGTAGCTTACTAAATGAAATCTGTCCCTGTTGACAGCTGCTGGTGTAAGTTGCAGAAGGAAGACTTATTTTGGGAAAGACTGCTCCATCCTAAAGCATTCCTCCTGGCCATCTACCAGGTTTCTGCAACTACTGGGGGAAGTATATTTAATGAAGAATTGGAATTAGCACCTCAAGTGGAATGTCACAAGTGGAATGTGTCTGTACAATAAACCTGTTTTAGCTGTTTAATTCTTGAATATTTGGTTTATTTTCTTTTTACTGCAAAGTGTAGGGGCTAAGGTTCCAGCTATTAATTAGAAATAGGCCAGTGCATGAAGACATAAATGAGAAAAATTGGTGATTAACCTCGGTCCTACAGTTATGCATTGAGGTGGGAAAACTGGATTTGTGTATTCCATTAATACTACCACTTGGTGTTAATCATGATGTCAGTTTAACTCTCAGCCATTTGTCACTTCATTAAGACTGCAGTAGGAATACAGTTATGGTTTTCCATAGCTTGACAGAATTGTGGCAATTAAAACACGCTCGTGGTGGAAAAAGCCTATATTTGCTTTTTGTTAGAGAGTTCATATTAACAAGAAATTGTTGAAAAAAGAGCAGCAGGGTGGGCGGGTAGTGAGTGAGTCTGAGGGCACAAAGGAAAGAAACCTTTCAGAGAATTTGCAAGGAGTGAGAAAATATATTCAAATATATTCAAGGTAGCAGTGGCTAAATGGCTACAGCCCAGATGACAGGACTGCAAGTGGTTCCCTTGGAAACATCCTTCTATTCAGAGAAGTAGAAGAGTGTAACTGGCTTTTAGGTCATGCAGACCATCTTTTCACTAATGCAAAAATATAGCTGAAAAATGTGAAAATTTTAAAATAATCTAAAATTAAATTAATAGATAAACACAATATTTTCGCAATTTAAATCCTAAAGTCTTGCATCACAGGATGAAGTCTTATTCTGCCCTCCCCACGTGGTCCTGTATGTCACATAAAATTAAACTTAAAAACTGTATTGAGTTAGGAACTCTTATCTCTCCTTTGGAAATGTGGGGGCTCACATTAACACAGGCTCTGTTCCTCTGATCTGTGGATTGCACCAAATATGTTCTTTTTCTGTCTACCAGCTACAGGGTTTAAATAATCATAGTAAAGAAATTTAAAATATATCTTGGATTATATGTTTCTGAATTTGGCCCTGTATATATATTTAATAGAGGATTCTAACACTTAGAGAAAATTGCAAGCTGAGATAGAAGAAAAGCCCTTGCATTTGCTGAGGAAGGTTTGCTTTGAACAGTCTTCCAGCTTTTGCTTCAGGGCTCTATGAATGCACCTCAGTTCTGAGTGAAGTGCTACTCACTGAACAGGATATTTTTTGAAAATTAATTCTACCTGTTTCAGTCAAAAATTATTAATAATCCCAAATATTTAATAAATAAGGTAAACTTGTGTGTGTGAGTGTGTGTAACAAGTCACTGTTACTGATTTAGTTTTATTGTTTCTGAAAAAAACCATCCTCTGAGTGCAGCAGAGGGGAGGAAAACAAAAAGAAGATTCAACTGACATCCTGGATGTATACAGTAAGTTTTTCTAGACAGGACGAGGTACCTGAGGACAGGCTAAATTAGCCACTATGGAATTCTTTGTGGATGCAGCTGGGCTGCTGCAACAGATACCTGAACTAGGTCAGGCATCTTCCCCACCACTGCTGGCTGATATCTTGCACTTCAGCACCTGTAGTGTCATTAAATTCTTCATTTTGAGTGTTTAAGCCTCACTATAGCTGTGTAGTGAGGATTGTTTTCCACTCTATTTAATGACTTCACTGAAGTCTCATATCACTTATTTGTACTTGACTTCCTAATAATTTCTTTTTCATATTCGAATTATCATCAAACTAGACCTCATTTCTGCTACCTTTACTGTATGTGAGCATGTGGTTTGCTAAGAACAGAAAACACCTGTGCTTCCTTCATAATGCTATGCCTTTGATTTTTCTTGCCTGAGTACATTGACTTAAGTGATTATTTATCTTGGCTCAGCAAAGTTCTCTATTGATGTAAAATTCATCCAAAGAATACTGCAAAGCAGAAGGATAAATTCCAATTATAGCATATCCTTCACCAGTTTTCTCTCCCCGTCACTATTTGATAACCACTATGTTTCAGGTGTAATTTTTTTTTTCATGAGGAGTGAATTGTGTATGGGTAACAAAACACAACACCAGTAAAGCCAGGGATACCAGGGATACAAATGCCAGGGTCTTCTATGAAATCCAAACTTTCATTTTTTTTGTGGATATTTATAAGGCCAAGATCCATCAAAAGCTAAATGTGGTTTGAGTTGAACAAAATGGTTGGTACAAGATACTTCCCACACTTCAGTAAAAAGTGACAGTTTCATTTGTGTTTCAAACTTTTCAAGACAGCAAAGTAGCAGCTCAGAAAAGACAAATAAATGTAAATGGAAAAGGAGGTAAACAGTGTCTGTCCAGGGTGAAAAAGAGAGGATTTGTGCAATGTCTCTCTTGCCATTGTCCATGAGAAGTGTGTGGTGGCCACAATGATCTGAAATCTCCTGGCCTCTCTTTGCAGCTCCTTGTTCCCACCCTTCACTGCAGTTTGCTCGGCTCCTTCAGTGAAACAGCGCGGCACCACTTAGTAGCCTGGATAAATGATCTGACACTGCTTTTTGAGGGACAAAGTACAGGGCAGGAGGAAGGAAAAATGACCAATGAGAAAAATAATTAAATGTATCCTTCTTACAAAATTGCATCCTGACACAGTAAATATATGACAAGTTAAAAAACCAGAGTTTCTTGCTATTGAAGTGGCAAGATTGCACAGCTGAATAATGCTCATGATCTAGAATGTCCTTCCAGTGCTGGCAATGAGAAAGGTCAAATGTGCTGCCACTAAAGGTTAAAATGGCTCCACAGTGAAAAAAAGATTTTAATACTGAGCCAGTAAAAAGAGAACAGATTTTCTTTTCTCAGGCTGTGACTTAATATAAGCATTTGTAGATTCTTGCTGGGTGAAATCTTAAATTCCATCTAAATGAAACATTCATCTACTTGACAGTTTGTGGTGAATTGCAGCTTCTGTTTTCTGTCAGTATGAATTATGCATGTTTGGAGAAAAGCTTCCAAATTTCAATTAGTGAATCTTAATTTTCTTTCTGAGACCAGATGGACTTTGTTAACAAAAGGATTGTATCTATATCTAATGGAACCTCAAATTGTTTTAATCAATTTCAATTGAGATAAATATTTGAAGCATTAAACCTGTCTCCACTATTTTTTTAACAAAGTCATTCTGGATATCAACAGCACACTGCTCAGTTTATTACTTTTTCATCCAATTAGAAAGCAGAATCCCCATGCACTAATTGGCAAGTGCATAAAAGAATCTACATGTTGCTTAAGCAGCAGAGACGCAAGGAAGTTTAATTAACTTGTAACAGGCAATTTGTAACTAATTACATTTGGTGTTAGATGGTGCTGGTTTACTGGCTTAGAGGGGGGAAAATTCTTGTACAGCTTATTCTAAGTCCTAAAATAGATAAACCATTTTTCCAACAGTAATGCCATGTGTCTTAGTACTGAATATTTTATAGCCTTTTTGACCTGGTGAATGTCCTTGAAACACTACAGTACTGTACATACTGGGGACTCTAGGTTTGCATCAATTCTCATTGCATTCAATAGAAGTCAAATATTTATTTTCGAACTGAGCAGTTTTATTACAGAGTTTAGTTACCTCACTTGTTCAGTAACCTCAATACCTTCAGCAGGTCTCTCTCTTGCTTTGTGAAATACCATTTAGAAAATGTGTATGGAGTTGGGAGTAATTTAACATGCATACCTAATTTGCTGACATTTTGTTAAAGCACAGAATTTGTTTTATTTTCCAGAATTCATTCAGAAGATACTGAAGATTGTGAAGATATTGCTGGTACTTCAATAGTCAGAATAAAGAAATATTCATTTTGACTTATATATATACTTTTGACATATAGCTTGATGGTACTTCTTAGATTTACACAGAATCACTCTTAAAATGATATTTAATGTGAATTTTTAAACTTAGTCATTAAAATTATTCATTTATTCTTTGCCCAGAAATATATTGTTTTTGTTATGGACAAATGCAAAAATTAATATCTTTGTTACAACATTTGTATGTGTAAGTGACCAGATAAACTTTTACCGAATTCTTTTGGTAAGACTGCAGAGTTTTAGCATCATCTCAAAGAGGTGCAATGATTCTCACGTTAAGTAGTTACCTTAGCAAAATGGGTTTATGAATCCAAAACACCTCCTTGTGTTTCCATTACATAGATAATAGTTCTATAAAGGACATGAATGACAAATCAGGGAAATCAGAATAATAAAGGTTACAGATATATCCAGGAAAGAAATCAGACCAACTGACAGTTTCTCAAGCTGTAAGAGTGCTGTTTAGCATCTATAAACCACACACATGAGATTAAAAAGATTCCTTCTCAGACAGTTCCCTTCAGCCCCACTGAAATAGTGCAGCAGATGAAGAGGGGTGTTTGCACTGCCAGGGATGAGCACTTTTGGGTTCCCCACACAGTTAACAGAGAATGTCCCTGCATTGGGTCTGGGTGAGATGCAGTTCACAGTGCTGTGCTTTGCACTGGTAGCTAAAAAGGTGCTGATAACACACCAGTTATGCTTAAAGGTGATTCAAAGAATTGCAGTTGGAATCCTAATTGCTGCCAAGTTCAGGTATTCTGAGTATCCCTTGAAAATATCCACCTTTCTTCACAGATTGTAGGGAACTGAATTGCTGAGGTCAAGCTCCTAAAGTCAAGGGATGATTTTTTCCACCTATTCCTAATAACTACACACTGTGACAAATCCTATAGTGAACAGGTGACAGAAAGATTTCTCTGGCTGCACAGCAGATGTTAGAATATTATTTCTCATCAGGAGAATGGTAAAACCACAATGAAATACTTTTCTGTAAAACATGTAGGTCATCTTTAAAGTATTTATTTTATATATATGCCCATATAATAATTCAATAAGTGCATCTATTCCCCTCAGTTTGTCATGGCTGTATGGTTCACTTTGGTTTCTTAATGGGATTGTTGCCCCGACTAATGTAATATTTTTGTCTATGGTAAGAAAAATTCTCTAATCCTTTTTGAAGATTAATAACATCTGTTACAGTTTGGGATTATATGGAAAGATATTAATGGATGCCCAGCATGAATTCCAGTTAAGTGTCAGTTTGTGTAAACAAAAATGTGACAAAAATAAAAGGAACACCAAGAGCAACACATCTGTTTATACAGCTAATGCAAACTATGAGTACTTTAGGACAGTAATTTAGGCTATTTTTCAACATTTCCTGCTTGACACAGAACCATATAAGACATGACAGAAGCTCAATCCAGTTGATGTGATGTGTACCAGCCCTTTCTTTAGGGACAGCAAAGCCATGGAGCACAATCTTCCAGGGTCTGGGGGGCAGTGAAAGGCTCAGTATGGGCTGTTAATTGTGATACATTGCTTCTCTCCTCTGTACACAGGTTCTGAATGTCTTACAGTATTAACCATTCTTTTATTTGCTCAATATACATCACCTCAGAAATAAAAAGTGATCTGAAATAGCTGATGAAGAATACTTCTCCTACTGACTGGAATATCAAATGGGAATCCACCCCTAAGTGTGCTGTTGTAACAGAAGCAATTACAGGTTGCACAGCCCTAGCAGGCACAACCCAGTCAGAAATAAGGGTACCTGTGTGTGTGGCCAGGCACTGAATAACTTGTTACTTAGGTTTGCTGACTTAGGCATAGTTTTGTGAAGGTGTGGATCTGCTGCTTCCACACTCCTCAAAGTTGCATGTGGGAATATGGAGACTCATGTGTGGAACTCGAGCTCTAGGTCTTTGCTGATTTACACCTTGCTGCAACTGTCTGTGCAACTGCACTTATGCATCCTAAGGATAAGTTCTTTAAAAATATTAAGTAAAAAAATGTTAAAAAATGGATTTTGAGAAATAATTTTTAACATTTTTACTCAATATTTTTTATTAACTAAAATATTTTAATATTGTTTCACATTCCTAATATAATAGTAATCAATCTTTTAATTGTGAATTTCTAAGAGAAAATTGTGTATGCAGAAATTCTTCTATTCCTATTTTTCCCCTTTGTATATTAGAACATTTTTTGTATCCAGATCTCTTCAAATGAAAATCTGAAGGGTTTATGATTTGGGTCTCCAAGGTAAATTTACAGTAAATCTAGCATGAAAGGTACCATCTATCTTTGGCTTTGTTAATGCTGCTATTGTTATTGTTCTTGTTATTTTGTTTATTCAAGTACCAAGTCTGTATTTGCAGCAAATTAGTAAGCATAAGGTAGATCAAAATTAGAAAATATTTACTGGTCAAGTACAGTTAATGAAAGTGGTGATATTAAGATGCTTTTTACTTCTATGCAGCCTGAAACCAGGCCACTTCATGAACCTAGGAGTTCTTCTATGTGTGTATAAGTACATAATGTAACAAAAAATCCCAATTCCTGGTCATTAAATCTTGGTTATCTGTAACAGTGATGCCAAGTTTCAGGATGAGCCCCTTACCTGGCTGAGGAGTTTTACCTCATTTCCCCTGTTATTTACAGGAAGGACAGAGATGGGGCTTCCTGTGTGTGCCCTGTGCTGATCACCTGTGCAGGGCAGTGGGTGTCTGAGCACCCTGTGCAGAGCAAATGTGCTGCACCTCATCAGTAAAGCTCCATCCTGGCCAGGCCTTAGAGGATATGACATCCACAGCGATGAAATTAGGGAAAATGTGGTTTTGATTGCAGATAACTATAATGGATACCCTACTGATTTAAGGCCATAGCCCTGTTGGTAAAACACTACATCAAAAATTCAGAGAGAGAGCTTTCTTTTCTTGGCCATGGGCATTCATGTATGACTTCACTTTCCAAATTTACTTCCTTTTATTCCTTTCATTCCTGCATTTAACTATTGACTCAGGACACAGAATCACTTAATTGAAATATTTCATATAAATCTCTCTTTTAATAGAACTCTGCTTATAATTATCTTTTAATACAAATCTGGTCTTGATTAGATTTTCTAGACACTACCAAATAGTACAAGGAAAAGTTAGGATTTAATTGATTACAGTTTATAAACCCATTTTTTGTGACTAAATTTTGCCAGGATCAACATAAGGTAGCAGTGCCAAATCCATCAAAAGTACTGACATTAATTAGAAGCAGATTTTTTTTTTAATTTCTGGAAAGAGGGAACTGTGGTTTGCTACACATTTTGTATCAAATGTACAGCATATCTATTTTCATTATGAAATCATCAGATAAGCACAAGGTTGAAAAAACACATTGAATGTATTTAAGTTAACTATTCTTGAATAAAAAAACAATATCAGAGTGGCTGAATGGCTGATCAAGTTCTGGGCTGTTGGTAATATAAAAATCAGTCTAGTATAGAATTTAATATTAGCCAGTGGTTTGGGGTATTGGTAATGTTAACTTCTGGGAGTCCTGTTAAATGCTGATCATCTGAATTTTCACACAGGCTAAACTGCAGAGAGAATTATGCATTTATTTTACACAAAACTGATCTAAAGAGAAATTCTCTTTTAAGGAAGTTCATCTCCTTAGGAAATGGGAAATGGCAAGGAGAGAGAAACTGTGTGATGAAGTTTGTTGTGCTTCTCTGCCCTTCTTTGAGAGCGTTTATGATATTGGCTCCTTGGGAAGGAAAACTGCCAAAGGACAAGCAGGGTTTATCAGAAAGACTAAAAATAGTTATAAAAGTTATTACACATGCTCACATTAGCACAGACCATGATTATATTTTCCTTAAAACAGGAACAACTTTGTCTGATCTGTCAGACAATGAATCTTGTACACAGCAGAAGTAATGGAGAAGTTCACACTTTTACCCAGCCAAGAGCAGATCTTACTAATTTTTTAGGCAACAGCTGACCAAGACCTTCATTTTGTTTGAAAAGCAGGAGATAAAGGGCAAGGATAGAGAAAATACCTCTTTGTGGGCCTTCTGTGCCCACAGGAGCTTTCCCAAGATATAAACCTTCAATATCTCAACTTGTGTCACTTCCTTAATCAGCCGTGG
Source organism: Agelaius tricolor (assembly GCF_023055355.1). Classification (NCBI taxonomy): domain Eukaryota; kingdom Metazoa; phylum Chordata; class Aves; order Passeriformes; family Icteridae; genus Agelaius; species Agelaius tricolor. Next base: position 10,532,263 of record NW_027269266.1, on the reverse strand, counting down.
AAAGAGGTAACTTGAAAGGTTCATCCTATCTGAGGAGATTCCCCTGCTGTAAACTCAGAACTTCATGGAGCTCCAAAATGCTGTTTTGACAGATGTCTTTTAAAGTAAGGCACTTTCTCCCAAAGACTGTTACAAATTAAAGAAACCTCAATTCACAGGAGCTTCAAGAAAGACAACAAGAGTGAGCTGTGTGTATTTTGTTAACCTTTCAACATATTGGTTACAAGACTTGCTGTAGCCACTCTGTCCAATTGCAAAACAAAGCAGAACCACAGTAACACTGCCTGCCAAGTGTTGAGAAGTACAGAAATGGAGGAGCCAAACCCACAAAGATCCCTCAGGCAATACAACATCCAGGACAGACAGGTACGCAGACATCTGGAAATTTTAGGAAACACACCTTTAAATTTTATGAATTTATGGCCTGATTAAAAATAAAATAAAATAGAATAAAATAAAATAAAATAAAATAAAATAAAATAAAATAATAAAATAGCAGAATAATGGAACATTTTCAGTGTAATCAATCTATTTATAGTTTGAACAAATTAAAATATGTTTCAGCCAACCTGAAAAGTTGCTAAGTAGCTTCACCCTTCAAAACGAGTGAATGAATGAATGAATGAATGAGTGAAAGAAAATTAATGCTATTTAGACATATTGGAAAATTGGCAGCACTAATGCTAATACTAATACTAATACTTATACTAATACTAATACTTATACTAATACTAATACTAATACAACTACTAATGTAATATTATGATATTATAATATTATTATATTATAATATTATGATAATAACAACAACATTGCCTTTCATTGAATATATTTATATTATATTGCAATTGAGTGTGGTTTCCAGTTATTAGTTGGAAAAAAATTCAATCTAGAAGTCATTTTACCCCTAATCTATTGAAAGTTTGATCTCTTCACAGAAGATCCCCATTTGTGAATGTAAGTGGACAAAAAATTGTAAATGTTTATTCCATGTAAACTAGTTCTTTCTGTTTTCACTCTCCATTAGAGGGATATTCAGTTTTAACTCTCCATTAGACTGTATGCATTGGATTAGACACTTTAAAAAGGTTAAATTGCTTACCAAATTACCTACCCTGAAACACAAGTGATATCAGTAAGGGCAAACCTGAACTAAATTAACTACTCCTACTGTGTTGGGCAATGAGGAATGTTAAAAAATCTCATTGATTACTCAGAGCTAGTGAATGTAAGAATGAACTTGAAACAAACCCCAAGCAATGGGGTTTTAAGTCAGGTAGTTATATTTTTGTCAACGATAATTTTAAGTAGAACTTTGTATGGATAAATAAATGTGGGTTGTATTTCAGTACCTTCCTCGTGGTCAGTCCTAAAGTGGGGAGATCTCATATCTTCTTGTGGAGTAATCCAGAATTAGTCAACATAAACAAGTCTGCATCAGAGAAGCTACTTCAGTATGCTGTAATAAATGTGATTTTTCTTAGTCCATAAAACTTTTCAAAACTGTAGATAAAATCCTCTGAAATTAATCAAAAACTGTTTTAAGAAAAGCTGAGTGTGGCCCACATTTGCCAAAAACTACTCAACTTTTAATGTTAGCATGCATAAAAAGGTGTAAAAAAATTATTTATCTTGTTCTCAGGAAATGTAATGTGCAACTTAATTAAATATGCTCCTTTTATAACTAAATTTATCAATCTGAAATATCTGTTGTTGAGTTGTTGCTAAAATAGAGCCTGTGCAAGAAGTTGCTTTCTTCAGTTGCATGGTCTTTTTCTAAATGAGGATAAAGATATTCAGCATGGCTGAATGGAAACACAACTCTCAGTCCATGATCTCTCCATGAATGAGTTACCTGGAATAACTTCTTTATATCTTACTTGGCAATTGTCAACAAAGACAGCAATAAATGTTAATTATCTTACTATGCTTGCTTACTCCTGCTGGAAGGTTTTACTTTTCTTTTGGAGAGTCCACAAGCCTTGGCACAGATTTCTGGGTTTATTTATATGAGATTATGAAAACTGGTAACATGCATGTCAGAAAAAGTGAAAGTTACCATATTTTATCTTGTTTAACAGGCTTGCTGTTTCTTCAGATTCACTGTGGGCTATGCTAAAGATGATTAAAGAAACATCTTAATTACAGCCTAAACTCACTTCTTCCTTGAGGTACACTGCAAAAAATCAGTGCTTAAATGTAAATTCAAAAATTGTGAATTACCTGAAAAAATCTTTCTCTCTAAGTGAAAAATGCACTCAGAGAAAATACACATTATTTACTATGTGAGAAAATAGACATTATTTACTACGTAAGAAAATACACATTATTTCCTATGTAAATCCATCAGTTTGGGTATTTAAGGAACACCCTGGTGATTCAGCTAATACCACAGGACACCTTTTTTTTTTTCCTGTACTGTTCTTGATAATACCAGAAATATTACTTGGGGTTGTTTGGTTTTAATTTACTCTGTAATTTGGATCTGGTACTGCTCTCACTGAACCCTTTGCTAGTTTTGTAGTGATTCCCATCACCCAGCACTGGGTCCTCATGTAGGACCCAACACCTGTGGACAGGAGCCTGGCTGTAGAATTTGAAAATGACATGTACAGTCAGTTTTTTATCAGGCTTTTGTTGGTAGCTGGACTCATGACCCCTTACTGCTGGCATGCAGGTGTTGTAGAGAAGATGAGGAATGACCAGCAGGCCTTTGGAAAGATTCATTAAAGACTGGGACTTCAGGACAACTGCAGTGAATCCAGGAAGCCCAGTTTAAGAAGAAGAGATCAATATTAATCAACATATGTTTGGCTAGGTTAGATAAGTAGATATATTTTTTTTTTTGTCTTCCTTAATTGAGGCATTTCATACAAATTCCATGGAAACTTCCATTTGGTACAGTAGGAAAACCTGCAGAAAAACCCTATTATTGAAAACTTGAACTCTCTTGTAAACAGTAAATGAGAAATGAAGACTCTTCAAGTGTAGTTTCTTTTGCTTTGGAAGCCTAGTGGATGATTTACTTTTGAAGAAACTAAGAAAAATTTTGGAACCAAATATTTGTCATAAGAGAGATTTTATGTCCCCTATTATATATGAAATATCTGAATATTTTCTGAATAATCATTTTTGTTCCTTGCAGTGTTTATGATCTTGTAAAATTTTAACTGTTTCTTGGAATTGCCAGTAAAGGGAAAAATTTCAGTAATTAAAAATGGATAATAAATTTTGAAAACTGAACCTCCAAAAACCTTAACAAGTTTTCCAAAATACTTTGAAAGGGAATTTGAAAGTGAGCAAGTAAAATAGGCTGAATTGTAAAGACTAGAAATAATTAATCAAAAAGATTGTAACCATTTGCTCTGACTCTACTATTCACGACAAGCATCCTAGAATTAACATAAGGTCTTCAGGACAGAGCAAAGGAACAGCTGGATAGCACTTGGAACACTAAATTGTTCCTTTTTCATTGCTTAAGGATTTAATTTTTTTTTCTTTGCCATATTATCTGGAAGTCTACAACTAGCCTTAGTGGATGTTCAAACATTCTGTAATGTAACAGATAATTTCTTGTATTAGTATGGCTATGGGGAACTTGAATTATAGATGAATATCCAACCAGCATCTGGTCCAAGTGATACAGAGAACTGTATTTTATTACCCTAAGAGTGCTAATACCTACTGAGTTACATTTTCTGCTGTGCAAATTATATTTAGTTTTAGATTACCTCATAACTTTAATATGTGTTCTTAGTTTTGTTCACTTGGGGTAAAAAATGTTTGCACTCTGTCTCATTTTCATCACCTAACATTTTCTTTAACTTTCTTTGTTTATCCAATCTTATAGGCCATATGGCTTAGTTACAAAAAAACTCACATTGTTACCTTTTCTTTATGATTTTGCCAACCCTGATTATTCAAAATTCAATTTTTTTTTTCTCCTAAGTAATGTTATGTGTTCTTGAATATATGTGTAGTGAAAGGCACAAATAGTTTCTTTAGGACTAAGACATATCAGTATGTTCAGGATAATGAGGCTGATTCAGTAAGACTAGACCTTCAAGCTACATTTTCCTTTCACATTCTCCTTAAAACTACAATGACACATGCATGAATGAACAGCAATGAAGTGGTTAATTCACTAGGAAAAGAAAGAACAGCTGTGGGCACCTTATGAAAAACTATGTTTGACCTGTCCATCATGAAGACATTTGTTCTTTAGTGCTGCAGGTGGCAGAGTTACTAAGAAAATCAACTTAATTCAGCACAATCTTTGGAATGACTTGTTTTCGGGATCGTTTTCTGAACAGAGCACCTCTATGTCAAGTCATGATCGCTGCTGCAATACTTAAAGATCGTGACTGGGAACCAAAAGATCACTGCAAAGAGCATTGTGAAGGACACATTATGCTCAGCATCTTTTAGCATATGCAAATACAAACCACAATGTAAGATTAGGACACAAGTGAAAGAAGCATTTCACCATTAAAGAAAGAAGTACCAATAAACACACTGTGGTTACTGGTTCTAAGCTGTTATCCATACTTTCTAATAACTAAATCTACTGAAAAGCTTTTTGCTGACATGTACTTTCTATAAGTTTAAAAATTGCTTACAGATTTAATTTTCTAGGTCTTGTATTTCACTGAAACTTAGGTCATTCTTACTATATTTAAACAGTTAACCTGCAGGTCCTCAAACATAATTCCAATGAAAATCAGTGATAGTGTACCAGAAAAGAAGATGGTCAGTTAAATACTTTGGGAAATAAAGCTCCCAGTTATCTATAGATTTGGAAAATGCCTGCTTGAGGAGCTTATATGTTTCAGGCAGGAGAAGAGCAAATTGTAATTGTATTTGAGCATGAGGCAGGTAGCAGAGAATAATATGTTCCTTAGAAATGGCTCCAAAAGGCAGCAGTGACAACTGGCAGATCTTTTATTATTTTGCTACATATGGCTGACTAGCATTCTCTTTTCTCAATCTGCACAACTAAAAAAGACCCACTCAGAGTGGCAGCAGGAATATGCAGACTCTACAATGCATATCCATTAATACAAAGCCAGGACACAGGTTGTGTAGGCTGCTGAATCCCTGTTCTTTTAGACCAATGACTACTGTCATAGTTCTGATATCTTCAGAACTCCCAAAAAGGGTCCAGGCCCCACTCAGTGAGTTACCAGTGTAGTGTGGCCTTTGTGGATCTGGTCATGAACAGAGGAAGTAATTGAGTCAGCTGAAAATGATGGCAGATTGTGAAATTTTGTATAGTAGTTGTACTTTCTTGCCTCTCACACATGAGTATTTTGTGAGTTATATCTTGGATGAAAACAATGAACAGATAAAACAACTTAATTAATTTGAATACTTTTCCTTGACCAGTTTTGGATGGAACAAACACACGCACAAAACCCCCCTATTTTAACTGGAAATTAATTTAGTGCTCTTTACTCCATTAAACAACCGTGCCAAGAGAAATATTTTCATTAGTCCAGGGCTATCCAGCTGGTAGACTTATCCTGAAATAACTAGAGAGACATAAAAAGTCTGTTTTGAGCCAGATGAATACAGTTCAGTTATTGCTTTGTGTATTATTTTAACACCCAAGGGAAAATCCAGAAGATAATCTGTTATTCCAATGTGAAAGGTGCCTGTCCTAAAAAATGTATCATATAAATTGACCTGAGATAAATAACCATTAAACATATGTCATGATGTAACTTTAGGAGGTCTAATTTTTTCCTAGGTACAACACACTTGATATTATGCCTGTCCCCTAAAAATTGGAAGTTTAAAATTTTGTTTAAAGAAATGAATTTGCATTTTATGTCTTTCTAAGAAAATATTTTTATTTTGCTGCTACTTCTGGGGTTTGTCTCTCAGTATTAAATTATGTTTGTGCATCTTTTGGAATTGAAACTCTGAAAGGAAAACAGAATAAACCAGCATAAAGTGGGACTCGTTGTGTATTGTAGTTGCTGACATATATTCAAAGAAAAAATATGCTTAAAGCTTGGAAATTATTGCAATTTCATTGTGGTCATGTGCACAGCACTGATAATGATGGGGTTAAAATAGAAAAAAAATAGATGTAGATAATAGGGGAAATGTTCTGCTTTCACACAGGTGATAATGAAATTCTTTAGACCTCTGCAGGTGTAATTTAGTCAGTTAGAGGACAAATTGAACAATTTCCTAATTGTTAAAGCAAATAACTAATACTATGTCTGTCCCCTGAGCCATCAGTTGAAGAAAGAAACATATAATTATCAGCTCATCAACCTAAGGGCAATTTGCCCAAGCCTAGAACAAGCAGGTTGTGATTCTCTGTATTCTAATAGTGACCTAGTTAAAAATAACTTCTTTTGTGTGACTGATGGGCAGTCATTTGTAAATAACAGTCCTGGAAGACCTTAGGATTACCTTTCTTTATTCAAATGGAGACACAAACAAATTGCTTAGAATCTAAGTAAGTGAAGATATTAAAATAGGGTAAGAAGAGTTTTCCTTTTTCTTTTCTTTTCAACTACAGAAGGTAATCACAGGTAAGCAAAGATCTTAGGAATACCTGATCTGCTATCTATCAGGTTTAAAGAGACAAAAAGGAGCCTTATCAGGTATCTTTTTGTTCTCTCAAGATACCTGTTTAATATTTTTTACTTTAATATTTTCCTCATGTGCAGGGAGGAAAGAGTCTTTAATACATATACATACATATATATATATACACACACTCACATATATATATATAAATAAATATAAATATAAATATATATATGTTTATTTATTGATTTTATATATATATATATATATATATATATATATGTATGTACTTGGCCTCCAGGACCTCTGGTATAAGCACATATCCATCTATTAAGTCTATTGGTTATGTTTCATAGAGGTCACAGCTCTGTGAACATAAAATGATGTACACCTTTCCTGAATATACCTCTGCTATGTTGGTTGTAACTATGCTGTAACTATGCTGTAACTATGCTCTCTTCTCATAGTATTGTTTAAGATAACAGTTGCATAAATATAACACAATATAAAGTAAGATCTGTCATATAATCAAAAAAGTAGTTTTTTTCATACCTTATGTTAAATACCTATGGTGCAGAGGCCTTTGCCATCCAGTCATCTTTAATTTCTGGGAGAGAAAGAAGCCTCTGTGAGCTGTCATGTATCACACCAAGGACAGAGATTTCAAGCTGTGTGGTATCTATTAGAAACTTCTAAAACTATCTGTTCAACTCCTATATGACCCTGTTAAAAGCAAGAATACCCATGGCTTCAACACTTTATAAATTGCAAGCATGATGGTCCAGCATTCAGCCATGAGTACCAAGGTCATCAAGTTACACTGAAGAAACTCCTTCACTCCCTGTGCCAGTGCCATTTCCTTCAGCTGGGTGATGCAGAGAAGCATGTTTGCACAGGAGTGAAAAAAAAAAACCCATCATGGGTGGAGAACTCCAGGTACATGTTCATTATATTTTCTTCATTGATTTGTTATACTATGTAAGGAGTTGATAATGGGTATGCTTTAGACTTAGAGCCCAAATAATTTCTCAGTTATTTTCATGCAGTCTGACATACATCAGTAACAGTAAATATCAAACAGAGAAATCCTAAAATAAAAGAAAGAGAAGATAAAAGAGTGGAAGGTCTCTACTTTTTCTCAGTTCTAGCGAAAAAATGGTAAATGCTGCTACATCCTATAATACAGCTCTTCAATGTACTTCAAATCAAGTCTGAACTAATCTGAAGTCTGCCCATAATTAATCCTTATTTCTTTCTGGAACATTGCACTTATTAGTCTCCAAGCATCTTGCCATTTAACAAAGAGACAAATTGAGGGTGGATTTTCATAGACTCACAGAATCATTGAGCTTGGAAAAGACCTCCAAGATCATCAAGTCCAACACTTGACCAAATACCACCTTGCCAAGTAGAGCATAACACCAAATGACATGGCCAGTCATTTCTTGAACACTTACAGGGGTGGTGACTCTGCTACCTCCTGGGCCACCCATTCCAATGCTTAACCACCCTTTTTGTGAAAAAATTCTTCCTGATGTCCAACCTGAACCTTCCTTGGTGCAGCTTTAGGTCATTTCCTCTTATCCTGCTGCAGTTGCCTGGGAGAAAAGGCTGATCCCCACCCTGTTTGCAGCCATCAGAATTCAGGCCCCTTCATGTCAGCAAGGTGTCTAAGATATCTATTAAGGTATCTAACAAGGTGTGTAAGCTCCTGTTGCTATCAATGAAGCTCCAATCAACACAGTCACTGGGCTGGTAGAATTATTCAGATCACCCTGAAAAAGAAACCTATGCTGGTCTAGACATAAACTCTCTTATCTATTGTACAAAACCCACTCTGACAATTTACTGACACATATGAAAACTACCACCTGAATCTTAGGCATGATTGGATCTTGAAGCCCAAGCCCCTTGCATAAAAATGGGACCAGCTTCATATTGCACATGTTGAATAATGATGGTGAGTGTTTAAAACACCTAGTTTTATACTAGGATTTTGAAATGGCACACTAATGAAATGAATGAAAGCACAGGTTAGCTGAATGGCACACAGCTTCATTTACACTTCAGTTCTCCTAAAGATATTTTAACTACCTACTCACATTAAGTAACTAATTGCAATTCCCAATCTACCTCATTGGCAATTCATTTGAAATGCAAGTTGGTAGTGCATGCTTTACTATTCACTAGAAAACAAGGAAGCATTAATCTTGCTTTTTTGTACCTGTGAGATCTCATGCCAACATTTTCAAGTGTAAAAACTTGTGGCATATAAATTAAGCCTAGCAGAAATAAAAAGCCACCATTTGATGGAAATTTGATGTTTCCTATATGTGCTGGTCCCTAGGCAGTTTGTATAATTTCTTTGTCTCAGTGCATTAAGTAACTGTATTTTCAACCTGAGTTTTCAGATGAATGTAAGCTTAAAATACAGAATGTTGAGGATGTTGATTTCAAATGGCTAAATGTTGAAAAATTATGTTGTCAGATTTACTACCATTCTGCTGCCATCTATTCTTAAGCTGAACCTGCAAAAAATTGCTTAAGCAGAGCAAGAAAAGAAGGGGTGGGGAGGAATTTAATGTCATTAGAGTTCTTTATGATTTTTGAAATCAAAAAGTTGCATATTTTGATTTCCTGACCACCATGAAGACAGAAGTTTTAAAATATAATATGTTAAATTCTTCTTTTAAGCTACACATGAATTCACAGAGCAGGTATTTAAATCGATTTATTAAACTCTCCTGTAGCATAAAATGCAGGAACGCTAACTCACCTTTATTGCAACTCTATTAATATTCTTCATGGCAGTAATTAATTTGGTCACATTGATTTTCTCATAGTTATTCTGCTCTTTTGTCACCTATGACAGTAAAGATGTGTTCTTTATCTTAAAAATAATGTTGAAATTTTTGCATGTTTGATTTTTCACAAGTTTATGACAGTAACTGCTGAATCATAGATATTTTTTTCACACAGGACAGAGAAATAGAGACCTAAGAATAAAAAACTTCTGGATTATTTTTTACCTTTCCTTTTTGCTTTTATAGACTCTGCTCTAGTGTCACAATAAATTAGCAATAGGCAGAATAAAGCTGTGTAGAAAAAAACTTTCCCCTCCACTAATTAATACACTGGAAATGCAAAACAATACAATAACTGACAAGACTTGCATAGCACATAGGCTAATTATTTTATTTAGGTTCAGTTTCTTTGGTGTATAACTAACATGGGTAATACAGACTACTCTGGTCTTGTGGATTGAATAGTTAAGAAATCAAGAAGTGGAATAGCAACCCATCCACCATTTCTCTCAACTTTTTTTTTTTTAATGCTTTTTCTTTAATACATTTTTGAAAATTTTGCTGGGACACAAATATACAAGGAAGCAGGAGTCTGTGAATCTTAGGAATCTTCCTCTAAAGTTTAAAGTAAAAACTGCTTTTCCCAAATATAGCTTTTTAGGAACTACTTGATTTTTCTATTACATTTTATTGCCTCGGTTTATTCGAATTTCTTTCATTGTCTGTCCTATGAGTCTCTACAGCCTCCATCAAAAACATGATCATTTCTCCATTTTGACAGTGATACTGTGACAATGTATACCTTCTAATCTGTGAGCATGTGAACATTCAGACTCTTAAAAAAGAACTTTAGAAAGCACAATGGAACAATGCCAGTAAAGGTTTGCAATGTTGCCAGTGTATGTTGCCAAGAAACTGAATTTTGGTATGAGGCTTTAAACATGTTCTACTGGTCATTGACCTTCCTCTAGCAGAACTTGTGCTTATCTGACAGGTTCCTGAACTATTGATTGGCCTCCAGCTGGACACTGTGCCACTGATCACAACCCTTTCAGCTCAGCAGTCCAACCAGTTTTCAACCCACCCCACCATCCTCATATCTAGCCCACACTTCCTCAGCTTGTCAATGAAAATGTTATGCCAGAGAGTGTTGAAAACTGAAACCCTTATCAAAGGTAAGGTAATCAACATCCACTGCTCTACACTCATCTACCAAGCTAATAATTTTGTCACCAAAGGCTATGATATTGATCAGGCATGATTTCCAGTTTCTAAATTCATGTTAATTGTTTCAAATAACCCTCATGTCTTTAATAAATTTGGAAATGGTTTTCAGAGCTATGTGTTCCATCTCCTTCCCTGGGATAGAGGTGAAGCTAATCAGCCCATAGTTCTCTGGATCCTTCTTCTCATCCTTCTGCAGTTAAGAGTGAACTTTCTTTCTTCCAGTCCTCAGGAATCTCCCCAGACCATCATGATCATTCAAATGTAATTCACAGAACCACAAAATGGCTGAGATTTGAAGGGACCACAGTGTGTTGTCTGGTCCAGCCTCACTGCTGAAGCAGGGTCATCCTAGAGAACACGGTACAGAATTAATACCAGAAGGCCCTTGAATATCTCCAGTGAGGGAGATTCCTCACCCTCTCTGAGCAATCTGTTCCAGTGCAATCCATCACACAGTAAAGTTCTTCCTCATATTCAAGTGGAACTTCCTGGGCATCAGTTTCTGCCTGTTATTTGAGAGGGGTTACTCAATGGCATTTTCCAAACTCCTTATGGGCTTGTGTACATCCAGTCAAGTTTTGGTCATTGTCCAGGCTTCCAAGAATACACCAGTTTCTTCTTTGCTCCTTTCCAAACAAGCAACTTGCCTGATCACAGTCTTTTGAGTTCCATACCTTTTTCCTCATTGCTAGAAGTTGTATTTGGTCTTAAATCTTTCTGTTTAGGCAACACATTGTATTGTGTACGTCTTGTCATGAGCTCCAGAGATGAAGTCTATTAATTAGAACTAATTGTTTCACATCAAAGCTAGCTGTATTTCAGCAGGTATCACAAATGAACCTCACATCAGCATTGTTTAATAAAATCTGGTATTTAATATCAACATATGTTTTATTTCATGGTCATTTTCACATACAATACTAAGTTATTATTGCTATTAACTATGACAGGACACAATGAAAGTTAGAAATTCTGAGTTCCCAGATGCTAAGAGCACCAGCAACATAAATCATCAATGCTATACCAAAACTCACAGCCAACTCACTGACTCTTCAGACAAGTAACATCCAAGGGACCACCAAAATATTTACCCACAACAGAAGCTTGCAACCAAGACAAAAGCACTTACTCAGATATTCAGACTGCACAGGTAATACAGAGCTCTCGTTAGTATGTGGTTCTAAGTGAACACATTTCCTGGAATTTCTGGGAAAAGAACATAGGTTCCAGGTAATTTTTAAAACTTAATATGAAAAGAAACTTTTTCCTTCATAGTGAACCAAATCATACCCTTTATTTCATAGGAGAGCTTCTACTGTTTCTTTTTTTAAAACACTCCTTTAAAGTTTTCTGGTGGCTGGGAGGAATCATCCTTGGGAATAAATTTTTTTTTTATCAATCTCTTTTACTGCTGATGGGAAATGTCTTCCATGAGGGGAAGACCTTTGCTCCTCACTGCTCCATCACGTTTGCACAATTATTAAGTCTGATTTGAGAAATTATGCCTTCTTGCACCATGGTTTGTAATTTAGGATGCCTAATCCTGTCACTGCTAAAAAGCATCAAACTCTGCTGAGTGAATCACCAGGATTATTTTTGATTTGAATAAATCTTGACAGTTACTGGTTTGCATGTCTAATCTGATTCATTGGCTCTACTCTGGTTGCACATGCTCAATTAGAAACAAAGAAAGAAATAAACCGTTGAAGCTCACCATTTAATATGTGGAATATTCCTTCAGAGCAGTCATAAGCCTTAATGTGGTATTTTTCTAGAGCTGTGGCAGACCTTGAACTAGTGCCTTTTAAAAGCAAAATAATAGAAAATAGAGCACCCAATGCCAGAATTACTTTTGCGTGTACAGTCCCTTGACAAAAGCTCATCACACTGGCAAGAGGAGCATGCTCTTGACATGATCAATTTGATTATGATAGCCTCAGCACTCACAGGGTATGTTTGTAAATTGTGAGGCTTCAGAATCAGGTCATAAACTCAGTCATTATAAAATCCTGGTAAACACTGAAACTCTTTCTACATTCTTGGTCTTCTCTATCAATAAACATGATATATAGGTAGATATTACTAATATTTTTCCTCTTCTCTGACTTGAGTCCTCTGACTTTCTTGAGGAATATTTTGTAGGAAATCAAGTAGGATGATATTTCCTGGCAGCAAACAGAAGAAAATAATGTAATAATATTAGAGTAAGTAAATAAAATCATCAATATGCAGGAGAATGGATTTTACTCATATTTATTAATATACTACCCTGGGAAACAGATTTATTGATTAATGGGACTGTAAATGTGAAAGTACACAGTTGTAATCAAATAAGGAAGCAAGGGACATAGAAAATTAAAATTCATAAAGAAGGACATAGATGCATTTCATAGTCATCATTTTCTGCTGGCAGAATAAGGTGCAGACTGTAGTGTTAATGTAAAGACATTTATTGGTTTCAAACGCTTATATTTATACTTGTCAAAGCTGTGGTAAGGTGCTTCCTTTAATGCTGATTGTTTACATGTTACTGTGCTTGCCTGGAGAGCTGAGTGGGCTGTGGTTACACTGCACACATGAACAGGATGAGATGTTTCATCTCCCTGGACGTGGTTCTTGCCTCCTGATCAGCTCCAAGGTTGCTGTTGCACAAGCTTTAACAAATCAGCTGTGCTGCTCATGTCCTTTAACTCATTCTGTTCTATCAGCACAACGGGCCAGGACTGGGTAACAATTGACATAGACTCCATGCATTGACAGAAGGCTAATAATCTTCATTAAGAAACCCATACTTTTATACCCTAGTTCGCTACAGGTGGACCTAATTGGTCCCTCCAATCAAAACACCATCACCATTGGCTAATTATGAAACGACCCTTTGGTCAACACATCTTCATAACATATTCCACATGTTCACAGTAACAGCTGCAGCAAGCTAAGATAAGAATTGTTTCTCATTCTTTTCTCTGATCTTCTCACAGCCTTTCCCAGAACAATGCCTGGGAAAGTTGTCTGTTCCTCTCTGTGCCCAGAGAGCTGCTGCCACCATACTGCTCTGCCACGGTTCTCCATGCAATCACAGCATAACCAGCCAATGTGATAAGAAGACATAAGATCAATTAACAGGAGTAGAAGGACAGGTATGCAAATTCCATCTGCTCAGGCTTACAGTGGAGAATAACAAATCCCTCCTTGGAGTGGTTCATCACTCACTCATATGAATAAATCAATAGTTGCATTAGGTCAAATTAAGAGTTCACGCCAACAATTATTTCAGTCTCCAATACTGATCAGGAGAAGAGGGATTTAAAGCAGGAATAAATTCAGTTAAATGGTGCCCACAGGCACATGAGGCTGACACTGATGCCTGACACATGGGGACTGAGCCTTCCCTGAGTGGATAGGAAACTCCATCTGTGGATCTTAGTGATTTGGGATTGAAAGGCAAGAAGTGCCTCTGGGAAAAGTTGGACAGAAATCTGGGGCATTGTGGGAAATTCTGGCAACTGTGGGAATGTTTTAGGCTCCCTGGTCCTAGCCTACCTCCATAACTGGTCAAAACCTTCAGTTTCCCAGACGCCTTCAGGCAGCATTGAATTTTGTTGGTTTGCTGACTGTACTGTACCGGAGGAGTAGGAGACTGATTTGTTGCTTTTTCACTTTTTGTTGTTTGATTTCCCCCTTTTTTTCGTGCATTGTCCTCAATAATAACTTAATTTTTATGTGAAGTAGTTAATTTTTTAACCTTTGATGGGCATCTATTGTTTCAATGAATGAAATGGCAGCTTGTTATCGCTAGAAATAGTGTGACATTTTCATATGGGCAATGACATATATGGAAATGTTTCCTCTTCCTGACTGGAGCTCGTTTTACTACTGCACAGGTCACAGAACCTGCACAGATTTTTTCAGCAGAATTGTGTTCAGGTTGTCATTGTGATGGTAATTGAATGCCAGAAGTTTAAGCAATTTTGAAACTATGCAAGCTTACGAAAGTATAAAGAGAAATTTTTGTTGTCACTCTGGCAACATTTCCAAATCATCAAAATTAAAAAAATCCATATGTCAGAAGTTTTACTATTTTTACTTAAAAAAACCCAAAACAATAGCAAAATATGAATACTGATACTAATTTATTTTTTAATTTCATGAAACTGTTTCCTCCCAAGCAGAATTTTCTAAAATATTAAAAAAGAACTACTTAAATATCACTCTGTAATGTGATGGTTCTGCTTTGAAAGTGTTTGATTCCTCTACAGTACCAAGATTTGAGAAGGGTTATTAATATCCTAGCCAGATTATAAAAGACAGCCTTTAAAGGCACTTAATATAACTCTTTATTTAAGGTACAAACAATATTTTTAAAATCAGTGTTAACATATCAAGAGGAAGTCTGATACATATTTCTGAACCCCTGTAAGTGGTAATTTTGACTCAGGAGGCAAAAATAGTACTTATAAAAAGCAAAGGAAGAATGTGAAGCTTAGAATATCAATTCTAAAATTCTATATAGAAAAAAAATATTTTCAAAAGAATTAAAAACAGATTAATCAAGACAACTCTAAATTTGGATCAATTCTTTGAAAATAAGCATTATCAGAGCTTTCTTTCTGTTTTAATTTACCAGCAAATGGATTTTAGTCTTGAAGATATAAATTAGAAAAAACTTCTATGATTTGGGGTGAGTGAAAGCTGAATGATGCCTCTACATGATATGGCTATGTCCAGCTTGTCCACATAACCTCTCCATGTAAACGTGGCTGGGTGATAAGTACCATTAAATTGCTTCAGTTTGGCCTCACTGATCTGTTTATTCCCTCTGATATTAAATAGCATGTCACATGGAGAGGGGCTCACAACTAGAGCAATAGATAATAAAGACCATGTTTCTGATAGAAGGGAGATGTGATAAAGAAAGCTAAAACAAACCTCAGATCACTGACTATGTCACCCAAATTTATATTTCTCTAATTGGAAATTCACAGATTTGCTTAAAGTGGAATTAACTCTATGCTGATCTAACTTCCCCCTCTGACTAAAAGTGATAACCATAATCTACAATAATAGAGTTCCAAGAGTGGAATTAAATTGTAAAAACAGGTCTCAGTCAGCTTTGGGACCATGTCAGCCATTGATGGCTTGTGACAGAGGTGCAGCTGATTTTATCTGCCTCTTTTTCTCGTGGATTTTTCTCTGTCAACAAAAGCCACACCAAATTTTATAGAGTCTGGAGTAAGTGTCTGTAAGGAGAGCCAGAACTTACAGCAGTTAGCTCTAGGTAGAGGTATTGCTATAGGTAATTTATAGGATGCAGTTTAAGGGAAAAAGTTGGAATGACCCAAGCTTCCCAGGGGATCCGTGGAGATGCAAAACCCTAATTCTTGTAAATTTATCACTATAAAATCATTCTGTATTGTTTATATTTTAAGTCAAAATGTCCTGAATAGTTTTTATTCAATGCACACATTGTCCTCATCTGTAACACTGGCAGTGATGCTTCCCACTTCAATAAATGCTATAAATGGAAGCTGCTTCCTGAAAAGAAACTGCACCAGGGGACTTTATGCCCTAAATTTTGAACAAAAAGAAGTGAAACAAATGCTTTTTACCCTGAAAATGTTGCTTCCTACAATAATTTCTCAGCACATAATTACAAATATAATTAATTTTTCAAGGGATCACAGGATAAATCAAAGAACTGATTAAACCATATTGTTTGTTACATGAAAATCCTATTGAGAGAACATCAGATGTTGAAGACAAAAAGTAATTTTGGGTCACATTGTTTATTTTCAGTTACTTTCTCTTACTAGTTCAAAAGGAGATTTGAGTTGCTTATTCAGCCCTCTTTCTTAATAAGCTATCACTCTGATTTTCAATGAGAGCAAACAGACCTTCTTAAAGAAAACTTTCTGAAAGTCAGAAACAAACACAGAACACCCAGAGGCAAGAGGTCTGTAGAATCTTTAAAAGGTAGCTGGTGGCAAGAACTAAATCTCTGGAATCCTATAACCAAAATCTCAAGCCTGACAAATAAATGTTTAGGGGATAGACACGTACTCCACAAAAACAACCAAACCTAAGGCTGAGCCCTCCCCCAAAACCCCCAAACTGAATTTATTCTATACTGTTGTTAGTGTTAATTCCTTGTAATATGATTGTTCCAGAGACTCCAATTTCAATGAAAACATTGGAGAAAGGGGTTTTTTTGTGCCAATGGACTGGATCATCACTGTCTTTTCAATGCTTCCCTCAAGTGATGGTGCATTTACTTGTCTGATTCAGATTGTGATTTTTATGAACTGAATAATATGAAAAAGGTAAATTGCTTGAAGACCATGAATTTGCTACTTCTTCTACAAAAAAAATAATAAATTCATTTGTGATCAAAATACTTTAATGGTCATTTTTATAACAGGGATTTAGAGAGCTCGAATGGGTAACAATCTCATTAAGAAAGTCATAAGAAATAGTAAAATTGGCTCAAACATCTGGTTTAACACCTTTTTGTGATGCCTGATGAAATGAATAGTCAGTGCTTCAGCCTTCCTGCTAGAAATACTCAGGAAAAGGCTGACAGACATTTGGAGGCAAAGCAGGCAAAACAATTGCAGCAACTACCTCCGCCCTATATTTTGCTTTCCCATTTGCCTTTGTGAGTTTCCCCAAGAATCTTCAGACCTGGACTATGTTCCTGTTGCCTTGTCAGGGCTCAGAGGCACTTGGCTTTGTCACTGCTCTGCTCCAGGCAGGGATCTGTCTCAGCCTTGCCTGCTCTCCCACTGGAAAGTTTTGTACTTTGGATTTGGACTAATCTATCAGGCCATTCTAACACTAGCTGGAGTTTTTAATGGTCACTTACTGAGTTTTATTGAACTGCTGCAGTAAATTTTGTGACTAATAATGGCAGGGTCGAATTTTCTAACCTTGTTTTGCCTAAAGTCAGTTTGAAAGCTTCTGTCCTTATAAGTTCAAGCTTATCAATGTTTTAATGCAGCAAACTAATATATTAAAAATTATATGTTTGAAGATCAGAAGCTAGAGGTCATTTGGATGACAGATGAGCATATACAATGTTGAAAGTACCAAAATGTAATGTTTTTCCTCAAAGTTAAGCTGTTATGAAACTAAGTACACATAGGAAACAATTCATGTCAGTAGTAAGAAATCTTTTTTATTTGGATATCTGATAGAATATATTATTGTCTGAAGAAGGTACTTCAATTTTCATAAACAAAATTAATCAGAACAATTCAAGAACTATTTACTGAAAAATTTTGCATACCTATTTCAATTTTCCATGTGTAAGAAATGCTCCTGTACTGCAGCTAACATTCTTTGCAAAAATGGTTAGTTGTAGATAATTTATCAACTGATAAAATTTGAAGTGATATCTAAAATTTTTCAAGATTCTTTATGATACTTTGCTAAGACTGCAGTCTGTTATATGTCCAGATAAGCTCTTTATAATACAGTATTATGATCATGAATGGCTAAAACAAGATAAGACATTAAAATCGTTAGAGAAATATTCTAAGTAATTTGAACTGAAATATTCCTTATTATATTTTCAGTCATTAAGTGAAATAGTAACCATAATCATCAACTAAATCAAATAAAAGGGAGAGAAAATTAAAACCACAGGAGGAAAATTAATTCCACAGTCAACCAGTAAAACACAGAATTGCACAGGACTGATGGCAGCTGGAACAAGTGCTCATCCAAGCAGCCATATGGAGTTTCTCTGTTTCTGTCTCTTCTGGTAGCACCAGGAGAGCTACTGATGAGCAGCTGGTTTGGTCCTGCTGGAGCCCAGCAGGGGCTGATAATGTCTGTAATCCTGATGTGGGGGCCAAGAGACAGAGACATCACTGAAATCCTGCTGTCCTGAGCAGACATTTGCGCATAAAAAATGAGAATGTGGTATTTAAATGGGCTCCTTCTGAAGATTTGTCCTGTTTCTTGTCCTGTCCTTTTTTGTTCTCTATCTTGCTAAGAAGTGCTTTCAGGGTATAAAGTGGGTTACTTCTTTTCACCTCTTTGTTGCCTGCACAAAGCACAGAACCTTCCACAGCTGCATTTGTTTCCCACATACTCTCCTTTCTGCACTTTGGGGGAAACTTGAACTACAGTACACTGCATATGTTTTTCCCATGATATGTTTCCACAGGGAAAACATTGATTTGCCAAATCTGAAGGCTTTTATACAGATGCATATTTATCTCAGTGAAAGTTTTGTTAGGAAAATTTAAAAAAAACAATTGTTGTTAGATAGAACTCGATATTCAGCTGGATTGATTGAAAGTGAATTTTTATTTATATCTTTGTCTTATGTTGATCTGATGATTCAGGAGTGAGAACTCCTACTGCCTTCATGACTTAGTTCAGCCGATGGTGTTTTCTGTTCAGTGAAGAATTAAATTAAAGCAACAGCTTAAAATCTTGTGTTTAGGTTGAATTTGTGGTGCTCCTACACTACTTGTTTATTCCAAAACACAGTTTTATAATCTTAAAAAGCAAGAAACAAAGCATTGCTGATAAATATCTGAAGATTTCTAATGTATTTTTCTTTCTTTTTACTACTTTACCAGGTGAATTTTTTCTCCTCAAACCTAATTGCAGAGCTGTAAAGACTAACTGCTGTGATATTGTTAGAATAAAAGAAATACTGCTTTGCTTTGCCTTTCCCCAATATTAAATTATTTTCACAAGGTAAGTTCTAGGAGAGTGACATTTAGTGTCAACACTGTATAAACAATAGCTGCCCTGAAATTGCTAATCTATTTCCTTCATTACTGCTGATGTCCTGAAATTTGTGGAACACCAGAACTGACAGAAAAACAACTCATTTCCTCCAAACTTTCCTGCTGAATAATTACTTCCTATGTTTATCTGATATAAGCTTCCTGTGGGCAGTTTCCATAGGGTTTTCCTGTGCATGGGTTTTTTTTAAGGACTCCAAGAAAAAACAATTTTGCCAAGTACCTCCTCAAACTAAGAAGCTGAACAGCTTAACAGGAAACAGAAAGAGCTTTAAATATCTTTTAAAATATTTTCTTTAAAGATTTTAAGACTATTTTTACTAATAGTATGGTCATAAAAATTTACATTGCATTTAGATTTTACAGGTGAGTCAACTTTGCCTATTTATTACTGCTGTTGTAAACAAAACAGGTTTTAGTCTTCTTCCTTGTGTACACAAACCCTTTATTTCAACCAACTAATTCATAAAGAAACTACTGTCATATTTAGATATGAGAGAGACTTTATAGGAACTTTAAGAACTCACCATGTTCTTCTCCTCAGTTGTGCAGGATGAAAGGAGAGCTGCACTTTTCTGCGGGCATACCCTAGACACCAGCAAAAACCCAAAGTGTGACAGGGCCTGGGGATGTAAATCCTCCCATTTTCCCTCTCTCCTGAGGATTCTGATTTACACAAAAGACTCCCAGTGCAGATTTGGTGTTTCTGCACACAGTCATAGCACCCGTCATTTTGTCTAGATGTCATCTGCCCAGTCATTCTTCAGGAAAATGGAAGGAGTTGATCTCATTAAGCAGTCCTGGGTTTATGTATCTTGCTGTTAATGTTGCTAGCTGCTGAGTGTGGAGGGGCTTTTCAGTTAGATTTAGCAGAATTTTCTTGGGTATGTATTGGTCTCCAAAGTTTGTTCTTTCCTTCCTTTCTTTCCTTCCTTTCTTTCCTTCCTTTCTTTCCTTCCTTTCTTTCCTTCCTTTCTTTCCTTGCCTTTCTTTCCTTCTTTCTTTCCTTCCTTCTTTCCTTCCTTCTTTTTTTCCTTCTTTCCTTCCTTCTTTCCTTCCTTCTTTCCTTCCTTCTTTCTTTCCTTCTTTCCTTTTTTTCTTTCCTTCTTTCTTTTCAAGTGCTATGGCTTAGAAAATGTGAAAAGTATGTGACTCACTACTAATACCAGGATCTCTACATGTGAGAAAATTTGGAATTCTCTGATAAATTATAGCATCTTCCAGTTGGATGAATATTTATGAATGGTAGAAGGTTAATTCAGCTGCTTATCAGATGGAGGACTTGAATGTTTCCAAATTCCCAGATATTAGTATCTTCTTAGGTGGGAAAATTCTGATGTTGGTTTATGGAGATAAATGAGTGACTCAGCAGTTAATTCAGTTATTTGTTAATCCTTCATCAAAACCAGTTTTCCAAGCACAAGAGGAGGGTATGATTTATCTCATAATGGAACAAAAATGTAATTTCGTGGTATCTTGGCTAAGACAAACATCCTTCATGATGGAATTACATCCTTCTTGATGGAATGAATAATTTTCTATTGTCAGAAGGTATCTATTATTTGGAGCCATAACATATATTTTAAATATATTTGACTATGTGTGTACTTCACTTAAGGTATTATTTGAAAATAGTCTTTTACTGTAAATTAGTAGAACCTTCCAAATACTTTACTAGAATACCTATGTTGTTAAACATTCAGTGATACATTGCTTTATGTAGAAGAAAAACCATAATTCTTTCAGCAACATATCCCGTACCAGTTTCATGGGGTTCCTAAATTGTGCTGAATGCATTCAATAAGGTAAGCTTATATCTGTAGCAGGGAAGGTTTTCTTTGTGAAGGAAGCTCTATAATAAAGGGGCAAAGCTGAAGCAATTATGAGAGATGGCTGTGTTTTCAGGAGGCAGGATTCATCTGCTGAATAATGAAGGAGGCTGGAAGTTTCTGCACTGGGGAGAGAGGGTCACTTGCATGATGAGGAATGACAAGATCAGCTCCTGAATCCTTCCAGCAGTGGGTGAAGCTTCAGCAGAGGCAGAGTTTTGATTAGGTGCTTCCCCCATCTGTTCAGGATAGATTGGACAGTGCTCTCAGGCACATGAATCTTGGGTTGTCCTGCACAGAGCCCCAGGCTGGACCCGGTGATCCCAACGGGTCCCTTCAACTCCGTCTATTTTTGATTCTATGATTCTGTGGAATCCTAAATATGCAACCTTCCATAATTGCACTTCTATTTAGGAGAGTGTGTGTGGGGGGTAATCTACTTCAAATTTAGTTTTAATTTAGGAAGTAAAATCTTAGTGCAAATGATTTTAATTAAAACTCAGTTGTTGCCAGTTCTTATCTTTGTGTTTCTATTAAGTGGGTACAGTGAGATACTGTTGTCTCAAAAAAAAATTGAAACTCTTGCCTAATTTTAGTGTTGTAAAAATAAACAATGTATTTTAATATTTTAAGCATCTAGACTCGAACAATGAACGAATCTCATTAGTTTCTGGAGGATTTTTCTGCTGTTCCTCTTGCTGACATTTCTCCTTATGATTTCATTTTAGAAAACCTTTATCTTTAAACACAAATCCCCAGGAAAAATACAAGAGTGGCTGGATTTGATATAAATCTAAAAGTACACATATCTGTCATTATGGCTGAAGCCTAAATAAACAATACAAATTGTACAGTGGAACATAAGATTAATTTCTGAGTTTCAAGGTTCTACTTTGTTAATATTCTTTGTATGAAAAAGAAGAAAAAAAATCAAACAGGATTAAAAAAAAAATAGGTCAGCTGAATCTGGGATTTCAAACATTAACATCCATCATTCATAGTTCTATGGTTATTTCATGGGGTCATTACCTTGTAAAACAGCAGAGCTTATGTTGTTTTGACTGTCTTCCTATCTTAACATATTTTGAAGTCTTTCAATTTGACTTTAGACCCGATTTACATAAGTTTATAGTGTTTATTTCAGTTCAGTTACATCCTGTACTTTGCCACTCCTGTTTGAGGAATATGTTGCCTTCTATCAATACTCACACAAAATAGCTTAATGTCATCCTTCACTATGGTCTTAAATGTGTCTTTCTTGGATTAGTAGTTTTTTTCTGCCTTTCTCTAGCTTTTAGTTCCTTTTCTCTAGTTAAATAAAAGAATGGATATTCTGTAAGTATAAGTATGATTACACTTTACCATCTTCACTGTGAAATCCCCTCTCTTCACAGAACAGAAACTTTCAGCCTTCTTCATTATTCTCCAAATGAAGCCTGCCTCTTAAAAACACACCATCTGTCATAATTAATTTACTTTTGTCCATTTATTACACAATACAGGATCTTTCACAACCATTACCTCTTGGGATTTCATGCCTTGGCTGAAATGACATGCAGCCTGAATAGTTATACATCAGCTGAGGCATCCTCACACCAACCTGCTCACACCTTGTTTGTACAAATGAAAGTATTGGGATGGAAATATTGCAGTGTAAAGTGACAGAATGACCATGATGTTGCCAAGAAATGTCACTAGTGGCCCCCATAAGTGTTGCAGGGCAGAATGAGTTAAATTACATGCACAGTACATTTAAATTGCTGAGATTGTACCTGCAGGCAATTGTGACAGAAGCTCAGGCTACATTCCCTCACATATTCTGCAATACCTCCATGGTACCATGCATAGGTAATCTCAATACTTGAGATGATCATTTACCCCCTACTTCATCAGCACCACAGCAACTTGAAATTCTAGAATCAATTAAGACAGATGTCTGCATATACTTCAACTATAGCAAATTAGAAAAGTACAACAGAAACAGTGACCTATACTACAAGATGACTCAGGATGCTACCCCAAGTCAGTTCTTATTCTACAATAGTTCTTTGTGGTACAATCAAACTGGAACATTCAAAGGCTCGGTGTGTTATGCACCCTCAGATTCTCTCCAATGAAAATTGCTTCGAGGGATGTTTTAGATTTGTGGTGGTCATGCCTGGCCTGCTTTGTCTTTGTGAGTTATTGGAGGACCTTGCACAATTGGCCACCATACAATGTTAACTCCTAATTTAACCATGATTATAAATCATGCACGTAACACAGATCAGGACCAACACAAGTGTGCGCTTCATGAATTTACCAAAGACTGTGACCCAGATGCACAAGTTTGGAATCCCCTGCTGGTTAGGATTGCTTCAATTTTTGCTTCAGGAGTTGCAGCAGCCAAAGCTCTTACTACCTTATAAAAGCTTGGCTGTTGCCTAGTTCAACAAAGTAATGCAACTTCCCTTGCTCTCTCTGGTATTTTGACAGATGTTGATTCTGTATGCCATGCTACTTTGCAAAATCATGCTGCCAAAGATTTTTTTCTGTTAGCCCGTGGTCATGGATGTCAAGATTTTGAAAGAATGTGTTGTATGAATTTAGTCTCAAACCATACATGCTGGTATTCAGAAGTTGGAAGAAGGTGTTAGGAAACTGTGTGGGATAACAAAGCAGACCGGCTAGGTCAGCTGTTCCAGTCTTTGAACATTTCTGGATGGGCTGAGAGGTTATTGTGATTAAAAATTTATGAATTGAGAATATTTTTGTGCCTCTTCATGATTGTGCCCTGCTTTTTGCAATGGATGCAAAAAATGGTTAATAATGCAGTTCAGCATGTGCTATATATAAAACAGAAAGGTGGGAGTGTTGCAGAGCAGAATGAGTTAAATGACATGAACAGTACATTTGAATTGCTGAAGATCATACAACAAGAGCTGTGAGAAAAAGTTCTGAAAAAGAACTGCAGAAACCGAGAAAGATACATACAGAAGGAACTGCAAAAACTGTGTCCCCCTCCCAAGGAACAGAAGAGCCTGCTGTGATAAGTAATTGCACAAAAAACAGTATACATTATGGCCTGCTATACACTAAATCCCATGTAAACAGAACAATTGGAAATTGTTATGCAAAAGCTAAAATGGTAAAAATATCTGTGCCTTTTGTCAATAAACCTCCTTGCAGCATCACACTGCTTGGTCCGTCCTTCAATTGCTGTTACGTAAAAGTTGAACAGATTATAAGTCATGCCATGCAATTTAGTATATTTCCAATATTTAAGAAAGAAACCAAAGGATGTATTTCTTGTATGAACTTCCTTCCAGTAGATGTTGCTTTGGTACACCCAAAGTTTCTTGGATTCCTGCTATTTTTGCACAGTATTACAGTAAATCGTTAAAACTATCTGAATAAAACAATTAGTCCTTTAGCTATACTGAGAGCGCACAACTTCGATTTCCTACTCCACATGCAACATGAAAATAAACTCTTCTATTCATTAAGCTACTCCTATCTCCAGAAAAGAATGAGCCAATCTGTGATTTGGTGAAATTTTAGGAAATCATCATCAAAGGTTTTAATAACTCAAAACACTTTGAATCTTCAGTTAAACTTATGATCTAATAGTCAATAAAAAGACTGGTATTATGAAAAGAGTTAGGGGGATTCAAACATTAGGTGGAAGTAAACTGGGGAAGTAATGCTTTGCTTCTGTTTCACTTCTAAACAAAAAGCAAACCCAAGCCAGTTGTGTACACCATGGCAGATATAGAATGTTCGCTGTCTTTCTACATAATTAGAGTGACACCAGACAAGATTTACATGACTGCCAATGTAAATGGATATATTATTTTCACAATTATCTCAGATCTTTTTCATGCTCTGATGGACATTCTTCATAACAATTATCAACCTGACTAGGATCAGAGGTTAGGTGAAAAGATAATGCTTGTGGTGTCTGGGAACACAGGGATTCACCAGATCATTTTGCCAGCTAACAGCAACGAGGCTGCACAGGCATTAAGACACCAGCAGCAAACACTTTGACATATGCCTGCAACAGTCTCCTGCTTAAGTCGGACATGTTTCCAGTCTGAGTCTGCTGGTCATTCATAAAGTTTGCATTATATTTTTAAATTTAATAACTCTTTGTCAATATGCAATAATTTGGGACTCAGAAAAATGTGACAGCACTTGCTCCTCTCTACCTCCAGTCATAAAGCACCTTGGGAAACACTGAGACTTGGACAAATCTAGACCACCATGTTTAAAGACAATAGCATAAAAAGGGTCTTAATTTAGATAGTCTATGTTCCAGAGAAATTTGTCAGCCTAGGGCTTTAAAACATCAGTGTTTTCTTCTCTGGAAGGTGTTTGGTAAAGGAAAATCTCTTCCTTTGGGTAGGCTCCTTCAAAATATGCTTGGAAACAGGTAGAGGAAAGCTATTTTCTGTTTTCTGAATGGTCTGATTTAATTATTTTAATGCTACCAACAGTTTAATTTAAAATCCTACAGGATCATGATTTGTGTCTCCCTCACTTTGATCATTTTTAAGGAAAAAAGGAAATTTACAACATGGATCAGAACTCAATTTCTTATCAGGAAACATTTAATACATTTAATAATCCTGCTATTACCACCCCATTTAATGGGGCTAAAAGTATGACAAATTTGGCCTATATATGAATGTGATCCCTATCATGACTTTTATTAAGTTGCCTTCATTATCTGGGGTAAAAATACTGGGGGAAAAAGTCTTGAGAAATGGGCCATTCTCTTGTCTTTTTGATGATCTCAGAAGTTTAAAGATGTGAAGTATTGTTTATTTTTATGATTACTGCACTCTGGTTGAGGACCAAAAGCTAAGACACGTCCTTTGGAAGGACATCAAGTATGCAGTGTTTTCTACTCATCTAAAATGTTATTTGTTATGTGGGTATGTTTCAATGCACTTTGTCTCAAGGCCTGTGTGTTGTTTGATACTGCAATGTGTGCAGTAGATATAGCATTATGTGGATTGCAAAACAGCCCTGAGCCAATGTTTCAAACTGTGGTAGCACAATAACCATGAGTTGAGCACCAAAGAATGTGGCAGGTAACCACAAGCTATAATTCTGGCAATTACAGCAATGATATTTTGAGAGACTGGATGGCAGCAGTGGTATTTTTATGTTCCTTCTTAAGGTCTCCCTCCAAAGTTAACTACACAGTTTTGCTTAGCTGGGCTGGAATGAATCTTTAATACTGGAAAACTCAGCAGGATGTTTAATTTCTGTGTCTTCCCACTGTTTAATAGGTCAGTGCATGGAAAGGACATGCAACATCAATAAGATTATATGCAAGGGATCTAGAACTTAACAGTGCTTTTCATTTTCTTATTTGTATATTTCTTCTAAAGATTTTCATGATGGCTTATTAACATGGACAGAGAAGGTAGATATTCTGGATTTTGCAAATAAAGTACAAAAGAGTTCGTATTTTTCTCATAGCTGCACAAATACCAGGTAGGAAAGAAAAAGGAAAACAAATATTATCACTTGAATGACAAGAGAACTTCAAGTACTGAAAGCATATTTAGACAATCAAATCAAACTGGCAGTTGAGGAAGAGGTGCTGCTGTCATGTGTTTAAGGGGGTGAAACAGAGTTTAGCCTTTTCATGGTAGTTTGGCCATAAAGACAAATGTTGTCTCATCTAATTTTGGCTTCAAATGATCAGATAGAATAAAAAAGAAGCTTCACAAGTATGTAAAAGCCTCATTTAAAGTGATGTCACCTGTGAATGCATGTGGTTATTTGTATCAGCCATTTTATTCATGCTGCACCTACTGCCACTCCTACCAGTTGTACAACCACCATTCCCTCCCCTCCAGTTCCATGTGCTGAAAAAACTCATGGAAAAGTGCTGCTGCTTTCCACCAGCTGCAATTACAAACTTGCTTTTGTCTCATTTTTCTCATTCGAGAATTGTAGCCACTAAATTTGAGCATTTCTCCTAAATTAAAATCCCAAGTGAATCTTCATGGATAAACTGTTAAGCATGATACTTATTCTTAGCAGGTTTTTAAAATAAAATATGGCATTAATCTATTAATTGTATATCTTAACCTGACGTTTCATTTTTCATTGAGTATACAAATAATATCCTCCCATATATGTTGGGCTTTTCCCCCTGAAGCTTGCTTGAGTAGTGGGAATAATAATATATTTGTTATTTTTATTTTGACTACTATTTGCTGTTTGATGGTCTAGTAGTGGCATGATGCATCATTTATCCTGAGAAAAAGTCTTTCTTTCTTTTTTTCCTCATTTAGTATGTAGTATCTTTTTTCCTCTGGTAAAAATTATGTGATTCAGGGGCATGAATACATGTGCATATATAGGAAGATGACAGAGCATAAATGATAGCACTGGTGAGAGAAAGTAAAATGTAGGATTTATACTTTCCATGCAAAAGCAGAGATTCATTTTTCATTGAGGTGAATTAAAAGATAAACTGTTTTTAACCTATGTCTTTTATATTGCATATTATTCTGTCTGTTGAATACAGATAGATGATTTGCTTTTCGTCTAGATTTCATACCTTGTTTTTGTGGAAGTCTGGGAGGTATCATGTGTTCCACCTGTAAAATGGGATTGAGGATTTGAAAACTGCTTATTTTCTTTCCTGTACTGACAACAGGTTTTGTATTCAATCATAGCATAGTTAGTTCCGATTTTTAAGTATTGCCTGAGTTGAAATAGAACCAGTACTCCATTGTAGGTGCAACAATGCTGTAATAGTTTCCACATGTGCTATTTTCTTCAATGTTATTCCTTAAACTTAAAAAAACTTAACTGACAGAGAAGCCTGTCAGTATTGAATAATCAAAAAAGTACCACTGATATAAATCTTGATGAGAGGTTTCACATCTTTATAGAATATACAGTCTAGATAGAGTGTCAGACCTCTGAACTCTGATACAAAATATCATCCAGGCCAGTGTGCTTGCCTTGAATTCTGTCCTAGCCTGAACACTCTGACATTTCTGAAAAATCCTGTATAAAATTATACAGGGTTCAGAATTTCAGAGAGCAGCAATTTGCCAAGAGAATTCCTGAAGCAGCCTTCTGTTTCCAAACAGCTTTTGGCTTTTAAGAGACATATATTTAGAAATTGCCTTAAGAGCTGTTTAAAACAAACCTTCCCCTCTAATACCTATAAGATTTATCAGTAAGAATAAACTAAATGAAACTGTTTGTCTGCAATGTCTGAAGAGAGTAACCCTTCCCATTAATTTTCTTCAGTGCTTTGAATTTTGGAGGATACCTTTAGGATCTCCCATTGTTATGGAACATCTTGCCATATCTTCTCTTTAGGTCTACAGAAAAACAATCACTTTATTTTTGGCCAGAATAATAGGGAGTCTTCCCTTGTTTTAATTACATCAAAAGAGATGAGGCCAATCTCATAAAGAAATTAAATGTTGATTTATTTATGTTCTCGATTATGTATATTTAGTTGTAGCAAATTCAAAGTGAAGCATCAATATTTGCATAGAGGTTGGATTTTATTGAAAGAGTCCCTTGTTCATTTATGTATTCCTTCCAAAATCCTCTTGATATGAATCAGCATGGTAGTGAATGTGATAGAGAAATAAATTTATTTCCATTGACATTATGATCCATTATATATCTTTTGGACAATTTTATATTTCATAAAACTTGGCGAATTCTTGTTAAGTGTGCAGAGTGCATGACTTTTTAACTGTAAAGTCTTCCTTGGAATGAAATTCACCACAGTTAATCCATCTGTCTTTATTTTGCTCACCCACTGGATCATATCCCTCACACACAGAATATTATTTTTTAAATAAGCAAACTCTCACTGACAAGGAAGACCATAATGGTTCTGCAAGAGACAATGTGGTCTGCTGTGTCAATAGTCCAAGTTTTATAGCTACTGAATTACACACTGAAAGAGATTGTTGCTTCAGGGGCCTGAAGACTGAACATGACAAGAATGTCTGCTTGCATTTACTGAAAATTCTTTTATTTTCTTAAGGGAAAAAAAAAAAGGGAAAATGTCAATAATTTGATTTTTATTACAAACTGAATTCAAAATTCCTCAAGATATATATATAACTTTATTTTTAATATAAATTTTGTCTTTGTTAATCAGATGTTCTATTTATGATTTATTTTGAATTTTGCATAATAATACTGTAACATTCCAAAATGCACTCAAACCATACCAAAATGCACTCAAACCATACCACATGTGAAACACCAGCAGTGTTTCACATCTACACCAGAAAACTCCAAGAAACACACAGTGAAGCCAGGGTCCAGAGTGGTTATTTAATAAGGAAGCTTAAAATAATTGGTGATATTGTTTCATCTTGAATAGATCTGAAACTTGATCTGTTTAATTACTTATAAAATTCTAATAGAGTCACAAAGTAAGGTAATCCTTGCTAAACTATACTGATCTTATTTGAGCTAATCTTTCTCTCTATTTTTCCTCTCCATTCCTTCTTACTTTTAATGAATCTCCAAATGTCTCCTGTTTAATAAATGGTCATCCTTAAAAGTTTCTCCTGAATTCATAGGATTTTGAGTGGCATTGGAAGTTAATGGTGTGAACCAGAAATAAAGTCAGATCTATGAAAAATGCTGTTGAAATTCCCAGGGGATTCAGGAATCTGCAATCTGCCTTGCTCCCAAACCAGATTATCCTTCTCCTTCATCTGATCATTCAGGAGCATGCAGACTGGGATTTTCAGAGGTGACTGGAAATTTTGGAGTAGTTGATTCTCCATGAAGATGCCCTTCCCTCTCTGGGGGAGGGGAGGAGTCAGATGTTCTCCTGCAAATGTAAGTATTGAAATCTCTTCAGTGAAACTCAGTTTCCAGTAGGAGAATGAGAGTGCCATCTCTCTTCTTGTGTCAGATTAATGTTTACCTCACCTCTCTGAGTGTCAGAAGTAGACCTCAGTTAGTAGAAAACACTTGGAAAAAAACCCATGAAACAGCATAGGAGGGGTAATGGAAGAATGTGGAGTGAAATTTGAGGGCAAATATTTAATACTTTGTTTAGAGAGTAAGGAACTTGAAAGTTTTGAAAATTTCTAAGCAGAAATCCATTAAAAGATCTATTTCTTCTACTGAAATACTATTTTCCCAGCCCAAAAAACTCATTTACTTTATGTCTTCAAATTTTAAAGAAAAAATAAAAATACTTTTCAGGAATTAAATAATTTTGAGAGGAAGTAAGTCAGCTAAAATCAATTGTTTATCTACCAGTCTGTTTTGTAAAGAGACAATATTGATGCTCCATTTCTCTTGTGAAGTCCCTTAGAAAAAAGAGAAGTTTCAGGTGGAGGTAGGAAGAAAGAGAATGTTTTTGGCTTAGCTTCACAACTTAAGCAGTGACCAGTGCTCACTGGGGTTTAGAAGTACTCTAGGACCTATAAATTAGAGTGGGCCACTGTAATCAGAGAAGCTTTAGTCAGAACTGGGTTGCATCTGTCTCTGTGTTTGTTTTGTAATACAAATAAATTTCATGCTATTGAAATAAAAGCTATTTCCACAAGCTGAGAATATCTGGGATTGGTATTGCTTATCACAGCAGAGGCCATTACAGTTCATGGCAGCCAATGTTACCAACTGTAAATTAATTTTTTTTCACCTTTGGGCCATTGGCACATTTTGTTTGTGTTTGAGCCACTTGTAGAATAAGTTATGTGGAAATGGAACTTATTAACACCTGGACAAATGTGACAGGTTGATTTGTAAGGTACAGCAGCCAAATCACATTCGCTTATCTATATTAAGCAACTTTTTTTTAAAATTTATTTTTGGTGAATGAAACACAACTTTTCTTGTGAGTTGCTGGTAGGACACATCCTGGTGCTGTTTCTGAAAAATCTATGGTGCATTTTAACCCTAATCTAGTAAAAATAAAAATTCTCAATTTTTTGTAGTGCCAACCTGGGTAGTAATTTGTTAATTTTTTTGTCTAAATAGTATTTATGCAATTTATTCACAATGACAGGATTTAACATTTTTAATGTCTCCACAAACCAAAATTTTTTATCCTTTCTTTTTGTTATAACTTATCACAAAATGAAGATGTGGAACAGAAAGAAGTTATAGAAGCAAATTTTTTCTAGACTTTTAAAGAAGTGAAAACTATTTCCTATATGAATTACTGTAACTGTTATTCATTTTGATTTCACATCTATTTCAATTTATGCCCTAGAAGCAGTCCTGACCAATACAATACATTGACTTAAGTAGCCAATATTGTAGACAGATGTTAGCTCAAATCTGCTTGGATTAGTTTTCTTGCAGAAATTTACAGATATGGACACCCTATACAGACATCTAAGTTTTCAGAAACTAATCTGTTACAGATACACTTTAAGTTTTTCAGGCTGTGTGCTTGAAAATGTTTCTGCATTGTGTCATATCAATTTGCCACTTGAGAGCAGAAAGGGGGAAATAAAGTGTTACTGTCACAATCAGCTACTAGAACACATGATTTCATTTCTATATTAAAAGGTTACACTCACAATTGCTGATGGCTTTGTTTTTTGAACTCAGAGGAAATAAAGGAAAGGTGTTATGAGTTCTGAGCATCTGGTTTCTGTTTCTAACTTTCCTATGTTTCTAAAAGTCATTATGTACCAGTTTATAGAGCTAAGGAAGAACAAATGATACGACAGAGTAGCCAAAATGAATCATTATGTTTCTCTTCTAGTTTCCACTGGTTTTGGATCTACTTTAGAGTCCTATTACAATTTTACTTAAATACTTCTGGCTTTTCTTGCTCTCTGTTAAGTAAAAAGATAAATAAGGACACTGTTCATATTGTGGTAGGGAGGTAGCAACTGATCTTGCACAAGACTGCAATGACTTTGCAAATCCTCTCCCCTTCCCCCTCACTTCTATCAAAAGGCCACCTTTCAAAGAAGCAAGGGGTTTATCAGCAGAAAAAGGTGGGAAGAAAGCACTTTCCAGTTTCTGTTTTGATTCTACAAATGTTTTTCCTAATGAATGTATTTCTGGTTTTTGTATCAGAGTTGGTATGTTTAAATTTAAGCGGCTACAAAGAGGAACAAAACTTGAAAGCACTTTGGATTTTCTACTGAAACGCTACAAAAATGTGTGTATTTTTTGTTCCTTTTTTCCATGTTATTTGAATGCTCCTTGCCTCTTTAGCAATCTCATTCATTTCTGGGGAACCCACTTTGGCTGCAACAGGAAGGGCATGAGAAGGTGATGAGGTCTAGAGCCCATCCTTTTGGGTCCACTACACCTAAAGGAGTACATACACTACACTATGATTTAGTTTGTTATTAATCTGCATGAGGACACAACCTCTCATCTCACCTCAGCCTGCTGGCTACTTCAGGTAGCTCAACAGGCTGGTTTTATATACACCCCTCTCTTAGACATCAATTATCTTCTTTCACTCTGTGGTCATCCTAAATATCAAGGTTATCCTAAATATCACGGTTATCCTAAATATTAAGATTATTAAGAATAAGGAAAAAAAGTGCTTGCAAATTAAATTGCACATTTTTTAAATAAAATCATCTGTTTTAAAATGTGCTTGTAAGTGCTTAGTGTTCCACTTGACTAAATCTTGAATTGGAAACATTGTTCATACAAATAAAGTTAAGAAAGTGAATAAATCCTTCCTACAATCTGACCTCTGGTTTCAGAAATTTAATAGCAAAAGTTCAGATGGCTACTTATTAGGCAAATTCAATATATTCCTTCTTTTGGAAAGAATATGTTCCTTTGGAAGGAATATTTTCCTTTTCTTTTTGATTATATTAGCCTCGGGTAGTTTAGGTTAAAATTCTGTTTTCACTTTACCAATCTAATGACCAAGACAGGTCCGTCTATAGTAATAAAAAAAGGGCAATGTCCTGTGTAAAGAATCTGTATGGGGTGTGATGCCTTCTCTAGAAAGATGACCATGAGTGCTGCTCTTCCAACAACCTATCCCAAGTTCATCTGCAATCTCCTACAGACTACAAGACTTCATTTGACTTATGGTTTACATGATTTGTGGTTACTTTATTTATTCAGTCATTTTAATATATATAATTCTCCCACAGGCTAAAAATCTTTTCCATCATATACAACCACCCATCACATACAACTAAAACACTATTTTATGACATTTAGAGAGAGGATTTCAATGAAAAGTTCAGCTAAACACAGGGCTTGAATTAAGTTCCAATATCTTCCACAGTAGGCTATGAATTGAAGCAGGACTGAATGTGGAACTGCAGACCAGTTAACACTGTTTGACCTAAGGAGTGACTCAGAAAGATGATAGGAGGTCTAGGAAGAAAAAGAATGTATCATGACACGTCAGAGTAAGAGGGGAATAAGCACAGTCAGTGCCTCAAGTGCATGCACTTGGCAGTAGCTGAACTTCCTCCCCTTTTTATGTGTGTGAGTGTGACTGCATGTTCAGCTACAGAGTCACGGTGGGACATCTTCCCATGTGTGCTGAAACACCTTACCATGGTTTTGAGGCAGCTGCAGAAATACAGCCCCACATTTTTGGCCCAATCAGACAGCTTTTCTCTGAGGCAACCTTTCCTGGGGTGGTATTTAAAGAAGGAGCAAAGGGGCATTTTCCTGACATCACATCTCATCTGGGTTTGTCTAATTCCCCATCTTGAATCTGTTCTTGCCTTAATAGTCCTCAGTTTTAATGTTATATTCTAACATCCCTCTATTTTACCAGGTTCCCAATCTACTCACTTACAGACCCCATGAGACAACTGAGATGTTGGCAAGAAAGGTCCTGGATTAGAGGAATTTATTTTCATGCATGCCTGTGAAGTGTCAGTCATGCTGATAGCACTGGATAATCTGAAACTGGCAAATGTGAGGAAATTAAATTTAAAGCTGGCACTTGATCTTTAATTCACTGTTCTGCATGTTGTAATGATATAATTTTACAGCAGTGTGAATTAAGGTTGGAGTAGGATCAGACTTTAATCTGACTTATCTGGTTTTTGTCATTTTAATCTAGTTTAACAGCATGTTTAATTTGGAAGACTTTTCTAGTCACCTTTGGGAATTGCCTTGTAGTACATTGCAGTATTTGATACTGAAATCTAAAAAAATATTTCATCGGGATCTCCTTTCTTTGACCTGATAGTTCTGATATTAGCACATATGTTGGGATATAGTGTCTCTGCAAGAGCCATAGGCTGATTGAACCCTGCATCTTCAGCACTGCAGGCAAAGGACTCAGCTACATTGAAGAGAAACTTTTTGAAATAATTTTTAACGCCGTTGATATCAAAAACAGGCAGTGAAACAATCACTAGCACTAGAGTAATGCATTATATACTCACATTTTACAGATATGATTCTGCTCATATTGTTTTCACAACTAGAGCTTATTTATGAAGTAAGGGCTCAGTATATTTTTCCAGCTGGGTATTTTCCTGGATAGGCTTTAATCTGACCTCAACAGAGCATTTACTTACTACACTTATTCAGTTACCACTACATTTTTTTCACCAGATCTCACTGTCAGTACAACAGTTAAAATCCTTACCCTCTGACCGTGCTGTATTTTACTGCAGTTCATTTTTAGATGGACAAGGGGAAATCTGTACATTATCCATACTGGATTTCTGTCTAATAAGGTGGCTGGCTGCTGCAGTAGCAGAAGGAGAGTGATAAGCAATATTCAAAAGTTCAAACATTTTATCATGTGTCTTGATCATAGACCTTGTCAGGGAAAGTATTTTATCACTTATGGACCCAGTGTTTTACTTGAGCTTGGGTGGGACTGCTGGCCAAAGGGATCCCAGAGCAAAGAGTTGTAAGAAAAGCTGTGCATCTTGCCAGAGCCCACCATGCTGCTGGTCTCACCTTCTCAGTAGCTACAAAGCAACATGAAATACTAGCACAGCTGGAGACTGTAGCCAGGGTCACTTATAATCTTTGTACTGGAAGCAACATGTGACAAAGGATCTTTGCACCTCAGAGGAAGGGAACTAACAACAGGAGTAATTCCTCTTTGGACTGTACCCTAGAAGTAGAGAGACAACCTTAAAAATGAGTGGGGACTTCCTTGGCTTCACAGACTGAAATTATTTACTGAATTTTTCCAGGAGTACCTTAAAGCTACAGATATGCCTTTTTAACTTGAGGGTTAGGTCCCAAGCAAAGGAACAGAACAAAATTTTCTATATATGTAAGCTTGGAATTGTTCACCAAGTCAAAAATGGCCATCTGGTTTCAAATGAGAGCTACGACCTGACATTAAGTTGTACTATTTACCTCTGAACACAACAAATTTCTATTTAAACATAGCTTTGGAGGCCAAATATGAGAATCTTGGCGTACATCTTCCATGATTCAAAGACATTTTGTGCCCTCTGGTGACCATTTAGAGCTCCATTTTCCAGGAGTGGCTGCAGCATTTTGGGTATCAGGACTGTACCAGTACTGTTGTTCTAGTTATAGCTTGGGCTAAACAAATAGTTTATTAAAAAATTATAAAAAACCCAAAACAGAAGGGGGCTGCCTATATACTCTTTTGTACACTAGATTCATATGTATATGAAAGATTTTCATCTGAGCTGTTCTGGGTTTCTCAATTCTATTTTGATCTTGTAATCAAATTGGCATGTAGAACTGATCACATGAGGTAAAATTGGGAAAGAATTATTAAGTGAGCTTTCTAATATAACCACTGAACACAAAAGGAATTTTGTCCAAGTACATAAATTGTGCATAATAATAGCATGCCATGTTACAAAAAGTAAGACAATTTCCATACCAGATCATTAAATATCTCCTGCTTTTTATGTATAAAAAGTTGAAAAAGTAAATTGGGCTCTTATACATGAAAATCTTGTCCTACTATGTCTCATGTTTGGAGGTCTCACTAGAACTAATGTGCAACCACGTTTGGAAGTGAATCATTGCCTGTTACAAAGAGTGGGCAGAAAGAGGACAGCAAACTAAATCCTTTGTGGCATATTGAAGGGCATATGCATAAAAGAGTGACAAAATTAATAACTTCATATAACAATTTGAAAATTTTGAGGTACTACAAAGCGGCACAAGATAGCTAGCTGGATAGTTGGAGTTGTCATCAATATTTTTGCAAAACTTGTCATTTAGTAATAGTAACTTACTTATTCATTTCATAGAACAATAATGAAGAAGTGTATGGCATGTTGTCATACCACACTGAGGCACTGATCCAGTACTGAACTGGACTTTCCCCCTGAGATTGTCTTTTGCTGTCCAAATACCACCCTAAAGTAGGAGAAGGAACAATCGGTCCTTACCCACAACACCAAGACTTTTCTACCACTGCAGTGTTGTATTTTTACTGGCAGTAGCCCTTGTTGAAAGTCTGATATGTCTCTCCATGGGCAATTCAAGGGCCCATGAGGTCAGCTGGATGGCTGCTGCTGATTTTGTTAGGTTTTGGATCACGCCCTAAAGGAAAGTGGTCCGACATTAAGACTAAGAAGAAACCAACAAAGCAGGCAAGGTCTGTTCCCCAGTCTGACATGGATATATTGTTGCCTTCTGGGCAAGTTTCTCAATTTGAAAAAGTGTCAGACTATTTAGTTGGGATCATAGTAGTTGCTTGCTTTAGTAACATGTTTGGACAATTAATTAATGTTTGCAGAAAGTAAATGAGTTGAAGATGTTAGAAAGTGCACAAAATTTTAGTATTTTTAGCAGGTCTATTTTTAATAAATCCCCCTTGATCATTATTCATTATCCCTCTGAGATTTCATCCAAGGCTTTTTAGTCAACACTTTCTCCTGCAATCCATATTAATTAGCAATATTGGTCTTTTGGGTCTACGGTATTTACCATTTTTCCCTCTGGTTCAGAGCACTGTAATTAAAGCATTCCTAAGAGAACTGGTTAATGAATTGACCTGAAATGCCTTATTATAGATCCTTCTCAAAACTTACTTTTAAAATGTACTACAAAGTTTTGTAGAGTTTAACTGAAAATCCACTGGAGCCTGGAGCATGATTCCCACTCCCCAAAAGACAAAAGGCAAAAAGCACAAGGCATAAAATTCAAATTTCCTTCTACCTGTATTTGTAAATCAATCTCAGAACGTGCAGCATTACAAAGGATGGCTCATATGAGAGTTGCTTTTGCTTATGCAAACGATTACTTTCTAATCCTACTATAAGAGGGAAGAAAATATATTTCTACTCTCATCTGAAGCTCTGGTAATTTCATTAAAGTTGTCGTTATGGAATTAACATTTCATTCTTTGTTTATTTTTATCACCATTTGTGATGATATCCTCACCCCTATATGCTGATTGTATACAAGCAAAACAAAGAGGAAATTTTAGAAGCAACTTTCTTTTTATTGTCATCATCAAGACTCTATTTGCTACTTTTAAGAACTAGAACTCTGGGTGTTTTTGGGGAAAAAACCCATAAAAATTCTGACAGAAATCATCATCTAGACTTACATACAATTTGTAATGCAAGCAGCCTGGTTATGCAGGTCTTTGTCCTTCTGACAATTCTCCAATTAAAATTAATAAACCCCATTCTTTTCAATACTTTTTTCATATTCTGGATTCTTCTTATACAATAAGGAGAGAAGATGTTTATGGAATTGTGATGATGGAAAAGAGAAAGGACCACTCATGGATAGATTTGGAGAGGGGTGAAAAGTTTGGCAATATAAGTGGAAGTACATTCTCTTTATGCCTTGGGCAAAGAGATAAGAGAAAATTAAATCAAACATGGGAACACACACGTCTGCTGATTTATTTTATGGACTTATACATTAAAGTTTGAATTAGTTATCAGTGCCAATTGACATTAGTATTGGGGCTGGTGTTGTTTAACAACTTTGTCACAGGTGGGATTGAGTGCACCCTCAGCAGATTTGCTGAGGACACCAAGCCATGTGGTGTGGTTGACACTCTGAAGGGAAGGGAGGCTATGCAGAGAGAACTAGGCAGGCTGGAGAGGTGGGTAAATGAAAACCTCATGATGTTCAACAAGGCCGAGTGCAAGGTCCTGAACCTGGATTGAGGCAATCTCAAATGCAAAATACAGACTTGGTGAAGAATCATTCGAGAGCAGCCCTGGGTAGAAAGACTTGGGAATGTTGGTTGATGAGAAGCTCAAGATGACCCAGCAGTGGGTGCTTGCAGCCAAGAAAGCCAAACAAGTCCTGGGCTTCTTCAAGATGTAGAACCAGCAGGTCAAGAGAGGTGATTCCCTCACTCTACTCTGGCTTTTTGAGACTCCACCTGCAGTACTGTGTCTAGCTCTCGGGCTCCCAACATAAGAAGGATGTGTTGGAAGGAGTCCAGAGGAGGCCATAAGGGTGATCAGAGGGGTGAAGCACCCTTTCAACAGGACAGCTGGGGCTGTTCAGCCTGGAGAAGAGACTGCTCTGGGGACACTTTATAGCACTTTTCAGTAGCTAAAGGAGGCTTCATTAGAAAGCTAAAGAGGGACTTTTATAATGGGCATGTAGTGTCAAGACAAGGGGTAATGGATTTAAACTGAAAGAGGGTAGGCTTAGATTAGATACAAGGGAGAAATTCTTTACTGTGATTGCAGTGAAGCAGGTTGCCCATCGAAGTGGATGTCCCATCCCTGGGAGAGCTCAAGGCCAGGTTCAATGAGCCACTGAGCAACCTGGTCACAGCCTTTGTCCATGGCTGGGGAGCTGGAACCAGATGATCTTTCAGGTCCCTTCCAGCCAGACTGTTCTTTGATTCAGCCATAACTTTAAATATTACTCCTTTGGACTCACCTCAGGAGAGGATCAATTTTCATTTATGTATGTAACTATTAAGTTGGACCGCTGTGTGATAAAATTCATGTGTAGCTAACTAATACAATGCTTTGGTGCTAATAACAGATTCTATGGAAAACTGGAGTTTTATGAAAAACTGGCAGATACTTGAAGATGACTCCTCTATGCAATAATCTGAAAATACCACATACATTTATGGTAGTCTACTGAAGTGGTATCATTTTTGTATAAATAGAAAAATTCTGTAACTACCCAAGGACTGGAGTGTGTCCAAGAGTGTGTCATTTTTCTTAAGCATTATTATAAAGAAAGTCTGAAGCTTTCACTCACTCTGGCTTAATATTAAAATTTAAGGGTATCTTTTAAATTATCCTAAGTCAATGAATTTAAAACACTGGACACAGATTTCAGAAAGATGAATGAGAAGGAGGTACCTTGTGAACTATCTATCCAGCATCACATTCAGAGCTGAAAAGAATGGCATATTTTTCCCTCCCTTGAATCCACCCAACAACTTGTTCCACATTCACATAGCTCAGTCCTCTAAGTTTGGTATTGAATGTTCTTCACTAAATCCAACAGAGTTTAAAACTTTCTTGCATCAGATTAATAACTAGGCAGAGTAAGCTGACTTTAACTTGGAGTTTGGCAGTGCGATTTTAGTGAGGTAGAATTTTGTATTCCTTGATTTCAGTAAGAAAGACCCATATGCTTATAGTTAGATACAAATGAATTGTGGTGGTGAAAGTCATAGTTTTGTGTGAAGGCCTGAAGACAGCATTACATGATTAATCCTGATCTGCTACAAAACCTGTTTCATATCTGTGCCTGGCCTCTTGTACTGAACTAAATTTTATGTCTCAGAAAGGCATGGAATAGTGGCTATGAAAAGAAGTGCTAAGACCATAAACCCCACATATTAGACAATTTCTTAATTAAGGTATACTTTCTCTATTAAACTGGCATTCATTTTCTATAACAGATTTTAAAACATATAGAAATTTTCCTTTGTGTTTAAAAAAACCAAAAAACAACTACCTGGAAATGGAACAGACATAATAGTAGAGGAATATTTGAGACATCAGAGTCCAAGAAAAGACTTCTTATATATCCATGCTTTCTCACTGCTTTCCTAGTAGCCCAAAGGTTTTGTTCTCTAAGCTCCAAAGATTAGTAATTAGGTTTTAAGACAAAGCAAAAGAAAGCCCCGAAGCTAGATGTCAGATTTCAGTTATCAGATTAAATTTATTGTCAATTTTGGCTTACCATAATCTTTTTCATGCTACTGAGCAAGGGCTCAGTATGAATATCCACAGTTTTGCACCCTGCAGTGGTAAAATAATCAAGTGTGGTATCCATTAAGTAATCCTCAGAGTCAATGTTTTCCACATCTGTGCATTAAAAGTATTTTGGTTTACAATGTGGTAATTCATTTTCTTCAAGCTGAATGGTGATAAGCTTTGCAATTTTTTTTTACCTGCTGAACAAAAACAGGACCATAGATTTCAAGTTCATGAGAGAAGCTACAAAAGGAACTTAGATAATTTATTATGAAAATAGTTAAATGATGCTGTCACTATTTTTTTCTGTTCTGTCCCTTGGGAAACTTTTTTAAAAATAACAATTCAGCTGGGGAAACTCTGAAATTCAAGATGTAGGAAGAATTATTTCAATTGCATGTTGGAATATTCATTCTATGGCATTGTTAAATATTTCTCATTTTATTAATTGGAATGACCCCAAGAAATAGAACCAGTGACTCCTGAATTTTCCAGAGAATGAATCTTTTCATTTGAACTAATGGTAAGTTACCCCCAGAAAATTGAGTTTGTGTTCATAATGAAGTTATGAAATCTACTGCTGAATTCATTAAATTGGAACAACTTTTATTTCATTATAGTAACAAACACAGCAAATTAATTTTCTCAACGAGGCATCAGTATGTGTTTTTAATAGAGAACACTATTATGTGTGAACAATTAAAATAATTTACATTTGGAGAACATTGATTATGAATGATGTTATTATTCCATTAATACAGCAAAACCAATCAAAACTGAATGTTAAAGAGTTGAAATTGTGCATTTAAACTAATAAGCAAATTACATGCAGATGTAGACAGGAGTCTGGAACTTTGGCATGAAACGTTGGCTGTGACTTGCACATATGATTAGTAAATTTGCACTGTCCCTTAAGGTCTAATTATACACTATACACTGTAACACAGAAAGCTCCATACACATAATTACCCATTGTGGGCTTGCTTATCTATTTAAAATATTACTTTTGTTGTATTAAATTATGTGTGAAATATTATGAGCATCACTTTATCTGTGTAATCTTATCAAATAATCACCCTGCCTATCAAGAAATGCCAAAATTTTAATTTTTTATGAAGGAACACATCTTGAGGATGTAAAATTACATTTTTCAAGAAACCATGGTCTTTTACATGTTATGATTTATGTGTGTGTGTGTGTTGTTTTGTTTTTTTTTTTTCCAGCAACATCTTTTGGATAAATGAATAGCTGCATG
This sequence comes from Agelaius tricolor, assembly GCF_023055355.1. NCBI lineage: Eukaryota > Metazoa > Chordata > Aves > Passeriformes > Icteridae > Agelaius > Agelaius tricolor. The sequence goes on along the minus strand of NW_027269266.1, from coordinate 10,490,773 downwards.
TCTTTGGATCTTTTTTTTTTTTATTGAAATAGGAAGTTAAAATCAGGCAATCCTACAATATTTCATACTCTGCAGTCAAGAAAGGGCAGGTCTCTGTACAAACGGGGTTCTTGCTTCCTATCACTTTCAGACTCATAAAGTTGTTGTACTTCAGACTCAGTATGACTGGGGTTAAAAATTTGCTCTTATCTGCAGGAAGAAAAAAGCTCCATAGAATTATGCATTGATCCAGTAAGATTTCTAATATTGTCCTTGAGGACTCACTTTGCCTGGAGGTTTTCAGCATAGGCTTGCAACAAGACATAGTGAAAAAAAATCAAAGCAATAATAATTCTGCTTAATAAAAATTGTTTACACTGGAATTTATGAAAATAACCTTCCCATCCTCGATGGCTAACTCCACAAAAAGGCTGCAGCTCTACCACCTGATGCTCCCAAGGGAATTTAGGTCTCATCACTGTATCACAGGAAAATGGGGCTGGAAATAAACCTTAGGAGGTCATCTTGTCCACTGCTTTGCCTGAAGGCAGGATCAATGATTCCTGACAGATGTTTGCCTGCCCCAGTCTCCACAAAATGGGTACTAGAAGTTTTTTTAATCTTTGTGTATTCTTAAATCTTGCAATTGCCTGGAAGTCAATAAGGTAACTACTGGTTCCTTGCCCAAGCTCCCCTGCATCACTGTGAGATTTCTCTTGTGTTTCTTCAGTGTGAATCAGACTTTTTACCTTCTTCCAGTGATGACATGTGTGTCTAGGAATTATAATGAATCACCACTCCATTAATCAAATAAAAATTATATTGTGGATGTTAAGGACCTTATAAACTCCGTCTATAGCAGAAAAGGATATTCAAATGAGTGGACTGTTATGAGTGGACCCCAATAAATAACAACAGAGTATCTGAAGCAAAGTAAGCATATGGAAATCCATGTGTCTTTTTTCATGCAAAACCAATATTTATAGTTTAATGGCTAAGAAGATATTAGTCATTTACTCTGCCAAGAATAAAAGTCCATTTTATACACACTCAGCTGAATTATACAATAGAAAATGAAGAGATTTGTCTGCTATCTCTAGAAAAGCTGCTTTTGAAAAGCAGGTCTTATTTTCACATATGTGGTTCCAGTTTGCAGCACATCTGTACTGGCAGCCAACAAGTGCATATAAAAGTTCAAGAAACAACTCTTTTACAAACCACAGATATGTGTGCAACTGCTAGTTAGGTCTTTCATTTGCTCCTCCTTTTTTTTTTTTCCAATTTGTTATTCATTTATCCACTAAAAGGTATACTTTATTTGTTCAGAGCATTGCCATATTCTTCCTTTAAGCTGCCATGGGATGAAGAAGCACGCATGGTGCATAACAGAGCTATCACCCTTCCTGATGGATGCAGGTGATGTTTGTAATCTCCTGCTTGCATTCACCTGCAGGTGCACTGAGAAGTGCCACTTGTCACCTTTGTGACACAGAGCAGAGCATGGTTCTGTCTGGATGAGGTGAAGCACACCTGTTATGAGGAATTGTGGAGTACCTGCAGTGGAGTTACAACCCTGTCTCAGCAGCTGCCTGTCCATAACAGATCCTGCCTGACCTTCCCTCCAACCCAGACAGTGGATCAGCCCAGTCAGAGATCATGTCCTGCAAAGATAGAAAGGGAGGCTAATTCTCAAGGGGATAGATGAGGTGTTTGTTTTTTTTTTCAAACAGATTTAGAGCAAGGTTGGTCTGTAATCACTTCATGCAGCAAATGTTGTTGGTAACACTATAATTTGTTATCAAAGATGTCATTTTAGCATACTGAGTAGACTGTTAGTGGGGTTATATTCTGACTAGATGTGAGATCATGGTAATCACAGAATTCAACAAATTACTTTTCTACTCCTCATTAACTTCAGCTTTTGCCTGGATTAGTTTGAACCAGCTGTAATTCATCTAGGCTTTGGTCTCCTTCCTGCTCTGAGAGATAACTGGTAAACAGCACCATCTGCATGGAACAAGAGAGTTGAAACTTCACTTTCAGTTAAAGACTGTGTTTTGTTTTGCTTTTTATTTTTTTTTTCTTTGCAGACAGCAAAGCAGCACCAGCTGAAATTAATCTTTATGATGAGTAAACAATTTATTCAGTCCTTGTGAGCACCCAGCTGGATTAGTGGGACAGGAAAAGATTTACACTAAGTAAGCAATTGCTCTCTACACCACAGAGTCAGAGAAAACATCATTGCTTGTGTGTGATGCTATTGGCACTTGCTTGCCTGGTGGTCACATCTGCATCACTTATGGTATTGAGCCAGAATGTCAGCTGGGCCAAATTAGGGTCCTCCCCCTCTGTCAAGCACAATTCAGCTCCCTGTTCTGAATATTTCTTTCAGTAGGAAAATATACAAATGTGTGTAAAGAAAACAAGCATAGAGAAAACATATGTATGATAAGGAAAGTTTTTTTTATCTTCCTAAATCTGAAAACAAAACCAGCACTTCCTCTGTTTTTTCTCTCAGATTAACAATACATTTGTCACTGTGACTTTCTCTCACAACTTAGTTTAATAACATAGTTTAATAATGTACTTGTAATAGTGACTGAGGCCTTCCAGCAATGACCAAGACATTCTTATATCAGTGATTGCCTCATAAACCAACAACAAATTACTTTTTCCCTGGCCCAGACTACAGCTGAATAAATTCAATAACAAACTGGATCAGACAGATCAACTCAGAATGATGTTGATGCCAGAGAACCTTACAATGTAATACAGAAATAAATCACTTTCAGAATCTGTGGAATCAATTTAAGATATCATCCAGTTGCTCCAGTTGAAAAGCAAATTAAAGATAAATAAATGGTAATAATTCCCTTTTCTATTTTGTAATCAAATTTTATTAAATATAATCTCGAAAATTGTTCAATATGTCCAAATTGTGTGAATAATAAAAGTTGTTTGGTAAAATTGCAATTTGAATTTTTAAGTAGCTTTCCTAATATGTTGAATTTCAAGAGTTTGTGTGACTACAGTTCATGCACAAAACTGCTAACTAGTAAATATCACAGTTACATATGCCAATAAAATTGCTAGAAATTACTTGCATTTCCCACTCACTAGAAATTAGTTACTTATCATAATTCAGCAATTTCTATCTTCCCCATCCTTCCTGATTGACTCATATAAGTAACTAGAGAAAAAAATCATCTGTTAATTTCTAAATATTTGTCTAAACTAAACAAATTACACATAGTAAACGCTTTAGTAGATTTCAAGGCTTTTTTAGAAAATGGAATGTCTAAGATTTTTTTCAATGAAAGAACTTTATGAAAGAAAGTTAAAAATAGTTTTCACATGAAAAATCCTCTGTTTAGGACAATCTAAAGTCAACAGCTAATTTTTACTCTTTAGACATCTTTATCATCTTCAGGAGACTGCTAAAACAAAAAAATACTGTGTTTAAACAAAATAAATAGGGGATTATGATGCTTTGTGAGGTCACCTTTCAAATCCTGTGTTCAGTTTTGGGCCACTGACCACAAGAAGGACAGTGAGGTGCTGAATTGTGTTGAGGAGCAGCTGAGGGAGCTGGGGGGCTCAGCCTGGAGGAAAGAAGGCTCAGGGGGAAACTAATAGCTCTCTACCACCTCCTGGAAGGAGGTTGTGTCCAGGTGGGGGTCTGTCTCTTCCTCCAGGTATGAAGTGACAGAACAAGATGAAGTGGACTCAAGTTGAGCAAAGGGACATTTAGGTTGTATATTAGGAAAACATTCTTCACCGAAAGTCTGGTAATCATTGGAACAGGCCTCCCAGAGAAGTGTTTGAATCACAAGCCCTGAAGGTATTTAAAATATGTGGGACTTAGGGACACTGTTTAGTGATGGACTTTGCAGTTCTGGGTCAATGGTTGGACTGATGATTTCAAAGGTGTTTTCCAAACCAAACAAGCATATGATTCTATATTTTGCACACATCTAGATCTTTCTACTCAGCTGGCGGTTAAAAGCAAATTCTACATCTTCATATATAAATGCCATAACAGTGGGCCACTTCAAGTTATCATAGAATCATTAAGATTGGAAAAGACCTCTATTCTCGATGGGTATTGAGGGATGCTCTGGCTTGATAGAAGAATCCAGAAAAAAAATTCTTCTTTTTAGGTTTCTACCACTTTCAAAGGAATTTTTTAAATGACAGTTGTATCATGTTGTCCAGCTCATGGGTCTAGGAGGAGCTTTGCAGTTTCTGTCTGCAGAGATACTTTCTTCCTTGGATGAAATCATGAGGAACACATTCTTGTCTTTTTAAACATGCCCTTGCTCCTTTTTGCCTAATGTTTTAAAACTGTAGCCTCTCTATTTTGTGTCTTCTCATTGTTCTCCTGCTGTCTTTGAGCCGTTTTGGTTCCTGTCTCACAGATTTTTATACTTACTTATTCTTTGTAGTTCTTCTAATCACATCAATTTTCATAGAAATCCATGTGTTTGGCAGTCTTTGTTTTATCTTTGATCTGGAATCTTAGTCAGATTTTCAGTTCATGAATGTGATAGTTGACTTGAGTCCTTATCTGATGAAGTTACAGTTCCTAACTTCTGCTTCAGTGGAAAGGTTGTTCCCTGACATTTTTTTAAAAAAAGTCTTACCCTGATGGCTTGTTCAAAGATAGTTTCCAGATGTCTCCTTTAAAACAGTTTCAGATGATTTAAGCTGCATTCCTTGTATCCTGCCTTTGCTATTTATAGTTTCAGTTGTGCATAGGAATGATAACCAGTTATAAATTAAATGCAAAATTGTGCATTCAGTCTTGCTAAACCAAACAGATGGGTGAAGGGTTCTGTGGCAGCTGTTAGCTACGCTTCTTGTCTCAGCTTCCTATCTGAGTTCATGTGAAGCACCTCAGAGCAGAATGAAAGATAAAATAGGAGGAGGTCCAGTAAAAGAGGCTGTAAACCTTCCTCCCTGCTAGAGCTCTCTGTTGTGGCAGGAGTCTTGTTCACACCATGGAAGAGCAGTCATGCAGTCACCGAGCTCTGGCAGCCCTGCTGCGAGCACATCCACATCCAAATGTATGTGTGAGACCAATTACTTTCCTTGAGCCACTGCGAGGTGCTTGGAGCCAATTGGAAATGTTCTTGGCACTACTGGAGAAAGACTTGGATTTGGATAAAGACAAAGATGCTGGCAGGGGTTTGGGCTTGTGGAGACAATGACAGGGTTGTCTCTTAATTGAAAAAGAATCAGGATTCCTAATCCCTAACATCCCTCACATTCCTTGCCTGCAGAGAACTGATGGCTCTGAAGAAAGGATGTCCCTCCTCATCCCCACCAAGTGACCAGGTAGATACTCACTGGAGTAATAAGATCTCAAAGCTGCTTGCAGTCCATAAGAATATCAACGTGATTCTTCAAGAGGAGAATTCCTATTTACTTCAGAGAAATCTAGGGAGCTGCTCATCAGATACTGGAGAAATAGCTTGTCAAGATTTCAAATTACAAGCTATGTTAGGAAGAGGTTGTTCAGAAAGACTTTAGTAGTTTCCCTTGCTTAAGTGATGAGGAAAACATTCTGAATTTGGTGGTTACATATTTCTCTTTTCTTTAGGGTAGGAGAGATTTGACAGATAAAATAAGGGAATATCTATGTGTTTCCTTTCACTGATTCCTCCCTCATTAGAAAGACTCAGATACCAGTTATCAAAAGACAATTTGAATTCCAGCGCCAGGACTTTTATGACAAAGAGTAAATAGTATAAAGAAAACCTTTATTCAGTACTCTGCCTGAATCTGACCTATAATGCATAGCATCAGAACAAGAAGAGCAGCTAGACTCAGAGAATTTGTGAGGGTTGGACCCCTCTTTCTTCATAAAAGATTCATGTAATAAATTTACAAGTGGAAGAAGATATAACCACAACAGATAGCAGATGAGTTAGGGCAACTAGTTTTGAAATCCTCCCCCAAAATCAGATTATTTTCATTTTCCAGTGTTTGGAAGAACAGCATCCCTATTGTTTTGATGAGTTTTGAAATAGTGCAGTTAGAGAACAGTTGTGTTTGTATGATGGGACAATTTAGAAAGTGTGGGAGTGGAAGGAGACGGGAAGCACCATAAAATTACTGCTGCATCCTCAAACCTGTGGTGTGAAATATGGCATAGAAACATGGAGGGTCTGTTCGGTTTGTAAATCTGTTTTAAAAACACAAATGTTTTCTCAGCAGGGAAAGAATCTTGTATGGGCTGAGTTCTGTGATGCCTTCATTGACTCTGTCATCATCATCATCATCCCAGAGACCACTTTGTGATCAGTGAGAAGTTCCTCATGGACTAAGCACTGGAAAGTTTGGGTTTAGGTGGTAGACTGACTACATTTTTTTTTCTTTTGATAAGAGAAACAAAAAGGTATTTCTTAAAACATTTATACACAAAATATTTTGCTTTATGCCTTTTTTTTAAGACTAATTTAAATGCTACCTTAATTAAATTACTGAAAGTTAAAGCCAAATGCTATGCTGGTCTTTGTTTGGTTAGTTGATTGAAGCCTAAATTTCCATGAATTCAGAGAGAACCTCTGACTTCAACCTGGTAGGGGGTGGTCTATATTACCCCATAGCATGAGACTTATTTGTCATGTGTTGTTAAAGGTCAGGTTATGATTTTAAATTTCTCAGCTCTTTTTGGAGAAGGAAAACTCAGACTAGAATTACCACTTTATGGTCAGATTATTTTGCTACATCTTCAGCCAACAAAGTAAGTATCTTGCTATTTAATGTCAGATACAGATATTCCCTATGAAATCAGAACATATACTATTTTTTTTTTTCTAGTTCTAATGGCTAATACCATCAACAAATAAAAAATATAAAACTATTAAATGTTGATAGATTGTTGATTTCTAGATTTATTTTAAACATAGTCAACCAGCACAATAGGCCTCATAAATAGCTTTATGCCTCATTCAGACTCTGACATCTGTTTATAGCCAATAAATAAAACCATAATAAAGATTTACAACTGAATAGACAGCATTTCATTGATGAATTAATGATTTCATTGATGTTTATTGATGACTCACTGCAACATTCTTGGTTCAGAAATATAGTTAATTATACTTTTTAGGTAAAGGTAACCTGACCTTACAGATATTAGCAATCAAATGTTCTGTAAATTCATACTTTAATAAGGATGTCATTTTAGGGGATGTGGAATGGAGGAAGTGAACCTGCTTAGTACCAGTCCAGATCACTAATACTTCTGAAGTCTCACCTATATTTTATTTAATTTCCATCCTGTTAATTTTATGAGTATATTAAATGCTTTATTTTTTTTATTTCATTTTGTAGATTTTCTTAGGACAATTATACCCTTTTCATTCTTCTTTTTTTCTTGTGGGAATTTAATTTTTTCTTTGACTTATTTCAAAGATTTTCATTTAGTAATGACAGAATTACAAGTTAACTGTTATTCCAGGGTCTAGGGAGCAATGACACATTGTTGACACTGTGCTTGTTCTCACAGAAATAAGCAGCAATGAGTCAATAATTAGCTAGGTAAGCTCTCACTAATGTGATAGATGAGGCACCACTTATCTGCAGATATCTTCTAAAACCTGATATATTTTACTCTTTTTTTTCTTCCAATAGGGTGGAATTATATTATGAATAAACCTGCAATCAGGTGAAACCAAACTCATTTGAGGCCTTTTTGATACTTAGGAGTTAACAAGATTTGACTGTATAATTTAGCAAAGTTTGCAAACTTCTACCTAATTAAAATGAAATGGGCTGATGCAGAAAGTCTGAGAAAAAAACTCCATGCTTCATAGCTTTTGTTCTCAACTCAAACCTAGACAAAACTTATCAAGTCAGGTATAAATTCTCCTTTGTGTTCCAGCTGTGACTAAAAAACCAGATTAGAAATAAGGAATTTATCCCACGTGATGCAGAAATAAGGAAAGAGTGAAACTCATGAAAACTGAAACCAACAGTTCTATTTCTGTTCCCTGAGCATAGAGTGACAGATGACATTGATTGTAGAGGCCCCATCCATCAGATTTAATGACCTCTTATTAAAACTGCTTAAGCATTCAACAATAAAACATATAATCATATTACAGCACTTTTCTCAGAAAAAAAAAAATCACCTGTAAGTAAGAGGGAATAAAAGCCAGGAAATTAGAACTCAAGGAAAAATATCGATTTTAAAACACTGTAAGTGAAAGCAAAAGATGTATTGGTACCTGTGATTATACCTCTACAAGGTTATTCTATCTATCATAGCTGTAGGTGTTGTGTGAAACACTTTGTATTTTCTCCAAAGAACAAAAGTGCCATTCTATTTGGAGCACAAAACTGGCCACAGAAATTAGTGACTGTGGGGGAAAGGGCAGCTGATTTAGTCAGTGGCTGTGTCACAACCAAACCTGCTACAGCATAGATTCACCTTACCAACAAAAGATTTTTTGACATGCTGATACTGAAAAATGTCTTGATTATATAGAGTAACAGATGATTTCACCATCTGTACTAGTTTCAGGGGTATCACAGGCATCAGCAGGAATATGAAATGTGTACCAAATCCCTCTACTGTGCTTTGTTTTCTTTCCCTGTTCAGAATCATGCCTTCATTTCTTGCTCCTACTTCTAACAGAAGTTTCATTGAGATCTCAATAATTAGCCACTTTCTATGATCTTAACTGTATTTCATTTGGAATTTTTATTTATGGATGATACTATCTATTTTCCTTCTTGGTTTTTGTTGTTTATTTGTTTGATTTTTGTTTTGTTTGCTTCTGTTTTTTTCTTTTTTTTTTTCTATTTCTTAATGTGTGGAGTTTTTTGTTGGTATTTTTTTTTTTTGCTTCCAAAGGAAACTAAAGAATAGAATAATAAACATTCAAAATATGACACTATGAAAAATGTGTTCTGTGGTTTAAGCCTATTTAGTTAGCTGCAGCCCCAGTGGGAATGAACTTTTTCCCTTGTTTTCTCTTCTCTAGTTTCTTTTGGATTATTGTATTTAATTTAATTTCATGAATTTCCATTTTCTTCTGTCATTCTTACTCTTTCTGATGTTTTCTTTTACATTTATTCAGCTTTAAGGAGCAAAAGCTTGACTATGTCAGAAAAGTATTTAGCACTTCACTCTAATGTTCTTGAAATACCTCTTTCTTCAAAATTATCTGTTTTGTAGAAGTTTCACTTTTATCCATGGATTGCATCCTAGACAATTCTTTCCCTTATACCCTTATTTTTCTTTTGTGGTCTATCTCTAAAATATTAATTAAACAATACTTCTTTCATTAGGCCTCCTTTTGTTTCCAGAATAATGAAGAACTTCATCAAAGAAAAGGTCAGATGATACAGAAGGTCTCTATTCGATTTTTAAAAATAATGGCCTTTCTAGAGGAGAGCCCAAGTTTTCCTGCTAAGGCATGATTTTCGGGCTGTGTTGGGCACCTGCAGCTCCCACTAACTTTGGAGGAATGTGTGCATCCCATCATCTCTGAAAAATTAGCCCAGTGCCCTTCCATTGCACTTCTCCAGCCTGCCAAACACAACAGGAACCCAGTGGAAGTGAAGGGATTTATCTTGAAACAGGTGCACATGTGGATTGAGGAGGGAGGAAAAAGGGAATGTCTGTTAGCAAAACATGCTTGCACACTCGATATTTCATCTCAAGTTATATAACTGCTCTTTTCATATGACCCACTTGCTGGCTATGGCTTCTTTGGAAAAATTACAGTAGATGATGCTAAATAGAGACAGAATGAAGAAAGTGAAAGGAGGGAGGTAAGACTACATAACACTGGTTAAACCCAAACTACACATATAATTTGGTACAGAAAAATAGAGTAGTATAAAGACATTTTATTTTCAGTAGACAGTTTATGAGGGATTTGGTCAGTGCTTCTGAGTCTTTGTAAGAAATGATCCTGAATATGAGATATACTAGTCCTTAAGGTGGAAAAATTTGCCAAAGAAAACTTATTTTATTGGGAAAAGTCAGAAGTTATTGCCTTGGCATTCAGGAATAGAACTGCAGACTCTGCACTGAGTGTCAAACAGCAAGAAAAGGAAAGAAAGGTCTACACAGTTCTCAGACAGAGTCCTCTGCCAAAACAGGCAGGCAAGGGGAAAGGTGGGGTGTCTTGAGAGAGAAGTGGCTAAAGCATCTGTTGTATTTTAATAGTTATAAACTGACATGCAAAGAATAAAGAATTCAGAATGCCTTCATTAGAAAATCTATTTTCTTACTAGTACAACTGTGTAGAAAATACTCTTTTCCTCTGGGGTGTTTGTGAGACTTGCTGTCTTAAGAAGCCAAGAGACAAAGGCATCAGTGAAAGGTGTACTGCACATCTTCAGCTAATGCAGCCATGAGACCTACATATTTCCTTATGAAGATATCCAAAGTGTGCTGGTTTCAGAGGCACTAAGCTGGGTATGATGAAGCAACTAAAGAAAGGGAAACTGGTATGATGACTTGCCAGGCCTTGCTTGAACCTGTCTTGGCCTGTTTTGTCTTTCTTCCTTGTTAAGCCATAACATCTTTCCAAAGAGCAGCAGTCCATTCCCTGATTTTTCTAACTTGTGCTTATCTTCCAACATTATTATATGATGTAACACTAATTTTTATGCCTGTATTTTTAACAATTTTAATTGTTTAATGGAACCTGATTTCTATTAAGTAGAGAATTTGAAATAGGACAATGTTGACTATTTGATGACTTCGGTGAATGCTAATATAATTGGTATAACTGGACTATTAATTCTAACTTTTTATTTAGATTTTAGAAGAGCTAACAATAAATTCTTTTCTTAATATGTATGGCTTCCCATAAAAAAAATTGGAAATCAACACAACAATTTGGTAACTGAAGTTACCAATAATGGTAATTTGATATAATCATAGTAATAATAATATAGCAATAACTATATTACACCAGATCTGAGGAAACTGATCTCTATTTTTAACCAAAGCAACTGTGAGTCAATTTAAATTGCAGTGAATATGAATTATGCTCATGCTCCATAGTACAGTTTGCTTTTGCAGACAAAGATCAACACTTGAAGGACAAACAAACAATTCTGCAGCTCAGCTGATGGCTGAAAACTTGGTGAATCAGACTAGCTAGAGGATTAGGTATCAAAGTAATTAAATTCTAAACCAAATCATAACAAAAGAAAGGTAAGAAAAGGTATCCAGTATACCCAAATCTGTTCTATTAAGCATTTACAGTTAATCCAATGGAATGTTGGTATGACTTCTAATGTAATTTAATTTTTATACAATAAAACTCCAATTTAAGAACTATTCAAGAGTCTCTACAGAAAGTTTTGATTAAAATAATGTAATTATCAGTATGGAAAGCTAAATTAGCATAAGCAAACCTCAGAGCAGCTCTGTCGTACTTCAGATGCGGAGGGAGTACTGAGCTGAAAAACTTTAATTCCAAATTAACTTGCACAGGAATTGACACTTAGATAATAAAATGCATTAATTATGAGTGATAAAATTATTTTTGTGCACTTATGTTTATAAATTCAGTCTTAACCACTCCTACCAATATTAAGACAAAACTGTAGAATTGGCTTTCCTCACCAGCAGCAAGAATTGCGAAAAATAAAAACTTTTCCCTCTAAAATAAGTATGTATTTTGAACCAATTTTTTTTATAGCAAGCTTGCCCAGCTGTCCTGTGCAGGTCTGGGAGTTAAAATTCAATGATCCCTGTGGGTCCCTTCCAGCTCAGGATACTCTATGATTCTAAAATGTCTAAGCCTGACAGTCCTGACCAGGGATAGGTCAAATCACACAACCCACACACTAAACCTCAGACAAAAGTCATTAAAAGTCGAGCACTGACAAATGCCCACAATCACAACAGTGATTAAAAAGTGCTCCCCATTTCCATAGAAGTCAATTTCTACGTGGAAGCGCAAGAATCAAGCAGCTTAATTGCTCATTTTTCTGTGAGCCTCTGGGACAGAGAATGTTAGCTTATTTAATGCATAAATACCCCAGAGTAATTTCCCCCATATTTATTTTCCACTAGTGCATCAATCATACTCATGTGACAGGGCTCTGGAAAGCATAATCTTTTGGCCTGACCATAAAAAATGAAATATGCCAACCTTTTCAGAAGGTGAAGGGAAAAAAAAGAAATCCCTACACAACTAAAGGCAAGCACCCTGTTACACATATTTCCATGTGCATATTTCCCTAAAGATGCAGAACTTAGTAATTCTCTGTTATTCCCCTCCCCTTCAGCCCTTTCAGCTCCCAGAAAGATGGAGATGGAGTAAAACAGAATCTTAGACTCCAGAACAATGTTTAAATGTCCAGCAATATATAGAAAAAATAAATTATATAGCAATAAAAAGGAAAAAAAAATATTTCTGTAGCCAAAATCAATCAGGATAACCTACTCCAAAACAAAAGCAGAAACTTTTCCCCTACAAGAGATAGTAATAAAGGATGGGATAAAATAAAGTGAAAAAATAAATATGGATTTTTTTTATAGTTCTGAATTTTTCTGCAATTAAAAAAAATCCTACTTTTAATCAGGTCTTTGTGTTCAGCCTTCACAGTCAAATCTTCCAGTGATGTCTTCTAAAAGTAGATAAAGGCTGTGGATGTGCCTTTCCTTGCTTACAGAACATTCCAAGAAACAGGAAACATGCCAAGAAAAGGAAGAATGGGGAAAAAGGAGTGTGCTGGAGTGTGGTGGTTTGTTTTTCTTTGTAATCTTACAGTGTTTCTTATTGTGAGTTTATAGTAGTTTGTTCCATGTACCCCGTTGGGTTTCCCCAATGGTTTTGCCCTGAAGTTGTTTACTACTATTTTCCCGCCTAATCTTCTCTCTGTCCCCATGTCAACCTCCTTTGCACCTCCCTGATTTCCAGACCCTTCCCTGCTAATCCTGGAAGTACTGCCCTCTTCCCTTGTTTGTCAAATGTAACCCCACCCCTTTCTCCAGAACCTTCCTTGTCTATCACCTTTCCCTTGAGGTTCCATTGGTGTTCCAAGCCTGATCCCCTCCCATGTTGTCCCTATTGGTTACCTAGAATCTGATCCCTGCCCTGCATTCCTCTCCTGCCGTTCTACTATTGGTTAAGATTCATATCCTCCCCTAGTACCCTCCCCTGTTCTTAAGCCTCTGTTACCCTGTTGGAGTTGTCACTTGTTCCTGGACCCTCTTGGGGATTGAGTCTTCTTGAGAATTTATACAAGGGGCCCCTCTCGTCTCCTTTGTTCTGGCTTCTTTGACTCAAGACTTTATCCCGTTGTCGCACAGCGCAGCCCGCTGCTGCCGAGAGCTATGCAGCTCTGTTCACACCACCACCACCTGTTGTTTTGATTTTTTAAGTTTTTTTTAATGTTTACGTTCTTGTAACAAACTTTCTCACACGCTTCATGTAAATGATTTATTGTTTTGCATTCTTTTATGGAGCAAGAGAAATTTGATGGACTCTTGGTTTGTCCAGTGTCATTGGAGAGGCGGCACTTTCACCTTTAAATCCACTGTCACTTTTGGAAATCTGTAAATGTTGGAGTCAGAAATTAAAAGCTCTCTTTTTATCCTGAAAGAGCAGCGTGTCTGCATTGTGTTATTTCGTGTCCCATAGTGACAACCACCCAGAGTGGTTCAAGGGGCGGTCAGGGGGTGGCCACTCTGGGCATGGGCCAGGAGGTGAGGGCTAGGCAGAAATCACCAAGCTACTGCCCGTGTCATTGGAGGGCAAAAAAAAAGAGAAAAAAGTAGCTTACTGGGTTGTTGAATGTCCTTAACAACACACGAACCTAACTGTGTATGTGACTTGTACATCTGTAGAAATAAAGAGGTTCTTTTACTACTCTGTCCATAAATTTGATCATCTAGAACAGATGTTGGTATGAAAAGGTGTGCAAATATAAGGATGTAAGTGACTAAAGCTCCTTACTTAAGGACTTCAGGTGGGGTGCGTAAACCTGGAATACTGAGAGAAGGGTGTGTAGCTGCCTTCTGGAATAAACCACACTAATTAAAAGAAAAAAACCCAAAAAACTTATTTCTAATAATCTTCTTCATTTGGGGTTGGATTTTTAAAAATGTCTGTTTGTATTTTCATAGAATAGAGAAAATCAAGTGACTTCTGTTTCCTTGAAGTACCATAGAGAGCCAGTAAAGGTCTGGCTGATTGAGTCGCTAATTTCTAAATACTAAATAATTTTGTTACTCCTGTAAACATCTAATTCACTGCTGGATGACTGGTATCCACTCTGCCCAAAAATAATCAATATCCATACATTAATAAACCTCAAAATTTGTCTCCTCGGGTGATATCTCAAAGTAGCATACAGCTAATAGAACGAGACTGTAAAAGAATGGGAGTTATCATTTTATAATTCATCATTCCTATAAAAATCTGTCTGTATTAAAGCCACTGTGTGTAAAATTGTTGAGCTAACCACTTCCTATTTTTAACACTGTTAGAAAGAGGCTCATCCAGAAGGTGATTCATCAGTTTATTTTAGACACTTAACCAGGGCTGTGATGGCCTTGGAGATGAACCTGAAATGAGCCACTGCCTGAGGTGCACATGCACATTAATACACAGCATCCCAGCTTCTGAAGCCAAGTGACTGCATGAAAAAAGTCTCAGTTCAGGTTTTCATTAAACTTCCTATCCACTGATACTACAAAGAAAAACTAAAGAACAAAACTAGTAATGGCTTAGGAATAATTTAAGATATTTTAATTTAATTTTTTTAAAATATATTTTGGGCAAATTTGCTAGATTTTCAGTTGATTTTATCATCAGAATAACTACAAAGAAGTTGATTGCTGAGTTTTTGTTTTAGCTTTTGTATGCCAGCCTTGTTGGGGCTTCCCTGCATCTGTTATTGTGAGATTTCTTTCAAATTAGGAATAATATTTCTCAGGAAATTTTATTTTATTTTTTTCAAGTTAACAGCTCTCTATTTATTTTAGTATTATGAATTTTACATACACCAGGGAAAGAATCTTATTGCTTGACATTAAAGTTCAGTTACTTAGTGGTAGAGAAAAGAACTTGGCTTATTTTGAAAGGTCAGCCATATTAATAAATGTGAATAAAACCCTCAGAGGGGATCATGAGAAATTATAGTCTTTCTAATATTTTATATCAAATACAAAATCATACCATTTTTTTAAGAAGGGAAAAGGTAATTTATGACTGTTTTAAATAAAGACAACTAAGTTAACTAGCATTACAAATGTTAAACAATATTTGCAAGACTTGTTGATGGACAGCAAAGTCAGGAATTTTGAAATCCCATCTTTACAGTCTATTTTAAAGTATTCCTAAATTTGAGTAGTTATCTTCTTTGATAAACGTGTTCATGTGTATGTTATCTTTATTGTATCTTGAGGACTGATCACTCATGGAGATTGCCCTTGATAGAAAAAAGTTTATAACTATGTGAACACTTTGATTGGAGAACAGCATTTGCTAAAAGTGAAATCAGTAACTAAGACAATCAGTTTATGTATAAAAGAATATTAATCATGAGAAAGGTAAGATTTTCAAACAAAAGCCCTATAAGTGTTGGCTGTTATTTTTCATGAAACTTAGACATGGCTGATCCTAAGTAAATTAGTTCTAAAACCATTTTGTAAAGCTTTTAATTTTTATTTCTATTGGTGCATTAGGTCTAACACATACAACTTTCAAACAGCTCCAAAGGATCAAATGTTCGTAATGTTTGCCATGTATTTAGGAAGTTTTCTCTGCCAAAATTTAGATGTATTTAATTTATTAAGATTATTAAAATATTATTTATTAAATTTGAAGATTGAATGCTGTTTTTTTTCCAAAGTAGTTGATAAAACTTGTAATAGGTAATACACATATTCTGTTTCTATGGTGGTACTGAAGAGTTTTGAAATCTCCTGGAATATGTTGTTCTTACTTCCCACCTTTTTCTCTGATAAGGACTGAGGAATTCTTTGGACCTAGAGTATAACCATATATTTTTTCCAGACTAACTAAATTAAAATCTAGACCCTGCAGAGAAGCTTATTGCCAGAAAACTGGACAAATTTAGTGTTGGCAAGGCCTAGGTTTTATTTTTGTCATTTTAATATCTTATAGATTGCTACAGGCTGTGGATCTGCACCACACCAATTATTCAATTAGCCAAGGCCCTGGGCTGTAAACCAAAAGTACACGTGGCATGCCCAGGTCCTCAGCAACGACAGAGGTCACCAGCAATGAGCAAGGGATGTCCCCTGGCAGAGGAGCCACGAGACTGCACCTGCAGGGAGCAGCCTTTGAGCAAGGGTGAATGGAGAGGTTAGCATGGTGGTGCACTGAGTGGCTGGAGATGATTTTGCAGCAAAAACAGTCACAGGTGCAACTTATTGGGTGTAAGCCCCAACAAAGAAAACCTTTAGTCAGAAAGCAGAGGGTGTTGTTCTGTGTGCAATTGGAACACTTTTAATTATGCCACAGCAAAATGCTTCCTCTCAGCTAAAAGCTGTATGCAGTAGACTCATAGCAAACAGATTTGTTGCCTAGTGAATTAAAACCAGATTAGCAAATGCTGCCATTGCTCATTCTTCATGTTCTGGTGAGACATAATAAGGGTTAATTTGATCTGCTTGGTCATCAAGGGCTACTGGAACCTGTGTGCATCTGTGTGTGTGTGTGAGAGAGAAGGAGGCAAAACAAATAACCAGGACAAATTTCATGCAGAGCCCCTGATTTGGCAGCGTGTGTCTATTGCCTGAACATGCAGAAGTTCAGGAGGCTTTGCATTTGAGACTGGAAAAGTGATGTCAGATTTCAGCAGATTTCCAGGTGCTTACAGATGTCCAGAAGTGTTTCTAGAATTCCTTAAGGATAAGACTACTCTGACTTTGGGAATGTGGTCCTCTGAGTTAATCTGCAAGTTTTGGTGCTTAAATACTTTAGGAATCTCATGCAGTTGTGTGAGCTGAGGTGCAGGTGGCTGCCTTTCAGGGATCAGCTTAGCCTGTCCCACTTCTCTGTCCTGTTCTATCCACACACTTCAGCTTCCAGCTTTCTCAGAGCTGGCATTCCTCATTCAGTGCTTTTTTTCAATTCAACGGGGGCCCATTTATCTTTCCACTGTTTTAAAATCACCTTTTCATTCTGCAATGCTTTAAAATACAGGATGGTGACTTCACAAAGATGTGGTTAAGAATAGAAGTTGAAGGAAGAGAAATATCATTCTTATAAGAACATCCACACTTCTTCCAGGCTGACTTCTTTACTAAAGTTATTCAAATTTCCTAAACAGTAAAGTAATTATTTTCAAATGTTTGTCCGCAGAATTTCAGGTTCCATGGAATTTTTCTGCAAGGGAGTATATAAAGAATAACCATTTATGATTATTGTTAAACCATAGTCTTCAGTAATGTTGGAAACAACTCTCACTAGGCTTAAAATTACTAGAAAATATTTATGATGCCTATGGATTAGTAGAAAAGCATGAAAATCATCACAATAAGCTATGTGTTTTTCAGAAGTGATTATGATCATGAGTCTGGTGTGTCCCATTTTAATTTCTTCTTAAACTATAAGCCTACTGGCTCAAGATCAAGGCCCTGTGTAAAAATGTTCCACAATAAATGCACAGAAAGTGTGGCTCCCAAAAGCACTGGTTTGCTGTTTGCTCACCACATGGCTGAGCTGTGAGTTTGCACAGCAACTCGTGTGCATTGCATGTTACACACAGTCAAATGGACTCTGCAGCATTCAGCAGAGCCCTCTTTGTTTTGTTAAATCTTAGTTATAAATACACTTAATGTAACATTACATCCTCATGAGCTGTTTGCAGAGCATTCCAAATAGGATCTCAGCAGGTTTTGCTGACTTTTAAAGTAAAATATGATAAGAAAGAGAGAGAAGGCTCTATATCCTTACTATGGTGTAACTGTGCATGACAGACTTTGATTAAAGGCTGCAAAAATGTCATCTATACCAACACTTGTAAAATGGCCAGAGTATGCACAGGCCTGGGGGCCCTTCTATGGGCCTGTTAATGACTCAGATGCCAAGTGACAGAAGGTGACGGGATCGATGGATGTCTGACCAATATTGCATCTTACAACTTTTCTGTTCACCACTGCAGGAAGCCAAAGGCAGAGGATTTGAGAATGAAAGAGACATGAAGGTCTCTCTCTGTAGGACCTCTCTGCTGGCACAGAATGGTTTCTCCCACAAACTTGCTGAGCTTCCTACATGTTAAGAGGCATATCTGCTTGTAAACAGGACATTCTCAGAAGTGAAATCACAGATGCCCTAAAGTGCCCTGGGTTACTCATAGGATAGTCTCACACCATGTGAGGTTTTTGAGATTTTGTTCTTCTAAAATACTTTGTTGGCTCTATACACTGTAGTAGAAAACTTCTCACCACACATTATTCCACAAAAATGTATTCAAGTTTAAGATTCAGCATTTCAGGGTTGTATTTCAGATAACCCTCTTTCAAATATCAATCATTTGCAACTCTATTTAGTTTATTTTCAGCTATATTTTCCATGTAATCTTCTCTTTCTTTGGATGATACTGAGAACACAAAGGCAGTAGTTGATGGAAAGGACAACATATGTTGTTCTTTAAAACTTCTTCCTCTTAATTTTTCAGACATGAGATAAAAATCTCATCTGCAACAGTAATGCTGGAAAGACTATTATAAAAATGAAGATACTTATTTCATCAGATGTCAGTCTGTCTTTTTCCAATTGTGCACAGTCCCCCTTCTGAAGGTTTTAGTCCTATTTGGAATTTCTTTTAAACCAATCAGGACGTTGGAAAAATTTTACTGAACAAAACTTTATTATCAGTGTTTAAAAACAAAGCAAACAATCTTCTAATTTCCTAGTAGCCTTGGCAGCCGTGGAGAAACTTGAACGCCTCCCTCAGTAGCTCTTTGCTGTACTTGAGGGCGGGCAATAAATCCTGTGGGCAAACTGGGAGTGGAGGGAAGCAGGAAAGGAAGGACTCAGGCAAGGAGGATGATTCCATCACCGCCGCGTTGGTGGTATAGTGGTGAGCATAGCTGCCTTCCAAGCAGTTGACCCGGGTTCGATTCCCGGCCAACGCAGCTTCGTTTTGACGCCGTTCCCAGCGGGGTGAGGAGGTGCTGCCGTCCACTAATCCCATCCGTCCGCAGGGATGCGAGCGCCGGGAGGAGACGGAGCTTGGGGAGGTTTAGGACGGTGGGCAGGGCAGGACCGGGGTCCGGGTGGGAATCCCACGTGGCACAAGGGCTGGCAAAGATGTCTCTGCTAGGATTGAGAGAAGGGGTGACTGTGGCTTTATTGCTCACAGGAGTTGGCCATAAGTAGAGGGAGCTTCCTTTGTGCTGGTGGGAGCGTCGGTCACTTCTGGAGCAGTGTCGGTGTCCGGGTCTGGCCTCAGCACTGGAGATTAGTGGGAATTCTCGCCTCTACAAGGATGGTTGGAGATTGTGGAAGTTCTGATCAGAAGAGAGGGCAAAGAAGGGCAATCTTATTATTGGAGAAAATATTTGAAGGCAGGGTGCAAATAGAATGGAGCCAGGCTGTGCACAGTGGTGCCCAGTGGCAGGACCAAAGGGAATGGATGGGCAGAGACATGTTGGAAGGTGACCTCTGAACTTCAAGAAGCACTTTCTCATTTTGGGGGTGGCTGAGCACTGGTACAGGTTGCCCAGAGAGAAGGTTGTGGAGTCTTCTCCCTGGAGATTTTAAAAAGCTGTCTGGACATGGTCCTGGACAACTGTGTGTTCCTGCTTCAGCATCAGGGTCGAGCAGATGGCATCCAGAGGTCCCTTACAACCTCAGCCCTTCTGTCACCCTGTGCTTCAAGCCAAGCAGTCCAGCCAAGGCAAGAACTGAGGGCAGAGGAGCATACAAGGTGTTTGTGATTCCTCCAGGAGGGGGAAGAGCACCAGGAGGGGGCTGAGTGAGGCAAGCCAGCCAAGGGAAGGTGAGTTACTCCAGCAGAGCTGGAGCGATGCATACAAGCTGTGATTCACACAGAGACAGCAGCTGGTGCCTTCAGATGATACAGCAGAGTCTGGAGTCAAGCACCTCCCAGGAAGACTCGCTGTCTGTGCCCAGTCAGATCTCTGAGAGGGCAAACCAGTTCTGGTGATGCAATTAATCACTGTCAATCCCGTGGCTCAGAATCTTGTTATACTTGAAACCTGACTCTTGACAACTCTTTCAGAGAAAATGTTCCATCTCAAAGCAATTTTGAAATAATTTTGATTATGTTTCCAAATATGATGATTGCAGACAGGACCTACTGACATGTTAGGCTGCGGAGAATGGAAGAAAATGCAATTATAATGAACCTCTTTTGATTCAGAGTCTCTTTTTATTTTATTCCTCACACAGGAGAAAATGCACTCATAGGTTTATAGAAATCAAAAGAAGGAAAGGGCTAAAGGAGCTGAGCTAGCCCAATGAGAAGTTCTGGCCATTTGCACTTCATAGTTGACTAAGAATGTGTAGAGTTCCTAGGATGAGTGGAGAATAGGAGATACAGGCTGTGAAAAATATAGTTAAAATAGACCACATAGATTTACAAAAGGTTGATATTTGGAAGAGGATAAAATCCTTTGTCCTAGAAGAGAAGAGGTTCTGGAAGCAGTGGGTGGGTGCAATTGCAGCAGGAGACAAGAGACTGAAATTTAAACCATAGGGTTTAAATTAGCCCAGATTCTCATTGTAACTTTTTTGTTACTAAACTACTAAAATTAAGCTAATGGGTCAAAATGATGAATTACCCTATTTGAATAATATTAGACTTCAACGGGGAAAAAAATTACTTGTTTATGTAAGCCTGGATCCAAAGAGGGAAAAACCTCCCATGAAAGCCTAGAAAATGTTCAAAAAGAGCTGCTGAACCACCAGGGATGCTCCACTTCTAGGCAAAGCCAGTGGCTGGATGGAGCAAGCAAAGCATCACACTCTGTAGGACATGGGTTACTCAAAGTCTACTAATAGCTGCTCCTATCAACTTCAGGCTTTAGACTGAGCTCTCAGGTGACAGGTGAAAAAGGAGACAACAACAATATGAAACTGCAGGAGGATTTGGACACTGTCCTACATGCCCACAAATTACAAGTCAGTACTCCCTATATGCTTTCTCTTGTAGCAGTTCTCATAGATGTCACTGTGCTTGCCAGATGTGTTTCTTACAGTTTCTTATATCTGTGGTTTTCTGTAGTAAGTGGAAATACAAAACTTGGTATTTCTCATGACTTAAAGGCAGTAACTTTGCTGAGATGCAAAGCTATGAGATGCTCCTGGATTTTATAATTTTTACTGCACAGGAAGGCGTGATACGTTTTCTTGTTCAGCTCTATTTTGACACTTCAGTTGGAATTGTGCAAAGTCTTGAGATGCACAATGTGGGCACAGTGGCAGCATTCTATGCCAGCAATACTCAATTAGTAAGGTCTTCCAGCTGATTAGCAATGAGCTGTTATGCAGGTTTGCAATCAGCTCCCAGGAAAGGTACAATGCCATTTTAGAAGCAGGATGAAAATCACATTCAGACACAACTTCATTCACAGAATTGTGTCTCAGAACCAGAGTATCACAGAATGGCCTGGGTTGGAAGGGACCTTAAAGATCTTCAAGATCTTCTGGTTCCAACAGCCTGTCGTGGACAGAACCCCCCTTCACCAGACTGTTCCAAGTCCCATCCAACTTGGCTGTGAACATTTCCAGCAATGCAGCAGCCATAATTTCTCTGGGCAACCTGTTCCAGTATCTCACCACCCTCACACTAAAGAATTTTTTTCAATATCTAATCTACACCCACTCTCAGTGGTTTTGAAACCACTCCCCCTTATCATGTCACTGTATGCCCTTGTAAATATACCTCTGTGTCTTTCATGTAGTTATTTGTCTTTGATTCATTCCTTCTTTTGAGTACAGGGAAAGGATTTACCTATTGGTCTTATGGATGGCATAAAAACAGAAGGGAGAACTTACTCATTGCAGGAGCACATTATCTAAATATCAATAATAAATTTTCTACAAAATTTGAAGCACTCTTCTTAAAAAAAAAAAGAAACAAAAGTCCTCGAGCTTTTCATCCACAATAATCTGAGCTTTGATATTTTAAATATCAAGCATTAAACATTAAACTATCAAACATTAAAACTTTTTTAAAAGAACACCACAATTGTTTAAACAGTTAATATGCTGACTGATATAATTCTACTGCTTTCCTCAGCTTCCTACTCTAGTTCTGTGTATATTCGCATTTTTGCATTTGCCTTACAATTAATTTATATAATTTTAGAGTATAAAGCAGATACATTAATTTAGTGTTTGCTGCGTGCTTAGTGAAAGTAAGTGTAAAAATATTGAGGATCCTGCATTTGTACATTCTTGGTGCTCAAAGGAAAGGAAGGAAGGAAGGAAGGAAGGAAGGAAGGAAGGAAGGAAGGAAGGAAGGAGAGAGAGACACATATATACACCCACATGCCTTTCTGAGTGCATGATTTGACTAACATAGCCATAGCAGTCTTTCTGAAAAATGGATAATAGCAGAGTATATTTTTTTTCCATTTCTTTTCTTCATCTCTTCAAAATAGACTCAGGTAGTTTTTATGCTCTAGCATATTTTTGGACTATCCAGAAGGAAAAATATACTTCCAAGAATCTTATGAAAATTCCATTAACACACATCTTGGCCTGAGACTTCTTTGAACATCAAAGTAAGCTACAAGTTAATTCACTGGCATCCAGCTGGATATGGTGCTATGCTCATCATAGTGAGGAGGCCTTTTTCTGTTTCCATCTTTCACTGCTTATGTCAAACAGTTTACAGAGAGGCAATATTAATTCAGACAGAGTGCTAGGAATGCTATCAATGAGTTTGGGAGTTTACATTATGTTTGTGTGAGGTCACTGCATGTTGTCTTCAATGATCTATGACCTAGTGAATGCTTTTAAAGCCAGGGGCTACCCTCAGTGTCTTCAGTTACTCCATGTTAGGTTATGTTTTATTAGAAGGGCTCAGGCAATTCTTCTCTTGCATTTTTTTATAATGGATTTGTGACTGTTCAGTGTTTTTTGTGGCACTTCCCTGTACTCATAACAAGAAGTCAGATGACCAGTAAGATAAATGATATTTAACCTAGAGGTGACAGATGTAGCAGAGGTGAAAAGGTTATATCTATTAATAAACAAAGTTTGAAAGCCTTTTAGCACCATCTTTCACATCAGGCTTATCTGACCTTTTGCACAAGATGACTTTCACAGGCTTATTACAATGAGAGGGGGAAAAACAACTATTTTTGTGGTTTTTCTTTTTTTTATTTTAAGAAAATTAATCATTAAGAATTTTAAGTTGTCTTTCTGAATGAATGAATGAAGTGCTGGTGGTACTGCAGATGAAAACTGCATGAAAAACTTGGATTTTTCACTTGGAAGAAAAAATATAGTAGGTTTATTTTGGTCCCAGTGGGTGCTGACATTTTAACCCACTTATCTCTGATTTATTCAATCCTTGACAGTCCCAAAAAGTGATGAATTTTGCCTGAAGGCTCTGTAGGTGAGGCAAGTTGACATATGCTTTTTCTTTCTGTTAAAGGGATAATCTCCTCTGCAGTCCAGTGGGTGAAGCAGGGGCAAATAGGAAAGGAAAATGTTCATGATTAGGATTTTTTTTCCCCAAATTCCTTGAGCTTATTGTATAAAATGACCCTTTGAGTTTACTTCATATAAATGCAGCCTCTAAAGGTTAATGTCTACATGATCAATAGTAATCCACAGGTTGTTAAAAATAAAATTTGTAGCATGGTAAAGCCAAAAATAATTTGGGATATTCTTGAATACTTGTTTATTTTAACTTCTATGCTAATAAAAATGCTCAGAGCATACATAGGCAGACTGTATATGGCTTAAGATCAGGTGGAAATACATTTTATAATTCCACATTTAGACCACTTCCAATACACCTCATAGACCTCTAAGATCATCAAGTGCAAGCTTTGTTTGAACACCACCATGTCAACACAACCCCATCAAGAAGTGCCATGTCCACTTGGCTTTTGACAGGTTTGACTTGTTCTGGGTTCCAGAGATAGTGACCCTCCCACTTCCCTGGGAAGCCTGTTGCAATACTTAGCCCCTCTTTTAGTAATTTTTTTTCCTCATATCCTCCTTGAATCTCCCCTGGCACAACTTGAGGCCATCTTCCATTGTCCTACCACTGCTTGCCTGCCTCACCTTTCTGCAACCTCTTCTTAAGAAGTTGTAGAGAATGACAATGTCTCTCATCAGCTTCCTTTTCTCCAGGCTGAACAACTTCAGCCTCCCTGAAGTTTGCATTTATGGTTGGGACCCTTCACCAGCTTCATTGCTGTTCTCTGGACAGGCCCAGCACCTCAGGAGAGCCCAAAACTGGACACAGGACTTAGGGTGGGACCTCACCAGTGCCATGTACAGGGGCACCATCACTGCCCTGGTCCTGCTGGTACAAGACAAGGTGCCACTGACCTTTCTGGCCACTTGGGCACACTCTGGCTCTTGTTTAGCTGCCTGTCAACCAGCACACCCAAGAGCTTCTCTGCTGGGCAGTTTTTGAGCCACTCTTCCCCCTGCCTGGGGTTGTTGTTACCCAGGTGTAGGACCCATCGCTTCACTTTGTTTATCTCTGTACAACTGATCCACTGATCCAGCCTGTCCAGGCTGGCCTGGATTTCAGGGTCTGAAGTTTAGTTCTGTGCTGTAGCACAGACAGATCCTGATCTTAAACTAAGTGTGATTAATATCAGGGAATTACCAGTAAAATCTGATCCTGCATTTCTGGGTCGTCTGTGAAGATGAAAGGCAAGGAATCCAAGTGAAAGAAAAATGAGTGGGGTATGGTCAGAATGTCTTGTTTCAGGGATTAATTTCAGGAATTAATTCTGGGAGGAAGGACAGGGTCCCACCACCATAGGGTGCACACAGGAGTTTGCATAAGAGTGCACACAGGAGTTTGCTTTTTTTATATCTTGAGGAGAAAAACCTTGTGTTCCCAGCTAGCACTTGCAATGTTTTAGGATGCTCTTGAAGCTGAAACTGAGGAAATTCACTTATACCTGACTGAAGAAATGTACTCCCAGGGAGCACAGAATTTCCTTCCAGGGCATGAAACATTGGCTGCCTCACTAACTACTCTGGTCTCCAGCCTATGGATTTCTAGGAAGATGTGTCATCTTGCCTAATGTCAAGATGTGCACAATGAGAAATGCAGAATCAAGAAGGTTACTTCTTCTACAACTGGCCATGCTAAGACTCCTGTCCTTTTAGTTATATTAATAGTTCATTTTTTACTGGAAATCAGTTGAGGATTTTTTGAAAAATGAAATAAACTTAGATTTCTGCTCTTTCCTTGTCTCATTTTAGTTTAGGGATGAAAAACAAGTAAAAATTCTTGACTTTTTGTCATTTATTCCCAATTTCCTTGTAGACATAATATAGAAATGGTAATTGAAGAATAAGGCCATCTAGAAGAAACATTAATTGATGTTTTATTATAAGTAAGTTACCTTAACAATTGCCATTTTCATAGGCATGCAAAGATAAATAGTGTTTTAGAATGACATAATGTGTCACCAACTGCCTGATAGAAATGATCAGAACTACGAAGAAAGCAGAAATTCTGAGTAAGTTTCCACTTCATAATTTTGTCTCGGCATTTATGTACCTCTTTTTTATCCGAGGCTGTCAAACTACTTCAGAGCTATTAAAGGTAAATGGCATAGTCCATTTTCCAACAGCACAAGGGCAAAATTTTGACTGTTGATGCACCCCATTAATTTAGAGGCCTAGGGCCTGATCCAAGTCTCCTTCAAGTCAAACAGCACACAGCCACTGAGTATTGGAAATTGGCTGACACCAGTAGCTGCAAGCAAAACCAAAACAGGAAATTCTGTTCTCTCTGTTCTGCATGCTCAGCAAACCCTCATATGGATCCTCCATTTAAGAGACACTTTAACATATTATTCATTTAGCCATTATTTTTCATTCCATCCTGGAAAGTAATGTTTTATTCTCTCTTGATAAATAAACACACTCATATGTTTAGATGGTTTTCCAGATAACTAAATACCTCTTCCATTTTTTTATCTACATTTCTATCTGATGCTTCACCACAGTTCAAGTATAATAACCAGCCTAGTGCTTTTTCCAGGCTTGTACTGAGTCTTCAAACTGCTAAGAAAATGAAACATGAAATCAGGATTTATGTGACCTGGAAGACATATGATCATTTTTTTAGATTAAAACAACCCAGCCTAAACCCACAGTGTGCTTAATTGTTTCATATTCCCAGTCACACCACTGCTTCGTGGCACTTATTTCTCTGACACTTCAGACTGTCCCAAAGCAAACATTGCATTAATCCTTAGATTCTTTGCTCATTCTCTTATCTATTCATTGGAATTGAGACCTTTCTGTGCTCACACAAGAAGACTAAGACATAAATGATGCCCTTGTCAAATCATTCTCATTTCTCTTTGAGAATTCTTGATAATTCTAAAAAACCTTGAACAGAGTGACCCCTCAGTAGCTGAGATTGGGAAGGCAGCATTGGGAAGCTGCCATGAAGGGCAGCATTTTCTGTCATCAGCAATTTCTTACTTCCAGAATCTGAGCTTCAGGTGTACAACACAATTTTAAAAGAAGTTTCTGTGATTTCCTTATATTAATAAATAATTTCATATTATTACAGTTTCACTTGAGAACAAACTGTTGATGACTAAAACTTGTACACTGCAGGTATTAATGAGCACTGAGGTCTCTTCTCTTTGGAAATTCATCAATAGGGAATGAAAAGGCAGTTTTTTAAAAGAAATTATTTTTATTAGTAAGGAGAAAACCCATGCTGGATTAGGTGCTTCTACAGCTCCTATTACCATAAAGTTAGAGCAATTTGAAGTTTTTAGTGTTTTTGTGAAGTAGTGAAGAACTGTCCTTCCCAATTTTGCAGATGGGTGAAAAAAGGCAATGGAGCTACATTTTGTGTCTCTAAGGCATAAAAGAAGCCAACCAACTGCCTCAGGAAAATCTGTGACACAGCAGCTACTTGAATCCAGATTTTCTAATGGTCTGACCAGTGGGCTGTTCTTCCCATCCTGCAATTGGAAAAGTTATTTTAAAACTGCAAATATACCTTTTGGTGCCTCAGAATAGTCTCCTCTCAGCAACTTCTACCAGCAGCTTGTATTCTGGTGCCTCTCACCATTATCTTAATTTCTCCCTGTGGCTTTGTAGACAACTCCCTCCACTTCTTTCATTCTACCCATTCCACTTGGAATCTGGCCCCACGCTCCCCAGCCTGCTTTTCAGTGCTGGGAAGAGGAAAGGACACATCATTAGTGCTCAATGGTTTTCTCAGCAGGTAATCCTAGCCAGATAAATTAGTCCATATTTAGAGCCCTAGGTCAGAGGGTTTTACTTTGTGGACAGTGGGAGGGTCTGAGTTTCTGTGCAGTGAAGACAAGTCCTTAGAGAATGCCTCAGCACAGGCAGTGTTTTTGCTGGCAATTAGAGCCAATTTGGTGTAAAATTATAGGTCTCGTGTCTTTGAACGAGTATGCTGAAACAGTTATCTCCAACAATTTTGTGGTACAGACATACAATCACAACAAAGCCCTGTGAATCCATGAGAGATTTCCATGGGGAATCAGGGTTAGAAACATCCAGCCCCTGGCACTCTAATTAGCCATAGTTTGTTTTGCTGACTGCAGTCTTTAAAGGCTCCAGTTATCCTTCACACATGGTAGAACTGGTAGACCATTAGGGTCAAAGTGCTCCTGTGATGTGTGACCCAGTCTAGATTCTGGTGGTTTCATACCAGGGAGGATTGTCCTGCCTGCCTGGGCCTGGTCATTTGGGTGCTACCACAGTGTTCCACTGTGCTGCTGGCTGAGGTGACATGATGAAAAGGGGAGATACTCCTTCTCTGTCCTCCTTTCCATCGTCCATGGTGTGAAGCCTTGATCTCATTTCTGTTCTTCTGAAGCCCTTACTCATGACACATAATAAAAATCACCTGGGACACTCCATGGCATAGCTTGACCAAAGAAGGGTTAAAAGAAGTTAGTAGCATGGCATTAGGCAAGCCTGAAAAATCTGTCCAAAAAATCTGGATAAACACCTAGGTCTATTAGGCCTCACTAAGCTTTGTCCTGCCAAAGCTGACTGGCTGCAGTTTTTGGCTGGTTAATTTAAAATCATATCACGTATGGATACACTATACTGCTTTTACAGGAGGGTAACCTTAGCCATAGTTTAACTCAAGTGTTATGTGTTGTGAATCTCTCCAGATAACTCAGCCTGACCACCAGTATGGAACAACTTTTCATTCAGAGATTTTTGTTTTACATTCCATATTAAGTTTACTTAATATAGATTACCGGATACTCCAGAGAGAATCAGCTGCCATCACTGTTTAGTTTTTTCTCTGCAGAAATCAAATTAAATAACATATCTAAATCCTTAAAGCAAAGCGGCAGTGTCTGTTCTGGCTCCATTTTCACTAGTGCAGCACTTTTTTTTAGGAGAAGAAACCTCTTCATGCTTTCTCAGGAATTCACTAAAGATTAGTTTAGATTCACTAACAAGGGAGCCTGGTGGAAACTCCATAATGTTCCAATTTTCCAGTTCTTCACCACAGATGTATTTTCTACCTATGGCAATTACATGCATCAGGGTGGATCATAAAATGGCATTCACTAAATTTAATTTACAGTCTCTTGTATGGTTCCAAGTTAACTTTTG
Organism: Agelaius tricolor; assembly: GCF_023055355.1. Taxonomy (NCBI): domain Eukaryota; kingdom Metazoa; phylum Chordata; class Aves; order Passeriformes; family Icteridae; genus Agelaius; species Agelaius tricolor. Next base: position 10,462,019 of record NW_027269266.1, on the reverse strand, counting down.
ATTTTGATGGAAAAAGACATAGCCTTAAAACCATCAAACTCTCTTAAATAAAAGCCAACTACTCTTTTTTTTTTTTTAAAGCAAATTTATCTTCTCACTCTGAAATATGAATTGAATCTTTGTGGAGTCAGCAATGCCAGGATTTCAGTGGTGCACTGAACTAAATACGGTCATAAAAACGTGTCATCATTTTTGCACCTCATGAAAATGAGTTTAGCCAGGTCTCATCCTAAACTTGTGCACAATAACCAGAGACATTTCACCAGAGATATCCAGATACAGTAGCTTCAGAAGAGGATTACTGTATCTTTAAACTATATGAGGTTTTACTGGTTCACATATTTAAAGGAACCCAAGATTTCTTGGCTGATGTGAAATGGAAACTCTCTCAGAACACAGTTATACTATACTGGACCCCATAAACTGCATGCCCACTCTTCCCTGGGCCTCCTGAAAACTGCTTCCTGCAGTATCTTTTTAAGATGCACAGATATGTAATATTAATAAATTATATTGTGGGAATTATTTACCTTAATTCTTACATGAGGATTCTGGATTTTTTTTTTTAAATTAATCCATGAATGTAAGGGTGGACCTCTGTCAAATTTGTCACTGTAGAGCATCCTGAATAGTGGCTAAAAAAAAAATTAGCCACTATTCATACATTAGCCACTAATCATACATTGTCCATATGTAAGATCAATGTTTGGAATGCATGAATACACTTTAATTGGTTTTCAAGTGATCAGCATGGAAGACTGATGGGCTTTTACACATACCCTGGCAAAAAAAAAGTGAGCTTGGAGATTTCTGCAGCAGCTGGAAAGAGCAGCAGCATGTGCCCAGCCATTTCTGCAGCCAAAAAGCAAATTTTCTGTGCAGCAGAGTCTAAAATTCCTTGGTTTAAATACCTTTAGTGACCTCTGCCAAATGAATGAGTAAACTCAGTCAAGCTAGGTAGTGGCAGGTTTTGCACCCTAGAATGCACTGTAATCTGCCTCAGGTTTGACAAATAAGTGGATTAACATTTTGTTCAGCAAATGGTAGAAGTAAGTGAATTCAGTGGAATCATAAAGGCTCTGGTACATGGGACACTTGCCCTCTGCCTTTATGGATAAAGTCACCTATGGCCAATAAAACATTCTCAATCATTCTCAATTAGCCAACACGAAGGCAGCCTATGGCATCAGACATAAATTTATTTATTAGTCAGAAAAGCCACAGGGTGTGATATGAAGGGGACCAAAAATGACTTAAGATGTTGGCTGTTTCTGCTGTGTGACAGATTGTTTAGGTGCCTGCCTTTGATGTAAAACTGATCTGTGCTTTTTCCAAACTGTTTGGAAAAAGAAAAGAAACAAAGGAGCTATTTCACTTTCTAAAAAATATGGATCTCTAATTATTATTTTTTCAATGGTGAACTAAATTTTGATTTTGGAAGGAAAGGATTTGTTTGAAAACATGATGTACTATTTGTGTTAGATCTTCAGTGGGTTTGTATATGTGCTGATCCACAGAGTTCAGTTGAGTGGCATAGACTTTGTAAGAACCAGCACTTCAGTTTTAAACCAGCAGCAAAAATCTGCCTGCTCTCTAAATTTATAAATTATTGACACAGAATCAGTGAGACTGAAACAGCTAATTGGCCCCTCTGGTCAATTCTCAGTGGTCCAGAGAAGTTCATTGGTTTCAGATAAAGGTTTTTAGCTGAGCTGTAGGCTGAAATATTCCCAGAGTTTGAACAAGTTCACGCTCTTTGTTTGCTTTTTAAATAGCATATATCAAGGCCAAGTCTTGGGAAGGAACAATGAGGTCAAGATATGTCCTTGGTAAGGAAAAATGTGAGATTTGGAACTGATGTCTAACATGGATTTAGTCTTGAAATACTGTATCTTAAAAAGCAGAAGCGGAATTTCAACATTTGTGGTTGTAGATCTAGAAATTTATCTATGAAGTTAAGAGCGTACATACTTAGAATTATCCAGCTGTGTGTTTTTGTGCACTTGTTTCATTATTTCTGTATAAAGTCCTAATATCCCACTACTGTGGTTCTTAAACAATTTACAATGGTCTCTTATATCCAGGAATAAAGTTTCTTTGCCATAAAATTTTTTAGTTTTATCTGGGGAACATTTCAGAAAAAAACAATTCAAATTGGCCAAATATTTCCTCACATGAAGCAACTTAAAAATAAAATTATGACTGTGTCTTTCTCTTATAAAATGGAGGTGTTAAATTTTGATTTCTGTTACCAGGGAAACCTATAGGTTATATATAGGTGTGCTGTTTTCATAAAATGAGCGAGTCATCTCAGTTCTGTATTGTGTATGTGGGAAGAACTAAGCACTTCTAAAAGGGATCCAGAGAGGTGATGCACTAAGGAGGTCCTGGTTCTAAGTACGGAGGAAAGTGGGAAAGCTTGAGCCCAGCACCCTGGGGAGGATCAGGGTCTCATTACTGGGCCACCTTCACCTTGTTGAGAGTCCAGCAGATGAGCTGCCTCTAAGAGTCACCTTTAGCAGCTTCATCTCAGCTCATCACTTTTAAAGCTCGAAATTGTTAGACACCATCTTCCACTAAAGACACAGATTGCTGCAGAAAGACTGCTTACAGGCAAGAAGTATGATTTCTTTAATAACTTTCAATAACTTTCCTAGAACTGACTCTATAGTTCTTCAAATTGAAAACATACAGTCATTACAAAAAAAAATCTACTTCAAAGAAGAATAAAGAAACATATTAATGCACTAGGAAAAGTTTGGTCAGTTTAGAAAGTCTAACCTTCTTATTAGAAGTTATGAACAGTTATAAATATTTCAGAAGCCAAATACCAGACATTTTCAGAAGACCCTGGTAAACCAATTCCATATTTACTGTTTGTAATCTTTCTCTGACATCAGTAGGACTATATGCAGCTGTAAGCAGATACACTACTGAATACACTGTCATAGTAGACTTAAAATGAATGAGGAGCATAATGGCTGCTTTGCAGAGAGGAGAAGCAAAATAGTGAAAATGGGGATTAATATATGGCTTGATTATTATATAATAATGAAATTGTTAAGGAAAAAAAGCCTATTTTATCCACTTTAACAGGATTTTGGTAGTGTATATGTAATTCTCAAGGCTGCAGTTTTGATAATATGAGTATTCCCAGTTCTTTTCAGTCACTGTGCAATATGTTGTCCAGGCTTGGAATTTCAGGTAGTCTCTCTGCAAGGACATGCTTCTCCAGTAGTTTGGCAGAAACAGAGGCACCTCTCTGCTCCTGACATGTCGTTCTTCCATCTCACCCATTTTGTACCAGCACTTCCACAGGAACGTCAGGTCTGAAGGCCAGGCCAGTAAGCAGGGAACTTTTTAGGAGAAAATGCATCTGGTAATTTCATTGATGTCATGACATGCAATGAGCTGAAACAACGAGAGTTCTTACATGCTAACATTATGGAAACTGGGTTTTATTTTTATTTTGGAGTTGGCAGGTAAGATATGAAGCCAATATCACAAACATTTTTATTAAACAAGGAACCAGCTCTTTTAAGCAATGAACTATTAGCTCCTAGTATCCTGACCATGTGCCAAATTGGGTTAAATCCATTCTGCCAGCCTAAATCCCTTTGGCAGTTTCAGGTGCTCTAGTTACTCTTGTTACTCTTTGCTTCTCCTTCTGGGGCCAGAGTCTACCACTGAATGTGTTTCCACTGACTTGTGTCCAAGGGCAAATTTTGGCTGCTGGAAATGGTTGTGTACTGTAGTGCTACTGGCCCTGAACTGATTTCTTCCATCCAAGGGGTAGCTGCATTCCACTGAAATGATGATCCTTTTATTCATACAGGGTGTTTGGAAAAGGAATAGGGAAGAGGAATAGAGAGCAAAGAATAATAGAGGTTTGAATTATGAAGCCTGCAGAGAACATTTGACTGTAATAGGGTCCTACTGACCTTTCTAAAATTGAGAGGCTGTGGTGCTTTTAAAAACTGCTGACATTTGCAGTCTTCAGAATTTGGACAGTTGTAACCCACAATTACGGGCATACTAAGGACCTCCTTATGAAGACAAATTCTTGATGAGACACAGATGTTTCTCGGGACCATACCCATGTTAAAAAAAAATAAAAAAATCCAAACAACTGAATTGGTGTTCTTCAAGGCATCTTTAGGGTTTTGGTGTTTCTAATTGAGGTTCTGTGAGGCTGCAGACAGAACAAATGAGACAGTAAGCTTATTAACCTTGCATAGCATGCTTATAACATATTTTCCTGTTTCCCTTCTAATATGTGTTTTCTCGTGTGTTTTTAAAAGGGCAGAAGATTCTTACACATTAAGTTATATATATTTTAATGAAGCTGAGGGCCTGCCTTTCCTCTCACAGCTGTAGAAAGTTAGTAATCCTAAAACAACAAAGTTTTGTAGTGTAAACCCAGATTGAGCATAGATGGGCTTGATGTGATATAAAAACAAAAGGTGAGAATGTAATGATTTGTTACCAGGAAGCTGAATAATGGAAGGGGATTAGATAGCAGGTGGTGGTGGGTGTAGATGCAGGCAATGTGAGAGTGCTGCAGCACCATCTGTTCACGCTGTTCTCACACCATTAGCTGGGAGTTTCTGTTGCAGACCTCTGAGCATCTGGCTGTGCTGCTGGGGCTGCAGCCTCCCCTCCTTTGCAGGGGAAAGTGTTAGCTTTGTCTTGGAACCTTTTTGCTCTCTTTCTCCGTTCGTTCCGTGCTCCCATCTCTGGCCTTTAAACTCTGCCCATGAACTGAAACACATGAACAATTCATGCAAAACCTGTGCCTGCTAAGGAGAGTGGAATGGAGAACAGCAAATACAAGCATGGCTTATGCTTTGTTCTTATTAAAAACATGTGGGGATTGATCCATGACCTGATGTAATGGTCCATCTCCTGTTTGCAGTTGACCCTGTTGATAGATATCGGAGCAACAGCAGAGTAACTGTCAGGGGCTGAGACTTCAGTGGGCTGGATGCTGCACAGCCAAACAGCAGAGGTGTTCCTTGTCTTAGGGAGGTTACACAAGCATGATATTCACCTGGGAATCCATTATTTTCTTTCCTATGGTATACTCCAAATATTTGGGTTTTTAAATCATAATCATAATAACAACAATAATAATAATAACAATAACATACATCTTAAAGAAGTTTAAATATTTGCAGCATTCAAAAATTCTTGTAATTGCCTCCTTCAAAAAGACACAATTTACAGATATTAAGGCACCTTTGTTTCTTTTAAACCTTCACTATTTCCTTAGCAGTGGTGCTCAGCTTGTCTCCTGATCTCCATGCAGTTTCCTGTAAAGGGTATATATTACCATAACCTTTGAAATGGAGTGGAAACCAGGAGTTTATTTCCAGACCTGGATCCAAAGTAAAGTCCTATTTGGGAGCTAAAAAATGTTTCATTGTTGAAACATTTCTTTGATAGCTAGGAAAAGCTTTTCCATACTTTTGTGATTTAAAAATACCTGCTTGTCTCCAATTTGGCCATTCTATAAACAGCATTGCCTCTTAGTGACATCTGCTGGAAGAGATAGCATTGAAACATGTTCAGGTTTTCTCCACGCCTGCTACCTGCCAGCATTTTAGGTCCTAAGGGAAAAAAAAAAAAACAACTCAGTCTGTATTTCAGAGCAATATCTGGCCAGTTCTGCTTTGAACTTTTCCTTATCCCACAGGACAACTGTTCTTCACCTTCTTCTTGTCCTGACATAAAGGGAATGACCCATATGCCAACATGACAAGGATCCAGAAAGTTATAAAAGCTCCATTGTAAGGCTAAATCCTTAACAGGGATTAGAGCAGTTTGCACGAAGGAAAAGAGAGGAAGTGCATTAGAGCAGGAAGTCATTAAAATAACGAATCACTTGGCAGAATCCAGTTTTTTCTATAGGGTTTATACATTTTTTTGCAAGCAGATTTACATTTTCAAGATTGTCAATTTAAGCTGCATCCTCCACGTAGCTTTTCTTCTGCTACTTCTGGCCAAGAAAACCAGCTGGAGGAGATTAGTAATGAACTAAAATGGGAATATTTCTCTTTTTTTTTGTTCCTGAAACTGTTATGATGTGCATCTCTTTACTGCTTAGTCTTGGCTCTTTTAGCTGTAACTCTATCATTGAGTGTTTTGATATATCTTGTACTTATTGTTGACTAGAACATGCATATTACTATATAAACCTAGGGACTGAATTGTTTCAAAAGTATATCTGGGCATATGTGACTAAGATTGTGAAGTCAAAAAAAGAGGATGAAGGCTTTTTCAAGCTTTATGATTGGTCTACACTTTGATGGAAACAGTAGAATAGACTGATCTCTGTGTAAATCAGTGAGAAGATAAAGAGTTTCACTAGAGGAATTCAGGAATTCTATTTCAAGAAATAACAAGTCATCATCTTTGTTTTTTCCCCCACTTTGTTATGTTTGTTTGGGACAAATACCAGTTTGGAGCAGATATCCAGATCTCTAACTCTGCTGGCTGATGTTGAGGTGAGTAACCCCTCAATGACTACAAGAACTAACAGCTTATAGCATATATACAAATTTACAAATTTTGAGGAAAGGCAATATTTGCAAGTGAAGAAACTGTTTACTAGATTTTTTTTTTTCTATATCTGGGAAAAAGGAACCAACTTTTGAATATGCAGACTTTCCTCAAGTCTGAAGTACATACAAGTTCCCAGACTGACCTATATCTCTTTGCATTTACTGCCTAAGCCATCTCCTGCTCTTTATATATGGATTCTTGGAATCATCACCTTTTGGAAGTGAAAGCCAATATTTGCAACCCTTTGCTTGTTATCACCTCACCTGGAAAGATGCATTCCTTGGGTTTTTATGCTCTATTTTTTTTTTTTTAACATCTGCAGTTCTGATCTGAATGAACAGTTGAACAGTTAATCTGAATCTGAACAGTTTGTTCACAGATAAAAATTTTTTATGCATTATTAATCAAATCTATCATCGATATAATCCTCTAGACTGCACTGGCATTGTGTTAAGTTGATTACATCCAGGTACTTCATCTGGAACCTGAAAAAATAAAACATGTCACCATCTCACTTGGGTAATTTGCACCATGATTATAGGATATTTAACCCCCAGAAAAAGGAAGTAATTGCTGTAGGAAAAGGAATTGGATTTCAGTTATATACACATCATAGCAAATGAAATGTGTAATTAAACAGATGCTTTTTTTTTTGACAATATAATTTGAACCTTTTTATACAGTTTCCTGACCCTTAGTCCAAAACCAAATTCCCTCTCACCAAATTCCAGTGTTCAACTGTTCCTGAACACTCCTATTGTCAAAGCTTTGTGCTGTTCTGCTGTGTGGGGTTACTTTGCCCTGAAATAGTCAAGGCTGAAACAAGACTCCCAGGATTTTCTTCTTGGTTGGTTGGTGGTGGGGGTAATAAATACCTGCAGAGTGTGATTCAGTCCATTGCAATGCAGGCAAGTGCCAGCAGTAAAGTGACACACCTCTGGATGTGCCTAGGCTGCGTGGGGAGCCTAAGGGGATTCAATTTAGACACTTAAAATTAGGTGAGAGGATCTTCCCAGTGTTCTCTCATAGTAGCTGGTCCTTTCAGTGTCAAATAGACTCACAGTCACTCTGCTGCAGATTCCAGTTTGTGAATGCAGTGTATTTTTACCCCAGGGTGTGGCTATACTGTAATTAAGTGATTTAAACACCGTGGGGTTTAGTTGCCAAATACATACCCCGGATCTCAAACAAAGTTTATGCTGGAGTCTACTTCCCACATTTTTGTTCCTCTCAGCTTCTAAGCTACTGAGGTTTCAATGACACCTGACTGCAGAGCAGACATATGTAAAGGCAGTGCTGTGTATCACTAAATGCCTGCTTTGTGCATCAGCAGCACATCTGCTGTAAACCCCTTCATGGAAGACCTGCCCAAGTCCTTTTTGCAGCTATTGTAATCTGGAAAGATAAGAATGTTCAGAAGCTAGTGTAAAAGAAGCCTAAATTATGGTATTACTTTTTTATTACTTTTCATTATAGATATTTTAATGTAAATCTTAGTCAATCTCTTTTCATTTTCTTTTCCTGAGGCATTGGACACTGAGGTAATATTTTGTACTGCTTTATTTTTATTACCAGGAGTGACTATTAAGCATGAAGTGTATATGCTATACATTCAAGCCTAATACAATGCATAATTTTTTCTTTACAATATTGCAATTAAATTATAATTATTTGCTTCAAAAATGTCTGGTTTTAACTCCCTCCAGGTTGCCCCAGGGTTATTTTTCTTTCACTGTAAAAAAACTTATAAGAATATGAGTTTTTTTTATTCCTTCAAAAATTGATGGTGCAGTTATTGATAGTTTCTCACCTTACTGATAAGTTCCCCTTAGAATTATTGATATGTTTTTATGTTGACTGCAGCATTGTGTGACTCTTCTAAACACCTTGCACTCCTTCTTCAATCACAGCTGAATTAATTTACCAAGTAGGAGATCCAGAAATCAGCCACTAGGGTTGTATAACAGAAGACTTCCATGTTTTCATGTTCAAGCTTTCCCTGGTTTTCAGTTTGGACACAGCTTTTCTACAGAAAATCAGCAACTTGGCATCCTTGGCAGGAAGCCATACAAGTCCATTTTGTGTAGGTGAGGCAGTTTCTAGAAGGATACAATTCCCAAAGTATCATCTGGCACACTGAGCAGGACATTAAAATCAGCTCTTTTTTGGAAAAAGTGTTTCCTTTTTTTTTTTTTTTTTTTTTTCCTGAGCTTTTGAAATATTAAAACATGTCTTTTGTAGGATTTAAAATACTTGCACTTCCTTTGATACCTAGCTTTCTTCTTTTACATCCTCACTATCAAGGCAAACGCTGAAGATCTCCCTGGATATCACTAATGTAATTATTAGAGTTTCAAGAAAGTGCCTTACAATTCATGTCAGTGAAGGTGTGGCTCTGTTTCTATTGAATTCAGGTAATGTTTCCCATTCATTCCATAGAAGGAGGATCAGACTTTACACTTATGGTAACTTTGTGGAGTCTGAAGAGCACCTGCTTTTTTCTAAACTATTTTCTAAAGCTCCAAGACCAGTTCATTTGCAACAATTGAACAACAAAATTTGCAGATTATGGTATAAAAGGTAGATATTACCATAGATGATTTTCCTTGATTTGCATCCTTTCTCTCTCATCAATATAATTTAGAATTTCTTATGAAACAGGAAACAAGAGTGATAAGGACATCCACATTTTCATTTTCTTGGTTTGTCACGTTTTGGATGAGACCCTAAGCTCAAAAGTGGGGAAAATACCTGGCTGGCATTTTATTAAACAATATAACCTCCTCTTTCAACTTCAAAAGAAGTACAGGATTGTGTTTCCTTTGTTTTTTCTTAATATCTCCTATTAAAGGGGACAGTATCAAAGACAGGAAATCTGACTTTCTATGGGATTAAATGATTTTTGGTTCTCCATTTCCTTCAGATACATGGAAAAGCTTTTCTCAGTTGCTCTATCCTGGCAAACCTGTTTTTCCACTTTTCTCTTTTCTCTTTGCGTTGTAATCCAGCAGTGTTGTTTTCTCAGGCTGACCTGAACTAGTCACTGCCTTCTGTTTCACTAATTTTAAAACCACCTTTATGAAATCAGTGCTAAAGAGGCACACATAGGATGCATTAGTAATTATAAAAAAATTAGTTGCAATAAATTGGTAATAGGGTTTAATGTTTTGCATTAAAAAAAAATCAGCAAATCCAAAACCAACCATAAAAAAAGAAAAAAAAACAAAACAAATCTTAAAAATCTTGAAAAGAAGATTTGTTATAATCAAGTTACAGATTGCCAGTAATAATTTTTTTTGTGTACCATCTAAATGTTCAGGATAGAAAATTAAGATGTACATGGTACAAATATTTAGATATGCTTGAAGTCCTTAAAAATGTCCTTTGCCTTACAATTTCCATACAGTGCTTAAGAATGTAAGGATTATTTATGTAAGAGTGCAAAAATCCTTATGTAATATCTGGGATAGGAATCAATGTCTGAACAAAGTACATTAGTTGACTCATCTTCCCAAACTGAGAAAACATGCTCTCAGTCACCTGGCAGATTTAAAACCAGATTAAAAACTAGATTTCACAGGGTTTTGTTTTGCACACTTTCATCCTTCCTTTCACCAGTCCAGATCTGAAAGAAAAACTGAAGTAAATACCATTTTTAGCAGTAAGGACAGGGAACAATTTTCATTTAGCTACTGGTAATTAGACAGTTGTTCTGCTTGACATATTTCAGTTTTTGCAAAGGGCAGAGAAAAGGGAATAGCGAAAATGAGGCATACTTGAGTACTTATCTAAATCTGTGGAAATTTCCAAACTAGACCATAAAAGGGGAAGGTTTTCTTTCTTCAAAGCAAATGACTGTTCTCCATCACTCCACTCAAACCAGTAGCTCTTTATCAATACAGATGAATTTGACTCACTCTTGTCTGTCTGCAGCCAGTAAAGTTTCTTTTAAAAGCTATTATTGCCAAGTCTCAGAATTTTCTTAAATTGATAGTTTTAACCACTATTACCATAAGCAATAAGAGTTGTGATGAAATATTTTAAAATACATGATTGTCAGAATTAACATAAAAGCCAAGCCCCTATATCACAGAAAATTTTAATGATTGTTTTTTTTATCCACCAATATATTACAGATACTAAACTAAGTGTTATGACATTTTATAAAATGCCACTATGTAAATGATGTTTAAAAAGGAAAATTCTAAACTGGGTGATTTTACAAGGCCATAACAAAAGAAAAAAATAGCTTTTTGATTTATTTATCTTATCACAATGCCAGGTGGTCACAATACTCTTGAATAAGGCTAAAAATTACAGTTTCTCCTACTTCCTTTAGAAAATAAATACATTTCTCATGTGTTTGTAAAACATGGGAATCCCTTGCATGTACCTTGAGTCATGGTACATGAGTTGCATGGCCAATGTAGCTTTCCCTAAGTCCAGGGTAGATCTGCCACTACAGAAAGTGAATGAAGCATAAAATAGCTGTGGCTTTTGTGAGAGAGAGGTAACAGAAAAAATGCTAATAAACAGCAGATTATCTAATGTGTATTTCCAGCACAGGCTGCATTATATGATCTGCTTCCTTGGATTCTTCACCTTCTTCTCTTTCAGAGTCACTGTAATTGAAAGTTTTTGAGTATTTATTCTGTATTTATTTATTTATGAAATGCCTTAAGCAATTCCAGCTGCTTCCAGGATTATTTCAACCATGTACACTGTTGTTCATCTGCTGTTGCAAGGTCTGGATATCATTATGTTGTGCAAGCAATGTACAGATCCATTGCAAAGGAAAAGATTCAAGAATAAAAGATACAACCAGGGAGAAAAGGAACAGTCCTTACTATTGAATGAATGCTTTTTTTCTACATGCAGAACTAGGATTTAACCCCAACAAAATTTGACAAATACTTGCTGCTTCGTAATGGTTCTTTTTTCCATAAATTTCCATGAACCAACCAGTGTCCTCAAAGCTGGAATGTCCCATGTAATTGGGATGCACAGGTTAATCATGCATTTTCTGGAGGGGAAAAAAATAATAGCTATCCAAAAGTTAATTCAAACATATAATCTCAATCATGGTAACAAGCAAATAGCCAGCAGATTTCATAATCTTTGTTCATTTGAGTTAAAATGAATAATATTGAAAAATCTCACAATGGAAAGGGGTCATTCAAGAAATACTACAAAACCCCAGACACTTCTGATATTTATATGCCTGCAAACAATAAGAAATATTTCAAACAACAATAAAACCAACAAAAATTCCTGAACCTTTTCTAATTCACCCCTTAAAAATTCATATGCATAAGGTTGAACTGATTGTGCTTGTTTCTTGGGTTAGTTTTGCTAAGGTAGGGTCATCTGGTTTGCTATCTTGCAAAGACTTTTGCTTTATATTGTGCAATAGATGCTGAGGTGGTTCTGACAGTGGTTTTTTAATCCACATATTTGCCCAGTTGTTGCAGTATTTTTCTATTCCACATTGATGAAACACAGAAGAAAGAATGGTTTTTCTCAAATTCCATTATTGATTTCTACCTTCAGTACTTCATGATTTGCTTATGGTGTAAGAAAACATGGTTTTTATTAAAGGTCAAAAGCATTATTGTGGAGGTAAAATAACTTTAGGCAGAAGGTCAGTTTCCTGAAGGGAAACTATTTTTAATTAGAGAAATAGTTTTGAGCTAAACTGTGGCCTAAAATCTGGGTTCTAATATTTAGCTAAAGGAGCAATGCATTGCATTGAAGTTAGACATGACAGTGGCTGAGATGTTCATCTCAGCCTGGTTAGTTATCACTTTCCTGTATTCTTCCTGCCTTCAGTTTTGTGAGTGTTTGACAGGAGAAAACTCCATGTAATCCTGTGGAGACGTTATGTTTTACTGCAGATTATAATCTGAACTACATGTTATCAAATACATGATCCATAGGATGCAGTCAGAGGTTTTGGGAGTTTCCCATGTGCCTTATTTTGTCCTATAGATATTTTCCTAGGCACATGTAAATGCAGGAATTTCTATTTAGTATCTTACTCCATCATTACTAAACCTTATCCACATAAACTCTCTATACCATGTGCTTCTGGGGAAGGTGACATGGCTTCACAGGAGCAGCACATTATCTCTTCCCCCACGTTAGATCTTAATTTCAAGTAGTTACATTTGTGAAGCACAAAGATAAATGCTCCTTTTATTGGTTTGGGGGGTAATTATCAAACCCCAAGATAACTGCTCATATTCCTGTACATTTGTTTTCTCTGCCTATTTAAATGCACTTAAGTATTTGAGCTCCAAAAATTTCCTAGAATTTCAAAGAAATTTTGTATTTTTATCTTATTTTTAAGGAAAACAAAACTATATTTATTTTCTGAGAACAGAGTTTTTCTTTTTTTTTTTTTATTAGTCATTTTTCTTTCCTGCTTATTTTTTAGCAGTCTGAGATGGGATAACTAGTGTGAAGATTGTATATTAGCTGGAGATACACCTCTGATATCAGTAGAACGAAATTTTTGTTTATTCTCTGCTCCATTCCTTATATAACTTAATGTTTTGACAACTCAACAATTCACACCAAACAGAGGGTAACAGGATTCAAACAAAATCAATTAACACTTCAAATTTTTCCCATACTCCATCTGTTCCTCTTGTACAGGTACAAAAGCTGATATTATGATAAGACTCTAAATTTAAATTTTATTTACTTCTATGCAGTGGGAACTGGTAGTTTGGCTGAATACTTCTGTAGTAGGAAAAAAGCCCTGTGGTTTGTTCAGTCCTACATATGAGTCCTGCTTAATTCAATAAGGCAGCCAAGATCAGTCCAATCCCTGCAGCACACTGAAATAGCACTGAATTTCCATTGCTTTTGGGAACCAGTGTATGGGTGACTGTGTTCCCTTGCAGACATAGTTTATGGCTTAGAATAGTTGGAAAAATAGCAGAACCACCTGATTATGCTGGCTGATGCTGAAGACAGAAGATTACCTTTTTTCAATATATTAGTAAAAGTCAACCTGCTTTCTAAAGCATCTTTGGACTTTCATCTACCAGTTTTAAAACCTGACATGTCAGAATGATCAACACTGAAGATTAATGGTAGGATTTCTTTCCTTCCTCACTTTCCAAACCTCATGAATTCAATATGTATTGAAAAGCTCAGGAATTATTCTGTATATTTTATATGAAGTATTAACCCTGGGAACTGGACATACAAAGCTTGCAGTTTTAAGAAATGCCTTTGGAAGCCAAGCTAATGTCCACAAAATGTCAGATGGGATTTTATTGCTTCTAAGGAGGGCATTGCAATCCATAAAGAGTAATCTTCAATGTGAAAAAAAGAAAATGGAGCTGCAAATACAAAAAGCATCATTTTTCTTTCTTATTGTTTCTATTCTGACTGATTGCTTGTGTCTATGTTTGTTTCTAAGATATTGATAAAATTATAACAAAATGCTGTCAGCACTTGGATAGATTTTCATCCTGGAACAGTTATTTATCACCTGCTAAGCTATTCATTATACGCCTGTCAGATAAGAGATACTGGGTAACTTAAGTATTTGCCAAAATGCCTTAATTTTAAATTAATCTTGGGCTTGGTAGAGCAGAGGTTTCTTTCATGTGGTTAGGCAGTTGTCTTATCCTGGTATCTCTCCAAGGTTTAAGGATAAAAAGAGACTGTGATGTGGCACCACTTAACTCAATAGAAGTTTTTATTGATTTTGCAGGTCTGGATCTCCTTGGTTTTCTGGTTCACATTTTCTAGAACTAGTTGAGGAAGCTGATCCATTATGCAGTCTTTTCTGCTTCCTTTACCTTCCTTTACCCCTCTCCTTTATCACAGTCTGATTTATGATCTCATAATAAGACATCCAGGTGTTAATTTTTTTCCACTCCCTGTTGGAACTGCCCTGTGTTCAGAGGGAGTAGTGCTAGTTGTGGTTTTACTGAAGTTTTGTCTAAACCCACAAGACTGATGAGAACAATTATTGAAGAACATCCAACATTGTTTCTATTGATGGAAATGGGAGAAAAGGCTGGTGATAGAAATCAGATCTCTTGCCATTCACTGTTCCTCAGTGGCAGGAACTTCACCTGATAAACAGAAGGACATTCAGAGTTATTCCAAAGAAAAGAGCAGGGCCTGGCAAATATAGTACTTAGCTGGTATAATGTGTAGTTTCCTGGGGTAGGTTAACTTTGGTTTTGAGGAAAAATAATTTTTGTTTAATGCTCTCATCAATTAGTGCAATGTGACACACGGGACACAATGGATTCAAGGGATTGTTATCTGGTTAGTACACCAAAAAGGGATTTTCTCCTCTATGTGGTTTATTTTGACATTTAAAGGGAGTTTAAATTCACCTAGTTTTACCCACCTGAAAGTACAGCATCTATTGATCCAAATCCCTCAGCAGACAGATCTAATGTGGAAAAAAAAATCCTTTCTATCATAAGCATCTGGCTACAACAGATAAATGATTCTGCATTGTCCTAAGGAAGCTTAGGAAGCTGTCTTAGACCTCGTGACTCGAATCTTTAACAGGCCCAAGCTAGACAAACACTTCAGTTTAGATTAATCCTTATCAGAACATCATCTTCTGCCCAAAAAGATGCAGACCTACACTGAGATAATTTTGGGACCTTGGTGGGTCAGTGTTGTGGACAGGTAAAGAAGTCACCCTCACAAGTGAGGAAGGCTTGCCAGCAACCTCCCCAAACTCTGCTGTGTACCTTAATGGCTGCAGCTGCTGCCAGTGGCTCTTGCATGCTCCCATATAACTCAACTCATGATTATCAACATCTGTACATTAGAACATAACTAAAGAACCCTCCAATCATTGTTTATTTCATTTCCAGTCTGAAGATAAATAGAAAAAATATTTGACATTCTCCTGACAATAACT
This sequence comes from Agelaius tricolor, assembly GCF_023055355.1. Classification (NCBI taxonomy): domain Eukaryota; kingdom Metazoa; phylum Chordata; class Aves; order Passeriformes; family Icteridae; genus Agelaius; species Agelaius tricolor. The sequence continues at coordinate 10,446,547 of NW_027269266.1, read as the reverse complement.
TTTTTTTACATTTTTCATTCTTTAAGAATTTTTTTTTCAAAATATATGCCCATAAACCATGTCCTTCTAACATTTTATTTTTTTTTCCTCTGGTTCAAAATAAAATTGATTCTGAAGCTGCAAGTCTTTCTGTGGAGTGGAAATTTCAATGTCTATGTATTTCTAGAGTTTTCTGAACTATGCAAGCCTTTGACAATACTTTGCCTCTGCCATACAGACAATTAAAATATGCAGTCTTCAAAGAAGTATGATTTACAGTTTAATCCATATTTTACTCCTATAAAACCACAGCAAATCAGAAATATACTTTGTGAAACAAATGAAGCTACAGACATTTACTGTTTTTATAGTCCAGAGAAGAATCACACAGAAATTTAAAAATCTTTTCTGTTTTAAATTATACTCAGAGCTTCTAAGGAGAGGTTGTTTTTTTTTAAATTTATTCATCTTACTTTAAGCTGCCAGAAATGAGAAGGGACAAAAGCTGCAATTAAACTCTACTGTTCCATAAACTAAAAGAAAATTAAAAAATAAAAAATTTGTACAGATGTTTTCACAGTCTGCTTCAGCTCCTTGCAAAAGTTATTTACACTCTTGTGTTCACAACTATATTAAATCCTCAAAATAACTATGTTAACTGCCTACTTTAATTCTTGTCATCAAAATTACTTAAAAGCCATTCTTGTAGTATAAACAATTCTTCAAGGAATTTACATATTCCGCAGTTTGAAGAAATCCCTTTAGCAACAGAGAACACAAGACGTCAACACTTTTCAATCACATGCTAATTAAAGTGAACTATACATTTGCAGAGTAAATGTGAACAGCACGCATAAACAACAGCAGCCTCCACTGCCATTATCTCTCAGAGTGTGGCTACATTTCAGTTCTAGTCTCTGATTTAGTCCATGATAATTTAAAAGGGAAACTTCTAAACAGCCACAATTTTTAATGGAAATCCATGAACAACATTGTCCTTTGAAAATATTTCTGTGTATAGCCATCTTATTTTTCTTCATAAGCGTTGTTTTACTTAAATACAAGAACCTTTCTTGATAATAAGTGCATATATAAGCACTGCTATTTCTTTAACTCAATCATAATCTTCTGTTTGTGTTTGAAAAAGACCCTTTTAATTATCAGGTCTCTAACAGGCTCCTCTTTCATCCTTCTGTGTCTCTCTAACTTCCTCTTCTGTAAAAGGTGTAATTCTATGCTGTGTAAGAACTGTTTATTCCAATAAAGAGCTGATTTGCTTGTTCCTAGGACCTGATTGTGTTGACGTTGAAGTTCCTGTTATCCTACTTTAATTATATAAATTTACAGAACTTAAACTTAGGCTTGGTTTAAAGGAAGCTTAATTTGAGATCCTGTTGAGTTACAAGCTTTGCCTCAGCTTCACATCTGTGAATAGAGACAATCCTTTGGTATGATTTCCTCCTCATCACATTCAATTTATGTGCCTTTACATAGAATTTTGTTTTGGTTTGGGGTTTTGTTGTTGTTGCTTTGGGTTTGTTTTTTTTTTGTTTGTTTGTTTCGTTTCTGCCTTTTTTTTTCATGGGCAGCCAACTTTGGCAGCTTGGCTTGTATTTTTGCTTATGGAGAAAAGCCAGGTCTTTGGCTTGTCTGAGTTTTGATTTATCTGCAGGCCTGCCCAGATCTACTTAGAAATGCCCATGTGCACTACACTTCAGGGGATAAAAAAAAGAAAGGAAAAAAAAGGAAAAATTATTCAAAGCTTTTAATTTACAAATTGGCAATGTATTCATAATCATATTGTTGCTGCCTCCTTTTTCATTTACTCTTGTCCCTTGTGGAGGTCTGGCCATGTGCTGAAAAAGTTCTCTATTGCACAATAAGCAATTGCTGACAAATGTTCCCTCAATGTTAATGTACCTAGAGAGGTTATTAATTTTCTCTAGAAATAAAAAGCAATAAATAGGATAAAAGTTCAAGGCCAAAGTCCTCTACTGGGCTATAGGAACCCTGGGAAAAAAAAAAAAAGAAGCAAATTTCTGCAAACACCATCTTCTCCTTTCAAGGCAGGAAAGCACTGGTGCAATTTAATTGTGTGAAGAAATGGAACATTATATTCAAAGCAATAAATAAAAAGTATGATCTTTTATGCCTGACAGCTTCTGTGTAGTAATTAATATGGAATACATAACTACCAGAGTAAAGCACAGGTCTTGATTTTAGGTGAAACACATCAAGGTGTTTAAAACTTCTGGAACTTGTCAGCAATTCTTAATAGAAGGTCTTCAGATACACATGACCGAGGGGAGGAAGTCAGGATTTTTGGCTTAGAGAATATCTATCAGTGATTCACTGACAAGCAAAAGCAAACAATTAGCTGTTCTGCTGGAGTCTGTCCAGATCTGCTTCTTCTGAGACCATTATTAATGACTTAAGGAGACAGAAACCTGTGGTTAGCCCACAAGTGTCATGAAATTGAGAGGAATTTTAACATACATTGGAAAAAAGAGACTGGAATTCAAAATGGCAATAGCAGACTGAAGAAAAAGAGAATGAAATGGAATGGAGCCTGGTAGAAAATGCCCAATTTAGGAATCATTGACTACACAGTTTGGAATGAAGGATCAGGATTTAATTTATTTACTTCAGGAGAGGAGATGAAAGTTTCAATGATGAAGTTTCAATCATCAAGAACCAAATATGAGATTCATGGAGGAATGGTTCCGGCATGAAGAAGTGAGGACAATAGTCTTCCAAACTGTTGTACAATGGAAAATAATAGCCTATGAGGGCTGTGATAGGAAAAAATGTGCTCAAAATATATCAAGAAACAGACATAGTAGGTGTCAGAAAAAATCCAATTGTTAAAAAGCTTGGAAAGACTGGAAAGGATCTGCAGAGAACTGTAAAGTTTCCAGCATTGGAATATATAAAACCTGACTGAAGACATATTTTTTCATTTAATGAAAAATGCTTTCTTGTACAGGTCCAGATAAAGTAAAAAAGTCACTTAATACAATTTTCCTTTTGATTTTATGTCAGTGTGCAAAGATTAATTTTTTTTCCCTTAATAACTACTAACAAAACTTTCAAATAGAAAAATACTTCCATATTAAATGGTTTGAATTTTGGGCATTGCATACGTCTTCTGTTCTTGGAACAAATCTCTGTTAATCTACTCTTATTAGTCTCCAGTTAGATATTATTCAATGTTCAAATGTTGAGCTAAAAATTTAGTTTCTCAAAGTTTTTATGCTTGGATAAGAAGTTTTATCATGTTCATAAATGTAGCATTGAATTAATACAAACTCTTTAAACACAATATTATAGATGGTCTAAATTTCATGATTTTATCATGACTAAAGCATGATTTTGACTAGATGGAGGCTGAAGAATGGATCCATAAAATTTTTACAGACTTTTTTTTTTCATTACTGTTTGTGACACAGTTAAACATTGGTTTAAAATAATGAGACCAGATTAGAACCGCGTCCTGCAGCCCTCACTCAACTGAAATTACACCAAGTATAAGGTTGGCCCAACATTGTTTGAGGAGCCCCAAATGAAGATTCCTTCAGCTACCAGAAGAACCAAGAGAGGAAAAGGGGGAAAGAGCAGCTGTTGAGTCATTATTCTTTGGGGAGCTTGTTTTTCATGACATCAAACAATTATGGAGAACTTGGCTGTTGTTAAGGCAGCTTTACTTTAAGTGAATATATAATTACATAGGAATTTTGCTTCGGAGTGGCATTGCTCTTTGAGAAAAGAATAAAAATCTGCAGGATGGTGGAGGCACATTTGACAGGTAATGCTTTCTGTTAGTACAATGTGTCCACAAAAATAAACAATACAGTCTATTTTTAGCAAAATTACAATTAGCTCTTTTTTTTCTTTTTTCTTTTTTTTTTTTTTTTTGACACGTAGGATTGTGACAGCAGGTCTTTGGATTTCTGCTGACGTAGTATCCTACATATGTCCTACTGACACATAAAAACTACCTTTGTGATCCTTCTAAAATCAGCTCCTCTCCTGGATCCAGGCCAGATCTCTGTAAGTGTTTGATGTTTCATCCATACCCTTGGGGAACTCCTCTCATTCACTTTACTTCTACCATTAGAAAGGAGCTTTAAAATATCACTCATCATGACCCTCTCCTATATCTGTGTAGTGAAAAATGGCCTTAGTGCCCATGAGAACCTAGTTTTAAACACTAATGAACAACTTTTCTCACACATCCATGGCTAGGCCTGGGATGTGTCTGCTCTACAGCGTGCCAAGTGGAAGGAGCGTGTTCCTTGTCTGCCCTACAACGTGCAAAGTGGAAGGAACATGTTCCTTCATGACCAAGTTGACAGTGCTGTAGCAATCCCACTGTGCCTCCTCAGTGGAAGCAAATGGGCTGCTCCACTCACAACAAAATGAGCAAATTAATGTTGCAAGAGATCATCTATTATGTGACTGCTACCACTGCACAGATTTCCATGGAGAATTTCAATGCTCTTTTCCAACAGGGAAGAGTATGTCAGGAAGCAGTGTTTTATGTGCAGTGTTCTTGGGAGGAAAAAAGATAAAGCAAAAGGGGAAAACAATTCTTTTAAGTCACATTTAAGTTTACAGTTTCTTTTGAAAACTGTCTGCCACTAGTTAATCTTCTATTGACAGGAACCAACTGACTGGTGGAGGTCTTCCTCCTGCAGAGGATACTCACCTGAAGGGTAAGAGTTTCCTGAAGCTTGTGTTGATAAAAGTGTTGTCAAAACTGACACAGTTTTTACCTCCAGCATGTTCATGGGAGGCCATGATAGGAGGCTGAAGATTCTTGCTGTTTTACTCTTCCTGACAATATTTGAAGTCACTAATATAGCTCTCTTTTTGTTTTCATGACTTTTTAAACAATAATAATTCTAAGATATCTAAACTACCTAAACATTTCTTTCAGACAGCATTTTGCTGATGAGACTTGAGAGTTTCATTGGAGTCCAAAATAATGTTTAAAAAAATAAAAATTAAGGCTCTCAAGACCATGATATAAAAGAAAGGTTTACATATGCCAAAGTAGAATTATTAAAAACCTAAAGGCTCTTTTCACAAAGTCAGCTTTAAGCAATCTCATATAAATTTCCACATTTAGTTATGAGAATAACTACATACATGCATACCAGAGTAAATAATATGTGTTTTCACACATGCCCAAATAAAAGTTGTCTGTGAATGCTTTGGAAATTTGAGTCCACAATTCAAGTAGGCACAAAATGTGGACATACTTTGGCATAACTGGCCCCAGAGAAGTTCATTAATTACTTTTCCCCTAATTACCCTGCCTATTTAGCAAACAAATAAACATGATTTGTTTGACTGGAGCTAAAGCAACCTTATGACAACTTTCAGACTTTTACCTGATGCTGTTTCTCTCCTTTCTTATCATTTGGATTATGTGGTCTTTAAGTAAGATGGCAAAGCTTGTGCTTTGCTCCTGAAGAAGTTAAACCCCAGGAAAACCTACAAAGTATTGGATTCCAAGTGCATTAGTGTTAATGCTAAGGACTAAGTAAAGCACAGAACATGCTGAGCCCAATGAAAACACCAATTACCTCAACCAATAATTAAAGTAAAACAGTTTGTGGGAGTGAATAGAGCATTGTTGAAATCATAATGACAGTGAAGGAAAGTGGGAAAAAATCCTATCATAGAATGGTTTATCTCTTAAGTAAAGAGTCTGAGCTTCTTTGCATTTCTTGGGTTTCTGCTGATATCTGTGTTATAATCTAAACCCAAGATTCCTCATTGATTTCATCAACAACAGCCTATTTCATGACTGGTATTAACAACATTGCTGTGAGGCTGCTAGGTCAGAGCTCAAGGACTATGGAAAATTCCTTAATCAGACACTAAAAAAACAAAACCAGAAACAAGTACTTCCTCAGTGCTAAATTCCACTTACAGTTACATACATGTTGATTCTCCTGTAAGCCAGTAATGCAAAACATTACATAAGTTCACTTCTATGCTTTTAAGAAATGTCCATGATTTCCCTTCATTTTTCTACTTCACAGATTTAAGTCTGAGGTTATACAGTGTTATATTAATCAGATAACCTGATGGCTGCTTCAACTTTTGTTCTCTCTTTTCGTGCTTTTCTCCTATTAGCCATCTACTTGAATGCTGCTGGAGTATATCCTTTGAGTCAGGGCATGCCTTCAGCTTCTGTTCCCTAGGCTTGGCCTCCACTGCTCTAGAGGTTCGTTGTATTTACCTGGGACAGACAAACAGTGACCAAGACTTTCCATCTAATTTCTTTCCACTTGTTATTCTCCTTTTGCTTTTAACTCATCCCAAATCTCTACACTATGTCCTTAGTATGTGTTCTGTCATTTTATTCCTGCACTGTTCACCTTTCTTCAAATACAAGTGTAAATAATTCACTTTGGTTGGCAGCAAAGCAAGTAAATTTCTTTTCCATATTGCTATTCAGAGAGCTAATGTAGGACTTCACAGCAATCTCTTCCTTAGAAAAAAAAACCCAAGCCAACTATTCTTATAGTTTAATAACAGCTCAGTGCAGTCTAGAGATCCAATAGTCCTTGTGCCCAAAGGCATAGGTGCTATTCAAATGCACAATACAGGACAGATCTGTTCCAACAACAGACAATATATATTACGAAACAGATTTACCAGGGTGTCTTTAGCAAACACTGCAGACAACTGAATGTCTTTTTTTAGTATATTAGTAGAGAAACCTACCAGTAGCAGGTGAAATTTTGTTGCCACCAAGCATTAAGAAGCAGGGTTTGTCTAATCACAGTGCTCTCCATCAGTTTTTCTACAATGTTTATTGCTCCTACAATGGAAAGGATCAATAAATGAAAATGAGGCTGGTCCTGTTCTTGACTGCATCTGTATAAGCAGGGAGGAGAGATCTTTTTTTTTCTGAAGCCCCTGTATCTGTGTGACACGAGCACGACCTGCAGTTCAGTCTTTTGGGAATGTTTGACATAAGAAGTTAGCATAGAATTTGCATCAGGTTTTTTTTCCTTTAACTACAATTTGTGAAGGCTACTAACACTGTTAGGGGGAAATAATAATTTCATATGCAGAGGTGTATTTAAGAGCCTGAGTTTCCCCCTCTTTGTTTGATGCATTTCTGGATGCAGAATGTGAACTTGACTGACTTGAAATTATAGCTGGACCCCTGCACTGGAATGTCCTTCAGGCAGAAAAATCTGCCTTTTACAGCAGCCCACAGCCCTTCCCTCCAACTTATTTGATTTTAAACTATTGCTAAAAATCTAAAGAGAGCCCCCTTTTGGTTTAAACCCCTCTCAGGCATATATTGTGTTTCTGTCATAGGAGTGATTCTGAGAGGGACTAATTAAAAGTCCAATGAATGTGTGAGGGTTAAACTCACAGGCTCTGCTCATTAACAGTCGCTCACCTAAGAATATTTTGAGACCTCTTTTCTGTGATGGGAAAGGGAGGAATAAGACTAGACAACACTTAAGAGCTCACATTTTATTGCACAAACACACATTTCTGTTGCTTTACTAGGCCTGCAGTGATGACAATATCTAATTTAACGAGAATATTCCTCCCTTACCTCTGTGTTTCTTTTGGGAAAATAACAAAAGAAAACAAAAAAAAATCACTAATGAACACCCCTTCCCCCAAGAAATAAGGAAAATCAGAACCATTTTGTTAATTGTCTTTTTCCTGCTGTTTCCATGGCAATACTGGCTACTAGACTTCACTGCAGAGTGACAGTCCAACAATTCACACACTACACCCTTTCAGGCACAATGAATGGCTGTGAAAGAGGCAGAACAGGCACTATTCAGGAAACATGTGATATCTACTCAATGCACTACCTTTCATCCACATTTTCCAAATTGCAGCTAATTTAATTCCAAACAAATGGCTAAGGGGTACAAATGAGGATTAAAAGGAAAAGAACATCTTGAGCTCTAATGGGGACGGTTTGTGTGAAGAACAATATAGCACTTTCTTCTGATGCCAAGGCTGCCGAATTGAAAGATGCACTTTCCCTCTTCTTCTGAGGCCTTAATTTATACTCTACATCAATAGTGAAATAAACAGCGCAGATTTTTTTTTTTTAACAATTTAGGTAGATTTTGGCTTTCTCTTCAGAAACATTTTTGTTACAAGAAGATGTAATTTTGATTTTCTTCAAATTAAGAAGAAAACCTGTATTTTTTCAAGAAAGACAGCTTTCTTGACTAGGCCTCTCATTCAATCTGTCTCTGAAGTTATTGTTTTAAGTCTCATAGAAAAAGCCATGACAAATACTTTCAGGTCACCTTAAGAAGCAACAACGGACCTTTTGAGAATGTTAGTGCCCGGAAGGAAATTATTATTCACATTAGATTTAATGACAGTGAGACTTTTCTTCATGTGATTCTTTTTATTTTAACATGCAAAGTGTATTATTTTTGCTTAAAATGGATCAATGAAAATGTTGATTTTTGCCATATTCAGTTAAGCATGAGGCAAGATGCTTAAAAAACTTCCATATTTGGTTACTTGTAGTATGACATCATAAACACTGACAATGTCAGACATGCACTGAACCACATGCAGTTTATATTGAGAATGCAGATGGTGTAGAGGGAAATACAGCAAATTAGCAAAACAGCTTTAAAGACTGATTTTCGCCAAATTTCCCGCTTTTCTATTTTCAATCTTTAAAATTATTTAAACCAACAATCTGTGCAAAAATACTTCCTACTCAGAAGAAATATTCTTCATTGCAGCCATATTTTTGTCCCGTTGATGTTTTCAAAATAACCCTTTAGGTGTAATTACAATCAATATTAGTTTCTAACATAATTATTTATATTTCAGTTAAAAATACTTCAGCTTTTATGAAATTCTTACAGAGAGGTACTATACATGCCATTTTTTATCTGTCAGAAGCAGCATTTGATGTTGTATTGCCAAGAAACAAAGGGATAAAAAAAGCTGTTGAACACTTTTCAAGTTTTGTAATAAGTACATCTTGACTTGCAAATGTTTTCTATTATTAGATTCAAGTGAACATATTTAGAGTGTTGCTTACCTGTTATTGACAAATAAAATTTCCAAATGAGATCAACATTCCTTGCTTAGGCCTCAGACAGAGCTGTTCTGTGATGTACTTAATATGACACTGATCTGTCCTAATTTAAGAATATGAAGAAAAGCTGAAGGCTTTCAATGACTAAAATTGAATGCAAAGTAGTGTTTTCATACTTTTTCTTGTAGCAAGATAAGACTTTAACAGCAGTGTAGCACTTAAAAAATCTTGTTGAAGTAAATTCTTGATAAGTAGTGATAAACATTCAAACTAGTTGTTAATTTTATTTTTTATATGAAGGGACAGAACATTACTAGGAAATTCACTTAATTATGGGCAATGAAGTTGCATGAGCTTGGGTACCAAATAAATCTGTTCACAGATGTAAATGCTTTTAAAAAGTGTTAAGTCCTATAGATCTACACTGACACTAACGAGGTAGATTGAGTAATCACCTTTCAAAAGAAATCAATCAATAGTGTATCAAACTATCTTGGGTACTGTTGATTTGCTGGTTTTAACACAGGAAAGTTCTTCAGTAGTGTCATTTTGCTTTGCTTTGCAGCTCCAAAGATTCTTTGTCTTTTAAGGGGTGTTAACAAAGTTAGCCACCTACTATGGTTTATGAAACTTTACACTCCCACAAAGAGATGCTACATCTCTGATTTGCAGTCTGCACTGGGTTTGATTTATTATTATGCACTGTTCGAAATACCAGAGGGTAAGAGGAATAATTTTAGATTTCCATTCTTGTCTTAGTACAGTAAGATAAAATTTTGTATTGAAAAAGTATTGGAGTGGTACTATAGTCCTGTGCAAATATATGTTGTTTTCTACACCAGAAAACAACCTTGGTATGCCTTTTGAAGTCATTTTAGAGCACATAACCCAGATTTTAGTATGTGTATTTCTGAAAGAGGTAGAGATAGACATGCACATAAGAGATTACCAAGTCTGAGCCTAGAGGCTTCACTTCCTAACCCAGGTCTGGACAGATTCTTTTCTCTGAGTTTGTGAGAAATACATTCTAATGGAAGGCTGATGCTGACATAGTTAGACCTGGGAACAGTTGACTCTAGATTTCTCCTGGTATACCTTATCCAAGTCATCCGGGGATAACACTTCTTCATGGCTTCCCTTCCTCATCCACAAAGGTCTGGTGCCCACTGGATGGCATCCAGGACTCTGCTTAGATGTCTTCCCTGTGCAATCCCTTGGAAGGAGAATAATAAAGATATTTCATTCTGTTTCAACTCCTTTACAAAAGAAAATCCAAAACTTCACAGTAAAATTAAGACTAAATATTGCAGTCTCTTCACTGCTACCACCAGAACTCTACTCACAATGAAACACAAAAGATTCATCTTCATTCCCCTCAGAACTTGGTTCAGTCTTGCCCACAGTTAGCTATATCACCAAAGTTTAGGGGCTTTCAGTGAAAGATTGGCTGAGATTGTGGTGGAACCCGAAAGCGGATAAACATTATCAGGCTCTTGATCTTTTAGGGAAAACCCCCACACATTCCTGTATGGTATATGTTGCTTGGTTCAATAATATTAGAGTTTCATCATACATGAAGAAGTCTTTTCTTTTCCTCTTTTTGATTTCTGCTTGAAATTCCTGAGAAGGAGAGAACAGAAAAATTCAGAGCCATGTTTCTCTTTAGCAAACAGTATTTCAGTTAGTATCTCTCCAGAACAGCATTTTGATTTTCATAGTGAAAAAAAGAGAGGGGAAGGAAAAAAAAAAACCCAGCAAAAATAATAAACCAGGTAAGCAGCAAAGCTACTAAAAACAGCAGTGAAAATTAAAGCAATTGTCTGGAATTATATCAACAAATCCTCTATGCTTTTGCTAAATTTACATTAAAGTCATTGAAACACATTTACATGTCAATAAAACAGTGAACAGACAGAGATTTTCATGCCTCTAGCAAAGTGCTGTATTCCAAATTTAGCTCCGAATTCTTTAGCAGCTCCGACTTCAGTAAGTTTTACCAGACAATTTTGTTGCCTGACCCCAGGCCCTGGTTTCTGTTTTTCATTTCCACTATGGCTTATTTATTCTTGATAGAATGACAGATGTGCCGCCCTCTCCAGGCCACAGCTCTATCTGTGCTTGGATCAGCCTGCCAGGAATATCATTAGTGCAACCAACACATCCATTGGGGAGGTAACACCATTCCTGAGAGAGGTCCTGGCCAGTTGCACAGCTGATGGAAATCTGTGCTGTGGAGCAAGAAAGATTTGCAGCAGCTGAGACACTGACAGTGCCATTCCCAGCCATCCACTGACTCCAGTATCTCTTTCCAAATGGATATTCCCATACAGAATAGAAGTCTCCTGTCAGGTCATTCAGATGTGAGATTGTTTGTTGTTTCCCAGTCCTGGAGTATATTCTTCTCTTTTACAAAACAAGTCCTGTGACTCTTATGTTAAAATAAAGAGTTCTATATTTATTTCGAAATACAGAAACTTTTTTGTAAAGATGGCTCGTATGACAAGGAATGGTTTTATTTTTAGCTTATTTTTTATTAGTTATGCAACAAGAAAGACATATTGATAGAAAAATTATGCTTTTTTTCTTCCCTCTTCCACTTTAATTTGGGCATACATATGTAGATTTGGGGATCTTTCACTGCCAAACCCTCTATCACTCTCAGAGGGTTCTGTCTTGACTGACCTAAGCCTCATCCTGGTGCTAATGTGAAACAGATGAAAACTTTCTACTCTGAAGGGAAAAACAAAAAAAAAAAAAAAAAAGAGAGAAACAAGACAGAAGATATTGTCACTAGACACATATTTGTTGCTTGTAAAGTAGTTATATAGCTCCCTGGGCCCACTTTAAAACCAAGGCCAAGATCTGACCTCAGTGTTTTTCTCTGAGCAGATGCTTAGCTATGAATTCACTTGTCACTTAAGAAAGGAGCCCTTGATTTTTATTTTTTTTCCTTCTTCTACCCTCATAACAATTGTTCCTTTAAAACAGTTGCATCCACATTTTCTGTGTAAAGATTTTCCTCTAATGTCACTGGGAGCAACACGTCATGATGGAATGTATTTAAAGACTGATGCTATCATTTTCCAATAATTTGAATCATTTTTTTCCAGATTGATGAGCTTGTCTTTTCCAAGGGTACTTCCTCAAATGCTTTCAGCTTTGTGGTTAGGTATTTTGGTGTCCTCAGATCATGGCTTGAAGCCTGCTGTAAAATGCCAGGAGGAGGTGGAGAGAGGAGATGAGTGAAGGCCTGCACAGGACCCACGGCACATCTGTGCTGTACAGAACGTGTGAAGGCAGAGCTTCAGGGGCCACCATGCAGCAGAGGTTACCTTGTCAGAAACCTTGGCATGCCTCTCAGTCACCACATGGCATTTTTAGACCTTACTCATCAGCTTTTTACCCAATACAGTTGAGTAAAGCATTCACAGGAAAACAACAAACCTCTCACAGTTCCTCTGGTTTCAGGTTTCCTTATAAATTCAAAAATGAAGTGAAGTTCATTGCGATTTGCTAATGTTTGCTAATCTCTTGAGAAAAATAGACTGAGATTCAATGATTTGAAAGTGTGGGAAAGGAGTGGTTCTACTAAATGATATATGAATACTAGATCTGCCAATTCTAATTTTTCAATTTGGATTAGTCTGAAGTTTAATAATGCTTTGTTTATCACACAGACACTAAATAAAAAAGAGTACTTTATTGCCCTAAAGAAAGTTTATGGGATGTAAAGCAGTAGATGTTAAAAAAAAATTAAAATTAAATAAAAAAAAAGGAGAACCTCAACAGGATACTAAAATGCAAAATTTTTAAAATATATTTGTAAATGATTTGAAATGAAATTATCCAAAGTAATGAGTGGATCTCATAAAGCAATATGAGTATGGAATGGAAATGAAGGGATATTATCATGAAGAGAAATAAGAAGACTCAGATGTGACTTAAATATTGAATACATTAAACTTAATAAACATGGAGAGGTCTGGAATCAGCAGCAGAGACAAAACTGAGCCAAAGTGTCTGGTTAGTAATAATGAATATTTAATTTTTTGTACTAAAAGCCCTCTCAGAAAAGTTTCTATGAAAGCATGAGCATTTCTCATGCCATAGGAGAAGCAACTCTTTATTTATTGTATTAGACAAAGAAACTATTTCCAGTGTGAATGTATTCTTGAAAAACTTTTACATTTAAGATACAAGGACACTTCTTATAAACCCTTTATCTTGGTGAAATCTTATGATTGACTGCTATAAACATACTACATATTATACTGGAGACCCTTTTTCTAAACATCAGCAATGATCTCAGTCTTATTTATCAGAGCAGGAGGTACCGTAGTCTTCAGAATAAGAACTGCTTCTTATACTGGATTTTTATGGAGAATGTTGCTGTGGACAGGAGGTCTCTAATTGTCTAATTTAATTTTTTTCCAGCATTACCGCTTGGCTTGACTTAGGCTTTTAGAAAATACTGACAAAGTCACAGCAGCTGTATCAGGGACAGAGGCTGCAGCTTCCCTGGCTGATCTACACAGAAGGACCCCAGATAGATCCCCTGGCTCTAGAAGGACTGCCATGAGTGGCATTAATGGCATAAATGGCTCTGGATGGGCACATGTGCCAGTTCCATGAAACTGCTTGAAGATGCATGATCTTCATTCAACCAAAAAATTATAAGGGTCCAATAACATAATACAATCAATACAAGCAAGAGCAGTGATTTTGTAAGTTTTGTTGCTGATATGCTGGAAATGTTGGGATTCCTTGGCAATGAACTGTATGTTTAGATGAGGAGCAGGTTAACATATCCAGGCTAAATATCCCTCTGGGAAAAGTAGAGCTGCTTCAGTGTTTGGAGATATTTCCTAGAGAATACTGACTTGGACAATTTATCATCTCCAACTGGCTGGCTCTTACTGTTTTCATAAACTGCTAAGAGCTTTATGTTAAATAAGTCTTGTTTATGATCATATCCACAGGGGGATTAATGTAGTTAAGGGTTAATATAGTTAAGACACCTGAGGAATACAAAATTTGGCAAATATTTCAGCTTTAATAAAGAAGTAGGGTCATGTACACTGGATTGTTGTGCTGGCCAAATGTTCAAGTGTGTGGCAAATTTGACTTATTTTCCACCAAGCCATCATAATAAATCTTAGTTTTGGGGTTTTTGGGTTTTTTTCCCCCCCTCTACGTTGTTGTTAAACACAAAGTTTAGACATGCATTTCTGGCAGCACGCTGCCAGCCCGGCGCTCTGCTTTACTGTCTGCAGCAGAACGCATGAACGCCACCAGATGCTGCCAAACAAGCGGGATTTATCAATGTTTGTGTGATCGATTGTGTTTGCAGCGGGATTTATAAATGTTTGTGGGATCGGTTGTGTTTGCAGCGGGATTTATAAATGTTTATGGGATCGGTTGTGTTTGCAGCGAGATTTATAAATGTTTGTGTGATCGATTGTGTTTGCAGCGGGATTTATAAATGTTTGTGGGATCGGTTGTGTTTGCAGCGGGATTTATAAATGTTTATGGGATCAGTTGTGTTTGCAGCGGGATTTATCAATGTTTGTGTGATCGGTTGTGTTTGCAGTGGGATTTATAAATGTTTATGGGATCAGTTGTGTTTGCAGCGAGATTTATAAATGTTTGTGTGATCGGTTGTGTTTGCAGCGGGATTTATAAATGTTTATGGGATCGGTTGTGTTTGCAGCGAGATTTATAAATGTTTGTGGGATCGGTTGTGTTTGCCGTGAGATTTATCAATGTGTGATCGGTTGTGTTTGCAGCGGGATTTATCAATGTTTGTGGGATCGGTTGTGTTTGCAGCGGGATTTATCAATGTTTGTGGGATCGGTTGTGTTTGCAGCGGGATTTATCAATGTTTGTGGGATCGGTTGTGTTTGCAGCGGGATTTATCAATGTTTGTGGGATCGGTTGTGTTTGCAGCTCTGAGGGCCGGCAAGGCCGCGCTGCTCCCTCAGGCCGTCGGTGCCAGGCCGGGGATGCCGGGCCGGGAGCGGCGGCTCGAGAGCGACCCCGCGCGGCCGCACCCGGAACAGCCACAGGGCCCCGCGGGGGGACGCGGGGCCGAGCCCGCCCGGGGCTGAGCCCGCCCTGTCCCGAGCCGGGCTCCAGCAGGCAGATGGGGAAGCAGTCCCTGGCGTTTAATCGAGGATTCAGGGAAGCATCAACAATTCTTTTTCCATATGTGTTTTCACTTATGCGCTCATTTCACTCGCACACCGCCCCCGCCCCCTGTCCCAGCTGCGGCTTGCACCTAAAAAGGACACCTGACCCGCTCTCGGTTTCTATTTTATTATTTCTCCGCACCCCTCAAACTGTCAGAATAAAGAAATGCGGGTCGGGTTTTCGGCGTCAGGCCCCGCACAGCTGGGGAGCAGAGGTGGCTGTGCATCCCCCGGGCCAGCCCAGCTGTGTCCCCAGCTGTGTCCCCGGTCCCCACGCTGACCAGCGGAGCCGCTGTGCTGGCCACAGGCATCGGGGGCACCCATCCTGGCCACTCCGTCCTGTTTCCTCCAGACCTCTGATTTTCTATTTGCACACTGAGCAACCAAGGCTTTATGAGCCTCGAGTTCTTCCTCTGAGAGGTGTGTTAAAGCAATCAGAGAACTTGAGCTGAAACAGGGTTTAAACTTTTTTGTAGTACTTTCAAGTATTGTAGCCGCTCAAAGTATTACTGAAATAGACAGAAAAAATCACTAAAAAGTAATGTTCACATGCTCCTTGGCTTATTCTTCTGGAGACTGTGACTTCTGATATGTAAAAAAAGGGAACAGCTCTAGCTGACCAGGCTATGCTTTAGTGTCCACCTTTGCAGCATTACCAGTGTCACATTTGCTGTATGAGCATCATTGCCATCAGCTGTGTCTCAGAAAAAAAGCTTTGTTGTCTTCATCACTTTTTGCAAGACAGCACAATAAGCCACACACTGCTCGATTCCTCAACAGGAACAAGTTGTAAAAGTTTATTGCTGCAGTAAAAATAAGCATAAATCAGCAGACTGGCTTGATTTTACTGTTTTATACTGAAAATTATCTTGAAAGCCTCTGTCTCTGTTGTTTCTGTGTCCATGGGAAACTTGCCAAATATTATACCGAGTCTCCCACTATCATTTGCATACATTAAAAAATATAAGACTCCTTCACTATGGAATGGAAACTGTGCCCACATATAGCTCAAAGCTGGCTTGAGAGCAAGGATTTGGTACATTCTTATCTTCTTTAACAGTTACCCTAGAAGTTAATGTTCTTCTTGAACTGAAAAAGGTTTTTTGCATAAACATCTACTGTTTGAGAAACTTGCTGTTTAAATACTGAAAGCCAAATGATGACTTTGGTGTTCCACTGAAAATTTTACAACTGTAAAAGAATAGTTTTTTCTTTTCATTTCTTTGAAAAAATGTCAAAAACCTCCTCATCTGAACATTTTCTGACTCTCTATATGGAAACCATGGTTGCTGCCTTTCAGTGTTGAATGATATGTTGTGTATAAAATCAGTTCTAATTTATTCTAAGCCTTCTGAGTTATGTGCAAGGAAAAGACAGAAGTTTTCTGTTGGTTTAAGCAATGAGGTGCTTAGGTGATTTATTAAGCGAACTCGTATGTATTGCTGCTAACTCTTCTGGTTTTGTCATGAGTTTATAGTGTTTCTCTTAAGCAATCATTTCTTGGAACTGTGTAGTTTCATGATCCTCCTCGCCTTTTTAAACAAGAATCTATTATGTTTTAGACATCACGCAAGTATAAATTGTTTGTGAATATAAAGTAAATTTATTTCTAAGGCTGAAAAAACCTAACCAAAAAGAGTAATGAAATATAATTCATATTTATTTTAACCAGTCTGTATTCAAACTTATTTTAGGATTTTACTGGAACTTATTCTTAGTTTTCAGCTGTTTCAGTATTGTCATTTTTATTTAGAAAAAATAAATAGTAAAAAGTACTCACTCTCAAGTTTTAAATTAACTCTAAATAATTTTGAATAAAGTAAGTGCATATAATTTAATTTTATTTTAAGACAAAAAGCGCCAATGTGAACACTAGCCCTTCTGGAAACATGGACTATCATTCCCCTCTGCCCCAGTCTTAAAAAAACCCCAATTCAACAAGAGACAAAACTATGCAAATCACTGGCTCTGGGGACAAAGTTGCAGAATAAAAATGTAATTCAAAACAATATTTTTTTTAAATATGTGTCAGTCTTGAAAAAGATAGGAATGCTTACTTCTCTTCCACAGCTCATCAATGTAAATCAGTAAATATACTTCAACTTTTCATTGATGAAGTATTTGTGCAAGAGAAGAAAAATAACACAATTCATTGGTAATGTAGAGCATGGAATTACTGTGGGAGGTTTTTAATTGAAGGCAAGTATGATTGCTAAACCTGGACTTAAAGCTTTGTAAGAGTGGTTTTGGTGAGACTGGAAAACTTAGATTTTCACTCTCCCCATAACTGAGAATGGCTACAGCTCCTTTGTGTTGGTGAGCACCATCGGTCAGCTCCACAGTCACTGGTTTTTTTATTATTTTCTCTGTGCTAGAAATACCAAGTCTTTCCATTGCCAGAGAAAAATATAAATATTTTTTGGTAAAATAATTTTAGACACATTTTTCCTACTGGCAAAAACAGCTCTGAAACTGTTTGGAAGCTAAAGCTAAACAGAAGAGTAAACCTTTAGTGAATTTGATCTGCTGCTGTTATATTTGTGTAGTCACCCAAAGAGTGACCTGTGAATGGTCTTATGCCAACAAATAATCCCAAACATACAAAACCAAAATATTCTTACATATTTTGGCAAAACCCCTGTATGTCACAGGATGTGGCACTACAGAAACCTTTAGGTGCTGCCCCATTAAATGACTGGTTAAGTACCTGGCATAGATTTTACAACACTTCATATAGCCCCATGAAAGACATAAGATGTCCAATTAGTCCTTCATATCAGAATTTAGGTTGGATTTCATACTGTGACTTCCTGGTCAGAAACAAAACCAAGGCAACCTCTCCATCTGAACCACATACAAGACTGAAAAATAAAAGCAGCAGTTCTGGGTGGATGTGTTAGAGTTCTAAGACACATTGTTGGGGTTGGCAATGATTTGGCAGGCCCAAATGTCTGGAAAGGAGTAATTAACATATGGGATATTCTACTTCCAGAAGATAAGGCCAAAATAATTTTCCGCTTAAAAAAAAAATTCTCAAAGGAAATCTTATTCAAAGGAAATATTATTCAAAGGAAGCCTTCTTAGATCTTGATTCCTATACCTAAAAATGCATAAGAATAACACAATGCCTGCCATCAGGGCAGAAACTCAATCTTATTAGGTGAATGTCCACCCTTAGGGATTATTGTAAATCAAAAAAGGATTAATAATTTCCATAGCTGCTCTCCCAGTTCTGTGAGTCACAAACTTTGAAGATGTTTATGTTCCCCTGACCAGGTCATGAATAACTTTCTTCTGCTGCTGTGTTAATAGGTGAATTATCACACTCTGAGTAACAATCCAAAGTAATAAAATTGTACTAATCCCTGCCCTGAATAATGAAAACTGGTTTCAAATGAAAATTGCTACCAGAATAAAGACCCCAAAACGATATCCTAACAAACACTCTTTATTTAATTTCTTATGGTTTTAAAACTATAGGTATTTTAGTCTTATGATGGGTCTTGTGTGCAGCTCTAAATTTCACTCTAATAGTAATTTACCCTTTAGTCTCCCATTGCCAGGAAACTTAGTGTTGTAGTCTTACTGGCTGACTGACTGAACTGGCCTTTTCTGAACTGTAAGCATGACTAATTATTAGGAAAGTAGAGTGCAGAAACAGAATTTAAGAGATTTATAATATTTGGAAAACACATTTCCTATAATAACAACAGGGTTGGTTTTGCATTCATGGCCATATGAGGCAGAGAACCATTAGGGAAAAAAAAAAAAGAAAGGAAAAAAAGAGCAGTGTTTACTGGAAGAGCTGAATGCCTAAAAAAAATCACTAAGGTTAGCAATCATGCAACTTCAGTATTTAGTCATATGAGTGTGTGCTAACTGAGGTACTCCTAGCCAGAGGACATAAAAATGCTTTCTCAAACTGCTATGTGCAATTTTAACTAATCAGGCCAGTAATACAGATGGGCAAACCTCAAAAGGTTCAGAGTATGGACACTGTTCCAGTAAGAACACATGCACATTTGAGTGATTATCTCCTTTCGTGTTTGCAAAATTGGACTGGAATCCTGACAAAAGTGAGCTTTTTTCTCCAGGGATAATTCAGCACTTTTAGTCATGACTGCAAAGCAAGCTGTCTTCTCTTGGGGTAATTCAGCACTTCCAGACTGGAAATGCAGACATGCAACTAAACCAGAAAGGACATATACATGCAGAAAAAAATTTCTTTCCTTCTGAAAAAGATTGGTTATGTATCTTTTTAATTCCCTTATCTCTAGTCTAGCAGCATAAATACTGTGGAAAATTAAAAGATGTAGCCTACAACTTGCATTTTCCAAAACAACATTTAAAGTACATATATACAAGCATGTGCATTAGGAAAAACAGAAATAAAAACAGGCTTTGGGATGAAGAGAAAATAATTAAGTTTCATATCTTTTTCAGGTGATCTCCTAATGTTTGAATATTTGATACCTGAAGTTACATGAATTATCAAGACCAGGAGACTCCTAAATATACCTATATCAGGAGACCTTTATCCATTAAGAAAGAAAAGCTATTTTCCAAGTTTTTTGATCCAAACTGACAATAATAAATGATTGTGTTAATTGTATGCTGAATGATTTAGACTACCATATAAATTTCACTTTAGCTGAAGCCAAAAATTCTAGGTAAAAAAAGTAGTATTGTGGTTTTATAAAAAGAGAGAAAGAGAGAGGAAATGCTGTACAGATACAGATATTCACAAACCCAACGTGAACATAAATATTATGGAAAAGCATCACCAGGTAGACACTGAACCACATTTGATCAAAACTCAGGCAATACATTACTGAGAGTCTTGTATTCAGGGACTTTTCTCTATGGAAAAAAGGAAGCAGTTCTGAATACTCAGTTGTTTAAAAAATATTTTATTTGTTTCACAAAAAGCAGTGAAAAATAATGTTTGATACCAGTTCCACAGAAATCTGTAAGATCCAAGATGTTCACCTAATTGTAGACATTTAGCTAAGTCAGGAAATTCAGGTTCAAGACTTGCCAGAATCCCTGTGTCCATGGTAAAATAAAGGAAAGTGAATTGAATTGAAACTGAACTGTACAGGCACTTCCCTTTCTAGGTAATTTGAAAGGAAGTGTTCTCATATGTTAAATAATCAACTGTAATTGCTTATGACTATAATGTTTATGCTGTTTGAATGTATGCTGACATATTTGTATCTGGTTGTATAAACCTATCCTCAAAGGAAATTTGGTGTTCCTGCTTTGGAACTAAACACATGTAAACTGCTCCAGTCGACATGGGTGCTTTATTTCTGTCTCCTTCTGTGAGATATGGGTGATTCAGAAGGAGTGCTTAGGAAAAATGCATCCACAACATAAAAAATATGTCAGCTTGTGACCTCAGTGATGCCTGCCTCTATATAATTTTGAGACCATTACACTCAAACTGCAAATACAATAAGGTGGGACAGATGATTTGGAGGAAGTTTCAAAAAAAAAATCGAACAAAGCAGCAAAGCCAGAACAATGTCTTTTGTGGTTAAAGCTTGAAAAATATTTTTAGGATACTGGTGTTTTATGAGGACTTGAGGACAAATGGCTCATGCCTGATACAAAACAGGCTGGGAGTCTGGTAGATGTAAAAATCAAAATGGGGGGATGGAAACAAAGCAGCACACCAGGAAAATGATCTTTGCAAAGTCATCCTGGATTGGTATTCAGAATAGCCTGAGTGTGATTGTCTGAGGGAAAACTCTGAGGTAACTGAGAAGGGAAAGAGTGAGAGTCTGGGTGGAAATGAAAGTATATGAAATGCTGAATCTTTGAGAAGTTATTTAGAAACACATCTTTGAGAATTAAGCATACCCTGGTGAAAGGATCTAGTGGAAAACCTACTGGAGAATTTTCCCAGACTGCAGCGACTTGCAGGATGGCTCACTCCCGTTTAGGATAATCAAGCAGAAGTTAGTCCAAGTCAGGGCTTGGAGGAGCACATTTTTAGCTCTGCTGTGCCTGAGTTCACAGCTAAAGAGCTGTGAGGAGGCATCAGAGACAGTCTGAGACTGCCCTGACAGGAGCAGTCCAAACCAGAGACGTGTCTCTACAGATCGTCAGCAGAGATGGAAATCCAATTTAGGTATGAAATCGTGCAAGGAGGTGTGAAGCATGCAAAGGAGTCCAGAAGCAGAGCCCTGTGCAGCAGTTTGTAGTGAAAGGTGAAGGGAGGAAGGAAAGCATTCAAGGTTCACATAGTGAGAACCATTTGAATCATAGATGGAGACACTGGGGAGATTGACATTAAGGATATTACTATCCAACACGGCTTTTGGAAGAAGAACTTGTGTCAAAGACACCAAAGTCTTAATGAAAGTCTGAATTCAGCATCAGTTGTGTGGTTTGGATATGAAAACTTGGTCAGTTTGGGAAAAAATGATGCAGTGGAATATAGAAAGAACAGGAATTGGGTTACTGTGAATTTCCTCTGGCAGGAAGAGATGAAGAAAGGAACAGTAAGGGAGGAAAGAGGGACAGAAAGATTTTTGGCAGTGGAAGGTTTTTGAGCTTATTTGTAATGTAAAGTTGAAGTCACAGAGGTAAGGAGGCCTCCCTGGAGCTTGGAGGGAGCCACTCTTCTTTCATCTAAGGGACAAAGAAGAAAGTGAACTGGTCACCAGCAATGAGGCAGATGCTGAGACAGAGGGAGCTTTTTGATGTCTGTATAGGAAAGATACTAAAAAAAATATTGCTTTTTCTGTGATAGTTCTGTGAAAAGAAAAACTAAAAATGTACATAGAAAATAAACACATCTCAAAAAGAATCTCCAAAATAAGATACACAGGTCTGGGGAGAAATTTGAAAATGGCAGATGGGTTGGTAAGTTATACACACTTCTCAGTGGTACATCACTGCATGCTTACCTGATGCCAGCCTGGACGACCTGGATGCTTATTTAGTGTCTGGATGTGCCTCCCATTCAGAGCCTGAAATTTGTAAAAAATGCTTGGGGAACAATTTTCAAAAACAACTCTGTCAAATCTGTGAATGCTATATATATAAAAAAAAAAAAGAAAAGTAGGTTTCTGATGGCTTGAAAAATGTATGAAAAAGAAACCAACTCTACAGCTGCTTCTTATTAACACTATCTTCAGGAGTTTTTATAAGCTGTAAAATAGAACATGCCAACATTGTCAGTTATAATTAGGCTTCTATTTCAAGATTCCTTTAAAAAAATAGACACAAAATTTCTACACCAAAGGTGAATAATAGGCTTTTTATAAGTCTTTCTGACATAAAATGATGTTGAGGTTTAAGGGCAAACTATTTTAAGGACCAAAAGAACTCGTGGACTCTTCTAAAGTTCAGTGTCATGGCTATTATTTAAAATATCACATAAACCAGCATTTCTTACTGTAAATTAACATGGATGACATAAAGTTCATGAAATTACAAGAAATTACATCAATGAAGGTCTTGGGCTTTTACCTGTACTATTCCTTCATTCCTAGCTTTGTTTCAAGGAGAAAAGGATTCTCTACTCTAAGGTAAGATGTGTCTTCTGTACATTTCAAGGGCATTTTCTTCTTTTCAAGCATCTGTTTCTTTTAGAAGGGTGAATTTTACCTTGGAATTCCATGGGGAAATAAAATTTATCTTTAACCAAAGGCTCATTACTCGTGCATATTATTAGGTACATACAAAATGTAAAATTTTCTTGGCTCACCTCACATACTAATTTCAAGACAAAGTTCAGCCTCTACAGAAGCATTTTTATCCTGTAGTTTTAAACTTCAAATTTTATAGTTTTCATCTGGCAGGAGCTTAACTGAAATTGAATTTTGAAATTCCCACAGATCTCATCACAAGAAACTAATTTTGTTCTGAACAAGAAATAAATTAAGAATAATCACTACTGTAAGACTTGCACTGATGTCACCCAGTTCCATTATGAACCTTTAATTTCTAATTCAAAATTCTCAAATCCAAAGACTGACCTTTTTAAAGCTTCCAAATACAGCCAGAGCTACTTTCTAAGGTCTTCCTTACATCTTCTTATTCTTTAGACTTTTAAAATAAATAATGCCTATTTCCTAAAAAAAAAAAAAAAAAAAAAAAAAAAGATCGATAATCCACACTACGCACCTCCTAGAACCAAAACATGATACTTTTCAATTGGGGTAAAAAAGCATCTTTATAATTCAGACATGAATCCCAGATGTAGGAAGCAAACATAAATTTTACCTAAAGTTCTCTTTTGCTACTTCTGTTACCCATAAGTTGCCTAGATGTACATGTGTATATTTAGGCAGAGAAAAAGATAGAAACCAAGGGACTTAAATGATCTGCATGATTCTGTATTTCCAAAATTAAATTTCCTTCACATATTTTTAAGTCACAATAGGCACAAGAAGTATCTAGATATGCTGGCAACTGATAGAGTGAAGAGAACTTTATTTTTTGTGTGCTGTATACTGGTTTTAGCCTAAACTATTGAAGAGAACAAATGAGTTCTCTTCAATAAAACACCACAGGCAGTGTGGGAAGTAAAGGCAGTTCCTGATTTTAACAGAGAATTCCCTTGCAAACTCACTATTTTCCTGTGTTCTTGTAAGCCATATGTTACATGAGATGATTCCTGTCCAGAGCATATGTTTTAAAATGAGACCATTTTAGAATGTCAGACATGGCCTATGGCTACAGACCACACATATATCAAAATTAGGTAATTCACTGCTGATATCTAGTAACAAAATTGGGAGCCCTCCCCCCCACTTTTTATATCTTTAGTCAGTCACACGTCAGGAATGTATTGTTTTCATTTAACTTTTTCTCTTTTGGAAAGAGGAAAAGATAAGGCCAGATTACGCTCTGGGAGCAGTCTATTTATTGCAGCAGACACCAGATTTAAATCAATATGCCCCACTATAGATCTGATTCCCAGGCTTGCATTTTATAGGAAAAAAAAAATCATTTGAATTACTATAGAGCTTTGGGGGTTGAGCTGGATCCACCTTTCTCAGGCCATGCTTCCCCAGCTGGGCACTGTCAGATTCAAGATTTCAGTAGAACTAATTAGCTCAATCACAGCATGAATTAATGCAACTGGATGGGCTTCAAACTGAAGCTACCTTCCACCCATCTGTCTCAAAGAATGGGCAGAGGACTGAGCTCTGCTTGTGCGCTGCCTTGCCTTAAGCCTCCAGCACAGGTTTGCCTCCAGCTTCACACTGCAATTCATAGTGTGAAACTAAAAGTGAGAAAATCTAAGTTATCTAAGTTATCTAAAATCTAAGGCTACAAAGATATAAAAGTAACTTGGTGTTGCTTAGGTGCACTTGCCATCCAATACACCACTTACACCACTTCCCACTCTTTGTTTTAGATTAATTGAAACTACAAACTTTGGTATTTCTCATAACTGCATTGCACAGCCAGTGCCTATTTCTGTGCATAATTTTCAAAGTCTACATTTGCTATGAAGTGAGAGACGGAACAGGTTTATTGCAAGCAGACGACAACTGTAATGACTTGCCTTGAGCTAGAGAAAAATTTCAGTGCATGTTAATGCATTAATTTGAGTGGCTGGGACTAAAGCTAAAACAAGTATTTGCAACTGTACTAATGACTGGATAGCAGTTCTTCACTGAACTAATTATACTGCCAGGGGCTTTAGTCTCAGGAGGGTCAAACAGAAGTTGTAAACACAACTGAAACGAGGAGCATAATCAGCTGCTGCTGTGGAAGAGAAGGAAAATCAAGAATTTGATTCTGCTGGCTCTTAGACTTAGAATTTTAGCTCTCTTGATTACCTCAGGCTCTTTTTCATGCCCCTGGGAATATGTCATGGAAATAGAGCAAGGAGGAGGGGAGCAAGGGCAAAACAGGCAATCTGACCTCCATCTAGGTCTGTAAGAGCCCCCCCACAATGTGAGTCTGGGCAGGGCTGGCCATGCTGGGAATGTGCTGACTCCATCCAGTGTCCCTGGCCAATGTAATGGGGATCTCTGATATTCCCTTCACATTTGTCAAGGTCTCCAGGATAAGAGATCAGTAACTTCCTTCCCACAAGGAGTACAATGGTCTCTGAACAACAGCTGCATTCATAAGTGGAAGTTATTTGAGATTTAATTGAGATTTTTAAAATTCTCTGGAGTCTTAAATCCATTAACACAGCTTACGCTGAAAAGTAATTGACAGCACTTTGTCTGAAAGCGCCAGTCAGGCTCTTCTCCTCCTTCTCCTCCTCCTCCTCTTCCTCCTTGCTCAGGGCCCCATCTCAGTGCAAACAGCAACACTTGCCATGGTTTGTGGTCCCACAAAGAGCGGCGAGTGTGTCACACAAATGGCCCTGCTGCTGCAAGAGGCGACTGCTGCAGCTGCACAGCGCTGACCACAGCTCCACCAGAGGGGTTTTGTTTCCCATCCTCCTCCTTCCCTTCCATGAGTAGCTGGGCTGCAATCTGAGACAAATAGTTGCACTGTGTCTGCTCGCTGCATGAGCCGAGGTGAGCTGGGGAATGGTGGCTGCCAGGTTCCAGATTGATGGCGTGTCGAAACCCCAGAGCAAGATATGTTGGCAGCAAAGTGATCCTCCATGGGGAATCCAGCATAATATGCTTTCCAGATTTCTGGGCCAGCTTCCAGCTTCTCACTCCTATGTAAGCAACAACTATCCCTCATGAGGGAGAAGAAGGGCCCTTGCACTTGCTGCTGCTGATTGCCCTAATAAATGTGTTTAACATATGTATGTTTATAAAGCAGCCATAGGGAAGCAATTTGACTACCTCTTTCCACATATATCTTCCTTCTGCCTGCCTGAGGGCTGGCATGATGCCAGCCTGAAGACAATGCAGTATAAACTTGACAGCCATCTATTCATGCATATGGTCAGACAGAACACTGTTCCTTTGAGATTACTCCTCCTATGCTAAGCATGCTGCCAAAGGAAATTACAATACACTTTCCATTTTATGATGCAGATAATCAATGTTATAATATTCACGTTATCCCTGAATATTGGATTTTTTTTATTCTTGAGAAAAACTGAGCTTTTGTGACTGTTTTGAACCCTGTAGGTCTGAACCAGTTCCCCTGACTGCCATGCAAGACCTCAAAAGGCTCACTCCATAGTTACATTTCTCAGGATACTTTGTCTTGGGTATTGCTATGTTCAACCAAATTTAAATTTCTCTGTCTTTTAAGCAGCTTTTCCCAAGGCTAATTGAAGCTTCTCTTCAAACTCTCCATCAATTTCACCAAGTCAGGACAACTGCCTGCACTTGGTTTTGGCCTCTGAATAATTACTTGGTGAAATATTAAAAAAAACCAACTAAACAAAGTATATATCTTAAATTAGGGGAAAGTGAATTAGTTGCCTTGAAACTGGCAGATAATAGTTTTTTGTAGGTGTTTAGGGTGCTCTAAATAAGGAATTTAGGCATACCCTAACCATAGTGATTAAAATGTTCAGCCTGTGCTACAGTCACCATAGAGGTACAAACATCTCCAAAACCTCAATCATACCTCTATAGATACAAGTCTAAAATAGATAGGATGAAATATCTTCTGGGAAGAATTTTTTTCCATTGACTCTGGAACAACACTAGAGTCCTGTATTTTTGACAAATAAAATTGAGATTAATTCAACCCTAGAGCTGTACTAAATTTATAAGAGTTGCCTAAATTAAGCAGATCCTGGTAAGTCCTACCTCCAAAGAATCTTTCCATTATTCACTTTAGGAGCTCTTGGGATTACCCTACAGGTAGCCCCAGGGTTGAGTAATGAGGCAGCATTTTAAGAAATCAGTCTAAGATGAGCCTCCTTCTTTAAGGAATTACTTGCTTAAGCCTGCTTGCCACTATTACATCAATTTATCATAATTCATTAAAGCAGTGATGGCATTGTATTGGAAAACAGCCCTACCAAGTATGTCACTGGGAGATGTGACTGGAAAATAAAGAATAAATACCAAAATCAGAGCTGGAAACTTGATCTTGGTTCATATTATGTGCACACTGAGAGACTTGTGGACTTCCTTAGCCAGGCAAAGGTGACAACAAGAACAAAGGTGACAACAAGAACACTTTAAAAACACCTACAAGTATGGAATAGCTTTTTTCCTTCTGATCCAGGAGTTAAATCCTGAGCCTATCTCATGAGTTGATACTGTGCTGTACTCAAGGCCAGCTGTACTGTATGTGAACTAAGACACTGCTTTCTTTAAATTGTGTTTAAGGGAAAGGAATCTGCAAGGTAAGATCTGGTATGTCTCTCCAGGTAGGCAAGATACCAGTATCAGCAAAAGGTACTCAGACTGCAGTCAGAGGGAGCTGTCAATGTGCTCTGAGATATGACTGGCCACCTGGATTTACCCAAGAAGCACTTACAGTACTTTTCTCTCTTTCTCTGCCTTCTGGTTCCATGTATGTTTTCATGAAGTCTTGCATTCAATATATAAAAATTTATATATATAAATATACACACACATATATATTTACATGTATATGTGTGTGTGTGTGTACATATATCTATACATCTATATATTTATATATATATATATATATATATATATATATATACACACATATATATATACATTTTTTTTTAATCCTAGTTTTCAGGTTAAATTTAAAGTTATTGCCTTTCTCTTCAGCATACCTGGGAGTGAAGAAGTTCCTACAGAACAGCTGATTGACCTTTGTAATACTTAGGAAAACAATATTTAGTGAAATGAGGAAGCTGTAATAGGTTGGATATTCAGCTCTATTCTGTTGTTCAAATCCCTACAGAGAGCATGGACAAGAATATGAAAGATGCTTAAATATTGGCTTCCTCCTTGGTCAGTTAATACTAAAGTCTGGAAATTGTCCTATCACTTTCCATGCTACATGACAAATGTTATGGGGATGTTAACACAAACGACAAGTCATGAAAAAATGAGAACATACACATAGGAATTATTTTAAATGTTCTTGCTATTTTTGGAAAGAAAGGTATTGTCTTGAGTGAGTGGGTTCACAAATAAATATTTACAAGTTTTAAATTTAATAACAATTTTTAGGCATTTCTTTTGCTCTTTAGAAAAAGAGACAATTTATGGGGATATTGTCAAACAATATATTTTTAAACAGTACACATTATTGTTGTCTGTATTAAGTGAATGCTCAAGCAATAGAAGTTTGAATAAAACTACATTACGCTGAAGCACTTACATAGTACTCTAAGTGACACTGTGCACCCCTCAGGTTCATCACCAAAAGCATGAAATAGACTGTGAGCTCTTGGGTTATGAATATAGTTTCTCCACATTTAATGTACTGTCCTTTTCTTTTCTGGACCACTGTATTTTCTGGGAATACCAAAAACAATTGAATATTGCCACAAATTTGTAAATGAATGGGTTATTAAGATATTTTATTTCATAGACACCTTTCCTTATTTATTGATTTCTCTCACATATCTTGAAAATTTGCTGTTTAATAATGACCAGTTTCACAGAGTCCTGTGGTTTAATCCCAGCCCCACACAGCCACTCCCTCCCTCCTCCCTGGTGGGATAGGCAGAGAATTGGAAATGCAAAAGTGAGAAAACTCTTGGTTTGAGGCACAGACAGTTTAACAAGGAAAGGAAAAACTGTGTACACAAGAAAGCAGAACAAGGAATTCATTCACCACTTCCCATGGGCAGGCAGCTGTTCAGCCAGCCCCAGGACAGCAGGGCTCCATCACATGTAATGGTGACTTGGGATGACAAGCGCCAAAATTCTGAGCACACACCCCCCCCCCCCCACACACACACAGGGCTTCCTCCTTCCTCCCTCAGCTTTACACAGTGATCCTGAAGCCATAGGGTGTGGGACACCCCTTTGGTATGTCCCAGCTGTGTCCCCTCCCAGTCCCTTGTGCACCCCACTCTCCTCGCTGGGGGTGCAGTGAGAGGCAGAGCTCAGTGTCACTCAGGAGTGCTGCAGTTCACTCTGCAGCTCAGCAGTAACCACAACATCCCTGAATCATCAGCACTGCTTCCAGCACAAATCCAAAACACAGCCCCATACCAGCTACTGGGAAGAAAATTAACTCTGCCCCAGCCAAAACTAGCAGGCTGTGCTACTCCAGAAAAGCTCTGCTGAGTCACATGAGAAGTGATTTATATGTACTGTGCAAACCATCATCATCTCACAAAGAGAGCCACCTTCCTGTTTTCCTCTTACTAACTCAATGTCCTGAATATTTTTAAAAAAAAATTTGTTTATATATATATGCATGCATATAGTGATCATACCTGAAATTCAGCAGAGCTGTTTCAAAATCTGAATTGGAAATGAAGTGTCTGTTTTTAAAGAGAAATTGACACACAGAGATGTAAATATAAATCTGACCAGGCTGCAAGAAAATTAATGATGTAATTCATAATGTGCTTTACTTTGAATGACAGGCCATTTCTTTTTGACAACTCAGTCTTTAGTAATGTTTTCAAAGTATTCATTAGTGACACAGAGCTAACCTGAAGCTTAAAACCAGGTCCTTGCCCCAGTGACACTGTTTTTAGAGGAGAAGAAACTAATGAAAAGCAAGAAAGAGGAAAATCCCTTATTTGTAGCCATTATTAATGGCAAAATCTGTTTCTGTTTAAGTATCTCTCACTGCATATTGTATGTGAAAAAATGCAAGACAATTATTCCACATTCAGAAATGTTTCACCTCTGGGAAAACACTCAGCAGTGGCCATATTTTTCTACTGTTTTTTTCTTTAAGAATGTGAGAGATAATTTCCATATTTGTCAAAACTGTCTGTATTATTTTTGCTGTACTTTTTGCTGTAACACTCAGCTAAATATTTGCCATGGAAAGATTCTTGACCTTGGGATAACATGCAAAGGACCAATACAGCAATGTCTTATAGGCACTCAGTCATTGGAATTGCCAGTGGTCTTAATGCTAAACTTTTTTTAATCTTTTGGAAACATGAGTATTGTCTGCTATGAAATCTTTTCTTTATATACCATTAAAACCTATGTTATTTAAAAATACCTGTTATTTGTATTTTAGTGCAAACATAAAATTCGTGTACTTTCCAGTTTAAAAACAATGACTAATTAAACAGGCATGAATGCTATAAGCTATTTCACTTTCTAGCAGATCCAGTATGTTGCAAGGAAAAAGAAGTTTTCTATTTCTATATTTCAAATGTCAAAAAGACATTTGCAGAGGGATTAAAATATATTAAATGCTAGCCAAAATATGTTGTGTTTCAGTATACAGAGTATCTTGAAATCCTTCTGGCTACATTGATAACTAGTGGATGGAACTTTGTTAGATTGGCATTTCTGCAAAAAGCATGCACTGGGGCTGATTTCTGTGATAAACTCCTAATGAAAAGCTTGTCATTTGGTCATCTTGCACCATGAAGAACCTTATACTGAAAGGGAAATATCAATAGCAGAGTTTCACTTGCTCAGCAGTCATGGACAGAGCAGCCTGAGTGTCAAAAAGAAGTTTCTCCCTTATCTTATATCCTGAACTAACAAATGGCAGCGTGGCAAAGAGCACATGTTCAGCAAATGTGTTACTTCTGGCATGCCAAAATTCTAATGTCTGTAACTTAAATTTAGGGTCTTTATGGTTGGTTGGTTTTGTTTATTGGTTACTGGGGTTTTATTTTATTTTGTTGTGAGTGTTTTTGTGGGTTTTTTCTTCCCCCATAAAATCATAATGGAGGAGAATTGTATCAATGCCTTACAATGTAAGAAATTATTTCTGTGTAAAAAACTGCTTTGCTTTTTCAAAATGGTGTCTACCAGAGTAGAAAGAGTGATTTTCAGTTGACTTATCTTTTGCTAAGTTCAAATCCTCTTTCACTTACTATGGAAAGAAGCATGAATTTATTGTTCTGTTGTATTTGCCCAAAGGAATAACTAATTTGCCAAGATAGTGAGGAAAAAAATAAATCTGATATTTCTTTAATCTTCATTACTTTCTGAAATTATTATATAAATATAAGCTGACACATGAAAATTCATGCAGAAATTGGAGTGGACAGGGAGTGGAAGCTAAGGGGAGGTGATTCTTAAATTTACTAGGAATTATGCACATTTGACATTTTAGCAAGGGTATTGGTATGTGTTTTAAAGGTGATATATGGGGGAACACACTTGTAAAGGTAAGGAACCAGAGTCCATTTCTGCTGTTACATAAACCACTAAATGTCTCAAATACTTAATAAAAAATAGCTGTCAGCAGAATCACAACCAATGACATCTACACTACAATTGTATCATGCTTGACCATTTAAAATTAGAAGAATAATAACCTTCAGGTCTAATGCTTTCTTTAATGTCTTAGAACAGCCATAAAATATGGAGACTTACTTTGCATAAAAAGATAAATAAATAATATTTTTACCTGTGTGGGCACTTGTTTCAGAGTCAGTCACAACTAAATTTATCCCGCTCATTTCTGTTCACGCCTAACTCAGTTTTCCTAAAAAATAAAAGAATAGTTGAGTTGTGTTTGGACAATATATATTGACATTATCCATTTATTGTGATATTGCAAGAAACAATACAACATCCTAAGAGAAAAAGAAGAAAAGGAAATGGCTATACTTAGTAATTCATAGTACAGCTGAGATGAATTCTGCCTCTCCACCACATAAAAAAATTCTGTCAAGGTCATATTTTGTCATGTGGATTCAGAGCTCCTTCCTGGTTGATTTATCCAAACAACCACTGCTGACACAGCCCACTGCATTTGCTGGGTCCTGGATTAGGCTGGGGATGACCACATGGCTGGCAGACACTCCTTGCAATACTCATGTTTGTAGATGTGACTGATAGAGCTTTTTCTTCCTCACATTCCCTGTTTCAAGCCACCCTTGAAGAAATGGTAATTCCAGAAGAGCAAGAGGAATTTGTGTGCAAAGAAGCCACAGTTCAATGTAGGGAATGTCAAATGTGGCAGAATGAATAAATATGAATCCACATAGCTTGCACAGTGAAATAGAGACTTCAAAACAGAAAAATCTGAAGTGATTTCTATATTCACATGGTCTTCACTTCTAAACAAAATGTGCAACTTGTACAAAATATTTTTAAATATTATTTTAAAATGCTCAATTGACTGAAATATAAGACATTAGTCAGACATTTCTAGGAAACAAATTATTTTATGAAATCTTTCTGTCTTATTTTTATTTATACTCTACCACAGAGTTGATGAGACTGTCAAATATTGGCCTTATGTAAAAGAATTGGCAATATTTAAAAAGAAGAAAGTAATCCTGTAATAGAAACAGAATTTCTCCTTTAAGTCTCATATATTATATGACTCCAAGCTTCACATTTCTCTAATCCTCTCTCTTTTTCTACATTTCATTTTTGTGATTGATGAAACAACTTCAGTTGCACAAAATATTTATTTCTCTGAGTTTCTCATTTCTAACTTCATATCAGAGAGAAGGTGGTAAGGGAGAAGAAAAGATATGAATGACGTAGAAAGATAAACCAACCAGCAGCCCCTAGAGTGTTCTCATGACATCCACATTTTATTCACTTATCTTTTTATTTTCTAAACAAGGCTTCTTCACTGAAATAGCTGCTCATATGCCTTTCAGCAGGCAAATGGCCTTGTAGCCAACACACAAAAGCCTAATCACATTTCTCCTCTTGCTCTTTAGTGAGGTCCTAAGTTGAGATAAATGTGATGTGTGGCAGATGGCTGCAGAGCTAACGAAGCCCAGGTCAGTGTGACACTGAGTGAGAGCTGTGACCAGACAAGGTCAGGAGCCTGGCCCCAATTCTGCTAATAGCAGCATGGAGCTCTGCTGCTGCTCTGGCACTGTGGCAAAACTCAGCCCTCAGCTCAGGCACATATGCTGGGAAGAGCTTTCTTCACCTGAGCTCTTTTAATAACCCTCCATCACTATGAAATATCTGACCACTGGGGACTTGCCTGGCAAGTCTAACAAATTAGGGCTGCCTTTACAAGTAAACAGCTATGCCTGCCAGTGATTTCCATCTGTCCAGCACTGCCAGGTTCATTATGAGCATCAGGAGATGGAGTTAAACAGATGGCAGGAAATGTGCTTGGCCCTTGCACTCAGGAGAAGAGGACAAGAGGCAATTGCTTTGCATAACATCCCTTTCCCTTCATTACTTCACATTAGAATATGTAAATAGTCACCCTAGGAGGAATTTAAAAAGCACTTAGCATTGAAATATAAGGGTGCTACATGGATGAAGAGAGAGAAAGGAAGGGATGAAGTTTCCAGTGTTTGCAAACCAGAGTTTGCTTCCCAGCCCCCTCCATCCCCAAAGAGGTTTCAAGGGCTGCTTTTATTTCTGACACACTAAATACAACTACTTCTATATGTGTCTCTCTCATTCTCTTTGCCTGGCTGTCTCCAAAGGCTGCAGGAAGCTGTCAGGCAGCAGCTTGCAGTGCAGGAAGGCCCAAATGTGCATGTGAGACATGTGGAGTGTGCAGCTTCAGCCAGGCAGGCTCTGCTCAAAGTCCTCCTCAAAGCCCTCCTTCTCTTTTATTTTTATTTTTTTTCTTTTTTGTGAGTTGACATTGGAAGTGCAGAAAGCCTGCAAGCTGGTGGGAAAACATCATTAAACACTGCCCCTCACAGGAGTAAAGAAAATCATCCAATTTTCATGTGGAAATTTCAGCATCCTTGGATTAAAGCGGGAACACAAATAAAGCTGCATAGGACTTAAATCTCAAAGTAGGAAACTTATTTCTATACTGTGCCCTGCCAGAGAACTATTAGAGGATGCTAGGTCTTTCTGGGTCTAAACAAAAACAAATAAAACTTAGAAACAAACAGTTGAAATCATTGGACATGAGTGTTTGTGTGGAAGTTAGGCTGTCTGAACATGGATCCAAACTTTCTGGAAGACTGGCAGTATTTTTATGCATTATTATGCTGAATATATTGAGAGCCCCATCTCAGCTGAAGCCTGCAGTTGCTGCTGTAAAACAAGGAACAAACAGGAAAGAAGCAAGAGGAGAGGGTTAACACACAAGAGGGGTAAACAGCCTGGTTTCAATGGACTGATATCAGCATGAATCTGATAATCTGACCCACCAAGTTATATCTTTTCATCACATATTAAAGGAATAGATTGCATTAAAAAAAATCAACCAGGAAGACAAGATACAGTGGCAATAGTCTGTCAAGATTTTCCTCTTCATTGAAGAATCTAGAGTTCACATAATGACTGGAAGATGCATGATGCCCAGTAGTATTTAGACACTTAAAAATGCAATCTGGGCAGCTTCTGAGAGGAAGGACACTGCAGAGTAATATCATCAGGTCTGGGATGAGTCCAAGTCATATTTTGAATCCTGAACAAATACTGGAGCATAAAGAGGTCTGTGAATATGATGCACATAAACACACAAGTCAGGAGGGCACCGAGCAGCAGCTGCCAGCACACTTTCTCCAAAAGGGAATTATATACCTCAATCAAATGCCCTGTAGTAGCAGTCTAGTGCCCCCTCTGCTCCAGCTGAGAGCAGATGCTCAGAGGCCAGCAAGGAGTGCTGTATTTTAACAGAGTTCTGAGAAAGACTCTCACAGAAGAATAGGAAAAATGTTTCCCACTTGCCAGCTTTCCGATGGCAGACTGCTAGATTTCAGGAGGGCTAGCAGCCTGGGCTACCAGATGTTCAAAAATCCCAGACAAAAGACCATGGTGTCAGCAAAGAAGGGGTCTCCTGCACACCAAGGACAAAGCTTGCAGTCCAGGCTTGTCTGCAATACAGGAGGCTCGTCACACATGTGCACATCTACTGAGAGTCCAAGATATGTCCAAAAATGAGACTCATAAACCCTACTGCCTGTAGGCCTGCCAGTTCTGACAGGTCTGAGTCTGGAGGCTGCACACAGAGTGAAAGGCTCCTCTGTGCTTGTGGAGGCAGGAGGTGGCACATCTAACCTTTAAGTCTCAAACCTTCCATGACTTCTCCTTAACAAAATTCATGAAACACAAATGTTTCCCCCTCGATCATCTTTATCGACTTAAATAAAAACCACTCCACATCCTGTCATGAAAACATGGTGTCAGTGTATTTTCCATACAACTTTTCTCCCCTCCTCCTTGATTTCTTCTCTCATCATCCAATTTCCTACTTCTGGCTCAAAGAATTCAGCAAACTGAATTTAATACGTATGTTTACTATTTTCTTTTTGTTGGCCTCAGTGTTTCACTCTACATTTTTACTTGTAAGAATTTAACTTGTATTTCACTGTCTCTTACCAAACCATATTTCCAGCTTTTGAAGCATTTCTGCCCAACAGCTCAGGTACCCTGCACACCCTTGCTATTAAGAGCACCAGTGAATCCTTTCACATCTTCCTCCTTGCAAGGTTAGACATGGTTTCTGGGAGTCTCTTATCCCACACAGGAATTGCCTGCACACTATATACAGGGATCAACTGATATTCTTGCTTCTAATTAGTGTAAGATTTCTTTGTACCTTCTAGGCCATTCTCTTTTACATAGCCTAGCACCCTGATTAATTTTGGCATATGCTGCTCCCCCTGTCAAACCCAATTATACTGTAGCCCCTGTTACTTAGGGGTTTGACAGCAGTTCATAAAGCAATTTTTATTTGGGATGAGATTAGACTCTCTTGCTCTAGTTTGGAGATGGTGATTGCTTCCCTGCAGCTGCTTTCTGTGCATTTTTTTCCTTATTTTTCTGGCAACACATTGGTGTATGGAGTTATTGGATTTCAGGCTGAAGTGGAAAGGAGTATTTGGACTCATTCTCCAGCCATCCCAGGGGTGTGCTCTGGGTATGTGATCCTAGACAGGGAGGCTGGGAAAAGAGGATATCACCAAAGAAACCATTCTTGTCCTTAGTAAATTGCACCAGTGTTCGCTCCTTGCCCTAAAGATCTGCAGCTTTTCCTCTTCAACTGGGAAAAAAAAAGGATATGAATTTACAGGCTTATTTAGCTGAGCCAGGCTCAGAAAGTGCCTATGCCTATAATTTCAGTGTGAGATCCTGCTGAAATTAGAGTGTGGTCACAATTTGCTTTCTCTGCCACTGCCCCTTTGCCCACTTTCCTCTAGTGACATCTTGTATTTTATCAGGATCTCCTGGCAGGGACATGTCTGTGGACCTCTTTAAAGGTGGGCAGACATACACAGAGAAAGATACAGACACAGATAAAGTGAACAGCAAGACCAGGGATACAGATGTACAGAAGAGACTGCTTAAAAATCTTTGTAGTGCACCCATCAGACATGCAAACATTGTGTGTGAAGTTTCAACCACACAAAACCCCAAATGAAGCTCCAGTTGGTCAGGCTCTGTGAAACACAGAATACATACAATATTTTCTCCAATGGTCTCTTTTTTTAAAAAAGGCAAGGGTTCCCCCAAGTGCTGTATCCTTATTCAGCATCTCCAGCTACAGAAGTTTATTTAGAGTTTGCATTAGTAAAGAATCCAGTCTCTTTTTTCACGCACTGAACTTTTTCTCAGTTGAAAAGGAATTGTTTGCTTCAAGGGTCTTGAACAGACAGCAGATTTTGGTTTGCCTTACCAAGGTGTCAGGAGCCTGTGGGATCACCTGAACTGTCTTTGCCCTCCAATTGTCTCTGCAACACCTCCCACTGCAGCACCTTAAAACACCAGTAAAATCCTTTGTCTGCATTTTCTCAGGCTTAATTTTTATTTCTCATTAGGAATTCACTAAGGAAAATGAAAGAAACAAATGCTTGTAGGAGGGACCAGAACACATCTACCCCTTCCTGCAATGAAGGAAACTTTTACAAGGTTCAGGAGGATTTAAAAATTCTGACAACATTTTTGATTTTCGAGTTAAAATAAACTTGAATTTAAACAACAGTGGAATTGATCTTATGTAGCTGGAAGTATTTATTTATTCACATGAAGCTATTTAATATAAGTAAAAATCAAGTACATTGAAAATATAGTTTCCACATATTTTATATCAACTGTGAGCATTGCATTTTGTTCATATAGAAATTTTAAAAAGTATAAATCATGGTTCTTCAGTTGTTCATAGAGAGGCTGCAGCCATTTTTTTTTTTCATTTTCCTTGTTCTGCAGCTTTATGGGGCATGTCAACATTGTCCCAACATTCCTTGTCATTAGCAGGCTAAAACACCTTCCATTTCCTGGAGATTAGACACTCCAGAGAGAAGAGGTTTTGCTGTATCCCCTCTGTCTGCTGAGACAGCTGTAATGGCTGCGTGCACCTGTGGCACAACAGCCACCAGCAGCCAGCTAGTATTGTTTATTGTTAATGAGGCATATAATTGCTGCAGTTAATCCAGCTTCTGAGGTTACTAGGTAAAGGGAAGAAAACTGCAGTGAAACTGGATAGGGTTACAGAGTGAGCAGAGTGTCTCCAGCATTTAATTTAGCTCTAACAAGGCAGCTAGTGTTAGATCTCGACTGATTGTTAAAGAGCACTTACTGATGTTAATAACCATAATAATCAACTATAACTGGCATAAATTAATTCAGCATTACAATACAGAAGTAATAAAATGGGTAATCATTATGCTCTTTAAATTATATTAATGTGCACATTCAACCATATCAAATGGTTTAACTGTTAACCAATATAGCAATAGTAAATTAATTTGGAAGAAATGCAATGCAGCAAACAAACCCTAATTGCCATTTAATAAGTATGGTAATTTCTATTTAATTTGGCTACACTGTCCTGTTGAAAGGGAAAAAAACTAAAGTATGTAGAGTTAGGAAAAAATATGTTTAAGTGGTTCAACATGACTAATTGAAAGAAAGCTCTACAGTTCTGTGGTCTCATTTCTCTGTGTTTGGTTCTTTCTATATTAGAGTCTCCTCTGGCCCTCCAAAGTCTGCCTTGCTCCAGATTTGCCTTTGATATTGATCCAGCCAACAAGCAGCTGGCTGTGAGTCCCCAAATGTCTCAATATAATATTGACAGAGTGTGTCCAAGTGTTTTATTAACAGATTAAGGGACAGGAAAAAATACGGACATATCCTATGCATCCCCTCAACCCAGGAATCTCAAAATAGCAGTACAAATCTTTTTATGAAGCTACATTGGAAGGAGGTTAAAATTTTTATATAACTAAATGTATGTGGTACCCAAAGGTCAGGGTGAATAGAAAATGGATTTCAGCCTCCACTAAATCCTAAAGCTGCAACACACTTCTTTTAAAGCTTTGCTGCTGTGCAAATAAACCAGAGGCAGGGAGATATTAATTAAACAGCCAAGGCAAAAAATCTACAGCTGCTCCTGCTGCAGTCCCATAAGGGGTCTAGATGCTGCTAATCCTTTGTATCAGGAAATGCAAAGGTTCCCATTTCAAATCCATGGGATGAGAATCCATTACAGTCAAGACGTAGGTGGCAATTCTTTGTCTGCACTTTTGTTGTATTTTGTTTTCACATATCACCATAACACTGTCCTGGCTCTCTCTCCACGTTTCAGGGTTTGTATATCAGTGGAGGGAGCAGTTCTTGCAGAGAAGAATAAAGGTCTAAGGTCTAAGATAAGCAGAAATGCAGGGACAGACCAGGCAAGAAATTGGAGCACAGATCTGTGGATGGGGAGAGAGGAGCAAAATCCTGAGCTTTCTGTCTCTCTATTCCTGCCACCAATGTCAAGCCTGGGATCCCCCGAACTTTGAACTGGTTGCAGCACTAAATGCAACAACATTGAAGTAATTTAGTATCAGCCCATTAAAGAGTCATGAACTAAACAATGTCCTGCCAAAAGCATTTTCAAAAAGATTGGAATAAACCACCTCGTCTTTACATCTACTGTTTTCAATCAGCTGGAAAAGATGTTTCGAAAAATCTTTTTTGCCCAGAATTCTTACAATTTCTCGAAATTTGCACTGTGCTGCTTACTGCTGCTAACCCAAGAGATGCTTATGAGATTTGAAGCTGCTGATTGTGACTGGTTTGGGAGCTAAACACCAGACACTTGGCAAAGTGCTTTAGCAGTCAGGTAGTTGTTCCTCTGAGCTTTCCCCAGGAATGAAAATCAGAGGGGATTTTCTTTCAGTCAACAGGACAAGCTGAACAATCAACCATATCTCCTGAGACAGAGGTGGGGGGAAATACATTAAAAAAATCAGTCAGTTCTGGAGACATTCAATCTGCCTCTTTTCTACTGGGGAATTAGAAAGCTGGGATTGTCATTATGTTGTCATTTTACATGTTCAATAAAATACATCTTAATTCCCAGTGTGAGAATCAGTATTCCCATTGGATTCTTCTGATAGGAAGACCTGGCCTTTTTTGAGATGAATCAGATTTTTCTTCAGGAAAATAGCATCATATAATCTTTTAGCATTAAAATGAGTTCATACTACTTTTAAGAGGAAAAATAAGTCTAATACTCTGCCTTTAAATCTCTCATAGTTACTTTGCCTGATGTCAAAGCCAAACACAGCTGCAGTGGAGCAGCTTCTCCTCCTGTGTGTCTGAGTCTGTCCATCAGCACCAGAGCACAGCACACAGACCTGTGGGATGTTGTCAGTGGGGCAAATCTCTCTCACCTTGTGAAGCCATTTTGTTTAATTTATCTTGAACATTTTTCTGCTGTTGTCACTTTCTGCTGGCCCATAGGAAAGGAAGTGGAGCCTCCAGATTGTGATCCACTGAGGGAGTGTCCTCACACACCTGGCCTAAAGCAATTGCTTGAGTTGTCTTCTTAATTGCTGATCACTGACTCTGGGAGGAGCTACCCCATTGCTCCATATGGATTTTTCCTTACAAATCATCCTCCAAAATGACTGAATGTTTCTGTGAGAGGCAGAACCAGGGTGTTTCTGTGAGAGGCAGAACCAGAGTGGCCATAACAAACTGCATCAGAAGGTACAGCAAACAAAAAGGTGGAAAAACTCATAGTTTTAGTCACAAATAATGTCTTTTTTTTTTTTTTTTTTTTTTTTTTTTTGCCAGGGTGGAAGAAAATACTATTTCCAAGAAGTTACTTTTAGCTATAAGCATTTTCCTTCTAGTTTTGCTCATCTAATAATCTCCAAAATGTACTGACAAAGAATCTTTTGAAGTTTGTCTAGTTCAAAACTGCTGAATTTCACTAATACCAATCAGGAAAAACGGAAAGAGAATAAAAAGGGAAAAGAGAGCCCCGGTGTGAGAGAGACGCGTTTCATGTGACGTCAGCGCTCCGGCAGATGACATCACGCCCTTTGTCTCGCGCCGGGCGCTATCGGCGGGCGTTGAGCGCCATCTCGTGGCCACTCGCGGTACCGAGACTGGCGTTTCCTACTTCTCTTTCTTTTTTTTTTTCTTTTTCTTTTTTCTTTTTCTCTTTTTCTTTTTCTATTTCTTTTTCTGCTTAGCACAATGCTTGATTCCCCTTTATGAATTCACTTTGGACAGCAATTCTAGTAGGAAA
Organism: Agelaius tricolor; assembly: GCF_023055355.1. Lineage (NCBI taxonomy): Eukaryota > Metazoa > Chordata > Aves > Passeriformes > Icteridae > Agelaius > Agelaius tricolor. The sequence goes on along the minus strand of NW_027269266.1, from coordinate 10,405,906 downwards.
ACTGTGCTTTTCTCAGCAGGTAACTTCACACAGTCGCTGTAAAATAGTGCATTTCAGATACTATGCTCCTATGTACTGTGAAGAAATAGGCTCAAAATATAGCCTGTTATTTTTTTAGAAATAGCTAAAGAGAACATGAGATTCTGACAAGTAATTGCATAAATTATTAAAGGCTCAAGGAATTCACCTTTTTAAAATTTTTTTTGCAACACTTAATATAGACATGACTGTTTTACCTACACAAAAATCTCTGCCACCATTATCCAACAGATCCTGAATTAAGCTGGAATATTTTCTAAACAATATCTTTCTCCACCATTACTGGGATGACTTTTCTCAGAAAACTTCTTTATTTACATGAGAGCCATTAAGTGACTTTAAGAGCAAGAGAAATCTGTAGTAGAGATCAGCTGAGTTAAAACTTTCTTTCTGTGCAAAGGCAACCAGTTTCTGCTGTAGTAACAGAACAGCACACAGTACCCTGTGTAGTAACAGAACAGTACACAGTACCCTGCGTACCCTGGGTACCTCCTGAAGAGGTTTTGTGGACAAATATCTGTTGCACTTGCATAGCAGAAGCATTTCTCCAGCACCCTTTAAGCTTTGGCAAAGCTTGTGCTACAAGGAATAAACGAATTGTGCATGTAGCAGATTTTGCAATCTCGCTTGCTTCTCCCTACAATGTGAGGGGCACAGGATTAAACCTTGTGGCCAGGAGCCAGTGGCAGGGAGCATAAATATACATATTTATGGCCTACTATGATCAAGCCTCTCTGAAACCCAAAGGTTAAGAGATGAGCAGTCCTTCGTGGTTGTGGATTATCACTGCTTTCCCTCTCAGCATTTGGGCATGGTCACAGCTGCTGATTCAGAGGGATTACTCTGCTAACATTTCAATAAACTTGGAGCACTGCTGGCAGTTTATAGAGCTGTTTCCTGTGCTATTTCCTGAGAAAAAGAATTCCCCAATCAATACTGTTAATTCCCCATCACAGTTGGGTTGTAACTATCTTGGCAGAGTTTTAAGTACTTTGATATAGTAGTTCTGCATCACACCACACAGAAGAAAGCTGGCTAGGTAAAAATTTGGGGCTATTTTTCTTCATAAGGCTAGCTTAGAATTAAAGTCAGAAATTAGTATACTTATCAAACATAAGTGATAAAAAGATCCTTCACATCCTATAGAAGCTGAGCAAAATTTAGCAACTACATTTTTTCTTAGCTTATGAGGTTTTGAGATTTGTTCCCTTCTCCTGTGTACCTGCAAACGTTTTTCTTATTTCAGCTTCTGTGAAAAATAATTCTGGTTTTGGATCAGACTGTACATTTTTTATTTTTTCCTTAGGAAAAAAAGAGAACCAAAGTCTCCAATGAAAATGCTTGTAAGAATATTTGGCATTAATCATATCTGCCAAGCCTTATTTCTAAAAGCACTCAAATTATGCTCCTCTTTTCTGTATTTGCAGCCTCTCAGACTTGCATCAGCAAAAGGCCTTGTTGGCCCTAACTCAATACACTTCTGTGCAATCTCTTGCACTTGTAAGAAGCACATCAGAATCCATAAGTCTCCCCATGTCCTAGCATGTCCTCTGTGCAAAATAAACTAGAGTCTAGGTGGTGCTGAGCATATTAGGCCCTTTTGATGTCTCTTAAGAGACTCTTACCTAGGAAATTCCCAAAGTTTCCTTTTACACTCCTATCTCTCCATCCATTTTAGTCACCATTAAAACGGAACAAAAGCTTGTGAGAAATCTCAGCAGTTTGTGATTTTGTGTCATATATACAGTACAGAACTACAAATCAATAGCATATCTTTTAAAAGACAGTGCTCCAAGCACTATATTTAAATCTGCAAGCACTGATTGAGTGAAATACTAAATCAAAATTATTTCCACTTAGAAAGTCATTTCCACTTAGAGTACTAGCAAATAGAATCAGAAAAACCAATACAAATAAAACTAAAAGGAGCTCTTTTACAGTGCTTATCTTGGAACTAGATTTATTTTTATTGAATATATGCATCCAGTTTGTTTCTGATTGCACAACAGGAAAACATGTAAGTAGATTGTCTAAAATGGTGCAATATGCACATTTCTGCATAGTCCAACCTGATTGCCTGAATGGCAAACTCTAGAGCTATGAGTTATTTAAAGTCATTATTTTCTAACTGATCATATGAAAAAAAAAATTATCCTTTCTTCCTTACTCTATAAGAAGATGACTTTTGCCCCTCCACTCTTCTCTCAGGAGACCTCAGCGGAGTGCTGTGTCCAGCTCCAGGGCCCTCAGTACAGGAAGGACCTTGACCTGTGGAGACAGTCCAGAGGAGGGCCACAGAGGTGATCAGAGGGATGGATCCCTTCTCCTGTGAAGAAGGGCTGAGAGAGTTGGGGATTGCTCAGCCTGGACGTGAGAAGACTCCAGGGAGACCTTACAGAACCTTCCAGACCTGCAGGAAAGCTGGAGAGGGACTTTTAATGAGGTCATGTGGTGATTGGACAAGGGGGAATGGCTTTAAATTCAAAGAGGGAAAGGATTAGATCAGATAAAAGAAGTTTGCTACAGTGTGGGTGGTAAAACACTGGAACAAGCTGCCCAGAGACTCTGTGGATGGTCCATCCCTGAAAACATTCATGGTCAGACTGCACTGGGCTCTGTGCAACCTGACCTAGCTGAAGATGCTCCTGTCCATGGCAGAAAGGTTGGACTGGAGGGCCTTTAAAAGATCCCTTCCAATTAAATGATTTTATGATTCTATGATTTTCTAAGTCCATTGATCTTGGATTTAGACTGGGCAATCCTATTTCCAAAACATTTCTTATGCAATTATAGAGCTGAAGCTCTAAAGCCTATAAATTCTCCTAGAGTCAAATACAGAGAATGATGCAAATTTACATCTAGGGATACTTCTGTTAAATCTAGCACACATTAGAAGTGAATTTTAGATACTTAAAATAAAATTTCTTCTAAAGTCTTCCCTGGACTTTAGTCCTCTCTTCCATAAACACTTTTAATTGCTTTAGAATTAAGCCACAAAGAGTAGGGAATGGGCTTTGAAAGCCAAGCTGTTCTCTGTAAATGCACAGCTATCCATTGAAGGGTAGGCCCCAAAACTTTAGCATTGACATGTAGATGTAGATGTCTGAGGAACAGCATGAATGGCCAAGCTTGGAAGCATTAAATATGCGCTTTGTCACTTCAGATTATTTCCTCTCTACCAATTAAGGCAATTAGGATAAAGAAAAATATTACACATTTTATAGGGGACGAAAAAAATGTAAAAGAGACAGCCTCAGGCTTTATCAAGACAGGCTTGTACACATTTATGTCTCTCTTGAGAGGTGTTCCTCTAAGTGTTTCAAGAGCTTTCCAAGAGAGTCCATTAACTCTCCTAACAGCATCTCCAGGTCTGAGGTTCCAGCCTGCAGCTCATGGATCTGGTTCATTTTTAATCTCAGATGATGGACATGATGAATTACCTGCAGTGCAAATGTCCTAAGCTGTGAGCCAAGACCATCTTTGCAGGACAGAGACAAAGACAGACACCCTCCCCATCAGTCACCAATTTTCTCAATTGAGCATACTACCTTGCCTGCTGAGAAGAAATCAGAGCTCTTGGTCACCTCCTCCAGCACTAAAATCTCTCTGTAAACTACCTTGTCACCTTGTGACCTGTAATACTTTCCAAAGAAAGACATTTTGTGCTGGAGAAAGCTGATCACGGTCTCTTTTTTGCCAAGATAGGTCCATGTTGCTCATAGAAAAGCCCACAGTGTGCCTTATAAACCTGTTGCTTAGGTGACACTCAGGACTGAATTGGGGCCACAGTTTAAACACACCACTGGTGCAATCTACCTGCTTCATCCCTGGGCTGATTTCCAGCCCTTCTCACCAGTCCTGCAGGCAGCCTTAGTGCTCCAGAATAGGACACCTGTAACAAAAACACATGCTAAAAAAGCATTTTAGGACTTAACAGAGTTCAAGACAATTTTTGAGAGCTGAGAAATTTAATATGAGGATATTTATCTTTCAATAAATCTGAAGGAAGTGTTTCTGTGTTTGCTTAGCCTGGTGTTCCCAGAGTATTGGTATGTTCAGAGGAGTCTCTCTGGGAAGCCATCTGGTATGTCAGAGCACAGTATGTACTATCTTTCCTTGTTGCCAAATACATGCATTCAATTAATGATAATCATCTGCTGCTTCTACACAGTGATACTTCTTTCTTCCCTTTTTCCTGAATAGTCTCATCCAAGCTTTGCATAATCACCTTAGGAAACCTTGGTGCTGAAAATTTGATTTCCTTCCCAGACTGCAGCATTCCAGTGGGGTCTGACAAAGGTCTTGCTTGGAGATGGGGAGGAAGTGGAAACACAATAGCATTGCATTCTCTCACAGGTTCACAGCTGGGCTCCCAGACAGAGTCAGCAGAAAAAAAATATTACATAGCCTGCAGAAATGTCACCAGGGCTGAGAGGTGCTGATCTAGGAGTAACAACTGCCCTAAGAACAGCTGTTTCACCCCTAGAGATTTAGCATCTCCACCAGGGAAACAGTTTGGCCTATTTTCCTATCATGGAAAAACTTATTTCAGATGTGATTGTGAACAAAGGCAGAACAACTCTTTTAATGCTAAAGCAAATGCACAGAAAAGCCAAATTGGATTCAGGACTGCACCAAGACTGAAATCCTCCCTCAATCTTAATTATACTATGAATCACATAATAAAGGGAAAACAAATAAATTTGAAATGGAAAATAATTACCTAGAAGATATATCATATGCATCTACTTTATCAGCTACCTTATCATTCATATCTTATTAAAGGTAAATTTTGATCTAAGTGGATCTGCATTGGAAAGTAAATTTATATTCCCTATCCTTGGCTGAGATCAGGACAACATCGGGTGAAGGTGTGGGGAGAGTTCAGAGCAGCAGTACCAGACCACAACTGCTCATGACCACACATCAGGAGCCACAGAACACTCCAACACCTATAGAAAAATGCAGGTTTTCAGTAGAAAAAATTGTTGCATAGGTTGCCTTGTGATGATGTTTCAGTGCGGACCAAAAGTTTTCCATGTACAAGCACACAAAATGTGACTTTACACAGACAGACAAAAAAAGAGATGTCTTTAAAAACTGTTGCTGAACTTGAATAAAAAACATCTGTGTGGAGTTATGGTGGTTCTCTCACTATATAAAAATAGAATGCAGAGGTAAAATCAACTGAATAAATAATATGTCTTGGTGTTGCAAGTTGCCTTAGAGCACTGAGAACATTTCTTAAGCCAGGTGGCACTGACAGCTCTGGAGTCATCTTCCACCTTTGTCTGTGGTGCCTTTGCTGCTCACTGCATGCTGGATAAATGCTCACACAGGGATTTGCATTTTTACAAACTTTAATTTTCTTAAGGTAACTCTTTACTCCCTCTTGTGGCTCTTTAGAAAAGTATGTTGCTTCTACTTGAAATCCAGCTGAATTATATTTTTCATAGCATATATTTGATGTTAAATAAATAGCTCATAAAGGGTTGTGAGTTCTACCCATTAAATTATATTCCTTTCAAAATATAGACTACAGACAAATTTCTGTCCCAATATATCTACACATATATTTCAGATTTCAGTTTTTATATAAAGTAACTTGAGAAATATTTTGACATAAATTTCCCATCAAGCATAAATGAAAATTGACTGTGTTTAAGGAAAAGCCCAAAATTTCAGGAGTATATGAAATAATCTCCAAATAACACTTTTTTTATCAGTGTATAGGCCCAAAGATATGTTTTATATATGGAATTGTATAATCAAGTTTTCAGGATGCAAACACAATGTCTGGTCTGGCCACATGAGGTACAAATTCATTTTTTTTCTTATTGTGTCCTGATTCTGGGTATATACCCCCTAAATGCAGAGGGAATAGAAATGAGCTGTGGCACTTGCATAACAAGGGAAGTGACAGAATTCATTATTCCCGTGGCACGTCAGTGATCACATTCCATTACTGTTGGCTGTCACACTGCACACATCTCCCACAGATGCAGAATACTGATGGGAGACACTTTTCAGATTGATTTCTCCTTTTCTGTTTACCTAAGACATTCCCAGTGGGCAAAAACTCTCCAAGTTCAATGGCATCAAAACTGTCTTTTTCCCATATTCATTACACTAAGCTATGCTAATCCTTTTCTATTTGCTGTTTGAAACACTTCTCAAGAGATCAGGGTGTAGCTGAAGAATCAAAGACCAGGAGCTTTGCAGAGCACGTGGGTAACACTTGAGTGCCTGTAACTCCACATTTGAAAACTAACAGTGGCAGCAAATACGAAAAAGTAACTCAACTCTCCTTCCCTCAAGGTTAACCTTAAATTGCACATTTTCACAATTGCCACCAGCTAAGAATGTGCATGTGTTGATAACATTTGGATCCTCTGTTCCCTGATTGGGTCTCAGTTTTAGGTCACTGAGCCAGCAGTCTCCACAGATGAGGCTGCTCCTAGTTCTCACCCACTGCTGTATCAGTTCTGTTCAGATAACTTGGCTCAACCTTAACATTTTCCTTCTCTAGTTTTTAATTTGGCAATCAAATATGTGCTGGGCATACATTTGATGGCAACACACAAGATAATTATTTTGTGCTTTAGATTCTTGGCTATGATATCTTTAAAAACAGAAAAAAAAAAAAAGAGGAACAGTGATTAGAAGGCATTTGATTTAGATGAATTGGTTTTAAGGAAAATAATTTTTGGGTTTTTTTTTGTTTTTTTTGGAATTCTGTATGTTTTTCTCTTGGCTTTTGCTGCAGAGATATTTACTTGAATCCAGTGCTGAAAACTAGAACAGATTACAAGGTCTTGGTGAATCAGCAGTGCAGTCTGTAAAGCCTGACTTCTACTGAAATACCCAGTCTGTGAAGCTTCCAGAACCCGACACTGTTCATTTAGAGATAAAACCAGCTCAGTTCTGATTTTCAGCTGTGGACAATGCACTAAGGAACAAGAATCAAAGGTCTATTTGCTTGTCCACATCTGTGTGATGACTTGCTACACAGGACAGAAAGCAGGGAATGAGATAAAGTCATAGAATGAATTTGCTTAGAGCCTGAAAAAAGGGGGAAAACCCAAACAAATCCAATCACTCTAATTTGTCTTAAAATGTTTAAGACTTTGAAGAGGAAATTCACCTAGAATGGACTAGATTACATTTGTGTGGGGCATCAGGAGAGTGTTTCTTTATTTTTTCAAAGTATGACTTGGCATTCACTTTCCAGTCTGCTGGGAGCAGGGTTTTGTAGCAATTTTATTTTAGAAGCTCACACCAACTAACTGACTCTATTGTAATGAATCATTTAGCACAGGGCTATCCTTCCAGAGTGCTTCTGCTGACAGATTTCCCAGCCCAGGAGTGCACATTTCAGAGCAGTCACACCACCAGCATGGCAGACTGCAGCATCCCTTGGGCTATGCAGTAGAGGAATAGTGTGGGACAGATAAGGGTAGTTGTACATCAAGATGTTGAAATATTCAGGAAGATTTTTCCTTAGGGAGTTCCAATGTACGGTTTTGACAGGGCAGGTGCAAAGCCACTGAGTTATTTATTAGACAGCACAAACATAGAAAACTGCAGTCAAGGTTTATCTTTAATTTGGCATATTCTTTCCAAGCAGTAATTCCATTGGGAAGCAATGACTGCTCTGAATTGCTTCAGCTAAAGAAAATTAACGCTTAATGTGTAAGAAAGTTTGCAATTATTCCGAATGCAGAAACACAGACTCAGTAATCACTGGAGAATTTAGCTAGGATTAATGCAAAAAGGATGAGGTGGGAGTATCTTTTCTTATCTTACAAGCTTTGCATAAGTCAGACCTGATGCAGGGAGCTAAAGTAAAAGTAGTGTCTTATGCCTTATGTTCTTTGTCATGTGTGGATATTTATACAGAAACTTAACAGCCTAAGGGAAATGTCACCAATCCCACCTCTTCTGCCCCAGTAATCTCTAGGTGTCCTTCTACAGGATGTGGTGAGAGACAGATTAATGGGCTGGACTTTTTGTCTCCCTCTTCCTGTCCCTTTTAAAATATCCATTGGGATATTTTGGGTGCCCATCATGAAAACAATGTTCCCATTTTTTCATTGCAGCTATATTTACTAAATGTGTGCCACATTCACACTCTATTTTAATGAAGTTACCTGTTGCATCCAAATGCTGAAAAAAGATGCCAAGTGCTGCAGCCAATGCTACATTCAATTCTTCTTGAGTTTGGGCTGCCAGGAAAATGAATATTTAACAAATGGGAAAAAATGAAAAGGAAAGCTGGACTTGAAAACCAGGGGAAGTGGGGCAAGAACTAGACAATATAAGACTGATATCTTTCCTTATGCATCATGCAAATAAGAGCTGCAGAAAAACTGAGAAGTTGAATTATAAAAGCCTATAGAATACCATGAAAAAATAAAACAACTCCACCAGCAAATATAGACTGCTGAGGACTTACTGCTCTCTTGCCTTTGTAGTCTTCAACTAAGAGCACCACTTATTTTTTCTTCAGGCATCTGAACACACAGCACACTTAATTTCAGGCTAGGATGGGTACTCTAGATTGAGAAGATATTTTTTCATTTTGCTGTTGTGTTAGAAATCTCCTCCTCCATGTACTCATGCACACAAAACACTTACTAGGACATACCATAATAATTTGCAAATTTTTTTCTCCTCTTTCACCATATATCATTATGAGTGTAACAAATATGAATAAAAGAATGGCATTCACTTGCTCACACCAGTGTTTATGGCTGAACTCCCCTTCCTAGCTGCTTACACTGTCTCTGAAAACTTGCAGACACTTGTTTGCTTGTTTGTTTTCCTTCCTCTGCAGCTCTGTTTGGCAGACAAACCCACACTAACATGCCTAATGTACTTCACATGTATTATTTCAAAACATTGTCTCTGGTGTAATATAAATATGCCACAAATGCTTCCTTATCAAGTCTCCTTATTTAAGATTAGTTGACAAGAATGAAAATACATGCTGAACCAAGTCCTGTGAGAAGTTCATTGTTTTTAATCCTGTTTTCCTCAGTGCCACAATGGCATTCTGCCTCTACTGACATTTGTTTAAATAAAGGTTGTTTTCCTAAAACCCAATTAAAACACCCAAACAAAATACAGTTACTCCTCTTTCACTTTAATTCCTCCTTTCTTCCATCCCCTCACAACACTTTCATATTCACTGTTGTTTAAAATAAAGGCCTGAAGGCTGGATGTTTTACAACTGGTTCCAATGAAATCTGAACTGGTTTCTGCTAGCCCCACTGGTATAATTTTAGACAATTATTTATACTATTAATAATATGAAATGAAAAAGCAAATACAGAGAATAGAATTAATTTGTTTCTTTTTCATCTTGTGCTTGTATTCTGTGTATAAAATATATCCAAACCAATTGCAATGAGAAAACCTAAAAGAAAAAAAATAGAAAACTCCAGTTTTGATGTGAGATGAGATGCAATAGTTACTTAAATATATTAAAGTCTCTTCAATTTTCTTCATACATCCTGGTGTCATTGATGTATTTGAATCCAAAATTTTATTATTCAAACTGTCAAGAAAAGTCTTCAGGTGAAATACATTTCTTCTTTACAAATTCTCAGATGAGCCCTCAGTAGTATAGTTTTTAATTATGCCTTCTCCTAGCTCCCTGTCTCTACAGTGGATTTCATTTTTTTGTGTGGATTTTCTTTTGGTTCATCTTTTTTTAATTTTGTGAGTGAGGGCTGACACTTTTTGTGGAAAGACTTGGTTGAAGGAATGCAACAGCTTTTTTTATTCTCAGAATGAACTAATCTTGGCATCTGATTTTGACCCTTTCCGTCTCCAACCAACCTACACTGTAAATCTTATTTGAATTGATGGAGCTATTTCAGCCTTGGGAGGTATGTTTTAGTACTTTGGAATCAAATACTTCAAAGTATTGAGCCAAACAATACTGAATTTATCCCTGCATTATCCACACTTCTACTGACAGCAGCCAGGAACCCGAGGAGCGTGCAGACATTTGGCAATGGTGATTTATGAGCAAGAGCTGCTTTGAGAACTGAGGGATCCTCTCGCCCTGCGGTGCCTGGTGGTTACATTTGCTTTGTGTGACATCTTATTTTCAGGTGCTATTGTGTCAATCCTTTTATGCAAAGAAACAGAGTATCCAACAGCAGGAAACACCTTGAAGGTGCCTCTTGGATATTTTTCATGTCAAACATACCGTAGGTGGAACTGTTGGAGGTTTTTTTGCTAAGAGCAGAGATGTTGACAAATATAGCACACATGCACAGAAAAATTATCTGTACTTGGTACAAAGAAAGGGTGGAGATTATTTACTTTGGATCATGCTAATTCCATTACTTTTAAAATGTCTCAAAAGCCCCTAATGGGGCAGGATGGCTGTGGATGTAAATAAGATTTTGACAGGAGGGCCACATTCTCTTGGCTTTAAATCCAGATGCTCATAGCAAGACTGCCATTATCTGAGAGGTTTGAATTGCATGTTTCCCCACACACTTGGATTCACTAATTTCCTACTAGGAAACTAGGATTTTCTCACTATAGTAGAGGAAATGTATTTGAATATCATCTGTATAGAGGCTTTGCCCCGGAGGTCCCAGTTGCCCTTGATGGGCTGCAGCTGTGATGTCCTTAATTGGGCTGCAGCTGTGACCAATGAAGATGACTGGGATAAAAGGGGGTGGGTTAGCCAGGCAGGGAGAGCCTTGGAGGAGCTCTGAATTGAGAGAGAACAACATGTAGAAGAAGGAGTCAGTGAAGATCTGCGGCCATGAGAATACGCCAAAGAGGTATGGACTTTAGAAATCTGATAACAACAGCAGTATGGGACTCTAGAAATAATAGAACAACATCATCTCACCTTATCTTTTCTTTGGTTATAACCTTCAGCACTTTCAGCTCTCTCTAATATAATGTCATTCTTTCAGCTAAAGCCACCAAAGGCCTTCCAGGATGGAATTTGCCCATTTTGTTCTCAAGAGTCTGTTCAGAATTTGGCATGCAATCACTGAAACTTTCATTTCTGTTTCTCATTTCTACAAGACTACTCAAAACATGTACAATTTACAACTCATTTGTCCCACATTATAAATTTGTCTTGAAAGATTTAGCTAAGTTTGATGTGACTGACAGTCCATGAAATTCTGGAGGTTTTGTGGATATTTTATTAATGCAGACAAATGTTAATCATATGCTGGCCTACTTAAAATCCCTGTGGTGACACAATCTCAAATGTGATTGAGATTGATTGTATCTTGCTTCTAGAATTATATCAGCAGGAAATTAATTGTAAAGCCCCCTCCCAACTTCATTCCTTCATTTCCACCCCAATCTGAACTAATTGTAATAGTCTTCATAAACAAAAATTAAAAAAAAACCCAAAAAAACACATGCAATTCCTTTCACAGAGATGCTTTTTGAAGGGTTTTCTCTAATTTTCCTCTTAGTAAGTAAATGCCTTATATTTTAAACTCAAGCACAGGAATTCTGAAAAAATAACAAAAAAAAAGCTACTAGCTTTATTGATAAGAAATGGTTATTTTTTAGTTTTATACAGTGAGTTTATTCAAATATTATTCAGAAGAAAATCTTCTTGAGCTGCTGTTTCCACCCCTTACCCAAGGCAGTTTCTCAATGCTAGGATATTTCAGAAAACTTATGACTGATGTCAATATATGGAATTAATTTCCATATTTGCCAGTGACCCTTGAATAACTTGTTTTTTCCATCTTATATTTTTCTGATTATATAGAACTCAGAAAGTTTTCAGTAACAATGGTACTGCTTTAATTTGAAAAGCCCATCTTTAATTTGGAAATTTTCAGTTGTCAGGACTGAACATACCTCCAGTTATTCTTGCTGACAAAAAATCCCCAGCACCTGAATTGCAGCAGATGTTCTAAAATAAGGAAGAGGAAGCTGTGTATCTCATTTGATCATAAGCTTCTTTGTCAATATAAATAAGATTACCAATATTACCAAAGCTGGCTAATTAATTCTTTTGCCTAGTTTTCTCTGAAAATACTATTTACAATTTTTCTTCTTAGATAATAGAATATCTCTAGCATTTTCAAATTTTTGGAGTTTATTTCTAGGTTTAGAGGTAAAGTCATTAGGGTCATGAACTGGAGAATATCACTGCAGCACTAGAATCTGATTTTGTCCTGTGTACTGCTTCTTTTGAAAAGAGTAAGAAGAATTTTTAGCATTTTTTGCTGTGATTCCTCTAGGAATGGAGTTGAAACTGACTATTTTTATACATATATCAGGGAATAGCAGCCACAATAGCAGCTTAATAATACAATATCAGTCTAGAGATGATAGAGCTGTGAGGATTTTTCCCTTATCGCTGTGCCACTAAACTCATTTACATTGAAACATGTTGAAATGTTAGCATTAATATCATATTTAACAAAGCACATTAGTTGATGTCTAAGAAGTTCTTGGCAGTCACAATAGGAAGGTCAATACCTCCTGACTTCAGTGAGACTTACACCTGTGAGTTCAGGCTTGCTGGGTAGGAAACCTGCCCTGGGTTAAGGCTTGTGTGGCAGTGAGTTAGTCATGGGAGTTCTGTAGGCATCTGAACAATTGCTGAATCGTGGTCAAATTATATGTTCAATCCATTTGAGGGTTTAGGTTTCATTAAGACTTTGGGTAGACATCTGAGCCACACAGGATCATAAAGTTAAAGAATCATTTGAGTTGGAAAAGAAGTCTAAGATCATTGAATCCAGCCATTAACTTAACACTGCAAAGTCCACCACTAAACCATGTCCCTAAGCATCACATCTACATATTTTTTTAACACTTCCATGCATTTATTGAGAATGCTATCTTGATGAAGCAGATCTGCTTTGAATAGCAATGCCACAGTCTGGTAAACCCAGGCTTAAATGTAAAGCTACAGTAATTAACCTACTTTACCCTATCTCACCCCTGAATCCTTACATCCAGCCCCTAAGGAATAAGAATTTAATTCTCAATGAACAGAAGTTCAAGGGATAATTCTATAGACCATAAGGATTTCTTCCAACCCAAACAATTCTATGATTCTATGGCTGTATGTGTTTATGAAATTAAGACACTTAGTCCAGGAACTTTTCAGTAGGAAGAAAACATATTATCATAAAAATCTTACACTTTTCAGAGAAAATAAAATGAGCTACCAGATAAAAGTACAAAATGAAAAACAGAATTAAAATATAGTGCTAAAAATAAATTATACTATCAGCCCAATTTATTAGCATTCTTTGAAGCAATGCTTTTGTACTTTGAGTCTGGAGATATTTTAGACTGATACAAAATTTTACACTGCTTTGTGTAAGGGCTAGGTATAGCTGACATTTGCAATACTTTCCATCTGGTTCTTTCTACATAACCAGGAGGTCTAAGTCTATAAATATTTCCCATTATATAAACTATCCTTTCTATAAACTTAATGGCTCTGGAGTATTTATATAATCCAGTTAGTTTCCTAATATGGCCAACTTTCAGTTTTCCCCAGTTACATCATGTTTCCTTATTACACCCATATGTCTCCAGTGCTGTGTCATACGATCCCTGTGATTTCTGTGGAAAAAGCTGATAGCTCTCTTCAGGTTATGTCCCCTTCCAGTTTCACCTTTCCATCTTTGAACTTAGCATTGAGTATTTTAAACTTTTACAACAGTTCCTCCTAATTTTCCATTTCTGAGGAGTATTTATCTTTTTCTACCTCTGTCATTCCACTACAACACTGTTTCCATTTGTTTTATGAGCAGGTCTGGCATGCTTCCCCATGTCCTGATCAGTATGGGTCTGGCTGTGCACTACTGCTTTTGCCCAAAATAATGCTGGTGACAGTCCTACTGCAGCCAAAGCCTTCTGAGCCTTGGTGCTCCTCTGCAGAGCTGACACTGGACCTGGTGCATGAATACACACCTGACATTGCCCTGCTCGTTGTGCAAAAGGGAAGCTTTGTTGAATTTTAATGACCCTGAATATACTTTTTGGCTGCTTTCCCACCCTGATGCAGAACACACTTGCAGCTCTCATGCTGAGCTTCAGAATACAAATTTGCAAAAGGAGAAATAAACCTATTTGGTTCCAGGCAGTATTGCTCTTCTCAGTGTGGATGCTCACAGAAATCTGGAAGTAAAATCTGAAGCAGCACTCTTGACATGTAACCATCTTACTCAGAGAATTCTTTAGCAACAAGAACAAAATTACAGGATTGCATAGCCTACAGAATTGAATTCCAAAGATTATCTAGAAATCTACAATCTATACAATACACATATTCAAATAAATTGTCCTTTGAACAGCTGAATACATGCAATATTCAGGACAAACCACACCTTTAGACAGATGTAAAAATCAGTAATGTAAAAACTAGTAAAGTAAGATATAAAAATGTATAAGGATTTCCACATGCAAACTATGGGCTTAAGACTTCTGCTAGCCTGGGGATCTCACATATCAAGATCAAAGCTGTCAGACAGAATCATAAAAACTGCATGTTGTCTGGAAGGTAATAGAAAGGGAAAGGAGCAACAGTCTAAAATAATCCAAACATAACTGTTAACAAAAACTTGTAGGTGCAGAAAGTTTACAATCAGAACACATGTAAATGTATAATTCTCTATCAACCAGAGCTGAGTAAAATTTGGACCTTAGACTTGTGGCAACAATTCTATTATAGTTGTGTACAAGGTAACTTGTGATCCCAGACACATCTGAACTGAGACAGGAGCAAAATTCATCTTCTGGAAATGCTGCAATCTGATGCAGTGGGTGGCAACAGTTCTCCATTGTAATAAGAAGATGCTTCAATGCAAGGGTTTAGCAATTAACAATGTTCAGAACCTTTAGTATCTGCAGCAAATGCAAATATGGAAGTATGAGATTCTGTTTTGTTTGAAATGTGTGTGGAGTGAGGTTTTCCCATCGTGAGATGATGATTTCCCTTTCATTCTTTGAAAGTTACAGTGATTCCTAAAGAACTTAATTACCAAATTTCTAACTGCCTTGAATTACACTGGATTGATTTAAATAATCTACCATGGACTTTGGTTCCTCAGGTTTGCACTCTTTTCTGTAAATACCACAAAACTATCATGTGTGTGAGTTATTTTGGTGGGTCAGGATTACAAGGGTCTGGACCTCTAAACCATATCAGGAAGGCTTTTCCAGATCCTCTGCCCAAATCAAGCAGTATATTTGTTTTGCCTCCTTGATTCCCTTGAAAAAGTGAAGTAAGCTGCAAAAACTGTAGAAAGGTGTCAAAATTTCATTCTTGGTGTAAAGTATTATCGAACTGGAGCATCATAACGTGGCCCAAAGTAAATAGAGATTAATAGAATATGTCTAGACTAAAAACTATGTAAAGGCAAGATGGCCAAGGAGAATGCTACATTTAAATATTTAGGGTTTTGGGTTTTTTTTTAAGAGAAGAATTATTTATGCTTTGGGTAAAGGGATATGGAACATGGCTGGGGAAAAGCAAAAATTACAGAGAATACTGTTTGGTCTGTATGTTTGAGAAATTTGGAACACAGAAGTGTCAGAAAGGAATCACTGAAATCACCTAGTCGTAGCTCACCTCCCATCTGACTGCATGGCAAAGTTGCAGTCAACAATGGAAAATTGGAGGTAGGTGGTGTGCTTGAGAAAAAACTTCATTTTTTGAGAACTATGCAGTCAATTCAGCATGTCAGCACTGTGGCTTTTTTTCCTATATTTCTAGTCACTGTCAGGTGTGTAACACAAAGTAACAAAAGAATTAAAAATGATATCCTTTTACTGGTACAGTAGTCTTGTGAAATCTCTTGTGTACAGTGGCACAGCCTCTGTGAAGTCATGAGATCATTCTTATCTAGGTTAATATTTATGCTGTTGCCTTTTTTTTTTAAGAATTTACAATGTCAGCTTTTTTGAGCTTGATGAAGATTTGTGTTAGGTGTGAAATATTATGTTAAGAATGACAGAATTCCTGGGTCCCAGATGAAAGGGAAGCATATTGACACATTGAGACCAATGGAAGGACACTACACTAAGCAGTTTTCCACTAATAATATTTATAGAGAACATTGCAATAAGGATGATGGAAAAAAAGGCTTCAGATTAAAGCACCCAACTGTTTTGGGTTTTCCAGTGTCACTTTCCCATTTATGTGCAACACTCTAAAGCCAGAACTCTTGGCAGATGTTTCTGAGGTTCAAAATTCAATGACTATTCCATCATAAATTGTAGAGACATTTATGGAAAGATTTTTGAAGATATTTGTGAGACAGATTTCACTCCCTCCTCACATAGCAGAGGCATTGTTTTCATTTCTGACAGATTAACCTCAGGCCAAAATTTCAAATCTGTTGACAGTGCTTATGACTGGATCATTTATTTTAGCTAAAATGTCTCCAAGTCAAATAAAAATACCAGTTTACACTCCAAAAACCAACCTAAAATTTAGATCAACCTTAGGCTGAAAAACTGCCTTACTTCATTCTTTTTGAGTAATCTACCATTATCATGTGGTTTGAAGTTCCTTAGTGCTGTTATGCAGCAGAAAACCACACTCATTTCTGTTATCTTACTATTCAGGCTACTTTGGTCCCAGTTCAAAAGGACATTTCAATCTTAATTTCTGTGCAGTCTGGATGTTGATCCTTAAAAAGGAGATATAAGCCTTTAAATATATGAAGGCAACCACTGATTTTAACTCTAAACTCTAAACTTTTTCTCCTCTCACCAATGAATCCTGCCAGTGTGTCACAGCAGGGCACTGCTGGCTCTCTTTCTATATGTGCAAGTCCTGCAGATGAAAGGAAGGCAAAGAAAGGGCTGGGTGGTTCATCCAGCTGCAGCTTTTAAATGTTAACTTCAAAATGATAATGCAAAACTCCTTTTGGTGGTAATGGATTTGGGAAAAGCCATAACTCAAAAAGAAATGTTGTAAAATCAAGATCATAGAATCATTTAGGTTGGAAAAGACCATCCAGCCCAATCTTTGACCAAACACCACCAAATCAATTAAACCACAACATTAAGTGCCATGTCAAGTTGTTTTTTTGAGCACTGCTAGGGGTGGTGACTCCACACTTTGCTGAGCAACCCATTCAGATACTTGACAACCCTTTGGGTGAAAACAGTCTTCCTGAGATTATTTCCTTCTCCTATTGTCTGCTGTAATCAGGAATTAATTCAGTAATTCACCCTATGTTCTATTTCATGCAAGAGTTTAAGCCATAAATTCCTAATAGTTCCCAATATTGTTATAATATACAGTTTTATGTATTGACATATGGAAAGAAGAAAAAATTATCAAGGTTCATTTTCTTTAAATAGAGATTTCCTACTTTGGGAATTCAGACGGGTTTTAGCTGAAGTTGCAATATAAATAGGGAGTATGAGAATGAATATAAGGAAAAAAAGAGGTCCCACTATATACTGTGAACTGTAAAAGGTAGAATCTTTTTTTCTGTAGTCTTGGATTAATGTATGTAATATGGATAAAATTAGGCACACTTAATTTGTCTCTGAAATATTTTTAATGGAATTAATCTGCTTGCCCATTACTGTATAGATTCATTCTATTATTCCCTTTGAAGGAGTACAAATACAGTAATTATATTCTTGGTTGTTTCAGTACACCCAGACAATTAAGAGTTTCTCTTAAATAAGCAGATATATTTCACTTTTCAGCTTAGAAATTTCTTCACTGTCTGTAAGCTATTGTTAGTGTCACATGGCTATGTCTATGAAAATTAAAGAATCAGTATTTTACTTAATTAGCTTTATTTATTTACTTAGTTAGCTTTAGACAGCCAGCAACTCTCAATATTTGTATTCCTAGACAGCTTAATTTCAAAGTCATTCTACTATTTTGTGAGCCAGAACTTAAAAAAATACATGCAGTTGATGAAGGTTGTCTTGATTGAAATGCAAAATTGGTACTGGAATAAAAGATTAACCTTAGATCAAATATGAAGTGATTAAATCATTATATTATGAATGTGTTTCTTGCTGAAATCTAGAAATTTGCTAGGTTCTAGTCATTGCATTGATTCCTATTTCTTCTGCTAAATTATTACATCTCTTATTATTATCTCTTAAATTATTACATCTCTTATTTGCTGGTACCTGAAGGCATATTTAACAGGCATCAGTCTCTTACCTGAAGGCTTATAAGGGACCAGGGTATCTGGGGAAAGTCCTCAGGAGGTGCTCTGTACAGTTTTCTCTGTTTCCTTGACCAGCTCCTTGTAGGAGTCAGGAGAAATCCTAAATTCACAGGTGTTGCATGGGTGTGTAAATCACATAATCAACAAGAACATCTGTCCCTTCATGGTCTCACTGACAGGACAGCCTCAGCACTTTTGAGACAATGTTGTGGCTCAGAGTGGCACAGCCACAGTGCTGTCAGGCTTTGTGCTGAGCAGATGCACAGGCAGAGCATTTTATTCTCCCCCCTAAATCTCTGACATACAGAGGTAGTTCGAGTTCAAAGCCCTGCATATAGGAAATTGAGGTATATTTTGGTTGATAATGTCCTTCCCCCCCTTTATATTCCTACTTAGGGAAAAGTTTTTAGGGAAGCCTAACTAATACATTTTATTTTCAGATCCGGGTTAGATCTGCTCCTGTGACAAATTTAACACCAAACACCTTGTGGTTTCATGTGTATTATGCAATGATGCTGTCTTGTTTTTATAAAAGCTAGGGGGGTTTTTTAATGCACTATTGATTTGGCAAAATGTGCTTGGGCTTGCTTTTATGTTCTGGACCATATGGGACACATAAAAAATGAAAGTTTACTTTATGTTGACTATTTTCCATCCCTTTCCCAATTAACTCTAAATCAAGGTTAGAACTCCCCCAAAAATTAAGTCCTGAGCCAAATGAGAAATGACAAGGACAGTTTAGGGTAAACAGGGTTTTATAGGTGTCAATATTTAACTTGTATATATTTTTTACAGTATTTACTCAAGTCTATCTCTAAGAAGCAGGACTGAATCTTTCCAATTATTATTATTTCAGTTCAGTATTTCTATCCCAACATTTATTTGAAAGTCTATAACTCAATGTGATCTTCACTACACAACATAAGCCCATCACTTCAGAAGAAAGACTAAATGGTTCTATTTGTGCTTCTGATTCTGTATGAATACTAATGTTCACAATCACAGATTAAATTAATGTCAGTTGCTTCAGTCACACTTGGTAAATGAATCATAAAAGATTCATCTTGATATGGTAAGTTGTCCTTGACAGCAAATTAAAATCTTAATAAATGTCCTATTCAGAAAACACATGCAAACACATGCTCTTCATTCCTAGAAATCACAGCCAGAGTTTGGATTCATTGTGTTTTTTTGTTTAATGAAAACTGCCTATAATTATGTGTTATTTCTTAAATTCCCTATGGTACAACAGGGATTTTAAACCTTAAAGAGAAATATTTCTGCTACTACCTCAGCATTTTGATAGGGACAACCCAATAATATACTGAAAGTGAAAGAAAAAGAAGACAAAATACAATAATTTTATTTTTAGATTGTGTTTGAATTTTTTTTTCTCAAAGGCACTATTTTTGTGGCTTTTTGCTGTTAAAGAGAAGTTCACATCCTCCTCTTGAACTAAAGATTGGGTTTTGTACCCCTTTGAAGACAAAGGGAATTCTTTGTTATTAGTAAATTGGAGGAGCAGTTCTCACTACCCAAACCTAGTTAGCTCATGTCTGTCCACTGCTGGGGAGAAGGGAGGAATAGGAAAAGAAAATGACATCTTTCATTTGCTTTGGAAGATGAGTAAATAAGCAGCCAGGACTGTATATGATGTCAGACAGAGTGCTTGGATTGATTTCCATAAGTTATATGTATTAAGGACTGAGTTCAATGTGGTGAATCATAACATATAAATTTAGAAGCCATGAATGACCTCTTGCTCTTTCACAGCAGAAATTTATGTAATATATATAAAAGTCCTTCCAATGAAACAAAATGATACTTAATTTTATCTGTAAATATTTTGAAATTCAGAGTTGATTTTCATAGCTGTAAAGATAGCTTCTCTATTCCCCATATCCAGTACATTGGTACAGTTTAACACAAGATGAAATTCCTTGGTAAGAAGCTTGCTGTATTTTGGCAACAGCAGGCATTTGAGCAGCTTTCTGTTTTTGCAGAACTCCTTCATCTGTCATCTATTCATTATATTTCAAGAGCTAATTCAGAGCTTTTAGGCTGCATAGCACTAATGTCCGCACAGTACCACATACAGAGTCTTTAATTATGCAGTGCAAGTCTGCAGATACAGTAGTGCTTATGAATTTCTGGAGAAAATAATTACAGCACGTGTGCAGACTTTCCTTTTCTGCACGAAATAATCCAAGGCTTTTTAATTCATTTTGTCAAAAAACTAGCTCACATTCTGGACTAATGATCTATAAAATTTCATTCGTAGTGTAAAATAACACTAGAGATGAGATCTTTTAAAATCTTTGTAGAAGAGTAACTGGTGTGTGTTTCTATCACACCATCTACACTTGATAATGGAACCAGTGACAGTCCTTTTTAGTGACAGAGCAGCAGCTGAGCAAGTACTGCAGCTGAACAGACAAGGTCATCCAAAAACCCCAGTATATCATGGAATGGGCATCGTTGTTCAGACTCAGCAGTGTTGCCACACTTAAAGCAATCTATAATGAAAAATAACAAGGTTTTGTTAAAATAACAGATGACAATTTGTTGCTCTGCTCAGCTGAGTTTGGAGAAACTGTAAGTCTTAGAAGATATAAACCATAAAGATGTATATATGTGAAGCTTTTGTTTCCATAAGGCCTTCCTGGTTCAGTTCAAGAAAGAGATCTCTTGCTCTTGGGCAGCTGTACCTCTGTAACCCTTTTTACATTCCCCACAAATCTTCTCAATACAATCCCAGACACAGAATGATCTATTTCTTCACGGCACTCTTTGGATTTAATTATAGCTTTGAGTCCTGTGTGAAGGATAGTGAAGGAAATGCCTACTCTCTGATATGCTTCAGTAAAGCTGCCTATAATCATTGAAGCAGAGAAAGATGGGAATTAAAAACAAAGTATTAACTATGACAAATAAATGCTTTTAATAGCCCTATTACCTATTAATGTCTATCAATACTGAGAATATTTTCAAGGTGTCAGATTGTATCCTTTTTGAGACTTTATGGTTATTCTGTTTGAACTTTGGTTTTCCATTTTTTGAGCTGTCTGCCTTTGTCAACAGAAGAAAATATAATGCACAGGTAAAGGCTAATTAGTTTGGCAAATTTTAGACAGAATCTTTAAAATGAGATGAACTGTATCCTATACTCCACTGATTATATTGACTATATCTCTGCTGACAGTGGAGGCAAGCTATTTTATAGACTTCTCTATTTAGTCTGATTAATCACATTTATATATCAAGTTGAATTGGTAACGTGCACTTCTTCACATAGGGATTTATGAGCACAGTAGCTGATCCCTGGGGTTTGTAGTTTTATGACTTGACTGTGGGACCCAGCTTTCTCTCCCTGAATTCACTCATCAACAGATTCCAGCTTCTGAAGCAAATAAAGCTGAAGTTTTACAGGCAGTGGCTTTGTACAACTTGTCAGCTCTTTGAGGGGATGTGGCACAGAGGGAATGCCCATGCTAGGAGGTGGGTATCAAAGCAGTCATGTAAGGAGCTGGAATTCCAACACATGGACAATTCCTACTGTGATGTAACTATTGGTTTAGATAAGAGATTGAAAATTGCCAGTCTAACACAAGCTATTGATAAAGTACTGAGAAAAAAAAAAGATTCTTGCTGAATCTTAGAGGTTGAGAGGACAAAAAAAATCCCAAAGATTTTCAAATCTTTCAAAACTCATAAAACTCAGTTTCCAAAAAAGAAGACAAAACACAATATTATTCAATGTTTAATGGAACTCTTTCTAATTTTACCTGTAAAAATAATAGCATTTTAAAATCAGATGTCATTTCTGTGAATTTCATCTAAGTCTGAAAAAGGCTGCTTTCTTCTAAACCTTTCTTCTATAGCATAATTGGGCTACTGCTTGTCTTGTTTTCCTCTTGAACTTTGGACAGGGCAATGCAATCACCTTCAGGCATAACTTATGCAGGACAGAATCTGTCAGGAAAGCATAAATACTTTCTTTATTAAAAAGAGAAAAAAAAGTTCTTATCTTCAAGTGTTTTGGTTGTGAAGTGTTCAAGGCATGTGCACTTCAGAGTCTTGCAAAATAGGTTTCCTTCTTCAGTGCATATTGTACATTTGCACGGTGATGAAAACACTTCATTTTTGACCAAGGCACACTGAGGTCAATGGAGAGGAAATGGGCTGTGACTTTAGTGGGTGCATCTTTGGTTTAAGGAAGAAAACTTTCCTTTTGAATTTCATCAGCTATCATCACCTATATCTGCAAGCATTTCTAGGGTTGGAAATCTGATCTTAATGGAAAGTGCTGGCAGACTTGGTGTGTTTTGTTGCTAACGTGCTGTCTGCCTTCCCCTGGCAAGAAATCCTGGGATCAGTAACTGACAGCTCCCCATTGCCTGTGCTGACTAATATTTCCTGAGCTGTGCTCTGCAGCCTGCTCTCTATGATTAATTGACCACATAAACCCATATTTGTTAATGGGTTCATAGTATTTTCCTTAGTCAGTTGGCTAAACAAATATTTCATATCTATGAAGGCAAGGATACACTTTATTGCTTCCACATATGGCTCTAAAAGGATGTGATACAGAGGAACACAATGTGCCTAAGCCAACAGGAAACTTTAAAAAAGAAACATGTACAAAGGCTCTGAAAAAATTGTTTTTCTTCTCACTCAGTTTCTTGCATTATTCACTCCAGAAAAGCAGGCCAGAAATTTAAACAGTGAAAGGGAATCTGTGAGGAGATAGATAGCAGAAGAAAATTCAATAATATAAAATATTAAGACTGTATAGACTAAGCCTTGATGTTCTGAATTTTGACCATAATCAAGGAGAATTGTCTGGGATATGCTTAAGCTATTAAGGAGAAGACAAAGTACTTCATAGTTTAGGCAATGAGTCATGAAAACCCTATGTTTGCAAATATTGTGCTTCTCTTCTGGAAAAATAAAAAGCTAAACTCTACACCATGGACATGTTAACACAAAGTTCATTTGGCCAAAATGCCTTGACTTACTTGATCACAAAGGATCCTCTGTGCTCAGATTTTTCTTTTATGAGTAATAATTTAGCATCTTCAAGCGTTTCTCCAGCTATTTGTTCCCCATGAATACCCTCCCTCCCCAGCAGCATTCTGTGCTTCCCTGAGGGACAGAAACCTCCAACACTTGGGGAACCTCTGAGTGTGTGAGAAAGATTACAAAGGAAATAGATTTCCTGATAACTTTTTTCCTTCAAATTTTTAAATAAAGATGTCTCCTGTAATAGTTTGCTCCTAGGGGAAAAAAAAAAAAAATGTTTCTTAATTGTCTTTGACTTAAAACCAGAAGCAGGAGCGGAAGGCTTTCACTTTTGTCTTTGTTGCAGATCTGGCTGAGTACTGATGACAGCAAAGGGAAGGCACCCAGGAAAAAATACTGGATAGAAAACTTGAATTATATCATGCCTACACTGTCAGACAATTTTATTGTCATGAATGCCACTGAGGGGAATTCAGAAACATGGAGCCAGCTAAATAGTTTGTTTGTGTCATTGTCAAATGGGGTGTCCATGGAGTTGAAATCTGGGCACTATGCTGGAGCAATTCCCACAGAAAAATCCTGTTTTATTTTTATTTTCTTCAGGATGGGAGGGTAGATTTTCTCCATGCATGATTTTCAGAGCTGTTAGCTGAGTCACTGGGGTTTGGTGCAGTGCCCAAGAACCTGGCTTTGATTAGTTCTTCTTCAATTCTGAATCCCAGTACTTGAGCTATTCTGATCTATTTTGTTTGTTAATAGCTCCTATCTGTTAGGTGTATGCTGTACTATCCAATATTACAATTTTAAAATTTTAGTGTAAAAAAGTAATTTTAATACTTTGCTTCTGATCAATCAAGATGCCAAAATAGTTTTCTTTGTAATTCTGAATCGTTATAGCCTCATTTAGAAGGAAGACTTTGCTGCAATTTATGACAGCCAAGATTTAAGCAAATAGTGCCTTTTCCAGCATCACATGCTTAATATCAATGTTGAACATTTTTTCACTTTTTTCCCTGAATTCCTGTGCTAAATCCAGATCAACATTTTATGGGGAATTACATGGAAAAGATCTTCTGATCTGATCCTGCTTTTATGAGTGACAGAGCAGAGAAACTGGAATAAGCAAACAGGAGACCACTAGACTCTAGTATGTTCTGGAAACAACTACACTCTTTATATATTCTTATTTTTAGAAAAGGCTTGTGACCAAGCCTACATGCTTGGTGCTCTCCCAAGCTTAGAGGAAACAGACAAGTTTCATCCTGAGCTGAGGAAATAGTGTCAAAACTCTGATGGGAAAAAATAGATAAGTTAAAATTTGTGTAACAAAGTTTTAAAAAAAAAAAATTATTTTAAATTAAGTTATTATATTATATGATAACAATAGGTTCAGGAGTGAAAAGGAAAATCTTCCTCTTAAAAATTACTTTGGAATAGAGTATTATATTGTATAAAATTTCTCTATTTCTCAGACACAAAAAGCCAGTAATCTTGACTCACATTAGGAAATAATTTAAAGAAAATTTTCAGTGGATATTCTAACAGACCACTATTCTGTGAAAACTTTCAAAACCTAAAGCAGACATGCTGACCAGCTCATAAAATATTCATAATATTCTTTTCTTATCCTGAGAGGAGCATCCAAAGTAAATTTTAATCCTCATGGAGATTGCATCAGCTCAGTCATAAAATAGTTTATAAGCACCATACCAATATTCCTTTGACTCTTAAATCAGAGAGGATCCTACCCCAAAAGTGCTTTAAATGTTTACAAATGTCCATGATATATATCTTGCTCTCTTGGTAGTTACTGTCAGAACCACCAGCAAAACCTCCACAAAAAGATGGACACAAAAATATATTTTTAGAAACATCTTCAGGCAAATTTGTAAATGTCAGTTTCTTAACATTTGAGGGGAAGAAGAACAAAATGGAAAACATTTTATTTCCTCATAAATATGTGTGTTAGCAGCAGAAGGTAACAGGATCATGAACCTTAAAATGACAGTATCAAGCCATGCCTAAAATAACAAATTTCTTTATCTGACACAATCAGAAAATGTACTGGATGAAGAGAATAGGATACATGTGCAAGAACACAAGTTTCATCACCTCTAAATGCTGCTAATGACCTTTGGGAAGTTTGTTGATAATAAATCTGGAATGGATGAATGTGTGTGGAAAAGCAAGGGAGAAAATAGTTGGAGAGACCAGCTGTAGATTCAATTTTGTACCTGTCTTTCAAAAATGCTGGTTTTATGGTCCAGTGGCAGCTTACCTCTTGAATGAAGCTCCCATAATTGTCCCTTGCAAAACTATTCCTGCAATTTGGTTGTTAGCAGAGAACCCATAGGCACTGTTTACTCATATGGAAGCCAGGAATGCTCGGAGTTTGCAGAAATGATTAGACAGTAGTTAAAAAAGAATGGGCAGAAGCATCAGTGACACCGTTGCAAGAACTGTTTGTACCTCTTATAATAATTAAAAAGAATTGTCCCACTGATCAAAGTTCAAACAATAAACATCAAGAAATATGCTTTGCTGCGACTTGGAGAACAGTTTTAGAAACAAACAAGAGTTGGAAGAAAAAGGTTTTGCTGCACAAAATAATTGTCTAAAACTCAATGCAGTCTTTTACAGGATAAAAGTTTACTGGGATGGTTATATACAAATTGCTATACTGCCTTAAAAGAATTTTTACATAACTGTTTTAGTTATTAGAGAAGGAAACAAGCTATTAAGAAGAAACAAGTTACAAATATATTTTATACCATGGTTTTCTTAAAGATACATATATACACAAAAAGTGCTTACTGGAGATGCTACTGCATTTCAATTGTGAGCAAAATGTTCCCTGTATGTAATACCCAACTTTAATAAGTTTTGTGAGTTTTATGTATTATTTGATCAGTTCTTGAAGATGAGCACTGGAAAAAGAGGGGTATATATTGAAATATTATTTTCTATTCTTATCAAGCTATACTCTTTGAAATTGTTTGTCCTCCAGTCCAGTGGACTCGGGAAACAAGTCTGGAAGAGACATAGTAAATTCCATATAACTATATTTTAGAGATAAACATGTCAAAAGGAATGTGCCTATTTCTTATGGCATAGAAATGCTGCTTGCTTTTTAATATATGACATCTCCTGCTCTGGCAGTTTCTGAAAAAGCTTCTTAGTCCAAACTCACTCTGATGCAGCAGCTTTTAGATCCTAAGCTTACAATACAAAATATAGGCAGCTTTAAGAAAACTGTGTTATTTATGAACTACAAGTAACAGTTCAATAATTCAGATCCATTAGTCATTTACTCATATCTACTTTAGGTCCATCCAAGGCAGATTTATGAATACAGTTCATAACGAACAGTAGTCACTTTTCACTTCCTAAATCTGCTTAACATTTGTAAAAGTTGAAAAAATGCAAGTATATGCACTGAGGGGCTTGGAATCTTTATGTCTTTTACATAAATGTCAGAATTGCTAAAATGCATTTTCAAAGAAAATATCTGTAACAGGGAGCATTACCAGTTACTCTGTTTCCAAAAAAACCTGAAGGCTTTTAATTATGGAAAAAAATGGTGGAAGAGAAGTGGGAGCTCAATTTTTTTTGCTGTGGTTTCTATTTGTTACAGCAAGCGTTTCTAGGATGGCGTTAATTTATTGGCATTCCTGGGGCTTCTTGTGGTACTTACTGAATAAGGAAAAAATTTCAGAATCAAATTTGCTTGCATTGTATTATTTTCACTTTCAAACATTCAGCATTTTTGAGACGTTCCAGACTATCAGCCTGTAATTAGTGCCACGATAGTGATTAAAGGCAGTAACGATTAGCAAGGGTGACTTCTGGCCATTCAAGCAGTTAAAATGATCCATGGGTCTCCAATCTGAACATTGGTGTTTCAGTAGTTGATGCAGAATTCCAAATGTCTGGGTGCAAAATATAAAAGCAGCAAGATAACATGGCTGGAAGGTATTACTGAAGCTGACATCATGTCTCTTACAGCCAGACGTGCAGAGCAGCACTGGATCACACATGCCAGATCTCAACAGCCTTTGGAAAGGTGCTGATGTTCCACACTTGAAAGGAAAAAATATCCTGCTAATCATGGAATAATATTTCACTGGAAGGAAAAAAGACCCAGTACTAATATTTGTATTAATATGGTTTTATCAGACTCCTCCAATTCTTGCCAGCACCAGCAAACAATGGTTCCCAGTAGCAGGAAACCACAGTTGGGTCCTGAGAATTCCCATCCTACTACCTTGCAGATACAGGAGAAGATCTATCTCAAATTTTATCAGGTTTTAAAATATATAAACCAAAAAAAACTACCACCTGAAGAAGGAGCTCTGCAGGCTTCTAAAATGCTTCTCATAGCAAAGGCTTCCTAATATCTCTATCTTCTTCTTTCCAGGGTCTGGAGGGATTGGTACTCAACTCAGATGGAATTTAGAGCATATTTTAAGCTTTATCAAACAAATATGACAATTGCTGTTATATGAGTTCCTAAATACCTTTTTGCACTGTGATACAGAAGGACAACTGTATTTCATGTCCTGTGCAGCACTGACCCAAGTATGAATTAACCAGGAAAGGAAAAAGTCTGAAAGGAAGCAGAGAAATTCTAGACTAGGGTTTATAGTCATTCACATAACCTGATGATCTGGGTTACAAAGAAAATTTAGAGTATTTCAGAGTCACTAACCATCTTAAAATGCTTACAATTATGTAGAACCAAGAGAATCATCAAGACTTCCACATTGATTTATTATGCTTACTTCATTATTCCTTTATAAGCAAATGTCATACATGAATATTAAAATAGTCATTATGCCGATTTTTATGAATTTCCCCAATGAAAATTGTGAGTGAAACCAAGAGAACCTTTAATGCAATAAACAAAGCAGCATTTGGTAGTTAACTTTGAAATAAAGCTAACATAGTATACAAATAATGTACAAATAAAAACTGAATTTTACCAGTAAAAATCTACATTAATTTTACTTCTGCCAGTCAATCTTAATTTCTGAAAAACTTCAGACCAAGACTGCATTGGTGCAAGTGCTGTTTTCATTGATTAATATTGCAGAAAATCAGAAATTTTAGTACTCCTATGCACTATTTCAGCTACCATTCTACTAGGACTAGTTGTAAAGAGAAGACCACTGGAGGAAGATGTCTTTTTTAATGAGTTATTAAGGTTAATATGATAAAAATAGATATTGCATTTCTTAAGGAACTCCTGGGAGTGTGCCACAATCCAGGTCAACTTCTAGGTAGAATGAAGATATGCAACAGCTTACAAAAAGAAGTGTGGAGAAAGGACTAACATAAATGACATGGTGTAATGGTTATTGCATAGTTTCCTATGTGCTGCTAATCTATAATTTTATTTAATTTAATTTCATTCACTTATAAAGATCACAAAGCCAGGAAAAATGTCTAGGAATAAGGGACCTTCCAGTACTTCTGCTATTTTGTCGCTGATTTTTCCATGCTTTTCTTCCCCCTATGTCACCACTATTGATTACAGTGTACTGCATTGATTAGGATCAGAGTGAATCTTAAAAAAAAGATTAAAAAAAGAGTTTACTTAATTTTTTGATGTATTTTCAAAATCACTCAATTGAGCACAGAAACCTTCTGAAGGGTTGATTGATGGGACTGGATTTGATTTAAACTCAATGCTCATGGATGAGTGACAAGAATGGCTTCCCATGTTTTTTACAATGGTTTTCTGGAAGCGCTGGAAAGTCATGATTAGTAACCATAAAACTAGCTTCGACTGATGAACTGCAAAATGAACCTGTTCTATAATCCTTTCTTTGCATCTCCTTATTCAGTTTGCTTTTAAATCAGTGTGCAGAAAGTCAGTGTATAATAACAAACTGCCAAATCAGCAGCGGACTGATAAAATGAGAAAAAGCCAGCAGGTAAGGCAAAGAGATGTGTGCTTCAGGGGGATTCTTTAAAGCTGCAATTACATTTGTGCAAAGTTGCTTACCAGGAGAAGCCTTTTAGTGCACCTCTGTTCTTCCTTCCTGGCAATCACCAGCTGGCTCACAGCTGGGGGATGCGCCGCGGTGCAAAGGGTTCTGAGCGACGTTGGATGAAAACGTGTGCCAGCCTCATCGTAAGAGCTTATGTCAACTAACAGCCTCTCTGCTCTTTTAACAGAAGTGTCTGTTCTGTGCCTCCTGTCTGGGAGCCGACAAGCAGCTCCTGATTGCCAGGCATCTGTTGCTGGCATGAATGGACAGTGAAAACCCACTATCTAGCTCTGGTTTTAGTGATGGTTGGCTCCTGCATTTATGGAGAGCAGCCCTGCTTCCAATAAAAAATGGTTTAGAAAAATTTACTATCTCAGATCTCTTCTTAGGATGGGCTGGCTGCTTTGAAAGGGAAATCTCTCCAAGAGTGATATGACTCTCACAGTGGCTGTGAGGACTTGACTGCAAGATTTATGCTTAAATATATAGACTGCAAATCGAGGCTAGGCTTGCAATACAGAAAAAGTACAAGGGAAATATATTTTCCCTTCTGAAAAACCAGTCAAGCAGAGATGCTCGGGGTGGGGCTGTGGCTCAATGAAGAGGAAGCCAGCGAAAGTAGGGGATGCTTGGCAGTATCTGCCACATTTGCTCACCCTGTCCTGTGCATGTTGAGTTGGGGCCAGAAACAAAGACTACTGTGTGCTCAGCAGACCAGTGGACCAAAGGTTTTTTATTGCAGAAACAAGCTCTAAGGCATGCTGATCATGGCAACATCTACATAAAAGTTACTTTTTGCATATGTAGACACTTTTGGGCAAACTTTTGTCCAGTTTCTAATAGGGTGGCAAGCAATAAGGCAAAAACAAGGCTGCTGAAGATCCATATAACTGTGAGAGTAACCTATCATTCTTGCCAATAGGATAACTTCAGAAATCAATGAAACCTCTTTGGCTGCCTTTGCTGCACATCCAGCAAGGCCAGCAAGTTCTCATCTCCACTGCCTACTTTGAAGTGGCTAAAGTACTGAGTTGCTTAGTGCCAGCTGGATCTGCCATTGAATGTCCACAGTCTCTGACTACCTCAGTCAGGACTGTAAATAAACCTTTGCATGGAAGAGTTGACCTGAAATCCTCTACTGCTGCTGTGTGAGGACACACCAATTCATATAAGTGAATCATTGTTCAAAAGCAGTCCATATTCTTCTGTCCTATTCCTACATTCTCCTACAAAAATGTGTGTGTGTGTATTTATTAATTTGTCATAAACTGAGCAATGGTAAGGTTTAAGAGGATGAAGGAAAAAAGAAATAAAATCATTTACATTTTAAATTACTATCTGAGGAATTTCCAAAGTTATGACAAA
Organism: Agelaius tricolor; assembly: GCF_023055355.1. Taxonomy (NCBI): domain Eukaryota; kingdom Metazoa; phylum Chordata; class Aves; order Passeriformes; family Icteridae; genus Agelaius; species Agelaius tricolor. The sequence continues at coordinate 10,375,308 of NW_027269266.1, read as the reverse complement.
TGGTTTCCAAACAAATACTTAGGGGAATGAGTATTACATTTCATAAAGCAATTGCATTACATGCCATAGTTCATGTCCAAGAGGGGACATTGCAAATGCATCTCAAGGAAGATTGGAATTAGTTATTAATGGAAGTACTATTATTTATTATTAGCAATTATGCTTGATGCTAAGGTGAGTAAAGTTCATGTCACAAATGGAGCTACATCTCCTGGAGCAAGACAGACTGCTGCTATTTTTTTCTGTTTGATGATCAGTGATAAACAGAACCCACCAAATTATCAGAGGGAAAGCTGAGGCACTAAATGTTCTGGAGGAAGCAGAGAGCAGAGTTTTGTCGCACTGAGAAATACTCAACTCCAACCTGCTTAGGAGACTTAGGCCCCCCAGCAAATTTAAATGAGGGTGATCGTACCAGCATCATTGACTTTCAGTTGAACTTGATCTTCATGATACATAGCATTTCTATTTCCATAAATTCAGTTATTAGGTAACTCACACTGTGGGATAAAAGTGTAATATAATATTGTGCTATGAAATGCAAATTTCTGGACTTGTGGTATCTTCATCCTCAAAGGAAAATCAATCTCAAGAATGTTTCACCAGTAGGAGTCATATAGCAGTGCAGGAATTCTGGAACAGGATGAAATTATTGATTAAAAAAATTAATATTAAAGCACAATAATTACACTTCTGTGGCCTTGTAAACAAAAACCCCTTATTGCCTGTGTAGTCTTCTATAAAAAAAGAAATAAATAAATGAAAATCCACATGCTGGCAAGCTGAATGAGCTATTACCAGAAGATGGCAGTGATGTCTTTTTGCAGCTGTAGTCACCATGCCATTTACAAGAATAACCTAATTGCTGTACTGTTATATCATAGTAAAAAAGGGACGTTGCTACAGTCAAAACAATTACCTCCTGGTATCTTTATCAGTATATCTAATGTAGTACAATTTCTTAGTAATTTTTTGTTCAGTTTTCTTTTATGTTTACACTACGGTTGTTTTGGAAATCAGCCAAGATCTAACAGCATATATAATATTTTAGTTGTAGCATTATCAACAATTTGACACACCTTAAGTTCAATTATTATTAGAAGAATCTCATTGGAGGCCATTTTCCTATCACTCACTAGAGCTATGAAACCCGTATTTCCTTCAGCTTTTTGCTAATTTAAAGGTTCTTTGAAATAATAGCAGAAAATGCAGCAAGGGAAAATTTATTATAAGCAAGAAAAATTATTTTATTGCATCCACATCATAGCTTTCTGTGTAAGTTCCAAGATGCTAGACCACAGTGTGTTACATTTGAGGGGAATTCCCTAATCTCAGCAGAATTATGCTGCACTTGCAAAATGCCTTTAATTTCATGTAGCAATGAGAGCCTCACAGTCATTCTCTATCCTGGATGATGCAAGGAGCTATATAAAGAGAAAATCAGGGTTTCTGCTTTTAATTTCATAGGTCACAGAATTATACCATCCCAAACCAGACAAATGAGTGATTTGTGGAAGATATGTGATGCCTTTTGCCATAAAGCCTGTCACCCCTACACACTTCATTGTCTCATCAAAAATGAGTGTGTCTGCTACTGCCAGTGCTGCCATGATCCAAAAGCCATTCAGATCAGAGGTGCTGCTGCTTATCAACAATTCAGCAATAATAAAACCATCTGCCCATTTAATTTTTTTTAGAAAAATAAAGGCTTTTAATTTTAATTGTACCATGAGCCTAAACACTGTTATTGGCAATAATACTGCCTGAAATGCTTTTTTCTTTTCCAGTTACAGATTCCCTAAGCTCCTTATTGCTATGTAAATGTGAAAAACTCAAACCTTAGCAATGGATTGGAACCACTGATTCTCCTAAAGTCCCCTAAGCAAACTGAACACTGAGCTGCCATGTCAAGCCTGTTAAGTCATTTGAAGGAATTTGGGAAGTCAGCACACTGGGGTAATTTCCTGGCAATTCATCTATAATGTCTACTGCCTGTTCCAATTTTTGACACATAGATATATTATACTCAACTGTGACCAGCCTGCATAAACTGTAAACTCTCTTGAAAATAGAGAATGTGAAGAAGTAGGCTTTCTTAGTACTTTTAGAAAGGTAGATAAATCATATCAAACTTGAAATAACAGATGACCAGCTTTTGAATGGCTGAATACCTGTGTATATTTTTATCCAAGAATGGAATGTAAAATATGTTAACAATGTAATTGGATTAATATTTAAAATTATTTCAGAGTGCTTGCCAAACACCTAAGTACCTGAAGCAATCTTCTACACATGACTCAGTTTCATGTTTCCCTAAAACAAACTTTACCCATTTATTTATAGAAAATTCCTTAAGTTCTTTCTAAAGTGTGTTTGATTTTACTTGAATTTGCAGATCACTTGTGGAAGTCCCATTCCTGGAAGTCTTCAAGGCCACATTGGATGGGGTTTTGAACAATGAGGTCTAGTGGAAGATGTTCTTCCCTGGCTAAGGCATGGAACAAGATGATCTTCTAGGCCCCTTCCAATCCAAACTAATCTTTGAATCTGTGATTCTATGAATTTAGCAGGGAACTGGTGCATATTTTAAATTATGTCACTTTCTGGAAAAGATAGATATGTCCAATAGATGTGTTGGTGGGGTTTTATAATGAAAGAGAATAGAAAGGTTTTAATAGATCAAGGGCATTTAATGCAGAGATGTAGGTCAGCTGAAATTTAAAGTTCATGAAGTACTCTGAAGGCTTTTGAATATATCCCAGTAGGAAATCTGTGAGTAAGACTTCAGGTCCTACTTGCCATGTGGAAATACTTTCTTTCTTATCATGGTGTAATGCTGAACTCCAGAACCCTTATATCTTTTTCCTTTCATTATTGTCTGAAGATGTGGAGTTCTGTTGGGCTCTTCATCCCCAAATGAAAGGCATAACTCATGCCCATGGAAATGGATAAATATAAGTTTTGATACACTAGATTGTGAATTTAAGAAAAATCTTGGTGGATATTTTGTTTTTAAAGGTGAACTGAATAGTTCAGTGGATGAAAGAAAGCTGTTTTAGAAAGCTAAATATGTCCACTGTATTTGAAAAGAGAAGCATTTCCTTTACAAATGGATTTCAGTCTTCCTCAGCCTATTGAAACTAATATTTTTACCATAACTAGGGTTTTTTCAGATCCCACTTCCAGATCTTTTTTTTCCATCATAGTACAATGAGTGAAACCACACAGATTGCCATCACACAGCCCAAAGTCTGGTGATGAAATCTAAAGTACTCTTTCCTTTTTATGCTCTCACTACTTTAATTTTCCAATCATGTACGCATTTTAAAGTTTCTGAATAGAAAAGATATTTTCTAGATTTTGAGGGTTTTTTTGATGGAAAAAAAAGAAAAAAGTCAATATTCTACAGAAAACAAATATTTATTTGTATCTCTTCTCCACTGAGATAACTAGAACACCTCATTCTGGATAATTCTGTAATTTCTTTTCTTTTTTATAAGCCCATATTCATACTAACCTCCTTGCAACTGTCAGTAAGTGATGTAACTTAAAAGAAATATTTTGGCTGTTATGTATAAGCTAAGATCAGATCAAAATACTTTCTGGTTAGGATTATTTATACCAATTTCTACTGTGACTTTGTCTATTAAAACAATCAAATGAAAAGTTCATTCTCTAATGACTGAAGAATTGGATTGCGCAGTAAATAAAAAATTGGCAGAGCAGAACATCTGAGCTGCAGGCTATAAAGGCAAAATAAAAATAGAAAAAGTCTCTGATAAAAAGAAAAGGAGTGACTGAAGGATCATTTCTACATTTTGGAGACCTCTTGAAAAAGGGTGACCCTGGTAACTGGGCAGACAAAGAACACATTATTAGTGAGCATTAACTTCAGGACTGCAGCCAAGGGACAGATATTAGAAAATGAATAAAGCACTAAAAATCTCTTTCTACATCAAAACTGTGGAAATATAATGGAAAATTAATTAAGAGGCCCTGTAGAATCATGTGCTACGATCTTGTCAATTCACAAGCTAAGAAATGTTGTATGAGGTCAACATTTGGATGCAAACCCTTGTTAGGAACAACCAGATCAACAAAGTCCAAGCTTCTTAGACTAAAGGCCAAACACATCATTCAATAGTATCAAAGGGCTGACATCCTCTTTTTGGACAGAGTCCATTATATTTTCTTTAGGTGGCTTAAACACAGAGCAGAGAGTTGAAAGCCTAAGTGAAGTTTTCTGGTGGAAATCCATGTGCACTGCAGGAAAAGAATTACTTCTTATAGTAAGAAAAGGGCTAAAGAAAGAATAAAAGTCAAAAGCTGAAAATGATAAATTCTCGATGGTGACTGAACATTTCAAAAATCGACTGCAGGGCCTCAAAAGGTGGGACAAGCTTTTCATGAGACTGGTTTGGATTAAAAAGTATGTTAAAAACATACATAATTATAAAATCTGGATTTTGAAAGAAATAATTACACAGGATAGAACTATGATGACTTGTGTTTGGTTAGAATTTCTCACACTTAAATTAACCTCTAAAATCTTTGGACTTGTTTTCTATGATTTCTATGATCATCAATTACCAATGGGACTAGAAAGAAATGCTTCTAGAGGGAAAATCTGTTAGCATTTTTAGACACTGTCTGTGGACCTACCTTCCAGATGTTCCTGTTTCTCCACAGTGTTTTGAAGAAGCTTAAGATGTTTTGATGATTAATGTGGAAATGTTACCCATCCTCATTATCCCTACTCTCACTCTCTGAAAATATGCATGATGACCTCACATAGCTCTGAGTTCAATAGAGAAGATATAGGTGGTTTACAATCCAAACTCTGCTAAGACTCATGGAAATGTATTTACTGAGGTGATTTTGTCAGTTTGGTACAGCACATCACTTTGGAAAAGAGCATGAGTGAGGCTGTGCAAATGTATCTATTAAAATAGGAACCTGGAAGGGACTTTAGAATAGCAAAAATTAATCATGTTTTTCTTATTCATCTTTTAATACATCCAGAAAGTCAGATTCCATGTGCAAAATACCTCAAATGTCTCTTTCTAAAGCAGTCATTGCTCTGTCATTATAACCTTCATTTGGGAGGAATCTTTTGTGTGGAAGCTTTCACTATCACAGTAGTGATAGAAATGTTGCAGTCACTATAATGATTTGAAAGAGCAAGTATTGTAACATTTCATTCAGCTTCCTAAAAGGCATTACTTCTTTCTGCAAACCTTGTTTTAGTTATACCTTTTGACTTGGAAAACACTGACCATGGCATGGAGAATAATAGTAAAGGCAGGGTATTTTTGACTGAGTCCACTGCTTAGTTTAATGAGGAAGACTGTCATTGTCTGAATTGTTACAAATCACTTTGACAGTTAATGAAAAAATGGAGGAAAAATTCACTTGGTGCCTCTTCAGTTCCCTCTCTGATGCTTTTTAACCAGAGTTACAATAGTATCCCGTTTCCCTGACCTGTATAAGGAATGTGGGCTCAGTTACTTTTTCGTTTTAAAAGTCAGAGATTCCAGCTGGTAGCAGCAGCTTTTCTTTCTGCCCTTTGAAGTAGAGATAACAGATGATATTAGATTTACAAAAAGCCCAGCAACATTTATTAAATTTTAGAAGCCTTCCTTCTAAACACACAATATCCTTTAAAAACTTGATCTAAGGGGGATTATGAAAGATAGAGTGCAGTAAGAGAAGAGAGACTGCTGCCTGGTGTAGTTCAGAAGCAATAGAGAACACACTACAGAGTATTTTCTTCAAGTGATTTTCATTTGCTGCTTTGTTAGTCATTTTTAGGTACAGTGTTCAGTTTGAAACTGAGAACAAGGCTAATCTAAGATATATGCATCTGCTAGAATTGATCTACCAACTTGTGGTTTTCTCTAACTTGGCAAACCAGCTCTATACAGAGAAACTTTTCCTTTTCTGAAAGAGATGATAGGGAACACACAGACAATCACTTTGATGGGCTTGAAGGACAGTCTCTTCTGAACAGGCAGGCCAACACATCCTTACAGAGGAAATTCAATGGTAATATTTCTTTTCTAATTTATACACATAATTGAGATTTAACAAATCTTTTCACACCACTTTTCAAAAGGATAGAGGTACAAAAAATAAAAAACATTTGCATTGATGATATACAGTAGGAATAATGCTCAGGTGAGTACTATTCCTCTAGTGAGATTAAGGTCTAGCAATGATTAGCAACACAGACCTCTACTAATGTATTCTGTCAGTTTATATTATGATAATAGTAAAATAATTGGAGTTTGAATCATCAGATCCTACTCCATATAGGGAGAACATACAAACAGGCACAGTATCTACTGAGACCTAAGACACTGAAGGTCAAAGAAGATTTTCTGCTATTCAGTTCCAGCTCCTCAGGGAACCTTTTGCCTTTGCAGCAGAAAGATTAAGAAGCTGAAGCCAAAGTTCTGTGAGGTCAAGGAAGATGTGGGATGGGCATTCAGTCTCAGCTCTTCTCATGCAGAAGAAACACACAAAAATGTGTGGGCAGGAAATGGAAAAAATTGCTCCTCTCATTCAATCACCTAAATACCTATAAATATGTGGTTGAATGTTCCATTTTATTTGATCTTTAAATATCTGAGTTGTGATTTATTTCAATTTATACCCAAGATTTATCAGACCCAAGGATGACTTGTCCATAATTAAATTTTTTGAAGAATAATATGTGATGTGATAAGTCCAGCTTCCAACCTTCAAAAAATCAGGGTGAAACTTTTGATAAAGGAGAGAATGTGATCAAAGGTCTCTCCAAAATCAAACAATTGATACATGAAGTGATGCAAAATATCTGTTCTACTTGAAAGGTTTGTTTTTGAGTTTTTCTGGGGTTTTTTGTGTTTTTTTTTTATTTTTTGGGTTTTTTTTAGGGAGGTATTGAGTTGGTGTGGGCTCCTTTGTTTTTTTTTGTTTTTTTTTTTTGTTAGAAAGAGTATTTTTAAAATCTTGCAGTCAGGTGTACCTTAATGGAAACAGAACATTTCATTATATAAACTGCATTCAGCCTAAAAAAAACAACAAAAAAAAGGCAACAAAATGAAATATGCACACACTTCTATTAAGAGCATTTACTAAGACAGCAGTTGCAAGTTAATTGACTGATGTAAAATTCCTGGTGAATACAACTTTCAAAACTCTCCAGTTTCAGATGAACCAGATGTCTGGTGCATGTGTGGAATTCCCTACGTGACCTGTTTATAAAATACTTGACACCAACAAAGCCATAGGAAAATATGTGAGAACATTCATTATACTTGTGAGTCGTATACTGCATATGTTCATCTTTAGGGAAATAGCTGGAAATTTAATGTAACTCATGTCTTTTGTTCATGTCTGTTTTCCAGTCAGTAAAGTGAGAGTATCTATAACTTTTCTGTGTAAAGTTCTCTAGTTGCTAGAGAACAACTCTCTATAGTTGCTATTGGGCAACTACAGGTGTAGTTTCTGGCCAGCCATTGGAGTAAGGGGGAACATTTTTTTCCATGGAAATACATCCTCATCTTCTAATTCAGCCTCATTTGAATAGAAATTTGAATGGTACATTAAGTTCTTGGTTGAGCAGTGGAATATCTGCCAATATGTCATGTCAAAAGATCGAATTCAGCACAGCGGAAAGGGTGGTGAGCAATACACAGCAGCCCAGTCACAGCATGCTAAAGTTTGATGTACACGGGACTACTCCGAACTCAGGTTTCCTTTTGCTAATATTTTTTGAGATCAGCAGTGACATGAGCTTTGTGCTCTGCAGTCTACAACTAATGTCAGGTTTTCAGGGAGTCACCTGCACGGACAGTTGCTGCATTTATGGCAGCTTTAGATGTCTGAATGACTGACCGCTGGTAACAAATCTGTTTTATGCTTTTCACCAGCTGTGCTTCACCCATTGGTCACAGATCAGCATGGGCAATTAGACATGGAGCTGCAAGACTCATTGATTCATTTTCTCACAACTCCCATTTGTACTCTCTTCCTGCTTTGAAAGTAAACTTTAATGTAGTTTATAGGAAATCTGGCATTTTTTGCATAATTTCCTCAAATTTCAATACCTCCAAAGGACTGTAACATTCCTGAACATTAATAACTGCTAGTATTGCACTGCATGACAGCTTTATTTAGCATTAAAGTTATTTGAACTTTAAAGTTTCTAAACCTGAGTTTCCAAAAACAAATCAAGTGCAAAGTATGAATCTACGTGAAATTTTCTTGGATGTCCTACTTTTTTTGGTACAGTCAACACAGCTGTTCAATTCCTACACTCTAGAATTACACAAAGACTTTTTCCAAAGCAGGTGTCCATTTTGTCTTGTAACTAAACAAACCCTAAAAATAGAATGCAAGCAGAACAAAAAGCTTGGCATTTTCCTTTTTAAATCTTTTCTGCAGAAAGTTGGGATCGGGTTCCTTTTCACTATGCTGCATACCTGCTTCTAGCAGCCATGATCTGTGATCCTAAAAATAACAGCACGCAGCAGGAATAGTGACCCACATCATCACCCTACAGTGATAACAGTAGTTACATATTATATCTATCCACAATTTTTTTATTTCTGGAAAATTGTATTTAACTTTAGAAATGCATAGCCACTGAAATTATCAATCTGAGAGCTGGGGAGTTTGCTTGCAGGAAACGATGGACAGCTGAACTACAGCACATTTTACTACAACCAGTACAATTTTTCTGGGTGAATTGTTTTAATAATTCACCAGATCACATATGCCATCAAGATGTGTTTCATGTACTGACCTGTCAAGTGAAAGCTACAGCTAATTCATCATGACCTGTTATCTAAATTAGATATTCTTCAGGTTTTGTAACTGCTTTGATTGTCAAAGTTTTACTTAAAACTGCAGCTTTCAGTTAGGAAATTATGTGGCAAATGAATAATAGAAATTGAAAGATTGAAACATTATTTTTCAAAGAATTCTGAATTTTCTAGGTTTTTGAGCACAAGAAGGGTATTTTTCTTCAGTAAAATGTCCCTTTTCCTCCCAGCTTTGTTCATTTGCTTCCTTATCCTTATAACCCTTTTCCTTATGCACATGAAGCATTGCTGTAGTAGGCTACACATATGGGCTTGCCTCCTACTGCATCAGCCTCTTCTGTCTGGCCTACTCCCTCACAAAACTATTTCTGCAGAAAATGACACTCAGTGTATCACACTGCAGATCCTTGGTTTCCTCAGTCTCATACCCTGTGCCTTCTTTCTGTCAGCTAATATTCCAGCTTCCAACCACAAATACCGAAATACAAAATATCAACCCTGGCTTTATAGAAACCCTTCTACAAAGAGACACAAATGTGGAATAATTTAATCAGTGTTAGGAACCATGCTCATGAATATATTTTTTCCCCATTCAACCACCTCTTCCAGCAATGTCTGAATAAGATTAAGAAAATAACATATGTAAGTTGCTTACCAAAAAGCATTTTATATCTGTCATTTTATGTAATATAAACATAAGCGGAGCATTGGAGAGAATTTCCTGAGGTGCAGATTGACACTGAAACAGTTTCCATGTGAAAATTGAATAGGAAGCCTTAAGAGACTTAAAGCTAAACAAGATAAAATAAAAGACTGTAGGGGAAAACATTGCAGTGATAGAGAGTGAGAATATGTTTAATAGGTCTTTTTCCATCTCTCACCTCTGTGCTTTCATGATTATTTTTTTCTGCCTGAAAATTTTGAAAAGGCTTTTTTTGATAAACAGAATTATTCTGTTCTCTAAAGCTATACGATTTTAGATGATAACTAACTCAAGAGCTTTGAGTTAATGCACTTGAGGTAACCCTTCAGTGATGATAGAACAAAATGGAGCAGCAATTAAATATATTTTAAGGATAATCACAAAAAAATGTGATTTTAATTTAAAATACATTGATGCTATTCTGCCAAAGCCATCTTAACTCTGAAGAACACTAAACATAATCTATTAAGCTCATTTAATAGCAATAACAGAATTAAATCAACTGCTACAACTGTGTGTTCACCCTTCTGTTCAAACCTGGGGAGATGAAAATTTTGTTCTGTATTTGGACAACTCCTGATACAATTGAGTTTTATTCCATCACTCAGTGTTATGACTACAAATCCATAGGAAATAACAGTCTAACCTACCTTGCTGATGGCAGATTTAGCAAAGCCAAGGGATGTTTAACAACATTTGGTTTCTATAAAAAGAAAATAGATGTCTATCTGCAAGTGTAGGGATACTACACATGAAACATTGCCCTTAAGAAGAGACAGAACTGTCATTTATTTATTTATGGATAAGAAATCACAAGACAATTCATTAATCATGAATTAATGAAATTATTGATAAGTTTCAGGACTTTTTCATTCTAAGAGAGTCTTGTCACACCACATAAAGTTAAAAGCAGGGCAACAATCAGTACTGCAGAACAATAACTATACTAAAAAGTTCTGTTTTTTTTCTTTATCTTCATCTCTATTCAAAAAATGCACTGATTTAAATATGCTGATATAAATGTAGTGAAATCCGTACAAACTTGGCAGTTGAATCTTTTTCCAAATTAAAATCACGAAGTTATATGAAAGTTATTTAGGCAAAGGTGTAACTGCTTCATGTATCTACTGTACAATTAGTTTCACTTCTCTAGGATTGACAGGGTTTGAAATACAACCTGTAAGAGCCATCATCTCCATTTAAGAAGAGGCACTGTTTTCTGAGGTCAGAAAGACTGGATATATTCAATGAGCTTTAACTAACCAGGAAGAAAAAAAGGTTAAAGTGAAATGATTTGAACTGTACTTCTGATGTGTAAAAGAGAATTAATTATTCTGCAAAGAGTAGAGGAGCAAAAAAAAAAAAAAAAAGGGGTGAGAAATGAAGAAAATGATTGAAGGTAAACAGTAAAAAGAGCCAAGAGGGGCATCTTTGCCAGCACAAGGACAATGAGAAAGGCCTTTGAAATTTAAGAAGGCTGAAGAAGTATTAGAGAAAATGGGTTTAGTAATACGCTGGGGGAAAGAAATTAATTACAACTCCAAAAGACTTGTGTTAATGACTTTTTCTGTTAACTTGTCTATACCAGGAGAATAATTTAGAAACAAATGAGGAGAATTTGATAAACTATTAAATTATATTTTTAATTACTGAATTTAGATTTACTCTAGGATGTTCTCAGGATAAATTAGTGTGAGGTCTTGACTACAGTGAAATTGCACTGGTATCTGTCAGCTGACAGCTTGGTGACTTGTACACAGTTTTCCAAATATCCTAACCTTAATAAATACTAACCTTAATAAATACTTCTCATTGCTTAATACCTCTGTGATTTCCTTGTCAAGTTACAGGATCTGACTTTTTCTGTAGTTCTGTAAGGACAGATGACTACAGCTGTTCTTACAGAAGTTCTGATTTGTTTTCTCACTTCTGTACCTTGATTGGGTAATTCTTTTACTGATCTGAACTGAATTAACCTATCCATCTAAGAATTTTATACAACTTGGATAATTAAATGGATGAGGATACATTAAAAGTGAAAGCCCTACAGAGAACATGATCTTTGATTTTTTGTTTCATCTTTGATGGGTCGAAAACTTCAGGAGAATGCAGTTTGAGGTGCATTTTTTCCTTCCCTTTTATTAGTTTAGACCAATACTTGCTGTTAGTTCATGACATGCAGAGCTTGCTATAATGCATGCAGTAGCCTTCTGCCTAAAAACGAAAACACTGTAGATGATTGTTGTCCATCACATTCAGAATTATAATTACAAGTCAAGACAAATTGTAAAAGCTGCATATCTTTGTCCTGGTGTACACACCAAGTCATCAACTGAGTCCACACAGTGATGTACATGAAAGGAAAGAGAAATGAACATTTAAGTCATGTAGTGGTCTATGAGGTGTGAGGAACCTCATGCCAGCCTTTCCAACTTCCCCAGCAAACCCTTTATCTGTACATCTTGGATTTTAGAACATCTAGTTCTTTGAAATATGGAGAGAACATACATCTTGGCACTGAAATTTTAGATGCCTCAGTGGACCATTCATATATTTTTTACCAAAGTTTCCAATATTAGATGAATAAGTCTAAAAAGGTAGTTATGATCAGTGGAAAACAATGGGGTATTTTTCCACATTGACTCTGACACATCCAAATTTTTCTGAGATAAATGTTATCTGATACAGTTATCTGAGATAGAGCTGGTGTGTCAATCTCAAAGGCCTATTTCTTTTCAATGATCATTCAGAGGTCCAAGGCTGACTAATGCAGATTTTGAAATATACCATTTAGAAATCAAATATTAAAGATGAATTCTATGGCACAAGATTAGTCTTGAAAGGCTTCTTCACAAATGTAAATTTAAGCTGCACCTGCTCACCTGCACAGAGCATTTGACCGAGGTCAATCAATCTGTGTTTTTGCATGGATTATGACTCTCCTTTCAGCAACTGGTGGGGAAATGGGATTCTTAATAGAAGTAGAATCCAGTAAGTAATGCTCAGTTAGTGTCAACTAAGTATCATTTAACAGTCTCTCAAAAGGAGATTTTAAGTAAGTGGTGCAGTTATTACTAAACAAAATGTGTTGAATATAACTGCAATCCCTCAATGGCAGAATAGCTGTAAAACAGGGCCATCAAGAATGTTATAAAAAGTTAAATATCTTTCCTTTCCACCCTGATGTAATGCTGTCTGAACTGAAGCAATGGAACTGTGACAGTAATTGCACAATATGTTACTGTATTAATGGTACCCTGAATAATGGTGATTACATTTTTTAAAGTCTTTAAAATAGCATATTTTCCTGATAATCTCTGATAATAGTTTTGCTTTGCCATCTGTCTAGCTAACTCCTGATTCTTTGTTAAAGGCAAGGAATGTAAGCAGATGCAGATGGCATCAGAATCCAGGATATCTACAAAGATTTGCATGAGCAGAACAAGCAGCACACGGATAAGGTTACCACGGAGTGGATTTGCATACCAAATAGAAAAACAAAATAGGAAAAAACAGGAGGCTGCACTGGGTATCTGGTATATGCCGTGATCACACCAGGCTATAGTGTTTCATGTGCTATTAGGGCATGTATATTACATCAAATATTAAATGCTTGTAGAAACAACAGAAGGTACTGAAAGATACCTTTGTTTCCTGGAGCTCTTTAGACGCCCTAAGGGGTTAGAAGAACACTGGAAATCTGTTACACAGTTAACACTATCAGAAAACAAAGTCAAGGCATTGTTCTACTAAGAAATTCATTATATTTACAGGATTTTACCCAATAGGACTCCAAGCTTTTACAGCTTTATGAAAATTAATGTTGCTACATGAATGGAAACTGTAATAATCTAATAAATAACAATTAATTAAATAAATAATTCATTCTATTTGATTAGTTCCATTACATAGCTACATGCAATCTAAGAACACTATTTCATGCTAATACTTTCTGACTATTTTTCTCATTTAAATTTGAAAATATATTGGATCTTTTGATATTCCTTAGAATTATAGACTTCTATGGCAATGCCACAGAAGACCAAACTTCCATTCTCCTGAGAAAGAAGAAATTATTTCTGTCCCAGAATGAAACAAAAAAAGCCAAATAAAAAACCTCCACATCAATAAACTGATTGTGCTAGAAAGGAAAACCATATTTTATTTACAAAACAACCATGATGCAGCATTTCTCTCTAAGCTGATTGTCTGCTATGATGCATTGAAATGTATTATTTTATAAATAGTAGATTAATTGTCCATACTAGTCCTACTCAAGAGAAAATTAGGAACTTTTAAGAGATCTAGGTTCTGACCAGATATTTCTCTTTTCCAGAATACTTTCTGGCTGGAGCTGCCTGTGCTGTTCAATGACAAGGAGAAAAATACCACTAGGAGGCATTGTCTTAAACCACTGACATCCCTTGAGACTTCTGTTGCTAAAGGTTTTAATTTTCCTTCTACCACTGGTATTGTACTAAAGAACTTGCTCACCAAGGGGTATTTATATTGTCCTTTTTACTTTCATAGGACAAATGCTGGACAGCATTTTCTGTTTCTTACTTAGGTCTTCCACTGAAGTGGCAGGATCTGTAAGTATTTGTAGCCCATTGGATTTCTGTGCATCTGTCACTATCATCCAAAATTTGGCCTAATTGCCTAGAAAAGGTTCTAAGGAGATGTTTTTTGCCTAATACACAAGATTTTCACTTAATAACATCTCATTCCCACAAACTGGTTCCAAAGAACTGAAGCTTTCACTTTTTAACCTTTTTACATTTTTTTTCCCTTTCATTTTATTGTACTGGTACACTCAAGTCCAGTGCTGCATCCATCCCCCAAGAATTGTCTCTCCATGTTTAATAGTCATGAAACAGTTAAAATCTTGTCATAGTTTAGGTATGATACCCCAATTTATTGTTCCTGCTGAAACACCTCAGACTACTCACTGCTCACTCACTTCCCTTTGTTGCAGGGTGAAGAGGAGAATTGGAGGAACAAAAAAAGCAAAGGACAGGGGTTGAAATAAGAACAATTTACCAGAAGCAGCCACGAGATAAGAAAACAGTGATGATACCAGTGCTGGTAAGAGTGTGCCTAAGGCAGGGGAATGATTCACAGGTGATTGCTCACCCTGCAGAACATGCACTACCTGATCACATCTCCCAGGAAACTGGAAAGAACACCCCCCATAGCCCCTGGACATGGTGTGAGGTGACATTAATAACCCCAAGGTCCTGGCTGTGCCCCTCCTGGCACTGCAAAAATTGGCCCTGTCCTGGCCAGAATCAGACCAGGTATCTCCCCCATGACTGAGTTACTGGTGGCACTACTGTCCCAACAACCAGAATTCTACCACCTGGGTTGAGGCAATTCAACCAATTTCATGTGAATATCCTTCTGTTTATCCCTTCTCAACTGCTTTTCAACCTTCTTTTCCTGTACAGTGATCTATGCTAGCATTTGAATCATTCTCATCTTTTAGCTGAACAGAGATGCATGGTTCTATTTGCTGTGTTTTCACCAGAGCCCTTTCATATCTTCATGATGATGTTGTGGTACAGCTTGCAAAGCAGCTATTTTCATCACAGTTCATAAGAAATATGCAAACCAGCTATTCACAGTAGAGACATTTTTTCCTTGTTTGCTGATCCAAAGCTTTCTGTATGGGTCTAAATAAACACCTTTTACTCTGACAAAAGAAATTTTGGCATAGACCTCCTAATGTGTTTTAGACATCCTGGTGTTGGCTAAATTACGTCTTAAAGCATACCTTTATTTCCCAATAGTATTCTTTCCCTACCATTTCTTTCCCAATAAAAATATCAATAAATTAATTACTAAACATGGCATTCAAAGGTTAAGCCTTTTAGTTTAGTTGTCTTTCACTTGAATGCAATTTGATCTGATTGTATTTAAATGAAAGGGACATTTCTATCAATTTCATTTGATACAGTTCCACTAGTTCAAGAGAAGTGCTTTTTGACATCTGGTGATAATTTTGGCCCTTGGACAAAAATAGATCCAAGACAAATAATGGATATAAAGGTGAAAAGAGTGTCAGTCAAAGTTGATTATCTTGCTTTACATTTCACTGTGCATGGTAAATTGTAGTACTATTTCCTCTTGCCTCTTGTGAAAATTTGTAAGGATCTTCCCCATCACTAAAATTACAACTGTGGTTTACACTCTGTTCTGGTGGAAATTGCAGCTTCAGGAACACTGGGTAACGTATGAAGAATGGAAAATGTGTATTTTTTTGAGTTGAAAATAGATTTTGGTCACTTGAATATTGTGCAGAAGGTACTTGAAAATTATTTTTACTTTCCTTTTTAAAACCAATGTGTTATTATATGTTCAGCTTAGACTTCTGAGAGGAGGAGCTCTGTGTATTCACCTTTGTGCTATCATCCCACAGGAGGCAGCCTTTATAAGCACAGATGTTATAACTGCCCCATTCCCAAGGAATGGGAATTCTCTAGGTCTTTTTCCAATTGTCTGTTCACACAAAAAAGGCTCCATTTTTAGCTTTGCCACGATCCCCTGCCCTATGGAAAGAGGATGTGGCTGGATGTAACAGGATTACTGTCTGTTTGCTCTGCACTTAAATTGCATTATTCCCATGCTCTGGGGCTTCCAGTGGGCTCCAATGGCTGAGGAGGGAGGAAGCCTCCTGGCAACTCCAAATTTTGTGGCTTTTGTGCCTTCCTGTAGGGCAGAGATGTGCCATGACACAAAGGGACATGAGGTAAGATGTGAAGAGATAACAAGGAAAATTTCAATTTCTCAAAACATAGGTAGCATATTTTCATATTCAAAATTTAACTGAGCATAAGACTAGGTCATGTTGAAGGGAACTGAGGTTGTTTCTTTGGTTGGTTGGGTCCTCCACAGGAACATAAGTGATCCTAAAAGTTTTCTCTGGACCCATTTCCACTTTTCCCTACCCAACTTTGTTGACCCTGGGAGCTACCTTCTTTTTCCTTCCCGCTCTGTTTCCATGGGAAATCATATTTCTTCTTTTTGATCTTTCATTAAAGGTTTGATATTTTTTAAATGGATAATGAAAAGGATGTTATATGGGAAAAGGTACTGCAGAAACAGTTTGGATTCCCTGAACTTAGACATCAAGCACAGTATTTTCTGTGATTTCAAGGGCATTAATATATAAGTTCCTCATGGTCTTGCCCAGTTCTACCTTCCTACTGTACAAGACTCCTGAATTCACTGTGAAACAAGAAAAATTTCAGAACAAAAGACTGAATTTGACAGAGTACTAACAGGAATATAAGGAAGGGGAAGTAAAAGAAGATGTTGCAGTCTTATCTTTAAATGAGTAAGGTTTATTGAACTTCTAAAGCCTTCTCATAGCTCTTTTGCTAAAACAAAGAAGACTTAAAACCAATGTAATAATTAAGTGGAATTTCTGCTTCTCTATAGCCATTGAGGCAATTCTTCATTCAAGTATCAAAATGGCATCAAAAGTACAAGCAGAGAAAGGACCAATGACAGCCAGAGGTAAATTTTGTATTGCACTGTTGGCAGACATAGGTAATTTATCTCCTGGGCTAGAATTGTATTTGGACAAAAAACTGATACACTTTCTAGTCTGTGGCCCACTCCTTCCATTGACTACAGCATCACCTAGTAAAATAAATTATTTCATTTTCAGAATGATTTTCATTTTCTTGTCACATTTAATTTTAGGTTACCTGAGGAAAAGAAATAAATGCATGAAATACAAGAAGAATAGTACAACTTCACACAATTTTTGTTTTTTCTTACAGACTGAGTTGTTCCATTACATACTGAAATACTCTAGAACTTGCTGCCTGATCAAGGAAACAATGAAAATAAGATTTTGTAGTAACACAATTGAGTTTTGCCGTTTCATCTTTAGTCGTTTACCTGTTGTGGTCATATTCAAGGTAAGTGGTTTAATTGAGATAGCATATCAAGGAAAAAAATTATATCCATGCTTCTCAGAAAGAGGTAGACAAATCTGTACAATCTGCAAAGCATCATCATTCTGCAGATATGTTTAGCTAAGCATAAGAAATTTAAAAAGTCCATATGTATGCATTGCCATCCCATTCCTCAGCACAGATGTTTTCAGAGAAAGAATACAGAATGACTTAACTGGGAATTCAGCTAACCCCTTGACTCTCATCCAAAGTCTTTAGCAGGTGACTTGCTAGGCCTACAGTGGTTTAAATTTCCTTCCACTTAATCTTTTTCCCTAGTAGGTTGCAGCTGTAGATATGTGACGGAAGAGTTATATTTGAGTGGGATATCAGATTGTATCACCTCCAATACTCCAGCTAAAGAAACGAAATCAAGTCTGTGCTGGCTTTTTACTGTGCATCTACCACCTTTTTTTCTTAATACTGCATGGAAAACTATGCATTTAAAAAAGTAAATACTGTACAGACTTTCTCTGCAATCCCCTGCTGTGAGCTCTGCAAGAATAATTTTGTGTTTGAAGGATTAAGATCTCAACAATTCTAGGGCAGTGACAACAACTGAATTACATCTTCTGAAGTTTAGTATTCTGTCATATTAGATATTTAGTCAGATCTGAAGCTATCTGAACACTAAACCCTAACTGGCTACTCATACAGAATTTTTTCAGACATACATGATTTACATAAATTCCTTTCTTTTCTCCAAGGGAGCTGGTGTTAGCTGACTATCTAGGAATGCTTGGGAAAGCATGTCTGGTCTTCACAATGGAATACAGGGAATGGGAGCACATTTTGGACATATTAGTGATGTCTTGAGAGTC
Organism: Agelaius tricolor; assembly: GCF_023055355.1. Taxonomy (NCBI): domain Eukaryota; kingdom Metazoa; phylum Chordata; class Aves; order Passeriformes; family Icteridae; genus Agelaius; species Agelaius tricolor. The sequence goes on along the minus strand of NW_027269266.1, from coordinate 10,357,010 downwards.
TACCTAGAACAGAAGCTAGACAGAGTTAAAGGTATAAAGTAGGTATTTATTAAAAGGCCTTCAAAGGATACACCTTGGGCAGCACAAGGGCCTGGCCAGGGTTACATCCAAGATGAAGGATGGGTCACAAGTTTTCACACTTTTATAAGCTACGTATTGGTAGTTTATATTTACATATTGGGGTTACTGTCCAATTACAACTCCACTTATGCAGTCCCATCCTCCCAGATTGCTCTCCTCAATTCACTGCTGTTTACACTTTTTGGGCCTGAAGCTTCAATGGTGCCCTTGGTTCTTGGGCTGGAAAAGGATTGTTTTGTCTAACTAAACTGTGAGGAGAACTTGCTAACACTTTAAATGAAGTTCAGAGTTAAATACCAAAGCAGTACAGAATCTGGAAAATGTGAAAGCTAAAACTTAAGTCATCAGTATGTAACACAAAGCATTTATGATTGGACTTCATAATAGAGTAAAATCTAAGAAGCAGAATGCAAATTTCCAAATGAAGTGGAAATACTGTGGCTTAGGGTGCCACAGCTTTCTTCTGCTCTCAGTGCTTTTTCAGGAGTCAGCTAAATTTTAACAATTAAAATTTCCAAGTGCCATAGCGCAGACTGAAATCTCTAAAGAGGTTCATGCTCTGGCTCTGATTCCCATGCTCTCTTCTGTCCCTCTCTCGGGGGATGGCAGACATTGATCTGGTTGGGAAAGGACCCTGCCAGGCCAGTCTCTTACTGCCTTTCTTGATCACAGCAGTGTAATAACTCTCTTCCATCTCTGAGTTTTCAGATGCCCTACCTGGCCTTCTGGGTCTTCTTGCCCAAGTGAACCAGAACTAAGGTTAAATAGAAAAAATAATTAGTGCTTGAAACTACATTTAGAAAATCCTTTTGATGGTATTTCAATATTTTCAATTCCTTTACATATTCTTTTTTTTTTTTTCAGCAAGAATAGTGAGAAAAGAAACAAGACTGAAAAAAGAAATTACTTCTCTGCTCTGGAACTCTAGCTCTGATCTGTGATTTTAAGGACAAGGAAATAAAGCAATGCTCTCTGCAACTTGCACCTAATTACAACAGTGTGTTCAAGTGGGAGGAAATAGAATGTGTGCTGGCTTTGTGCACAGAGCCTGGCATGCAGCAATATAAAAGAGTGGGAGCTCTGTGATGTACTGTTTATCTCAGCAGCACAAGCAAATCCCAGTCATTTTCCAATAGCTGTGTTGTCAAAAAAGGGGTGTAAATGGAATTGCTGAAGCAAACATTCAGCCAACTGGACTTGTGTGGGTAGACACAGGTTGTTTTAGCTGGTTGTGATTTCTGTTACTCATTTGAAGTGGCACAGAAGAGATGAAGCAAATAATAAAGCTTGACTTTAAATTGGATCTTTTAAAATATGTCTCAGTGATTTGGTGGGAAATTATATTTAAAAACATTATAGCCCTTCTCTGGAACGAAACTGAACAGGAAAAGAACTTCCAAAAGTCTCAGAAACCTTCACCTATGTGGATTAAAAATGAAGGGAAAGTTATTTTTCCAAATCTGTTTTTACAGAAAAAAGGGCTCAGCTTCTCATAAGAGAAACCATTCTATTTCTGTGTAAGCATATTTTGAACAAACTGACTGGGGAGGCTGTGGATTCCTCTTTTTGGGAATTTTGTCAAAACAGGTTTAGACAAACATCTGGTAGGGGAGTTTTCCCACTCTTCTAAGCACCAAAGAGACTGACAAAATATAGATTGTATAGAGAAACTTCAAATGAAGAAAGAGGAAGAATAGAGCAGGAGTGTGTTTGGGGGGAATGGTGGTGAAAATGGAGGTTAAGGTATATATTGAGGTTAAAAACGATGATAAGTGAAGCAGATTGAGCCAGTGCAGTTTCCTGGGGGATGATTTTCTCAGTTTTATTTTAAATTTTAAAAGGTGAAATTTCCCCCTGCTCCCTTAATAATAAAAGTACTTTGCAATTCTATAGTGTCTTCATCTTACAGTTTCAAAGACCTGTAATGAATTAGGACTCTGAATTTTCCTCCAAGCAAGATAGATGGGCTCCAATGCCACCTTTTGTGTGTCTGACTACCTGCTTTTGAATGTCATCATTCTCTGATGGAATGAGGAAACATGAGCAATGGAGGAATGAATATCTTTCAAATTGACTACATGAAAGTGTAATTCTCATGAAGGCAGCTTCCCATCCTGACACTTAATGCAAGCACAGTGACCCACATACATCCAGAATGGGACTGACAAAACTTACGTTAACTGCTTGATTTAAAATCAACAGCTGACTTCAAAAGAAAAGAAGTGACACAAATACTTTTTTCTAATAAGAGAGTATTGCCATATTCTCTCATTAATATGGTAAATAGTCATATTGTGTACATTTTAACACATGACTACTTTGAAGTCTGGCTTCAAAGTAGACAAGTAGAGTTACATGCTTTTGCTGTAAACTTCAGAGCAGAGAGCATTCTACTCATCTGTCTGTTCATCTGCTGGTCTCCTGAGCTATCAATCTCTTAAAAGCAAAATATCCCTCACCATAATGACACTAATTCACAGAATGCTGATATGTTTTATTACTTAAAAATGTGAAAACGACTGCATTTTCCATTATGAATAAATACAGACAGATGGAAAAATATACTAATAACAGATCCCTCTACAACAGACCTTTTTTATTAATATCATTCCATGTGACTATAACTGGAGTAGGTCAAATGCTGATTTGGTGATATGTAGTATATTTTGGTATTTTTCAAAGCTTTGAGTCTGGACTTATAAACAAACTGTAAAATCCTGACATTTTCTACAGAAATCAATTTTTTTAAGTTTTCATTTAAGAGCAGCATAATTTCTTTCTTTCTATTTCTTATTCTACCTTTTTCTCCTTCAGAAAAGAAAAAATTCTGAAAAGATGACAGAACTGGTCTGAGAAACCTGGAACCAGAACCAGTCCTGAGAGCCTTCTGAAACTCAAGTAATGATCTAACAGAGGCCAGGAGAGCAGCAGTCCTGGCAGATTTATGGTAATTGCTGAAGTGAACCCCAGGTGTGTCACCAGGCCATCAAACCCCACAGGGCTGTCCTGGCATGATCTTCCCCCTCAGGCTCCTTACTGCAGAACAAGCAGGGAAGGAGACAGTCCCTGTGGCTCCCTCCTGTAGGTCAGGTCCTTTGCCAGGAGGGGCTTCTTGGCTAAAGTAAATCTGATTGGCATATCTGATTGGGAAATGTAAGTTCATGATGCCCCTGCAGCCTGTCAGAGCAGCAGGCACACTGATACTGGAAAAAACTGGCATTTTGATGGGATGACATCAAAATCATCCATATAAAGCAAAATGTGGGGTTGGCCCATATTGCCCTATTTGTGTTGCTGGACATATGTGAATATTGTGCCCCTGATATATTCCTGGTGTCTTTGACCAGATATAACTACAATAACAAGTCTCAAATAAACCAGTAGTATATATTGCTTATGATGAACACATAGCTGAGATTGCTTTATTTTTTCTTCCAGTGGCTTTGATTATTCCTTCCATTCATTTATGCAGTGTATCTAACTAGTATTCCTTTGGAATCTTTGCCTGGGGCTGAGTGAGCTCAGCATTTATTTGACTGCTGTTGATCTAGTGATAATGTTAAAGTCAGTCTGCTAAGCTGGAACATGCAGCTCTACCAGGAAACTCCACCCTATGAATCATTAATAGGACTTGCTCTAGTTTGCCCCTAAGGATGACAAGCATTCATGTGTGCTGTGTGAATCATCCTCTTGCTATGATGCCTGCCACTGAAAGCCCTATCAGGTTATACAGAGTTAAAGAATCCTCCTCTCTATTATTAGTATTGCTGCTGTTAATTTTATTTGTATTACTTTTGTTATTATTCCATACAAGAAATCCACACAGACCATTTGAGGCCAGTTATTCATGTCAGATCTTCCCATTTAGCAGGATATATAAAGCAGAAAGCAAGATCAAAATCCTCATGTCATCGTATTGGGGGGGGTCACAAAATTATACCCCAGAATCAATGGGAATTTTTGTGCTAGGAAACCTGGAATTCTCTCTCTCTCAAAAAAAAAAAAAAAAAAAAAAAAGGCAATTACATAATGTGCTATTTGTTCAACAGGTGATGATAATAAAAGTACTGGACTTTATTTAGCTGCTTGAAAAGAGACCTTCAGAAATGTAACTGAGAGGTATCAGAGGAGAATAGTACTTCAGGCCTCTGATCTCATTTATTTTGTCCCCAAAATCTATTTAATGCAGCATTTATTTTTGAAAGAATAAAAAGGGGCACCTTAAATGATTGTACTCATTTGTGTGTTAAGGGATTGATTTGCCTGAGACTTAAGCATTAGAATGTCATATATTAAAAAGGGCTCTGATGTTTTATACAACAAGGAAGTACCATTGTATGAATGCATAAATATTTCTTTTCAACTTATATTACACAAAGTCTGTGCACAGAGTGTGCCATGAGGTTTTACTTTGCTTTGAAGCTATCTTTAGTACACTGCTAAAAACCATAAGACTGAAAATCTAACCACACCCTGCACCTTCAAACTGAACAGATTAAATAGTGCTCATCTTAGCTCAGCCTGCTCCAAACTCAGCAACCTCCAATAATCCAGGCCTGTTACACAGAAGTGTGGCTGCTAACTGCCTCAGCTGCAGTAATGTGCATGGGCAAACTAAACAAACAAGACAGATAAGGCATGTGACAGCCAAAAACAGATAAGAAAAATGAGAATTGTCTAGCTGAAAATGGGACAGTTGGCATGTATGAAGGTAGAGATGGAGAGCACTGCTATAGAAATGTGGTAATGAAAACACCAGTTAGGCATAGAAAAAATTCAATGGTTTTCATCATGCTGAGTGTGCGTGCCTCAAGATTTCTGTAAAAAGGCTGCAAATTCTTTCTTCAGCATTTGACCCAGTCATTACATTTTTTTCCTGCTGCTCCTGTAAGAATAGTGCTGAGGAAGTAGCATAACTAAAGAAAAGGATGAAATCAACATGCCTTTTAGACATACCTCAGGGATAGTATGTTTTGTTAAGTAATTTTTTTTTAACTTGAAACCTGTTAACTTGCTGAGGCTGTGAGCAAAAGGCTGCATCCTCTTGTCCAGAATATTTAAATTTGAAAGGTATAGAACACATCAGAGTTCCATAAGTGATGGAACTTCAATTACAGCAGTAGTTTGCAGGAAAGGATTAGCCTGGCCTTTTTAAAAGATTTCTGTATTTCTGATTGCTGCCAGCATATGGGATAAGTGTAAAGGCAGGAACATTCAAGGGGCTGAGCAAAACTGAGGTGGTGAGTAGCGTTGACTCAGCTCTCCTTATGGCTACTTGTTGATTAAGGTCCTTATGTGAGGATATTCATTTGAAGGAAAATGCTAAGCTAGTAAAATCTGTTCAAGCAGGCCAACTCCACTGTCCTTTTGTTTTATGGGAGGGGTGAACAAAATAAAAGTGCTGAAAAGGTGTGCACAGGCTGTCAAACGAGCAGTTCCTTGTGGTATTGTAAGGCTCTAGAGAGGCAATCTAAATAGCTCAAGTTTTGGTTCAAATCTAACTAGCTTTGAGACTTTGAAGGAAATCCCTCCTGTTTCAGACAACTGCAGTGAGCAGAAAATGGCTGCAAGGTGCCTGAGAAGAGAGCAAATATTGAGAACATTTTGAGAGCAAACTCCAGAGCACCTGTGAGCCCCAGTGATGCTGTCACTCTTGATTGCTGAGACATGAGGGACTAAATTGTTATTTCACATCCTTGCAGCTTGCTTATCCAAGTCAACCCATAAAATGAAGAAAACAACCCCCTTCCAATTAACTTGGAATGAATATTTTATTTCCATGGGAATAGCTTGATCTTTGGATACTTTGTGGAGGAGCTATATAAACAGCAGAAAGGACACTCTTGCTGAGTTGGACATTTGTAAGAGGACCTTGCCCCTTTCATCTCCACACACAATGGCTTTCCATTCTCTAAGTGAGTGTGTATTTCACACCTTATAGCAGCAAAGAGCAAACTAAAGCATTGCAGGAGATGTTAAGCTTACTGTGCAGTGTAAGACAGCATGCTGTGTCAATTAAGGCCACCTGTTTAATATATGAAACTCCAAGGGCCCTTCTCATCCTGTGTAATATAAAAGTATATTTAATAAGGAGTCTGGAGTATTGGAAAAGATTTGGTTTGGAGTGCAGAGAAAGATAACAGAATCCAGAAATACTTCATGGTAATTTAATATGTGTTACTTTAGAAAAACATGTGGGTTTAGAGTAAATCACAAAATATTAAAGCAGCATGGAGTAATGATACTGACATGATATTAATGTGAGCTAACTCATTTTTTATTGTGTGCAGAGATAGCTACAAGTGAGTAGGGTGCTTTGTATGGGCCTTTAGTTAACAAAGGCACCAAATGGATTTGGTTTAAAATAAGCACAAACCTTATTACATACATAGTTAAGATGAAGAATTTATTTTCCCATGACTTTGTTCACGTTAAAATTTTATATAAGCTGGAAAATCAATCAAAAATTGACCAAAAAAAAAGGTGGAAAATATTAGGTACAATAACACCATCTGTGACTCAGCAGGTCTTGAAGGTGGAAAATGGAAAATGCTTTGGAAGAGTTCTGCTTTTCTTCCTCAAGTGTCTGCTGATGGCCACTACCAGAGACAAGACAGTTGGTTAACTGGACCTTGTCAGCTGTGTGTGCTGTTTATCAGCCAAAATCAAACTCGTGTTTTATATAGGAGCCAGATGGCTTTTATCCTGATGGGGCTGAGTGGTGCAATTTAGCTCTTAGAGCTCTAAAATATTATAACCAACATAAAGGTATTGGTAATAGAAATATAAACATGTAATTCATGGAATATTAGTTCTAACTTTAATTTAAACAAACATATTTACTGAAGGATATGTCTTTATGAATTTTCCACCATTTTTCATTCTATATTCTAATCCCAAAGTTAGTATGCATGTGGAAGGTTACAACAAATCACCCCTAGATCTTGAACCAACTTATTGCATTGGACATGAGGGAAACTATTCCCTTTGAATGGAAAGGTTTAGTTTCTGTGTTTACATTGCATAACATTATCTTATCCTGCTATGAAAAAAAAATGGAAAAAAAATTAAAGTGTATTGGAGTCCTCAGCCAGGGAGGGAAGAACTGCTCTGACTTCAGACTAAAGATTGAAAAAGGCTATACCTAAAAAATCTGAGATTCAAAGAGTTTTAAATTGTCAATTTTTAAGCATTTGTTTCCTTTTTTTTCCCTTTTGTATTTCTTTAAATTCCCAATAGGAATTTAAGACATGTGACTTATCACATTTGAAATGAGTTCCTGGAAAACAGTTTGCTGGATAAGATGAAGGAGCTGCTTATTTGAGATAGAACCATGTGGAGACAAGAGAATATCTCTTTTCAAGATTCAGTCAGCACAAAGGTCACAGTGGCTTTGGTCTGAGCTCACTACAAAGCCATATTTTTCCATATCATGTCATCTAGAGGATGCTACATGGAGTACAGCCTACATAAACTGTAAATGTCATTGCACAAGCTTTCTGGCACCTTGATCTGCAGAAAACTTACTCATCAAGAAAATACTTCACTCTTGGAACAGTTAACATCTCACCTTGCTTCCAGGTCCTATGTCAAGAGAAGTTTCACATTTGAGTGAGTCTGAGATTGTTTGATATGAGACTGCAACAGGCTCTGACAGAGGGAATTACTTCTGACTCTCAAAAGACACTTTATTAATGGAGAAATCCACAAGCTAGAGAGAATTAGAAGATGATGGTGATGATGATGATGATAGTGATTAAGAGAATTTTATGATGAATAGACTGGCTTCAGTTAAATGGGTATTTTGAGCTTAGAGTGTTCTTTGAACCTATTTTGAATCAAGTAGGATTGTGGCTCACAGACTGGACAAAACATTCTTAAGATAAATGCAAGTATGATAATCTTACAGAAGAAAATTAGGAGCAAATCCCAAGGTAAACTAAAATGCTGTGGAGCTTTAAAAATTTATTTTTTAATGCAATTTTACCCGTGCCAGTAACTTTTTATTTTTCCTCTTGATGATCCATGGTGCATTTTTTAGCCAACAAGGTTATTGAGAAGGAAACAGATGCTCTGGTAAGAAGCAATTATTTGTATGTAGAGATCTGACAACCTTACAGATGTCAATGGTTTTAACAGAGTCTGATGTTTATTTTCTAGCAGAACACTGTTCATTTTTCAAAAGCTGGTTTAGAATCTCAGAGTAAAATATTAGTATTACTATTATTATAAAGCATTAGTATTATTCTCTCATGTTCTTTTAATTTAGTAACAGGATTAGCTTTCATGAAAATACATATCAGTGACCATCATGAAAGATAAGAAGCAGTAAAACAATCAGAAGGCTTCGTACAGTGATATTTGAGAATATAATTTGATTAAATGTGCAGTCTAAGATGGATTGTCTGTTGTTTGGAAGACAAACAAACTGAAGAATTTTTATCTTGCATATTATATTGGAATATATTTAATTTTTAAAATAACAGATATTTTCATGAATCCAAGGAACCTAGAACAAACAAATTTAAAATAAGATGTTTTTTGGTGGACTATAAGGTGCGATTTGCATGATCTCAGTTCATTTTTCACAGTGTTCTCTTTGTTAGCCCACTGTACCAGTAGACTCTTCCCAGTTTTGCAACAGAAAAGCTATGACAAAAGGACAATGAGGACTATTGTAAAACTTCTTATTATGATGTTTCATTTATAAACCTAACTAAAGATTTAGAGCATCTGCAAAATCTTTCTTTGCATTTAATATTTTTCTATGATTATTCCAGAGCCTTATATCATGCAAATTCTTTCACTCCTATATAGTATTTCATCGCCATCACAATCATGAGAGATGCAAATTCTGGAAAGAAAGAAAGAAGGAAAGAAAGAAGGAAAGAAAGAAGGAAAGAAGGAAAGAAGGAAAGAAGGAAAGAAAGAAAGAAAGAAAGAAAGAAAGAAAGAAAGAAAGAAAGAAAGAAAGAAAGAAAGAAGGAAAGAAAGAAAGAAAGAAAGAAAGAAAGAAAGAAAGAAAGAAAGAAAGAAAAGAAAGAAAGAAAGAGAAAGAAAAATACTATAAAAAAATTAAAATACTTTATCACTGTCCTGACTTTGATTGTTGACTATACCAACATTTTCCTAGCATAGGAAGTGGCCCTCAATGTTCCCCATGCACCATTGGCAAGTCCTCCAGGATGATTTACAGTACAAGAGAAGCTGCAGAGAGGACAAACTAGGGTGAGTTGTGTGCAAAAAGATCAGTAAATTATAGTAGAAAAAGTGAATTTGTTTCCCTACAGCATTAAAATAAAGCAGAACAAGTTATTAACATGGTCTTTTAAAACCCAGATATATTAGGTTTTGTACCAACATAAGGTTATGACACCAATACACTAACGGACTGTTAAAAAGGAGCTATTTCAGCCTTGGCAGATATTGTGGTAAAAACCCTCCAATCTTTACTAAATATTTTTTGGTGTTTTGAAAAAATTATAACAACTTTTTTAGAGGTCCAGATGTGGAAAAATTCCAATTTAAATATTTCTCCAGAATAAGAAGTTTATATGCTAAAGTCTTTGAAATATATTCAGCTGTACTAATCAAGAATTTATATCCTTTATTGCCATTAGTTAGTTTTAGCTAGATCAAGTATTTACAAAGTAAGAGTTGTGATGACCTGAAAATTTGGAAGTGGTCTGTTTCTTTCTGTAAAAGCATGAGAAAAACACACATCAGGAACAAAAATTCCTGTTGCTCTCTAGAGGACAGCACCCAAAAAATTAATTCTGATTGTTGAATCTGATTTTAGGTGACAGTTTGTTTTATACAAACATTTGAATTATTTTTATTACCAAAAATTTTAGAACTCCACTGACACTGCATGCAAGCATCACATGGACCTAGCAGCTTTTGCCTAAAAGCTTTTGATTTTCAAAAGTCACACATCCTCTTTTTTATAAAGTTCCATTCCTATAACTCTGTCTTCTTTCAAGTTCAGATTTGTATGTTTCTTCCTGTAAATAAGAACACTAATAGTATATTAATCTTTAAAGTAAACCCCTATGCTTTCACTCTATCAGTGAATGTCAGGTTTATTATTCTCCCTATTTCTAATCACTTTTAAGAATCTGAAATTTAGTTGCTTTTGCATACAAGTTCCTTTGTTGAGACTGAGCCATGCTACTACACATCACTTGATTTGATTTTGATCACTGTTGAGAGGACTACCTTCCCCTACCTTCCCTAAGACACAGACTGTTATTTCCCTACCTATTAAAACTTCTATTAAACTTTTAAAGAGATAAATCTCATTTTAGGTCTGTTTTCTATTTGTAATGTAGCATGAGTCTGGAGAATGCCTAGTAAAATTATGTTTCTGGTTCTATTCCTAGCCCTGGAATATGTTAACATTTGCTACACACTGGAGTATCGACCACCTGCCTGAAGAAATGGCTCAAAGTTCATTGCATTTGAAATGATTCTGCTTTGATCCCTGGCTCTGGAGAGAAGATGGAGCAGTTTTGAACTACTTCTGGGAATGACTGCAAAATACATCGCATTTTAATACCTTTCTGCACTCAGCTTGGCAATTTTTTCTCTGTAAGACTCTTTAAGTTTCAAAATACCATTTTGGAGGAAAGAGTAATGAAAGTAGTTCTAAACCAGTATTTACTAACTCAGAAAGATCAAACATGTTTTAGAATCCTGCTTTCTTTATGCAGTAAAACTCTTTGGAAAAGATAAATGTGACAACTATGGCATACATCCAGCACTTTTTTTTTTTTTTTTGTGAAGAAAGTATTGAAGCTGGTTAATTTTCACACTTCTGTGTTAAAAGATGAAAAAAAATTGCTATCAAGTCTCAAACTTTTATATAAGACTACATGTGTTAATTGCTATTGACCTATAATTCTGGGATGAATTTCTTTTGTACAAATTCAGTCCCCCCAGTAGGTGTCAGAGATCTGTCCCTAGGCTATTTGGAGATAGACACCTTTCTATTTCAAAGCCCTTTCATAGGAGTTTCCTTCAAAGACTCAAGTCTGTATTGTAAGAAACTGTTAATCAGTTCCTCTGTCATTTCCTTCACATCATCTCTATTTTTAAGATACAATACTTAAATCAGTTTAGGGAAGCTAAATCAGAAAACACCTCATTTCTTAAAACCTCCTCCTTGTTTTAATATTGTCTACACCCCTTTATCCTCTCTCTAGATCTCTAGAGACTCGTACTCAGTGGTTAATATTGCTAAAATTGAGTGATTCATGGTTTTCTCACACAATGAAGGAATTATTATCCTTGATCAATTAAATTGGTACTTAGAGTATGAACATGGAGGCAGTCACCAAAAAGTGACTGTTCACAGGTTAAGGGCTTCCTAGTGAAGCTCAAAGGTGATGTCATGGCCTTTATACAGGTTCATTCCAAAACAGGGGAAGGTGGTATCAGCTGTCTACATTATATTATTTAAATGACTAATAGAGCCATCATTATCCTATGGATAATAGGGGCATGTGACCGTGGTCACAGGGGTTTTCAGGTGAAGTAAGAGATGAGAATGTTGACTCCATGTTCAGAAGGCTTGATTTATTATTTTATGATATTTATATATTACATTATAACTATACTAAAAAGAAAAGGAAGGAAAAGGTTTCCTCAGATGCTAACTGAGGTAAGAATAGAAAAAAAGAGAATGATAACAAAGGCAGCTCTCTCGAACTCTGTCTGAGATAGCTCAGTCCTTGATTGGCCATTAATTATACACATCCAAGATGGGCCAATCACAGGTGGACCTGTTGCATTCCACAGCAGCAGACAACCATTGTTTACATTCTGTCTCTGAGGCCTCTCAGCTTCTCAGAAGGAAAAATCCTAAAGAAAGGATTTTTAGTGAAAAGATGTCTGCAACATGTCTCTCTTATTTAGTGTGTTTAAAAGGTGCAAGTAAATAGTTAATATATTTTGACAAGATTCCCTTTTGATGTCATAAAAAAATCAAAATCAAGTATTCAGAAATTATTATAGCATTAACAATTTTGGATTTGAATGGCCTTAGTGATGTTTCCTGCAGGGAGAAAGGGTCCACTTGTGTCTGATGTGCCATTTACTGAGAATTATCCACCATCTGTAATGTTAGGACTTACTCCAAAATCCTTTGAAGTCTATGGAAGGATTTGCATCAATGGCAGGGGACTTTTCTTAGGTAACTACTGCTCTGAATTTTGAAAGATAAATGCACTAAATTCTAATTCTTAGAGATTCAAAGGTGTGGGTATTTTGAAGGGATTTGAACATATGATTTTGTGAGTGGAATCATCATGATATGAGTACTGACACAGTACCGATTTTTCAGCAGGATACAGTCTTGTTTCCTTTACATTTTTGAAATAAAGTTTTTTAGGAAGCAATGTAAACGGCAAAAAAGATCAGATCATTCTTTTTTGTCTTATTTAACACATAATAATTAAACTTCTTAAATCCTGAATGTGTATAGAAAGGGTATGTATTCTTCAGTAATACTTGAAAAATTTGTGAATCAGATCTAGGGAATCTAATTTTACAGCTTGGAGTGAAGTCCTGAAGCATAATGACATGTCAAAATTTAAAGAGAAGAAGACTTTCATTAATCAAATTCTACTTTTCATAAAAGCAATAAATGAGAACACATTGTGTAAAATACTGAATTTAACATCTGACCTTGTATTTTCCACCAGCCTGTCATGGTTTAACCCCAGTAAACAGCTCAGTCCCACACATCTGCTCAGTCACTCATCCACAGTGGGATGGGGCAGATAATCAGAAGAGTAAAAATGAGAAAACTTGTGGGTTGAGATAAAAGCATTTTAATAGGTAAAGTAAAATCAGTGCACAGAACCAGAACAAAGCAAGGAATTCATTTGCTATTTCCCATGGGAAGGCAGGTGTTCAGCCATCCCCAGGACTGCAGGGCTCTATCCTGTAATGGTGACTTGGGAAGACAAACCCTATTGCTTTGAACATCCCCTGCTTCCTTCTGCCCCCATTTTATATGCTGAGCATGATGCCATAGGGTGTGGGATACCCCTTCAGACAGATGGGATCAGCTCTCCCAGCTGTGTCCCCTCCCAGGTCCTTGTGCCCCACAGCCTCCTCACTGGTGGGGTGAGAGGCAGAAAGGCCTTGACAGGGCACAAGCCCTGCCCACTGATATCTGAGCCATCCCTCTGTTCCCAAGGCTGCTTTTGTCACAAACCCAAAACACAGCGCCACACCAGCTACTGTGAAGAGGATTTACTTTATTCCAGCCAAAAGCAACACATAGCTCTAACATTTTCATCACCATTAATTAGCATTTCTCTTTGTTGTGCCAGGTCAACATTTGATCATCTGTAAAGTTGTGGTTATAGTGGAGTTTGATATCCTTGCTTATTTTATCCACTTTGCCCAAAGGAACAGAATTTTACATTTTCCCAGTCTCAGAAAATGAAAATGCAATTTAACTAAGCCTGATTTGAAATGCAACAGCTGGTGTCTATTGAAAAAGCAGAAATCCCCAAAAAATATCAGGAAATCTTTCCATAATAATTTTTTTTCTAAATTGGTGTAACTGGCTAAAAAATAATTTCTAAAAAGTAACATGAACTGAATAGTTGTTTTTTAAAAATAAATTTATATTTAGAAAAAAAAGATTATGTAATTTTGTTCTAAAATCAAAATATAAATGTAAATAAAAATTGAAGTTGAATATCAGTGTTCTCCTATTTAGTTGAATATAAGGTCACTTGAATAGCGATATAACTGCAATGAGGTTTTTTGAGTTAAAACTTTCCTCATTGCACAACTTTAGGTATTGCTCTGTACTTTAAAAAGTCCTTCAATAAGTTTGTACTTAGGGATTACCAATAATGATGAAGTTATTATTTGGGAACTTAAATCTGGGGAAATGCTGATCTTAAGTGACTGCTTATAGTTACAGTGTCTTTAAATACATGTACCATTCCCTTATTAATTTTTATATCATTCATTAGCTTTGATTAGAGTCCTTTCTTTCATGTTTCATTCATTCCAAAGGAGTAGAATTGTTTTTTTAGGGAGCAGTAGTAGAATGGCTGATGCTGGACTTGCTTTATAGAACTTTAATTAACAAAGAATTAAGGAAAATATAATTGATGCCAATCAACAGGGGTTCAGTAAAATGAATAATGTCAAAGCAACTTAATATCTTTTTTGATGAGATTAAATATTTGTCTGATAAAGATAATAGTGTTCATGTAATATGATTATGTTTCTGATTTCACATCACATGCCCTTTTGATTAAAGAATTTGAACAATATGCTATCAACATGTTAAAAGGATTAAGACCTGTTAATTAAGGGAACTCTGCATCAAATTGCAAATGACTAATCATCAGTGAGTGGATGTTTCTGAAGAATTCTCAGAGATTTTCATTTTTTCATCCCATGCTATTTTATCAGTGATCTAGAAAGCTTAAGATGATCTCCAGTAAATCCTGCAAATGGTAGAAAGTTGGAAGAGTGTTAAGTGAACAGAAAAAGCCTACCCATCTCATGATGCAGAACAATCTGGATTGAGTAACATCGCCAAGAGACAAAAAAAAAGTGTGCTTTAACATTGACAAAATCATGTGTGTGGAAGCAAGGCCAATATGGGATGAAAGAGTCCTGGAGAAGGAGCTACTCTGAAAGGACTCAGGCATCTGGGTGGACAATTGTGTTCCTATATAAAATGAAAGATTCCTAGTCTTCAAAATGTTTTCCAGATGAGAAAAGCCTGTTTAAAATGGCCTCTTGCCCATTCTCAGCACCTGAACTCTGGTGGTTTGGAGTGGTGTGGAAGTGTTCCAGTTTGAACAGATCAAACACACAGAGAGAGAGAGGGGTCTGACGGAGGTGAATGAGCAGTCACCCACTAAGACTGCCAGGATCAGTGTGATGGCTAAAAGGACTAAGACTCTTGCACATGAAAATGAGAGAATACTTATAGATGATGGTAATGCTGGGCATTCAGGGGTTGTATGCCTAGAATTGTTATATGTGTCTCAAGAAAGGTGATGATAAATAGGAAACAGTTCAGAGACAATCCACAGTACTGATTGAAGGATTTTAAAACCAACATAAAGGTATGTGAAGAGTTTAATCTATTTTATCTTATCAAAAGAAGGTTAAGAGTGTTCACAGACTTGTTCACAGACTGAATATATTTATGGAGCATATATTCATACACTCTGAATATATATACACACATATATTTATTACAAAAAAAAATATGTATGTATACATATTTATTTTTTAAAATATATATGTATTTAAGAGATCAAATAAATGCATATATTTAATCCAAAATTTAAAACAAGTTTCAGAGCATAGTAGATACTTTTCTTTCCATGGCAATGCAGAGATTTCAAATCAAATATCTGTCATATAGCTTCTTTCAATACTAGTTTTCCAGCATGGATGTAGCTGTAATGTCTTCTGAACTGCTACAAAGTCTTGTAGTTTGGATGACTTTCAGTAATGTCTTTAATGAGGAATTGGCATTCCTGCTGTGTTTTAATCACTGTACACTTCAGCATCTGAGCCAGAAGACAGAGATCACAGCACACTTTGAAGCACAGTTGTTAGTCAGGGATCTCAGTAGAGAGGTGTTACTAAAGGAACATGACACCTTAATGTCATTTTTATGGTGATGAGGATTAATTTTGAACTAAGACAAATTATAGGTTTGATATAATTACAGCTGAAATATTGTCATTCTTTGTTTTAGCAGACTCTAAACAAATCATTACATTTTCAACTAGTAAAAAAGAATCCTAACGTCTTCTCACCATTAGTCTGTGTCCCTAGAAATATTTGGATCTGATTTATGGCCGAAGTTTTTAGAAGCCAAAACAATCTAAGCAATAATCTCCCAGTTTTGATTAATGTGCTTTTCTAGACATATTTTCCAAGAATCTACTGAATTGTAATTCTATGTAAGAAGCAATAAGTACACATGAGAGAGATTTTAAAACTAAATATTATAAATTAATGTTTTGTTCAACATAACAAAGTATAGAGGGTCTTCACAAGGTAAAATGAAATTCAATGACTAAATTACTTTAAAATCTGGTATTTGTATTTATTCAAATTATGAAAATTCATGCAAGGGAGCAGAGATTCTTTGTGTCTGAAGTAAAAATTTCAAACCTTCTGAACTTCCTGGGTTTTGTATTCTAAAATAATTTTAAATATTTACACAGGCATTTACAGACTAATGTGGGAAAAAGTTAAGATGAAAAAATCTCTAGCTGATGAAATTAGGACTAAGACAAAGATGGAAATCAACTTGGAGCACACAGTAAAAAGTAAGTAAAATGTTTCAAAACTTGGCCACCTACCTGATAGCTGATCAAGAGAAATGATCATGCATTCCAAATATTTTTTGACAGAATACACATGAGAAGAGCAGACTTTACATACAAAAATGAAACAAGGTATGAAAGGAAATTATAAGGACACTACTTTAAGATTTAGCTTAGCTGAAAAGACATGGAAGTAGGAGATAGAAGTAAGGAAACACTCAGGAAAGTTAGAATACAAAAAAGTATTCTCAGTTTCTCTGATGGAAATGATAGTTGCTAATAATAATGATAAGATGCAGTGATCAGATGGTGCTGGCAACTTCATTAATTCATGCTGAAAATACTGCCATATAAAGATGGAATGGGACAGACTTTCCATCTCTGCTATCTGCCTAAGTCTTTAAACATAAAGGGGTTTTAGCCAATATGATATGTGGGGTCCATGTGCTCAATAATCACACTCTTTCTTTCAGCTGTGTGCAGATCATTTGCAGCTGTGAAGTATTCCCAGGCCACAGCTCTGGGTACCTGTTCCAGCTGGGTCTTGAGTATTTATTGGAGTCAGTTTGCAGTGCTTGGATTGAAATCCTCTGTGATTAGAGCTTGCACAGACAGAAAGCTTAGGACATAGAATGAACAAAATAATGGCTGCTCTAAGACATCCCTCCACTGGACATCCTGCTAAGTTCCCTTACCCTCCAGAACTGAGGAATCTCATGCAAAGTGTTTGTTGATCAGAATGGGCCCATGCAGAATCCCGAGCAGGGGCCCTGGGGGTGGCTTGGCAGAGACTGACTGCCCCACTGGCATCTCCTGATCTCAAAGGTCCAGCACCCAGGATTGATCCCAGAGAGCACTTAATGCACAGGTAGAGATGTGGTTTCAGGGGATCAGGATCCTAAGACCCCTCACTGTTTAATTTATGGAGCGGTCTAAATGTGGTAGAAAAATACTCACGGAAATTAAGAACAATTTATTTTCAAACTACTTCAGAAGCTTGCAATCCTCACTTGAGCAGCAGTGATGGCATTAATTAAGAAAAGGAGCTTGTCATCTTACTCCAGTGCACATTAGCTTTGTCTATCTGATATTCCTAATGGATCTGTCTGTGTAAAGGCCCACAGATGGCTCCAGCAGTGAGGAGGAGGAAAAGGAAAACACATAATCTCCAAATGTCAGAGAAGAATAAAAACCAGCTAAACAAACCAAACAAGATGCTGACAATTGACACTACCCTGCAGCAGGAAGCTAAAACCCTGCTTTTGCAGGAAGATTATAATGCTTTTTCTTGGTTGTTGTTATTGTTAATCACCCCAAGAAGAGAGCTTTGCCAAGGAAGAAAGAAAGATCAATCACTATGGAAAGTGCCAAGCCACACAAAATGAATTCCAGTATTTTACTGACCTGAGTGCTCGACTGTTGGCAGAGCATATGAGTAACTATTTGTGTAATTTAGAGCTGGGTGTTCTCTGAAAAGTACAATTTATTGGCTTCGTTGAGGCACAGCCTACGAGTCATAATAAGTGGTTAACAACCCCCATTACTCCCTAGCCAAAAGTATTCAGTGAATCATCACTGAATGTTTTTCTACTTGTTTACACCTTTTTATGTGAAATTAAACCAACTTGAAGGGAGATATAGGTGGAAAAATAGCAATTTGGTTTTGTTATTCCAGTGGAGACCAGTAGAGCAGGGGATTTGGTGCAACTGTGAATGCCCTAACAATTTTGGAGGGTGGTGCAATTGAGCATTCAGCAGAATGTCACAAGAGGACCCAGAATCTGGAGGGGACTTTCAGAGGTGTTTCAGACATATGCTCTGCATTCTTCTCGTGGCATTGCAGAAGCACACTCTGTTTCAGCACATCATCATCAGATGTGAAGTGACAATGTTCTGCAAGTAACTGCATGTGTCACATCCATAACAGTGTCTGCATGGGAAACATTTGCAGATACTGTGCATTGGATATTCACTTGGGGACTACTTCCTTATTTGTTCTCCTTAAGCCACAAAGACATCTTCAAATAATTGGTTACTTAGACACTTGCAATTATCTAAATGATTTTGTTTTATTGCCTTGAGTGTCAAGCTAATTATTATTAGAGATGTGAGAAAATACTTTATTTCCCAATTTGCAAATGGGTTATATAAAATTCTGGTAAAAACAAACAGCTTCTGATAAATCATCATTTGCAGTCACTCAGGAGAAAGAAAACAAACCAGAAACCTGGTATATTCATTGCTCCTGAGACTATAAACACTGTATATAAATGACACAATTTTCAGTGTTCTTCCATAAAAAAGGAACATATTGCAATACCAGGAAAACCTGATAAATACACTAGTCAAATGGATTTGTACATTGCTGAGCAGGAGATACACAGTTCTGAATTCTTAAAAGCAGCTAAACAGGATTATGCTTAAATTCTGACAGCAGATACAATATATTGACATTGCAAACTAACTTGTGCCAGATACTGCTGAACCCAGACACTTTGTGAGTCCTTGAAGTGATGAACACAATGCAAAAGGACTGCTGGATACAGTGTGGGATTGTTGCAGGCATGTAGTCATCAAGAATCCAAAGAGCACAGACCTGACAATATTTATGGCTTAATTCCCTTTCCAAAACCAGTGAATTTTGGAAATCCCACTGTCTAAAAACTTGGTTCTGAGCTGCTCCATGCCCATGTTCCATATCATCAAAGCAAGAAAAACTGCTTCTCTGCCCAGTAACAGAGCTGTGATTGCAAATGGTTCAAATAATATGAAGACTGGAAACCTAAATAGACCAAAATTGCATTTGATTGCACACCAGACTCTCCACTGTGAATATGTATCAGATAAGTTGAACTAAAAAATCTCTTTCCCTTACTTTCTTTCACCATAGTCTGGGGGGAAGCTTTCACCAAGCAGGGGAAAATCTTTAGAACTGGTTAAATATTGACTTGTTTTTTGATGCAAAAAGAAGTCAGAATTGAAAGCATTCTTTTGAGATCAATGTTTATCTTCAAATTTCCTATGGGGAAATATTCCTCTTTGGGCAGTTTTATTCTACAGAATTTGTGACATGGTCAGAAGGAAAACCTTCTTGTTCAGGATAAATGAGGATTTTGGAGAAAACATGCATCTGCTGCACAATGTCTGGTCTCCTAAAAAGTCCCCCCTTCCATTATTTTGTATAACAGAGCAGAATAAGCAGCAGCTCTGTCTACATGCCTCTTAGATGTCTTTCATTTAAAGATCATTGAAATTTTCATCATTTCTTCCAAAGATTTTGAAATCTGGCAGGCTTTTAAGAAAAGCAAACTTGAAAATTATTTTTGCTTTTTGTATATGAAAAATGTGTCTGGCTTTATTTAACTGGAAATATCATCAAGACTCCTCGTTGATGTGACATTCCTAATGTGCTGTATTTCACTGCAGTTATGTGCCCCAGTCACATTTACACTAATTCAAACACATTCACAGGCCTGGAATGCTATAAAAATTGGCTATTTTTCTCACAGTGTAATGTCTTCATATGCTGTCCCAGGAGGTGCAAGAAGCCTTAGCCCATCCACAGAGCAGCATGATCCTGAGTAACATTATGTGGATTTTGCCAGATCTTAATGCATTTATGGAGGATTTTGGACTGCAGCATGAAGTACATTAAATCAGACTGTAGAATTTCTCTCAGAAATAGGAATTACATATTCCCTAGTTTATACATGATAAGACTGATCAGTAACAAAGGCCAACATGTACTTCCTACACATAAAGGCCATAAGACAGAAATAATTGAGTCAATAAAATGCAGACAGGGCACTAAAAAAAAGTATATTGCTTCAAAAAATCATTTGCTACTTAGAGGAAAAAGAAGAAATAATCATTGCCCAAAGAGAAAATATGTGTGCAGAAAAAAAAAAATATGTGTGCAAAACAGTCTTATCATAGATTACTTAAGAGCTATGCCTGTTACCGTTGTTAGTGTGGAGATTTTAATGATCTCAATTATTTACCCTCATTAGAATTTTTGATATTTTTGATAAAGATTACAGCATTAAAATCTTAGAAAGGACTCAGGAAAGTGCACTGTAACACAATTTATCTAATCCACTGAATTGTAAACACCATGAGCATAGCTTCTCACATATACGTGTATATAGAGGCATCTATCTCTCTTCCATATTAAGACTTTTCCAGGTCACATTTTCACTACCACACTCTCTCTGAATAGTGTGTATCTCTTGCTTGAAGAGCTTATTTCATAATTTAAAAAAAAAAACTAATCTGTAACTTCTATTAGAAAATGGGAGTAAAGTGACCTCCTTGGCTGTATTCTCTTTTTGAACTGAAATGCAAAATGACCTCTACTCTTGTAACAGAAAACACATTTGCATTTAATGGTGTAGTACTAGAATAAGAATGTGTGATATCTCCTTTCCCTGAGCTCTGCTTATGTTGCTTACAGTGATGTTAACTCCACTACTCATTTTCTTCTCTTTTGCATGTATCACAAATCCTGAAATCAATGAAGTTAAGAAAACTTTATCTGTACCTGGAAAATGTCATTATCAGATAATATTGCCATATGGTGCCACTAAACTGTCATCCTGCACTCTGGAGAACTTGAATGCTCTTTTTCCAGGAGAATTCACAGTAGGCAAACTTCCAGTGTAAGGCACAGACTCTGAAATGGCAGCTCCCAAAAGAGTGCTCCAGGGCTGACTCGTTTCATGTACAAATGACAAATTTCTTAGAGTGTCTTTAGGAACCTGTTGTGTCTGTGGTACTTCAGATGATCTAATTGCTGTGTGCCACAGCCAGGCTGGTGAGTCCAGCTGAGAACGGGGGAGTGAAGGATGATTTCCTTCCAGAAGGAATTGTCTCTGGGACAGACTGCATAAATACCTTTGCTAATCTGTACTTCTCTCAGGAAAAAGCTGTTGTGGCAAGGTACAAGATGAGTCAGTTTTACATCATGACAAAACCCCATCTTATTCCACTGAAACTGCTGATAGTGACCACTGTTTCCCTTTTGATCACTTGTTACTTCAATATGAGGGATATTTGCACCAGCTTGAGCTGTACTCAGTCCTTCTGTGATACCAGTCAAAACACCCTAGAGCATTAGGGAAGTCCTTCATCAGCATCTCATGTATAAAAATCTGTTTATGTGGTTTTTTTCATAGGAGAGATGTTTTAAATCCATTTCTAGCTGTGAATTTATCTGTCCAGAAGCATTGGTAGTCCTGATAGAAAGATAAGGGATATGCAAATGTTCTTTTGTGAAAATTACACTTAATTGACGTGAAGGTCACCTTGACAGAAACATTAACATCTTAAAGAAATAGTTGCAGAGAAGCAATTCAAACTGTAAAATAGCAGAATAGTACCCCAAAACTCCTGCCTTGCTGATAATTTGCTCTGCTCTCTAAATATCAGGCACCAATATTTTGTTCCCTCTGTCAGCTCCTAATAAAAAATCTTATCCAACACACCCATTTGTAGTAAATTGCTTTGCCAGAGCCTCCCCTTTTCTGATAGCACTGAACATTTCTTTTTGAAATGTGTTTTGCCCTTAAATATGCCAGAGTATGTAAGTGGCACCCTTCCAGGTAAGGATCAGCATTGCATTTGGAAGGCACTTCTCATGAAATATAGTTTGGTTCCTGGGGGAAGGGCAGTTACAGACTGGATTTTTAAAGGTTTCTCTCAGATCTTTCTTGGATGCTCTGGCGTATTATTTAATACTTACACAGTTTTCTGATAGATTCTGAGGCAATTAGAATATTAATGAAGGCATTCACGATTTTTAGTTTTATCCTGTTTTTAGATATATTCAAGCCACAGAGAAGATATTTTTCTTCAGTGTGAAGATGTGATTTTCTTTTGTTTTATTTGGGTTTTCTTTTTTTTCTGATTTACTGAGTGGAAAGTACCCATCCATAAACTATAATCATTCTCAGCAATATTCCATCAGGCAGAAGCTTAGTTTTGGTTAGGAATGTGTTGATGCAATCAGACTTAAACTACTTCCCTTAAGAGGACAACCAACAAAAACCAACCATAACAAGCCCCCAGTGAAGTGCTCATTCAGCCATTGACATATCTATAGTAAAGTTGGCATTTTGTGATCAGTTATATGATCCCACTTCATACACAAAATTAGACCAAGCATGTGGGATTCAGTCCACTTTCTATTAAAACAAGATGGAAAGCTTTGTGTGTGCATGAGTCTGTTTATTTATGTGAATTTTTCAGAGCCCTGGATCTGTTATCGCTGTCATTGTACCTGTGATTATAGAAAAAAATCTTTGCAGATTTTATTTTTTTCCCTGCAGTGACAGAAGAAAAAGTATAAGGTAATATTCTGGTTGAATACTGCTTTATCTGGAAATACATTTTAGAAAAATACTGAAGCTCATCCTGTAACTTTCACCTTTTTCAAGGACAATGTATTTTCAAATAGAATTGGGGTGGTGGTGTTACAAAATTCACCTTTATAACAATAAAATTTGGAAATCTAGATAATATCTCACGTCTAGCTTAGTCATTTCAGTTCTCTTTATATCAGCCTCTATGAATGTCAGTCCAGTTATTCCCAAGCTAGTGTTTACACTTTTCTATAATGTGTTTTGAACTCAGGTCAAAAATAGGAATTGCAGATTTGAAGTTGGAATTATTACCATGCAGGCACCTAAGATTTAAGCTAAACATTATGGTAGCTACGTCCTTCTAAAGTCATTTGTAAGGTCTACCCTAAGGTCTCCTGAATTGGATTCATCACATGAGGATATGAGGTGATTCAAAGCTTTTTAAAAGATTCACTGGATTCAGTCTCAAACAAGTAGGTGTCTAAATGTGTCTGGCCTTGATCTAACCTTGAGGGTGATGGGATCTTAAGCATTACTATCAGTTTTATAGCTAATCACAAGACTGGAATTCTGTATCACTTGTATATCTTCAGGAATAGGTCTCCACATGTAGAGTCTCTGAGAAATTATTGTTAATTTCTGAAAATTGTATAAATTTGCTCCTGATTAGAGGGGTGGCAGAGGACACAGAAGAGCTTCATTTGTAATCAGAGACAGAACACTGCATAGAATTCCCAAGCTTGGTTTATTTTATTATTATTTCAGTACAAAAAGAATCACAAATTTATAAATGCATAAACAAGATCCACACCAGAATATGAATTAACTTATAAGGAGTGCTGTGCTGACATGAGTAGTGAATTTTCAATTCAGAAGCAGCTTTTCTATTTCTGCTTGAGACAGCTGTATTCTTTAGAGACAAACAGAACAGAAAAGAGCCCAGAGCACCCAAAATATCGAACTCCCAATATTTTGGAAAATCATTAAGAAATGTGAAATTCCAGATGTCTGGAAGAGAACAAAGCTTTAAGATGCAAAGAGTGTCAAAAAATAAGGTGATTGTTTTCCCTTGAAGGTTTTCTTAATCCCTCTTTCACAAAGAGGTTGATAGGAATCTTTAGGTAATTAACCATTTTTCACTACTATCATTACTGTTATTGATAGTACACTTTCAGTAAGAGCACAAAATTAGAAGCTGTGGGGTTACATTCTTGTTCCTTCATACTGCAGAAGTCAAAGTTTACTCTGGTGGATATTGTTTTCTGTTTCTTCTGAGACAGTGGATCTTTATTCTTTTGTCTTAAAGGTTCATGGTCAGCTAAAGGAATCTGAATGTTTACTCCTGGTAACAGTTCAACATTTACTACAGCTCATTGTGCGTTTTGGCTCACTCTGTGAGCCTTTTCTATTGTATTTTTTGTCCAGAAATGGGCTTCACAAGCAGGGTTTGTTATGTTCAACTCTTATATCTTCTCACTTGTCTGTTATATTTTACTTGTATACCTAAGATCAGCACTTGCTCTGAAATAAATTGCAATAAAATTTTAGTACAAGGTGGGTTACACACTGAGGAAGGGTGGGTAGAATCAGTGCTTTATTTCTGGGTATCTTTATTACTCGAGAGAAGAATGAATATAGAAAGAAAATTTGGAAAAAATGGGAAAAAATATTATAAATTAATAAGATCTCAGCTATGGTGAGAATTTTTTTGCTCTGTGACTGTGATACCTGCATCAATGATTGATGAGATGGTACCATGTTGTATTTAAGTCATGTACATACTTGTGGTCCAGAATGTTTTATTAAGCTAAATTAATTTGTCAAATAATGTTTTTAAAAGGGGAAAGTGGAAGACCTGGGGAAGTACAGACAAGCAAATCTCACTTCTGTGCCAGGCAAGACCATGGAGCGCAATCTCTTGGAAGCATCCCAAAACAAAGGAAGCAAAGAGGTGATTGGTAACAGCCAACATGGCTTTACAGAGGGGAAGTCGTGCCTGACAAATGTGGGACCTTCTGTGACAGGGCTACAGCACTGGTGGATGGGGCCAGAGCAACTGATATCATCTACTCAGATTCAAGGAAAATATTTGACACTGTCCTGAGTGATATCTTTGTCTCCAAATTGGAGAGACACAGGTCTGATGAATGGACTGCTCTGTGGGTGAAGGCCTGGCTCGATGGCTGCACGCAGACTGTGCACACAGAGTGTCCAGTGAGGAGTGATGTTCCTTGGGTCAGTAGTGGGACCACTGGTGTTCAACATCCTTATCAGTTACCTGAGCAGTGGGATTGAGTGCAATTTGCTGATGACACCGAGCTGTGTGATCCAGTCAACATGCTGGAGACAAGGGATGTCATTCAGATGGACTTGGACGTGCTGGAGAATTGTGCCCTTGCAAATCCCATGAAGTTCAACAAAGCAAAGTGCAAAGTCTTACACCTGGGTTGTGGCAATCCCAGACACACTAACAGGTTGAGTGGAAAAGTGATTGAGAGCAGCCCTGTGGAGAAAGACTTGGGGGTGATGGTTGATGGAAAACTCATCATGAGCCAGTGGTGTGAGCTCACAGTCCAGCAAGCCAGTGGAATCCTGGACTGCATCCAAAGGAGTGTCACCAGCAGGTCAAAGGAGGGGATCCTGCCCCTCTACCCTTTTGAGACCCTACCTGGAGTATGGAATACAGTTCTGATGCCCCCAACTTAAGAAGGACTTGGAACTCATGGAGAAAGTCCAGAGGAGGGCCATGAAGCTGGTGAAAGGACTAGAGCACCTCCCCTATGAGGACAGTCTGAGAAAGCTGGGGCTGTTCAGCCTGGAGAAGAGAAGGTTGCATGGAGACCTCATGGCAACTTTCCAATAGCTGAAGAGGACCTACTGGGGAGCTGGAGAGGGATTCCCTGCCAGGAAGACCAGGTTAGATTGAGTAACCTCATCAGTGGAAGGTGTCACTACATATGGCAGGAGGGGCTGGAACTAGGTGTTCTTTAACATCTGTTCCTACCCCTTAGCATTATAGTATTCCATGATTTTCTAAAAATCATGGAAAATTCAACATAAGTATTTGAATAAAACCTGCTTGGACTATTATTTAAAGTAATTCCAAGGATATTCTTGTGTCACTTAGAAACTAATGCATAATACTTAGTTTTGTTTGCAATTTTAGATTATTAAATGCACTACACGTCATTTTGAGGCTGTCTGGCTTCTGTTGGCAGATGTCAGCATTTCATAGTAAAGTCATTCCTCCAAGAATTTCTAATCTTGCTAAAGATATCTCATGAGCTAAATTACTTAGTGTCTGGATTAGAAGAAACATTTCTGAAACAAAGAGGTATTTATGAAAAAGTAATAGAGTCCAATGAGATGACAATGGCATATTTGGTGGATCTGACAGTGCTGCAAATCAAGGCAAGAGGAAACTGGAATAATTATTATTATGTTCAAGTGTATGTGAAGATTGTGTCTCAGTAAATCTGAGCTGTGTTAACTGAAAGAAGAAACTCTTGAATTCTTCCATGAAGACCTTTGACCAAGACCCAGACCTTATTTTAATGTGAAAAAGAAAACAGCTGACTTTCCGGTTTGATTTTGCAACTCCCTAATTCTTTCTTTTGGAACAGATTGGATTTGGAAATACTGAAATATCACAAGAAAGGCATCAAATGCAATAATTTATGCAGTATTCAAGGATAAAAATAATAGAACTTTCTAGATAGAGTTTCTTGGGAGAAATGACCCTTCTCCCTAAGAAGAGGGTCTATGTAAAAGCACTTGTTGCAAAGCTCTGAAAATGAAAGGTTTCTTTCATGATTAATTTTTCTTTGTTTCTCCATTTCCCGTTAACATTTCTTGTAAAAATTCAGCATAAGAAAGCTTTCACAAAGCTCATTGACTCAAGGTCACAAGTGTTTCATTGAAATTTATTCAGTGCAAGTCAGACAGTTTAATATACTCTAAATTCTAGGATTCCAAGGACAACTATTAAGTTTTTCAAGGAAATGTGAAAAAACTGGCTGAAAAATACAGGGTAGTACATGAAGAGTTGCTACATTATAAAATAATTCTATTGTCTAAATGGTGGTAAAAATCATTATCTATCAAGATTTATTAGCCTTATATCTTGTGTCACTGACATTGCTATATGAGTTTACTAATTGGCCATCAGGTTGAATGCTGAACAAAACTCCCTGTGCAGGACATTTTACCCCTCTAACCCCTACAAATGCAAGAGCAACATGAAGAAAGATCATATTGGTGTTTGAATATCATCTCACATTATACAGCAGGAAAAAAACCAAAAATTAAAAGGCTTAATTTCCATGTGTTTCATGTGAAATAAATAAGACCAAAGACAAAGAACATGAGGATATTACCATTTTAAAATGAAGTGAGGTAATTAATAAAAAGAAATTGGACAATTCAGTAATAAACAGCACAGTAGATTATCACTAAAAATTAGCATAACTGGCAATAGGTACATTCAATTTGTCAAAGTGGTAGGAGGCAAGGCAGAATTTTGTAGGCAGTAGCGGGGTTCAGTTCTTGTGCGCTTGAAAATGATCAATGGTTCTTTAAAAAATACTGGCTGTAGATAATCACAAATGAAAGCCATTAGAGATATTTTTTAGCTGCTTATAGAAATAGAAAGGTCTGCATATTAATTTACCATGCTACTTCATTAGTTTTGTGTCATTTGTTTCATTAGTCATCTGCTGTTTCACACTGATGTCAATGACACAAAACTAATTTCTGACTAAATTGTACTGGTGAATTGCACCCCATTACAGGAATAATTCCATTGTGCTCATTTGTATTTGGAATGAATGGTCACATCAAAGCTGTTGGCTCTAACCACTTCATCCAAAACACTTCCGTTGTGAAAAGAGGAAACATTTACCACGAAATGGTGCCTGAGATGGATTTTGGAAGTCAAACAGTGAACACCCCAGTTCATTTGTAGTTCTGGTTTTAAATGCCTTCCCTGGTACATATTTTAGGCAGGATTCCTTCCATGCTCTTCTAATGTGGGTGTGCACAGCTACTGCGTGTGTGTAAACTTAGGAGGCAAAGTCATTAAAAACAAACAAACAGACAAACAAACAAACAAAACCAGTCACCACCACTGTCCCAGAAACTGAGCCCTGAAAACCTCTTGCCAGCATGGCATAAGAGAAGAGAAGTAACAAACCTAATAAGGGCTATAAATCTTCATATCAGTCCTTAGTTAGTGGGTTAATGAGTCTATGGGTGTCTCCCTCCTATTTCTCTGTGGAGATGAAACATTAATTTTGTTTAAGAATTCTTTGCAGGCTTCTCTAGATTAATTCTGGTTTTGATGGCTTCAGATCCTATTGTATTTGTTAGGAATACTTCTCTCAACCAAAGTGTGGCATGTTTGCTATATGGCATATCTGCTTCCAGAAAGAGACTAATTCCTACTGCTATCTAGAAGTTTTCCCTAACATCAGAACTTTGAAAAGGAGATGCAAGAAAGGCAAAAATAATATCTTATACTGCAAAGAAAAAAAAAATCTGAGACTAAATTGTAGGGAGAAAAATACAGTTCAAATAAACCCCTGAATTTTCTCCATAACACTGCAAAATTCACAGACATAAACTAGGTCTGGAGGAAGTGCCTTATATAAAATGAACAAATGACACAAAATCTAGCCTGACACCTCCAGCTGAGACTGAACAGCCACAATCACATTCTCTTATTTTCCTTCTATTATGTACTTAGAAAGTGTGCAGGGTGCTACTGTGTAGTAGGAGAAATAAACTACTGCATCATTTGTGTTTGCAGTTCATTCTTACTATATCTGATTAAACAATTTCTTTTAAAAGCCAGAAATATTTTTTTTAAATCTCACAGAATGACTATTCTTAGATGTAAAGAAAATATACAGATTTTTTTCCTGTGCTTCCAGAACTGCTACATTTTGGGCAGCTGTTATCAAAAGGAATTGGGTACTTCTGAAGTCTAAAGCAAACTGACAGAGCAAATGACAATGTCTTAAAAGGAGAAAGCTACTTCATTCTGAAATGCATAGAACAAAATGACATGTTGTGACATATTGAAAGATGTCTAGCAGGCACATTTTTAATCATCTTGCTGGTAACCTTTGACCACTGCTGTGAGTGCTTGCAGGTAAGCAAATGCTGAAGCCCACCACTGTGCTCTGTGGGAAGTTGCACTGTGCTGTGTGATTGATCTGCTAAAATAGTGCATTATGCTGCTTTGGGTCAGGGGTTCAGAACTGTATTAGGAAGAACAATTTTTGTCTCTCCCCGTGTTTGTAGGGTTAAGATACTGTTCCTGAATAGGTCACTTACTCCTTGTGCCTTAGCCATAATTTCTTTTAATTGGCAAGTTTTAAAAGTAAAAATCGTGAAATGTTACAATGACCTGCACAGGAATATGGATTTAAGAATATGTTTATTCATTTTTTCAGAAAGTTATTTATGTTTCATCCTGACTAAGATGTGACTCTAAAATGAAAAAAAAAAAAGAAATCAAAATTCCAGGGACTTAGGTTGCTTCAAAAAGTCAACAGCCTCTTGAAATTAGATTTCTATAAGCTTTCTGCTCTGGAAGTCCAAGCAGAACATGAGGCTGAGCAATTAATCAAATCTAAGTGTGCATTTGAGGTTGTCATATGAGATTACCACACCCTAACAACAGCAAGAGCATAAAGAACCCCTTTAAGTCAGGCAGTTTGGTCTCCCACTTAACTATATTAATGTTGAGAATTCACAGGACAAAATTAATCTGGAGTGTATCTCCTCTCACTTCAGTAAAATCAGGTGATACATTTGCCTCACTCTCTTGAAACACTGCTGCACTTGATGTACTTTGCTTTGTGTATGACAGAGAGAAACCTGACAGTATGTGAATGATGAGGTTTAATATGGTTATCAGATGGTCCTTTAATGACTATAATAATTCCCAAATCCTGAGCTTGTCAAGCTAACTGCTTTGCTTTCCTTTAATTGTAACTAATCATCATTCTCAGGGACAGAAAAGGAGAACTAAAATGCAGGAAGAGAAAGATGAGTTACTAGAAGGGACTTCATGTGACCTTATTCTGCTATAAACAATTAAGACCCCCAATCATTTTGTTTGATTAGGTGGTTTGCACTGTTCTGTTCCAACATGAGCTACTTCTGATCGTACCATTAATCATGTTATGTAAGTGGACATTAATCTAATGTCTCTTCATTATGAAAAATGCTAAAGAGATAAATTTGTCTCAGTGATTAGAAATAAGCTTTCTCATTTCTTTGAGAGTAATAATTAAAAAGTGATTGTTTTCTACATAGTATACAGTATTTAAGATCAAAACAATTGTGAAGGCAGAGCATCAGCGCTTTCAAAATAAGAAATTAACCTTTTTTGCACCAGCCTGTTTTTTAAATGAAATGAAAGAATGATATGCACACCTCAAAGAAGCCTTCTGACTCAGGCTGGACAATCACTGTAGTTTGAAGCAATTTTATGGAAATCTCAAGGCATAGTACATTATTATGAAAATGACTGAATAGAAATAATCCAGGAAGCCATTTATTCAGAATCTGCTTACATGTTAGGAGTTTGTGGAGCTTTAAATTTTTTGGGGTTTATTTTTGTTTTGTCTTGACAATCTACACAAAAAACCCCAAAGAATAATTGCACACAGTGTGTCTCAGCCATTGCTCTTTTTCAACAATTACACATCAAATATGCCAATTTAACGGACATTTAATAAAATAAGAGGATTAATGCTTTCAGAATTTGTGTTTAATATGCAGATGGGGGGTCATTATGATTAGGCATCCACTGTTGCTACTATGCAAGTAAGGTATGAAAAATGTCTTTTTTCGATAACAAAATGAATTGTAAAACTTAATGTTGTATGATTGAGTTGAATTAAAATATCCAGAATAAAAGATAATCCAAATGCCTAATTTCTAAGTTTTTTTTTCTAGTGTAACCAGACAAACCTCACACTGAAATTCAGGAAACATTAATCTATGTGAAAACACTTGGAGCTCTCTTATTCCTTAGTCACCAAGGGACTGTCTGAGGAGCTCCCAATGGGTAAAGAAACTCTAATAAAGAGTCACTGAAGATATAAGATCATCTGGTTTAAGGGCACCCCCTGGTTTTATCATAAGCCATGTACAAGAGTAGGTGCCTTTATGTCTCACTTTAGGGGCAAACCTAAACCTAAACCTGTCTGGGCAGGCAGTGGAAGGAATGGAGTTGTGTTTTCTGTGCTGGTGAGGCACAGGACGTGTTCTACTGCCACTGCCTCCTTTTGCATAGGAACAGAGGTCTCTGGCAAAAGGCCTCCAATAAAGCACCTTTAAATGAAGAGTTTTGCCTGCTATTTAAGCTGTTAGCATTCCCCTGATTTACTCTGACTGAAAAAGTTTAGAGGAGAGATCACAGCAGCAATTTCAAGGAGGAAGAGGCAGAGCAGCAGCCAAAAGACGCGTGTCCCCAGCACTAAAAATTTAGTCTCCAGAACATCATTGAAATACTTGCACTATTATCTGTGAAGAAATTAGATGAGAAGATTATTCCTTGACCTCATCCATTTCACAGAGCACACAGTGAGATGCTCGCTGTGCTTCTTGACTCCCCACTCCCCCCTTCCATTTGCCTTTCACTTGTTTGATAGTTGAATTGTTATACAGTTATATTATTCTGTATCAAGAAACACTTTTTTGGTTTTGTCATTTCAAGGCTTGGAATAACTCTTTGGAATTATTTCACTATCTTTCTAAAAACCTGTAGTATAAATTGACCGTGATATGAGAAAGAAAATTGAACAAGAAGTAAGAAATAAGAGCAGCAAAGGATCTGACTCTTCTGGAGCACACCACTGCTGCCAAGTGGGTGTAAAAACCACCCAGCAGAAGTGTTTGCACCTACAAAGAAACAGTGCAGGGAGTAGAGCTACACAGAGATAGGTCTAGATGTTTTGTTTCTTATAATTTTTCATTGTCTTCTGCCTGAAGAAGTGACTAGAATGATGGCATCACAAAGAATTTAAGGAGTCTGTTTTCATTATGATTAGTTAGCATCATATAACTTATTTAGTTTCAGTAATAATTAATTTCAACACCAAATGAAAGGACACATTTTTGAATATATGCATGTATATGTATAGACATCTGTAAGTGTATTGTACACACATGAATTTTAATATTTTATGCTGGACAAGTATCATAAGGAAATACCTTTAAACATCATGCCATAATTTCCTGGAAATGATGGGACACACATCTACAATTTCTCTTTGCCACATTCTGGGACCTTCCTCTGGCACAAGCAAAAACTCATGTTCATGCTGTTACTAAAAACACACACATGTGCACACATATGTATTTGTATGCACACACAAGTGTTTATCTGGGTAGTCAACATTTATAAGTATATGCCTGAACTAGACTCTCTTGCATGTATATTGTATAAGGAAAATCATTATGTTCTCTGTTTTATTCTTTGTAGTGAAATGAATTTCCTATACTGTTTGCTATCATTGCTTCCCAGTAAACTCCCAGTAAACACTCTGACAAACAAGGAGTAAGATTTTCAGAAATCCTTTGGGAGGAGAAGTGGGCCTTAGAGATAAAGCATTAGATAAGCATAAATTGTTTTGAATGAGCAAGTACCACATTTCCCAGTAAAACCTTAATATATGAGTAGAGCAGACTTTAACACCTTGGTGCCTGAGTGCTTACATACTAAATATACGCTTTCTCATTTCCTCTGCCTGCCTAGTAAAATCAAGCAAGGACAAAACCTGACAGTGGCCAGTAAAAAACAAGAAGGTAACAATGAAAACAGACATGTAGAATTCTGTTTATTAGTGGAAAGGGACTTTTTTCCTCCTTGGAGACACCTTTGAAATTGGTAATGAAAAGTACAAGCACTCTATTCACTATCCAAGTCTCTGCCATACTTTGCTGTGATATGATGGGACTAACCATAGCCTTTCTGGGGCTGTTGCCTGGGTAGTTTCTGATGCTCTCTGGAATCCAAAATCAGCATGGCAGGGCTGATCTGGCCTCCTGTGCTTCCCTTCCCTTCTCTTGGGGGCAAAGTAAGGGTGAATTTCATTGATGGCTGTAAGTCATTTGATTGTTGTAATAGCCAGCCCATATAAGCAAAGCAGATCTCAAAGACGAGTTAGAGAGACAAAAACATGTCTGGATTAAGAGAGTGCCAAACAACATAAGGGTGCTGAAAAGAAAGTTCAATAAAAATGACCTGAAAGGACATGGAAATGTAGGATGCTCAGTTAACAAAAAAGAGATATACAAGCTGATATGTGGGGAAGCTGAAGCCTAGACCCCACTGGCTCTCTGCCTCCATGAGGGAGACCAAATTGGTGGGAAAAAAAGAGACAAAAATTAGAATATTTTAGTATTTTGAAATTTCTTTATGCGATTATATTGGTTTTGAATGGGGTGGATTTAGTTTTCTTCCTGGAAGCTGGCACAGTGTGAGTGGCTGCATGGTACTTACTGGCCAGCTGGGGTTAAACCACAGCAGAGACCAACATCATACCAGGAGTGCACCTCCTCTGGAAACCCCACTGGCCCAGGGGATGAGAGCTAACACAGCTTAGGGTGCTACAGCACACAGACATGAGCAAATTCCATTTCTCTTACTGGTGCACGCTCTTATGCAGCTTAATCCTGTTCTCTGAGTGACACCACACTGTTGATGAGCAATTCTTCCTTTTCTCTTGACTGAAAGCAGATAACCTCTTTGTTATCAGTCAAAAACTGGTACTTTGAAGGAACATACAACACAATTGAGAAACAAAGACTTTGTAAAGAAAATGGTGCATTCCTAATGCTTAAGATTTGCAGCTTACTACAAAAAATATTTCTTCATGACCGTGATCCTGCACGAAGTGATGAAAAGCAGGAGCTGGTTAAAATGATAAATACATTTATGTGTTTTCTGCACAAGTTCCATTTGGCCTTGTTAGACTATTTTCTTCTTGTGTGGGATAGAAGATTTTTTTCCACTATTCATCTCTAAGTTTGACTCTGCAGTGCCTGCACTTTTGAACTGACAAAGCTGTTACATGAAAAACAGGGCTGGTTCATAAACTGAAGGGAAGCTGAGGTCTCTGTGACTGAGTGCCTTCCATGAAGACAAAATTAAAAAGAAACCCTTGCTAACCACAGCAATAAACAAATCAACATAAAAAACTTATGAAACAGTTGATAGGGACATTTTATTTCGTATTTCTTCACTCTGAATATGACTGGAACTTGGCATTGCCTATTGACATTGCAGCCTTCAAATTAATGTTTATTTTTACCTTAAGTAACAGGAAATACAGTTTTTTGGATTGTTCCCAAAATTAGGTTAGTGTCCCTTCTCTGCAATAAATAGATATAAAATTTATTTGAATGGGTTAATATGAAAACAAAACAAAAACCTAACTGAAAACAAACAAACAAACAAACACCCCAAAATCCACAAAAAAAACCCCACAAAAGGTTCTTGGACATTTTTAATGTGATTTTCATCTTTGTTGCTTTTGGAACCCTCTAAGTATTCCAGTGTTGTTAGAAGGCATATTTTCTGTGCTTATCTATGTCTTTCTATAAAGTTATTTCACCTTTTCCATTTATTTCCATTCAGAACATTTCTAGTGCTTATTCTAATACCATTCGTTAGAAGTTTAATTAACATTTATAATTATAATTTAGAATAAATAAATATTATAAGGCTATGGATCTAATTGTACTTAATGAATTTACAGATGTTCAGTAGCAGAGTTATTGTCTCCCAATTAAGTGTTATACAGTGTTTAATATTTTCAAAAAAGTTTAAATATGTACAATGAAAAAAAATTAAAATTCCAGCCTCTGTTTTCTCCTCAGTGTTTTGGTTGACCTATTATTTTAAAAGTTTTGTTTCTTTATCATCAGTTTTCCCCCACCTCCTCAAAACTCCCCTGAAAGAAATTTAGCAGGGAAAAAAAGCACCACTAATTTTATCAGGACAAATAGAACTTGTTTTTGTTTTTTATTTTTCCTATGCTGTGAATAAAAGAGAATACAAGTACATGATAACAATTTACATCTTAGTAGCTGAAATTTCCTCCTAGCTATAAAATTTGCCTTTGACTTCAGTAGGCAAAGAAGTGGCCATGAAAGACAAGTGCAGCTGAAGTTTTTGAAAAGGGGTTAATAGCTCCTGTGCTTGTTCAGCACAGGTTTAGCACAGGGCTTGTGTGTTGGTTCAGCTCACTGGTGATGGATTTTTTGACCAGGTCTATTTCTTTGACAGATATTCACTTCACCAACTGTATTTGCAGAACCAATTTTAAGCATGTTTTGAACACATTTAAAATATGTCATGTCTTTCTATTTGTTGATTTTTTTGTTCTGATCACAGGTAATTACCATTTTTTACAAATGTCAGAAAGTGCATTGTTTTCACTAAAGTGTAAGAAATATTGTCAACTTGAGGGCACATGTTCCATGAAGGACATTTTACTGCTTTATTTTTCAAAATAATAGAAAGAAATTATATATATATTATTTATCATTACATTAAATTCTTTGAACTATAAGCCTATTTTGAATTTTTTCTGCACTATTTTCAAAGCCAGCTGAATGTTGCTTAAGTTCAGGCTGCTCTCCAGTCTATTGTTCATTTATTTTGCACATGATAAATGTAATATATCTTGAAGGCTGGATTCAATTGCCCATATGTTGCTGGCTAGTGACATTTCCAATGCTCCTTTCTGCCATCTAAATGTCACAGATCTCCCACAGGTCCTAAGGACCATCACAATAGGATATCTCAGATACTATTAGGTACTGCATTAAGTTCATACCTGTGGGCAATCAAAGTAGGTTGCAAGTGACTGCCCTGATCTTCTAGGTTAGGCTTGTCTCATAGAAGTGAACTAAACACCTTAAATATTTGAGTTAAAATTAAAAATCAAGTTAAATTTAAATTTAAAAATTACGTTAAATTTAAATTTAAAAAATTAAATGTTTGCTTAAATATAATCTAGACAGGTAGTGCAGACAGCTAGTGAATGCAATTAATAGAAACTCTAGGGAACTTTCCAGTTTAGTGCCAACTAAACACTTGATGCTCTAAACAGCCCTCTGGACCTCAGCACGCTGGCACACACCAAAAAACCCACAAATTTAAGTGAGAAAGGGGTCCCACATTTGTGTGCATTCTCAGCTGCAAATAGGTTCAAGCACATTTTTAATGCCCAGGTTAAAATATAATGAGTGATGGCATCCTTCTACCTGAGTGAGGTTTCTATTTGCAGAAGTATGGTAAATTGCTTGCATTAAAATAAAAACCATAAAAAGAAATTTATTACTGCTAGTGCAACACTGGAATGTGTTTCTTCACCCATGTTTTTTGCTGTGTATTTTCTAATGTCTCATGTATTTTATATGTATAACTTATATCTTTGAATTGAATACTCCTAAAATACTTTGACTCCTACCTTTTACTGATAATTTAAAAGCTCTTCCACTTTTATATCATTTCTCATTAATCTTCCCAGCTTGTCATTGATTGTTTGTGTTTCATTGCTTGAACTTGGTTTCATCAAGCCTGACATTTGTCAGTTTTACAATTGACACAAATCTAGGCACAGTCAATTGCCTTAGATGATCTGTAAAGTTATTTTTTCTTGTCCAAACCATTTCATTATCAGGTTTTTTTTGTTGTTGTTTTGTTTTGTCTTGTTTGGGTTCTTTTTTCTCTCTCTGAAGATTTCCCCTCAGGAAACTCATCTATAGAGCCAGTATCTTTGTCTGTTGTCTGGCTTTTTATATTCCAGCCTGTAAAACAGCAGTTCTATATGACACAGCTTATATGACACAACATCATAACTTTAAATCAATTATTTGTACTTAAAAAAAAAATCCTTCAAATCTTATTGATTTTTACAAATTCTACAGTAACTAGACTCCTTCTCAGATATCTTTGGTAAAACATTCTCTTTCAAAAAAGTTTTTTTCTCCTACCTATTTTAGTCCATGGTTACTTAATTTTTATATTGTTTTGTATTATTCTTTACAACTGTCTTTTTAAAAAATTTTTCCTCTTAGTCTTTGTTTTCATATTTTCTGCTTTTTTCAATCTCTATTATAAATTAATCTTGATAAATCAGTCTCCTCAGCTCAGTGAATTCATGGCCACCAGTGAATATACAGTTCCTCACAATCCCCTAACAGAGCATGATTTCTATTTCACATCTGAAAGGTAAAACTATGACTTCTTCTAGCAGTAAAATGAACAAATCTCATGACAGTCAATCTTTCATCTATTCTCACCGAACCCATCAGCTTACTGAAAAGGTAAACTACCAGCTTCATTGTTTTCTAAAGAATAATATACATTTTACAAAGTTGCCTTTTTTTAAAATACTACCAAAAACCTATTTAGAGCCTATGAAATTTTAGCAATATCTTAATTTCTGTACTAGAAAATTACTCAGCATCTGTTCTAACACAAGTAGCTGAGCAGTTGTATTAGTCTAAAACTGGTCTGCCCCTTCACTGCCCCTGCTCCCACAGATATCTTTATTTATTCCTCAAATGTCATAGCAAATATTCTACCTCTCACATTTAATAAGCTAAATTTGCTGCAGCTTCTGCATTCATGCCTACCTCAGTGCTTGCTATTTTTAAATTTTCTTGGAGAGCAACTGAGTTGATGAAGGTTCATGGTTTCCCGAGGTCTCTTTCTTTGTCAGATTTTCTGCTAGAAGAATTATTTCTCCAGAGAAATCTGGTACCTGTTCTCCCTTGGTAACACTGAGAGGCTTTTTCTGTCTCCCAATCCTCAAAAGGATATTCTGTATCTTCAACACACTTCAAGATGTTTTCCTCATCTCTTAGATTTTTTTTTCAGACATCCTTTATCATTATTGGTGTGCATTTCATGCCACAAATATCTAAGTTATTTCTCTGATTGTGGGACACAGCCCTAAGATCCTATTTCCTTTGAGTATTCCTCTGAACAGTTTAACCCTCTGATTATCCACTCACATCTGCCTTTTCTTCCTTCTTTTCCTATCTATTGACTCTGTAGTATAAAATTAATGCATAATAATTGTACAGCCAGTTGCTCTTGCTAAATATTTAAGAGTTCCTTCAGTGGTCAGTCCAGACTATACTGGATCCAATTTTGTCTTCTTTCTTGCTCTCAGTTAATGCTAGGTCTCTAGTCATGCTTCTGCTCTTTTACAGCAGAATGTGGTCAATTTGTAGTCAATTTTTTCACCCATCACACAAGTTAACTGACCCAAAAAAGGGCTACCTTCCTTTCTAGACAAAAGCTCACCCAAACCTCCATTTTTTCCATTTCAAAATAATTGGAAGTCAATATTTTACCAACCCCGTCCGTAATATTTTTCCTAAAGAAAAAGAAACCATAAACGTTGTCATATTTGTGTTTATATATATATATATATATATATATATATATATATATATATATATATATATATAGTGTTCTAACTGAAAAATTGTTCCAACAGCTGGGGGTTTAGAATTTAATCAGCTGTTTGATGCAAACTAGATATTAATTGTTATTGCCATGGAAGTTCATGGGCTACAATAGAAATTGGATAAATTGAAATACCACACAGTAACTAAGAGAAAGCACATATTCTTGGGAAGAAAACCTAAGTTCTGCTGATTCCAGCAGCTAGTACAGCAGTGGAAATGGGATACAACAACTGTATGAAAATGCTACCTGAAAAGATGTATTTAGTGCCTCTTTCTTCTTGGAGAAACTCCAGGGTCTATGCAAAGCTGACTGTGTGCCCTGCTAACTGTGTAGCCATCACAGAGAAATTCAGTGGTGACATTATTTGATATCTGTCCTAAGACTCTGTGTACAGTGAGTGCAGTAATAGTATTACCTAATTTGAATAAGGGATTGAAACCTTTTTCTTGTAACTCATAGTTCATTTCTCCATTTATATTTTTTTCTCTGTCACTATTGTATGAAGACTTTGTACAGAATTTTTTAGGTCCTTTTGTGAATTTGGCAGAAACCCTTTCACTGACTTTCAAGTACACAGAATTATTAAGTTTTCTCAGTCAGGAAACATACTCCTGAAAAATGATCTAAAGAGTTTTGCCAGCTCTCATTTCCATAATACATCTTTCAGGGCTATAAATATGGGTGTATGATGTTTCACAGCTTTTCTACCTATTTCATGTCTTACTGGTGCTTCTCAAATGCATTTTGCCAAAGAGAGGTGGATCAATAATTCCATTTTGCATATCAAGAGACTGGGAAAGGAGAGCTGAAGTGAATTTTTCAAGGTGAGCTGGGGGCTAGTAACTGATAGAGAGGGGGATGCAGGACTGAGATCCCAATTGGTTACCACAGGCATCTGGGAGTGCTGCCTCTCAGCTGGGAGAATAAAAGAATAATGTCTTCTGATATGCATCTTTATGCAAATGTGACTGTGTACAGTGCCAGGTACATAGATGAACTCATATAGGCTGAGTAGGTGATGTGTGATTTATTTCTTAAAGAAACAACTTTCTGAAATCTTGGAATTTTCTCCCTGTCTCACCCGTCTTCTGCTCCAGCACACTGAAAAGGTCTTGACAGTATTTCATCTCATTCATGTGTTATCATTACTACTGTCAGGAGGTTTTGGATAACAAATGCAGTGCTTTACCAGCTAAAAACATTTTCTTTTTGCACTGACACAGACTCGTCAATAAAACCCCACGGCATGTTAACTTCCCATCTCTCAGATGTGGCACAGTGGCATTTACAATGCAGAGAAAGGTAACAAAGTGTGAAAGAGATCATAAATCATTTAAAGAGAGTTAAAAAGAGACTTAAAACAAAAGCCTTCAGGAAAGGAAGGGGGAAAAGAAGTGAAAAAGTGTGGGCACCAAAAATTATTTTATACAAGAATGAAACAGTGACCTTTTCACCTATCATCATTCACATTGGTTTGCCTTCCTCAGCCTCTGGAGTTAAGAACAATTCAGTCTGTGTGCAGAATGTTGCAAGAGGAATGAACCTTTTATTTTATTATTACCCAGGGCATGATACCCTTGAGAGGAATGACAAAAACAAATAAGAGCAAACAGAGCAAAAGGGAAAGCAAAGGTACTACAGGTTTGGGATAATAAAAGCAAGCAATGAATGTGATATAGTGAGAGATAGCCTTCAATTCAAAGTTCACAAGGCAGGCAAATGCATTTCATTGGAAACTTTTACATTTCAAAATATGTTTTACAATCTTTTCACTCAGCCATTTAAATATGGGCTTTGCAGATGCCTGAAAATGTAGCAAGGGAGAGGGGCACACTTCATCATAGCTTGAAAATGTGAACGTACAAACAGTACTCTTCAAGAAGGCACACAACAGAAGGTTGGATATTTATATGATCAGCTCTAAATCATGCTGTTTTACAGGCAAGCTCTGGTTTAAAATAAGTGCATCTAGGAAGGTAATATAGGCTTGTGACCAAAATCACAGATGGTGATTGACACAGATGTCCGTGTCAGACTCCTCAGCTCCCCACTTTGAGAAGAAACATTTTATACAGCACAATTAAGTGAAAACGTTTTGATATGAAATATAAATTATAAAAATTATCAATTATCAATTGTGGCTAGCCTTTCAGAACCCTTTCAATAAACAAGAGAAGCAAAGACTGTAACTTTGAAGTAAGCACTAATTCACCTCTGCACATGCCAAGTAGTTTCTTACTGAGAATAATAATATTAATGTATATAAAGCATTTTGTTATTGAGTATTTTCCAGACATAACACATAAGCTAGTTTCAGATTTTGAAACACTAGCAGTCATTTGAAATCTAATTACTGCTAAAAAATACAAAGCAAAACTGTGTAACAGGTTTTGGCAGGAAGAAAGGAATAATAATATATCCAATTAACAGAGTAGAAGGTATTTTAGGTAGGCAGACTGACATTAGTAAACTAGAATTTGAAAATGACTTCACAGTAAACCACTTGCTTTGCTGAACAAATTAGGGAAAAGAAAAAGAAAGCTATTTCTTGGTGTGAAATAGACTCAGGCTTGATCTGTGACTTTGGTTTGGAAGTGAGGTAAGTCTCAGCAGTAAGTAACATGGACAAAGACTTAAATTTCCACTTCCCTGATCATTTCTGATAGTTTCTAAGTCATCAGTGATTTTCCATCAAGCTAGTCCCAGGTTGAGAAAAATAATTTAACTGTCTTCCTTGTAGAGTATGAAAGAGAAGGCTTCTAGAGATCAACGTTGTCCAAATGTACAATGTACAATTCTGAAAATTCCTTTTTTAATTTTTTTTTTTAATAGAAAAGGCAACAAAAATGAAATATCAGTAGAAACCACTTGTGGGATTTTTTTACTAGCTCTCCAAGCTCTTCCAGCTGTCCATTGCATCCCTTCCTGGAAATGAGCAGTACTGACTTGTTCTTGTTTGCCCTCTAAAGTCATGTGTGGCTTACTGTCTGCTATCACAAGTTGGTCATTTGACCAGGACTGTGCATTTTGAATTCCACTCACCACCCTGAGATTTATTAGACTATATTTGTCCAGTCTGGATCTGACTGTCTTGAGACAATGTTGCCTTTCACAGACTGATTCATGGTGTAGTTGACTCACACAGAAAATTCCATCTACCTAATAACAAATTTTAATATTTTTCTGTTGACATGAGATATTTTATGTCTATTTTTAAAATCTGATTAGTGAGTTTCAATATCATACTTAATTTCAATTTTCCTCTCTTTAGATTGCCACAAAAATGCAGTATCTTAACCCTCTCAAAGGGCTATTCAGGAGATGTAAATGGCTGCTGTTGCATAGACATTCTAAATCTGTGGTTGTTTCTAAAGCAGTTGAAAAAGGTCAGAATGCAAACGTGCATGAGGAAAATAAATGAATATTTTGCATCTTCTCAATGTTCTACTTTGCATCTTCTCCATCACTGCTAGAATTTCTCTGATGTTTCTGTCAGCATGCCTTATCCTCCATTTTACACTTGCTCTGGCAAACCCCATTGTTTTCTGTAGGCATTATGTCTGTTTAAAAAAACCTGGATCTGACTAACAGTTATCTCTTAGAACATACAATATGCCACACAGAATGCCACAGTAAAGGAAACTTCAGAAAGATGTTATAAAAAATGTGAAGGAGAATACAAAGTTTAGGCAACTTGCCATAGAAACTTTCTATATTCAAAGTTAAGTTTCTTCAGTTATTCTTAGTTTTATAAGATATTTCTTTTTCCTTATCCAAATAAGGCTTTAATGAAAACATTTATAATGGTTTCAACTCCTAATACAGCTCTAAATGCTGGTAGAAAACACACTCTTGTAATATTTCTTCTCTTGCTGAGACTGATACAAATGCAAAATCGGGTAAAATATTCATGATTATTCCTAAGGTTCATTATACCATCTTAGTCAGCACTTTAATTTCTGGTTGCAAAGCATTTTAGTGAGACTAAAAAGATACAGAATGCCTTTTCATTTTTCCTCTCCCTCATAAGTCAAATACACAATAAAATTACAGCTGTAATAAAAATACTAATAGTGCACTGTGAATCTCTTTAACCAGTTATCCCGTTTCCTTCCCGGCTGTCAAGTTGCACTCAGAATGCTCAGAGAAAATACATTTGGATTGTAGAGTAAAAGGCAAGTTTAAATGCATTACATGACAGCTGGTTTATTAATGTCACTTGTGATCAGCAGCATGAATTGCCGATCTGAGAAATTCATGGGCAGTCAAGACAATGAACAAATTATTCAATGGGGAAGAATTTTGTGTCTTTTAGCATTCAGTTATGGTACATAAATATAAGTTATAACAGTACCCCATCTTATAACATGGGAGTGTTTTGTGGTTGCTATTAGTAGGGGGTCAAAATTTACAGTCTAGAATGGCAACACCTTTGAAAGCTTAGAACATTAATTCCAGGCTCAGAAATTGATCAGTGTTTTCATTTTGTTTAAAAACAAAGAGTTTTCTAGTGA
This sequence comes from Agelaius tricolor, assembly GCF_023055355.1. Classification (NCBI taxonomy): domain Eukaryota; kingdom Metazoa; phylum Chordata; class Aves; order Passeriformes; family Icteridae; genus Agelaius; species Agelaius tricolor. The sequence goes on along the minus strand of NW_027269266.1, from coordinate 10,314,214 downwards.
TACTGTATTGAGGAATTATATGGGCATTCAGAGTGGATCTTTTATGATTGTTTTGTCTTGAGTAATCTTGCAATCATCAGTGTGGAGTAGTTCAGTCTTGTTTTTCTTGGGTTTTTTTTTTTGTTTGTTTTAATAGACCTTTGTTTAAAGATTTAACCATTGGTCTGTGTGCATAACCACCTATGGACATGTTTTAACTTCATGATTTCTATGCTTAGATATTTGAAACTTTTCCAGTGAATACCAGTGGCATGAATACATGCAATATATGTAACCCTTTTTTAAAAAGCACTTTATAGGAGGTAGTGAGTGACTTGCAGGAACTACTTTCTCACTCTCAGAAATCCTTCTTTGTAAGAATTATTATAATATCAAATAACATATACATCAGAATTTGGGGTCTTAATGGTTTTAATTGGGGTCTTAATGGCTCAAGTTTTCAACACTCAGAGGAATCCTATTATTGAGGTCTAAAAGACTTTGAAATTTGATTCTGAGGAATTTGTACAAAGAGTTTCATGTAAGTGCTGATAAACAGTGTTCCATCAGCATCACTTAAGACAGTGATTTCTAGACTTAACATAGGTTTTCCCATTGGTTGGTTAAAGGACTAGATATGGGCAATAGCTACACTTCACATTGTCCTTGTGTCATTTGTCTTGCCCTGCGTCATTAAACATGGACACAGACATGCACTTATATACTTTCTTTCTCCTGCACACATTGATGAGGGAATGCTGGGTTTGGTGTGAGAGCATGTCCAGGCAATAAAAAACCAGAACATGCTGAAACAGTTTTAGAGGTGCTCTGCAGAGACAGACTTACTATAGTGACAGTGGATTGGAGATCAGAGCCTGGAGAAACTCAAGAGCTTAATCATTTGGCAATAGGGTTCACTGACAGGGAAAACTACCCAAGGAACCTCCAAGCTCTCTGTACTTGGTGGTGCTCACTATTCCTTTTTAAAAAGTACAATTTTCTCATTTCAAGCATGTAGTTAAGTTTGCTGCAGTTCTGATGTGAAACTTCTTCGATTATAGACCAAAATTCTGTCAGTAGCAGACTGACATAAGAATCATAACAGCTCAGTGGTGATCAGCTGAGGCAGATGAGGCAGATTCTGCACCTGGGGTAGGGCAATCCTATACGTACACACAGACTGGGAAACAAGAGGCTGGGGAGCAGTCCTGTGGAAAGGGACCTGGGGCCCTGGTTAAAGTTGATCGTGAGTCAGCAGTGCCCTGGCGCTATTTTTGTGTGCACGTGGAGAGTGTGTGTTTGTCCATGTGTCTGCAAGGAAGGTAAAGACCCAGAGTGCAAGTGGTAGTCTGTGTTTATGCAACAGACAACACAGAGCTGTGGAAAATGGGCCAAATCTTCAAATACACATAAGACCAAGGTATTTCAGGAGAGCTCATGACAGACACGCCTGTGAGAATGAGATCACAATCATAATCTTGTAATTATAACAAGCATGATAAAGAAGACTTCATTTTGGAAAGTGAGACCAAATGCATGGACCAAAGGATGTGAGGTTCATAACTATTCCCCATGCATTGTTCTGCTCTTTATTATTAAGTAGGTGAAACTGTGCACCTCTTTTAGGTAAGTAGGTAGTTTTCATGAGTGCATGTTTCAGAAATGTGCTGTTGGCATTTTTGCCAGCACAGGAGATGTTCAAGATCTCTGTACCATTAATTTCTCTCCCTAGAACTTAGTTAGCAATGTGAGGCTGGTACAGCCTTATTACATTTTTTTTCATACCTTGTGATGCTCTAATTCCATCTGTAACCAGTCTCAGTGTTAGGTTTGTAATACAGTCAATGAGCAAATTTCACTCGCTCTGCTTCTGCAGAGCTGGCCTCTGACATTAAACTTAATTGTAACTACAGCTACTATATAAAATTTCATAGATCCTGGAAGATTAAGTCTAGTTGTTAATTTGCATAGTTTTATGAAACAGTTATTGGATTTTTCTTTAATGTCTTAGCATATTACTGACAGAGATAGCATAATTTGAAAACAACAACAAGGGACTTGAAAGCTTTATGGGGAATTATAAAACCATTCCCCAGTGGAATAATATTGTACTATAGCTTTTCAATGTAGTTGTTCTGTAACATTTTAGAATTATATGTTGTATCTTTAGTATATGAAAGTTATCCCCATCTGTTTCTTATGCATGAAGCCTCTTTCAGCTACAGTGTTTCCTCTGTGCTTCTGATTTTCATAATCATTCAGGGGTAAGAGGGGGAGGAACACTGGTCTTTTATTAGCAATTTAAATTGGTGCAAACTACTTCCTTTAATTCCCCTGGAAGTGTAGACCTCTTCCTTACTTCTATATTGCTAAACAGAAAGTAAAAGAGTACAGTGCATACCTCAATACCTAAGGAGTACTGAAATGTAAATTTTTTCATGTGTTGTGAACCACTGTGATATTTCTACACTATGTCCTAATTAATTTTATAATATTTGGTATTGTACTGCCCAACAGGGAAAGAAAATATTAAAACTTGCAAATTCACAATTATGTGTTTAAAATTAATTTTGAACAACTATTAATAGGAGTAAAAGAGCTGCACAGTTTTTCCCTGAGCAAGGTAGAAATTTAGCAGGATAAGTGCAAACTAAAACATTTTTTTAGAGTTTCCTCATTACACAATGAGATGCTTTTGACAACCCTAGAGTATCACTTCTACTGTTGTATCTAACATGTCTAAAATTACCTCCATTCCTCAAATATTGTAAAAGGATATGAGGTAAGATTTTAAATTCCTGTGAATAAAAGGGCCTGGAGATCCTTGTGGGCACAAATTAGAATATTAGCCAGAAAAACACCCTTGCAGCAGAGAAAGCCAACAGCATCCTGGGCTGCATTGGGCAGAGCATTAGTTACAAGGAATTGATCCTTCCCCAGCTTAAGACAGACATGGACAAACTGGAATAAGTTCATTGGGACAAACTGGAATAAGTTCACTGAGAGTCTGTGATGGTCATTAAGGACTGGGAACACTGAGAAGAGGCCAGGAGAGCTGGAACCATTCAGCCTGAAGTCTATTAGGCTCACCTCAGGAACACTTAGAAATAGGACAAAAGAAAAGCAATGGAGCAGTGGAAATTCGTACTGGATATTTAAATTTTTAATTCACCAAGACCACGGTCAAAAGGGTTGTCCATAGAGGTTTTGGCATCTCTGTTCATAGAGATAATAAAACCTGGACAACACAAAAGCTGGAAAAACCTAATCTAACTTTTGAGGATCAAGTTTTTGCCTTGTGAAATAGTTAGATCAGATGGCCAGCCAATGTCCTTTCCAAACTAAATTGCTCCAAAACTCCATGATTTTAACATCTTACAATGGAAATTAGGAAAGCAAAATTCCATTTTTGATCTAAGACTAAACCTATGAGTAAAAACATTGCATTATATCAACACTTGGCCTGACAGAACGTCCTTTTATCTTAACCATTTCTCAAACTCTTTACATTCTAACTTTGGGCTTAAGGTCAAAAACAAGAAAGAAGGAAAGAAGGAAAATTGATCATTAACTGGAAAGTCCTAGAAGGACAAAGCCAAGAAATAAACAAAATTATGATGTGAAAAATCTGGAATTGCTCCTACAATTTTTATTCCTTAGCTCCTTAACTCCTATGTGCATTCATCACTTGTGTTCTTCAAAAGTGGCTCAGGCTTGGAAACTTGAGTCCCTTTACATGGTGCTCATCACTCAGCCAGTCTTTTTTAACTCTGCCATCAGTTTCAGTTGCATAATTTTTCACAGGATCCCTGACTTTTTCAGTCAGACATCATTCATCATGTCAGTCTTTGTACTTTTATGCTTTTATCGTTATTGAGAATATTGTGCCACAGTTCGCAGTATTTAATCTTGCTCAGAAAGAATGAAATTCCCCAAAAGAGCATGAAATGTTACATTAAATTGCCCTTGATGTATATTTTTGCTGTTATTTTAATGTATTTAATCAGTTTTGTGCCACAATAAAGGTATTTTATAGCTCGTATTTTCTCCTTTTAAACCCCTGCACCATAAACATTAGCAAGCATAAGTACACACTTAAATTTAGACTGAATAGGTATGTAAATATGTACATACAGAAACACAAGCACTAACTTCTACTGGAGACAGGTATTACAATCTCAGATAGCAGTGAAAACAGCTCTTCTAAGCTGGTGACAAGTTCTCTCCTCCAGCTAAATCAGCTCCCTCTGGAGTCTTTTAAATCCACCTTTCAAAGGGCTGTCTGTCAGACTAATTAATATTCCACAACTAACAACAGATTTTGAAGTCTCCCTTGCCATAAAAGGATAATATGTCCAGTGTTGCTACTGCAGTGCTGTGATCAGGAGAGCCATTGTGAGTTAATTCTGAAGTTCTCAGAAAAGTATGCAAATCTTACAATTTTCACAGCATGCTCCATTGCCCATTCGATTACTTATAGCTCCCTAAATATGAATTGGTTATTTGTTTCACACAGGTTTTGTTTACACTGGTGATACCCTTTCATCTTTTCAATGAGGCTGTTAATATGAACCATCCAAACAATACTCGAGTTACAAACCAGAATGTCCTTTCCATACCCTCCAAAATGCTGCTATTTGCAGAGCAAATGTTTTCATTTTAGAATTTGCTCTTTGAGGATTTGAACATGCTCAGTTCCTCATGAATATTAGGTTCTGACATTATACAGAGTGCATCATTTTCTCAGTTTCTGTAATTCCAGCAGCCATGCATGTTAGGAAATCATTTGGCATAAAATAACCATAAATTTGTCTAGCTTTAAGACTACTTCTGAAAGTCACAGGGAGGATTTAGGAACCAAACAATTCTTCAGGAGACAAGGACAAATGGAAAAGAAGTGAATTAGGATTTGCAGTTCTTGGGTGCTATGCACAGCACAAATTATCTTAGCAATCATACAGTGACACATTACTGCTCTAAATATTCAGATCTCCTTAGTGTTAAAGGGGTATTATGATAAATTGCAGTAGATGTCTAAGTCTTTCTATGTGTGAACAGTATATCATCACTCATATTCAGTTAATTCAGCTGAAGATGGTTACACTTGTATAATTCATTTAGCATAAAAAAACCCCCAACTTTGTTACACTGGAACCCAATAAGAATTGTTTTATAGGTTTCAACTCACTTGCAGCTCTAATCTTAGTTAAATAAATAAATATGCTCCAGAATTCAAGAATGTATTCCAAATTAACCTGTCATGTAGGTGAGATCTCTGTCCACTGAAACAGGATTAAGGTCTTAAAGGAAAAAAAAAGAATTAACAGAATTAATATTAGAATGAACCATAAGAGGATTTTAAAACTAATGGATTTCATTAACTACTTGAGAAAGTAAAATATAAAGTGTCTTCAAGATATAAAAATAGGTGTATTTTTTTTATTTGGGGCTTTCTTAGTTGTTATTTAATTTTAGTAATCTATTCAAGGACTCAAGAATTATGTCTGAAAAAATTGCCTTCAATAATTTATTCTGGAATGGCCCCAAGTGTTATGCCAGATCAGGTCCATTAAGAAGTGAAATGTGACCGTCTCCAAACGTATTGTGCTTTACTGATGCGAAAACATATTTTGAAGAGGTAGCTGAATATCAAATAGGCTTTTCTTCTCTTTGACGAGATCTGAAGTAAGAGCTATATATAAAATCAACTGGGTGTGGGTGATTTTTTCCTAAGCTGTTTCACTCAGATAAGTTTCGTTTCTGTGGTATAGGCAGAAGGGAATCAGTAAGCAGCACATTCTGCTTTTCTCTGGTACGGCATTTTCTTTTTGCTGCTTTAATATGAATATTATAGAGTAGCAGACATCACACCCACAGAAGTCCCATCTTCCTTTTAAATTCTTAAAATAAGAGTTAATTAGCAGGTCAGACTCCAGACAGCTTTCAAATAGATCCCTATTCCAATGTAATTCTAAATGCTGGACTTGCTTGATTCATTCTTCTGTTGAGCTCTGGGGTTCCAGCCAGCAAGAAAAAAATTCCCCCTGGTGATTACCAGCCATGATTTCATTGCCATTGCAGAACTACAGTCAGTTTCATCTGAGGCAAATTTCCAATGTAAAGCAGTCCAATATTCCAACATACTGTCACATTCAAACACGAGCGTACTTGATTTCTTCATTCCAATGTTCTGGGAGGTAGGGTTTTTTACAATCTCTTTTGCTTACTTTAAAGTTCACTACATCATTATTTGGACCTTAATAGCATCTATAATTACCTTAATTAAAAAATATCTGGTTGTCCATTGGTTTTAAATTCATAACAAATTACTCAAATTCTTAAAAAACCTTCAAATTGCATTTCTTTCTGAGCTTGAAAAATCATAATAAATAATAAAAGGGTAAAAAATGTGCTCAGTGCCAGACATATTCAAAAGTTGCTTCTTTGTGTCTTAGTTGAGTCCACACATTGTAATACAAACACTGAACATGTCAAATAGTAAATTGGAACACAAATGTTTGTATCAAAATGTGTGGACTCAACTAAGATATAATTATCAATTCAACTTAAATAGAGAAAGATGGTCTTGTGATCTAAGGAAATAACATGGGTAAAGTCTTTGAGGAGTTCAATCACACACAAGAACTTGCTTCTGCACTAAAGAGTAGGTTCTTGCTCTGTAAGAAATGCAAAAGCCAAACTAATAGGAACCTTCCATTAGCACAGAGCTCTGTAAAGTGTGCCCATGGTCATGTGAGCATAAGTTTTCACTAGGAAATAATTTTGTCACGTAGTTGAGCACAATTAATATATCTGCATGTATGTGCAATTAATTTATTCTTTTAATGCAATAGCTCCATGGAAATTTTCAATAGTTAAGAATTTCTTATTCTCTCTAAAGCCTTTCCAGGACCAATTACAAATTCCAGTCTGAAGTTCTGATTTGGAGCTCTAGAGGCTTTAATCAGAAATATATGGAAAAATGGATTGATGAAATCTAAAACCTACTGTATAAAGTATTTCAGGTCTGGCATGTTTTTTCCAGAACTGAGGAGGGGGTATCCAGCTGGGAACTTTACAAGTGCTGGTTGCCCTTTCTACCTTTATTTTTTTTTCCAGCAGTGAAACTTTCAGTAATGGCAATATTACAATATGTCTAAAGATAGCAAGGAAGTTTCAATTCTTGACTGTAACATTTTGGGCTTTGGTCTGAGAAACAATTTTCTGAAGTTTCTTTTCTTTTTCCCAACTAGTTCTGATACAAGATGAAAAAAAGACCTTTCATAATTGGGTGTTCAGAGACACAGGGAGCTAATGGTCCCAGTTCAGGAGAACACTTCAGTTGACTGGAAGAGCCCCCACTGAAGTATGAGGTGGTAACTTCCAGAGTCTTCTCTAATGTTTCAACTATTTTCTCATTTTTTATTCTGCCAAACTGGAAGAGAAAATGGGAACCTCATGAGATTTAGGAGGCTAAGTGCAAGGTGCTATGCCTGGGTCAGGACAGCACCTGGAACAGGCTGGGGGATGAAGGGATTGAGAGCAACCCTGCTGAGAATGACTTGGAGGTGCTGGTAAATGAGAGGCTGGACATGATCCAGCAATGTGTACCTGAAGTCCCAAAGCCAAATAGCTGCATCAAAAGCACCTTGGGCACCAGGACAAGAGAGGATTCTGCCCTTCTGCTCTCATGAGACCCCACCTGCAGTGCTGCAGCAGCTCTGGGGTCCTCAGCACAGGAAAGACAGGGACCTGTTGGAGTGGGTCCAGAGGAGGCCACGGTGATGATTAGAGGGATTGAGCACCCCTCCTAAGAGGAAAGGCTGAGAGAATTAGGGCTGTTCAACCTGGAGAAGGGTCCAGGAACACCTTCAACCTTCCAGTAAGGGAACCTATAAGAAAGATGTAGAGGGACATTTTAAAAGGGATTTTAGTGACAGGACAACTTTACACTGAAACAGGATAAGGCTGGATTAGATATAAGGAAGGATTTCTTTACTGTGAGGGTGGTGAGGGACTGGAGCCGGTTGTCCAGAGAGGTGGTGGATATGACATCCCTGGAAATGTTCAAAGCTGGGCTGGAGGGATCTCCCATCAGACACTGGAATGCTCTAACCAGATCATCCCTAAGGCATCTCTTTTCCAAGCTGAACAAACCCAACTCTCTCAGCCTTTCCTCATAGGAAATGTGCTCCATTCCTCTAATCATGTTGGTGACCTCCTCTGGACTCACTCCAACAGGTCAATGTCCTTCCATCTTAACACCTAGTACAGGGTATTTAGAAGAATAATGAAATGGCAGAGTTAATGCTCCATAACATGAAATTCAACTGCAACTGATCCAGAATGTGAAATTTACATTGAAACCGTGTTGAGATCATTGTATTCTTGGATAGAATGCAATTTTAGTATGTGAAAAATATATTACGTTATTGAAAAAAGGAGAGTGTAAGACTTTCATTGTACTCATCAAGTCTTCAGTTAAAAGAAGAATATTTAAATGGAAGACTACATTTAATGTGCATTAGAAAAAAAAAAATTAAAGGAAAAGAAATAGTCCATAGTGTGCTATTTTAGTAAATACTGCAAATATTTTTAGCATGTCAATGAGCTATTAACTCAGGCAATTTTTCTAAAAGCATTTAGTTAAATGTAGCTTCTCCATAAGTATAAGTAAACAACCCATTTTACAGATTTACATTTTCCTCTTACTCTATAAAATCAATTCAGAATTTTTGCATATCTTGTTTTTGAACAAGGCAGTCTTCTTTATGATGAACTTGAAGCAAATTGAACGTTATTTGTAAGATATAGAGGTTGATATTGTTGTAATTATTTCTTCAAGTTTTTTGGGGTCTTTTGTTTTTTTTTGCTTTCTACCTATATTTGGTTTTGACACACTGCTAAGCAAATCTGAAGTTCAGAAGGTGGAATAACACAATTTCCTCTGACTTTAGAGACCTCTGTATCAGATAGGTTGGCTTATAACCACCCAGGTACAGAAGCAGCAAGTATATTCTGGTGTTTGCCACAATTAAAATAAGTACGTCTACTTTCAGCTGAATAAGGATCTTCACTAGTTCAACCACTTCACAGAACTGCATAATTTTCAGTCCTGTCTATGTTGCAGAGTGGGCCTGAGAGATTCTGAAAGGATAATGAAACTACCAGTTCATAAAGTTCTTGATTTTGTTTACTTTTGAGAAGTTTAGGGATTTTTCCATTCTAGGTATAAAGATTTCCAGCAGCCAAACCGTAATTCTGAGGCATCCAAGCCACACGAGACAAAGACTCACTTTTAGTTTGCAAATCCCTTACAGAAGATTTGGTTTCTCCAAATACAGTTCTAAGATATGCTTTCATTTTAAAATGTCTGCATGAAAGTTTTCTTGGAGAACCCAACACCTCAACTACTTGGATCTTACTAATGAAAAGTCGTTCCAATAAATAAATGGCTTTCCATCCATATAATTGTGACACATCAATGCTATATTTTACTCTCCTTATATGTGTATGAACAACTCTTAGCATGACCAGACTTGGATTTGGTTTTTTGACATAATTTATAACATTTTTATTGACTTTTAAAGATGTATGTAATGAAGTTTTCTTAAAATTACCATTAACTTGGGTAATTTTTTGGCTATAAATATATGGAGATTGATGCTATCAGCAAACTGATCTCATGGGGCTGAGGGAAAGTATTTTGGGTTAGAATGTGTGATTTCTACTAAAAATCCACCACTCTGGTTTCTAGGATTAGGACAGCAAAACCTGGAACATTCCCTTAAGCCAACTCTCCTCTCCAGAATAGCTACCTGAAGAGCATGTTGAAGATAATGGTGGGTTACCAGGTGCATTGTCTATTGTCTTCCTCTGTTGACAAGTGCTGTTTCCTGGTAAACATTAAGATTTAGAAGCAGATGCTAGCATCTGGTACCTGCTTTCTCTTGGAATTTCTGCTCAGTTTTCACTTTTGATGTTATTGTGAGACAACCTACACTACATGGGGACTTCAACTGCAACTGGGGCACCTGGAACTTCCATCATTTGTCTTGAAAGTCATAATGGTAAGTTCTCTTAACACATCTAGGGGTGCAGTGCCCTTATAGTGGTGTCAGCATAGCATTATTAAGGTCTGAGATGATTATGAGACAATTCTCAGTGTAATTACTTTATTTTTCAGTCCGTTTTGCTCATTTCTTTGGCAGGAGATCAGCAGGAGATTGCCTTAAGTCTGACTGATGTGAAACTAGTGGTGCTGAAAGATGCTGCTATTTCCTAACATTTGCAAGGTCAAAAGTTCAATTGTATTTTATAGTCTGTATATGTGAGGTTATTTCACCATTAAGATTCAGCAACTGTCATGAAAAACCCCATGGAAGTCATCAGCATGATTTTGAAGAGGACTTTCAACGACACAAGTTTCCTTGGGCCTGCAGTTGACAAACTGCAGAGAGGAGAAGCTCAATGTGGCCACTTTCAAATAGGATAAAAATCAGAGGTTATCTTGCAAATTCCTTGTAAAGTCTTTTCCACTGTGCCAGGTTTATCTCTAGCACCACTGGTAGGGATCTATCATTGATCATGAAAGCTGTAACTAAGTGGTGTCTTCTCACTTTGAAGAGGTGACAGAGTGTGAATTTATGTTATTTTTTATTGCCACTCATTAATTTCTTATACTGAAAACTGTGCCTCAGAGACTTTCCTGGAAAAGGGAAAGGGTATTTTCAGACCAGTTCACTACAGCTTCTCTTTGTAGTGGAAAGGGAGGGTACTGCACACATGTAAATGAAGCTTTGTAGGGGAAATGGACTACTTTGCCAAATTAAAGCCTTGCAGGGAGCAAGGGACCATTTTCTGTCATGGGATGATGATAGAAAAAAAGCTGTTGATGAATGAGAAAAAGGGAGATTAAAATAATACGTTAGATCCCTTCATTTTTAAGCTAGATACAAAAATTTTGTGTTCCCAATGCTTTTCTTACACTGCATAACATCTTCAAATTATCCCTTGAATACAGAGAATTCTGAGAGCCAGATTCCCTCAAGATTTATACATCCTTTGTCAGAATGGAAATCTTTACTGCTGTAAACCATCCAGATCTGAAGAAACTGCTTTTTTTCCTCTCTTTTATTTCTTTGGCAAGATTACCAGATTTGTCAAAGGAGGAAGGAATGTATTAGTAAAAGAAGGGAGTGGGTGCGGTGGAGCAGAGTTCAAATCCAATAATTTGTTAAGACAGAGGCCATTAAAGAAAGTTCTTTCCTATAAATACATTAACTTACCCCCCCTGAAATGACATGCCAGTTGCACAGCTAAGAACAACTAAATCATAACAGCAATGGGTGACTTTATATATAGCTGAGTCAATTTTTGTTATACTGAAGGAGTCTAAAGCTGCCATTACTAAAGGTAAAACATTGTCTGTAAAATTAGCAAATTTAGAATTGATTTATTTTCTCTCTTATTATTAATATTTAATGGGAGATAGTTGACAAAAAATTAAAAAATTAGCTGTTTTGAATGACATTCTCTCAGATCTTTCCTCAATTTAAATGCCTTTTTGCTCTCAAAATGTAGAAGAATGCTTTTTTTGATTGCCTCTAGGTGGAAAACAATGTTCTAACAAAATTTATGTTCTCCAAAAGAACAGTAATGATATTTTTTGAAGAACAGTTCTTCCTTTCTTCCAAAACATGTGTGAAAATTGAATGACCAGAAAATGCATATTTGTTAGTGATTTGCTCTGTCTATCCCATACTTTGTAAAGGGTCACCTGAAGATCCACTTATATGCTAATATGCCTGCTGTTTTTAAAGGATTCCTTTTAACTGATTCATTTGCCAGGAAGCTTATGCCTGGAAAAATGACTCAGAAAATGAAAGGCCATCAATATTTTCTCTATGGCAGAAAGTGAGTAGAGGTAGGTGAAGACAAAGATTTCAGCTGTTGGGTATTGCACAATCTGAAGACCTGGCATGATTCAGGAGACAGAGAAAGCAAAGGAAACATGCCTGCAGTCTGATATCCAGGGGCTGCTGCTTTTTACTCTCAGCAGGAGTCTCTGCATCCTGCTGAACCTCAGGTAGGAAAAAGTCCACAAATTTTCTCTGGCTTTCATTCTAATTTAAATGGATTGGTGCATAATTTCCACATGTGTCATTTTCTTCCTCTTGTGGTTTCAACTTTCTCTACTTTCAGTCTTATTTTACTACTGGGCCTCACCATATATAAGCTGCATTTATAACCATGGACATCCATGAGCTACATAGAAGAATAAATGTCTTTCTTCCCTTGCCCTCTTCCTTCCCCATCTCTATGATCTTATTCAACCAAATGAGTCTCTGTCACTCCCTGCCTTCTTCCTTACCTCTCCTCCCCTTTCATGAAGGATCATGTGTGCAATTACAGGGTTTGCCTCTCCAGTTCCTGCATCAAAAAGATCTAAGTGATGCTTCTGCGCCCAACTGGATACAGGGCATAGCAAATTGGCCCTTGGTGGATAATAATGGTTCACTGAGTGTGAACCAGAACTTGTCTGTGATTTCACATCATTCCAACAAGTTCTTGCTGACTTCATTTGCTGCCTTCTGTCACTAAACCCTTGTAAACAGATTTGGGTCCAGTATTTACTGGTATCTTCATATCATCCTCTGGACAGAATCTTGTGTCTGTTGTCGAAGCTGACAGAGACTGTGGCTGTGGCTGAGATGTGTTGATGATGTTTTGGCTGCCTTTCAAGAAAGCACAGATGCTCTGAACACCTTTCTAGAATTTTTAAGTAGTCAAATGTCTTCCCATTAAAATGTACAAAGGCAATGGAGAAATAAAGCTTAATGTCTTTTTCTAAACAGATATGTCTCTATGCTAATGGTCAGCTGCTAATGTGTTCTGGTTAGAAGTCTTGTACATAGGAATCAATATATTCTGTAACACTAAAATTCATATCCTGACTGACAATATAAATACACTAAAGACATTTGAACTAAAACAAAAGCCAACCAGCCAAAAAAAAAACCCAAATAAACAACCAACCAACCAAAAAAAAAAAAAAAAAAAACCCAGACAAAGAAGCCCCAAAAACTCCTGCAATATCAGTTGTTTTGAATAAAGTTTCAAACAGAAGCAGAAATATTTTAAGTCTTTTTTTCTATTATATAAAATAAGGAGAGATCTCATGTCTGATTTTGTTTTGGGGCTTTTTAAAATGTGCATATTATATTTGCCAAGTGAAGAAACATCAATCTTTACTTTTTGAATGTGAAGGGAATATGGCCTTTTTTAATTTTAAAAACCGTCTACTAGCATTTTTTAACAAAAGAGATTAAGGGCTGAAATCAATCTTATTTAGCAAAGCCTTAAGGAGCCACAGAAACCATCTATCTTTTCTTTAACTGCTTGTCTGGTAATCTCCAAGCAAGAGTCTGTCTTTCACTTTACATGGAAATGAAGTTACAATTAGAAAAGTACTTCAATCATTTACTGCTATCCTTAAACTAGGCATGGGAATATTAGCATAGGTAAAAATAAGAACTGACCCCAAACAGACTGTGAGGTCAAACTGAACTTGAGCCAATTATTTAGTGGGGTTTTTTTTTAATTTGAAATGACACACTGAATTACGGGGGAAAAAAAAAAGCAATTCTTGGTGTAGTACCTAAAAAGTCAAAGTGTCCTGAAAACAGCAGCTTTTGTGAGGTTTACAACTAGAACCACAGGAAATATTGAGCAAAAAAAATACTGACATGCCTCATTTCACCTAACTGCAGAATCTGGCTGTTTGGGCAGGTTGACATGTTCGGTCTTTTTAACACCAATCCAGGGTCTGGAAGCCCATGGGCTTTTCTGGTTGGATTCCCAGCTGGTCTCCAGCTCTGCCACAACCCTGCTCCCTCTGGACATTCCAGGACTGTGTCTGACCTGGAGCCCTGTCTGGACTTTGCCCACATACCTGCTCACAAACCTGCAGCAGGCATTTTGACTCCAGGTACCAATCAGCACCTAGTGCCTCCTGCCTAAACACTTTGCTTCCCAGGAATTCCCTGAAGGACTCATCCCATCAGCATCCTCCCTGATGGAGGTGGTGGAGGAATAGTTCCTAAAGATAAATCTTTCTGCACTGCAGCTCCTGAACTGTGATGGGCAAAGGGGAGCAGGATGGGCAGGGCTTGCATCTGCATGGAGTGAGGCATCACAAGGACATGCCAGGGATAAGCCAGCCCATGCAATTTCCTGAGGAATTCATGCCTTGAGGCAGCAGTTCCTGTGAGCAGGGTGCATGGTCAGCATCTGTGCAGGAGGATCAGCCACTGCTGATTTTTCAGCCCTAGGACCTGAAACAGGCTACAGCCCCTGAACTGCTGTTAGCCCCAGGAACAGTCCACACCAAAGCAGGGAAACAGCCTTGTAGCCAAGGTGAGTTATCAGCTTATCTACAGCCCTGCAGAGAGATACTTTATGTGGGGATACCTTCTTGTCTTGTTTAACAAACTGAATGCATGTCTTGCTTGACCTCCTTCAGAGTGGTTTTCTTCCTCTCTAAGAGCTCCCTGACCTTTTCCAAAGCCACAATGGTAACTTCAAACATTCCATTTCCATGGCTTCCTGGAAGACAGGCTTTTAGTCCTTTCAAAAGCATTTCAATACCAAAATCACCTGTGCCCAATTCATTTACGTTTTTGGTGAGTTTGATGATTATTGTTATTTTAAAGAAGGATCAAGTTTTTTGTTTTTTATTTTCTTTCTTTTAGTCTCACTCTGATCTTACCTCAGGGCTAATGATTGAAGGTACTGGCACCAGGCAGTAGTTCTTTAGGAAGAAATAGGCAGTGGCTTTCAGATTTAGAGTCAGGCTTAGAAATGTGAATATGGAATGGTGCAGCAGAAGTAGAGATCCTGCAGCTGTGGTTTAGGTTCTAACAAAGTCTTTTTGCAGACATTTCCATCAATTGTAGCTGAACACAGAAGAATCCCAACTCCTCCTGGGGATGTGAAGCTAAGGAAAGCCTGGCCGAACACCTTAACTCAGTAATCTTTCCTTCTTTCTTTTATCCTGGTTTCTTATTTATTTTCTGGCAGGCATCAGCACTCCTGGGAAAATGTTCCTTGTATGTAATAAAAATAAGATTACTTTCATGTAGCTTTTGATTGCCAATGTTTTTCCAGCTTTCAAAGAGCCCTACTTCCATATCCTTTGCAGGGAAGTGTATTACTGTTCTGCAGTTTGGTTTAACTTCATGATTCATAGCAAACATTATTAGTGTTTTCTTTGTTAAAGGAAATAGAATAAGTGCATGTCTTTAAGCTACAACATCTCTCAGTTGCCAGTAGAACCTATGCAGAATGACAGCCAAAACAAAAAGCTATCACCAGAATTACTCAGTTATGTAGCTTTTTAACATATGA
Organism: Agelaius tricolor; assembly: GCF_023055355.1. Taxonomy (NCBI): domain Eukaryota; kingdom Metazoa; phylum Chordata; class Aves; order Passeriformes; family Icteridae; genus Agelaius; species Agelaius tricolor. Next base: position 10,298,827 of record NW_027269266.1, on the reverse strand, counting down.
AGCAATTAATGGGTTTCATGATTTTTGTTCCTGAAAGATTCCTATAAAATTATGATACACAACTTTGGAATAGTTTATGCTAGTGAATTATAATTAATTTAAAATGTTAACTTAAATTTATCTCAGTTAGGAATAATCCATTTAGTTCTATCATACAGTTTTAGATACTCTGAAAGTGACAAGATATGCAATTGGTTTCATAAATCTGTACTTTAGTGAAAGCAACGAAGGGACAGAACTTCTGTTTGCCTTAATAAAACCACAGTCATATCACTGGCTCACTACTGCTCAGTCACATAACTGACAATAAATGTTGCTGTTTTTCATGTGGCTGTGAGATCCACAGGAAGATTCTAAAATGAAAGTTCATGACTCTGCAGAGAGACCATGATTAAATTAGGTCAGCTCCTTGAGCAAAATGAGAGCTTCTTTTGTTTCACTGAGGATACTTCTTAAAAATAGGAAAAGATATAACTAGATATAATTCATTAAACTCTTAAATATGCATAACAGTATCAAGGCATAAATCCGTATGCGCCAGTCATAATTCTGGTGCATAGCTATTGTAATAGCTAAACTTCAAGGAGACAATAAGACATTGTAAGACATAGTCAATTGTTCTGGGGTGAGAGAAGGTCTGAGTATATAGTTTGTCTAAAATTTTACAAATTTACGGAGTTTGAAAATGTTACTGAGAATACAACAATTTTGATGTTACATTCTCAGTATTTCAATCACTGATGGAAAATAGCTTTAACTGGCTCTAACACCAGACCACATTCTAGCCAAGAATAATAGGTACTAACCCATGTTAGCTGGATACTTATCAGAGATGTTGAAGCCATTTTTTCCCAATGCTGCTTTTCTTAACTTGGGAGAAATCTAAAACCTGGGTGTCTCAGGCTATACATCCAGCTATATAAATAAAGACACTAAGTCCCCTAAATTCCAGTCTTTGGTTCTTTCTTTGAGCAGATAACTTCATGGCTAAACATTTCAGTTGCTTTCTTGTGAGGAATGACTGTGATTGGTTTTATAAATTCTTGTCTAGTAATCAGTCCATTCTCTTGTTGAATACATGTTTCAAAATAATTTCCCATGCTCCAGCAAAGTTTACCAAAAATACAGACTTAGCTGCAAGCAGCCCAAGAGATTAATGATGATCTGCCTTTACTGCTCATCCTCTTCAAACCTCACAAAAGCCCCTGGCACTTTAGTATGTCAACATTTACCAAAGGAAGAGGTATAACAGTCTCTTAAGGAAAGTGTACTTTACTTATGCTAATTAGAGACAGAAATTATTTTGGATCTAGCTACAACTGAGCCAGTGGACTAAGTCTACAAGTATTGTGAAACAAAGTTATGGGATTTATATTTGTTACCAAAAAGTTATAGTGTTTTTTGCATTTTAAGGAAATTATTCAGAATACTTGGTCCCTTTAACATTGTTGAGAAGATAAACACTTTTTGGGTGTGTCACCTACAAGAAGTGTTGAAATTCTGATGAGGTCTGCATGTGAAGAAGACACGTTTCAAAGTGCTATACCTATTAGTCATTCAACTACCAATAAAAAGCAGATTAAAATTATATTAGGAATACAAAACAGGCTAGAGATGATAAAACTGAAAACAATGAAATATATAATAATCAATTCCTTGGGAATATTGTTATGATTAGCAATGTCAACCATGAACAAACTGCTTCAGAGAAATTTCCTAACAAGGTTCTCTCAGTAGACATTAAGAGCTCAGTAATGAATTTTTCAAAGACTCTGTCACTCAGTTATGGCTGATCTGTGCTATGGCCCACAAAACTTGCAATGAGCTTCACCCTGGATAAAAAAATCAACCACGCAATAAAAAAAAAATATAAATATTATATTTTTGATACTGCAAGATCAGTCTGAAACCTACTAAAATAATCAGCTTGAAGATCCTCAGTCAATATCAAAAGTGATACATTAAAACCCATGCTATTGTAAAGTCAGCTAGGATTGACAATTGCAGAAAAAAAATTGGCATTTTCAATTAAATTAAGAACTTAAAAAGTTATTAAGGGATATCCAAAAGACCTTTCTAAGCTACATGGAATTTATCATAATGATTAGTCTTTTTCCACAAAGAAAGTTTTGTTTTTCTAAGGTATAAATTATTCCTCTGTCAAGTTTTAAAATCTATATGGAATGGGACAAATCCTTATTTGTAACTGATGAGAAACATTCAGATTCCCCTCTTACTTTTTAAAACTAGAGAAGCTCGCAATATCTTTTATTCTGTGATTTCTTAGTTGCAATTTGTTCTTGTAAAGTAAGACTTCCTTTTCTGATGCACTCTTCTTCCATACAAATAAATGAGGAATATCTAATTTATTTCCCCCAAATTAACACTTATCTTATGACATTTTATTTGGACAGTTTAGCACCATAGCATAAAACACCAAACATATCAATAGGCACATAAATAAGAAAGAAATGTAAGAAATTTATTTTTTTACCATCTCACACCATGGAAGCAGAGTGGAACTTATTGTTTTCTATACCAGTAAATTCTTTCTGGTGCTCATTACATTTGAAGCACTTTTTTTCCCCCAGTTTTTCCTCAGCATTCCAAGCTTAGCTCAAACATCACTTCTCTCTGTGGATAAATTTGGAAAGTGTCCAGATTGAACAGCAGAGTGGGTGGACTATTACAACTGAAAATCATTGCTTGAACTGATCCTGGCATTTTAGTTTGCTCCATGATTAAATTCAGAATGAAGACCTTAGAAGCCAAGCAAGTTGTGAGGAGAAAATAAAGTCTGGAGGAAAATGTCCATAGTGTTAAAAGCCCAGTCAGTGGAATGAATCTATGAATTCAGGATCATATTTCACAGTCTGGACAACTTTTATGTAGGCACAATGTATTTCTGAGCTTATGGCTGCTCTTGTTTGAACCCAGGAGCTCTTCTTGCAAGGTGCAGGTTTGTGTCAAATCAGGACAGTTTGCTGGTGCACATATGTGTACATGTAGGAGCACTAACTAGGTATATGCTTCAAAGGAAAAGTCCCTTCTATTAAAAGTAATTCAATCTTGAAAATGACAACTTTACTAATGAAAAAAAAAAAAAACAACACCAAAACCTTAAAATTATAAATTCCCAATTAAGTAAACACAGCAGTACTGGACATATGGAATCCCACTTACACTTGACTGTTCTAATCCCTGGAGTACAGAATTGCATTCCTTCTGCATTTACTCTCTGCATACAGAATTTTGAATCATATTCAGTACTGTAGGGAAAGAACAAAACTGAGAGAGCTGGAGAGCAACCAACAGCCTGAGTTAGGCAATACATTGCTGTAAAACACTCCTCAAGCAAGCAGGGTAAATAATTCCCCTCTCAGTCTGTGGCCTGAACTGAGTCTTGCAATGCTCTGACCGCGAGGTTAGCACAGACAAGAGAAGGGCACCTCTTTGTCCTAAAGTGAAATGATTAGAGGCAGGCTGCCTTATCAGGAGGAAAGCCTCAGCTGTGTCATCTCAGAACAGTGTCTGCTCCAGCACTTGTGGCACCTGAGAGGTGCTTGTTAAAGCTCCTGTTTGCCCTAGGTCCAGGCTGTTTTTTGCTGAGCTCTCCTGTTGTACTGAGCATCCAGACTACTTTGCTTTATATAAAAAAGCTATTTATGCAGCCAGGTTCAGACTACCACTTCATGACCCAGCACTTGATTTTTTGATTGGGTAGTGCAGAGGCTGCAGTCTGAATCCAGCTCTGACAACCTTCTGTTATAGAAAAGTCCCCGAACACATGTAGCAAATCAAGTGCCCAATTCTCTTACTGCACTCAGTGTAAGAACTCTGTGGCTGAAGGGAGAGCCTAAACAGACCACAGGAGGATTCATAATCATTATTATTGCCATTATTGCTTCCCATCTGTATTCATTAGCACACCTTGTAAAAATCAACTCAACCTTCTGTCAGCTTCGTGCTGCAACTGCGCTGGTTGGTATGAAACATTTGATATCAAACTGCAGCCAGCCTGCCTTCCTCAAAGCCTTCAGCTGAGTTTCCTTGTCTCTCCTTGTCTCCTTGACACTGCCACCTCCTCTCATAAAACCTGGCACAATCTTTGAATTTCAGAGCAAGACTGGACTCTAGTTCTTGGATTCTGATTACAGAAACCTCCCATAATTGGAGTGTGTTCATGCTTTCCATTATATAAAACCCTCATATAAGAACTCTTCTGTCTCTTCAAAGTTTGGTGTATTTTGGATCCTTCCATCTGATATCATGTGATAATCTGGATATGTAATTAGTGGGTCAAGAAACAATGGAGACAGTGTTTCTGCCAAAAATTCTACAGATTGAGACTGAATCAATCTGGTATAAACAACACCTAATATTAGTCAGTTCAGTATCATTAGTTCCTTGTAGCTTTATATAATGTACAGATGCAGCTTCCCTACATGATTTGTTTTAGACTGGATTCTAAATCTTCAGACTTTGGAAGACTGAATTCCTTTTTTTTTCTCCTTCATGATGTCAATAGCTGGCATTGAGAAATATAACTTACAAGATTAGGTTTTAAAATAAGTTTTAAAAGAACACATCTCTGGTCCTTATAATTATTTATTATTGTCATTTTAGGCCATATTTGCCTTGTTTAGTGTTCTCAGTTTATTAAAAGTACATTCCTACAGATCTCTGTGGGAAAGTGCCATTTATGAATACTCATGGACACATAGTAGTAAAGAGAGGCTGTAAGGAGTAAAGGAAATAGACTAGTCATGAACACAGTGAAATTTCCCTCCCCTGTAAAGCTTTTTCAGTGTGAATCCAGAGAGACATTTTAACCTTAACCCCATCTATACACATGGAAGTTGGCTGGAAATTTGACTGAAGATTCTTATTAAAGGACATTTAGAGAGGAGCTTCATTTCTGATCACATGCACTACATATCCTGCATAGACATTAATTTATCCACTAATTTTTTTAGGTACTGAAGAAACAATATCATTTCTGGGACTTTCTTGAGTCTATTGACTTTCAATAAAATTTTTTGACAGAGAAACCTCAGAAAATACCATGTTCAAATACAGAAAATATATTCATTATATAAATTAGACAAACATTGAAATAATTATTTCATTTTGTGAATGAAAGCATATTTCTTTATATATTTTTCCATTTAACATTATGTACAGCTGGCACAGTTATATGATGTTTAATTTGCTGCTCAGTTGCTGGGGATATTTTCTCTATTTTCATTTTTGTTAGCTCTTTTGCAGTACTCACAAGGTGGTAGGCATGTAACAAATGTCTTGAAACAAACAACAGAGGAGATTAAGGGAATTGAATAAGAAATTTTAACTCTCTAAGTGATCAGGAGGAAAAAACAGGTGTGCATGTCAATCTATAAAGTCTTCTTAAATGCATCTGACATAATATTACATTGCATATGCTTCAGAAATGTGTGAGTTGTAAGGCAGGACACAGGTAACTGGTAACAAAACATCAGCCACAAATAGTCTTATGTAGATCAGATGTCAAAATTCCTTAAATCCTGCAAACTGCCAAAGGAACCTCAGGCACAGCAATCAGTTACATTCCCAATCTGGATACCATCAAGACCCACCTCCAAGACTGGGATAGTTCATCTAGAATATTCTGTGAACCAATTAAAAATCTTTCAGATGATTCTTAATCCCCGATGAAATATGAGTTACTTTCATGTCTGCTCTGCATGTCATCAGGAACCATACAGGCTTTTTTTTTTTCCCTCTACCTTGACCCTTTATTTCTCATTTTATTAAAGCTGGGAAAAGAATGTGCAATTTTGCTGCTTTTTTTTTTTTTTTAATTGCTTTTGTTTCTCCTCATATCCAAATGTGTGGAAGTGGCTAATTGGGTGGGCCCTGAAGACAATCTGATTTAACTTCAAGTGAATTACAATATTTGTACTGCAATTCTCCAGCATTCCCTTAATTAAAAAGAAACAAACAAAAACAAACAAACAAAAAACCCAAATAAGGCATTATCCCAAGAATCCAAGACAATAGTCACTATATTTAATATTGAAAACCAATGTGGGTAATATACTAAAATTTGTCAGTTCTGTCAGATGTATCTCCTGTTATTATCAATAGTTTTGTGGCAGGCTTAAGATGGAAAGATATAAGGCAGCTAGTAATGACTGCATTGAGCTTTCAGCTTAATTTTAATGCTCATGTCAGGCAGTAATAGAAGATTACAAAGTTGATGTATTTTTCAGATTAAATCAATATTGTTAAAAAAAGCAGATATAATTTTCAGTTTGTTGATCTTGGTAGTGGATTAAGAAGTAAAAATTTTATGAAAACTTATTGGCATGGGTTTTTGCAAGGAAGAAACATGAAACTAAAAGACATTTTATGTAGTCATAAATGGTCTGCACATAAAGTATGTAAAAAAGTGCATTTAAAATGTTACTAAGGATGAAAAAGCAAGATTGAGACTTAGGATATGCCAGAGTGAAGGTTGCCTGCATGTTCTATCTCTATATTCATGAACTGTGACCAAATCATTAACTATCTGATCATATACTTCTTTTTTGATACTGTCTCTGCCTTATTAAACTCTTATGAAGGAAAGTGTTTTATTACTTGTTGCATTATGTCATTCCCCATGCATATTAAAAGCTTTGCTGAAGAGGTAATTATTAAATTCCTTCTTATACTCAGATCCAATAAACTTCCCTATAGCATTTGATCATTCTTCATTTTCACAATGGCCCTCAGAAATAAAGGAGATACATTATCCTAATTTTAAAGATGGTGCATAAAAAAAGCTGAGGCCAGAAATAGCTGAGTTACTTCATGAGCACACTTAAATGGATTAGCTCACAGGTTAAGACACCAAACTGTGTTTTTCTGAGGATATGTGTACTGAAGGTCTCCCTTTATACACTGGAGATTTGTTTAACACAGTTGGTGGAATGCAGAGAGGTATTGACCTCACTTTAAAGGAGATATCCAGAAGTCAGCTTAGCTGCCTAAGCATACAGGTACACACAAAGCATACTGTGCTGCTGGGCAAATACACTTCAGCTGCAAGGGGAGCTTTACCACCTAACTCCTGCATTTGACCAAAGGTACCTGCCTTACTCAATGAAATGCTGAATCTTGCCCTGAGTGTTGTCTAAAATCCATGTTAAGTGGTTGTATATATAGCAAATGTACTGCAAATGAATTGTCAACCAGATTTTCAATAGCTGATGCATTTCAGGCCCTCAGACTGAAGCCTTCCCAGTACTTCAGTGTGAATGCCCATCACTGATTTGGCTTTGTGCACCAGGCTGGAAAAGTTATTTAGTGGTGTGCAGTACTGTGTGAACACAGCATTCCTCACTAGAGTGGTGCTTGTGAGCATCTGCATCTCAGGCACTGAACCTCATGCTGGATACACACAGAAAGAGTAATCTAATACCCTACCCCATCCTTTATTCCCAAATCCAGGTTCATCACCAGATCTTCCCTGGATGGGATCAAGCAGCTAAAGACTGAGCCATGCCTAGAGTGGTTAGAGCTGAGCTGTTAGCTGGTGGAGTAGCTTTCTGTATCTGCCCCTACAGCACCTTTAAAAGTCTTTCAGAGCAGCAACACATCACTTTTCTAGAGCATAATTTTTTAATTCCCTTGGTTGTGGTATCTGGGAAGTGAAAGCCAGGTCAGCAGGGAGAAGGGAATCACTCTGCAGAATGCAGTGAAACAGCAACTGCTTGTGCAGGTGTGCAGATGGCTGCAGCATTTGTGCTAAGAATGAATTTATCCTGTGGAGGTGTAGGAGAGAAGAAAGCGTGGAGTTATTGGAAGACATTTTACCTGAAAGTTTGATGAAGGATTCTGCTACCTGTACTGGAAGACTTGAACTCTATTTTATGATCTCAATATTATATAAAAGTTGGCTGTTTTGCTGAGTGTAATGGTCACCAAAACAATCTCCCACAGCACAACATTATAGATGATATTAAAGCAAAAGACAAAACATTTGCTGAGACTGTGGACATTCTGTAAAATTACCTGTCCCCAAAGCCACTTATGACTACAAAGCATTTCTCCTTTTAGAGATAAAATCAAGCAAATGAAACATTTCCTAAATATATGACAGGATTAAAGCAATTAAATGAGCTTTGCCAGTTTTGAGGGAGTTTAAGAGATGCATTAAGAGAATGGTTAGTAATATGGTGCAAAATAACTCAGTCCAAAAGCAGTTTTTGATAGAAACAGAATTGACCCCAAAATGTGAAGTAGAATGGCAGTTTCAAAGGTGCCAGAGAGTTGCAATACTTCATCAAGTTCATACAACAAATAAATTAGATAGTCTCAGAAAGCACAGCACAGAGAACTGAAAGATTAGGTGCCTTCTGTGAAAAAAAAAATCTCGTGATGCTAATCATTGGTGGTTCAAGGACAAGTTCTGAAGGAACTGGAAATAACATACACATTCAGAAAGCCTTTGTGTCAGTGCAAAAAGTAAAACTACCATCTCATAAGGCAATTATAAAGAGTATCTGGTTCACCATCTTGCAAACAACCTGTTCAAGACTGCATGGGATAAAGTAGCATCTCTAATCCAGCTACTTTAGATATTTTAAAAAGAAATTAATAATGTTTAAAATGTAGCCTGAAAAGTGTTGTGTTGTTTATGTCCTTCAAAAGCAGAATTGTAAAGACCTTTGCACTTCTAAGAATGCATACAAAGGAAATTCTTGCTCTCCTGGGTGTTATTCTGAAGACATTAAGGGGTAACTGTAAACAGCTTATGCTAATGCCCTGTTTGCAATACAGTGGCCATGCATTCCTCAATAAAGAGTGTCTGAAAGAAATTCAGCTGGACTGGCCAAGTGTAAAGCATGCAGACTCTAAAAATAATTATGAACTGTTGCCCAAAGCAAAAATTAACTGAACTTTTGGGCAGCTGATATTTTTCTGAGATGATACCCAGAAATTTAAAACGTATGAATGCAAAAGGTTGTAAGTGCACGACACAGTTGTAATTGTTGCAATTGCTTCAAGCACAGTTTCTGCTAAGCCTGACCAGTACCTTTGTTTGCAGGACAGCCAAATATAGAAGGGAAACACCACCACTTTCCTGTCCCTGTTAGCCTTTTCTCCAAGGTCTAGTGAGGTAAAGGGAAACTGCAGTAGTAGCAATAATAGAACAGCATCAGGAATGTGGTGATTCATATTCTGATTACTGAGGAATGCATGGTGTGCTTCACCAGACTAGCAGATATCTGTCTCTTTGGTGGTTAGGAAGCATTTCCAGAGGGAAATGGTCCATAGGGATCATAGTGGTTAAAGCCTGTTGAAAAATCGGTAGTAGAAGCCCCAAGCAAGGCCTGGCAGCTCTGCCAGCTGAACAGACCAATGTTTGGAATGGCACAGCTGCCCTCTGATGTAAGCAGTCACTGCTGGTTTTCGTGGCACACCTGCTCCTCACTGTTACTCAGACAGTATGTGACCGTGGAGGAGGTAGTGCTGAACCCCTTTATTGCATGTTCAGGTGAAGTAGAGCTGAATGCAAATGATGAAGATTGTCAGTGCTTCAATAAAACAACTGTATTTGATGTTTCTCAGTAAACAAAATTATGATATCCAGTGAATTCACTTGTACTCTATTTTGAGGATGTCTGTTCACTTACCACTTTACAATAGTTTCACCACTTTCACAGTTACAAGTCCCAAAGACGCTGCACTTAGATATCTGATCTCTATATAAGCTCTCTACAGATATTTTTTTAATCTCCATGGTTCTCAAATAAATAAATAAGATTAGAGTTCAATCATCCATAAAGGTGGGATAGATCAAACTGAGAGAATAAACACTGGAGGAAAAGAAGGGCAAAGATTCTTGCTTATTACCCTTTTCTTTATAAAAGAGGACAAACATAAGTAATGCAGGCAGAGTCACAGATTTATTGGTTGAGTAGAAATGTTTGATATCTTGATAGCAAGTCATTGCTGTTTAATTATCCCATAACAAAACACCTTCCTATTTATGATAGAGCTGATTTTTTCATCTATTTTTACAAGATTCTCTCAATCACTTTGAAATATTTTAATCCCTGTTTTTTCAAATTACTATAAGAAGCATCTTATGTTATTTCAGTATTTCATAAATGTCCTTTGACATAATTCAGTAATGATTATTACATAAATAAAGTTTACAAGGCAGTTGTATCTAATATACTGCTATAAAACCTTTTACTAATATCAGAATGAAAATGATTTCCAGAGATACATGCTATAGCTGATATAATAACTCTACAATTCCCACATATTGGGGTTTATCTCAGACCACCTAAATCAATGGAAAGAATTTACTCCCAAAGGCTTTGGATCAGGACCTGTAGGGAATTACAACAATTTTTGGTTCTGTCTTTTATTTAAAACTCTGAAAAAACATAGGTAAAAATAAACAGTACACCAGGACTGTTTCTCTGGCTGGGAGGCAACAGCCACTGAAGGCACATCTGACATCTTGGGCCAGGATTTTCAAAGTAGGATTTCACAATATCTGGGTGATGCAGATGTTTGAATCAGCAGCTCCTTCAGCAAGACAGATTTTATTATTCTAATGATATACTGTGATATCACTTAACAATCACAGTCAGGAAGCAATATATCTCACAGCACAAGACATTGTACACACAAACTGTCCTTCCCTCACAGTGCTTAAAATATTCAAAAATAAAGCAGCACAACAATTGGGTGTGGGAAAAATAATGAAATGTAGGGAATATATTGTCCACTTGATGGTATCACATCTCTGGCCTGATTTAAGGCAAATTCTCTGGTTTTATGGCAAAGGAAAATTTCCAGGAAAGGAATAGAAAGATGACAGTGAAAAGACTTTGCAGGTTATTTCAAAGAGTTATTAGCACTGTGAGTGGCAACATCAGCAAAGCCTGAAGATGATTTCTTGAAAATCTAACCAGGTGACAAGTGAGGCTAGCACCTCCCCTTACCAGTTAGGGACAACAATTGAACCTAACTCTAGAGAACATGGCAGTTTAAAATGCTGGATTATTCATAATTCTGAAGCTTACAAAAGCAGTCATTAAGACTTCTGTGCTTGCACTCCAGCTATGTCTATTTTTTGTGAAATATGTGAAATTTTTGTCAATTAAAAACTTAGTCGTTCTACATGCAGAGCTGATTGAATTCAAACTCATATATTAATATTCCAGGAAATGGACACACAGCAATGTAATGAAAAATAGGATTATTTCACACAGAGCTAGTCATGAATAAAAAGCCCTTCCAAGTACAATATGAGCAGGCATGCTGTTAGGATGCCAGTTGGCTTCATCATATGGAGATATTGCTGCCTTTAGTGTCTGTTTCTCCACAGACTGACACAATAAACTGAGGCTCCAAAAAGCTAAGGGCTTCTTAACTGCTCATTGACAATAAATAGTGGTCTCCAAGTACTCTTTCAGATGTCATTATGCTCTAGCATGTCAGTGATCCATGGATAATAAGAGCATCTCATGTAAATCACTGGGGGGTGTTCTGCTAGCTTGTTAGGTTCTCATATAAATTTAATAATAGATATATTTCGTTTCCCTTTTGAGAAATTAAAATGGCTTGAAATGCCTTCAATATAGCCACAAAAGCAAAATTTTCTCCCTTGTTTCACAGTGATGTGTTTCAGTTCTGCGGCCCGTTTTCCTCTGATTCCCCTCTTTAATTCAGAAGGCAGCATGTTCCACCCCTGTTTTACCATCCAGCAGCTCAGCTCACAGGGTTCCTGTTCTTCCAGTCAGTGTTTTCAACCCTTTCTTCACCTACTCCTCACTGGAGCTTCTGGCACCGCACAGGTGCAGGGAGCAGGGCTCCCTCTCTGGGGATGGGAGGGATTTATCACAGCTCTGCTGGCATTGCCTTTTGGGAGAGGGTTTCCCCACTTGCAGGGCTTCCAACTAGAGGAGAAAAATCTTTCTTGGCACTCAGCAATGGCATGAATACTTTTCATTACACACCCTTTCACTGCTGCCCACGACTTTTGAGGTTGTTTTTCCCCTTTTTCCCCCTTGTTTTTGTGTGGACATATTGGTGTGCAAGCTTTGAAACCGTGTCCAAGACAAAAATCACTCTCATTTTTCTTCTATTAATATTGGGACTTCAAATGAAAATGTAAAGATCAACAAGGAATATGTGATATATACAAGAAAGAACACATCAAGCCCTTCAATTTGAGCAATTACCTATACTAAAGTTCCTAATATACCTAATATCCTACGGTATCTGTTCCATTTCATAGGAATTTAATGCAGTTCATTACTATTGAAAGCTCTATGTTATCTGTAATGACTTTATTTCAGTGTCTTAAAACATTTGATTGTGAATCAACCACCTTTTTGAAAAAAATCCCTATCACCCCCACAACAAGTAAGAGCTGCACTCGCCCCTGACATACTGGATTTGATTATGCAAAAATCAACTGACTGCCAGATGTTTTGCCAACATGCAGAAATTTGGATTTTTCAAAAAGCTTTAATGATTCTTTGTTCTTCAAATTACTGAATCATATTTTTATGACAGTAAAAAAAAATTACATAGAGATTGAATCTAAATGGACATTTTCATTCCTGAACAATTCAACTTGCTATTTTTTTGGAAAACAATGATAATAAGAGTCTAAATTTTAAGAAATTGTGTGATCAAGAAGATTATATTTTTCCTTTTAATTTAATAAAAAATAATTGGCATCAGAGGCCTCTACAATTGAAAATAAAATTAACTTCTTTCTAAATTTCCTTTCTAAGGGAAAGATTTGTGTTTCAAACAACTGTGAGTAGATACAACTACATTACAGCCTCACTAGGAATTATCATAACAATACCAGCTATATCTGTTTATAAGCTAAAAAAATATTGAGACTTGATGATTTACATGATCAGATCAATGTACTCAGAGCATTTGTGAGGTTTGATTGATAAAATTAATTTCCTTTATGCTAGTTTCTCTATGTCTACTCAGAATCACCTGGTAAGAGCAATTTTCAGTTGTGATATTATTCCACTATATAAATTATCATGACACTGTGATAACCTGCTTGATTCTCTGGGAATCTTGTTGAAATGTGTAACACAAAATCTCTGGATGGAAATGTTGACTGTCCAGTAAAAGCCTGATGTTTATGATTCTCTAAAAGGCACCCATGAGAGGTAAATGCATTCAGAAGAAAATCATTCTGTCCTAAACCATGTCTATAATTTTGTCAGTCAATGACTCTGAAATTGCTTATCTCAGTGTGTTATAGCCTAGATCAGAAATTATCTCTGCCTAAATTTTACACAACTGCAATCAGATTAGATGCATCCCATCTTAAATTACTTTTTTTTTAAATTTACCCCAAGACAAGATCTTTCAGGTGGTTTCTGACTCTTAGATTTGGAGTTTTCAGCTTAAGATCGATGGTTTCTAAAGCCTCAGTTGTTTCCTTGCATATCGTTGGTTTTTTTCTTTTGTTCTCCTTTTTTCCTTTGACTTCCTCAGATCACCCTGAGTAAATATCTGTTACTGGAGCTATCAGAGCTAATGAAATAAGAAGCTTGTTCCCAAATTGCATAGTCTGATCCTATTAAGCCCAAAGACTCGGATGTGTTCTTTACTTTTCATTCACTTTGCTCCCTTACACTAGGGAGCTGGGAGCAGCAGCTCCCCAGGAAGACTTTTCAGGTTCTTCAAGAGTAACATGACACTGAAGAAACAGCCACACATTTGTGTCCATAGTGAAGTCTGGTGTATCACCTGGCTTGTCTTTGCTGAGCACTGCTGACACGGGTCAGGCTCGTAGTTAGTGACATATTCCTGGTTCCAGCTTTTTCAGTCAACTATGCTCCCTTGCTTTGTCATGGCTTTCTAAACACCGTTTGCTCACAGTGGGTTTTATTTGCTGGTATGTTTTATTGCCCTACTTTCAATGTTTTCTTCCTCTAAAAATAGAGAAATGCAGTAAATATTTTGAAAAATACATGAAAAGCTTTCATTCAATGTGAATGGATGTGAATTTGTAAAATGTGACTGCAGGGGAAAAGAAAGTCAAAGGTGTTTGCTAAACAACCCTCCTTGGTTTTATGTTTATGTATCATTCATTTGGTGTGTATAATTTTAATGAGCAATCTCTCTGTGGGTAAGAATATGGTGCTGCAGTATTTTAAAAGAAAAATAGACAAAGTTAAAACCACTAGCACCATGTTTTAGTCCCCTCTCCTCACATTTCAGCAGATCATTCTCTGATTTATATCCATGATATTTTTCTGACTGGAGGGGAGCTATGGAACTGCTAGGCTGGGATTTGCCTCCATTGTCTTCCTCTATTGTCTCACAATCTGACTTCATCAAAACCAATGTTGCTTCATAAATGTCAAAATAAACATGATTAGAAAATCCTGTTATTCCACAAATTAGACATTTAGCTTATGGAGAAAATTAAAAAGTTAGTGAGAAAAATACTTGGTTCAATAACATGTAGTCAATTGTTTCCTGACATTCTATGCTTGTTAGGAAAAAGGTGAGGAGAATGTGTTTTAATGAAGGTTTAATTTGATTTTTAAATCCTTAGTTAGTTCAAGACTTCCCTGTTCTTCACAAAAACATTCTTAATCCTACAATGGAGCTGAATGAGCTTTTAAAGGCTGACAGAAATATCCTGGGCTGGCTGCACACTATTTTTGTTGGAGCCTTATAAGGCAACTGGAACCAACTTTTTGTCTAAAGTGCAATTACATGATGAAGAGGGGCGAGAGTTTCAATGCTGCTTTCTTTCCAAATTAAATGGTCACTTGTAAAACATTGGCTTTTTTCCCATTTAAATTTAATAATGCCATTGCTTTAGTAGTCATCAATCCTTTAGAGACACTGACTCCAGACTGAGCTCCTTGGGGAACAATCCCAGCTGTCAGATGTAAATCACAACAGTCTTCATTGCTCTGTGTTCAAACAGAGATCATGCTGAGGGTGTGCTAATTCCAAGGGAGAGTTAGATCTGGGCTGCTGCAGAAGTGGTAAATGTCATAGATGCTAAATTTCTTATGTCCTCTGTTTTCCCCCCCTTTTCTTAAACAAAAACTTTGGAACTCAAGTTTTCTCTTGAAAGCATAAGAAGCAATATATAACAAACAGATGAATTAATTTCATTAAATACAGAATCCGTTTTTTCTACAGAAAAAATAATAAGAAAAATAACCTGTCATAGGTATCATAGGTATAATAAAATAATCTGTCATAATCATAGGTATACTCTGAATTTAAGATCTGCAGAATTACTGTCAGAGAATCATTGGGGATGGAAGGCACCTCTGGAGACCATCTAGTCTGACACTCTGCTAAGAGCACAGTCAACAACAGCAGCCTTTTGGGGTTTTTCTTGGTTTTTTTCCCCATAGCTTTTTATTTCTCCTGTACACTCAGAACCACTGACAGTCTGAAATGTGCCAACTCACAAACAGTCTAGGTAACTGAAAAACATTACCTCAAGAATATCCCATTACAGCAAAAGTCCTCTATTTTTGTCTTTTTTGTCTGCACACCTGAGAAGCCTAGGAATGGAGTGAAGGTTTTTTCTTTAATAAGCAATGTGTTTTATATACTGCAAGCATGTTAGCTGTAAATAGTATTTGATGCCATCAAGATTTCTCTTTTGTAAGTATGTGAGGTGATATAATGTCATCAAAGTATCTATAAAAGTGATTATTGATGTAGCCATGAAGAGCAAAGGTACACTGTTAAATTTTGCCTAGCTCCATATCTGTTCAGGAAAATAAACCAGACTAGCCTGGAATATAAAAAACCTACACAATGAAATATTTAACTGTATTGAAGGATATCTCTACAGGAAAAAATCTCACAGACTCTGAGAAAGACAATTTCTTGGTAAATCTAATAAATCCAAAAAAACCCACAAACGCCATAAAACATAATTCCTTCAAATTAGGTAATCCATTAACCCAACAAAAGCCCAAACCATAAAAAAGATGAGAATTGAGTCGTTGCCTTTACAGGTTTATGAGCCAGTATAAAGCCCTGAAATTGCTGTGCAGGCTCAAGAGAAGCAGACCCAGCCTTGTCAGATCTGCACTTGGATGCCTGGCATAGTTACTGACTTCTGGTACCAAAACTCCCATTCATTTTCTTGCATGTATCAAAAACTTAGAGAGGCTTGTGATCATTTCCCTGTGCCTACATGGTCAGGAGGAGACTGTCACTGCAGGAAGCTGGAGAAGCTCTTGTTTGGCCTCTAATTCATTGTGATAACAGCATGATGGTGCCTCTCAATCAGAGCTTGCAAGAGGTGGGACTGGGAGGAAGAACACTCGTGTGTGCTAGAACATTGCAAAGCTCTTGTTCTGCAGACAGGCAGAGGGAAGATGCAGTTATCAGTGTAGGAATGACACAGAATGCCAAGAATGCGGTGTGAAAAGATACCTCAAATCATGCTTCACATTTAGAAGAGAGGCTTTGTGGGTTTGTTTAGGGCAGTTCAGTTTGCTTTCAGAACTGAAATCCACTACTGATAAGAGGGCAAGGAGGCAGCTACCTGGAGTGTAACCATAGGTGGCAGGTGGAGAGATGACAGCAAATCCCTGCCTGCAAATCCCTGGTGGGCTCCACAGCCCTGGCAGACTCAGCTGGGCAGCTCCTGACACATGGAATGCTCTTGCATCGTGTCTGAGCTGCCTCAAATGCTGGCCAGCACATCACTTACTGGAGAAACTGGCTCACACAGGCCAGGCACTCTTCAGAAATGCAGTGGTCTCTTTTCTGAAAGAATAATGGAGTGCTTAGTAACAGCTGTATATCAGCTGTGATGATGGCACAGTCATGAATGATGTCTTTTGCTGACCGATTCCAAAATTCATAAAGAACATTTATTCTCAGAGTACAATCTTTAGCTGATGTGGATAAGTGCAGTTATTTTCAAGTTGGAAAGAGCTAGGCCAAACTAGGTAGGAGAAAATGCAGTAATAATGAGAACACAATAAATAATAAA
Organism: Agelaius tricolor; assembly: GCF_023055355.1. NCBI lineage: Eukaryota > Metazoa > Chordata > Aves > Passeriformes > Icteridae > Agelaius > Agelaius tricolor. Next base: position 10,281,807 of record NW_027269266.1, on the reverse strand, counting down.
ATGCATTATTAATATAGTTAAAGATAGAAAACCAGATCAGAGTGGGCCCATAGTTTGGTTTCTTTTAAATTAATTTTTTTTCAATAAAGCTGTGCTGGAGAGGTTTAAACTGCACATTAGGAAGCAAGAGGATCAAACACCAGAACAGGCTTCCTAAAGAACTGAGCATTGCCACAAGCCTGTCAATGTTTAAGGGCATCTGAACCCTTATTTTGGTCAAACCTGAATGGGTCATGCAGTTGGACTAGATGACTCTTATAGGTTCTTTCCAAGAGAAATATTCTCTTCTCTTCCCTTCTCTTCTCTTCTCTTCTCTTCTCTTTTCTCTTCTCTTCTCTTCTCTTCTCTTCTCTTCTCTTCTCTTCTCTTCTCTTCTCTTCTCTTCTCTTCTCTTCTCTTCTCTCTCTTCTCTTTTCTCCTCTCCTCTCCTCTCCTCTCCTCTCCTCTCCTCTCCTCTCCTCTCCTCTCCTCTCCTCTCCTCTCCTCTCCTCTCCTCTCCTCTCCTCTCCTCTCCTTTCCTCTCCTCCCCTTGTTTTTCCAAGATATAAAATGCCATCAGTAAATAGAACTATTTTGGACAGATAACCATTATTTGAAGATTGTTACTCAATTCATAGTATTAGAAGAAATTAAATTGGTTAGTAATCTATGGCCCCAAAAAATTGTTTATTGTTAGTTGAGGATCTTTTTCTAGATCAGAAGACACAGATGCACCAAAAAAATAAAAGATAAAAGGTAGGATATTTTCTCTCTAATCTTCTGTAACTTCCTTACTTCATTACGAATGGCTATTTATTTTTCTTTGCTTAAATTTAAAAATATCTTGTGGGGTTTTGGTGTATGTGAACCAGACAATTGATCATTTTTTCTAAAAATAACTGGAAAAATGTTTGAAAATAAGTAACTTGATGTTCAAAGAAATTTTTGTCCCTTATATATTATCATATGCTTTTCAAATAAAAATATATTTTTTATTATAAATGTCATTCTATCGATATATTTATGCAAAAAACAGTTGAAACTCTGTAAATTCAAGCCACAGTAAAGAGATATTAAACACAGTTAGATCCTTTGATTTATATTAGGAAGTTTTGTGTTCCTGTGACAGCATGTCTAAAACTTCTCCAAAAGCTTTATGGAAATGATTTTTGTTTCTTTATCAAAGGTTTGTCACCAGAATGTGCCATTGGAGTAGCATAATTTGAATCTTGTACTTCAGGAAAGTCTTTGTTTTCTTAATTTAATCAGTTTAAAGCCATGTACTTTAGTGATTGTTTTCCAACATTTACAGAATCATATTTTATGGCATCAAATTAGATACTAATGGCATTTCTTAACATTAAAACTATCACTTCAGAGAGCAGGTTGGTAATGGCTTTTTTATTTGGCCCTTGGGAATTATTAAGGGAATGAGTTTGCCTGCAAGATTTCCCAATCTTCAGAATCAAATTCATTTCCAGTAAGAAAAAGCTATATCTTAAAAATAAGGGGGAAATACAGTTAAAATCAGACATGCTTGACATCCTAGAAATTATATAAGAGGTCCATCTCAGGAAGAAACTAATTTACTTTTTTTTTTTAATTAGAGACATTTTATCAAACTAAGAAAACTCTGCTTGATCTTACTTCTGATATCAGAAGTGAACTTGTGAAGGACTTGTTCTGCTAGGAGACTGAAAATTCATAACTCACTGTCTAAGCATTGATGCAGGGTTGAGACTGAAATTACAACTGTTCCTGAAGACAGATTGACATTCAGGGCCAACTTTACACCATCTCTTACAATTGATGGAAAAATTTAACTGGATGGGCTCAGCTGGACAACTTGAAAAATTATTTCATATCCTGAGCTCAAATGATTAATAAATATTTGATCCTTGGCAATAAATCACGGCCTTATCAGGCAAAAAAGAACAGCCATTTTTGTGATCTAACACTGCATCAATTGAGAATATCATATATGTGTATATATATATATGTGTATATATATATACACACAAAAGAGAAAAAGTGAACTCAAAAGGATTTAAATGTTAAACATGTGACTGAATCCTTAAGGTCATGGGATGGAGCCATCTTTTTTGCCATACCCATGGGATACATTTTAAAAATATTAAAATATATATCCTATTTTTTTGTGGAACTTGCCTTGTCCTAATGTCAGACAAAAAGATAGTAGAGAAAAACATCTTGGTCATTTGGTACAAAATTCACATTCTTGTAAACAGAAGTTATCAACTGCATGAAGTTCCATATTTGCTTTAGCAACAAGAATTTTCATTTCATGAGATCACAGGAATTTTTAACAATATGGGTCACATGTAGACATTCATTTTAATATTTGCAGGAGCTGCTTTTGCTTACTGGCTTGCTTGTTGTGATTACCTCTGCCCCTAAAAAATTGGAAAATGATAATTTTAACATGTGAGGAACATGGGAATTCAGAGCTGTCCATTCCTGGTCTGAAAAGTTATGTAAAGATTTCCATTGTTTTCATAAGGTTGGATAAAACAAAATCTCCTTTACAAGTATAGAGTATTTTTAGACCTGAAACCAATATTATTATCATAAAACTACTGTTTTCTCCTCTATACAAGCCCTTCATATTTCTATTTTAACTTCTACAAAAGTAAAAATGCAGCCTTCTAGAACAAAGAGCACTTTTGTCAAAGGGAGGAGGACCACAGCTCTGCCATGGGGGAAAGACAGCAACCTCTGTGCAGCATGTTCCAACCTGGAGTAAAACATCCATCTGAGCAGCATCACAGGCCCTGAGTAGCATTTCATTTTTGCTCTTTTGTCCTTTTTGCAGCAGACAGACAACCCTATTGAGCCACCCTGTGCTTCCTGTGGGTGGGCAGTGATCTTCTTGTGTTGTGTCCTTTTATGTGCCACCCCTACATTTTGTGCCACACAGGACATGTGGCAGACAGCTGCACATCTTTTGGGCACCCTGAACCAGTTCAGTTGTTTAAAGTCAGCCTGGGGATCCTCCCTACAGCAGGAGGAGTGACCACAGCTCTGCCCTGCCGCTGAGAGGAAATTTAGGGATGCTCTGCAACAGGAAGCAACTTTGAGCCACAGTCTTGTGGTGATCTCTCCTTCTGTTCTTTGGCTTTCTTATTAATCTTGTGCCAAATACCTCTCTCCAATTAAAAATATATTTTTTTTTTTTAGAGAACTATTCAGAGAAACTTCAAAACCATATTCCAGCACAGTCAATGGAAATAGTTAAAGAAAGAAAACTTCAGTCAAAGCTATAGATTTGTGTGTCAAAGCTATAACTTTGCTTTGCCTCCTATCATCCTGTGTGCTTTGCTGAGGGCTCCATATTTTTTTGGTTTTTAGATTTTAAATTTTTTTTCTAATTTAAAATCGTTACATCAGCCGTATGAATTTAAATCTAAGAGCAGTGCTGACAGGCTGCAGAGGACAGTGAAGCATCCTCATATGAGAGCCCTGTGTTTGGAATTAGAGTTTCTGTCACAGTGAATACTTCCAGATTCCTAGCCCCTTACATAACTTGGTAAATCCTGTCATCTGTTTCTGATAGCATCTACTTGTAAGGCTGGAATGAGCAGGGCAAACATTCCTGAGATCCCTTCTGTTTGTCATACCAATACCAATGGGTTCACAAGAATATCAACAGCATACCTGAAAAAGGATACAATGCTTTGAGTGATTAAAACATATCATTGCAGCAGCAAGAAATGGACTGCACCAGCTGTGCTGGAGAGAAAATAGTTTGAAGAAAGAGGTTTTTTTTTCTTATTTTTAAAAAGTCTCTGATTTCTATAAACTGTGTCCTCTTTTTCTTTATGTCAAATTGCCCCAATATATCTATCATACTGTGTTTAGAATTTTTTCAGAATTTTTCCCTGCTATGGCACTTAAGATCATCTAGAAATTATGATTTTCGTATTTAAACTTCTTAGCATCCCTGGAAAATGTGGATATGCAACAGCTGAATATGAGACCTTACTCAAACTACCCTGAAAGCACACAGATGTTGGTGCAGCACATCTGAGAAAGGCAGCTCCAGTTTTTGAAGGAAAAAAAAAGAGAGAAAATTAAAAATGAGGAGTCTGGGATTGTCTCTTTTCTGCATGAATAAACACACTGTGTGAGTCTGTGTGCAGTGTAGGTGTAGTAAGAAAATTAATAGGATTTCATTGTTTAATGTTTTACCTCTTTATTGAATGTTTTGGCATTTTGCTCCTACTAAATTACATAGAGCTTACAGGAATATTAGTAATCTCTAGGATTTCTAAACAGGGGCTTTTATTTCATTTTTATGGGGCATAGATAAAATTATCTATCTGCTTTTCTGGCTGTGTGGTTTATTTGAAGTTTGAGAGTGAGTGAAAGGCATCATAATTTGTATTGGCATAAGCTAAGCACTGAATTTGTTCCTGAAGGGTTTATGAAGCTTGTTATGAAAACAGAAAATATCTGAAGTGTAAATCCTTACAGCAGAAGAAAACAATATAGGCATGATATGTGATGACAGTTCTGTATCAATTATAAAACCATCCTAAGGTATACTTTAGCACTTGCTAGGTCATTTTTTTCACTACTGCACTAATTAGGAAACATTTCCTAAGGGCAAATGGGCTAAAAACAACCAGATGAAGCTACAACACAAGCATATAGGAAAAGAGATTAAAATTGGTAAAGTGCCGAAAACAGGATCAAGCCAGAGATGAAAATAATTGAACTCTTTATTGCTGCTCCTATTTTTAAGTTTTTCACAAGACAATTTCATACAAGCAACATTTCCTCTGCTCACTTCAATTAAGGTGTTGGTCACTATGCAGCTGGAAATAAATAAAGTGTAGGAGACTAGAGAAACAGAAAAAACTATGACAGAGTAAAAGTTGACAGGGCTGCCTTCCAGTATGTGTCTGGTAAAAAACAATGGGAAAAGTCACCCTCCAGGTGACAGCTGTGCTAAGAGGCCCTGGAGCACAGATGTCTTTCTCCCAAACCAACTTTACAGGCATTTGGGATTCTTTTCAGTATGACTCCTAAAGGAAAGATTTGCTAGATTAGGACTACACATAACTGAAATAAAACAGAACACATTTGAGGCAAAGGCATCGACACCTTGCCAAAGGGAGAAAGAGAGTGGCCAAAGACACCTTCCAGCTAGGTGGAAGAAGCAGAACTGAGAGTCCAGCTACAAGCAGCCCAGAGCATCAAGAACAATCCTGATGCCCTTCCTCAGGAGCCAGTGGCACCTTGTCCAAGGTGATTTGTGTCTCAGCATAATTCTAGTCCCTGCTTCAGCCCCTTGCATTCCAACAGCTTTATTCTCTTTCTCATCCCTTCACTTATCTTTGCCCTCCAAAAGGAGGGTGTGTCATCCCTTCTGACGTCAAACCTGAAGCAGAGACCATTAGAGGGACGTGTAATGGTTACATGGGAGATTGTGTAACTCATTATCCAACCTTGAGCAGCTTTTAGGAGTGATTCCAACCAGCCACTCTTTGTGGCCCAGACCAGCTCTTTGCTAGCAGGCACTGTCTTTATGCCTCAAAATCCTGGCCACACAGCATTTCCACAGACCACTCCACTTTGCCTCTCTTGTACACCTTTTTCTTGCTTTTTAACTTGAATTCCATGTCAGGTGAAGGCATTGCAGTGGGATTTTCCTGCAATAAAAAAACCCTGTTGATTACTTTCAGAATGAATGTTGATTACTTTTCAAGATGTCTTCTGTTGTCCTGGAGCTGGTGACTCCTCTCTGTGATGCAGCACATGCTCAGGTTTGCTGAGTGTACAGATAACAGGACTTGGCAGCAGGAAGATCCAAAGGAAAGGAGTCAACTCACCTAAAGACCCTGCAGTTTTTTATTCATTTGACATCACTAAGAATGACCATGATCCTGTCTTTTGTGACTATGGGACTGTTATAATCCTTTAAAGACTGAATGAAACAACCAGGTTCAGAGAAAATGATTTGGTCTTGATACAAGCCTTGTGTTTTGCACTTCTGGGCCACGGCACCAGATTGACATTTCTTCATCATTCAGGTTACCTGAGTCTCTGGCATGCTACTGATGGACTCCATAAATAGAACTGTAACAGCTGGACTGAGTGCACTCCAAGTAAATACAGTTTTCAAGTTATGTCCAGAAAAAAGACTCCTAAACAATTAATTCCTTCTTCTAAATGACATTTTCTTCACTTTAACTCATTCCTGACTTCTTGTATTGATCAAGATTTATCTATTTCATCAGAAGTCCTCTTTTTAAAGTTCCTTTGTCCAAACCTTTATTTTCTTCTTGGATTACAGTATAATGCTGATTTGCTAAGGTCTTAATTTACTAATGAAACTTGAATTTTTTTATGCTTTCATGTAATCCAGTCTGCTGTTTTTGATCTAATTTTTGAACAAATTTTCATGACCTCCTTTTCATTTTCTTTAACTAAGTGTGCAGAGGTAGATGCAGAAGCACATAATACATAATGGTCTTTGGTTTGATAAACAGTTATCTTAAACTTGCTTTTACATGTTGCCCCTTTATAAAATGCATGCAGAAGAAAATGAATGACTACACTGAACTGCTCAGAAAGCCCATTTTCAGAAAACTAAATATCAGATATGGCTGTTATTGCAGGACTCTGATATATAAAGAGAGATACATGGTTCATTTAGGTTGAAATTAAAAATATAGCAAAGATCTTCTGTCCACATAAATTATCATAAATAAATATTTTCACAAGATCAAAAGCAAGCTCATATTTTTCCTATCTATAGGTCGTTCTTCACCTTCCACTCATTAATTTGATGTATTTGGTGACCTTTTCTACAGAACATCCTCAGTTATCAGGTTGAAATAGTAAAATTCTGGGTTTAGATTTATATTTAAGCAATCTGTACTGAAGGAGATTGTTCTAACAAGGTTCATACACTAATCTTAATAACATTGATAAAAATCTAGTATAAACCCATTCATTCAGTATTGGTTCATCCTTTTCCTTCTCTTTTTAATAAAATAAATAAAAGAAAACAAAAACAAAACAAAACAAAAAAACCCACAACCAACAAAACCACAACAAAAAGATATAACCTGTTGCCTGAACACAACACATGCTTTTCTAGAACTACAAGGCAAATGAAAAGCTTATAATAAAATTTTTGACACTCCTGCCAAGAGTCATGCTTTGTGCTGATTGCTGAAGTGCATGGCACTGTTTGTCAAATGCAGCTATTATTTCTGAGAAATCTTCTGTTGCAGAGGCTCAAAAACCCACAGTTCCTGAAAGATGTACACCAACAAATGTTTATATCTGTTTATATCTACAGTCATTTTTCATGTTTGTTTAACAGAAAACACAAGATCCTGAAGACTTCATGATGATGTTGACTTATTTCTTCTCTAACTGTCCAATTAGTCATGATGCTACAAAGGGAGATATTAGTGCCATATGGAATGCAAGATGCTGAAGACACCAAGCTTTTTCTCCCTCTCATGAAGAACAGGTAAAACAGTCAGTGATTCTAAAGCCTGATGGATGTGGGAATTGAGCTTTCAAGTAGCTGTTTCACATAAAAAATCATTAAGTGGGAGACAACAGAAACATGGCCCTTCTGTGCCATCAAGGAAAGCCACAATGTGTGCACTGCATTTTCTCTTCCCTCTCAAAAGGGTTGTGATAAATCCAATGGGATTTACTTGCCTCAAAGTGAAAGATTTTGTTTGGATTACTTGCAGTGAAAGTTAGAAACTCCTCCTTTGAATTTTAAAATGCATTTGTGGATATTTTTAGGCCAGTTTGCTCACATAGTGGGGTTCTTCTCTTATGTATTTCTTTGGCATGTATGTTGTGCTTTATATTTTATAATGGTGCTTATATTTTATTAGCTATTAGCTTCAAAGTATTTTTCCTCCTTATATTTTAAAGTCTTGTTATTATTCCAGTTGCCAGCTCAAGCTCATCCATTTTGTTCTGAATGCTATTCTTTTGCTATTCTTCTGCTGTTTCTGCAATGATGTCTCAGTTTTGTTTTATTTTAAACTTAGCCACCTACAGCTCCTCTTCCCCCTTCACCTACCCCCCCACCCAAAGATATTAAATTAGGTGAGTTTTGAGTGATATTCTGGAATTCCACAAGCAATCTCTTTTGGATCTCTCAAGTACTTTTTCCATCAGTCTTGCCCGTTACCTTTCCTGAGTTACAGTCATTCCACAATATTCATGCACATCACCTTTTCTTTTTTTTTCTCTATTTTATTTCCCATATGCTATCACACAAAATGTTATATTGCAGTCCGGGTGGATGAAATGTGAATGTTTATATATATGATTTTGTTTATAAACTCAGTTATCTTAATGATGAGAATTAAAACATTAGTCTTTGAAGGTTGTTCTTGGATAAACAGGTGTGGTTGTATTCTTATTTTCTTGCATAATGCTAAAATTTATATTCTGTTCACATAGTGGCATTGAGTGGACAATGGCTGTTAAAGAAATGTTCCCTTAGTCTCCTAAAGATACTTTGAGGAAGAGAGAGAGTTCAGGAATAAGAATTAAATTTTTGGAGTTCTAAGACTGAAATCAATACTGAAATGTATTGAAAAAAATCCAATCTACATTTTTCTTTACTGGTCAAATACCATTATTTTATTTATTGATTTATATGTGAGAATTGGATAGAGATGAAGAAAAAAGGCAGGCAATTTTACCAGTGATAAAAATTTCAAGACGAATCATGCGAAGTGAAATTTGCAAAATTGCAAATTGCAAAAGGGAAGAACTTAGACCTAAACTTGAGGAAATAAATTTTGAATCTTCATGGAATTTTGCAAATGCATGCAACTGAAATGATGATAGTAAATATAATAAATAGATTTATTTAATGTTCAATAACATTCCTCCCTGTTATTGCAGCATAGAGCAGTGTTTTCTGGAAGGCTGTTAGAGTTAACAGAGCCCTCAGTGCTCATGAAGACAGAGGGAGGATGCTTTCCTTTGATCAGCTAAAGGTCTCACACGGTGCCTTTGTGGGCCATCTGTATACCAAGGATGTAGCTTGTTTTGTGCAAAAAAATGGGACTTCCAGGAGCTGAAGCTACAAATAATCCAGGTATTTTACCCTTAGCTCTTGCTTGTCTTTCCATATGGATTTGATTTATACTAATGAAATAAACTTTAAAAATATCACAATGTATCTGAATTAAAATTAGCCAAATGTTTGTCAAATAGCCTTTGGAATAATGTTTGGAAATAAGAGTACCTGCAACACACTATTTATAGTCTCCCTTGGAGCCACTATTGTGTAAAACATAATTAAAGAGTTTCTAAAATTCACACTACAGTCTAGGTCAGGTAAATACATAATCAGGGAGTTATTAATGGAGCTGCAATTAATTAATATGCCTCCATCGGAGCCATTAAAGCTGATTAATGTTATGGCACACAAAGAGAATTTGTAGCTAACAAATCAATGACCCAGTAGACCGTATTGTCTCCTTTGGAGCCATTACACTGTACTGTATCAAAGCCTCATTAGAGAATTTTTAATTTACTGATCATCATCCCCAGTAGTCATTAGCTGTCCCAGGCTGATGATGCATGTACATAGAAGAAATGTGAGATAGTGCTCCATCAGGAGATAGATCTCCTCCCAGTTACACTGCTGTAAATCAAGGCTAACACCACTGGAAGCAATGAATATACATGTTTTGGAAGGAGGGGAAACCAAACCCCAAAATTACACTCCAGGAGTCAAATCAGTTGAGAGTTCAAACTCCATTTATTTTGCTTATTCAATAACTCATTTCTAACCTACCAACTAAAATGTTTGATATGTTTTTTAACCTAGAAAGGGAACCCCCTCTGAACTTATAAATATATGATATGTAGGCAGGGAAAAGCAAAAAATTACATATTTTCATGCCTGATATATTTGAATTTCATCTGAAGTTTATCTTGGGATCTGAATTTTCAGTGTGCATTTTACTGGAGACTGTTTATGCATACTCCCAGCCCTTGCTCTTTCTAGGCATAGATTTTGCCTGAAAATTCACTCAATATTCCTCACTAAGGATAGCTCTTTCTCTGGCTTTTATTAACTTTAGTCCAGCTGTATCTAAGATAATTTTGTACTAAATGGTTAAATATGGAATGAATGTTCACAAGTGCAGTAACCAAGAGCCTTTTAAGGACAGAACAGAACAAATATTGCAATCTTTTACAAAGGCTGGGCCCAGGTTTTATCTGTCTAAATTCAGAAACAGACTTGCTGTGGGAGGTCACAGTGCCATCCTGAGAGTGCAGGAAGGGAATGGCTCTGGGTATAGGATTTGCTGCTAGACACTTCCTTTGTAGGTTTTGTTACACTGCAATCCCCTTCAGTTTGCCTAAGATTTAAGGACCAGATTCTTGTTTTCTTTTCCTTTTTGAAGCAAGGATTATTATCTGATAGTCCTGCTCAGAAATGTAGATAAGGATTCATTTCTTTACTTTTGATGTATTGTAAATGCTTGTGTATTCTGTTTCACACTTTCATTTTTACAATAGACAGAGCTTAGAGTATTGCTAAGAAGGAGAGGATTTACTACATATTGTACTGCTTTTGTTACCTACCTCAGACTTGCTGTAGTGATGGGTTTTACAAGAAGTTTGATTGAAGTAGAATAAAGGCATCACAATATTAGTTTAGATTAGAAAAACTAAATCCACCTTTTGCAATAACTCAAAGTTGAAAGGAAGCAGCACCTCCACTGCTCCCCTTTTCTTTTTTAAACAGAGTAACAGTAATATTGAGCCAGTTATTTTAGAGAACATTCCTTTAATTTTCAATGAGTATTTATATAAATGCCTATATTGACATGTATTTCAGAACCATAAAACTCAAATTATTTGAGAAACAGGTTTTCTAACAGGTCCCATCAGTTAAAGTGTGTTCCTGCTCCTGATTTTAAGTCCTTGCTTCATTTAAATCTTTTCAGTCCTACCATTCTCAGCAGTGGATTCTGCCTGATGACAAAAATTCACAGTACTAAATTTCTTCACTCAAAGTTAACCAAAATCTTGTGGTACAGCCATAATATACCCATAGTTTGTTACATTGGTGAAATAAATCTATGTGCCTGACAATGATATTCTTTTGTTACCTCACATATTAAAAAACTTAAACATTCAAGACCACTGGAATTAGGAGGGATTTTTTTCTGCTTTGGAAAAAGTTTCATGAAATATTTTAGATGTGCTGTTGCTAGACTTGGCAGAATCAAGAGACACTGCATAGTGTCAGGGAAATTTGCATTTTTCTCAGTTCTTGTTCTTCTCTTTTACCAGATTCCCAACAGTTTCCTTAATCTTAGTTGTTTGAAATTTTGAGTGTATTCATGCAGATTAAAGTTTTATAAGCCATTATGGGGAGAAAATTTTAGCTAAAATGAAAGGCTTACACTGAGGCAAAATTCTTGACAGGTGCAGTGTGATTGAATTTTGTGGGGCGGTGTTGGTCCACAGCAAAATACTTAAACCTAAGATATCCAAAGAAAATACTGAAAGCAGTTGTCTAGCTGTGCAGCTTTTCAGAGCATAACAGTGAAACAGAAATATTGTATATATTCATATATGTATGAGCATCACCAAAGAAGAAAGCAAAATTACATAACAAATAATGATTTTTCATAAGAATTCAATTCCTTTAATAAACCACAAAGCATGCAAACTGGGACCATTTGACAGTCCTTTTTAGCAGGAGTGGAAGTCAGGATTGATTGTGCATATATTCTTCCCTGGGAATTATGCAAAACACTTTTTCCCTGCGTTAAATGGATATGCTGGGGTATCTTTCAGTATATTTGCTGCACTGCTAAATAAGTATGCTTTTATGTGAATGTTTTTACTAGTATTAAATCATTTTAGACTCAAAATTAATCCTGGTCAAAGAGGTCTAGAGGAGCTCCGACAAAGAGTTTAATTCTTTGTCCTATTTTCTAAATGTACAAATCATTATAATTTTGATTTTCACCTCCCTGCTATGCTCTCCCCCATTTTTTTCATTGCTGCTTTGATTCACATTGTGAAACAGTTTTAGAGTGCATGACCAGGAAGCTGAAAGTAACTGGGAGCTGTGCTCCAGTGTGCACCTAATGGACTCTAGACACAAAAAGATTATTCAGTCCAGAAGACCAGATGAGAATTAATCCAAACTTAACAACCTTGAAATTCCAACTGTCTTTTTAATGTTCCTCAATACAAACTGATTCTCTCTGCATATCTGTTCTCTTCTGGTCCCTGCTACCTACTCACATAAAAAACCCAACCAACCAACCAACCAATTGTCTTTTTTTCTTTCTCTGTCTCTAGACTGTAAACAGTTTAGGACATCTTTTTTTTCTATGTTGTGTGAAAAGTGAACCTGAAATTAACTAATGTAAATTAAAATATTTGTAGAGGGGGGGACAATGGCAATAACAATGAGAAGGACAAAAAACCAGTAAGTAATTAAATAATAATAAAAATGCTAACAAACATACAGGCTTGATCAGCATAGTGGCAGGATTAGAAGGATGAGCACAAAATTAATCCTTGATGCTTCTTCCACAGATCTATAAGGATTTTACAAGAGAGGAGGAGGAGCATCATGTAGAAGAACTGGAAGTGCCTGTCAGTTTTAGCCCAGAAATCTTCCCCTTTAGCAATGCAGCACAGCAGGATGCCCTGGCTGTAGGAAAACTGAGCTGCACTTACTCACACAGCATGGCTCTGCCACAGGCAGGCAGCTTTGTCCAGGCTGGGAGCCCCACCAGCCCTGTTTGACACAACTAACAATTCCCACAGCCCTCGGGTGCACACTGCATTCAGGGAATCAATCAACAAATCAGCCAAATAAAAATATGTAAACAAACAGCTATGCTTGGCATTTAACTCTCTCCTCTGTTGACCAGGAGTAGCTGCATCATCTCCATGTCACCTCTCTTCCCTCCTGACAAATCTATAATATCAGCTGTATTTTTCCTTTTAGCACACTTCATATAGCACAGCTAATAAATTCACTTCCTACTAGATGTCTCATATTTTAAAAGTGTCAAAATAATTTCACAGTCATAATTATGGTAGTTTGGCAATGTCAGAAAAGCACAACACGTGTTCTACCCTAAATAGGAGATGAAAGACACTTAATTGTTGTTTTTACTAAGCCAAATTGCCCACTAGAAATTCAGGTACACCGAATTTGGACTTTTAAAAGGACAACGGAATTGAAGAGGTGCATCAAATTGACCTTTAATTTTTTTTCTAATTTTGGCAGAGGATTTTATCATCTGGGATTTTCCTACTTTGTGTAAATGCATCACAGCTGGAATGAAATTTCCTAAAAGTTTGGTTAATCTTATTTACTCATTATTAAAGCCTTATCCAAAAATAGGTTTGCATTTTCAGTGAGATTCAGCTGTTAGTCTACTTCTTCTGAGCTGTGTCAAAGGATGATGGAGAAGGCAGCAGGTGACTTGACCCCAGTCACACAGAGTGGAGGCTTTATTGGCCTCCAGCTCTTTGCTGTTTCCATTAACAAGATGATTCTGGCCCCCTACCCCCACTGCACCTTTGCAATCCTCTCTGTGATTTAGCACCAAGGACAAATAAAAATGAAGTCATTTACTGTGTGCTCACAAAGAGTGAACACACCATAGAGGACTAAGAAGCTGAAGTATGTTGGTTATTTATTAGCACTGAAGTAGAAATGCTGCAAATTCTTTGTCTTTCACCCAAAAGTCTGATTAACATTATGTGAGGAATATGTTTATTTTCTTACCTCTGCTTCATGGTTCAGAGCAGCATGGAATTGCTGGCAACAACAAGAAAAATTCCTGTATTTTAACTTTGAACAAGCTATGTTTACTTTACAGTCATGGATGTGTTTAGCCTAAACCTTCCTCTGGTACAGAGAACTAGATTTACATAAGATGAGAACTTGCAGATTTATAACTTCTTTTTTGACAATAAAGTTATACACCATCACTTGCAAACAATTTTTTCCATTTTGTTTTAACATGCTTTTTTTCTCCCCTCCAAATGTACTTTCAGCAAAGTCCACAAAAGAAATGTAGATCATAAATGGAAAACATAATACATTATTAATAAAACTTGAAAGCAACAGCTTAAATGGTAATCTGTAAGTAAACTGTAAATCTCTCCAATATGTCCTGTGAGTTATGTAAGCACCCTGAGACAGACAGAGGATACAAATCAGAGAAAAGTAAGGAGAGAAAAATCAGCAAAAACCATTATGAATTGGAAATCTATTCCATTGTTTCTTCTGGGGTTTTTTTGGCAAAGAAGAAATTATGTTCTCAGCAAATACAGCAAAGAGTGCTCAGAGCACTTGAAATTCTCATTTATGTTATAGTAATGCAAATCAGAAACAATTTTATGAAGCTCTATGAACATTGTTGGGGGAGAAATGAAAAGCAAGCTCCAAAACTCAGCTTTTAAACTCAGTTGAAGCAGCACAGATCAGCTCCTTGCAAATAACCTGAGGGGAACATGCATCTGAATCCTTTATTCCACTTGCTAAAATATTGATAGAAAATTAGTTCTGTAAATAGGACAAAATGAGAGGGATGCTACATGGCAAAATCGAATGCACCATTGTTCTCCTTTCTTCCTCCAACAGTATTGCAGAACCTCCCAGTATTTATTATATTTATCTACGACACAAAAGCACTGAAGCTTCTCAGCTAGAGACACCATGTCATCATGGCACTTGTCACAGGAGAAGTTTTTGAGCTCCAAATAAGCTTCTTGCAGAGAGGGGTAGACTATTTTGGTGGCTCTAGGAACATAATTATCTTAGATATTCAGATATTTTAAATGAAAGGAATAAAGCACTTCAATGTGTAACACACATACCCAATCTCAGCAACTTGTTGAAGACTGTGCATGACTTCCAGGAGGAAATTCTCCCATCTCTGACTGATACTACAAGACCAATGCATTGAGCTTTGATACTGTGAATTCCCATTTAGTTCTGACTAGTTCTGACTCTTTTATGAGTAAAATAAAAAAGTGGAGGAATTCTCCATTCTGCCATTGAAATTCACAGTTTTAACATTAAAAAGCCAACTAGCGATATATTATTATAGCCACAGCTGGTAGATAATACTTACCTTATCTACTAATTGGTTATATTTCATTAATGCCTGAAATTTCAATTTACCCATGAAGCAAGAAAGAATACACAAGAATAAAGTTAGGAAGGTGGTCCCTATTTGCTTTTAATGACTACTCTGAATAACAGTATTAAGCATACATATGATCAAGTCAACAACATCTAAAGTTACATTTCAGCCCCCATACCCAAAGAAGCAAAAAATGTAAAAACCTGAATACAGTAGTTTGAACCAATAATAAAATTTTTATACAACAACTTACTTTTCTCTTTGACTCTTTTATTTCTGTAACACAATCCCAGAACCCTGATTCAAACACCTGGGCAAACACTAGATAACCTCTTTGCTTCAGGCCAATGTTTCCCAATTAAATTCAGTGTTTGCTAATACTGTTCCAATTAAGCAGTGGTGGTGCTTTGTGCTGTCTTAAGGTTAACAATCCCCTGGGAACATTGGTACAGCTATCCATTAGATCCACTCTAAAGATTTTATCTATCTTTATAAAAAAGGTAAAAAAACTCTAGTAAAATGGTTAGCAGGTAGTAGAAAAATCTCAAAATTTACTTGCCACTTTCTATCCATCTCACTAAAATTCTTTCTGTAAATAAAGGATGATCTATACTGCAGTGGTGATCTCTTGCAATCACATCTTTATCCACACTTTTATCAAAATGTATTTTCTCTGTGCAGGTCTACCTTGCAAGCCAGCAAGCATGTTCTGGGGGAGAAGGGTATGGAGGATGAGGGAGAGGATGAGCAGCAGAATTCCTGTGTCCCCATCATGGAGTCCTTGGGTGTCAACTGCACCGGTCCCGTGGACAGGAAGGGAGAATTACACCGAGCCAGGTCACCCTCCTGGGGAGCCACCTGTGGGGAGGTCAACGCACAAACGCGCAAACCAGATCTGCTCGGTGGGCAAGCAGCTGATCCTCCTTGCCTTGCAGGGCCTGCCCAACACCTGCTGAAGGCTTCTGAATGCAGACAGCATCCCACCCCTCAATCCCAGCCCATCCAACACCTGCTGAAGGCTTCTGAATGCAGACAGCATCCCAGCCCTCGTTCCCCAGCCCATCCAATACCTGCTGAAGGCTTCTGAATGCAGACAGCATCCCACCCCTCAATCCCAGCCCATCCAATACCTGCTGAAGGCTTCTGAATGCAGACAGCATCCCACCCCTCAATCCCCAGCCCATCCATCCCCTAACTGGCAGCTCTGGCTCTTGCCAGACAAAGAAACTTTGCCACACAAAGAAACTTTGCCACACAAAGATTCTTTCCCGTTTCTTTAAGGATTTCTGAGACTTCAAAAAATGCTTCCTTCTTGTAATAGAAACAACACCTTTTATAAATCTAGGGATGTTTTGTTTTTTGGTTTTTTTTCTTTTTTTTTTCTGGGGGTTTTTTCGGTTTGTTTTTGGTTTTTTTTTTGGTTTTATTTTCTTTTTTTCCCTTGAGGACAAAATCTGAAGAGCATAAAAGTTTTGCTTTAAAACTACAAAATATAACATTAGAAAGTTAAACCATTCTTGCTGCTGTTTTCTGTCCAAATGAAATATAAATTGAGACAGAACATTTCACACATAGGGATTAGGTTTTTAACACGCAGTTTCTTTGTCTGCAGTTAGTAGAAAACAGCACCTTGAGTAAAGCATTCATCCCATTTTTATACACTTGTGGCAATCTGCTCTTTGAAACTTCTATTTATGCTTCCATTTTCTGTAACCATAGCTTTGGTGACTAGCTTGGATTAAAAAAAAATAATCTTCTGAAGGCTGAGAAAATTAATAAAATTAAGCAAATTAATTTTGCATTAGTCTTTCTTTAAAAGGCAAACTTCTCCTTAAGAGTGGGGGTTTTAATCTCTAATTTGGACTAAAAGTCCCAAAGGACAATTTAAAGAGCAAGAAAAAGAAGTGCACTCACTCTAAAATTAGATGTCTAAGAAAAAAAATTGTTTTATCAGAAAACATTTAATTACAGATTTGCCAGTTAATTTTGGGGGTTCTCTGTTGAGATCTAGAAAATCAACTGGAAAAGGAGGCTGAAAACTTAAAAATAAGCCAGGAGACAGATCAAGGTTTTCTTAATCTATATTTATCAAGTGAAGGAGAATATTTGCAGAAGCTTCATAAAATAGAGGGAATCTTACACCCTGAGCTGTGAAGCAATAAAAGTAAATTACAAGTATTACTATGATTCTGTCCTGTACTATGATTCTTGTCCCTTGGGTATAAGTGAAATGGTAATGGCTTAAAATTATGTCCACAGACCACATACATGCACATATCACCCATTTTCTTATCTGCTTCACTGTTTCATTTGGTTAATGGACTTTTTGGGTGAATATTTAAGATAAAGCTGAAAAAAGCATCATTAACTCAGGATGCAAACTCCAGTGGTAGATGGAACTAAAGTGCCTGAAATCTCTGAAAGTCCAGGCAGTCCTCATCCATCTGAACAGTCATATTTTTGTGAAAGCCCAGTCACAACATGGGCTATACAAAAGAACATGACTAATTAATTCTATATTAACATCCCTCTCCCCCTCCCCATCTTTATTATTGCTATCAAATCTGTGGGAAAATTAAAGGAAAGACAAAGCAATAAGGACAAGGTAATATTTGCAAGGATATGATAGTAATATAAATAATAACATTAATCCAGTCAGCAACAGCATTGTCCCTAAATAATAACTCCTCTGTTATTTTCCAGTAACACTGGAATTCACACTCCAAATACACCATGCAGAAGACAATAATCCAGTCTGACTGTGACAGGGCAGAACCACTTTGTAAATCTAAGGACTAATATCTTTGCCATAAACTAACAGAGCCATGGGTGGGATTTTTTTGGTTGGTTTGTTTTGTTTTGGTTTGTTTGTTTTTTTTCAGGCCCTGATGAATTAAATTCAGGTCAAAATATCCTTGAAATGTAAACCTCCAGTGCTATATAGTATAGATTAAATCTCTTTATATCAGTTCTTTTGGAAAGAAAGAAAGAAAGGTACTCATCAAAAGCTTTGGGAATCCTTGGAGATATGTCTGGGATCAAACTTGTGACAAATCTGGGTAGAGAGTAGGGCAAGAGCCTTCTTTCCTCACTCCTACACATTTCATGCTCTGCTCCTTAATCTAGTGAAATTGCCTTTTTCTACATGGTTTGCACTGAAGCCAGCTGAACTGTCTGCTTTTGCCTCCAAAATCAGCTGATGATTGACTATAAATTAAATACTATAAACAACAGTTTACAGCACAACCATGTGTTGCTTAAGAAGCATAGACTATGGAATTTTTGGCAATCTTGCATTTCATGGTTGCTTTTGTTTCATTAATGATTAGAAGCCTGACCACCTTCTCACATAACTATTCATTATTTTGTTTCTGAACTGACTAATAATGGTGGCATCTTACAAAACTGCCCAAGGTACAAGGAAAAAAATTAGAAATTTGATGAGCTTCAGATGTGTCTCTGGAATTCTTAATTTACAGTAGCTATTTGTAGCTAATTGTTATAACTAATTTATTATAATTGATATATGGAAGAGACTATTTTTTTAAATCTTCTGACTTATTCTTTAATTTTATCCAGTATTAAGAATATATTCAGACCTGATGACTTTCTGTAAAGACTTTTCTAGTACATTTTGGAACTTCTTTCTCATTGTTTGTGACTCAAACTTAGGATTTCAGCAATGCTTGCTCTGTAGAGTAATGAAATATAGCATAAAACCTTTGCAGACTCTATGTTAAATACCCACTGTTTTGCATAAGACACTAATATGTTTGGTTCAAGCTGTCACATTCTGTTCTGAATGTGCTTTAAATTTGATTTAAGAAGCTAGTTTAGTTCTCCTCCTGAAAGTGCAAAGACAGACAGAAGAATGAGGACAGACTTCAGGAATGAGGAAGGAACCTTTTGTATGTCTAGTAAAGATGGAAATAGATTTTAAGTTACCTGAACATTGTGAGAAAAAAAAAGCTATACAGCTCTAAAAGAGTATTAACAGGTTGTTGGGGATTTTTTTAAAATCAAATAAATAGAAATTTAGGATAAAATTAGAAAGAGAGAGCTTCTCTTAACTAGTAGGGAACATTTCATTCTGGGTTTTTTTTGCAAATGATCATCTGTTGCATTTCTTTTGCCAGAATATACCAATTATATATCTAAAAATATATCCTGAGATAGTTTACTATTTAACTTGAGAATTAGGATATTAAATTATCTAATTGGCATTAAAATGCATAATAAGTACCCTCTAAATAGAGATGAAATCTCCATGTACTCTAAAGGATCTTTGTCCTCTCTCAAATAAACTTAACAACAGTGTCTCCCAGGGCAGGTTAAATCTTCCCAGTTGATTACCATGAGTTAAGGTTTTTTAAGTGAACCTACATGACTAGAGTTAGATGAGAATAAAACCAGAGGAAAACTGTTCAAAGGAGGTGTCCAAAATACAATAAATATGGCAAAATTTTTATCCTCTTTTAATGTGAAAGTAAAAGTAAACTAATGTCTGTAGTTTCTCACTTGCGAAGTTTTTATTCCATAGTTAAAGGAAAATTATAATTTATGTTTAAGGAACCGTGCTGAAGAGAGCAAATTTTCCTTGATATTGTTATTTTATTAAAAAAAAATATATTTGCTCTATCTTTTGAATTATGACTCTCTGTGATCTACATTATGTATGAAATTCATCTAGAATAAATCAAGTACCTTACTTTGCTCCTTTCAAGTGAGCTTTCCAAAACATTTTAGATTTTCCCCAAATTTATTAACAAATAATCTCCAATCAAACTGCAAATCGTTTGTCAGTTCTGATATTTCTCAGTGATCATAAGTTCAGAGGAAGGCACTACACAAATCAAAAGGTTCTGAGTGCTCCTTGACTTTTTTCACTTTCTGTTTTCTGGTTAAACTGTGTTAAATCAGCCTTGTGATGTATTTGAATAATTATCTGTTACTTCTACAAAGAAGCTTTAATAGTTCTTTGAATATACAAATGTTTCTGCAAATCCCAACTTCTTCCTGAATTAGGTTCTCACATCATAATTCCCTCTTTGATCCTTAGACCTCAAAATTAGATATATTTCCTTGCAAATTGCAGTGGGCCAGTGTTTCCTTATCATATTTTTACTAATATATGTTCTTGCTTTTTAGTTATGGAACATTTTATTTTATTGTTGCATTTTAAAGCTTAAATATTTTTTGCTCCCAGATAATATGCTAAGCTTTTAAAAAATATTTATTATATATATATGTAGTATAATAATGTATAATGCTATGAACCATTGTAACTACTGAAAATTAGTAGTTGTAAATGAAGGCTTTTAACAGCTTTGCACTTCTCAGATTCCCATCTAACATGTTTTAGAGTGTTAATCTCTGTCATAGTGAGTAACAACACAAGAGAGATTCAGACCTTCATTTCTGTTTCCATTTTCTGCTTTCCCTAAAGTGGAGCCCTCAGGTTAGTGTAACAGTTGCTTCCTTTTTATCCATACCCTGCCTTAAAGAGATCTTACCCACTTTCAGTTTACAAATGGAAAATGTTTGCTACAGAACTACCTTGAATAGCAATAATGTTATTGAATATTCTCATTTTAACAACATAAATTTCAAGTAGTGTTGGCAAATCTGCTCTTGACTTGGATATTATTGTCTTCTTGTAATGGTTGTCATAATCTTCCTTGCCAGCCTGCAGTACATTCCTTGTCAAGCCCTGTGCATGGATATTACGGCTCAGTTTTGCCATTCAGCATCCTAAGTGCAATGTAGGAAATTACCATAATGTATCTGAGAAAAAAGCCAGATTACACAATGGACTGTTCCATTAATGACTTGTTTTCCACAGGCAAACTTTCTCCTTTAGGGAGAGCCAACTTAATCATTTTGAAAACCACAGCTACAAATCCAGATCCACTGCCCTCCTGCTTTTGGTAGGAAGCCACCACCTTTTACAAAAATGTGCTACACTGCTGCTCTGTGTCGTGGTGTAATGGTTCTCTGGATGAATGACTGGTGTGTCTGCAGACAAATCCCATTGTTCACACAAAGAGAGTCTGTCCCAAAAGTGTTGGACTCTGCATGTGTTGAAACCGTTCTAAATACACAGGGTTGTTTATTGAATTGGAGGCTCATGCCTAGAACAATAGAATTTAGGAAATAAATCAGACACAGAGTGAGATTTTTTTTTTCCTTTTGGATCTGTCAAAATTACGTGGTCTGCAAACGTGCCACTGGAGCAAGTTTGAGTCTCATTGATGTTGATCGGGTGATTGTATGGTGCTATAAAGTGCTGAACAGAACTCATGTACTCCATAAAGGCTACACAGGATGGTAATTTCATTCAAGCTGATTTAAATGTTAACTGAGTATATCTCAATGGGACCAGGATATTTCTTTCTACAGCTCAGTCATTTCCAATTTTCTTGCCAGGAGAGATTGACCAATCTACTTTTCACCTAGAACAGAATGTTTCTTGGAGAGCCGAGATTAAAAAGTGGAGGTCAGACTCACCAGCTTACTGATTTTGGAGACAGCATAAAGTTTTCTTTCAATTAGCCAACTACTTTATCTTTGATTGTCCCTGTCATCACTATGGCTTGCAATATTGCCAGTTCCTAACAAGAGTGAGAAACACATAATTCCTTTTTCTCCAGTGATTAGGAATATTGTATGAATGAAACTACCTCTGCCAATATTTTATGAAACTGCTTATGGATCCAAAGAGAAATGCAAAACTATTTATGCATTCCAGACTACAGCTAAGTAACGATCAATTGCATTTTGAAATTTGCCTGTAAATTAATATAAAAGTTTTACTTACAAATGGCATTACATTCTCCTTTAAAATGAATGTTGCTTTCAGTAAAATGTAATGAAAATTATGGAAACCTAGCTGGTCAAAAAGAAAACCTAACTTTATTGACCAATGATTTAGATGAAGTGTGTTTTTCTTTTTTATTGTTAGCAAAATAAAGGTAATGTTTATAATGAAGTTAATGGGTAAATTAATCAGAATTATTAAGCCATGACCAGATCCTATTAGAAAACTGCTTTTAGAAGTAGAAACTACATTTAAAGCACTAATTTGTCCCTGTATTCGTTTATCTTCTTCCTAAAATGAAAGGGCAGGAAGTAAATAGACAAACTGTGTACAGTAGTGTCTCGGTCTCTCTGCGAGCCTCTCAGGAACCCTGGGCCAGTCCCGAGTCAGCAGAGACCGGGGGGCAGCCCCGACACGGCCGAAAGCGGGGACACTCTCTGTGTGTGCCCCGAGGGTGCTGAGGGCACCTGGGCTGGCAGGGAGACACTGTCTGTGTGTGCCCCGAGGGTGCTGAGGGCACCTGGGCTGACAGCAGGGAGACACTGTCTGTGTGTGCCCTGAGGGTACTGAGGGCACCTGGGCTGGCAGGGAGACACTCTCTGTGTGCCCTGAGGGTACTGAGGGCACCTGGGCTGACAGCAGGGAGACACTCTCTGTGTGTGCCCCGAGGGTACTGAGGGCACCTGGGCTGACAGCAGGGAGACACTGTCTGTGTGTGCCCCGAGGGTGCTGAGGGCACCTGGGCTGGCAGGGAGACACTCTCTGTGCCCCGAGGGTGCTGAGGGCACCTGGGCTGACAGCGGGGAGACACTCTCTGTGTGTGCCCCGAGGGTACTGAGGGCACCTGGGCTGGGGGGAGACACTCTCTGTGTGTGCCCCGAGGGTACTGAGGGCACCTGGGCTGGCAGGGAGACACTCTCTGTGTGTGCCCCGAGGGTGCTGAGGGCACCTGGGCTGGGGGGGAGACACTCACTGTGTGTGCCCCGAGGGTGCTGAGGGCACCTGGGCTGGCAGGGAGACACTCTCTGTGTGTGCCCCGAGGGTACTGAGGGCACCTGGGCTGGGGGGAGACACTCTCTGTGTGTGCCCCGAGGGTGCTGAGGGCACCTGGGCTGGCAGGGAGACACTGTCTGTGTGTGCCCCGAGGGTACTGAGGGCACCTGGGCTGACAGGGAGACACTGTCTGTGTGTGCCCCGAGGGTGCTGAGGGCACCTGGGCTGGGGGCAGACACTCTCTGTGCCCTGAGGGTGCTGAGGGCACCTGGGCTGGCAGGGAGACACTCTCTGTGTGTGCCCCGAGGGTGCTGAGGGCACCTGGGCTGACAGCAGGGAGACACTCTCTGTGTGTGCCCCGAGGGTGCTGAGGGCACCTGGGCTGGGCGCCTGTGCAGCCCAAGAGACACCAGAGACATTGGTAGAAGAGAAAGGGCCGACTCTTAGCAGGGTTTAATCCAAGGTTTTATTAGGATCCCAAAGGAGCTCCTGCACCTCAGGGGGCTCCTGCCGAGAGCCCCGGGAGTTGTGCCAAGGTCACATTTGAAGGGAGGTGGAAACCAAAAGTAGAGAACATTTTACCAACCAATTTGTGACCCTAAGGGATGGGTACTGGGGGATAGACATTTAGGACAGCGTATGGGGCAAGGCTTGGGGGGCTGACCCCTGGCCTCTGGCTCATCACTCGACGACTTGGACAGAAACTTCTGGATGGAGGGGATGGGATGCAGAGTGATAGACAGAGAGCCAGGGTGGGGGTTTGGGGATGATCTCATCCCGGGAGAGGGATAACACAGGTAAAGGGAGGGGAGTACAGTCTGGGATAAACCATTTGGGAAAAATATGGGAATACAAAACAAAACTACTTCAAAGTATTACAAAATATAAAAACGCACTACAACACAGTGGCCTGCTAAAATCCATTTCTCAGATTTTGCACCCTGATATTGAAGATCAGAGGTTTAAGGATCTTCCTGAGCTAAAGGAGTGCCAAGGCTGTTCTTGCATTATTCTGGTGAGAAAACAAAAGTGGCTACAGACTGTGTTGCATGTGTCTTTATCTGTTCCCTTAGTTCTAAAGTGTGGGTTACCTGAGGATAAAATAGCCAAATTCCTTCCTGCTCTGTACAAGCACCGGTGACTGTTCTTAGATGCACTATGATTCAAATAGATGGACCCAGGGTCTTAGTCCACAGATGCCTGACTTTATAAGCAAATTATTAACTCAAAAATCTACACTGAAGTCAATTAAAACCACAAGAATCTGGAATAAATTTGTGAAATAAATCCTAGACTTGTTTTATCCTGTCATAACTTCTGAGATACTGGATAAGCAGTTGAAATTGCTGATGGGTGCTTTTAAACCTGAAGGACTTAAGACCATAAGTCCTCTTTGATTTTAATGGACAGAGAATATACAGAAAATTCTCCTCCTGGTGGAGTAGTTTTACCACTGGTTTTGAATGGAAAATGTTTTTGTCCTCTACTTCATTGAACATATGTATTTCATCATGTAGCGATGAGATTGCATCATGGAACCATCCTGATATGGTAAATTCTTAGCCATGGGCGCTTACTGATGAGACATTTTAAAGTTCTAAACCTCTGAAAAATTCAACATTTTCATTTCCAATTTGCTTTATTTTAGGAGCTATGAAGTAAATTGCTGTTGCTGTTATTGCAGCCAGACACCTGACACTGCTTCCCTTGGCCCTTTGTCCCTGATTAATTTACAACTGCGACACATTCACTGTGAGAGGCAGAGGAACAACGCGAGACAAAGGTGTGATGGAAGGGTTCTGGGGTTATGCAATCAACAGCATTTTACATTTTGTTTAACCTGTTCTGGTGGTGGTATTCCTGCACTTCACAGATTCCTGTGGGTAAAATCTCTGTCAGCCTTAAAGGGTTTCCATTTTGAGTGAACTCTGTGACCTGCTCATTTTTGTTCCATATACTATTTTGAAAATGAACCTTTCTGATAAATCACTTGTTGCTCAGCAGGTGATTGCTGCACTTCCAGGTGCACAATTCTGATTTATGCTTACGTCAATTCTTGAGCATTAAAAAATAACAATAAAACAAGGAGATACACCCATGGCATCTATCAATTCCTACATTATTTTGAAACTCTTTTTGTATTTAATATTTTCTGAGGTAACCAGGATCTCTGTGCTTATCAGTGTCTATCCACACTGATAGATTTAGTTAAATCTTTAGGATATTTCATCAGTTCTTTCTGATGATATAGAAAAAAAAAAATCAATTTTGAAGCTTCCTCGTCAACATAATAGCAGTAGTAGTAGTAATAACAATAACATTTATAACTTTAAAAAGAAAAAATATAGGTACATAGAAGAAAAATTGGAATACAAAAGCTATTGAATCTGTACCGTTGAAGTACTGATTGAAGGGCAGTGGTTAAACTGTGAAGGAGCCTTTGAATACCAAACACAACAGGAAGGTTTTTTACTTTCAGATGTAATATTGTTACTTAAAAATATCTTTGTCTTTATATGAATAACCTTAAATAACTATTCTCCCTACTTACTACTTATGAACAATACTTGAGAAAATAGGTTTTTAAAGTGCCCAGATTACCAGAGCTCTCCATTCTGACAGATGGAGACAATTAACTCATTGACTGAAGAGGAAGACTCAAAATGTCCCTTTAACAACTCGCTATGGCTACCCAGTCTGTGGATTTTTAAAACAAACCAATTCTCCTTTCATGAAATATGTGCAAACATTTATTCTTTGGCTTGACTAGCTGTCAGTTTCTCTGGTCTGGATTGAAGACACTTGAGATGGTATTTCATGTTTGGATTCAAGTGTTTTTTATTTTTTACCAGTAAAAGAGTCTCACAACCATGAGTTTGGCAGCTTTTCATTAGAAGACACAAAATGGCCAACAATCTCTTGTTATAAGGTCTTTTAAGACTAAACTGTCCAGTTAAGAACTGACACCTGGATTATTTTCCCTTTTAACCCAATAACTGATCCCAAAGAGCTACAATGTGGACTTTTCTGCCCAATTACAAAATGCCACCCAAACCCATGGAGAAGAAGGAAGAAGCAGCATGGAGAAGAAACCCAAAACAACACCCTGTGCCCTCCATCTTGCTTCCATACACAACATACTAAAAATCCCAAAACGTAAATTTCTCACCAAGTGATACACCTACGCTACTCTCTATAATCTATATCACACTTTTGTGGATCCCAGTCTATCTTGAAGTGTAGGAAACTTTCTCCATGAATGAGGGTCAAACTCAGTGCTCCCCTGGGTGTCAGAGCACCCAGAGCAGACAGAGAAATATTCCTTGTGCCCTGGGTTTCCACACTAGTCACTAGTAAAATAGAAGTAACTAATGCATGCAGTAGCTTAGGCTACTGTGCTGAGGATGTTTATGGACATTTTGAAAGCAGACAAATCAAATAAATTAATTTAAAAGGAATTTGTATGTCAAAAGTCGAACATATGCTACATGGAAAATGGAATCTCTTGGCAAGATTCAAAAGTGCAAATCCCAAGGTCTTGTAGAGTTAAGCACTTTTTGAGTAAGACTGTTGACAGGAAAAAAAAAAAGGAGATGTCTAGATAACTTCAAAAAGACAGAAATAATGTTGGTAGTTATTGCTTTTGGCTAAGTAAGCAGTTTTTTAACATTTTAAAAAATAGACATTAACCTATATATTTAAATTGTTTGTTGTCTTTCATAATTTTCCTCTTTTTAGAACTAATTTTATCTCCTAGAAAAAAACAATGTCGGAATAAGAAGATATCAAGCAAATTTGAAGTTGTTCATGGTAAAATATAAGAGCCAAGGCTGCTGCACTGACAATGAAAATTGCATTTTTAGTTTTTGTAAGTCTGTTGACCAGATGTCCTTGAATTTAATTTATTAAAGCCAACACTCTTGGAGTTGCTAAATAATTTATAGAGACATCATTGCAGAATTTTGCACTTGGTGACTTATTGAATCATTTTTTATTAATACATGACTTTTAATTAAATATTTAAAGCTTCACTACCATATATAATTTCTTTAGGAAAAAAAATCTTGTAATCAATATGTTTCAAATATCGTATCAATAATCACAACACATTGTGGTGCCATTTCATACTCACAGACATTTCTGTCATTATTCCAATGAAATGAAGTCATTTCTAAATATCCCTTAACAATGAACATGATGGACAATAAATGGACATTAATTTCAGTTTCTTATTTCATAAGAGAATTAAATGTAAAATTTGTAATATTTTTTTCCTAAAAATCTAGCTATTGAATTCTTAAATTAGCATAAAATTATATTGTTCTGTTTTCTCTCTTCTTTTGTTTTGTTTTGGATAAATTTGTTCACATAAATCTTCTCATAGGCTCACATACTCCTTGCCACTGTTAAGCACTCACATTTAGGGTTTGATTGTGGAATAATCTAAATTTTCAGAAACCAAGTAGGCTGATTTGGTGATGCAAAATAGAAAAAGGTTCAAAACTGGTTTGTGACCATAAAGAATTTGCAATCTCAGCATCTATTCCTTTCTTCAAAAACTTTCTGGTTTCATTTCAAAACCTGCCCTACTTTTCACTTTTGCTATGAAAAGACTTTTTTCCCTTCTCAGGTAATAAAACCATCCATAGAAGATGTTAATTCCTATATTCAGATATAAGCAAGCCCTTAGAAGATAGAAGGTTATTTTCAATAACACTGAGAGCAATCTGATCATATCACAACCAATTAAGAAACTTTCCTAAGATTATCAAGTATGCATTGAATGTAAAATTTTGGCAACATGTTGGGTTTGCTCAGAGTAATTTTGTTTGTTGACCATGTTGATTCACTTTAAACAATGCAATCCTAAATCTAAAAATTGTACAGGTCCAAGTCTTAAGGTCACACAGATGCCTGAACTTTCATTTCTAAAGTATTCAGCAAGTAAACACTACAGTTGTATGCTATACATTATTCAACTAGCAAGCCTGTTGGTTTGACTACATATTATAATGATGCTTGTGTGGATTTTCTCAAGAACACTTAGTAACTGCAACAAAAAAATCTCTTCTTTTTGTACATAGGTTTGCTTAGTACTGTAGTTTCCATGGAAACTCCTAGAAATAGCAATTTCATTCCAACCTTTAAAAACCCACTGTGAGCTTTTTCATTTCAACTTTTTTTCTTTTTTTCTTTAATAAACTCTTAAATTCTTACTAGTTAGAACAAATAATATTGATGTGGATTATTATTTATTAGGATATTCTCTTTATTTTTTTTGCTTAAATTAAAAATTATTCTATCATTGTCCTTTTACTGCCAAAAAATATGAAGCAAAAAAATCTTAAAAAATATTATTTAAATTGACTGTCATTATGAACAGTTTTGATTAAGTTTTGTACTGCATTTTAGCTCTCTGATAGGATCTGAATCACACAGAAAAATTCTATACCTAACTCTTAGCATTATTAAAATAGCTGCAGCTGGGAGGTGTAACTCCATCATGAATGAATGACAAAGTAAAAAAAAAAAAATTATCCTCTGCAAGGAAGCTTCTCAATGAAAATGCTGGTAAACAAGTCTGAGAAAAAAGGAAACAGATGCTAAGTGATAAGAATGTGCTTGTTCTGACAGGGAACACCACCAGTGTGCATATGTGATGGGTTGAATGTGTGTGTCTGCAGGGGGAACTTATTCAGCTGCTTCCTGGCTACATTCAAGAGTGAACCAGTAAAATAAGATTTGCTTTTCAGCTGGGAAATGACACTTTGATTCTGTGTTATAAAGGAAATGTCCCTTTTGTCCTCTAGTGTAAATTACTCTTTAGGAATTCAAGTTGGCTCAGGTGCAGCCAGGATCTGGAGAAATTATTTTTCAAGACTCAGAAGATGTGTACTATTGCAAAAACAAGCAAGTGACAAGGGGTACCTAATTAAAACAATTGAGTGGCCACCAAGGATGGAACTGGTAGCAAATTTTCTGGAGCTTAAGTTTCTGGTCTAGTCAGGTGCTTAAGGCTATTCACAAAGAGATCCTGCAGAAATTCTAGTGAACATATTATGTTTAACACAGTCTGATTTATTTCAAATGGCAAAATACTTTTCCATTATGTATTCTATGCAAATCATGAAGTAGTTAACAAGAGAAGCTATAGGAATATTAATCAGACTGATGTTGCCTTTACCAAGGTTGAAAACTTGGGTACATTTTAGTGGGCAATTTCAACTTATGACTGATGGGGTTGAACTTGGGTAATTTAGGAAGCACCTGTGTGGCATGTCCATATCTTTTTACATAATGAGATGGGTCTTAAATCTTCACATAGCATATATAGTCCTACTGCAGAAGACAGTTGCCACTGTGGATTTCTATTTCCTGGCTGGAAAGAATTTTGAAAACACAGTGTCCAGTTTTGACAGAACAGATTAGGCACTGCTTTTTTGACGAAAAATTTTGACATTTTTCATTTTAGCAAGGGCTGATATCTTGCTTAGTGAGCTTTCTTGATTGTTGCATGCATTATCCTCTGCTTTTGATCCCTCTTAGAAGAAATATTTCCCAGAATATTTTATTGATGATGGTGTGGAAAGCAGATGTGAAGGGCTCATTCTGTAATCCCAGAAATGTGCATGTGGTGAGTATCTGCAAAAAGTCTTTATCTGTCTCTGGTGGCCACATTTGTAATGATTTATTGTATACAGAAAACAAGAGATCTTTTTGCATAGTATACAAATATTGTCATTTGCATATTTTTCTCTAGATAGTGGATTACTGTGTTTTTGACTTTCCTTGAGTCATAACAGTGATAGTGTTTTAAATCTGGTTTCTACCTGCTTAAGAAATTTTAGATTCTTCACTAAGATTCTTTAAAGACAGAATAGATACTCTTTTAGTCAGATCCCAAGAGTACTGTATGGTCTCTGAACTAAATTGTACCATCTGATTTCCACTTTCTATGCTTTGTTTAGCCCTGAGACCAAAATTATGGTTCAGTCCATGCTTGGGTTGAAAGTAAAGCAAGTGTTCAAAGTAAAGCACAGCCAGTGTGAAAACTACTAATGGAAGCACCAGAAATTCAGACACAAAGTTTTATTGCTTTAAAAGGCATAGATGTATTTTTGGCTCCCTTATATTACCTGGATCAGCTGGGCTTCTATTGAGACCAGTATAAGTCACAGGTAATAAAGAACAGCACTGAGTAAATAAACTCTTTCCTGCAGATGTAAACCAATGATCCTAGGCTTGGGATTAAGCTTCCTTGTAACTGTACAGTTAAATGTGCTTGAATCTTCCACTTCAATCAATGGAACTCATATTCTTTTGAGGCTTGGGGGTAGAGATGGTGAGCTTTCACAGTTGTGATATTCTGAGAAAAGTTTATTTAATGTCTACTTTTGTTTCTTCTTTTGCCTTTTACTTTTTCTCCAACCATGTGATAGGCATCTGTTAACAGCAATACATCTGCAGTAAACTGGGAGTAGGATCTCTCTCTCTCAAACACATATGGGTATAACTTGATCAAGATGAACCAAAATTTCAGCCTGCTTTCCTCTCTGATGTTACTCTTTGCAGCTATAAGTTAGGGCACAATTTTGTCTTTTTTTTTTTATTTGATCAAAGTAAAAAGTTTACCTGCAGCTCCATAATAAAGTTTGAGTCTCTGAGGTACAAATTCAATCTCTTGTGTTAACAAGGCTTTGGAGAAAAGACTACAAGGAAAATAACATCTGTTGAACAGCTCTTGGACAGGGCTTATGTTGGAACAAAGTGCTGAAGTCCTCCCTCAACATTGTTAGTTTCTATGCTCAAGGCAAAAGAACAGACAGTGACTTTACCTCAAAACCAGAGTTAGGATTAAAATAACACTGAGCTTCAAGGCCCATAGGTGACAAATTCCTTCTCTTAAACTGATATTCAGCACATCCAGGGGTGCTGATCCCTCTTCAGTCAACTCCCATCAGAAGGAGTTGGAATAAGAACTTTTATCTGTTCTCCACAAGCATGCTTGGAGTAGTAATATAGAAATGCTTGCAAAGAAATATAAAGGTGCCTTAAAGGCCTTTGAGAAGCAGTGAAGGCAATATTTCCAAATTCTCTGCATCACTTTTGCCATCAGCAGTGATTTAATTTCATGGAGGGAGGAATGGGAAATGTGGTAAGGAGACACTTTGGGGGTCAGTGTCTTAGACTGGGTCACAGCAGCCGTGCTTTGTGCATGTCTGTGGTTCAGGTTTTCTTTCAGAACCATAAACTAAACTGTACAAAACAATACTTGTGAAGGGCTAAAACAAAGGCTTAACCTCATACAAAAGTGTCAATTGATTTTTACCTTTCAACATTTGGGCTGAAGGTAGCATTGATTACCTTGTACTTTGAGAATGGTAACATCTACACAGCCAAAATTTGTCACTGCTCAAAATGTCAGTATGTGATGTGATAAAAAGTTTTAGAGCTTTGAAATAAGATTCATTTTTATGTGATTTTAACAACACACATCTGAGTCCTGTAAAGAGATGATGAAAGAAGCAAAAACCTTCAGACAGAGACAGCAGAAGCTCCTTGTGATAACCTGCTACTGAATTAATATTAGACCCCATGCCTTTTTCAGCACAAACATAATCCATTGCATTGTAACACAATTGATGCTTACAACAGATGCACATTTAGTTGGACTGTAAAGAAACATTTTAGATTAACAAATCTCCTTGCTATAGTAAAATGATAATTTAAAAAAAATGACAGGATTTTTATGAAGAAATCTCTATTCCTGCAGTATGGAATTCCCATAAAAAATTACTTCAACAGTTATATACTTTCCTATATATGAATTATTTTCTATTTCAACTAAAAACATCTCCATTTGAAGGTCTAGCTGAGACAGGAATGTGATCTTAAATTAAAAAAAAAAAAAAGAGAAAGCATAAGAACAAAAATTTTTACTTAACATCTAATAATTCCTTTAAAAATTTTTTGCAGTGTTAGTGGGATTTGGTATTCACACAAAGTTGCCCTAGTTTGAGGTTAGCACAGTTAGCTCCCAGAAAGATGAGAATTTTCTATCTCTGAAAGTCAGCATAAGTGGACTTCAGTTTCCCCATGATAGCTGTGACAGAAAATGTTTTAATGAGGGGGTTATAATAACCCTGTGAACTGTGGGACCTGGAAAAATACACTCCTTCTGATTTCTCTCATGCAAAATGGCAATGAGGGAAACAGAGGTGGAGGATGAGATACCTTCTTATTCTGTGTTGTATTGCTTCCTAATTTTATGGTTACTTTGATAAGAAAAAATAATTTAGATAAAAATTTCAGAGCTAAAGAAATTTTAAACTTCTCTGTTTATATTAACTTCTTATACAAACTTCTCTTGTACTTGAGGTTTATTTAGATTTGTGGCTTTGGGGAACAATTCAGTAGTCATCCATAAAATATCAGTTTAGGTGGGAGAATTTTAGATAAGACATACAATTATCTTAAAGTCTGATTTCACAACCTGTTTGGGGAGAAGAGATACTGCTAACACATCACTATCCTGTGATGTCAGATTGGTGTCTATAATGAATTCTTCTCAAGGTGTATTTGTCATATATTACAATTATCTTTCAGTGATGGATATATTTAGCAAGTGAGCAGTTACTCCAAGAAGATTAATGCTACAGACATGGAACAGGATGGGAAAAAAGGGCTGATCATGCAGAAATGCTGAGAGTTCTGTAAAGGCATATAAATGTAACAGAACCTTTTTAATCTTTCTGTTAAAAGGTATGATATCCCTGTATTTAACTGAATGGGATTTTTAGGTACAAATTAAAGCCTTCCACAGCAACTTTGCTATGAGCTTGTGCTTTCTTGTGCAGTTTGGATTGGAAACTAAAAATGTCTTTTTCATCAGCTATCAAATCTTCTTTTCTGCTTCTATTTAGGACTGGACTAGCCTGTTATATGCTGGGTGTGCTTTGCTCAGAAAGATTAAAATTCCATAAGTTTCTAGGAGCACTGATGAAAACTTTCCTTTTCATTAACATTATTTCCTTCTCACTCCTTATTAATGCTGTCCCAGCTGAAGACAGTCAATATCACTACATGCACTGCTATTAATACAGCCTGTTTCCCAAGCAAATGAGAAAATAAGCTTTAGGACAAACATCTATGGAAGTTAATATTCCCTTTCCCAGCCCCTATGCTGATCAAGCAATTAATAATGTGACATATTTTTCTCCAGTGTGAAAGCTGCTTATGTCATCATTGGGCATCCAGCTGTGGTGGTACATGACAGCTCTTAATATAGCACTTTTCAAAAATCACATTTTAGGGCTGGATAAAAACATAAAGGCTTGTACCTTTTGATCATCTCTTCCAGTTTGGGAAGGCCTTGGTTGGAAGGATTGCATTTTATTTTTGGCAGGGTTTCATTTACACAGATAAATGTAATGATGTCTATTTTATCCAGATGAAGGTAGTTTGACAGTTGCTTGCATGTTTGATAACTTTGTAGGGACACAGCAAGAGGTATCTGGTATTCTACAACAAATAATAGCTTGTATTGCTTTGTATTTTTTTCCATTGTATTTTAAGTGAAACTTATAACACTTGAATCCAGGTGTTATATTTTTCTGAGATTATCATCCTATTCTCTTCTGTAACTCCTTATGACATTTAAACACAAAGACTGTATGATCTCTTTATAGGAAATTTAAAATAAGCATAATATCTATTTCTTCCTAAGTATTAAAAATACATTGAATACTCCAGTACCACCACAGATTATATCTACTGTTTCCAGTTATCTTCATATAGCCTAAGTAAACTCCTAGGTCTTCTTCATGTCCTTATTCAGTTAATAGCTCCAGGTCTAGGCTCCCTTTTAATTCTTTCTTCTGTCCTATTAGTGTTACTATTCTCAGACCAAACAAAATAAGCTAACTGCTAAACTCCTCTGTGCTCCTTTAACAAAAGTTCAGGATTGCCTCACTTTCCAGAAAACCTATAGCTAAAAAATACAATAGAAAAATCCATGTTCTTAATGTGACTGCAAGCAGTTTTCCTCTTCTTCAGCATCTCCCTTGGGCACAGTGTCTGCTTTGACCTTAGGAGGTGTAAGCGTAGCTGGAACAGCTCTATTAGCACAGCTGGAAGCTGGGTGCAGTACTGCAGTGGAACTGCAGAGGTGACTGCAGATAAACAGATCTGTGCATCTGCTAGCAAGTGTTAGCTCAGATGCACAGGGTGGTCTTGTTTGGGGGTGACAAATTATACCCATGTAGCAGATGACTTGTGTGAGATGCACAATCCTGTCTGTGGTGTGAGAATTCTGAATCAGAATTTGGTTTGATTCTAGTCATACAGTTTATTTCGAAAACAATGTAAAAAAGTCCTTCATTAACTTAAAGAATATTCAATATTCTTATATTAAGTATCCTTCAGACACTTAGAGAATTAAAAGCCATATCACCTTGCTTTGTAGTCAGGTGGCATTTCTCCAGTTTTAACCATTATTAGATCATTGACCCAACAGAAGGGAAAACAATGAATATGGCAATGAAATGACAAAAACCAAAAAGTATACAAATGGAGATCCTAAAACTGACATGAAAAAAACCAGCAAAACCATAGAAGAGGTAATCTTTTTTCCTTATTCCTTGAAGTACTGTTGCTATTGTGGGCTTGATGAGCCAAGAAAAAGTTGGAGTATTTATTTACCATAAGATATATGATAATCTTCATTAGAACTTTGCCAGATTATCTGAAAAGAACAATGAGATGCTTTGAGATATATTTAAATGCTTTATTGGCTCTAGGCCATAAATTTTTGGTCTTTTCAAGAATCAAAGCTTGCAGCAAGAAGTGTCATCTCATACAAGAAAAACCTTTTAAACTCGATTTCCACAAGGTCACCCTATCTCAAAAAAAAAAAAATAGCCCTAGGGGAAAAAAAACTGTAAAGGTGGAAAAGAAGCATAAGATTACCAGACAAAATATTAAATAGTTAAAGCTTTTTGGCTTAGAAAATACTGAGTGGGAAGTACAGTTTTGAAGGTCTTTTGAAGGTTGCAGAGAAGATGAATGCTTTATATTTCTAACTTTTTAAAGCTAAAATATAACCACCCCTGACTGAAGGCATAGGCTCAGCCTGTTAAACTAGAACAGATCATGAACTCAGTTACAGACATGAGGCTGTTTGCAGGATGGATTTGATGATCTTCTCCAGCTTTACTTGTCCCAGGCTCCACACAGACAATTCTTGCACGCTGTTAGGGAATCACCATTTTTAAGTGGACTGCATCCCACCCTGCACTCGATCCCAGCGGGGTGGGGCTGTTTTGAAACATTTTGCCTACCCCTCTTATAATACCACACCTGAAGGGAGGCAGTGAATACCCCACATTTCTTGTTTTAGGACACCACAGTACTGAGCTTCTTTAGCATTCCATGGCCCAGACATTTCCTTACACATTTTGAACCAAATTAACACAAGAATAGTTATCTTAGTGTCATGTGGGGCCACTTGTCCATAAGATAAATTTTTTTATTTAGTAAGGACGTGGCCAAGCTACTCATGGGGCTAAGAGGATGTAGAAAAACCATATTTGGCTTCAAGTGTAATTTTCTGACCTTTTTGTTATTTAGCAGTTAGAACGCATCCATAGAAACCAAATATTGCAAAGAAAAAAAAGTAAATATTGTGTTCAAGGACAAATTAGACAATTACATAAGTATGAGAAAAAACAATGGTTAAGATTGAACTTTCATTCCAGAGTCCCCTAAACACATATCTCAAAGAGAGAAGATATTTCAAAGGAAATGTCTCTCCAAGAAAATGTTCCATGGCAAGTGTTTGATACACTGGTGGGGACCTCTGATCTGACCTAATGATATTAGACATAAGAATCCATGAATGTCAAATAGAAAAGCTATTTCTGATCTCTGTCTTTTAGAGCTTTTTTTTTTTCATTTTTAAATTTGTAGAATTCACATGAACTTTGTATTTTTTGAGTTTTACATCACTTCATTCAAAAACTCTCAGATGAATTCCTGCTTTAATTTCCTTGAACACATTTTTTTTTCTGTCAACTCAATATTATAAGCAGTTCCTATTGCCTTTTTTGTGCCAAGAAAGTTACTGAAAATAATACCTTAACTATCAAATATCCTGTTCCTTACAAGATGCATTTAGGCTAATGACTTCTGAAGATCTATCCTCCTTAAGTTGTTCAATTAGATTATTTTTTAGAATTATTATTATTTATTTATTTTGGGGTTTTTTTATTCTTTGTGCTGTGTACTTTTGGGCACAGATTTGTTACTCGGCATCACAAGGTATTTTTTTTCTGCTTTATAGTTTGCATCTCATATTCTAAGAATCACATTTTTTCCCCCTGAAAAGGTTCTCATTTGCATGATCACTACAGCCCATTACTGTGTTTTTTCATGTCACATGACAGTCTGTGGAGAACAGCTGCTCTGTTTTGAAATACCAAGAATTCTTTTTACACTAGCTCTAAAATGTTTGCAATACCTCAAATTTTAACTCAAGCAAATCTTACAAAAACACAACATAAAATCCTTAAGACTAGAAGCAGAATTCCACATTCCATTTTCCACAATGATAACAGAGATTAATATGTTATGAATTGAGGTCTGCACAAGGTGTACATAGGCTTTGCCTCTTAATCCTGTAGCCTTGGCTAGCTAAATTAAGCTTTGCCTAGTGAGAGTTCCTCAGTTCAGAAGTTGTGCTGGCAGAAAAAAGCAAGCAAACAAACCAACCAAATCCCAAACCCCTCAACTGTCACACAAGTTTTCAAAGAGAAGGGTGATATTAGGAGTTAGAGTGAGTCTGGGCAAGATCTTATTTGCTCTTAACTGAGCAACAGCTTGCTCAACCATTTTCAGTCATGGTGCTAGATGAATATCTTGATACTCACATTTGATTATGGAATTTTTGCTAAACATTTTACATTTCATGGGTTAGATGCTGTATTGATATTATAGAATCACAGGATTGGAATATTTCCCAGAAATGAAGACTTCACAACTTCCTTGGGTGACTTGTACCAGTGCTCTGTCACCCTCACATTCTGAAAGTGCTTCATTATGTTCAGATGTATCTTCCTGGTTTTAAATTTGTGCTCACTGCCTCTGGTCCTTGAGGCAGCTTGTCAAGAACTTGTCTCTATCTTCTTTACTGCCTCCCTTCAGATATTTTCACACATTGGTGGGTTTCCTTCTGAGCCTTCTTTTCACTCTGAGCAGCCCGCTCCCTCCAGTCTTTCCTCATACAAGGCAGGCTCCAGTCCCTCAATCATCTTAGTGACTCTTTGCTGGCCTCTCTCCAGTAGCTCCACATCCCTCTGGCCCTGGGAAGCTCAGAATGTATTTCTATGTAATTCCATATACATTTTGTGCTTCAGTTTTTGCAGAAGCTCCATGTTCATCCACACAGGACTCCTGATATTTCAGTTTCCTGCCCACTGGGATGGACAGCTCTTGAGCTTGGAGGACAAGACTTTTGATTACATACATACAATATATAATAATTAATTAGTACATAATAAATTATCTTTCTTGGTCTCCTTTCCTCTACAGGGCCAATGGTTCATGTTTATTACATGGTCATGCTTACTTCGTCCAAAGTTTATTTCAATGTTTACTTCATGCATTTTTATTTAACCTAAGTAGTCCATGTTTGCATCATTAACATAATCCTGTTAAAGTATCTATCTTCCATAATTTTTGAAATTACATTATATTTTTTTTCAATAATAGCCTTTAATTACTTTTTCCCCTAGTTAACAGGTAATTAAGAATGAAAGGACTATTGCCTATACAAAGCTTGTATTTTATTAAAACCTTCTTTCTGTTATTCACACTGCATACATGCTTTATAGAGGAGCCCAGTGATTCATACAGAACTAATTAGTGGCTTAATACCAAATGAAAATCTATCAAGAAACCCTAAATTTACACCACTGTACATGAGGTCAGAATTTGGCTTTTGGTATTTGTCATAAAGAGCAAGTCAAATGGCAGCCTTATACCAACCTAATCTAAAGATGAAAAGCATTCATTCCAGTCCATGATTTCAATATTAAAGCAGTGCATGGGGAAAGGTCATCATAATTAAAGGCATAGTGTAACACTGAAACTCTGAACAAGTGTTTGTGCTGCTTCTCTATCTCAAGATTTATGTGATTGACTCTTAATTGGAGACCTAGGGTTTCATTTCACAGCTTGGACAGATAGGCCATTAGATCTCAAACAGGAAGAAAATAGCAATAATTTGTGTGCATGTAATAGAGAATAAAGATACTTTTCGACCTTTTATGATGATTAATTAAAGAAAAAAAAGAAGTTTAAAATGCAGAAATTCAATATATTTGGTATAGTAGTTGTGTATTACTTTATGATGGCAAACAGGACAAAACCAAATCTTTAGCACATCCACACCAACAGATATGGGCATTATGGAATTTGCAGATGGATGGGTAACTCTGGCATTTCAACAAACTGATAGCTCTTGCTCATTTTTGGCTATAAAAAAGCCACTCAATAAAAAGTTTTATTGTAGATTTAAGCTTCTTTGGATACCACTGAGTATGGAAATATAAATGATGGCTTAGTTATATTGGTAATTAATGTAAGGCTGGATGACAAGGCATCATTGATCTGCCAAAACTGTGAGGCTGGGACCTTCAATCCAGCTGCCTACATCCTACCATCCAAAGCCTAGCAAGGTGAATTATAATGGGGGCCAAACTGGTGGATATCACAAATCTCAAGGCATTTCTGGATTGCTTGCATCTCTGTCCATGTTTGTGGAAAAAGAATCTTAATGGAGTGAAGACTGCCTTTGCAACTATGTTGATTTTTTTCTATTGTACAATTGTATTGTACAATAGAAACTTAGTAGATAAATAAATATCTTACCACATTGTGACATATTGTGATATTGTACAAGGGTTCTTCATCTCCTTTTTTATTTCTTTTTTTTTTTCCTACAAGAAAGTTGATTTCATTTGTAGGGAGCCTGACTATGAGACATAATATGTACAATCTCAGAAAGATTTTTGCAAACTTATGATAAAAGAAAAAAAATACCAGCAGCTCCAGACTACATCTGTTGTAATGTAATGAGTCCCTCACAAATCAGGCGGCCTGGGGCAAATGGCTTATTTTTCTTGCTTCTTTCATATGTAAGTAACTTCTTTCAGCTCAATAACTGAGCTTCTGGGCTTTTACTTTTAATGCCTTTCATTTGGTTTCTGAGGCTTCTATTTTCTTTCAGTATATTCCAAGGCCAATAAGATAACAGCTTTCAGAAATGTAATGAGCAAACTTCTCAGCTTTGCATTTGCAGAACTGCAGTTGGGGATGCTCAACAGAATATTAAACTGGAGAGTTATTATTCCACTATATCATCTCCACTCTTCAGATGAGACATACAGACACGAAAAAAGGGCATATCAATGTGGCAACTGAGCTGTGGGTGGATAAGCATAGTTAGATAGTGTGCAGTTGAAATCTAAATCCATCAATCAAATAAAATTAAAACCATAGTCAGCACCTTGTGTCATAATCTCTGTGAAGAGATAATCAAACCATTTGCTTCAGGTGGGAAGAAGGCAAGTGTGCTCAAACAATCTTGTGCTATTGATCCAGTGCAATTCTGAAAACAGCCCCTGCAGTGTAATCTCTAAAGCTTGACAGATTGCATTAGTAGATACACTGAGATCACTGAGATTACCTTCCACATCAGTAAAATAAAACATATCAAAAATAAAATAATAACATTCTTTAGAGTAGGAAAATCATGGATTAGAAAATACAGAGAGGGCATGCATATGCTTTCCATCAGTGAAGTATCTGAATACAACACCCTTTTGAGTGCAGGAAGCTCACACATTTGGGTAAATAAGTGCTTGGCAGGTGTGGGAAATGAGGCCCACAGATCCATGTAGCCTCTCAGAATGCCTGCATCAAAAAACTGAACTGACTTGCTCAAAAGTCAGGATATACAAATCTTTTATTACTTTTTTTCCTATAGCCCCTTGCTGAAAGCAACAGGCAAGTCACAAGGCATTATTGTGATTTCTGACCATTTTTAAGATAATCTTAGCAAGCAAAAATCTTAACTACTTAATTTCAGGTTTAAGTGAAAATGTCAATAAAATGAGCTCACAAAAGATTCAGCAAATAGCTGCATGTATAGGCACTCACATATCTCTAGGTTAAAATATGAGTTGCAATTGGGCTGGGAAAAATTATGCCACACACAGTTCTGCTGAGTTACCTTGCTATATGAATGGTGCAATTTGACAGAGCTTGGATAATTTTTTTGTAGAACTCTGCTGCTTTATACAAGAAGAAAAATTGACTTTTCAACTTCACTGACTTTATATTTTATTTATTCACTGACTTAATTTATATCACCAAGTTCACAGCATCACTGGACTTTCAAAGTTGAAACTCTAATAAAAACTATTCACTTTCATATTTTGTGCATTTGCAGCTATAGAGAACAGCAGATAAAGATTTTTTTTCTTGTTGCAGTTTCTTTATGTAGGCATTTATAATGTATGACAATATCTTGAAGGGATAAATCAGTAAAATTTAATTTGGTCACTCATGACTGTAAGGGAAAGAATACCTGAAGTCAAGTGTTTCTTTCAGCTTCATAAAGTAAATGGACTTTAGTTTTCATCTGAATAGAACCTGACTTCTCATGCTTTCCATTTCACCTCCTTATTTTAGAGACAGAATGGAATGAAGTTCAGATGATCTTTCTTTTAAATTAGGCCAGAGTTGAGTTTGTTTGAAACAGATGAAACTGAAAGAGAACTGAAACCTTAAGCAGTTTAAAAATAGACTAACCTTCATGCAGTAATTGAAATTATTGCTATATTCTTCAATCCCAAATCCTTCCACCTTCCCATTTTTCCTTTCTAATGTTTGATTTTAAACATTTGCATATTTGGCCTAGAGGAAGGGGAATATAAGACCAGAAGCTTCATCAGTGCTTCATTGTGCCGTGAATTCATCACAATGTTTATACCACTGTAAGCTGCCTCCCCATGGGCCTGATCTGAGGGACAAAGGAAATTCTGTGCTGTGACTCCAGGCTCAAGGAGGGACTCAGTGCCAGGTGTGAGGAATTTGTGCAGAAAGCCATGGGAGGATGCTGTCCTGCTGCCTGCAGATGCAGTCCTTGGGACACAAAAACCCTGGAGCAGCTGTGAGGAAGCAAAATGTTTCCTGATGCTACTTTTTACTTGGCATTTTCAGGCTTGCTGATACTGAGGAGCTGTTTAAATCCTCATTCTGTATTTCACAAGAACGTGCTTGCAAGGAACATTTCCTTGTCATAGGTATACTGGAACCAGCACTGAAGATTTCTATTAATTTAAATATTTTTATGATGCCACTTTACTCACAGTAAAATGGCTTACTTCTCTACAGTGCCAAGCTCCTATTTCTACATTTTTTCCCTGCATTTTCTGCATTTAGAAAGTCATATTCCTTCTTTTAAGTCATCACATTAAAAAATTTCCTCTGTAAAGATATATTTGTATTCTAAATTTGGCAGAATAACTGGTGATGAACATGTATGGTAAACACAGAGAAGATTCTAAGGTCACATCCTCATGGGAAAAGCTAAGCTTGTCTCTTGGGTTTTGCTATCAAATAGATGAAATTTAAGTAAATGGAGAGATCATTTTAGTCCTTGAAAATGCATCAGTTGGAATGGGCAGAATAAGAGGCTGCATATGAGAAATTCTGTGTGGGAGATTTCACAGTACACTGATGATCCAGAGTCCTGTCCTTGATTCTCTATGAACATGGCAAAAGGTTTTGCATACTAATGCAGTTTTTTCTCTTATGACAGAATGATTTTCTCCAGGCAATGATCAGTCATGTCTTCAATGTTCAGATTTTCCATGAATTGTACTCTCAAACATATTAAACAGGATTGCTACTAATTTTTTTTTCCTTGCAATTTCAAATGCAATTATTTCAGTTTCTTGTGGACATTTTGTCAATACAGTTATGTGGAAGTCCTGCTAAAATCTCTAGTATACCTCTGTAATTGAATCAGATCACGTTGTCAGTTTGCAAGGAGAAATTTCTGCCAGTTCTGCTGGTGAAAACTGCTTAAAAATTACTCATATGACAAGCCAATGGAAAATAATGAATTACTTATGCGGCCAGCTAAGCTTTCTTGGGAGAGGAACAGAGGGTGATGTTTCTTTTCAGCTTTTCTAAGCCTAGACCTGAATATCTGCTGTAATAGAATCCAGGAGTGGATAGACCATTTCACTGATCCCATTTAACATCTCTTTTCTCTCTAGTATATTTTAGCTGGCCTGTAGTGCTCTATCACTTCTTTAACTAGAATAACTTTGCATAATGTGCTAGCTCTAGCAAATACTGAATTGTGTAAAAATAGCCTTACCTTGAATTACTGAATGCAAGGTTATATAAGTTGTTAAATATGGGATAATTATTCTACCGCAGGATCATCAGTGGCCACATGTGCTTCACATAAGTGAATGGAAAGATTTAAATTCACTGTGTTAAGAACAGGTCTCTAATGAGCTCTTAAAATTTTAATACCTGAACAGAAAATGTGTTCTGCACACACATCAGCTAAGGACAAAACTGCTAAACTTGGTATCTTGAAAATCTTCAAAAGAAGAGGAAACTGAGAACATGTGAAATAATTGGCTAATTCTGTGACAAATTTCAATACATAGCTGTGAAGGGGGTGAGAGAAGTTCCCCTCCCCTCAAACTTCTGCTGTTGCAACAGCCCACAGTAACTTGGCCACACAACCTCACAAGGAATTGGCCTTTGGGAACTTCATCAGTTAACAGAGAGGAAGGGAGAAGGTACCTATGGAAAGTCAGAAAGAGCACAAAAGATGTGATGATTCAGCAAAACTAAACTCACAGATTTGCCTGTCTAGAGTGGGACTCTGTTCTTTATTCAGTCACAATCTGCACAGCAAGTAGCATATGGGCTGGGGGTGAGGGGGCATCATTTGTCATCTACTCACTAACTTGGTATATAGCACATTTTTTTCTATCTTTTCAATACATATGAAGTTAAAAATTATTTGAAAATTAATAAGGGGAAAACTGATCTATTTCTTTTTGTCTTGCAAAGCTTGCAGTTCTCTGCACCTGACTGGGGGGGAAGGAAAGTATGAAGTAATGGCAAAATTCCTAAGGGCATTCTTTCAACTTGGCAATCAAAAAGGAATATTATCAATCAATTACATTTTCTGCTAGAATGCCCTTATATTATAGGAAAAAAAGCTAGACAAAAGACTTGAAAAATGGAAAAATCTCCTAAACACCTTTCTGATTCATATTGACCAATGCCACTGCACTTATCTTCAGGCTGTGAAAATTGCCTGGACCATTCTGTCAATATTCAGAAAGTCTAATTCAGCCCCAAAAGGAACAGAAATTTGGAATTTAATTAGAGTTAAATTTTTGCAGGGAATATATTTGGACAAACTCAACAAATATAAACATTCTTAATTAAAAATTTTGCACAAATTTATTATCAAAATTCCAATTTTCTGAAAGATTCCAAAAGCTAAGAGTATTTTTTTCATTATTTTAAAATAAGTTGTTTGTGCAATATCAGCAAAAACATTCTTGAAGTCTTAGTTCAGGTCAAGACACATTTCTAGCAATACTTAGTCACCACAATGAAAGTGCAATTCAATCTGATGAAATTTGTTCAATGCCTCTGTGTTAGCCCTGGAATTAGATGAGATGTTCAAAATACACATAAAAAAATATGAGAAAGGGTTATTTCAAATGAAATATTTGTGTTCTTTTTAAAATTTTGTCCTTCTGTATGTAAGTATTTTCATAATATGGTATTTGATCTGTGGTGTACATGTATAATAAAAATAAAAACTAGAAATGAAAAATTATTAGAATCAGCTACTGTGTTAACATAGTTTGAAAATAAAACTATTTCTAGTACTTTGTGTGTCTTGGATTAAAGAGAAAAAGCCATAAAATGAAGGAAACATATCATGTCCTACTTATATAGTAAAGAGTTATTCAAACCTTAGCAAGGTTTGTGCACCTGTGTCACATTCTATGACAAGTTCTAGTGTCCACACATAATCCTTCCACTCTTGTTAATATAGTACAATTCTTAGGGAGAAAAAAGGATTCCATAAGGTTTTATCATCAAGTTGTTTGTCTGACCTTCAGCTCACAGATGCTTGCATATTTTTTTTTATTTTATTCCTTGCTAAATATTTTAGAATCCTAAATAATTACCTTCTCATCTAAAGTTTTAAATATGCAGAGACTGTCATTATACTTGTCTGTATCTATTGGCTGAAATAAACACAAACAAGAATTTTGTTGGGATTTTGTTATTAATTCTGACTGCAATTTTTTGTGAGCTTTGGTCATTTTG
This sequence comes from Agelaius tricolor, assembly GCF_023055355.1. Classification (NCBI taxonomy): domain Eukaryota; kingdom Metazoa; phylum Chordata; class Aves; order Passeriformes; family Icteridae; genus Agelaius; species Agelaius tricolor. Next base: position 10,237,404 of record NW_027269266.1, on the reverse strand, counting down.
ACAATAGTGAAAGCACAAACAGTAGCATCTGCCAGAGAATATTGTGAGTAGCAACACATCAAACAGCAGACAAGGGTGGAAGAAATCTTAGCAGTCCAGAATTACATTTTTACATAATCATCTCACTTTGTTAAGTTGAAATCTTTGAATCTGAACGACAGTTCTTGAAATTCACTTCACTTTTATTATTGAATTCTGCTTTTTTATTTTTTTCTTTTGGGTGCAATAAAGCTCCAGATTTCCAGTTCCAATTATTTAATTACTAGGTCTATCATATGACAGATATAATTTATGAAAATAGATTGCATTTAATTATTCAGGCAAGGTCTATTCATTATAATCTTCTTGAAAATGCAGATAGAAACTCCTTAAAAATTTGTAATAGTGTGCTATTAGGAGCTGTTAAGCTCTTCACTACTGGCCCCATCAGGTACTGTAAGTTCAGGGTCTTTCATTGTGTCACCTGCAACTGAAGTGTGCTCCTTTAGGCATCTCTTACACCTATAGAGCATGGAGGAGGCAGTCAGCTGATTGAACAGAAGAGGAAAACAAACAAAAAGAAGCTGTGTCTACAGTAGGTCTCCAAGAACCCAGAAAACAGTTCTCAAAGGGGTTTTTTTGTCAGTCAGTGAAAAGGAGAAGCCATCAGCCCACAACTGAAGGTACTTTCTGGTCACTGAAATCAGTTACCTGGTGGTCAATATGAGGTAGAATCAGGAAAAGATTCTTTTCCCCACCTTCTCCCCACCCTATTCAGGCACAGAAAAAGACAGGATGGAGTCTTGCCAAGCCTCCTCGCTGTGCCTTGAAGGACTCATGAACAGTGTGGGCATGGTGAAAGCCGATCCCGTGGGATGAGCTGCAGGCTCACCTCGCTGAGTCAGACATCTCATCCTCTGCACCTTGGCCAGAACTGCTAGGGCAGCTTATCCAAAGTAAATTGGTAAATGTTGCAATACTGCCAATCACTCGCAAAATAAAGTACAGAAAAGCAACTTTTGGATATTTTATAGATTTTTGTTGGAATAGGAAATCTGGGGAGACATGGAAGTGTAACTGCCACTCATAAGGCTTGGGGTCTCCATTGCCATCTGCATTTTGTTTCTGAAATGCTTGTGCATTGCATGCTTCAGACTGAACTCATGACAGTCACCTTGAATGGGACAAAATACCTTAGGAAAAACAGAGATTGCAAGAACTGCTTTCAATGACTGAAAACAAAAATATGTCTGGCTACTTGCCAAAATTACTTGTTCCTGAGTGGAACTGGAGAAAAGCCAAAAAATCTGGCAGCTTTGATCTGAACGCAAATATTATCACAGAGCTCTCATCAAAACTTTGTAAAAAATAAAGCCATACCATGGGAGCGAAGACATCATCCAGTTACACAAAAGCCATTTTGTCCATTTTCCCTAGGAAAAGTTAGAAAGCAGAAACTACTCCTTTGAGTGTGCATGGGTTTTAAAAACAAAGCCAAATTCTTTCTCACTGGAATTGTATCTCAGGTGTTTCTTACCACAGCTCTTGTCCAGCAAAATATGCATCTGCCCCAGATTTGAGAAGTGCAGTTAGGCCAACTTAACAATGCTGAGCATTTTAGCTGATGCCTGTATTCAGCTCTAATTTTTGGCTCAATTTTAAAATTGGATTGAGTGATCTAGTTCACAGTCTGTGTGCTCAGTATGTTTAAGGATGGACTATAAGCACTAAATCTTGATAAAACTATTACTCACAAATCCTCAGAAGAACAAATAACAGTTATTCCTGCTGCTTCTTAATATGTGTGACTATAAACATGCATTTCTGCTAGATTGCAACTCCTCCATTCATCCAGGTTTAAGGTGCCATTTGTAATGGAATCAGTAGAGGCTGAACCCAAACAACTGAGAGCAGAATTACTCCAAATTGCCTTAGTCTCAAATTGAACCAGATTTACCTATCACTTATGTTGCACAGTCAGGTGGCCCTATTTCCTAGCCCTGCAATCAGAACACTATTGACCAGCAACAATAGTTTCATTTCATGTCATGGAAATGAATGGCCCCTGCAGTACAGGGGGACTTTTTGCTGGATTTTTCTGGTTTTGTTGTTGTTGTGGTGGTAGTGATGGTGGGGGTTGTTGTTTTGTTGTTTTTTATTTATTTTTTTAATAAATTTCAGATAATTCACTGAAATAAGAATCCTGAACTAATAGATGAGGAGCTTAGGCATGAAGGTGTTGAGCAATCTGTGAGAACTATCTTTCAGCTTTCCGAAAACTTTGGAAATGTTCACTTTCTTTCAAGAGTGACTTATAATTAATTTATAATTTTGTTTATAGCACTGGTAGCTCTTTAGGAGCCTTTAGTACCTAGGCTTCTCTTCTTGCATGGGAGCATGCATGCAGTAGTAGTTTGCTGCTTTTCAGTCCTCTACAGTAAAGTGTGGCATGGAGATCACCCCAGTTTCCATTTAATTGTTTGTTGTTTTTTTTAATTTCCTGAGAAAGTAATTCCCAGGCATATGATTTTTATAGGGTCAAAGGTAGATGAGGTGAGTCCCATGATGACTCCCTTTTCCATTCATGAAAACATTTCTCCACTTTTCCTTTCTATTGTTGCTCTAGAATTTCTATCAACAAGTAAGGCACAGTCCCTAAGTTTGAAATTCTGTGGCACTCAGTGTAATAGGGAACAACTTCAATATGTGTTTTTCATACAGCACCACAATTAGGAAAAAAATTGTTTCAGGGAAAAAGTACTCTAAACCAAAATGAATAAAGACAACAAAAATAAATATTAAGGTTTAAGACTGTAATTTTAAAGGTCACTGATCTATGCATATTGCAATGCATTACCCTTGGTGCAGAAATCTTTGTCAAAAATTTTAACATGGGCATGCTGCAGGTTGTTGTTTCCTTCTACATTGTAATTTGGTTCTATGATATACTTGTTACCTAGGAAACAGATTTATGAGGAAAGTATGGGTGATTGTGTAAGGACTGACTTGGATTTTTGGTTTTAGAGTGAGAGTTTTTTTCAATTTTTCAGAAGCTGAAAGTATATTTATGTTGCTAAATGTCAAAGAATTTCCAAAAATCTTCTAGGCTTTCATATTAGTTTAGGTACATAATACTACAATTACAAAACATAATAAAGACTAAGATTTTTATAAGACTCCTAATAAACTGTACGGCCATGTACATATTGAGCAGCTCATTATCAACACTGATGAAGTCACTGATTTATTCTTGCCATGATTATTCATGATACTACAAACTTTCTAAAAGCTTTAGCTGATCTAGTCATAAAAACCAGGAATTTCTACCATAAAAATTCAGGTTTTAAGAAATGTCTTGTATTCAGCTTCCAGCCTGTATCACATTGCATTCTGGTGGTTTCAGTACATCTATTTAGACCACAATGAATTAGACCTTAAAGGAATTCACTTATTATCTTGAGCAAAGTGTTTTAGTTTGGAAATAATTCCCACTTAATTTGATTCAGATAAACTAAAATTTTTATGCTATCACAGGTTGTTCTGACATATATTAAGATGTGGAACATGACATTTTCAAGGGAGAAAGGCACAAATTTTAAAGGGGTATTAAAGGTACTATACGTGCATGCATTACACTTGTTATAGTTTTTAAAGATCTAAACCAATATATTAATTCATCAAAGTACTTCAATGAAAGAAGTATCAGATATGTAAGCAATAGTAAAAGTGAAGTATATTATCCTATAAATTTCAAGTAAGATTTTGAGTATGGAATAATTCTTATGCTGGCAAAAACCTTTGCTTTATAAAATTTCATTATCCTTTTTGGCTATCTGCTTTCATTAGTTCACTCTCTGCAAGCAGCATGGATAATGTCTCTATAATGCATTAAGACACAAAGCAAATTAGCACAGTTGCTATAATTTAAATCCAGTAAATTCCTAAAATAGCTTCCTACAAATTCTACTAAAACAAAGCAGAAAGGCCAAAAAAGTGTACTCCCATATGTTGAAAAACCTGTACATAGCTTTTATTTACTTTATCACTTGCCAATAATATGACTATGCAAAACTTATGGTAATAAAAATCTATAATTCAAGCCTCATGATCACTTGTTGAATTTTCAAATATTGCAAGAAATTACTGCTGTGCAGGATTGAAAGGTCACCCAAAAATACTGAAAATTTGTAGCCACCTCCCTTTTTTACCATTTATCTCAAAATTTGGGAGACTTCACACAGATCCAGTGGCCATTCCTATGGTTTTACTTCCATTTTTCTCTTTTATATCAGTTTTTCATAGATTACCTAATCAGTTTTGAATAAAAAATTCCAATAGTAGTGTCCATATGGCATTATTTCATTTTCTTGAAACCTTTCAAGATATTTATGGCAGTTTTAGGCCTCAGTGATAAAATGTTTGGACTTATTGAAAACTATAAATCAAGGGATTGCACTTTTTTTTTTGCCTATAAATCTCAACTGAGATGCAAAACAACCTTGTATTATGAAAAAAAAAATCTGTTTAGTGCTTATGCAACTTATAAATATTTCAAACCCTATGCATGAATGAAGACAACATTCTTTTTCTTAGACTCAGAGATTTAATGAAGCAAAGAACTTGCCTAATATTGCAATCTTTGGGATACTTTTGTTAAAAACTGAAAATGAACCATGCTTATTTTATTTATTTATAGCACATTTTGTTTTAATTTAACAATAATCTGCAAGGTTTAGTTCTATTATATGTTTGGTTATACTCTGGATTTACCCTCAGGTATATTTGTATATTTGTATATTACAGTGGAAGTCCAGAACAGGAACTGTGAGTCATCTTCCACTGTAATATACAAAGGATACATGTAATTTACAAAAATAACTGGCCTGTTTCTTCTATAAAATCTGTTACAGCTATTTCACCTTTCAGGCCTCCAACTCCCTTAAAAACATCAAGTAATCTAATGCAAAAAAAGTACTAACAAAGCTGGTGTGATTGCAAAATCAAGAGGTGGAATGTAAAGCATTTAAAGATTGGGAAATAATTTACTCTTCTTTTCAGAACAACGTTACCTTGGGGTTATTTCATATAAATCTTCTTTTGGATACAGACTTTGGTGGTTTACAATTTATTATCTAATATCATCACCTTAAATACATAGGACAATCAACACATCTAAGAATAATTGTTTTTCTTATTAAAAATATTTTTTATAATTTTCCATTTCAAAAAGTTGTATACTTTTGCATTTACAATTCCATATCTATGTTGGACACTCAGACTACACCCACTAGGAAAACCATCTCTGTGGGGCTGGGCATTTTTTGGTTAGGTTTTTTGAGCTAAAAGAAGATCAGGTTTTTGGATCAGTGGACAATATTTATCACTTGTACGGGAAGGAGCAGAGCTCCTCCTGAAAGGTTTTGCTTGGCTCCAACATTGCAGAGGCAGCGGGGTTGGGCAAGGCACGCCCTGTCCCAGGCACTCCTCTGTGTCCTCCCCAGTGCTCCACAGGAATCACACAGTCACAGGAATCATCTCTGTGACTCCCTGAGATGGCTCAAATTGTAGTTTGGCCTGACCCATCGGCTCTGGCAAAACTTTCCTCACTGAACTCTCGTGCCAGAGAATCTGCCCCTGTAACCAAAACCACAATAAAAGCAGCAGGGCTGTGTCCAGTAGCATTAAAAAAACTTCTTTTTTTGTTAAGGACTTCATTCTAACCATCGGATAATTTTGGAATTTTTTTCCATTTTTCAGCCTGAAATTTCTTTTAAGTGAAAAACCAGCATGCCATATTCACTTTTCCATTCATCTCTTCTCCCACCCTCTTCCACCTACCCCTTCCTTTCCCTTCTAATTCATACAGAGAAATGGATCTGGAACTTACGGTCAAAAGGGGAAGAACTGGATACATCAGAATTAAATTTAGCTGCTGCTCTCTCTCCCTTGCAGAGGAGAGTAATGTTTTTGTACATTAAATTAAGCTGTTGGCTTTTGGGGTTTGTTTTACAATGGTTTATCTTTTAAAGGAAAAATCAAATAAAGCAATGATTTAGTGCATGTAAACATGTATTTTAGAAAATAATTAAAATATTCCCTTTTATTTAATAATCTGCACATGAAAATAAATTTTATTCTCTGTTTTTTATTACTGGTAAAATCAATTATTCAGAAAAATAACATTAATTACAATTAGAAATACACCACTTGAAGTGTTGGTTGGTTACAGCAGCATCCCTGAAATGTAGGGATAGATTGCATTGCATTTACTCCAGAATTACTCTTTTGAACAAAACTCAATCTGTTTTTCTGTTAACAATATATTTAGCAATGTAAGAAGGACTACAGACTACAACATTACACCCTATGAGATAAGGAAGGAGTTTGCTCAGGTGTGTGAGTGGAAAATAACCCAACATATTAATTGACTGCTGTGTTGGTGTGAGTTAGCTTTAGACAAGGGATTGCTACTAAAAAACCTCCTCCTCTTTTTATAGGCAGCATATAATGGAAAGAAATCAACAGTTATATTTGCTGAAAATCAAATCACATCAAATGCACCATCCCTTCTGATGTCATTAGAAAAAACACTTTTAATGTCCATTTACACTTCTGGGAGGAAAATCCCTGATCTCATCTGCACCATTCATTGAACCTTTAACAATAGTAGTGAGGAGTGACATTGAACACTGTGAAATTCATAAACTGGATATTGCTCTCTGAAAGTTTAAGGTGTATACAGGGTTTTTTTTTGCTGCCTTGTAGGACATTCAGAAACTTATCTGGTTAGCAGAGTGAGAAAAAAATAGCTATTCCATAAGATCTCTGGATTCCCCAGCAAATACATGAGAAGAATCTGCCAAACATTTTCTTCCTCTTTGCTTCATGTCATAAAAAACTGCTGTAAAAAATGAAAAGTTCAGCTACTGAAAGAATGTATCTAATTACTATAAAAAATCAGAAATGACACAAACACTTTCTATCACTGTTTCTGAAAGATAGAAGAAGTGTATTTTTTTGTGAATACTGAGAAAGAAAAACCTTTTTAGACTTGTGAATATCATGTCTAGGTATCTTTACTTCCTTGAGAAAACTCTCTCTTCCTCTCACAGATGATAACCATTCTAGAACAATTTTTGTTGTTCTTTACTAATTGAAACTCTTGAGATTAGATCTAATTATAACTGTATTTTGTTCTTTTCTGCTTTTACTTTTCCTAAGCAAACTGTCCTGGTTTTCACTTCAGATAGGCTTCCTTTGAGTGTTTAAGTGGCTTTAAAGTTCAAGAGTTTCCTCTGTTGCTTTCCTTTATGCATGTTTCTATAATGTTTTTGATAAATTACCGCTATGATCAATGTTGCATTCTGCTGTAACATTTTCACCAAGTTTTCAATTATTTTTTAAATCTAATTTAGAAAGAATGTTACCATGAGCAATCCAAAATATCCCTCTAGCTCTGCTTTCTGTCAGCAAACAGAGTACGAAATTCACTCTCAATATTATCCTTGAATATTAAGAGTGAAATTATCTTGAAAATTGTCCTTGGGCTTGGTGATCTGCATCTGTGGAGATTTTCAAGACTCATCTGTATCAATCCCTAAGCAACCCCAGGTGAACTTTTGTTGACCCAGTTCCGAGCACCTCCTGGATTTTCTGTCACCCCAATGACTCCGTGCTGCTGTGATTTCCTGAGTGAGGCCAAGACCCTGCAATTTCTCTCCCTGCAATCTTTCCTCAGGTTCTGAATAAAAAGAGGGCAAAAAGAGCCACTGAAGAGCTCCAGAGCATATTGCTTAGTCAGTTTTCCTAGTTCTCCAAATTTCTCAATAATCACAGTCCCAGATTCTCCTATGCTTTGGCTGGCACTCAGGGAAAAAAAAAAAGTGTAACTCATAATAACTCAAAATTGTGATTTAGAGAACTATAAAGATCTATGTCAACTTTATTATCTATGTCAACTTTATTATCCCTTTTCTGTTATCATTACTAGGAGACTTTCAGGATGTCTGTCCCTCCTTTTTTCCAGACAGGAAAAATGAGTAAGTGAATACCTCTTTTTTTATTTTCCATTCCTTCATTTGCTCCTGATAAAGTGACTTTCAAATATATTTCATTTGTTTGCTCATAAATTTGAGATTTTTCTTATACTTACCTTGCTTTTCCTTAAATTATATTGATAATAATTATAAAAAATAAATTTGCATCTATTTTGTACAACAATAACTACTATAATAGGCTATCACAGCTTCCAGCAGCAAGCAATAAATTTGTTGAATGTTTTTAGAAGCCACTGCTTGAAAGAAGAGGCAGAAAAATATTAGGTATCATAAGAAATCAAAAACAAATTAAGCAGGGAGACAGAAAAAGATCCAGCATAAATCTATCAATAACAAAATGAAATATCACTTCAAGAATTAAAAATGGCTTAATACAGACTTTTTCTTAGGAATCACTCATTTAAAGTTTATTAGGTCTTGATATTGTTAAATTTGTCTCATGTTATGACCCTTTGAAGAGATGTGTATGTTTTCATCTCCTGACAGGGAATTCTAGGAAATACATCCAAAAAATGTATATAAGAAAACTCATCTTCCCCAAATGTGTCTAAGTTGTGTAAAACAAATATCTGTAGATATTTAGCTCTTGTAAAATTATTACCCTAATTACTAATTACCTAAGAAGTAACTATTAGAAGTAAAATTAATATGAATTGGAAGTAAATTATTTCTTATGGGTCTTTTTTTGTTTGCAAATATATAATTTCCCCCCTAAATATCTCTTTGCTATTTTTAATTTTATGCTTTATACATTCTGAAATTCAATGCAATTTGAAAGAACTTCCTTATTTAGAAAGCAACCATATATACCACCAAAAGAAGAGATTTGATGACATAAAGACTGGCATCTGAGTTCTTATAATTATTCCAACCCACTGGTTGTATTTATTTCTCTGTTGGATGTTGGCACTCTATTACGCCATTTTCTTCCAAACTTTCCATATTCTAAACATTACTGTAATCTTTCCTTCTTCTTTTTCCCATCTAGGACATTTACCATTTACAGCTGTGCCTGGAGCCTTTAGGCTCCATCTTACTGCACCTGATTGCTGAGTTTTGGGAGCATTGGGCTCAAAATGCAGAGCAAATTAATCTCTTTTTTTATCTTGGCGGACAAGACTGACAGACATTTTCCAGAGTTGTTCTCCTTCCCAGTGTTTGCAGTTGGACAGAAAGGGGCATGAGGAGATGGGTTCAATCAAGTATTAACAGATCAATTACTTGCATCTGTTACAGTCCAGTGTTAAAGCTGAGAAAAACTCAGACCAGATCAGATCCCTGTTGCCCTCCTGGAAACACTGACTCCATGACCAATCCCATCCTGTCCCCTATTCCTCATCAGCTCTACCTTCATTTCAGAGGCACAGCCAAAGAGGCACTGCCTCTGTTAGCAGCCAGTTTTATGTGTATCACACATCCTGCTGTTCACTTCAGCTTCTCTGGACTACAGCTAGAATCTTTAATTTTTTTTCCTTGTTTGACAGGGGTTGGCCTCTTCATGTTATTTGTTACCTAATTCTAGAGGAAAAAGAATCACAGTAGCCAGGAGCACAGTTACTTTGAGGCTCAGCCAGGATGCACAATGATGTATCATTAATATTTTACCAAAGGGCTTTTTCCTCTGGCCAGCAGCACCTCGCTCCTGCTCCTTGCACCTTGCTCAGATCATTCAGCTGTAGCCAGCACTGGATTGCAAACAGAGGGCTCTTAATGTGCTCCTAACAGAAAAAGCTTTAAATACCAGTTAAATTTAAAAAAGGTAAGCTAGTGTCAGTAACTGTGACAAGGAGAGATAATGATTCACCAGACAGAAGGGCACATTTTTTCCTACCCTGTTGTTTGCTCTTCTACTCAGAGCAAGTAGAGGTATCAAATTATGCCTCAAAACTCTTTGGATTCTTTTTTTTTTCCTCTAATGTTAAATAAGACCCATATAAAAAATTGCTGCAAGTACTTTAGCTTTGTAGGTGATTCATCTCACAGGAATTATTAGAGAAAAAATATCTTCATGAACTGCATTCATTGAGGTGATTTGGTGGTTTTCATGTATTGTTATTTATTAGCATTTCACAGACACTCATAATAATTGCTCAAAATCCATAATACTGTCATAAATCTAGAAAAAAGTTTACTTTATCCTCTCACTTTTTGTTACACACTTTACTCCTATAAATCTTTACCATTTCTTCCAAAAATAGAAAGAATATCCCATTGCATTTCTCTGAAGCAGAAAAAGGCTGTGGTGTTACAACTACATCTGTGATTTTGTCCATGGCACTAGTCCTTCTGCTTCAATTAAGTGGAAGCCCCCGCTCCACTGGAAGATCTAAATTCAGTTTGGATACTGATTAAAAGCTTGTTGCTCTCAGGGGAAAAATGATTTGGTGGCTGAATTGCTCGGTTGTAGCACACTGCTGCAAGCTGATTCTGCATATTTCTGGTTGTTCATATTGACATTATTTTCCAACTGGCGATCTCTGTGTTCACAGTTCATTTACACTTGATGCCCCAGAGATTGTTTTCTTGAGCAGGCATTTTGTAAAAATACAGTGAATTAAATCCAGTTCTCTGCTGTGCTTTGGATTCTGTATTCTCATAAAAGCACTTTATAGACAAGGACCCTTTTTTTCCTGACAATTAATCCCTTAATTCTGGTTCATGTGCTTACTCCAAAGTTTCTGTTCCTCTACAAATGAGAAACGTGAGTTATTATTTGGGTTTGGGTTTTTGGAGGGTTTTGTAAGAATTTGGCTTTTGTGGCTTTTTTTAGGATATGTTAATGTTATTTGTTTTCCAGATCTGCCCTATACCTTCACTAATCGCTTGAGACACAGCACAAGAATGAATTATTATGAACTGTCTTTCTGTCTCCTGACAGGTTTGCTTGAAAAGCAGCTTGCCTGAAGCTGAATTCATTGCTATTCCACTTATCTCCAAGTCAGCAAGGGACAGTTTTACAAATCTCTAACATAAGGCATGAAATGGAATTCAACAGCAGCACTGATTTTCTTCTTTGTGATTGGTTCTGGCCAAATGAATGGAGGCTGGTGGACTGCAAACACAAAGAGCACATTTTGGAGTGTTTTCTTGAAATGTTAACTTTCTTAAAATCAGTCACCCCGTGAGAAAAACAGTAATCTCATAGAGAATCAACTCTCCCTGATTTATCTTTCCTTGTATGTGCTTCAAAATGCAACCTTAGGGTGAAACACTCTGAAAGCTGATTGCTTTTACTGATGTGTGTGAGCCATATTAATATTTTTGACCATTACATCTGTAAGACACTACTGCTAATAAACTTTCTTTTAAGAAAATATGAAATCAGCTTACAATCACTAAAAGACATTACATTTTCTCAAGGCAGAGTGCTTTCCTGTGCAGGGATGGTCTCAAACACATTTTCCTAATAACAGCATTGTTAGTAGTAATTGATTTATACTCATGGCTTGAGTCCCATCCCTACACTTACATGAACAGAAACCAAGTTTTTCAATGACATATCTATGTTATTAACTACTTGTGATGACATGAAGGTCTTGATGACACAATCATCTACATAACCATACAATCAGAATGGGCCCTAGTGCAGTTCATCTGCTGTCCCAAACCACAGGCAAGGGCCAAGCCAGTCCTTATGATAAAGCCCTTGCAGCAGTCTGAGTATGGTCACCTCTGATCACTGTGCAATTTGGGTTAACTTTGCACATCTGAGTTCTGTCACATGCCTTTAGATCTAGAGAAGGTTTTATCTCTATTTTTAGTAGTAACAAAGAAAGTCAAAGTCTTCTTCCATCAGGGAAGAGTTTCAGGCCTCTCCTGATATGGCCCTCCTGCTTGTCAGGAGCAGAGACCCAAATAACCAGAACAGTCTTACCAATTAACTTAGTAAGGTTATTGGCTTTGCTTTGGCTCTTGCATCTTCCTAAAGCAACACTTAAACACTGAAAGAATCTTCTTTTTGTGCTCATCCTACAACCCCTTACCTGAAGATTGCCTGCTGAACACTTGTGGCAAGGAGACAGGACCCTAGACCTGTCCTAATCCTTGGCACAGCTTTCAAACCTGTGTGTTTAGAAATAAGCCAGCAGTGACTCTGTGCCTGGGTGTGCTTTGTCCATGCTGAAACATTCCTTGAACTGTGGTGTCATTGAGGAGCAGGGTCAGAGACCAGAGACATGTTTAAAGAGTGTTATCACATGCCAGCATTCGTGACTCCTCAGTTAGACCTGCAGCCTTTAAGGGTCCTGTTGCCTCATGGCAGCTAAAACCTGACCTCAGACTGCTACAGCTCATTCACCTGCCCAAGGACTTTGAGATTTGTCACAGGCAGAACCTGACTCAGAGTGTTTTATATGCAGGTGGAGTGCACTGAAATTCTGTAGATATAACAGAATTATATAGAAACATAGAAACAGAATAAGCTGAGCTGGAAGAGACCCATCAGGGTCATCAAGTCCAACTCCTGCCTCTGCACAGGGCATTCCAAGAACCACAGAGTCTTGTCCAAACATTTCTTGAACACAGATACTCAGAAGCTGCCTTTGCTCTCAATCTCTATATGAGACAAGAATTATGGGGAAAAATTTCAAATCAGTCACGAGTAAGCTAAGTCCACCCTTTTTTTAAAATTGTTTTTTTTTCTTTTTCCAAAGAGTACTTGTAATTATTCAGAGAAAATTTGGAAGTTAGACTGGAAGTAACTCTTTATTAAAACCAACAAGATGCTCTTTGTACAATTTAGAGTTTAACATTAGCAAAAAGGACTGAAGTCAAAATGCAAAGCTTAAGAGTGTTTGCAACTGTAAAATTTTCTAGCATTGTAACAGAATAAGAGACTGGTAACTGCAAATTGCAGTACTAATCCTTAATGTAATTTAACAATTACTAATGCACAGTAAGTTTTTTCTATTATTTTCTTTTTAGTTTCATCAAAAAGACCAGATCAAGTGCAAACTGCTATTGTAAGGATTTTTAATCAAATGCAATTATATAATTAATGATACACTACTAAGCCATGGCAGTCCAATTACCATTGATAAACATTTCTTCAGGGGTCTCTAGCTTTTCATAGTGAAGACTGGCAGAGAATGGATTCCTATTAGGCAGCTCAGAGCCCCTTGGGCTCTGTCATAGATAAATAGAATTTTACATGCTTGTACTGCTCTTGTCTTATTCTAACAGCTCCCCTTCTAGTCATACTAAATAAGTTAGGCTTATTCTGTTGAAGACAACTTAAATTCTGCATGAATGCTATAACCAGCAAATGCAAATGCTGGAGCACAACAGTGTTACACATTGTGTTTTCCTCCAGTACCAGCAAATTTCAGGTTAAAAAAATTTCACTGCATTTGAATTTCACAGTGCTATGAATTTAATTAAAAAAAAAAATTCAGGAAAAAACACTTATCCCAGGCTTAACCAGGAAAATTGTGGTTAAGCAGCCAATAGTCAATGTTCACACAGCTTGAAAGTGAACTACAAGAACTGAAACTTGTTTTGCTACGAGTATGTTAGAGATAATATCAGCGTCTCTTCCTCTCAGGTAAACTCTCATAAATAAACAAGATGCAGCGGCTTTGAAGAATCATGGAAAGGCAGAGATAGAAAGCAAAACAAGAGGGTGACAAAGGACAGTTATCTAAAAACACCTGACTATATGAACTCCCTCTTCCCAAATAACAGAAAAACACAGAACATAGTGACAAAAATGAAAGCTTTGCAAATCATAGAATAGTTTGGGTTGAAAGGGACATGAAAGATCATCTAATTCCAACCCCTTGCCATGGGCAAGGACACTTCCCACAAGATCAGGTTGCTCAAAGTCCTGCTCAACCTTGTTTTGAACACTTCCAGGAACTGGGCATCCACAGTTTCTCTGGGTAACCTGTGGCAGTGTCTCTCCACTCTCAGTATCTTTTTGTGGCACATCTCTCATGGGTCCTGAATGACATGGCTTGTAGTTATGTTGCTAGGGAAATAATTTGTAGAGCTATAGGTGTTGGGAGAGCGTTTAATTCTGTTTCTTCTGTAGATATTCTTGGGCTTAATCCAGGACAGGGCTGTTCTGGTAAGGAAGAAGGGAGGGTGCAGAGCAGCTCATGCTTTTCATTTACAAGGTTGAACAGCTGTTGCTGTATTTGCTGCTAACAAGAGGGGCTGCAGGCCCTTTGCTGTGCTCCAGGAACTCTCCTTACTCCTGCTGGGGATACAAAGCCACCAAGAATGATCAAGTAATAAAATCCTCATGTGGGTGAATGTGTGTGTAATTATATATGTATATCTATATATTTCAGTTTAAATTGACCTCTGAAATGATCCATGGAGTTTATTACCCCAGACTAACTCCTGTCTTTTACCTTCTTCTGTGCCATGTTGGAGCTATTTTGCTGCATGTGTGTGCCAGTAACCATATAAGCCATTATCTTATAAGCCCAGTTCTTAAGAAAATAAATGGAGGAAAGTCAAGCAATTTGTGTTACTCTGGGGGGTTTTATTAGCTTTCTTTTTTTCTCCCCTTATTATTCAGTCTTCTCTTGAGATTAAGAATTATGCTTTGTAGTACATTGTTAAACTTAGAAAAATTGTTCCATACAAGGAGGGAATATATAACTTCTTACACACAGCTTTTCAGACTTATTCAGCTTCAGTGTTACACTGATTTAGTCCAAAAGGCATTTGTTCCTCCTGCCACTGGTGCTATTGCACACATTGTTCCAATTACAGAGCTATAGTTTCTTTATGAAACTGGCTTCAGATTTTACAGCCAAAAATGACGTGTAAAAAATGAAAAATCAAATATATATTGTGCCTATTGATTGTGTACTTACATCACAATCAGTCATAAAACTTAATCACTACCATGAAGCCTCTTCATAGAATTACTGCTTCAAAACTCTGAATGAATGAACTGGTCCCTATACAAATGCCAAATTTATACATCTCTTTTTCCCAAATGTATGTTTTTATTAACCTAATAGTGAAATTGCCTTTAAAAAATATTATTATTATTTTAAATATAATACATCATTACACCAATTGACACTTAATGGAAGATGTGGACAAAAATAGTTCTTGGTCACCAAGTTCTGGATTTGCAACCTGCACTGTTATTGGCTACATCACCACCTACAGAGCTGCATAATCAACAAAAAAAAGGGGGCTGAATGAATCCCGGTGTCTCTGTCTATTGACAAATATTAATATTGACATCAACATACATATATGTCTCTCAATTAATGTGAGTACTCCCATAAATTTCCCTTAGGGTTTTTTTTATTTTATTTAAAGACTGCTTAAATTCTGAAAAATAAAATGGTTTTCTGCTCAAAATTCTGAAAAACAACTTGATAATATTTTATTGCCTTTTATGAATTATAATTTCAACACATCCTGTCCACTGTACAATTTATTCTAGATAATAATATTGTATCATTATGCAAATATCATTCTTTTTTATTGCTAAGAATGTGAATAGTTTAGTCTCCCTATCCACTGCTTCTTCTTTCACTCAGTTTTCTAGAAGAATATTAATGTAATTAGGCTTTTTTGATTTTACTCCTAGGACAATTAAAAACTTCCTGATTTAAGAAAGGATAAGCAATAGCATTCAACCTTTAATGTAGGTAAATGTAGGTGTCTTAAACATCTGTAAATATGTTGCTAAAATAAGGTCTATTTTGCATTTTTGGATGGCAAATCATGCTGTTTTAAACACAGATGTTCAGAAGGTAAAACTCAGGTACAAGATAATCCCTGTCATAATTCTCATGACAGGGTTTATTTTATATATCTCAATGTATATAGGTGTATGTATAATGCATCTGTATGTGATTCAAATTGTTTTTTTCAAAATTCCTCCTATTTCTTGCACCAAAGGCCAGAAAGACTGAGTTACTATGAATTTAATTTTTCTTCCTAGAGATTTGAAATGTGAAATAATACAATATCAGCTCAAATTTAAAATAAGAAATTTTCCTCACTTCTTGTCTCCCATTTCAAGATTATGCAATACAAACAAGGTGTGACAGACTATAAACTGAGAAGTCCAGTTCTCGAGGTCTGAAGTAAAGACAAATGAGGACCAATATTGTCTTAAGGGCATTTCTGTTATTCAAAATTGTCATCATTTATTTGTAATTTGTTGGAGAACATATTCCATCAGTGGATGAAATGCTCTGTTATAGCCAAGAGGCAGCTATTATACTGCAGCACACATATCATCCATGGAAGCAATATGTTTCCTCTCCTTCCCAGCAACCACCATCAAACTGCACCAGAGGAAAGCACCAGAGGCTGTCCATTGCATAGATTTTAAAAACCTGACCCCATGAAGTTATAACTTAATCCCAGACAGACATGGTCAGCTTCATTTTACCAAACTTTGATATGAGCAATGTAGACATCTATATCTGGTTTCATCATTCAGATTTCTTTCCTAACCAGAGGAGACAACAAAGCATTTCTAGAGCACAAGGAATTACACCTGTTTTAAAGTACCTAATTCTCCCTATTAGAAGCAGACAAGGTGAGTTTATAGGTAGATATTCACACCACAGGCGTGCAAAATTTGATGAAGTAGAGTTTAATATTTGAGACTACTTTAAACCCCAAAATAAGCAGTTATAGTTTCCAAAACTCTCTCATCCATCATGGATATTAGTATGCACTTCAAGCCATTTTGTGTAATATGTTGATACATTAACACCACTGCTAAAGCTCTTTGAAGGTTAATTTCAGTTTAACAGTATAATCCTAGAAAAGCTTTCACTTATTACCCAGAGTACTGGAGATATGGGTCATTGAGGTTGTTTATGGAGCAGAAGCTGACACAAACAGAAAGACATTCTTATCAGCACCTGAGTACAAAATAACCATCAGCTGGAGCTTGTCCATACATGATTCAGGAATTCAGCAGGTGATTGATAAAGGGAGTACACCAGAAATGTAAGCAGGCTGCATATGAAAAGAATGTAAACAATTCAGCATTCCTGCCTGCACTCACCACCATGGAAATGATAACAACCTTCTCTCTGTTGACATATTTTGCAGCTCAGCCTTACCGCTCCTGTGCATATAGACACTGCACTGGGTACAGATCCTCTCCAAACTCACTGCCCTTACAGAAGGGAAAAGAATCATGATGCCTCCCACAGGGCACCAGCACACCAGCATAAAGATTATATTAAGTCTATTGATCATCCAGAAACTCTCACTGGGGGACAGAGCTGATCAGCCACAGATGCCAAAACACCTACACATGTTTTTGTTCTTGCAGAGAACCCCAACAACAGCTTAAAGCTCTGTTACAAGCTTGGGTGTTAATGTAACAAATCGAACTGAGATGCCAAGGCAGACATGCAGGGGTAACTTCTTATGGACAGGTCATTAATATCCTGCTATCTGCCTGCCTTGAGGAGATAGAAAGGGACAACATACAGGCTATAGACAGGAAGTGGAATGAATACTACAACCTCTTGGATAAAACCAGATTTTCAGTAGAGGACTTTATAGAACATAATTGCTGGAATAGCTGTGTTGTATTACAAAGCTAAGACTAAGGAGGAATGTTGAGAAGTGACTTGGGTCCTCTTTCCTTTCATATTGAAAAAGTCATAACTGTTAAATCCTTGATTTATGGGAGCAGAATGATGATTTTAAATCACTGCACGTTCATTTGATTTAGTACATTGAAAGAAATGAAAACTCTAGTGATAACATCAGTGTATTCTTAAGAGTCAGATTCGCATTCCTCATGTCTTGTCTCCTATTACTAAGAACTACATTGACAAATTACAGTAAATGCTTAAACACATGGACTCCTGAACCCTATTCATATCCTAAATTAATACTGCTGCTTTCATCCTGCTTATTTTGTAAAATGGCCCCGTTGTTTTGATGCAGTTGCTTTGCATGAGATTCTTGCAGATTTATGTCAGTCAAGCTCTACACACATCAGGTGACCATTTCATATGACTCTGCTCAGAAGAACAAGAGCCTCCCAAACAGTGTTCCAAGTTGTTTTAAATAGATTCCTCACATTCTCCTATTATAACCAGAGTTACTCAGCAAAGCATTTGACCTCTGGAATTTTCTGACCAACTTTTTCAAAGAAGATTGAATGTATTCCTGGTCATTCTTCCTACTGCATATAGATGATAGTGCATAGATATGCAAAGTCCAAAAAGGACTAAAAATGGTGCCTTGAGTAGACAACCCATCTCTGTGTGTTGTCTCAGTTTCAAAAAGTGCAATGAGGTTCTTAAACCTAATCTTTACTTTCATATGAGAAAAGAGAATGTAATTCACACTGAAGTAAGAGAAAAAAACATTGCACACTACATTAGCACAATCATGTGTTATCCAGAAGACATAAACAGGAGTCAAGGCTGAAATAGGTGAGCAATAACTGTGGTATTAAATCCTTTATTGAGAAATGCTTACGCCTCAAAGGGCTCAAAAATGGTTAATATTATGCCAAATTTTCAAAAATATTTCTGGAAAATCTGGAGAAATGCTAATCTGTTTTTACAGCCATGCCACACACATCAGACAATCTGCAGTAAAAACTCAAATTAATATGATAGGGGTGATGTATTAGGGAATAGTAAACTGGATTTTATGTACGTTAAATTTTGTCTAAACAAACCTACTGCAGCTCTTTGGTTAGAAGTGATGTGGATAATGGAGGGTAGGTTCATAAAATCTACTTGAATCTCCAAAATACATTTGGAAATTTAACTTGCTGAAGGTTTTTCTGAGTGAATAGTGAATGGTCATGAAAAAGCTGCTTACATCTCCATATGGGTTGTCTACTGAAAGCACCATTTTTAGTCTTTTTGAACTTTCCATATTTATGCACTATCACCCATATGCAAAAGGAAGACTGAGTAAGACAAACGGTCAGAAAATGGAAAACACATTACAAAATCACAGAATATGCTGAGGTGGAGGGGACCCACAAGGATCATCAAGTTCAACTCCTGGCCCTGCACAGCACCATCCTCAAGAGTCAGACCATGGTCCTGAGGGCATTGTCCAAACACTTGAACTCTGCCAGGCTTGGTGACCACCTCTCTGGGGAGCCTGTTCCACTTTCCTGTTCCACCTTCTGGAGGAAGAACCTTTTCCTAATATCCAACCTAAATCTCCCCTTTTGATCATTCACTGGTCACCACAGAGAAGAGATCAGTGTCTGTCTCTCCTCTTCCCCCTGTGAGCAGGCTGTAACTGCAGTGAGGGCTCCCCTCAGTCTCCTTTACTTCAGGCTGAACAGACCAAGTGCCCTCAGCTGCTATTCACACAACTTCTCCTCAAAGCCCTTCACCATCTTTGTTGCTCTCCTTGGGACATTCTCTCATAGTTTAATGTCTTGGATTGTGGCACCCAGAACTGATCCAGAGCAGAGCAGGACAATGCCCTCCCTTGCCCTGCTGCCCATGCTGTGCCTGATGCCCCCAGGACAGGGCTGCCCCTCCTGGCTGCCAGGGCACTGCTGGCTCAGGTTCAGCTTGCCACCAACCAGGACCCCCAGGTCCATTTCCATGGTGCTGCTTCCCAGCCTCTCATTCCCCACTCTGCCTGTACATCCAGGGTTGCCTGGATATGTCAGTATTGGCAGCAGAGTGAAATGATCAATAGCATAGCTCAGTGATCTGTGCTGTTAATTTATCAATAAATTATCCAGAAAGTTACCCAAAAACTATCTAGAAACGGGAATAGTTGAAGTGACAAAATCTGATGGGAAGCCTTTGAAACTGAAGTTGTTCAAAGCTGCAAAAAATGCACGCTGACTGTGCAGCAGCATTTCATAAGAACCTAGCCAAGTCATGGCTGTTCTGAATACGTGACAAAAATAGCATGGAATGTGAACCTTGGTGAAGATAAACATAAAGTAATATAATTATGAAGGATTATACTTAACTTTGGTATGCAATCTTGGTTTACCAGTACTAATGTAGAGTGAATTTGAGCACCAAATTCTGTGAAAATCATTTTCTCAGAACTTAGTGCAGTCAAAAAGCAAAGAAAATGCTAAGCAGTGTTGGAAAATTATAGAGAGCACCCCAAAAGTATAATCATCTTGACAGTATAATCTAATGTTTGCTGTATATTTGCAAGATCAAGGTAAAAAGAGTAAGTACTTCAACATTTTCAACATTTTCTTGTAAGGCATTAATAATAATAACACTAATACTTTAAAACCAGCTTCTTATATTAAGGCTGCTGAAAGGTCATCATTTGCTAAGCTGTCATAGTAGGTATTGATAGTCCTTGCTAATTAAAATAAACACTTGTTTTTAGTTTCTAGAAAATTAGTTTTGCAACTAATGGTAAACTCTCAATTTGGTCCCCAGCTATACAAAAATGGATATTCAGTTTTGTCTCCTAAACCCTTTGGATTTTGTTTTGATTTTTGGATTTTTTTTTAATGTGTGGGGTTTTTTTTATTTCTCCCTCCCATACATTTTCATTCCTGGATGCAACACAGTAGGAGATGCAGCAACTGGAGCTGTTGAAACCAAGACACTGCAAAATAATTGCCAATGCATTAGCACCAGAAATTCTTTAAGACCAATTAATGGGGAAATTCACTAAAAGCTCCATTATGTCTTTAAAAGAGCTTTACATGCTTATGTCATGCAGCTCATAAATAACAGGGATCTAAAAGGAAATCCCTTTGTAAATTGTTCTTCAGACTTTGTAAGAGTAGATGCCAGTCATGAAGCTATTTAAACATAAGTTTATGTTCAGAATAAAAGCACCACTGAATGAATCATGATCTCATTTTGGAAATTGCTGTGGGTGGAAATGGAAGAGTTTGGCCAAACTGGTTATGTTACAGACACATAGGGGAACTGAGGAGATTTGAGTTAAACAAGGGAGTGTCAAACATGGTTTACTGGTGATTTGAAGTTCCTGTTAGTCAGACACATTGGACAAAATATAAAATGGAGTTCACGAGTGCATATAAAGCTACACACACACATGACAAAATTCTGAAAGAATGTAATTAGAATAATGATCTATTCTTGCCTTAGTAGTAGCCATTCAAGAAAATATGTAATATCATAAATTGACTGGATTAAAAGTCAAGAAACATGAAGCCAGTCTGGTAAAGCTGTACCCACAGAGTGACTGGTGAGGCATCATTGCAGGAATGAGGGAGCATTTAAGAACTCATGCTTCTCCAGAAAGCACGATGCATTGATTTTGTTAGCATTTGATGTCAGTTTGAATGACCTCATTGTATAAGTTTCTGATCAAGACTGATAATTTCAATAAAGCCCAAACACAAAATTGTGTTTTTGACAGCTGGGGGGAACTGGTGTGTAACTTATGTTGTGCTTTTGATCTGATGTTTTGTCTCAGTATAATCTTAAATAGTCTTAAACAATCTTTGTGAACTGCTATGTGGTGATACTTACTATTAACTGTTAAGAAGGTATAGCAAGATCTAACCTAAGGAAACTGTCTGGGATTTATCTTATTTAAAGCAATTTCTCACAGTGTCCATGCCAGCTAGACAAGAAACCTCACCGAGAACAGCTGCAAGATAATCAGATGCAGCAAACCCTATCAGGAATGTGTTAAAGTGTTGTGATGGGGAACTGCAGCATCTTTTTTTTTACCACCTTCCTAATGTGAAATTATAACTTGAATTTTCTGTAGGTGTTACAAGGTTTTCAAAGATCACAATTCAGGTGTCAGAGAACAAGCCACAGGACCTTTATCACTACTTGTCCCCTCTTCCAGGAGTATATGCATATCCTGTGTGCATATGCTAAACATAAATACAGATATTTAGGAGGTGCTTTCACTGAAATATAGGTTATATTCAATTACACTCTGGTTGTGTTTTCACTTCCTGTTCTTTGGAAATGCTCCTAGAGAGCACGGCAATAATTTTCCCCAAGAAAAGAGAATGGAGAGAAAAAACCCACTGAAATAGTAAAAAATCAACAGTATGGTTACAGTCCCCAGCTTTGCAGTGGTTCCGTTTTAGCCTTTGGGTGTCAGGCTTTCATTTCATACTACAGAACACTTCCTGAATTCCTGGGGCTTCATTTCTTCTGCATCTGTAACATTTTACCCCTGTCTTTTTTTTCTGTTTTGCTGCCCTTGTTCCTTAGTGCCATGCTCTAGAAAGGGTGTTTAAGTTGAATTTATGCTGAAGAAATCCCAACAGGAATATCAGGTTGCAGCATTGCTTTCATCTCATTGCTCTTTCAACAGACAGCCCCAACTCTGTTTTGCTAATTTTGACAGAGAAAGTGTTTCAAATAGAATTACTGAAAGGCATCTGGTCTCATTTTTGTCAGTACCTCCTTGGATGGTACCATGGGAAGATGTTTGTCTTATGGAAATTAATGAGAGAACTTTCTCTGCAGATGAAGGAACAAAATAGCAGCAAACCTTTCATGCTTGTTGTAATACTCTTTCTTCTTTATGTTAATAGGCAGCAATAGCACCAGAAAGTCTTTGGAGAAACATTCTCTTAATGTCATCTTGTTCACAACATACAGAGAAGTAGCAGCAAAGCTGGTGATGGTAATTGTATATAACCTGTAAGGTTGACATAGGTCTACAGAATCTGATGGAACATCAGCTATAAGTATATCTGCAGACGGCTTTCTCTATAAAAACTTTTAGTCTTAAACACAGGTTGGAAATTGCAGAAAATTTGACATAGTATAAACAACTTTAGAAGAAGATATAATACAAACTTAAATACTTACGATTAGTTTTTGACGGAAGAATTTTCAATTTTCTATTGTTACATATACATATATATGTATATGTAAAAAAAAAATTAAAAATAGTTGTGATAAATTAGCTGTTGAATGCTGTTGGTTAATTATCATTACACTAAACTTTTTTTTTCTGCTTAAATTAAGTGAGTAAATTGCAAGAATGTTTTTAACATAACATTGCATAACAAAATTGTTAACACCTGATTTCTGATGGAAATCTACTAGATCTGGGAACTTTGCACTGTATCTTATTTCTTTGCCTAAGAGCTAATGATCTGAAAAATGTACTGTAATGGAAAGTATAACTATTCACAAATTTGTACTAAAACACTCATAATAAAGTTCCAGTCATAACTGGGAACATGTGGCTGCCAAATATCAATACAGGATTAGGGGACTTGGCTTCTATTCCTTTTGCAAAGAAGGACTCAAACCCTCCTGACTCCTGAGAGATGTCATAAGTGTTGTATTGAGATAGGTGTCTTCTTCCACTGCTTCTGTTATTCTATTCCATTTTGCATTTCATAATAAAATATTGATCAGAGCATTAAAGTTGCTATATAGCCTGATAATTAGGACAGTGATCTGAATCCTATTTCCTGTGTCAGCTGGTATTTCAGTATAAAGGCATCCATCAGCTTGAATTTAAATCCCTGTTTTAAATCAGTTGGTGTCCTAAACTACTAAACCATAGAGACAGACCATTTTGGCTCAATGAATATTTCATTATGTCCAAAGCAAAGAGATGGAGAGCAGCATTCTCTAAGAAGCTGGGAATTATCATGGTCACTGAAGAGCCAGGGCAGCAATTGTGAAGCTTTCAGAGTTCCCAGGCTCCTAAATCCACATAAACCCAACTGTTGACCTATGAATTTGAAAATCCTGGAAGCCTTCAGGCAAGCTGTAAAGGAGACAGACTCCAAGGATCTTTGTCCTCTCACCTGTTCATTTATTCGTTAATTGGGTGCTAAAGAATTCAGCAGGTACCTTGGCATGTGATTAAAGGGTTTTTGCAACATTTTTGGCATGAGTTTCATCAAAATCCTATTTGTCTTTTAGTGCAATCTTACTGTGATCTTCGAAAAATATCTTTCTTTCACCAATTCAGCATCCTTCAAAAGAAAAAGCAGAATTGTTCATATTTTCCAAACAGCTAAGTGTTTACTTTTCAGGCTTAATTCATTATACATAACGTAGTCAGACAACTCATGACACATGCTGAAGGAGAGATCTCTACAGAGAAACATGACAGACTTGTCACTGGCTTCTAATACATGTGAGCTTTCATGAAGATCATGTTTCTGATATTTGTGTAAAGTAGGATGCCAGGATCTTATTGCTTGGAGTGGGAGGATAAGATGATCCGATCAGTGTGCCAAGTTCCTGTAACTCATCACTTTCCATTCTCCATCAAGTGGCATTCCCCTAATCTGTCTGCCAAAAGCTGGTTTCTGTTTCGCAGTCCCAAGGATGGTGTAAAATCTCACTTACTTATTACCTTCCTGTTAGGCTAAGTACTGCAAAACCTGTTTCTGATTTGCACTTGGTTTGAAGTGCTGGTCAGCTGCTAAAAAACTCTTTCTCATTCTCCTTCTCTCTTCTTCCACCCCTGCCCCTGCCCTGTCCCCGCCTGATCCCCCCCAGCCCTTTCCCCACCTCAGTTTGGGCATACTTCCAAGTGTCAGCACAAACTGGGTCCCCAGCCACATACAACAGGCAGTGCCTGCTGCGTTTCATTTCTGTTTCAGATGGATTGAAATCCAAGACACAGAAAGGGCTCTGTCTGGAATCAAACTTGCTCAAAGAAGTATATCAGTATATTAGACTGTGTTATTTCTGTGATATTGGCACTTCGATTCTTGTGATATTCACACATAAGACCAGTAAGTTTGGAAAAATCCACACAGATTTCTAGTTGTGCCTGGATCAAGCAGGTGTAATCCTGGAAAAATAAATTTAATCCAGTTGCTAGCACTGATTCCTTTAGCATTTTATCAAAATCCCTGTTGTAGCAACGGTCTTATTCTGTTTTTTCCATTCTGCTTAACCAGCATATGACTCAGTCTACAGACCAAGATAATGCTGTACAATTATAGCATTCAAAATGGTTTATGTGTGACTACTCAAGGCTTGTCTTCACTCTGTTTATTGGCTACCAGCACACTAAGCTAAATGCAAGTTAACAAATTCCTAAAAATACCCCAGGGATGAATCATCCCTTTCAAAAGGGTTCTGGAGAGTGTTTACCACTGATGGTAAGTCATGGGGTAGCAGGGAAGCCAATTTCTGTTACAGAAAGAGACAAGCTTGAGTCAGCCAAATGCTATGTTACAGTTTCTGAATGCTGTGCCTGGAAGATGGCTATTATGAGTTCATGTTCTCAAATTTGGACAGCTAAAGGAAACCGTTAAAGCAAAATTTTCCCAACGTATCTTGCAAGCCTGATGTCTGCTGCTTTCCATAGGGATACAGGAATTAAGATTTTCCAGGTTTTTTTTGTTTTTTGTTTTTTTTTTACTTCCAAGTCCTAGAGTGACTCATCATGGTCAGAGAAAAGAGTGTTTGCTGGAATTTAGAAAATTGTCTTTCAAATCTTATATTGGATAATATGTGTTCAAATTCATGGCATAGATATGTGCTTGAACATTCTCTGCTACCTATAGAGCAGACTGAATTATTTTTGAAAGGAAAATAATTATATGCTGTATTTTTTTCCTTAAAAATTTTTGTGTTTCACAGATCCAGGATTTCAGATAAAGTCTTAGAAACAGAACAGTTAAATAGCAACAAAAACAACAACAATAAAATCTAGAAGAAATTAACAGTGACATTTCAACCATTGCCCTGTAATAAACACACAACAAACCATAACAAATTTATTAATCTACCTATAAGAACTTAATATTATTCCACTATTATGACTTTCCACTTTGATTTAATCTGATTGAACACTATTTACTGCAAATTGAAGAAATGCAAAAAGCATAATTCATGCAGATCTTTCTGTTTGTTAAATAATTGTTTCACATTTAAAATTTGATCTCTGATAAATGGCATAGGCAGGAATGCCCCAGTGTGGATTAAGGAGCTATCTCCAGTGCTGCTCAGCTGTGCTTTTCTCATGGATGTTGCTATCCCCACACATCTGAGATACCCTAAGTGGTCACACAGCTGCATCAAGGCATCACTTCAGTTGTGTTTTGGGCACCTTGCTCACCCACTAATCCACAACTAATGCAAGTGGTTTGTGCTCATAAGATGTATTTAGTTGTACCTTCAGATAATTCAGGCCTAGGTTGGAAGGATAAGGTCCTGAAGGTATCATTCAATAAATGGATTCCCAATTACAGTTAACATAAAAACATATCAGGTCTTCCACATTTACACTTTGACAGGTTGCAAAAGAAGGCTATACTCTCCAGATAAAAGTGGAAAATAGAGGATAAAAATAATTTTAGCAATCCTGATTCAATCAATAGAATATATAGAAGGCATCCCACAGCCCATTCCTGACCCACCCCTCTGTTTCATGCTTTGCCTGTCATCTTAGAAGCAACAAAGGGAAAGGCAGGGATTCACCTGGAAAAGGCTGAATAAGGTTTGTGACCAAAAAAGTAAATTAAACAGGATTTTAAAAATAAAATTTTGAAAATAGGGATAATGTGAATGATTTTATACTCTGCAGTCTTCTTTCCTACGGGCATTCATTGCAACCAAGCAAGTTTGAAATTCCTCACAGGTGGTCAGTGAGATGTGTCACACAAAGGCACATGGACTGGCATCTTCACCCTCACAGACCAGAATCCTGGATTCTTTGCAGGGAACCTACTGACTGCTCAGAGGTTAATTAATTTTATTTCACAGTGAAAAAGTTCAGTAAATCCTTATTTCAGAATTAAAACCTTTTTATCCACAATTCTATATTTGCAATTTAATCATACTCTCTTTGTCCCTTGACTCCTCCCTCTCACAGTTGCACTTTAATAAATATTCTGATGTTTGCATTGAGATTGTGTTACAAATCTTTATGCAAGTAGCCTATGAAAATGTTCACTTGTGCTCACACTTCTCTTGTCAGAAGGAAAAGTGTTACCTAAGATGTGCTGCAGCCTTGTTTGCAGAGGCAGATCTGGGAAATTGACTGCTGGAAAGAGTTTCTGTGAAGAGTAAATGACAATATCTTTAGATAATCACCTGTGATGGAGACTTTGAAATGTACACCAGAAATGTTTGTAATAGCAAAACCTCCCACTTGATCCCTGTGAAGATTTGAAGGAAAGGCTGCTGCTGTTCAGTGATGTGTTGCCTCACTCTGGATGCTCTGTGAAAGTCCTTTGCAAAACCTTTGCCCTTATTTGATGTGAACTGCAAGCTTTTAGCTCCTGCATTTTCCAGATGATGCACTTGCTGTCCTTCACAGACCATCTTTGAAAGAGGGGCTGTAATGCAGCTTCACAGAATGAGATGCAAAATAAATGAGCCTGCTGGCAGAGTGCTGCTTAACAGCCTGCTGGGAGCTGTTTATCAGAGCCCAGCCCCACCTCACATCCATCCTCACCACCATCAACCCCTGGCTCTAGCGAGGGCTCAGAGCACTCACTGGAACCACTGAACAGTTGCAAACTCACCGAATAATCCAAATGCATCAGGGGCCAGGGGAGGAGTGAAAACTTTCTACTTCAGAGTCTTTCCTCTCACTTCTTTACAACCACACAAAGGCAGCCAACAGCCCAAAGCCCCTTACAAGGTTTAAAACCGAAGAAATCTGAACTTTCTTGTTGGAAATTTGGCACAACAAAAAATGAGAAGACTAAGTGTTGATGTGGTAAATGTGTAAGAAGAGAAATAGGTATTACTGAAAAATTTATAATGATAAATTTGTATTAATGACCACTTGGGCAAGAAGACCACTCAAAAGCTGGTTTGGCTCAGGAGAATAATTCCTGATGCCTCCAACTTGCCCTTTATTCCTAATTCAAATTCTGCTAAAGAAAGAAAGTATTGATGTCAATAAATATGTAGAGCAAAAATAACACAACAGGCCTAAATATAAGTAAGCATCTGCACAAGCTTCAGTGCCCACAAGCCCACCTTCAGATTGTGTTATATTCCTTCCTCACAACTGGGAGGAATTTACATATTTCTATTTCTGTCCACTTGATCCTGTAAGATGGAACATAAGAATAGAAAAATCACAGAATAGTTTTGCAAACAACTCTAACTAAGGCTAAGGTTTATTGCAACAGCAAATTCACAGTTTTACAGTAAATTTGCTTTCTTCTCTGCTCACAAATGTGTGATAATATTGGAACAATATTCAAACAAGAGCAAAAAAAATATTCTGGAATAAAATTATACATATCTAAAAAGATAGTCCTCAGAAAAATGCTTGAAGAAGTCCAAGCACAAGTAATTGTCTTAAGTATGCATGGGTTTCTCAATTGCATATGCATTTTCTATAATTAGACCTGCTTGAATAACAGGTTTTTTTCTATTTGCTGGCAGCTTTAAAAACAGACCAAATCAATGAATGTACAGGCATCAAAGGACATTTAGTATTGATTAAAACCAAAACATTTTGGTTCAAAAAAACTTTTAAATTAAATATTTTCTTTTTCTTCTGAATTTTAACAAAAACAATTAGCAAATATATGAATTTATGAAACACTTCAGTACAGCTGTACATATATTTTTCCCATGCAAAATTCTTTCTGGAAACGCTTCAATAAATCACAAATTAGGAAGTTATAAATTGTGGACAAAATGTCAGAATTCAGTTCTGTATATAATCTCCATTATTTCCAATTCTGTGCATTTTTTTCCCTACTTATTTTTACTATGTTTTTTCATAATTTTAAAAATTTTAGTCCTCTGTTCATCCTCTGTCCATGCCTAGCTTATTCAGTTCCGATGCACGTGTGCTCCTAACAGTGAAATCAGACCTTTTATGCATTTAAAATCAAAGAGAATTAACAATCTTCTGTGCCTCAGTGTTTCTGGTTTTGATATGGTTGACACTGCTAGGGTCTGTATTGGTTTATATTTTTAATACTTTTTAAGAATTAGTCACCCTTTTGACTTCCTAGAACAGCAAATAGCTGTGCAAACAATGTAGGGGAAAACCTTGTTTGGGCAGTTGGACTCAGCAGACCTGACAAGGAAATCTCCACAGTGGGCTCATACACATGCACTGTCAAGGTGCCATCCTGACAAAGTATCTTTTTTCACTACAGTCACACAATTTATAGTATCAGCAAGTTTTAGAGGTGAAATATGTTAGAAAATATTTCATTGTTAGAATTAAAAGGAAAGCTTTAAAACTTTCTCCACAGCCTTTTTTTTTTTTTTTTAACACGGTATTAAGTAAAAATGCTGTTAATGCAAAAAAAAAAAAAAAAAAAAAAAGAGAGAAAGCATGCAGGGAAAGGTCAGTGTGACAAGCTTAAAGATGTGCTGCTGATTACTCATTAAAGCAATTTTACAATGAGGATTTTAAAGTGTCTTTGCTTCCACTAATGTTCTGCAATCTCTCCAGCATGGGTCAAAAGCCCCGGGGGCTTGGCAGGAGATAAACAAATGCATAAAGTTCATGAGTGCTTGAATTCATCCTTCTTCACTGAAATGTACAATTACATCCCTTAATTAAAACTGTCCTGTTGTATTGCTGTGTGTGCAATAGGGAAGTGAGTTAGGAGTGTTCTAGAGGCTTTGATGCAGATGATGATGTCAAGGTGAGCTGGAGTTCAGGCTCCCTGCAGCTGGGGTTCCTGCTGGCCATGGAGGTCTGACCACTGGCAGTGGGATCAGAAGTAATTAAGGGTTCAATCTTTTGCATGTGTTTTACATGTGGCAGTACCTCAACTTTGATTGCACTTGAAATTGGGTGTGAATGTCTTTTTCCACAAAAAGGAGAAAAAAATCAGATTGGCACATCAGAAATTTGTGTAACAGATAGGTATTGATGCACTGATACTCTGTTGGGATACAATACCTGTGGTATGGATATTCTACCACTTCAGGTGGCTCTGCCATCATCCCTCTGCATGGTTAGAAGCATATATGGAGAAACCACACCCTAAGCTGACCAAAGAAATACAAAATTTAACACAATGAATTTATAAGTTCTCTATGTTGGATGAAGAAGGGAAAACCAACCCACAAATGCTTTCTATCCACCTGGAGCCACAGGCTGCATTTCCTTCGTGTGCTGCAGAAATATTCTGTCACCTATTTCAAAACTCCACAGTGAGCTAGTAACAAGTATCTGCACCTACAATAAGAAAAAAATTTGGAGAGGAGAGAACAGGGAAATGGAGGCAAAAAAATGTGAGCATCTCAGAAAATGGAGAGATATTGCAGAAATTTCCATGTCTTTCAATCCAAACAAAATCACAGAAACCAAACTTCTGTCTGATAACCTGTGATTTTAATTGTTTGATAGGAAAGGTATCCCTGGAGGAATTTCTACCTTCAAGAGTAATTACCAGCAATGTTTTGACTGCTGATGCCTTTGGGCAGCAATTTGCTTCTGTTTAGTTTTAAGATACTGTCGTGTCAATCAGATCTGTGGCATCATTCAGAGGGAATTGTGACACTTAGACCAAGGAAAATGCATGTTAGGAGGCACGTCCTCCAATCCATGCTTGAGGCAGAGTCATTTCATCCAGCTGTTTTTTCAGAACAGAAGACTGGAAGTGTTAATTGGAGAAATGAGACATTCATTAAGCATAAAGATGGTTGGAAACAAATTTCTCCTCTTTTCCTTTCCACAGTTTTATTTATAGACACTGATAGTTCTGTAATTGTTATTTATCATGTTTCTTTGCACAACATTAATGAATAAGCATAAAACATTTATTTATGAAGTTCTGCACAATCTCTCACCCTCCCTCCTTCCTTCTATGCATCTGCTCTGTAGCTCATCAAAA
This sequence comes from Agelaius tricolor, assembly GCF_023055355.1. NCBI lineage: Eukaryota > Metazoa > Chordata > Aves > Passeriformes > Icteridae > Agelaius > Agelaius tricolor. Next base: position 10,206,690 of record NW_027269266.1, on the reverse strand, counting down.
CTAGCTGCAATTTCCATCAGTGTGTTCACAGATATCTATCCAAGAAAAGTTAATGTACATAGAAAATCTGTATGGTAGAATTTTGGAGGAGGAGGTGGGAAATTTTTGGTTTGTTTGTTAGTTTTTAGGATTTTTTCTTTTGCCAGCTTCATGTAGTCAGTCTGGATGTCTGTGTAAAATGCTCATAATTGAAATTTAAGTTTTTTTTTTTATTAGACCTTAATGGCATATATTATGCTTTGATTTTTTGACTAATTTTGTCTCTTATAATTAATATTGAAAATATTAATTTAAAAATATTTTCTATGGATATTCTACACACAGATGTAAAATATTTGAAAAAGTTCCTAAAATTAACAATCTTTCCATTTTAGGTCCTCAAGTGACATAACATCCACAGCTGCTGTTCTAACACCTTTGTGTTCCCACCTACTGGAAGACAGAGAAATCAATTTCCTTTTATCAGTGCCAGGCTGGTCAGCTGTGGGGACTGTGCTCAGTGGTTGCAGCTGCAGGATACAGAAGTGCATCTCCCTTGTGGAAAAAGACTCCCATCCTCTCCACCTCCTACCTCCACTTCAAGCCAGATTTTTTTCCTGTGGGAAGGAATACTCACAGAGACTGGAGCCTCTCTGCAGCACAGAGCACACTTCAGGTGTCACCATGGGAAGTTTGCAGCAGGGGAGGATTTTCCTGTGTGCAAAGAGACTGATCCATTATTTTTAGATGAACTACAGAACATCAGTACATGCAAAAATGAATGCAGTCAAAAATATCAAAAAGCTGCTTCAAGCTGTTTTACATTATCAACTGTAATCACTGTGACTATTATAACTTAGGATTGTATTAGAACCTAAACACCCCGGTTCCACGTTCCAGAAATTGTTTAGATATAAAGTGAGTGAAGGATTCAGCTACTGGCAGAGAAGTGAAATATTTTCCAGTGGGTTACAAAAGATAATATGCTAGATTGTGCTCCTAGGACAAACCCTGCAATGTTTGGCAAGTGACTTTATCACCTTGTGCCTGTTTCCTATTCACAGATTTGGGCTGTGAATATGTAGTGACCTGTTACAGGGTTTTCAGATTTGCAGGTGCAAGGAGCTATTAAATAAAATAAAAAAAGGAAATTAAGGAACAGTGTTGGCAAATGAAAAAAACACTAAAGAAAACATCTGTGAAGAATATGGAAGTATAAAAGGTCAATCTGTTCCCTAGCCATGCATTCAATTTTATTTTTATTTTCTATGAGAACTGTAAAGTAAAATCTTATATAATCTACCAAATGAATCATCTATGGGAAAGAGAGTTCTGGAACACTGCAGGAAAAACAAATTCAGTGATGATGAATTTGAGAAGGTAGATAAATGGTCAAAATTTAAAATTCTGACAACTTTATCCCCCAGAAAGAGTATGACTCCTTTTTTAAAGAGCTTTTATCTGGACATTTTCTAACTTCTATTCATTTTATATTACAGATAGGATTCCTCATAGTCACTCAAATAAAATTTCTATTTATACTGGACTTGAACTCCTTCCTTATTCTGCCAGAGATCTTTAGGGTTTAAAAATCTTTGAAAGTAAGAGATTAATGATAAATTTTAGTTAGATCAAACTTAAGTGGGTGAAAGAACAAAAATTAAAATCAGATTTTTATAAAACTGTTGGGTTTTGCAGATCTCTACTATCTTTATTATTTAAAGAATAATGAAAATATCTTCCAGAGAAGGCAGGAAAGCTACAATTTTCTAAATATTTTTAATTTCACAGAGAGATCTGGAAGAAAAAATGAAAATTAATGAAAAACCAGAACAGTTACATGATGGTTATTGTGTCTTATGTGGGAGCACGCGGAGTAATCAAAGAGCATTAAGGGGATATCAGTCTGTGCTGGGTTTTGGATGACTGATAGCACTGCAGCCATTGGAATTTTTCAGCAAATAGGACAAAATGTGACACCTGCAGCTTCACTCCTGTGCTGTGTAATAGCTCAGCCAGGATCTGAGGTCTCACTGTGCTGCAGGGAAGGCAGAGAAGGGGTCCTGGCCTGGGATTTGAATTGCACCAGACAACTGAAAGTGCTGCCTTGGTCTGAAGGCTGTGCTTCAACATTTCCAATACTTTGTACAAATGAATAACTTTCTGTTGGGTTTTTCAGGCTTGTTCAGACTGCTACACTCTGTGTGACAGTGTCATGGTGCCTGTGTGTGACACTGCCATGCCCCTTCCCAGCTGCATTTTGAAGACACCACCCAAAGTGCTGACTGGAGAAATCCCATCTCTGGCTGTGCTGTGCCTGGGTCCCTGCAGCAGTCAGAGATGGAGACCTTGCACTCAGCAGGTCACTCTTCTTCTTGCAGTGCTGCAGCCCAGAGCCTGTCACAGGGCCTGAGACAACTCCAGGGAAAGGTGTTTTACTAGCACAGGACCCATTCCATGTTAACATGATCATATTCCAGTGTTAGGGCCTTAGCCCTGGCCCATAGCCCATAGCAGTTAAGGAATATCCAGAGTTTGCCCCATTACACAGTGCAAATACTGCCCCCATGGCTCTCATCCTCCCTCTCTTCCTTCTAACTATGGAGCCTGAAACAATAGGTTCAACAATGGTATTGAGAGCTTCAAAGCAGGGTGACAACAATGCTGTTAAAGGGCAGCCAGCCATGCTATACTTTTGTAAAGAGCAAGGCAAATAACCCTGTCCTGCAGCAGGTTCCCACTGATAGGTGGGGTGAGGTGGAGACACTTCTGCAGGTGGGTTATGTGCAAGTCACTACTAAAGCTTAGAGGAACCTCATGGGCATATTCTGTGTTTGTCTAAACAAACTTCAGACCAGATCTACTTGCAGCATTATAATATCTAGATTAAAAAATACCTCATGTACTTGAATATAAATATTACTTAAATCTAGCAAACTTAGTGCAATAAATTAATTTTTCTCAAGGGATTTCACTTTAAAGTTTAAAACTGAAGGAGTCCAATCACCACCCTCTGTGTGTGTCACAATTTCCCTTGAGCAGATGGAGAAATCAACAGTGAAATAAAATGAATGACTTGTTTCAGATCATGCAGAATTTTATAACTAAACTATGATTATTTGGTTTTATGATTCTACAGCAAAGCCATATAAGTGCCAACTACTGCCCCTGGAGTTGCTCTGACTGTCATTCTTTGAACCATTTATATTCTCAATCAGATTAAACATACGTTAAACTACTGCCCAGCTACAAATCAAACCTGTAGCATTTAAATGGGCTATATTAATTTTTAATACTATTCCATGGACTACTCTGACTTTACACCATGGATAAATCGATGCACTCTTGGCCTCCAGTGAGTTTGACATTTTATGGGAAAGATAATATACTGTGTTTGTTCCCAGTCCCCAAGAATATCAAGAATGCCAGTTTCCATTGTCACTCTCCCTTAACAGCCCGAAGGTACCTCTGTAGTTTTCTGTCCCATCTTTTATAACCTCACCTTTTAAAACCCATGACAGTAGATCTCTGACTAGTTTAAACACTTCTCAATTACTCTGAGAAGCTGAGCAGCTCATTCACAGCTATTCTTATCCTTCCTTATTTCTTCATCATTCATCATTTAAAAGGCTGTTTCTCAGTTAATCCTCTGTGTTCTTTTGTTTCCAGTTGTGAATATTCATTTGGCTTAGGAAGAAGACAAATGTGGATTATCCTTTAAATGGTGCCTCAAGGTTAAATTGGTTTGGAAAATAAAGGATTCCAAAAACCAACGAAATAAAAGAGTTCTTTCCCAAATCCTGGCCTTCACAAACTTGTGTCTTATGGCACTGTAAATATGAGACACTATCCAGGGGAGATTGAGTTTTTCTGATATGGTAGTCCCTCTTCCACCACTATGTTTTTTCATAGGAAACCAAAAGCCTTTTATTTTTCTGAGATGAGAAAAATACAGCTAACAGCGTTGACTCTGGACTGATCACGACCAGAATTCCTAGCTAATATCCCACCAAGGTGAGAAAAAACAGTTTACACTTTCAGGAGCTAAGTTGTCTTCAGAAAAAGGCTGCCCTCAAAATGGAATGACCTCAACTGTAGCAATTCACACCCAGCTCAGCCTCTGAATGCCACCTTAGCAAATAGGAGAATCTAAAATGAGCAGTTTCCTTTTCTTGTTGTTTTTAATAACTTCTGAAAGACTTCTGAAAGTCTCAAGTTTGGTGTGTCACTGCCAGCTGGCAGAGATCCCGTCTCTGAAGATTTTTTTCCTTACATATTAATCTTTGCTGTGTAGAGAAGAGACTTCAAATTCAGAGAATGTGGAGTTCTCCTTCCACCACAGGAATCAGCTTCTTTTTATGAACAAGTAGCATGAGACTAGATCCTTGCTATGCTTCAGATGGCACCTCTTCCTTTTCCATGAAGAAAAAGCCCTGCCTTTATACCTTTAATTTTTCTGCTTTAATTTTTCTTTGGGTGATGGCATTGTTGCTTCAATGTTCCACTATATCAATTGTTGGAGATGTGACAAGTAGATAAGGTTTAGACATGGCCATCAACAGTTCCATGCTAAATAAATTAGGCACAGAGAAGGAAGGCATTATAGCTCTGGACACAATGTCCATTCTCTGAGACCACACTTGATGAAGCATCATAAAATACTCTAAAGGAGAATTTTGCTTCAGGGACAGTGTTTTGCTTACTCTGTCTTTTTATTAAGTAGGGAGAGATGAAACATTATTTTTCAGACAGAAGTTTGAGTGAAGAAGATCAAGAAGTCTTTCATCTAATGTTTTTTACTGTTGGGTTTTTTAATTTATCATCTATTTTTTGTGGCACTCGATTTTCCCAAGCACATGAAGGCAAAGAACACTCGGGAAGTATCAAAGCCACTGCCTTTTTCTTATCTCTCTGCGTTTCATTCTCTTTTCTCTGTCTTTAATCCCTGGGTAGTGGGGGAGAAGCTGTGCACAGAACATTGTCAGGAATAGAGAATGGAGGTAAATTGGACCTTTGCCTACCCCATGAAGATTGTTGACAAAGTCTATTTCCAAGAATCCTATGTAGTTCTTTTTTTCTTGAAAGGGTACATTATTCATATATTCCTAGTCTTGTGGTGTGTGCTGTTGGACATTGAGGAGGATTTTTTATAGCTCAGTGAGGAAGGTCTATTACTTTGAAGGCATTTTGTTAGTTGAATTTCCCTCCTCCATTCCCCTTCTTCCCTCTTCTGTTTGGATCTGCTACCTTTTCTGTCCAGCTGATGTAGTTTTATAAAATAAATTACTTCAGTTGTATCTAAGTATACCAAAGTGAGACTGGAGCAGAAGAGGGAGATTTACTTCCACAGGTCTGCACTGGATCTGAATTAAAGAGCTGGTGGAGAGGCACCCATAGACACCAGTCCACTAATCCAAGTCAGATAAAAGGTGCTAGGCTAAGACTCCCCAGGGACAAATTGGAATCTCTGAAAAAAAAATTCAGCAATTTTTTCTTTTCCAAGGAACTGAATGAAATGTTCCCGATATGAAGGTAAATAATAAGACATAAAAAAACAAGAGTTTTTTTAAATCTCATCCCATGGTGAGAGGTTTTGGTTCCAGGTTTTGGCCATGTGCATGCCACCATTTGTCTAAGCCTTCTGAAACCAGAGTAGGGATAAGGAGTTCCACAGCCTGCAGCACTCCTAGAAACATAACAAATTCTCTTTTAAGTTAGGTTTGCTAACCACTAGGCTATGGAATTCCATATCCTTTTGTTATACATTACCAACACTATTGATAAAAGAAGGACTTCTTATTTTATTTATATATGTAATTACATATATGTTTATATATAATTTTATCCATATATAATAATGATAATTACACATATAATGGTTGCTTCCCCTTTCTTTTACATTTATGATAATTCCCTATTAGTGCATTTTTTACGTACTTGAGATGAACTTACAGTAGAAGATAAAATTAAATCCTGCAGCTGAGTACTGAAGTCAAGAAAAGCTAAATAAGTGCTCTGATACTCAGTACTTCAATCACTGTTGCACAGAACTCCTGTGCTCTGTTTATTCTTGCTGATCTCTTCAGGGCTTAATCCCCTCCCTCTTGTTGCCAGCAGCAGTGAAGGTAGTAATGCCACCTGTGTGGACATTTGAGGTAGAATAGGATTTGAAAAGGTCATTGTGTTTAATTTGCACCATGAACACCAACTCCATGGAAACCCTTTCATACCATGAGAAGAAAGGCATCCCAGATAAGAGAAATGGGATGAATGTGAGGGTGATCCATTTTTCAACAGCTCCTGTTCTTTAACATTGTGGACAAAAATACTTGCTAGTGCTTCAGCTGCACCATTATTCCTATTCTTTAGGGCTTCCCATCTCTTTCTGTGGGAGAAAATCCCACTGGTCCCATACAGGTTAGAAGCCTGAAATTCACTGTGGCTTGGGTGCTTCAGCAATGAAAGAAAACAAAACATATTGCCATGCTTACCTTCTGGGCAAAATGGGCTCAGAAATGAAAACATTTTGTGCTCTGGGCTGGAGGCTGTTGCATTTCTGAGCTGATTGCTTCATTGTTAATTTAGTAAACTATACAAATCACAACTAATTCTGGGTGAAAAACATGTAAATTCACCTGTAGATCTGTGTAGTTACTTCATCTATACAAAATAAATTGCTAAAACATTACCCTGCCTCAGAGGCTCAGAGATATATCTACTGATAAAGCTCAGGGAAATAAAAGCTTTGCGTATTTCAACAAGTGGAATTATTTTCTTTCCTTTTTTTAAAGTGACTTATAAAATCTTCCTCCCCATATGAAAGTGTAAGCAATCTCATTGGATCAGCAAAATTCAGTTGTCTCAATCTAGGCATACTGTGTAGTTAACATTGCAAGAGAAACTTTATTTAAAATAATTATTTGGAAGGTTGAGGACAGATTTAATATCAATAAATTGCAGTTCCTTTCTTTGTGTTGTAGCTTTTATGAATCTGAATGAAGCATTTCTCAGGTCTTTGAGACTTGTATCTGAAACTGTAATATATGTCTTGCTTCCAGTGTGACCTTTAAGGTTTTATTTTTTTGATAGGTTGCTGTTCACAGCAGGGAAAAATGGCAGGAGGAGATTTCTTTATGGCAGAATAAAAATGTGTTTACCTAAAGAAAAAGCAATACAGAGCATAGACTTTTTATTTCTTTTAAAATGACAGGAAATGAGAAAAGGCTTCTCAAAGAGCTTTTGAGGAACTTGGTTCACTACCTGTAGCAGATCTCATCAATGCTTGGGGTTAATTTACTCATTTCATTCCTTGAGAGACATGTATTAATATATATTTACCCTTCAGGAAAGATATTAAACTCAGGCTTGTTGAAACAGTAACTTTTTTCTTCAGTGCTAGCAGTGGACTACCAGAACAATTTGATTTAACCAGAATAGTATTCTATGGGTCTTTGTCTTCTTGAACTGGCTGGGAGGGTTCATTTGGGAAAGGATTATAGGGCAGGAGTCACTACATGGTTGTGCTGTGTTACACATTTGATATGGTGTTTTTGGAGGTCCAAATTAATCTTGACTTTGCTCATTTCTGTGAGGAATCATGGCAGAAAAAAGACTGCTGTAGAAGCATAAAGAGGTAATATGGTTTAGCATTGGTCTATGCATTTCATCTGTATTTTAGTCAAGGGGCACAGTGATAGCATGCATCAGATCTTTCTGTAACCACATCACCCTCTAAGTGGGAATTACAGTGTTGTTCCCATGCACCTCAATGCTCAGCAGAGTGTCTCAGGGACTGGAATAAGAGATACAAGATCTCCTTGAAAAAAATTTGATGCCTGCAACACTGGCAAGGCTTATGAAAATGCATCTGGGGTTCAGATTTCACATGGAATTTACCATTTAAACTGACTGGTCTGGTCAACAATGTGCTAAGGAAAAGAATGAAAATGTGAGCGTTACTTCCAGGCTTGTCCTTGGTTTTCTGGCTGACTTTGGTCATTTTTTCCTGAGCTTATTTCTTTGTCATTTCTTTGCCATTGAAACATGAATGATGATTCTCTATCCACCACCTGGTGAAGCCTGTGTATTAAAATGAATACACATTCTGAAACAGTGAAGCAGTTTAAAATGCTGCATTTTCAGCCCTGTTTATGTTGTTCTTAAGTTACCTATATATTTCTCCACACACCTGATATGATGAGTTGCTGACCATCTCCATCATTGAGCAGCACATTTTCTGTTTGTACTGAAATGGGCAACATTTGAGAAAGGGCTGCAGTGTAGCACCCATCAAGAGGAGAGCACAGCAGTCATCGAGCAGCAGCGTCAGCAAATTTCCTGTTGTGCAAATTTGGATCCCCCAGGGATGTTCAGAAGCACTGCCTATTAAATTCTGGACAGGGAGAATTAGTGAGGTCACAGTGAGGAAAATAATGTGCAGCCCAAGGTTCATATGAAAATAGATAAGAGACGTTTATTGCAGCTTTTCAGAAACTTGCACAACAGCCAGTTGGTGGTATTTTTAGTAACTTAGAATTATGCCTGTTATCTATGGAAATCCACAAAACACAACTTTCAGTAAATGAGTTTCAAATACCTCATACTCAGCAGGGAGAGTGTAACTGCCGAAGTAGTTATTTAAAGTTACTGAAAACACACTGGGTGTGGATAAATACTCCAAGATGATGTAAATTTTTAATATTCCTTGTTCTACCCTTCTGTGTCTGCTTTAATTTACTACCTTAATTTAGCTATGTTAAATTACTGAGCTATGTAACAGGAGTCTTTAAAATACAGCTTCTAAATTTACACAATACTGCATCCTGTTTGCAGTTTTCTAACAAATGTCCAGGAACATCTCAAATTACAATGACTTTGTGGCAGTTCAACTGTCTCTTTTTCTACTGCCTTCCTACAAAGTTTCCAAACAAATAAATCTACTATGTCTAAATTTTAAATATCATGTTTTTTTTCTTTATTGACAGAAAATGCTTTAAGATTTTTAATATTCATTATTAAAAGAAAATAAAAAGACTTAATTTCAATTCATCTTATTATAAATGGAAGTAGTACAATGAACGGCAAAACTAGTGCTACAAAACATTTGGGACTTGACCTTCCACAGAAAATTTCAGGGAGGTGTTTGGCCCTATTTATGTTCACTGAATTCAAAGATGAGCCTTTATATCCTTTACATTAAAGGATAACTATGGAATCTATATCCAATATAGTTAACACTCAGGTAAAGCAATTTCAGTTTCATTCCTTTCCACAGAGGTTTCATACAAAAATAGTATTACTATTTAAAGGTAAAACATAGAGAAAGAAAGATGGAGTGAAAGCACTACCCACTGAGAAATTAAACCCAAATGGTGAATATTATAAAGATTCCATGATAGGGAGATATTGGGGTGTACAGGATGCAAATGTAGTTTACCTTGATAGTGGGCCGTGCTATTTACCTTGATGTTCACAATTTACAAAGTTCTCAAGTGAGAATGGTTTTCTATAGACACAGACTTTGAAATGCATTCTCAAATTTTTATTTAAATCTTCCAGTCACCCATGAGCCCTGTTTCTAAAAATGTTGGTTTCTTCATGAATAGAGATGGTGGAGGAAGGTACATGTGAACTTGAGATATCACAGCAAGTTCAAATCTGAAATTATATCACCCACATTTTATCATTCAGAAATCATTCATAGCCAAGGAACCTGACAGGAGTTCATTATATTTAATGTTTAAATTTTAGCTGCTCTGCATTGCATAAGGTGGTTCTCCACATGTCATAGCAGCCACTATCAAATGCTTTTTCCCAGGATCTGTTAAAGGTACAGCTGCCTACACCTTTCCTCGTCAGGTAATAATAACAATAGCAATAAACTTTAAAAAAGAGAGCAAATATTTTGTATACATAAACACTTCTCACTAATTTATCTGCTCTGTATACATACTGTTAAGGTTACCAGTGTTATTTTATAGGCCTGTCTTCTTTTGAGAGTGCTTTTATCAGACAATGACAAATCCATTGGTTCTGCCTGTGTCATGCTCTGATGCTCAGCCATCTCAATCCACTGTAGCTGCTGTCTAAGACCTTCCTGGGGGGGAAAACCTGAGGCACAACAAAATAACTCAAATGCAGAAATTCTGTTTATCTCTCTTTTCCTGGAGATTTGGAGAAGCCTGTCACCCTTCTGTTCATTGTGTATGTCTGAAGTGATATTCCCATGTGACTGGAGGCATCTTAGGATACCACTGTAGTGTAAAATGTACTGTTCTCCACTGGAGACATGCATTCCACTATTTCCCCTGCAAGGCTTACATTCCTTCCTTCCTTCCTTTTACATTGCTTATTCTACTTTCCATAAATCTAAAAGTCTCCAGAAGGTGTACCATCAATTTCTAAGACTTTTGGCTTACTTGCAGGTTGAGACTAAATAAAATACAATCAAGTCTCAATTCCACATTCAGTGGTGCTGCTCCCTAATTTAACATTTTTAAATATGGCTCTGAGCTTGATTTTAAATTACTTGGCAAGATTTTGTTTAAAGTTATTTTCTACTGAGTCATTAGAAATTTAAATACTGGAGATATTGCCATGTGCTTTAACTTTCAGACCAAAGTCCATTTAGGTAGGTAGCATACTTTTCTTCTCAGGTTCCCTGGATCAAACTTGGAGAACTCTGCATTTTAGTCATGTATTAAGCACATCCACCAAATCAATGATTCAGGAATATGGTTCTACCTTGCCCTATAAACTCATTAGGAACTGTGTGGGGAAGAAATGGAGGCACCTGTGGATGTGTGAACATTGATAGTCTCTCAGGCCCTAAAGTGGATTTGGAAGGATGATTTTGGATGTCTCTCTCACAAATGAAGATATACAAGTTCCACCAGAGTTGCACTTTTGCTCATTAAGCAAAAGTGGATCACTCCCTCAGTATCAATTTTTGGATCACTCCCTCAGTATCAACTTTCCTTAACCAGAGGAAGATTTGAACAAAAGCTGACTTTTACAAAAGCCTTTAAAAGGCTCAGCTCTTCATCTATCTCACAGTGTTTCTTGACCTTAACTGTGAAAATAACAGCACACAAACAAAATTATACGTATGAATATAAAGCATAGGGTGCTTTTGGTGTTTTAGTGGGTTTTGGGTTGCTTGTGTTTGTGTCGTTGCTGTTTTTCTTTGTTTTCTGGTATTTTTCATTGCTTTGTTTTGTTTTATTTTTCTTGTTTTTAAGTAATAAAAAATATCATTTGGGAAGCATTCTGATACACTTCTGTGTGTGTTTAATTTCATCTTTGCTCTTGCTGGGAATGGAATCACAGGAAGATCTTTATTATGATTTAATGTTTGGGGAAAAAGAGGGCCTTGCTACATCTGTGTTGCCATCACTATAGAAGTCATAAATGGAATCAAGCTTTTTAAAATCACATGGTACCAAATGCATATTTTGCAAAAAAATATTTTTGTTTCTTCCTTACCAAAACTCTTAGGTATCAGCAAAATACATTGTCTATTGCAACAGTCCACACTCTTAGGAATTAAAATGTCATGTGTATGGAACTGGAAGTCATTGCTGTGGGATTCTCTAACATATTATGATATTAGATAAGTCACCACAGAACAGAAAAGGAGAGAAGTGCTGGCTCCTGTCAAGTCAAAAATAACCTCTTTTTTTCCTTATTTCTATGAATCAGAAGACTTGAAAGTTTCCAGTTCTTTTTTTTCTGTTCCAATGGTGGAATATATTTACACTATTTGTAAAAAGCAGAAAGAAAGAAAAACCAATCAGTTTTTAATGACATTAAAAGTGATTAAGACCCAAATCTACTTAGGAGATAGGTGCTATAAGTACATAATTTCTTCACAGTCTTGAGCTTTATACACTAAAGTGACAATAGTAACAATTCTGGCTTCTTTAGAAGACACAAATACCAAACTATTAATGTATTTCCTCATTACTTCAAGAAGAATAATGTTTCAGAGTTTAGTTTACAAAATACAGCTGGAGTTGGCATTCCAGTTGGGAAACACTCAGCTCACCCCAGCTCACAAAGGGCATTTCTTGGGTGCAGCTCTGAGGCTGTGCTGGTGCATGGGTCAGTGTGCTTTCATTTTGCCTGGAGACAGTAAATGCAAAGTTACTTTTGATTTTTCACAAGTGCTGTTGAAATCACTGTAAGAGTTGCAAAGTACAGTCACATGCTGACTTCTTTGAAAGTTGGTGTTTTTTCTGCCTGTAATGTTATATTCTTGAGAAAAATTGCTACTTTCTCTTTTTTTTTTTCTTTTTTTGTTTGCTTTTTTTTTTCTTCTTCTGTGGAAACAAAACAAAGCTCTTGGCAAGGCACCCTGCACTTACAGCCCTCTTCCTTCTCCTTTGTGAGGTGTGATGTCACCACTTGGCACTGGGAAAGGCATTGTCTCGCTGAGACTCCCATAAATGGCCTTTCTGTGCTCCTGATTTACATGTTAAGAAATCGGATGGGAATTGCTTGCTGTGGTGACTCCCACTTTCCTTTCAGTTAAACATGATTTGGTAGTAAATATCCACAGGATACATTGTTATTCATGGTACATCCTGCCTACCACCTAAGCGCTCTTTTTTTTTTTTTTTTTCTGTTTTTTGGAACTCTCAATTTGAGCGGAACTTGCAAAATAAAGCTCTTCTTCCCTTCTCCCCCCTCTCCTTCCAAACATTACAAATGTTGGCTCTGATATTTGAACATTTCAATCCTAGAACAAAGGCAACTTGTTTCTTTATTTCAGAAGTAAACTCATAATGGTGGCACACTTCCAGAGTGGTGTACTATTCCTTACAGAGTTGTATTTACTATGCCTTTGACAAGTCATAGCAAAGCTATTCTATTTTGAAACTGCTCAGGATTGATTCATTTTATAATGAAGCATTCCCTTCTGGATTGCAAAAATGCGTGGGGTTAAATTAGAAGATAAAGGAGGTTTTGTGATTAAAGAGCTCCCCACAGTCTTCTCTTAGGCTTTGGCAAATAACTTTATCTGAGTTTTTCACCTGTAAAATGGGGAGAATCTTTCTCTGTGCTTTTGGTTTGAGTTTTGTTGCTTTTTAGTTTGTGGGGGTTTTTTTTTGTTTTTTTTTTTTTTTGTGTTGGTAGGGTTTTTTAAGTGATTTGAAGGTTTTAGCAGCTGAGGCTCCATGTATGTACAAGAACTACCCCAGTGGATTCCTGATCTCATAGAGCCCTCCATGAGCCATTTTGATAAAATAGCTAATAATAATTAAATCCCAAATCCCAAAGAACTTCAAGATTAGTAGAAGTTCATCTCTCATCTGAAGCATTTTCCTCCCTCACAGGATAAGCACACTGTAAACAATGGCAAAATGTCCTCTGACTTTCCAAAAGTCAGTACTACTCACCAGTGAGCCCCATCATTTGGAGCACTACTTAGATCTGTATTCCAGGTTCAGGCAGTCCTCAGCTGCTGTAAAAAGCTTGATGATGTGAGTTCTTCTATTCTTTTAAGCTTTTAAAATTATGTCTATAATGAACATTTGCCATCTGTATTTGTTAGAATGTGATAGGCAGGATCCTTGGTTGATGCAAGTCAATGCTGCTCTGATTTACACCCTATTAGGTTTGGCTCTGTGCCTGTTAAATAAAAAGGGAGCTCAGATATTGTTGTAAGTACCGCTGTGAGCTATTTTTACTTAGTCAACCAAGAAAAAATATCACCACCCTAAATAAAGAGAGTTTTAACAAGTCCTGAGTAGGTAGTCCAGGGCTGTGAAAAATCTGTTTCTTCTCAGTGAGCATCTGGAACCCCCAGTGGAGCTCTGGCCCGTTCCCATACACTTTTCTTCCAGCAATAACACCAGAGAGTGGCAGTTTCCCATCAGCTCTGTGGAGCAGAACTGTAACCTCAGGAAGGAGTGAATAAACATCATTGCCAAGCAGCAGCTCCTGAGGAGAAGGGTGAAATTTCACGTGTTTAGTTCACGTGGAGAAAGGAATGTTGACCAAGTTCATTCAAATTATTGGAAAAATATCCTGGGCTTCACTAAAATTACTTTCTCCTTCTGGGGGCTTGACAGCCTCTTTCTGTTTCATGGCAGCAGCATTTTTCAACAACAAAACTGCCAAAAATGCTGAAGCAACCTTTATGGGAAAAATTATTAAGCAACTGCCTTATAATGAGCTAAACAAAAGAGACAGTTTTTTAGACACATTTTACATTGTGAGTACAGGATAAGACTTTAATTTGTGTTTTATCAGACAGCCTGTGTGCCTAAATGGGATGCCAATTTAATATTCAAAAGCCTATTTAGTGTTTTGAGAACAAGAACTTAATATCCTTTACAATTATGAAAATCCAACTAATGCAACTAAATATTATTTAATTAATAATTTCACAAAGCCAGAGATATTAGTTCATGGAACAATATATCTTCTAGCACATAATGCATGTTTCCAAGTGGGACCTCTGAAAGAATACAAATGAACTCCTCTGGAATTTGGAGTGAAAAAAATATTAAGACAACTAAGAGAAAAATATAGAGACAGTAACCAGTAAAAGTAAGGGAGAGAGAGAACAGATATGGTAGGAAAGGTTATATATAGTATGGAAAATAAGTTACAAGGATTTGAAAACATCTGGAATACATTTCTGGAATGTCTCTGAAAAACAAAGCAAACCACAGGAGGAAAGTCACACTAAGAATTACTCAATTCTTTTCCTCCCTTCCTTTTTATAGAGTAGGGGATGCAAAAAATGTTTGATGTTAATGGAAAAATCTCTTCCAGTATATGTGTTCTGCTTCCATAGGCTCAACTGAGTAAGCACAAACCTAATTTTAAACATTTCAACAGCTCCTTAAAAATCATTGGGATTATGCTTGTGTTAGAATTACGGATATAAAAGGGCCTGAGTGAAAACCTCTTTCCTGTGTTTTTGATGAGCTTTGGAATAGGCTGGCTCCAAGTGCCTTACCTTCCATGTCCTACACCTTGAAATCCACAGATTTAAAAGTGTCATTTTCCAACTGAACAAGAGCTATATCAAGACCAGTGTTGGTCCAAAGTCCAGTGAAGCACACTTTTGTCTTTGTTCATCCTCAGTATGCAAAAAGTATAAGGAGTGGAGTGGTTAGTAAAAAAAAAATATATAAATAAAAGTTTTAAATAAAAATCAGCTTCTATGGATGGATGAAGCACCCAAAAGTAAAGATTTTCTTATTTGCAAATGTGATACAGGTGACATATGTCATGCTTCATTTTACAGGTGTACTTCATGGTGTTAAAAATTTAACTGCTGCTGCTGAAACATGTATCTTTCCTTAAGCAAATGTAGCAATTCTGGCCTTAGCCAGAAGTCAAAGTTTTTATCTGAAAGAAGAACTTGAATCTCCTATATCTTACTGTTGTGAAGGAAAAAAAAAAAAGGAAAAAAACCAGTGTTATTCAGAGAGAGGCTGTGACTGCATGAACAAAGTCAATGTCATGAGAAAGAGATCAGGCCCAATATTTATGAAGTCTTCCAAGCTGGAATGTTTGTAAAATACTGTGAATTCTGGACCTGAAACCAGCTGATATGTTCCAAAGACAGTCAGTTAGTTCTGAAAAACAAACAAAAGTAGTGCAAAAGTAACGCTCTAGGGAGCTTTGGATCTTCTCACTTCCCACGCTCTGTTATTCCCAACCCAATTCCCTCATGGAATTGTTCAGCTCTCATGATCCCTTAGAAATGAGGATGTTCTGTTATCAGCACTAGGAAAGGGTTATCTTTGTGGCCATGCTTGCCAAGGTCATTTTCTAATTTCAGCCAATCTGAAAACAGGGATCTGAAGCCCAAAGATTGTAGCTGACCTTAGTGGTGTCCTATGCCATTATCTGTGGTCTACCTTGTGCCACTGGCACTTTTTGTAAAAAGAGGAGGAAGTCTTTGATATGTCTGACTTTTGTATTCTTCTCCACTAACTGCCTTATGATTACTATCCAAAATAATAAAAAAAAAAAAATGTTCTGCTTCTCGGACCATTATGTGATTCATCAGGTTTTCTTTTTTTTTTTTTTTTTTTGAAAATTTAATCTTTAATACTCTAAAACATGAAAACATGGTAAACCTTGAAAACATGATAACATGATAAACATGAACCTTCCATGAAACAAGTCATATCATAAGGTTTTCAGGCATTAAGAGAACCCAGAACTTGTGGATTCCACATAAGCATAGATAATTACTATGGAAATTATGAAGTCACTTCTGCACAAAGTCTGAGCATTCTTCCCCCCCAAAAAACCCAAAACAAATGGAAGGTTATGGATTAATTCCCTATTCCCTGTCCAAAATGCCTGAATGATGAAACAACTGCCTCTTCTGAAGGACTGAGAGTGACAAGCTGATTTATTGTGATCTCAGTGAATGTGTAAAAGACAAGTCAGATTTCTTTGGCCAAAAAGAGGAAAAAGTTTTATTTTTTTATTTAGTATCTTGTAGTTGCAGTTCTCCCAGGAAAATCTCAGTAATTCAAATGCCATTTTCCTGTACATTAAGCTGAAACAGCATACAATTTATAAGATGTTGCGTCAGCAGCTGGAACTCAAATAAAGATTTTTTTTTAAGTTCTTTATTACTATCTTCTTTTTCAAAGTTGTCAGAAGATAAGCTATTGCACACTTTCTATTAGATCTTATGGTGACAGTTCATCACTAAATGCATCAAGAACTAATAATAATTCTGCAATATTTAATTAATTATTTTCCTTCCAAAATACTCTTTATGTATTTATTCACTATCTGACCATAGCAGTTAAATAGCTGCAGTGTACTTTTATTCAAATTGACAATTCTGATTATGAATCCTTTTGCCTAGGATTTTTGGTGATGTATATTTAAAGGAGACAAGTAGGCAGAATAATGTACTCAGGGCAATCCTACTTAAAAAGCATTTTGATTTGCATTATTGATAGACAAAAAAAAATACAAAAGGTTTAATGGAGTTTAATAAGCAGGTCTTGTGATTGCAGCATATTCCCAATAGCTTCTGCCTATTATCTCAGCATTATAGTAATCCTAGGAGTCTGTTAGTAAAAATGTGTGAGCTTTTCCTATCTGCTGCCTCTCTGACTTTTTCATCCGGTTCTTTTCTATTGCCTTTGGAAGAAATAGCAGCTTCTCAACTTCCCTCCAAGTCACTGAGTCCCACTGTGCATCCTGCTTCAAACTACAAAACATAATCACAATGGGCATGAAATTCTCTTTTTCATATCCATTTGCCAGGTGCAGTAATTGCATGATGAGCATGAAATACCAGGGGAATCCTCCTATAAAGTGGGTATTGAACGAACAACAAGCATAGATGGCAAAATTACAATTCTCTGATCCCGACACTCCTGTCCTTTCTGCACATTAACTAAATTATTTCTTTTTCTAATCTGCTACAGAGTGGGTGATTATGTGTTGCAATGAAATGCTGTATTGAAAAATGCAATCTTCATGTCATTCATGTCATTTCACAATCAGTTGGAACAATCCTTAATTCTGATGATTTTTTGTTATTGGTAAGTGGAGCAGAAGTATGATTTAACTTTATGGCTGGCTGATCAATAGGTCATTTCTATGATAGCCTAGATTGCTTATGATTTCTGCCATTGGCATTTGCGTTAATATTTCCACACTTGTGTTAATTGACCTTTACTAATATTTTTCAAGAAAATAATACATTTAAAGTAGAAAATTGTGAATACACTTACACAGAATAATTTACAGTTTATAAAATTAGTGAAAATGGACATTTATATCTGTTATATTTTGAATCACCAAAAGACATAAGAACAGAATGGTCCATCTCCATGGGCTAACAAAATTTCTGTGGAAAATGGTTTCTTTTCAGGGAATAGTGACTACAGAATCTTTTGTTTATTTGGAAATGCCTTTTAAATTTTTTTAAAATATTTTTTGAGGATGGCAAGTTCTGGAAATATAGGTTATTTTTATTAAGAAATCAATTATTTCAGAAGTGTCCATAGTATTTATGGAACTGTAATTGTACCAGATTTTTATTCCTTACTCTGAATTGTACACTATGGAAGAATCTATTAACAATACTGTCTCATCTGGGGGAAAATGCTGTGATACATTTTGAGATATTTCATCTGACAGGAGAATATAGTCATGGCACTAATGGCTCATAACTAAACTTAGGCTATATTTAGACTAAAAACTTTTAATTTTCAGCTGAAAATTGTTGGCCTTTTTTTTCCTTTTAAATTAATTTTGTTTTTATTAATACTTTCACTAGGGACAAGGGAAAGAAGCAGCTACCTAGAAGCCAAATGAAGATTTCTGACAAGTCTTTCTTCAGTATTTGGATGCTATTATCCACTCCAAAGCTCAGTGAATTGAAGAGACAGACATGCTGCAGTTGTCATTTTAATCAGCAGGAGTGGTGAAGAGCTGGTGGCAGTACATATTAGACTGAAAATGAATCACACAGGAGAAAAATGTCAATGAGACAAGCTGAGGTCTACAGGAAGACTGACTTTTATTTATTTGTAGTATGAATTTCACTTTATCATTCAGGCTCTACAATTAAATGAAGAAAACAAGACTCCAGCTTAACTTGAGTTTAATGGGAGCAATATCTTATATTGAGCACTGAGCCAATATTTTCCTAGGTAACTATGATATCAATGTTAATGATGTTAATAATATTTTGGCAAACATTGCAGTAAAAATTAGCCCAAAAAGAGGCACTGATCTATTATAACTTTTATTTTGACTGCCAGTTAAACAACTTCCATCTCAATAAGCGATCTGTGAATATGGCATCTTATTACTGGTGATAAGACTATTTATGTTGCTTTAGTTATTTGGACCCTTGAAAAGGGAACCCATGTCCAAAATTGTTGATATCTATATTATTTCTCAACAAATAATATAGATTTGTTGGTTGTCATTGATTCACTCCCAAAGAATGAAGGGAGCTCTTGGTATAGAGTTAGAAACACTGTTGGCTGTTTAATTCCCTACAGTTCCAGTTCTTTAATTTGCTCTTTATGAAATGGCAGAATTTAGTAGGACATTCTGAAATAAAATCTGCAATTAATTATTATACAAGCTTCTTTATAACTTTATTAATTTTGAAGAAATTGCAGGAAGCACAAAATAATTCCCCTAGAAATGAAGTAGTTAATACTTTACATTTACTACTAGCTGTGAAGACTTAAAGGCAGATGAGTAATAATTTTTCATTCTCAACAATAGTTTTACAGATAATGCTTGAGAAGGATGACTAACAGGCTGTGCATTCCAATCTATTGGCATCATGCTACTAATTCATTCTAAAATAATTTTGCCATTCACTACCAGCTAGGAAAGAAATGGAAAGACTTGGTGTTTTGCTCACTTTATCTGCTTTCATAACCATTCATTTTCAAGTAAAGGACAAGAGCTTTTCTAAAACATATGTTAGTCCATAGACTATATTTATCATAAATATATATTGTGTCTGAACTCAAGCTTTTCATTAAAAATACAAAAGATTTCAAAACTGGACGCTGGAACAGGCTCCCCAGGGAAGTGGTCACAGCTCCAGCCTGGCAGAGATCAAGAAGTGTTTGGACAGTGCTCCCAGGCACATGGGGTGGCTCATGGGGATAGAGCTGTGAAGGGACTGGAGTTGGACTCAGTGATCCTTGTGAGACCCTCACAACTCAGCATCTTCTGTCATTCTGTGGTTCTGTAATTCTGTGAAAACTTGGATATAGTTAGTAATACAGTCACAACATCTTATAGGAATTTTTGGACCTGCACTTAAAGTTCTACTATTCCAATTTTTGAAAAATATCACTGCTTGAGAAAAAATAAATAGCCTTGCTTTTATTGTCTGTTTGTTTTTTTGTTTGATTGTTTTGGGATTTTTCTTGGTAGGGGTGGTCATGATGGGGTTCTGTTATTTTTTTACTACTCAGTGTTTTGTTTTAAGAATAATAGTAATATGAAAAAAAGCTGATAGGCTGATAGAATCTATTCTCTCTGAATTTTTAACCCCTTGAAGGCACATAGAAAGCATAGTAAAATTCACCAGTGGAAGACAATCTTTACCGAGTTACTTCTGTGGTATGAATACAGAGAGCTCATAAATCAGTATTGCCATCAAATTTGAGTTACATTACTTTTGGCAGATTTCAAAACTTTAAAAGAAACAAAACAAAAACCAGAAAGGTGTCTGGAGATATTTAGAAACTGAGCCTTAATCTCACAAACTACAGCTTAAAAGAAAAAAGAATAGGGAGCTCTGCAAAATTCAGTAGTATTTGAGAGCCTTTAGAATTAGTTAAAAAAGCTGTTTAACCACATTCTGGGCAACAGAATCCCTCTGGACAGCCTGAAGCTGTAATTCATGCAAAGATTTCCGCTATCATCTTAAGGAGGATACAATTTTAAAAGGTTTACATACGGTCCTACTCAGAGCTGATATAGTGGCTTTATATTCATAATGTATGTCACAAAAGTACTTAAATAAAACAACTCTTACTTAACATATCTGACTTTAAATTCCAAGATGATTTACTCTAGAGAGGCACTTTGTTCAGTATTATGTGTTAGCAATGTGCTAATTCTCAGCTTTCCCAGAACGTTTTTGTGAAAAGTCAAAGAAAAAGCAGAGAAATAAATCATAAAGATGGTTTCAAATGTAATTTAAAATGAATAATGGAAGAATTTGAGATGTTATAGTGGCTTTCAGAAAACTGAACAAGTTCAAGTTGTTACAGGTAAGAAACAAATCTCAAAAGCTACGAGTTTCTTGATTGCAGCCTGCAAATATTTACATTGACTTTCTGAAAATAAAAGTCCCGTCCAAAGAATTTTTGCAGGAACATGCTTGACTTAGGATATTAAATTTCCCTAGAAACCATTAGGTATTGATTAGTCCTATAGCCCTCGGCAGGTCTGGCTGTTTCTCCAAACATTGCATTAGAGGGTGATCACTGTGATCTATGAGTCAAGGGGAAAATGGAGTCTGCAGGATTTCTGTCCACACACAGAGCCCTCACCAACATCACCAATGCATTTTCCATGTGAATTTTGAGATGTGTAATTCTTATGAATAAATCCTAGGATTGTATCCAGGAGGGACAGTCTTTTTAAAAATATCTATTACAGTTGTATAACTACAGAAATTCCTTTTTTAACAAATGCAAAATTCTTGGGTTTAAGTCTGAATATTCAGAATATTCAGAATATTTAATACTGAATATTCAGAATTCTTAGCACCATTCTAAACAGCTTGTTGCTAAAGTGGTGCATGAAGCACTAAACTTTTTGTAAAGGTGTAGAAATCTTTGTTCACCTGTAAAGGATAAGCCCCAAAAACAATGGATATGTTCAAGACTTACACCTAAGACTGTGTCTACAGGCACTCTTTAAAATATTTTAAAAAATGAATAAGCACATGAACTTTGTTAAACACTCACCTTTTTCCATAGTAATTCAGAGGAAAATATAAATCACAGATATTCCTAGAAAAATATTCTCAGAAATAAAACAAATGTATAAAATTCTCCATGAATGTAATGACTTCAATTATGACAGATTCCTCTGTAATAAAATGAATGAGATTTTTTCAATTGAAAATGTATCTAGTTCTTTCAATGCTACAGCAACCAGCAAAATATTATTTGAAAAATTTTACAGGATGTGTATATATAAATATATATGTCTATAAATATTTGGAACTTCCCTTTGAAAACTAAATATTAAGGGGAGATTTTTCTCCTGGGTTTTATCACTTGTGCTTCTTGCAGATTTATTAGGATCTGTTGTATGTCTATAGATTTATTTTTTTCTTTTTATGCTTTCCATTTTTTTCCCAAAACAGGCAATTTACTTATTCCTTCTTACATTTGCACTGTTTCTATCAGGTTATTCTGTGTATTTCTATTATTTATGATGAAATGTACATGCTACATAAAATTTGAGCAATTCAACCCAAACATCAGTGTTTGCAAATCAATATTATGGTCTTGTTGTAACCTCAGATGGGTACACTCACCAACACAAATGAAATCAGTAGAATTCTGTGCATTATGGATTAGAGGGATTGAATGACTTAGTTGCAGAGAATAGGTGCTGGAATTAAGACAATAAGGCAGACAGTCTGATTCGTTGAAGTGGGAATTCTATTTATGTCTTTAGCAAAATTATTAATTAATCTAAGAAGATTTCTTCAAGGGAAAAGTCTTTTTTTTTTTTTTTATTTCTGTCCTGTTTTCATTGTCCTGTAAAAATCACAGGATTCAAGATTTACCACTGATTCGTTTCTAGGAATGATTCAAAAAATGTGGATGTTTGATACTGCTAAGTTTTTTAAATTTGTGGAATTTCTTCATGTGCCTGTATGTCAGCTTTACTGTAATTTAAAGCACCTTTTGTTTTTGCTTTCTGGTAAATACTTCTTTATTGCAAAATATTACCTCGAAATTCATAAAATAAACAACTTCAACTTTTTAATCACTTGTTTATATACTCTAGCAGAACACAGAATTTGTGTCCATTTGTGTGTATAGTTTCCTTTCTTGCATTTGTACCCTTCCCACCAAACGTGACTCCTTAGTCAAGTTTCCCGAGGCAGCTTCAGATCCTAAGCAGAGCCACATCAACTGGCTTAGCAACGTTTTCAATACAATAACAGCATTTGTTTGCTTAGGAATTTCCTTGTTAGTGCTTCAAAGTGCTTTATGAAACCTTAAATAGCACAGTCTGCTGGGGTTAAAATTTCCTTTGTTTGTTTGGGTACTTCTCCCCGTTTCCTCCCCTCTCCCCAGAGATAGAGGCTAATGAGCAAAGGGAAGAGGGGGCTGTGCTCATGCATCTCCCCCAGCCCTCATTAGCCACAGGGCATGTGCATTCCCATGGCACAGGTCATAACCCCAGGAAATGCCTTATAACCCCCTATTCTCCTCTAGGACCAATCCTGTATCAATTCTGCATCTATTTCTGTCTCAGTGAAACTTATGAATACATAATTGCAGCAAATATATTTCATTTCCAATGATCATTTATTATCTGTAGCTGTTATAGCAAAACAGATAAGTTTGGTTGTCCCTGATTTCAGCTGATAATAACATTATGAATTCAAAAGTGAGGATGTCCAAGTTAATTTTCTGCTAAAGGGTACTTTTTTGGGAGGGGAGGGGGGAGGCATTAAAAAGAAAGATATTCACCAGTTGCACAGAATGATATTATGAGAAAAAAGACACTTTTATTGCCATGTAAAAAAGTAATTTTAAAGAAAGAAAATTTACAGTAAGGCTCCAATAATGTGATAATTGAGGACTGGTTGGTAGACCTATTTTTCTTGCCAGGCACACAATTTTTCCATTTAGATGGAGAATGAACAGCTGGGAAAAACTGGCACTGTGGCCTTGAGAGGTCTCAGAAAGATGATCCAAGTGCTTGATCCAAAAATGGTCTCATCACCAAATACCACAGAGATTTGGATACCTATAGGAAAACAGTTTTTGAAGTCCTTCCTCCTTTCAGAGGTCAGTGAAATGGGGAGATGCCGTCTTGAGGAGATGGCTTACAGATTTCTTGGGAGATTTACCAAAAAGGTAGAGATGAGAGGTACTTTGGGTAAGAGTTAGGCCTGATCAGGAGAAAACATGGAGATTGAGAGAAGAAATAAAACAGAGAAAAGGAGGGAGCAGCAGGGAGTTGGTGGGAATGTAAGTAATATGTGTTTGAGGACAAACAACTAAGTTTTATGAACTCCATTTTTATAGTGTGTGGAGAGAATCAAGCATTTTGACATCCCTGAATTGACTTTTGGACAGATTAGCCAGAGTTTTCCCGACAACTATGAGAGAAAATTAGAGCCTAAAGGACTTCTTAAAACATAGTTGTCTAAAACTGGGTGAAATGAGTCTGACCTACATACATTGAGGAATTAGAGGATCCCAATGACTGTCAGATTTCTCCATACAGACCTATCTTTATGATTTACCTACAATGGATTTTTTTTCCCTAAGAACCTGCTTCTCCCAGTACAATGGCAAACAGTGGCTGAGAAATGAATTAGGATCATGCAGGAAATGAGTGTGCTGCAAATTGGCTTCTTGCCTTACTACATATAGAAGACCAAAGTTGTGTGGCAAATGGAAGTGTCGAGAAAGGATGGTTTAATCATTAAGACAACTAAATGCTGTGAGAATCCAGATTTTTGCATTGCTGGCATTTTTGATGGAGCCAAACAATTCACTTAAACCAAATCTTTCATCAGTTGCCTTTACTGCACATGACTCATTTTCTGATTGTTCATCTTGGGTCATATGGGGACAGAGTTTCCAAAACTGATCACTCTCTGCTGCAAATGAAGTCAGTTAGGTTTAAAAAATGTTCTAAAATGTGTTGTTGGTCCTGAGAGGGTGTGTTTCTAGTAGGGAATTTAAAATAAGTTAATATACTTGACAACACTGAAGTTTATCTGAGCCTCAGCTCTCTGCTCGTAGTATATGAACAATAGCCCCATCAAACTCTCAGGGGCTGTGTGAAGTGAAAATCACCTCCTCTGTAAAGTATGTCACCTCCTGGTAGAAAAGATCACAGAAATACCTATAATGACCTTATTTTTCCTTCAGTGGTTAGCTAGTATACTCTAAACAAGATCTAGAGTCAGATTGCATCAGAAGAATAGAAAGAAATATTTAATAATGATCATTCACTGTGTTAGGCTTGGGAAAGAAAAAAGATTTAGCTTGTCTCTGTAACTGACATAGATGGACAGGCCAGGTGGAGATTACATTTACAACCCCCCTTCTGAGGTTCTTAAAAGCATAATGTTTTTTCTTTTTTTTAACATTAATATTTGGGTTGTGTTGCTTGTATGTACAAAGATTTCTGAGGTTTTGAAGGTGGGGACTAGAGGTGTTTATACTGTAATTTATTTTTACCTGGAATTTAAGTTCCATGAAGGATATTGGTCATAAGATTTGGATAACTTTGTTCTCAAACCCACTTAGATCAAAAGGAAAAAATCAAAAGTGTTGAAGGGGTTTTCCTACTTTGCAGCATGGCAACAGTCAGAGATATCCAAAGGAATGAGATAATTCTGGAACTGGAAGTGGAACAGCCATGTCAGCACCCAGCCCAGGTTTCCTACTGCCTGTAGGAAACATGCAGTAATCCTTGGGCTCTGCTTGGCCCTGGAGAGGCTCCTCTGGAAACCCAGCTCTGGTTTGGACAAATCCCTTCAGGTGAGGTGCAGAGACAAGCCAGAGCAGAACAAGCTGGAGACAACATGACTGGGGAGAGGAAATACTGGGAAGAGCTGGCATTGTGCAGTATAAATGAAGGGAGGTTGAGACAGCTGGTGTTGTGAATGAGTGGTTTAGGTTGCTTAAAGAATCACTGGCAAAGGTGCTGGAAAAACATGCCTCATAAAAGTGTAAGCGTGACCAGGCCCACTGGCAAGGTCCACTCTACTTTTTACTTGATGGTTGAAACACACACATAAAAAAAAACAAAAGAAAAATCCAAAATCAATCAATCTAAAACCAAAATCAACACCAAAAAAACCACAGGGGGTGGGGGGAAGGTAAGGAAAAGGTTAAGGTTAAGGGTAAGGGTAAGGGTAAGGGTAAGGGTAGTGGTAAGGGTAAGGGTAAGAGTAGGAAAGGACAAGGATAAAAAGGAATAAGGGAAAGCCTCCTATTTAGTTGCAAGCTTCTGAGTAGACACCTTGCCAGAACTGAGCCCTGGACTTCACCAACAGTTTAGGCCTAAATGTTCAACAGCATTTAATGGATAGCTTAAGGCAAACAATTTAACAAAAGATTCTATAGGATTTACTATAGCACAACAGTAACCCACTTACAGGCCTGACTTACAAATCTAAAATATTTAAGGATCTAGGAGAGCAAAGTTCATAGCACATTTACTAGACATGCTTGCATGCACACAAACCTAAAGAAATCTGTGCAAAATACATTCCTGTGAAAAAATCCCCTCAAGCTCAGTGAAGTGCCCATGTCAGATGCCTTTGCATCCTCTCAGAGGGTGAAGGACTTTGCCATGAGGAGTGGGGGAATCAGCCCAGGCTGTGTCGCTATTGTTCATACCTGGAGGTCGTCCAGGTGTAGCAAACTTGAGAGTTTTCTCATTCTGAGAGGGCCCACTCAGAGGAAGGGTGATGGTTTCAGCCCCCTGCAGTCCAGGAGAGTTCAAAACATCTCAGGAAGGCTGTTTATAGGGCCACAAGAGAGTTGGCTTAGACATAACAATTTTCCATTCTGACTGCAATTCGGGTAGGTGACTTTCTTTGAAAGTTCAATAACTAAAAGTTTATTCCACTTCAGTTACCATTCAGACAAGAAAGATAAATCTCCAAGGCTGTCCTCCATAGCACAAGTTCCTGGGAGCAGACAGTGATTCTGATAAGCTCTAGAGGAGCTGAGCCCTGGTGTTGTTCATAGGGGCCAAGACATAAAGAACCTATCTGATCACAGCCTGACCCGAGGGGTGGTGGGGCAGGGGGACAGGGGCACTGCACCACCATAGTTGGGTTTTAGTGTTTAACTACAGAACTCATAACATTCTTTCACAGAAGAGTGGAAGAATTCATTCTCACTTTGCAAGACAATACCAGTAGGAAATACATGAATTTGGATTTCAGCAGGACCCATTTTAGATATCAGGAAGAGTGTCTAATGTAAGCAAAGCACTGACAGTGCCCATGGCACTTTGGGAATGTCTGTTCCAGTAAGTCCTTAAGGAAAAGTTCTAAAAGAATCTCAGGATGACTAGAGGGATGGATGAGGTGAGCTATCCAGGACCTGCCACATTTATCATTCCATACTTCTGTGTTTTAGCTATAAGTCGCCTCAGGTAAGGCAAATTAACTTATGTTAAAAGCACTACTCTGCACTGTAGTGATTATAATGTTTCAAGAATCCCAGATATTTACTCTGTAATGGAATTAAAGAGATATGAGAGCTATTGCACTCTGTAGTTACCTTTAGTTATTTGGGATTTTTTACCTAGAATTAATGTTTTTGCAAGTTAGTTCAAGAGACTGTCCTGAGAAATGTCCCTGTCTAGTTGATTTTTAACACAGACTGCTATTAATGTAAGAGGAAATGCTATTTATGTAGAAGCAATATTATATATTTGCATGTAGATATTTATATCTACAGATTTATATATACATTTATGTATGCATAAGAGATCCTTTGAAAGGGAGTCAGGGACTGGGCACTAGTATGGCATTTTCTTTTAAACTGTTCCAGTCAAATACAATCATATTTTAAACCATATAAGTTCTAGGGAAGGAGAAAAATGCTTTCACTTTACAATGCATACATGATGTTTTATACCAAAATCTCCCTCAACAACAAGCAGTGGTTATTCAGTTTACATTCAATGATGCAGAAAAATGGAGAAAGTACAACACAAAATCTCTTAGGAAAATGCTATTCTCTACAGTATGAGCAGAGCTTGCATTAAGGCAGTACTGTCTAAGTTTCTTTTTCACACAAAGTGAAGGAAAACTGTTGCTTGAGTTCAGTCTCTAGTATTAACTGACCATGTCAGAGCACTCCCCTGAAATCAGCAGCATTTACTTGGCTGAATAAGACAACAATATTCAACTCTATTAAAGTTAGAAAGCAAACTGATGAAGGGAAATGGGCTACATACATGAAATGGAAGGAAATTATTTCATAAACATAAAATTGTCCTTCCAAAATATGTTTTATTATTTGATTTGTATATTTGAACTAAGCTTATATCCATGAAGTAGCTTGCTAAGACATTCAGAAAGACTTTTATTATGTGAAAGGCATTTTTTAATTACCTTAAAACACTTCTGAGAACAATCTGGTGTTCACTGTTTTGTGTTTTTAGGGAATCTCCCTCTGGTTAGAAGTTAAATTCATTTCCATTGCTGCTCATTTTAACATCTCTCTTTCTCAATTCAGTAGCTCTGAAAATCTAATCAATTGGGCAACATATTTTAAAGGGAGATTTCTACTCTGTGCCATCTGGTCCAACCTCCCTGCTCAGGCAGGGTCTCCTAGAGCATGTGGCACAGGATTGCATCCAGGGGATTCTGCAATATCCCCAGTGAGGGAGACTCCACAGCCTCTGTGCACAACCTGTTCCAGTGCACCATCACCTGCACAGTAAAGAAGTTCTTCCTCATATCCAAGTGGAACTTCCTGTGCATCAGTTTCTGCCTGTTGCCTTTTATTTTGCTGAGTAAGCACTTGAAAATATTCTTTCTCGTGATATCTCATGATATTTCTGTCACTGCCCAATTTATTTATTAAGCATCTCTACCCAATTCAAGTGAAACTGAGATAAACCAAAGTGCAATACTGCTTTATTCTGCATTACATAAGCTCTCTGTGAGCATTTGCAGTGAACAGACCATTAAATAAGTAAATAAACCTCAGTCAGAAGGTGAAAGAAAACATTTACTATTTGTCCTTGGTTAGCTGGTTCTGAAAACATGAAAGGAAAATCTTTGATAGGTTTTTGAAAGTAATCAGCTTCAAAGATAAGCTTGATGTTTTTATTTACTTACTTAAACTAGGTTCTCAGCAGCAGGCAGATTAAGAAAACATTGAAAACGGTACAAGTATTTTAAATTATGAGATCAAAATATGGTGTCTAACTTCAAACCCCTCCACCCCCAAATAGTCTGCTTTATTTGTAGCTAATCATAAACTAATGAAGGATGACCTGAAACCTTGAAATTCACTCTACTATTAACATTACATGTGAAGTAACAGTACATCTGGGATGTTGTGATGTGCTTATGAAAGTCAGCACCAGGGCTAAAATTAGTCATAAAAAAAAAATAAATATATATATATATTTGCAACTAATGCTCTTTAATGTTATTAGGGCTAAGTGATAACACAGAGTTGAAACCAAAGGGAGATTTATTTACCCTAATGCCATCTGGGATTTCTCACACCCCTGCACAGCATTTGGAGACCACAGTGTCTTGCCCAGTGAGACAGAGCCAGCTGTGGGTGACCACCAGCTCCTGCCTGGGGCTGGTGAACCTGTGCCATGTGTCTCAGCTGAGGGCTGGGGAGCAGCTGTGTGCTGGGAAGGTGCCTCAAAGAGCTCGAGGTTGTTGCTTTGGAAAAGAAAGAAATGTTGTTTGGCTCACAGCTATTAATTAGTGCTCCTAAAATGATAAGAAAGTTGAAAGATGTTAGTGTTGGCTTTGAAAGAATACAATTAGCTCAGTGCTTTCCTTCAACCATTTCTTTTTGAAGTTCTTTGCAGAAAATGCTAAGCAATTTCCTTTCCCTTTTAACATCAATAACCTTTCTTGGTAGAAGTCTTTGTTTAAATAGTTTTCTGTTGTCTGCAAACAAATCAAAGGAAAATAAAGTTAATTAACTGAAGGAGAGTGTGGCTGAGAAGGAAGTGGGGATTAGTCAGTGTCGGTTCTCTGGCTGTGAGATGTTGATACTTGAGCGAGGCCTTTCTAACCTGAAAAGCTGACACTGTGACTTGCTGCCAAGGCTGCTGGTTACAGGGTGAGCCTCAGGCCAAGCCTGAGTGACACAGCAGGCCCAAAATAAACTGTAACCTTTTCCCATGTAACACGTTCCGTTCGATTTGGGTTCCGTGAAAAGCAGCGCCGGTGGGATTGTTTCAGCTTTTACTGGAAAGTACGAGGTGTGGAGGAGGATCATCCAATCTCACCCTCCCCAAAAATTGCACCTGTGACTCAGACTACAGGCTATCTGCTTGTGCCTCCATGGGTACCTCTCAGGAAGTAAAAAAGTAACACTGAATGCAAAAATATCTTTATTAAACAGTGTGGTCTTTCCATTCCTTTCTTGGAAGAAGCAGCCTTTTAAAAACCAAGTCAGTTTTCTTTGCACAAGCAGATCAAATGGGGTTTCCTCTGTCTTAACTGTTTAGAAGAAATTATATACACACTAATTCCATTTAAAAGAAATTATATACAGACTGGATTACAGATTTTTCCCTATGGTACAGAAGCAATGCATCAGAGGTCACACATCAGTGCTGAGAGTCCATGTGTTCATGCTGGTCAGGTAGTGGGATTTTTTGATGTTTTCAAAGAAAGAGAAGATCTCACCTGGAATACAGAAGCTGAAGTGGCTTTACACAGTATTCCACACCTGCAGGCTTGCTCTCTCTGAGGATGGTAAAGTTTTCCTTCCCAGAAGTTGATAAGGGCACGATGAGAGAGTTTTCTCAAAACAGTAGCAGAAAAGAATCCAAAGGAAGGATCAGACATTCAGGTCATCCTGGTACCACTGGAGGCAAGACCACAGCCATGCAGCAGTTTTTATTGCTGCCCCTCTTCCCTGGATGTCCCTGTGATGGCTGTAACTCTCCACAGAATGGAGCCAGAGCTCAGAGCCTGCCCTTCCCTGCAGGACAGGACTGAAAATGTGCAAACTGCACAGGCATAAAGTCCCTAAAACCTGCCCTAAAAATGTTTGGCTCCAGACCTTTCTAGCTGATATTTTTTATGCTGATTGTGTGTAGGAGTTAACAGCTGCTGTTATCAAGTACTTGAGAACAGCTGTGACACTGAGGGACGTGAGGTCAGAGCATGAGTATTGATGACTGAAGGTGTCCCAGTGCCACGCTGGGGACATGCAAGCACCTCTGTGTGTGACAGGTCTCCAACCCATCCTCAGGACCTGGTCCCACCATCAGCTGAGGTCCAGGTACCTGATAACAATATCAGGAGCCTCTCCATAACCTAGTCACTTCCTATGAAGTGCTGCTAATCCTCTGACAAGCAGTTGCCAGGAGGAGCAAGAAGGAAAGGGAACACTTGCTAGGAGACCATTATAAGGGATCTCATCAGTGGGAGGCTTCCCTTAGTGTCCACAAGCTTTGAGCACACAGCTCAGCTGCTGGGTAATAAATTACTGATTACTGCTGGCTCTGACAAAGTGGGGACATCTTAGGTGTGTGGAAATTCGAGTTGGAAAAATCCACACCAGTGATGCTTGTGAACTGCACTGCAAGGCCATTGCTGCATAGAAAGTATCCTATTACCCACAGGCTTGACACAATCCTGGTTGTTGGTTAAAAAAAAAGAAAAAAGAGAAACCCAACACTATTTGGTTTAGGTAATGTCATATGTCTGGGTTGCTTGCTGAAAGTGTGGGTAATGATGTACAATCCTCTGTTGTAGCTGCAGCATAACCATGGCAATGTGATAATTAGTAGTGATTTTGAAGAAAATAACTCTTTCCACTAAGAATTATATTCCATTTTATTAAACTATGTGTTTAATTTGCTCAATTAACTAAGGGAGCAAAATCAAGTTTTGTACTTTTTGTTAAAGGGATGCTTCTGGACAGGATGCTGTATGCATTTGTCAGGCCAAAGGATAAAACCTCTTTGATTTCAACAGAAAAGAATGCTAATTCTGTGTCTTCATTTCTGCTCTAGCAATGTCTTTTTGTTATGTTAGTGTAGCTGATCAGAAATGAACCTAGAAACAGTACCAATTGTTAATTGGACCCTCTAATTACAATGTGGCCTGACAGTAGGCAAGCACAGTATTTATGTGTACAGAGACATCACTTTCTTTTTACATCTTTTTTTTCTTCTTCTTTTTTTTTTCTTTCTTTTTTTCCTTTTGTTTTCTTACTTATTTTGTATAGCTGGAAAATAAGCAGGTCTTTAATCACCAAGGGATTAAATTTAGCCCAGGTCCATTTTCAGAATGCTGGTGGGGCAGTGCATGCTCACAGGTACCACACATAGTGTCCATCAATTTATGGTGTCCTGTGGACACTGTGAAACTGTCCCTGTGCATCTCTTCTGTAAAACATCACCAGGAATGGGTGTGGGCTGTGCAGCAAAGCCAAATTGCAACCAGAGACACCTCAGAAATACAGCTTCTCAAAACCCTCACTTCCCCTTTTCTTCTGCAAAAGAAAAGTCCTGGGGGAAAAAAAGGATCAGTATTGGAGTAAAAAAGGCAAATAATGCAGAAATTGATGTGGTGCTGCCTTGGCTCCTGTGCTGCCTTGGCTGCTGTTTCACAGAGTACAGATTGGCAAGACTCCTCAACAGAATTAGCTTCAGCAGGAAAATCCAATGAAGGATTGATTTATAACTGTTGGTTGAAGGGGCATCTGCCAGTTGTTGTCTCCATAATGTAAATGTTCATAATGTAATGTGACTTATTTTGAAGCAGAGAAAGCTTGTGTGCTCACTGAATGCAGATATAATTCAGACCTCTCAGAGGTCTGAATTATATCTTGATTGTAAAAATTCAGCTTGGTTTTAAACTGGAGTCCCTTATGATCAGGTATGTAATATTTGAATGTACTAAACTGCTTTGTAAAAAAAAAAAATATTGCTCCTGAAATTGCAGACCCAAATTTTCATAAGGATGGGTATGAAGAGGTGGGGACAGCTGTTTGCCAGATCTATTCTTTTTTCACACCAGATGAAAATGACATATAGATTTCAGCATCAGAGGTGAAATTTCCTGAAATCCCAAATTAGATAGGCAAAGTTTAGCACCTAAAAACTCACAAAGCTTTTCCCTTCTGAAAGCTTGTTGGATTTTTGCACAGAGGAAAAACAGTACCATAGTTTAGGACAGGAGACAGATGCCATGTTGTATCCATCAAATATAAAGGGGAGAAAAATGATTTTGTTATTTAAAATCTAATCTCTGACAAAGCTTCACCAGAGCATTACTATTAAAATCACTGCTTCTACATGAATTTTGTCCTATGATTTTTAAAGATGTGCTCAGCATCTATGATCAAAATTAAACTGAAAATAATGTTATCCTCATCACATTCCCTGACCATGTGGTCAAGGCTGATTCAGATGAGAAAACCACCTAATGAATCATCAGACTTTTTTCTTGCACTCCCTAGGAAGCCACGCTACCTTTAATTTCAGTTTTTCCTACAAAATAATTCTTCTACATATAAGACAGGCTGAGATAATAATTCAGTGCTGGGATTCATTTCATTAAATTTGAGCTGGTCAACATGGATTTCTTTAAGCCAATAGAAATCGAGAAAATATAGTCAATAAGAATTAAGGCAAAATTGATCTTGTCATAAGGTAGGCAGTTACACCAGCTCAGATGGATTGGTCCCTAAAAGAGAAATGCATATTCCTCTCAATTGTTTACAACCCCAGAGGAGCAGCTGAGCTGGAGATGCTGCATGCTACTCCTCTGCTGTTGTCTTGGGTGAGGAGCCTTCACAGTGTCAGATTTGCAGTACATCTGTCACATCCCCCTTTACTCTCAGGCTTTAGAAATATTCTGCTAGAACTGAATACCTCTGAAATCAACAGCCATTTCTGGAATTTCACATCTAGAGGCTGGACCTTTTTGTAGAATTCATCCACAGCTGAAATTTCCTTGATAATTTATCCAACATTTCAGCAGAATCACTTGCTTTCCATTCTTTATTAAAATTTGTAAGAAATCTCTGCAAGATTATAGTCAAATGTGATACTATATGTATTCTATTTTGTGAAATCTCCAAATCAGATGACCTTAGTACAATTTTTTACACCTTTTCCTTATCCCTATTTTACTTGGGCATGCATGCATATTTAGAGATACATAACTACATAAAAAATAATCATACAGAAATAGAGAATAATAACATAGACACCAAACTGTAGAGCATCTAGAGATATAAATTCTGAATTGTATATGTGTGTATATAGCTGTACAAATGGACTATTAGTTCTATTATTAGTTTAAAAACAAAGAGCACACAAGTGAGGTAATTGGATATGGTAGGGTGTCAGAAAATAAAATATAAAGAAACTCATCAAATTACAGGTGAATCTATAGAAAAACTTTACTAAAAAAATAAGGTAATCTTGGGAGTTACAGTGTCTTCATCAGTCTATGAGAAAGCAGAACAAAGAGATCAGAAAATGTATACTTAAAGGATGGTGATTCAGAGCTCATGAGAGAATATGTTATTGTGGTATGAGTAAAAGGTCTATGGGAAATATTTTTCTTGGGAGACCAGGAAATGTTTGAAAAAACTAAGCCACAGGGTGCATTAAAGAGAAATGTTTCCCTGGGTCACCATTCCTTTTACAGAAGGAAAGAGGAATCTATTAAGCCAGGAATGGACAGTAAGATCAAGGGAAATTAATGAGCTGGAAGAGAGACTTTTAGAGCTGTGGTAATGCTCAGACCTGTGGGCTGCCCTGAAATAGGATTCTGTTTTCCTGAAAACCAGTGATAACTTCATGCAGCTGCTCATTAGATAGTGCAGATAGCAGAGGAGAAATTGAAACCCTGGATGTGCTAGATTAGCGTTTTCCCTCTATTTCCTCCATTTATTTTCCAGGTGGCATACTGTTTCCCTGTTATGTCTTGTTTATTTATTCCTCTTCCAACTCTATTAACCTCAGTGGATCAACAGCAGAAATGACTATGGCCCATTGACTGCAGAATCTTATTTGATATTGACTGTTTTCTTTAGGACAATTTGATTGACACAAATTATTGCAGTAGATGTGTATTGTAATTTGCAATGAAATATTTTATCTATCTGAATCCAGATAGCCTTTCTTCCAGAGTCTCCATTTGTAATGCTGCTTATAGGGATCTTTGAATCTTTATTGTATCAAACAGCAGTTATTTGTAGGGGCAGCTAAGAGCTGGGGAGGATTAATGCACAATCCTTCCACACTTAAATATCTGGCTGTTTTCATCTTGTCCTGGGTCACCACTGGGAATGAATTTGGTCACCTTGCCCTGGTACATATTTACAAAACTCAAGGAAGTGCCATGGAATTTGATGCAGTTATCAGTCTCACTTCCAAGGGGTACCAGAATTGAAATGATAGAAATCTCACAGACCAGGATTGAGGTACTTTGCAGGATTGTATCAGATGTTTAACACTGAGCTCCACTACATTATTTTTCTTTTATTCTTTCTTTCTCAAGCTCTGAGCTTCTTCATCATAAATATTAAATATATATTACATGTAGAGAATGTGGGAAAGGGATGCAAAAACAGTAATGCATAATATTTGGCTTTTTTTAGCAAGACTCACAACACAAATCACTTCTTTAAGAAGCTACAGATGTTGTATTAGCTTTTATTTGAAGTGCAGGAAAATAACTACTCCCTGGTTTGATGTTTTGTGGATTGAAAGATAAGTTAAGCTTGGGTATGGAATCAGGGCAATGCATCCTCTTGGCTGGGGGGTACACAGAGCAGAAATCAGATTGTCCCAGGTAAATATGGCCACAAGTTTGGCCACAGATGGCTTTTCTCCACAGCCAAGTAAACTATTTCAGGAAAAGAGGCCAGGATCCAGGTTGAACGCAGACAGATGTCAGGAGAGAGAGGCAGTTCAGCGGGGCAGCTGCTCTGCTCTCTCCTGGCACAGATCCTGTGCTTTTCCCAGGAGCTGCTGCTGGTCTGGGGCAAGGGGGCAAGACAAACCCTACCTGCAGCTGAGAAACCTGAAAAATCTGCAAAAACACCATGCTGATGGTAACTTGCTGCTCAGAATTGTCTCTTAAACTCCACACTGCCCATCTTGCTGCTGAGGCACCTGGGAGCCCATCCCAGCACTGCCGATGGGGCAGGGCAGTGAGCAGGAGAGAAATCCTGGATGCCAGTGTGCTACAGAAGTGTGGAATAATTGCTATGCACTGTAAAGGATCAGCAGCTTCTGCCTCTGGCCAAGCTGGAAATCAGAGCAAAATGTTGTTTTGGTTTGATCTGAACTATGGCAGGTTAATTCTTCTGGCTTTCTCACCAAAACATGGAAAGGAAGGAAAAAATAAGCTGAATTTATTTTTCTTTGATGAAAACTGAAGTGTGTTTGATTTAAGTGAGCATTTGTGAAGGCTTGGTTTCTTGTTTTGCCTTCTCTTTCTCTCTGTTTGATTAACGTCCATTAAACTTTTGGGTAAAATATTTAAACCAGAGAGAAAATGTTTTCTATCACATAAAATAGTCTGATTTCCTACAATGGGTTTTTCTTTTTCTTTTCTTTTTTTTTTTTTTTGTTGTCCAATATGCTAATTAAAAAGGACCTAAAATCTCAGATACTTTCTCCTCAAAGAAAAAAAAAAAAAACAAGCAATTTTTGTGGCTTAGCATTTTGAAGCATTATATTTTATGCTACACAGGAGAATCAAATATAGTTCTCCCAAAGCAACAGCACATGTACTTGAAACACATTCCTTTTGCAGGGGAAATGCCTTTTGAAAGCATTTGCTCAGATACCATCAGTCTCCCTTTCCTTTGCTGTATCAGCCTCAGAGAAATATGCATTAAGAAATTTATGGCTATTTCAAATTGTATTATAGCAGCTATCCTCCTTCACTTTACTAAAGATCTTTCTGGTACAAAGGATCCAGCAGACTTTCCTCACTTGTTTTCTAACTAGGGTTTAAGTGACTAGAAGATCTTTGTTACTTTTCTTCTTGGAAATGGCTCACTAGCAGTCAATCAGTTTTAAATTGCACAGCCTACTTACATGATGCATAGAAATAGAAAACACTTATGTCATTAAATGTTTATGTCATTAGCAGCTGTATTTTCACCTATGTTGGAGTTATTACCAAATTAAAATAGCTTTTTTAAAAATATAGCATCATGTCACTGATGAAGCAGTTAGGAAGAAGGAGTTTCATAAATCAGAAACACCTAACACAAGCAAAAAAGACTACTTAATTTTGATAAGTAATGTAATAAAGAACATATGACATTGAATGACAGGCAACAAGAAGTCTGCTTCAGGAAGATGTGACTCTTTTTTCCAGGTG
The DNA here is from genome assembly GCF_023055355.1 of Agelaius tricolor. NCBI lineage: Eukaryota > Metazoa > Chordata > Aves > Passeriformes > Icteridae > Agelaius > Agelaius tricolor. The sequence continues at coordinate 10,169,918 of NW_027269266.1, read as the reverse complement.
TCAACATTAAAAAAGCCTGGACTTTGAGAAGCAGGAGGCACCCATGCCTATGTAAACTATGGACAAAACACTCTTCTAAGTTGTTGAGTGCCTGTTTTTCACTTAATCAAGCAAAAACCAATAAGGTAAAAATAAGAGCCTTCCACCTCTGGGTCATTTTAAAGTCACTCTCTCTTACTTCTATCTAGTATGAATTTCTAAGTGGCAGAGCCAAGTTTTGGTGTCTGGAAGATTAAGGTAGACAAAAATCAAGCAATAAAGAAGCACCAAGTTTCCACAATGATGAAGAATGTATTGATTATAACCCCTCCATGAAGGAATGAAGTATTCCACCATGTTCTTTGCTTACAAAATTATTACTCCTCTTTCTGCAGTATGGATGTTATCTAGTGGGATAGTGTGCCTGGATCATGCAGTGATGTAGAGAATGGAATGGGGCTTTTGGTCAGGCACGGCCCTCCTGCTCAGCCTTTACCCTGGGTGCTGTCACTGAAACCTCTGTCCCTGCAGAGCCCCTGGAGTGATGGGAGCACTCCCAAAGGAAATGTTGCTCCCTGTACTATACAAACAGAGCACTTTTCACAGATGAAGTGTTGTAAGGTCTCCTCTCACCATGCAAACCTCTGAATCCAGTCAGCTGTACAGTAGTGAGGCAATGCTTCTTTGGGAGAAAGATCCAGCATGTCAGCCTGCTCCCCTCATTCCTGTGACACACAGGCAGGACAGGCTTTCTCTGCCATCTTTCACAGGATTTTAAGCTTTTGTGCCTGGTAGAAAGCCAAAGCTGAAATCCTGGGTTAATCTTGTTATCTGGTACACAGTGTAATGCTTGCTTTGCAGAATTCACCTCCATGCTTTCCCCATATGTGAACAATTTCAAAGGTTTTAAACTGAAAGGATAATAACAACTCTTGTGTCCAACCTTCCTCTTCCAAATTGCACTTCCTTTTAGTTTCTCCTATCTGTTCTGGGCAGCAAGACTGACTTTCTAAACTCTGCTGAAATAAATTTATGGAATAAGATATGTAGGTGTTCAGGCAGAGCATCATAATAGCAGGTAAGAAAAGAAATCCAATTAAAATAATAATGAACTATTACTAATTTTAATCCATGAATCTTGAAATAATTTTGCTTCAGCATTTCAATAAAAATTCCAAGATAGACTAGATACTTCCCTGGCTTCCAGTGATGTTTTTTTATGTGAACCAGAATTCAGTGTTTACCTTCCTACATATACCTCCCATGGAATTTCAGTGGAGTGTAAGTGCAGGTGGAGCAGCAGGGTGAGAGCTGGGGGTTAGACTGCTGGAGATCTCTTGTTACTGCAAGGAGGTCAATTGCATCATTTAGTGGGGAGCAGATATCTATTTTTAAGCACCTAAGTGCCACAAATAGGAACTTAGTTCCATTGTATAGTCAGTGGCAAAACACAGACTCCTAAATTAGAGCTCTTGTTTAACGTCTGAAGGACTCAACCTCTATAGAGTCGGTCAATATTAATATTTCCCTGGACCCATTCTTCTACTGAATTGTGTAAGTTTGTCTTGGATTGAATACAAAGAGAATTGCCTTCCTGACCACTGAAACCACGTATGGAATTAAAACCCACTTTCCTTCTTTCTTTCTTCAAAATAAGCAATACACTACTGACAAGCACAGTCAACCCAAGGATACTCTCAGTGGACAATTTAGAATTATCCACTTTTCTGTCCCTGAGAACAGTGGGCAAGTAATGGCAATTACAATGTGCCTAGCTCCTTAGAGAGCAGAGAAACCATAAGGACATACAACAGTGAAATAAATCTTTTGCTGTTGTGCCTTCAACTGCAGTAACTGAAAATCTAACAGAGGTCTGCTGTGCAGAGCAACACATGCCAGCATGGTGGAGGACAGCTGGAGAAGAAGAAATGCATATTGTGAATTGTAATAACAATGGACAGGTGTATGAGAGTTTTCTGAACTCGTGAACATGCTCCTGAAACTTGGCACAGGTTGCTGTTTGCTCCTGGGCTGGCATCCAGCAGGGAGTGAGAGTAAGCGAAACCGCTGCCATTAGTTTCGCAGTGTGCACAATCGCAGATTCACCAGCCACCCCGGTACACCAGAGAAACATTTATAAATCACACCAGAGCAGCTGTCAGGCAAGACACTATGATCACATAATGTTCAGTGAAATCTATGGGATCTTAAAAAATAAATGGGGAAGGTCAGATTCACACTGAAGGCAGTGAAAGGAAAAACATAAAAATCACCAAAACTGCTAAAAACTCGCGTTTACTACCTGTGAGATTCTTCATAGTAGTTATTTATTTACTTAAGTCTATATTATTTGACACCAAGGATAGTGTAGAAGTGGAGCATCTTCTCTGTTAGACACAGTGGTATCCTCAGTGTGTAGCAGAGTTCAGATCTGCCTCTCAGTCCTACTGAATAAAGAGGGAGCCATTTGATTACTGCAGACAGACAAGGTTGAACCCATGTAAACAGAAGCCCAAAACTGGTGTAATATCTGAGGGAACAGCATAGGAAAGCACCACTATGCAAAAATCATAAATGCAAAAAAATAATGGCACAAAAGTTCTTTTTTTTTTGTTTCTGTAATACTTAGAGCCTGAGTAAACCCAGGCTGGATTACATCTCCTTTTATTAGGCAGTTTATGTTGAAATTATTAACATTTGGTATACTTAAAATCTGCCTTGGTATACTATAGAAATTAATTTATTTCACCCACTATTTTTAGACATCTACTGTTTAGATCTTTCAGGGGTCAGGTGAATCCCACTCAAGGCATCTGTCTGTCTTAGAAAGAGACAGTCATAGTGTTTTCAAACAGACATTTCAGTCATGGTGTTTTCAAACTATGCACCTATATTTAAAAATATATTTTCTGGTTAAATGATCTGAACAAAGGTTTTCCTGAGGCTTTTATCAGTGACTCCAGGATGTATCCTATCCTTTGAGTATTCAAAACTGAACTGTTTCTGTAACTGCTGTGATCTTACAAAAATTGTGTCAAATTGCACAGGGTCATTTTCCTTCTGACAGCATGAGCAAAGTATTTTTTGGATGAGGCTAAAAATCTTTTTCATCTCATAAGAAAATAAAATCAGCAGATTAAAACCAATAAGTTTAACATGTTGTCATATATGCTATGAAGTCTAAACAAAAATTGTCCTACTTAGTTTCTCATATGCACATATACATTTCTCATAAATATTTCTTCAGATGCTTATGCTTCTCAAGGTAAATCTAGAAATGCTAATGAAGAGTAGTATGGAAATGAGCACAAAGGATGCCTTGGGTGCAGGCAAAAGGTTGGCTGCAGAAATCAAAATGAAAAGAGAGATTTAATGTCCCAAGCAGGAAGATTATTTAAACATATTTTGAATTTTGAATGCCCAAAGGAACTAAAGATGTGCTAATGTTAAACACATGCCTAAATACCCTTTCTGACTGTCAGCATTTTCTTGAACTGAACATGAGCCCATGTCTGGAAGGAAGGGAGTGTCAAATGTCAAAATAAAATTTTAAAAATTACAATAAATAAATAAATAATGCACAGGTTTATTCTCTTTATCTCAGCGCACATAAAGTTTTCTGGTGTCCTGTCCTACATTTAAAGAAGAAACACTGGTAGAAAAGAAGCCATCCTACACCACAGCATGAAAATCCATACTGATGATATAAATGTTGAAGGATCTGTCCAAATAAATCAGGAAGACAGAGGATCACACAGCTCTAATCTGTATGAAATTATTGTGTAAGTCCATCTTAGAAGGCAGCAGAAACAACTTGGAAAATGGGATTGTTCTGGGAAAAAATAAAATTAAATAAAATGTCCAAGATGCAGCAAAGCCTTTGTCATTAGTAAACACTAGGACAGGATCCAACTGACTGACTTCTTTGTTAATCTCTGCTTCATTCTCTGTGACATTAATTATCTGCATTTGACTGGCAGTCATCTATTCCCAGTTTGGACAGTTTTCCCATTAGTGTACCAGGCACACGGCTTGCACAGGAGTTATCAGGCAAAACAGTGACTACATTGGGCTGGGCTGGAACACAGTCCTGGCTGCATGAGTCAAATATCACAGGAATTTGTGTATGGAGGGTGTTTACCCAGACTTTTCAAGCTCTTGGAAACACAGAGGAAAAAAAAAAATCCAATCCTTTAATTTTAAAAGTCCTTCTTTTTTCACCGGTAAGCAATCCATTACCAAGGTATTAACACAAGGCTTCTTTTTCTCTCTTTCCAGAGTACAATGTGTCCCAAGACTTATTAATTATAAAAGTGTCACTTCCACAGCCACAAAGCACAATCTCTAATCTCCCTCTGCTTGCTGGCTCACAAATATATGGATATCTGTACATAAACACACATGTACACCCATATACACATACATACATACAATGATTGCAATTTTCATCTGTTTGCCTCCAAGAAAAAAAAAAAGAAACAAATTAAAAAAAAACCCCAAAACAAAAAACACCAAAAAACCAACCAAACAAAAAACCCAAAAAACAAACAAAAAAACCCCAGCAAACCCACAAAGTAATTCATGAATAGAAAACTATTTAAATGAGTGAAAATGAAACCTTGGCATTCCAAGGTGATGGTATTCATATTTGAGAGAGAAAAAAAAAGAACTAAGTGTAGCTTTGAAATCTGTAGTGAGGCCATGCACCCATGGACAGAGAGATGGAGCCTGAGGCACAATCCTGGAGCAAATCACACCATGACAGCAGCATACAAAGGACCAGGTTGTGCATTTGAAAACATGAAAAAGAAACATGCTGGGTCTGAAAAAGTAAGTGTTTGAAAGTACAACAAATGTAGCTCTGATTCATTTTGTGTAAGCTTGTAGGTAGAAAGACTAATTTGTTTCTAGGAGTGGTTTCTTATGGTCACAGTTTGACATCCAAAGTTTAACACTGTGGTGTGCAGCTTCTCCTATGCAGTTTTTTCTCATCCAGACTCCTGGATCCCCTCTGTAAACATTGCAGTTTTTTCTTCCATGGGATACAATATAGAGTGTTTTCATCTTGCTGGCAATAAATGGGCAGTTGTTTACCCCAGAGATTATGTGTAGACCCAGCAATTGAAAGTGCTTTGCTATCTCCTTAACTGTCCAGTCTATGAGTAAATACTGTAGCTTTGGAATGACATTGTAACACTGTCAGGTTGAGCAGAATATTAAATACCACCCTAAATGGTATTAAATTGGCACTAAATAGACATTTCCCATGCTAAAAATAACCAAATGAGTTTTACTGTATCTGGCTAGGGCATATAAACAATGTCAGCTGTCTAATGGGGATAAAGGGAAAAATGGCTTAGACATTTTGCTGCTTCCTAGTGCTTCCTCCTGCTTTGACCAGTCTATCCCAGCCATGCTTGTTTTTGCCAATTTCTGTGCTGCTCTATCCAGTGCTTCAAAGAAATGTGTCGTGTGTGGGGGGCATGTCAAGAGGAGAGAAGTGGAGAGTGGTGGCAGCCATCCTGCAGGGAGCCAATGCCCTCCAGAAGCAAATAGTTGTTTCTGGAAGTGGCTTGTTCTGTCTTGAGGTAAATTATTTAAAGAGCAATTATTTGACAACAGGTCTAAATGAACCTGGCAATTTCCCTGCATTGGATCAGACCTGTAAACCTCTACTTTAGCCCACTCTTTCTTAAAGGGATGAGTAAAAATCTATTTAGAAAGTTGCATGGAACTGAGCAATTAGGAGATATCCCACTCACAGATAAATGGCTTTCTATCAAGAGTGCTTGAAAGCTGAACTAGAGTAGATTAATTCAGCTAAGAGACTGCATGGCAGGAAGGAAGAGTCATGGACATGCTTTGGAAACTCAAATTTACATAGAGACCCCAATATGAGCCAGTCATGCTGGCATACCATTTAATAGAAAATTCATGGTTTGGCACCAATCTCTGCATTCAGTAGCCAAAATTAACTTATTTTGTCAGACGTGGACAGAGAACAGCAGAACATAAATAGTGGAAATAAGTAGATAAAGACCTGAGAAGGAAATCCAGACAGATACTAAGGATACAAAATAACCAACTGCATGGTTTGCATAGAATTGCATATTTCAGGTCTGTTTGTTCTCAGACCAGAGTAATGCAAGTTCTCCCCACCATGAAGTCAAGTGGATACAGCTGAGATATCTGCTGCTGTAAAATCACAGGTGGTACTCACTAGCCAGAAAGAGCACCAAAGCTCTCTCTGTGTCTTTTTACAGTGAATTTGTCTTCAAATTGACTTAGAATCTTCTAGAACTGATGAACCTTAATGATTGTGAAAGTTGTGTCCCTTTTCTTGATGACTCTCCCTGTCAGATGTTAACATTGATGCTTTTTCTCTCATGGAGGAGAGCTAGTATTTGCTGGTGACTTCAAACTACAACCCAAACAAAGGAAAGCCAGATATGTTTTCTGGGGTTCAACAAAACTTTTAGATGCTTAAACTGATTCACAGTAAAAATCAGTATCTCCGAGGTATATCAATATGAGTTTTCAAGGAAAATGTCATATACATAATTTGATATCTGTGGTGGCAGAATTCATTTCAGAAGTGCTAAGATAAAACCAAAGTTATCAGCACAAAAATTTATTTGATGAATGTTAGAAAGAAATGAAGAGATTTTTTCTCTGTTATAACAATGAAATGTAATGTAATTTGCAAACATGATCTGTTTTTTTTCATATCTGTTTCTAAGGGTCCTTCATGCAGATACTGAGCTCTCATGCTGACTCACCCTCTTATCAAACAGATGGATCCGTTCACTTCCAGGAATGTGAGAGAATTAGGTTGTTTCTGAGAACCAGATGGATGTAAAGGCAGAAACAACAGCAAAGGACAAAGATGGTGTTGCACTTTACTGCTTCTTTTCTGTTTCCAAGGCAGCATAAATGGCAAATCCAAGGAAAGGGGCTATTTTAGCAGAGATTCAGCAAGGGCATCAGGTGAGAAAATCCCTTCTGGGTTACATGGCTGCTCGTGTGCACGTGCCTCAGACAGGCTGTACTTCACTTACCTACAGTTTGTTCAGCTGGTAGAATTCCTTACTTGTCCACAAGTGGGGATTTGCCTGGAGGTTCTCCTGGATATGCTTGCACTATTGCCAAGTAAGCTCACAGAATTAAGATGAGCATTAGCAGAATTTTTCCCATGCTAACAGTTCATCTTCTCATTTTCCCCATATGGTAATCTGCTATCTACACAGCTTTTCTGATCCCACAGCTAAGTTTTGTTTGCCAGCATATGCATTTTAGACTGTGAGAAGGGATTCCTCCATAGTAGACTAATAGCCCTGAAGTAAAAGAATTCTGTAGGCATTTCATGTTGCTGTTAAAAGGACTGATCAATTATAGAAAGCTCTCTCTTTGAAAAACTTCACAGAGACAGAAAATTGTTATGAGAAATAATGGAAAAAGTGGAAGCTGATTTCTGAATTCCAAAAGATAAAACAACAAATCTGTTCACTGCTTAGTAATGTGACCCTATTTAAATATTGTTTCTTATTCACGGTTTTGTTTGTTGCTTTTTTTTTCTTTTTTTTTTACATATTATTCTCAAGAAAACATTTTTTTTTCCTGCAGGGTGTCTATTCAGCATGTATTTTTTATGAAATATGGCCTCTACAAACTTTGCAATGAATGGGAAAAAGCTGAATAACTTTCTCAGAAAATAAAACTGATGGAATATTTTATGAGAGATTTTCACTGCAATGGAAGCCTGGTGTGCTCCAGAGTGCAGCACTTGGCAGATGTAAATATCAAAGCATAAGAAGGGTTACCAGCTACTAATTTTATGAAAGTCCACTGGCACTAAGAGCAGTGCTGCTATCACCAGACTTCAAGGATAACAGCAAAATGAAATAAAGCACTCATTCCTTTTTAACAGAAAGAAATTTTGTGATAAAAATGTTTTAAGTTGATGGAGAAATGAGGGGAAATGGTTTAATGTTCAGAGATGAAGAATGCTGCTTGAAAACCAATGTTTTTGGAGAAATTCAGGTATTGATCAGGCACAAGTGCTTTGGGCAGTCATTTACTAAGGGGCTACGGCAAAACAGAAGTAAAATTTGTTTTAAACTGATAGACAAATTTTAGTGCTATAAAGACATTGATAAGAGAATATGTTTTCCCAGAATGCTTCTGATGGCAGGAGGATTTTATTCTTGGTTTTTTGCCTTAGGACATTTGTTTCATTTTTGTTGCTTTCAACAGAATTGTTCATATGAGTCTGGGTTATTCACATGCCTTGGAGTTATTGGTCTCACCCAGACTTTGCAATCAGAGACACAGATCCTGATACAGCTGACTGCTCACTGAAGTGTGAATCTGGAAATACATAAGAGCATCAAAGTATTTTGCACTATGCAGAGGATCTTCTGACATATTTACACAGCTAAAAATTGAAATTGATGCTCATTAGTATCTTCCTGAGAGACAGTGCTCTTATGTTTCAGAAAATCACCCTAAGTACCATTGAATACCCTAATATGCCAAACCAAAGCTTAAAGGGAAGCAGATATGTAAGTGCTTTGAAGCATAGGTACGATTTTTAGGTCACTTCTGCTGGAAACGGGTGAAAAATGCTAACTATCTTCTAAGGAATGCAGATGGGAATAAAGGTTAATGGGTTACACCATTTAAATGCATATGAAATTGGTAAAAAGAAGAAAGTTATTTAATATTTTATCTAATTTTTATGTAGTTCTCTATATAATGGTATTTGTGGCTCTGTTACATCATTATTTTATTGATTATTCTTATATTTTGCTAACAGTGGATAGATGGATAAAACTACTGTCAGCTTGCCTGGGAGAAATTTGTAGAATATGCAGCAGAGGAGAGGACATTCTGGATCTCTGACTCAGAAAGGAAGGGAAACTAGCACACAAGGCCCAATTTCACATATTCTGGAGGAATATCTTTCTTTGCCAACTTCAAGGTTCCTTTTTTAATGTCAGTTGTTACAAAAAACCTGTATAATAATGACAGTAAATCACTATTGTATTTAAGAACTTTCCCTTGACTACTGAAAATGGCAATTGCATGCACATAAAAAACCCAAGCAAAAAAATAACATCAACAAAAGAAACAAACAAAAAACTCCCGGGGTGACACATCTCTCAACATACCTCTGTAAAAAAATGTAAGGGTTTGTTGTTGTTTGATCGGTTTTGATTTTTATTCTGGATATAAAATGATGTTTCTAACCTGCTGAAATACTTGCAGTTTACTTCTTGCAAAGCAGGTCCAAAATCATATTGAAATTCAGGGAGAGCCTAAGTTTTAATTTCACAGTTTTCTCTATTTGGTTGATTTTTTTAGTGTTTTTCTCATGTTAGTGACAAATTAAAATAAATTCTGACAATTCACAGTTTCCAAAAGACAAGATCTTTTTTCAAGTTACTCTGTATTTTTAGTTTACTCACCACAGTGCCTGATTTCTAGCTAAGGTTACATCTGTCAGTCTGGAAGTTCTCCTAGAACTCAAAATTAGTTTGATAATCTGAGTGTTGCCAGCACTTTAGGTTGACATCCCAGAAGCTTTGTTGCATTGCCAGATTTGAAGAGGTCTCTCACCTCTCCCTTTTCTGCAGTGAGTGTGAAATTGATGCAGACATAGCTTTTGAGGAACAGGATGTCCACCAGTTGGATTGTCATCTTCCTGGTGCCTAAAAAAAAGTTTCTGAACAAAGATTCCTCCTCTTGTGTATAATAAAAAGAGGAAAGGAAAGAAATATTATCCTAGGATTATGTGAGAGTTTAGACTCCTGGAGAGGAATCAATTTCTACAACCACACAATTTAAATACAAACAAATGTGCAACAAAATATTACATAAAGAGTTCATATAATTAAATTTTGTTCATGTGATCTCAAGGTGGGTCTAAAACAGTAACACAGGCTTGACTAGCTATTGTTGACAGTTCCCTATTTAGTTTTATCTCTATCTCCTTACATATGCAATTTTTGTGGGATTTAATCGGTATATATTGAAACCATTTCATATACCCATTGCCATCAATATCCTATTACTAATTCCTTTAAATTTTAATTGTTTTCCAAATTAATAATAATACTCAATTAATCATTACACAAGCCAATCATTTCAGTTCATGCAAATTAAAACATGAATTTCAGAGCACTGCAACCATGGCAGGCAGAACTAACCATGATCAATAAACAACCTCTCTCCCAGGATTTTCAAATATTCCTAGTTAATTCTGTTCACAAAATACTGAGCAAGAGAAAAAAAGACAGAACAAAAAGGTTATTTACATCTCCATCACAAACCTCTTCATTAGTTCTTTTTCATTGCCAATAATTTTGCTTTTACCCATTATTGGCATTTGAGCATTTGCCTGAGTCTGGTCTGCTGTCTCTTTGTTGTAAAAGGATTTGAACTGCCAAACTTTCCTTATGAAGCAAATAGATTATAATGGTTACTCAGGATACACAGAAATGGGTGATGTATCTGTTCATTTCTGAGGTATTTTAGAAGATTTATGCTTACAAAATGGGAATTATGAATGGTGAACAAAACCATAAAAAGCACACATAAAACCTGTCATAAATCCAAAAATGTTCAGCCTAAATCTACATCCTAAATCAGTTCAGAAGCTTCTTCCCCTCACCTTCTATGCTACCTCTTTATCCATTTTTCAAAGATTTAAAGCAGATAACCATAAAATCTTACTGAAATAACAAGTTTTCCTTATTTTTGATGCTTAGAATCAGCCAAAGTCTCATGAGAAATTTTCTGTTTATTAACTATTTTCTGCTTTACTTGAATTTTTTAAGAAGTAAAATAGAGGGGCAGTGTAGCATTTCAGATGAATTCTAGAACACTTTTGCTACACGGCTGAAAAACATCTTGAGAGAACCTATTTGAAATTTACCCTCTGTGTGGGGGGGTGTCACACAAATGTTGTTTTGTACCATAAAAGGTATAATATACTGTATAAAATGGATTATTCATATTTTCCTCTTTTTTCTTCCAAGTCCAAAATCACTCCATCTCACTTCTTATCTGCTCATATTTAAGTCTAGTATCTTGCCAGGCAGCTGTCACTTCTCACAGCTGCTTTGAGAGAGCTGTGGCAGTGTGGGACTGGGCACAAGCATGCTGTGATTTATAGCAGCAGCAGCCTGTTGGCAGAATTCATTTGACTTAACTTGCACCATCTAAAAGGACGGGCCCTTTTCCAGCCTTGTCTTCCAGGAGCCCGTATTGTCTTTGGAGAGAAGTTGACATCTCCAGAAAGTGATGTATGTACTGCCAAAATGGGGATTATGTAACATATTCCTTTTCCTTCAGCAGCAATGAGAGCACAGGCGGTCGCTCAAACCAGTAACGTCACTTCCACGTGGCTGAAGGCTGATGGAATGGAAACAGACTTTTGTCTTATTCAAATGGTCAGGAGAATGTGCTAACAGACTGGTTATTCCCTCCCTTTAGCAACAGCCAAAAGTGAACCTAAGATTCAAATTCCTCATGTGACTAAGAATGCCTATTTACCAGAATGTAATTATAAACCCTTACCTTGCATCTCCTAAGCCAATTACTCACATTTGTCTCACTGAAACTACAGAGGTGATAAAAGATGAAAACTTTTACATTTGTTTAACCAGAAACTATATATTCACAAAGAAATAACCACTCAGAAGTGACTCTTTACTGGATAATTTTTGGATTAGTATATCAATTCACAGTCTGCTTAAACTGTATTAATTATAAGCCCTCACCATGCATGGTCATACAGAAAAGAATAATGCAGCCTTTTGGTGTGAGCAGACCAGAGCTCTTTCTCTTAAAGAGGAAGTGGCAATTTTGTTGTCTTTTCCATAAACTGAAGCAAAAATACAGTCCATGAGGCCCTTCCATCTTGTTGATTGATGAGCAAAACAATGTTTCAACTTTATTGATCTCCTTTATCTGCTAAGTATGAGAATGTGGATCAGGGGAATATTGTAGGGGAGTAACAGAGTGAGGAAGGAACAGGACTTGCTTTGTGTTCTGGATAGTGAGGGAATGAGGCCAGAAACTCTTGTTTATTGTATACCAGTCCTTATTACAAAATATGGAACAAAAAGAAAGCCAGATTTCATTATATAGTGCGCAGAGAGAGCTGAGGCAGGTAGCAACCAGGTGTTTTGCTTATTCTGAAGGTTCAGGACAGGTTTTTTACCGAGTGAGTACAATGTACACAGGGAATCTGAGCCAAATCAAGGAGCTGATCATGAGTCTCTTGGCTTCAGGAGGCTTTGGAGCTGTTTCTTAGAGCTTAAGTCACTCCTGTTTATCCCTGCAGTGCTCAGAAGGACAAAGAGAGAGCTGTGAGCTCTGCACAATGCACTCCTTGTACAGCAGAGACAGGTAGGTCCCAGTTAATTATTTCTGTCTTGCCCTGACACATCAAAACAGTCTGTTGCAAGTTTGTCCTTCCCTTTCCCACACCCTTTAAAAAATCTACCACCGCTCTTTATTTAAAAGGCTCAAGGATGGCATTTCAAGAGTGTCCAATGGTCGCCTGTGACAACCCACAGACTGCTATCATTTGCAATTTAAGTCCATCACCAATATTTTATGACTGCATCTGCAGGTACTGTCAGTTGAACAATATTTAATTCCTTGACTCACAAACTCGACAACAAATACTCATTCATGGGCCCCCTTATGCTTCTATTGGACCTTGCAGCTCGCTATCTTTTTTTTCTTCATTTGTTCTGCTGCTTGAAACCTGCGTTTACTGTAAGATGTTCAATGTTCATGAGCAATAAAGTCATAAAAAAATTGAAAAAGGTGATAAACAGATTAAAATCTTGTCTAACACATTGGTTATTTAAGAGAAGGAAATGGACTTCATTTCAACTTAAAGAGATATTTTGTTCTTTCCTATTAAAAAAAAAAAATCTGTTGGCCTACACAGGGCTTCCCCTTGCCCCCATAATCTAAGGGTAATGGCAGTTCTTAATTTAAAAATATATGCCATTACATCTTTCTTTGAGTATCATCCTACTCTTAAAAAACTTTTAGAATGTGCCAAAGTTTAAGGTTGCACCCATGTTAATATTTCCTAAACTATGACAGTACTTGGCAGTTACAGACTTTGGCTTGTTTTCAGACATAAAATTAGAATTTGTATTACTCAGTTGACTTTTAAGCATAATTTAAATTTTAAACAGAAAGACCATCTTTCAGAAACTATTTGTGGCAAACAAGATGACAGAGAGATTAAAGAGTTTTGCTAGTCCTGTAGCTACCAACTGATGGACCCCAGCACATGAGAAATGGTCCATAAAAAAAAAAAAAAAGGAAAATGTCCAAGCCCTCCTCTAAGACTCAGATGAAAGAAATGAAAGAAAATAGGAAAGAAATGAAATAAAATAGGAAAGAAATGAAAGAAAATATGAAAATTAAAAATAATAAAGACTCAAATTTCAACTTTTTCTGATTGTAAATGAAGATGAATTTTGAAGAAACATACAAAATCTTCTAAGGTTTTGTGTAAAAAAGAGCATTACATAGTTCTTTAATGCTTTTCAGAACATTTATGTGGTACTTAGAATGACTGAATATAGGCATCAAGCTATGACCTTTTACTATGTAACTTATCTTAAAGATCTCCAGTGATGGTATTTCCACAAATTCTCTGAGCAGTCTGTGCCAGTGATTGAGCATTTCCTAATAGACATAAGCTATAGTTCTTACTGCACCTTGGCTCCACCACTTTTTATTCTCTCTCACAGATATGAGAACAGGTTACTCCCTCCCTTAACAACAGCTAAAAATGAACATAAGATTCAAATCCCTCATGTGACTAAAAATGCCTATTTACCAGAATGTAACTATAAACCCTTATTTGCATCTCCTAAGTCAATTATTCACGTTTGTCTCACTGAAACTACAGAGGTGATAAAAGAAGAAAAGTTTTACATCTGTTTAACCAGAAACTATATATTCACAAAAAAACAACCAGCCCCCTTTACAGAAGGATCCACATTTGTCTGGAGAGAGCTGGAAAGGTCTTAAATATACTAATTTAAAACATTTTAGCAATACTGCTCTGTTGCCTCTGGCAATATTCTTATGACATATTTATATTAATATATGTATTTATTTCAAATTACTTCCTCTTCCCTCTAACTGTGTCCTGCAGATTTTATGTCAGGTAATTGCTTCTCTAGACTCTTAAAAATTGTTGGGTTTTGTCTAAAAATACATTTAATTGTAAATTTTCAGAAACCTTGCTTGTTGCTTCAAAATTAATCAGTAGAATCACGGAACTAATTTTAATGATGATTGCTATTTTAATGGGTGAATATTTTTAGCTAAATCTAAAATGAAAAAAGGCTTTATGGTTTGGGAGAACTTTAAGTGAGTACAAAACTGTAATACATCTACCAAGCACAGATAACAGATTATCTTAATTCAAATTATGAAGGTATTTATAGAACAGACCAGCAAGTGGCAGTACATGTTGTGCATAAATCATGAATGATAAGACAGAAATCTTTAAAATGAAACTAAATAGACAGTCAAACAAGCTTTCATGTACAGTCTTATTCATTTTAAGTGTCCTGCCAAGAATTGTAAATGCTTCATTCCACATGGCCTTATTTGTTTTCCTGGAAATAATAAGTATCTCTCAATTTCAGGAAAGAAAGGAAACAACTCTCCTGTAACTGCTCGGATGCATTTGTGTCTCAGTTAATCAAAATGTATGTACTGTAAGCCTAATGTTGGCTCAGAGTGGGAAATGGAATTTTCCAGAGACTGTAGTGTTATGAATTGCCATGACTCATAACATATTCCAATAAATAATCACTGCCTATGGGTACTGTATTGTAATGGATCTACAATGCCTATTCCAATGGTCTTTGACCCTGATATCGTTTATGTGAACGCCATTTTATGCAGTTTATTTTCACAGGTGAAATGTTAGAGGAAACCATAATAAACCATAATATTTATTATTACAGATTCCTTCAAAGTCAGTTAAATATATTGCTAGCAACATCTAACACAGAAAAAGAAAAAGAAGAAAAAGAAAAAGAAGAAAAGGGGAAAGAAAAACTAAAGAAAGAAAAAGAAATGAAAAAAAAAGAAAAATTAAAAAGAAAAAGAAAAGAAAAAAAGAGACTTCATTCTGTGAGTTAGCTAAGAAAACAAAAATGTGTGTGTTTTGATAAAATACTACTTTGAAATCCATGGCTATATTGGTAAAGCATTGTAATGGAAGTATATTTTTCTTCTCTAGAAATATTTAGAATAATGTACTGTGAGACTGTAATGACTGATACTCTCTGAAAATAATGTCCATACTCTGAAGATGAGCACAGAGAGAAATAACAGAGGAACCCACATGATGTCTCAAGACATCATCTCTGATCCAGAGATCACCAATATGGGTAAATGAGAGATACTTTTCCTGGAGCCCTTTTAACCCCTTCTCTGTTAGTTTAGGATATTATCTGGACTGCTAAATACTTCTCCTTGTCAATCTGAATGTTGGCACATATATAAGTTTAGTGTTGGATGATGTTGCAGGTTTTTATCATGTGGTTTCATGGAGACACACAGAAATTCCCTTTCTTTTACATCCCTGCTCCTGAGGTTGCTGAGCATGGTGGTTCTGCTTGTTTCCTTCATGAAACAAGGCTGTTCAAGCAGCATGCTGTGACATTTGTTAGTGAAATGCAGTTAGAGTTGACTGAAAAAATGTCAACTGCACTTTTGAATTTCAGAGAAAGTTTCTGCACGTTTAGGCTACATTTGCAAATGGGCCAGAAGCAGTGGGTGGTGTCATTCTCCGATGCAGCAGTCCAGAATGGAAAGAATAAATTAAGGTGAAGGAGAGCAAAGATTCAGTGCCTTTTCTGACTGATGGATTTTATATTTCCCTTTTCTCCCAGAACTGTGTCTTTGCTCTGCCTTAGCATATTTTTTAAGTGTGCTCCCAGGCTCTCCTTCTAAAGATGTTCACTTTTTCCTGGAATGATTTTTGAGAGCACAAAGAAGAACCGCAGCTTTTCATATCACAAATGGAAATTGTTAGGCTGAAAGGGTCATTCTTGCTCTCTGAATAAAATTTATCTCATGCAAAATGAAAGATAACCAGTGAGAGAAACCAAGAGACGTTCACCTGCAGATACATAAGTGTACTGAGTTTATGCATTTTCTCTGTGCACTTAGAGGTTTAAATCTCTGTCTCACAAGCTCATGGTAGAAGATTCCAAGACCCAGATAATAAGACTTGGATTTGGGAAGAATCTTTCTTGCTGACTTTTACTGGAGGTATTCCACTTAGTAGCAAGAGATACTTAAGTATAAAGACATGCCTGTGAAGTACAAAGCATTAAAATACAGGCAACAGGACAAGGATATTCTGTACTGAGTCTTGCCCAGTCTGGATGAAAAGCTAAAGCAATGTTTCTTTAATGTAAAACTCCACTGCAAACAGATGAGACAGGTAAGATTATCCTCCATAAAGACTGTGAAGTAGACCTTTTCCACAAGGTTGTTTCTTAGTCTGTCTCTTCCCAGCATCTCTTCCCAGAATTACTTCCTAGCACTTACTATTCTATGGGATTCCTCTTTCATGTGGGCAGAACTTTGTACTTTTATTTTTGAACCTTCTGCAGCTTCTGTTGGCCTGGTTCCAAGGTTTATCAAGATGTTATGGACTGAATCTCTGTTGTGATTTGATGAGACTTCTGGTCCCTAGGCTGTGCAACTGTGTTTCTGAACAACACCAGAAAATACTCCTGAATTCAAGGTATATATCTTGTTCTGAAAGTATCTAAATACTCGTATTTTTGTATTCTTGACTTTGCTATGAAAACTACATAACCTGAAAAACTGAGAACAGGTCATCTTGAAGCATATTTTATTATACCTCACTCAAAAGAGAAGATGCAATTTCCTTCCTACATAATCTAGGAGAAAAACTCAGGTTTCCTATTTGACTCATATTTCCAATTTTTTGCTCTCTAACTTGAACTCCCTAATCAGAGGGCTGCTATACAAAAGGTTGGCAGAACCATGCAGTTAAGTGCATTCAGTGTATTTCTAATCACATAGATTCTCTAAGACTATTTTTAAGATCCCATTAAAAAAAAATCCAGGAGGAAATCTGGACAGCCAGGCCAAGCATAAAGCAGAATTTTGTTTATTTACAGGCATATTTACCTCCGTATCTCCTTGCTGCTCCATTTAGGAATGGTTTGGCCTTTATTTGACTATATCTTCTGAATATGGGTCTCTGAATGCCCCCCAATTCCATTTCTCTTGGCCAAGTCCTCTAAGAGAGTCATTGACTAGGAATCATCTCACATTGAATTTTAGTGTTATATTACAGAATTCACAGAATTCACAGAATCACTAGGTTGGAAGAGACCTTAAAGATCATCGAGTCCAACCCATGCCCTAACACCTCAACTTAACCATGGCACTGAGTGCCACATCCAGTCCTTAAACACATCCAGGGATGGTGACTCCACCACCTCCCCAGGCAGACCATTCCAGAACTTTATCACCTTTTCTGTAAAAATCTTCTTCCCAATATCCCAAATATCCTTCCTAATATTAGTAAACTCCTAAGGAAATTACCTTTTTTCTGGAGCTGTGTACCTCTGCCTGCTGTAGACTTTGGCTACAAGAATATATGACTATATTTAATGGGCTAGAAAATGTTGATGTAAATAAGAATCAGACAAAAGCAATGCAACCCTGGCTGGAGGCTGGCAATTGCCCCAGCTAAAAAACACTGGATAATCAGTAACCATGGCTGTAACATCATAGTGAGGATTCCAGACTTGGGAATGAAAGATTTAGAGCACCACATAAATTCTTCTGCACTTGCTATTGCTTTTGTTTTCTCTCACAAAGGTAAGGTAATCCCCTGAGTGTGTGGTAACTGGCAATGTTTATTTTGGGATATGCTGCAGCCAGTGTGTCCAGGTGGTGTTTTCTGATTCAAAGATGAGGTCAATAAAAAGTGATGGAAAATGTTAGCAATGTCTTGGCCCGATTCTCTCTGTTCATTTAGGAATTTGAATAAGACTTTCCTGCTGTTACAATATCTTCTTTGTTCTTCCTTGCCCAGTCTCTAACCACCCTCTTATTACATGGCAAAGGAAGATTAAAAGGAGAACATATCCTCCAGTTATTTTCCTCTGAAGTAATGATATAATAGCGATTAAAAAAAAAAAAAATCAAATAATGTGCAGGGGAGTGAAGCAGAAGTGGAACAATGAAACAATACAAGTTCTTTGCTCAAATTTCTTCGAGAAGAAAAAGATATATTTAACTGTTTCAAACCAAATCATCAAATAGGGAAAGCATGAAAAAAAAAAAAGGAGAAACAATTAACAATAATCATAATACATCCAGCATTTGAACTTACTGACAGTAATAGAAAAGCTTTGTGATTACATTTAATCTTCTTTTTCCAGTTTAAAACTAACTGTGTCGTTCTGTTCAAGGCTGAGTCCTCCCAATACTGTAATTTGGTGGACAACCAACAAAAAATGTTAAGCAGAGAGTGCTTTAATGAATGAGAGATCCAACAATTCACCAATATCACAGGAAAAGTAGGAAACCATTAATACAATTGCAAATGTTAACAGATCTCCACAACCAGCTCCTGGAGCCTGTGCTGGTTTCATTCTTCCAGCTCTCAGCTGTTATCTGAGCTCTCAATAGGTGATGAACTGAAACTTTTTCATCAAATGTATTCAGCGAAAAAAAATATGAATGCAAGGTAAAATCACAATCAGGTGAACTGCATGATTTATTAATCAAATAAAAAACAGACAAAAATGTCATATTTTAGGTCAATTTGTGACAACTAGAGTGGAGTCTGCTGTTTTCAATTAAAAGAAAAATAGAGGCCTTGGAAAATTAAATTGCTGAAGGAAGGACAGGAAAAAGAAAAAGTTATTCTGAGCCTCTAAATATAGAAATCTCTCCGGTGCTTTTTTGTGAAAGATATGACCAGCTGCAAGAGTTATCCAGATCAGCACATTTTGTCATGATGTCTTGACCTCTTCCCTTACATTGAATGCAAGTCCCAAAGCAAAAGGGATCTATATCTGTGCACACATCTAATAGAACTAATAATAAAATAAACTAATAAAGCCAAATGGTAGTAAAAAATAATTACTGATATACCAAAGCTCCTAAAAATATTAACTTTAATGGCTACTGCAAGCTAATCTCTCCTTTTCTGTGAGAATGAAGATATATTGAAGTAACATTATTAGTTTCAGTTCACTCACATATATATTTTGCTTTGTCTCTGCTTCTCTTGTGGTAGTATGTATGTCCTGAGTTGAGAATGAATATGCTTGCAATAAAACATAGGAGGAAATGAAAGAATAAACTCAGGAAATGATGTTCAAATGTAAGGACTTCAGCAAAAGGACTTTTGTAATGTCCTAAACTGTGCAAATATATTTTTTTACATATTGTCACTTTTTATTCAGGTTAGTTGCCTATCCTATATCATATTGTTTTTTTGAATTTATAAATAATACCAATGAAGCAAGTGAATCGGAATCAGAGTTTTAAACTTTTGTTTGAAAGATCATCCCATTTAAGAATTAAATTAAAGTAGGTGCTTAAACTCATGTATCTTGAAAAGCTAATTTTTTATTCTCTTGAATTTAAACAGACACCAGATATTTATTAAATACCCTTTTGACTGTTCAGAGACATCAAAACACTTCTTTCTCAGTTTACTGCACAAGCAAGCCTGGTACATCCAAGTCAACTGGATAGGGTTGTTAAACTAATTTGCATCTGGTTGTGTATAATTTTGGAAAATAGACTTGCTGACAGGATCTTAGGAAAGAGTGACAGCAGTTAAAAAATACCACATATGTAATTTTCAGGGTTCTCTCACCTCTTCTTTGTGCCTTACAACAATGAGGTTGAGCCACCAACTAGTAAAGAAGACTTATCTCTATGAATATTGAATAACACTGTAAAATATGTCCCTTTGTTTATTGCCCTTCATAATTTCCTTCAAAAGTTTCTAAAATATTGCTGTACTTATTTCAGAGGCATATTATAGCCTTCATAACAAGATTCCCACACCATTCAAGGCATGTGCACTCACCACTGTAAACCACCTATGTCCAGGCCAATAGAAAACTCATTCCATTGTTGTATTTTTCTGCAGTATTTTCAAGAAGAAACTAAAAAAACCTCAAGAATTATTCCAGCCTGCACTTGCATAGGTGATTGAATCTAGATTTACATTTTAAAGTCCTACTTCTGACAAACAGATGTCATTTGTAATCACATCTGTTGACTTTGCCCTCAGAAGATAGAAGCAGAACTCCAGCAGCAAAAGTAACACCTGAGCCACAGAAACTCCCAGGCTTTCCTGTCCAAACACCTTGTAACAGGGCAAACCCAGCTCTCAGACCAGCAAACTCCCAGAACACAGGATCTGGTGCCTCTGTGTTACTGGGTACTTGACTCTATTTGCTTCCTCCTAGCATATGCCAAGATAATTTATAAAGCTTATTTATATGTCTTCATTTGTATATTTAGACATTTTTGGAAATACATTTTTGAATCCAGAAGATAAAATTAATGCTATACCCATTTATAAGGACACATCAATTTTAAAGTCCGTATTTCCTCCTGTCTCAGAGTTGTGCATTCAAAGAAAATGGCTTCTGCATACCCTGATTGAAGAAATTGAGTACATGGTTATAAGACAAACATATTTCATAACAAAAAAAATGATTCATCACAAAATTGATCAAGAATATGAGGCAGCAAAAATGATGAGCTATAAAACATCACATTTGCTGAAAGACTAAAACACTGAAAAAAGGCAAAACAAGTTAAAATAGATAATACAGGCAAAAGGAGAACCAAAAGATAATTACAGAAGTGGTTACAATAGATAATAATGTTTCAGGCATATGAAGAGCAAGAATTCAATCAATGAGAACCTCATGTTTCTAAAAGACAGCAAACATTTAATTTATTGAAGAACCTTCAGCTGAGACCAAGATTAATAATTTTCTCAATTGTTCACTTGGAGGATGAAGAGATGGAACCAGCCTATCCTCACCAAAGGGAGGAGGGATAGGTACTGGTGTTAGGAAACACGCATGTTGTAGGAATGATTGTTCTCCAGATCAGTGGTGCCTTTCCAAAAAGTCATAAGAAGGTTCAAAGATGCACACACATGGATGGGACAGCACACAGCAGCATTAGTGCCCTCTTGAATTTGGAAAACTTTATGCAATGATAAAAATATCAACTGATGAAGTGCATCAAAGCATTATGCTTGATTGTAAACACCTCTCTTCCTCCACGTATTTGAAAATGGAAGGTAAATTCCATCTACTTGTGTATATTTTGTCTATGCATGTTTTTACTATTAAATATTAATTTCTGTGAATATTGTAAACATATCTTGTCAGCGGGTATTACAAATAAAAGAGGGAAAAAAACCCTTCTATTTTGTCAAATGTCAATGGAATTTTTGTAATTATATTCCATTAAGTGATTGTTTAGATGCTAGTATTTTGTAGGGAAGAAAGGTACAAGGACTGATGCAGACAAACTTAGGTTCTTTCTCCTTCTTTTTTTTTAATTTGGCCCTTGAATTGCTAGAGTAGCTCAATGGTATAGATTATCTAGATACATTAATACTTCTAGGCATATAGTGTCAGCTTGCTGGATTTCTTGTGTATAATATGAACACTCTAAATTTCTTCAGGTACTCCAGTGATGTTTGTTTTTCTGTAATGTTGTTTAAAGTGACTGGCATGCTTTTTGGAAACAGACATTTCAGTTAGGTAGGAATATAAGAAGTGGAAGCCAAAGCAAGATCAAGTGCTTGAAAGCTTATCTCAGATCTTATTCTCAGGGGTACACACACAGCTGCTCACACTGAACATGAATTTCAAACAGGTTCCCACAGGAATTCTAATATAGGTATTTCAAAACTTAGAAAATGTAGAAAAAACCCATAATGG
Source organism: Agelaius tricolor (assembly GCF_023055355.1). NCBI lineage: Eukaryota > Metazoa > Chordata > Aves > Passeriformes > Icteridae > Agelaius > Agelaius tricolor. Next base: position 10,147,893 of record NW_027269266.1, on the reverse strand, counting down.
TGTACTGACAATTATTTGTGGAAATTCCAAAAATAGATGAATGCAGATTATTGTAAACTGGGTTCTTGCCTTTCTTTGAAAAAATATTGTATGAAAAAATTAATTTTGTGATGAAGGTGTAAAAAATATATTGAAACCATCACAGAAAAACAATCAAGCAGATTATGACTATAAGAAATAGAAAAGCAATCGAAGCCTAGTTTAGATTGGTACAATACAACAGTAATACAAACTCTCATTCACCATCTACTGTGTCAGTTGCAAACTTCCATTGATGCCAGTGGTGCAAAATAAAACTCCTGAAGCTTAAACACTTCAGTCAATATGTTGCTAGTGATCTATTTGAGCAGATAGCAAACAGGCTTAGATGAGGTGACCACTGAAAAGCCCTGTTATCACCTCTCATCTTTTTTACTCTATAAACCAATGTCATGTGAACAAAGAATCAACCATAAACTGAAAAAAAATTTATGAAAAGAGGAACAGGGAAATCAATAAAAATGTAAGAAGGTAATAAAAATCAAAATTGCTTAGATAAGAAAAGGCTGGGGAGATACAGTAAATACTTTAAGCACATCAATAAAATGAAATGTCTACTTCAAAATAAGAATAAGAATAAAATCAAATATAAGGTTAAAAACATATTTCAAAATACAGATTTGAAAGCTAAAAGTGTTCCTTGTGTTTTCTGCTAGGGTCCCAAATATGGGTCTGATGAAATTTAATGCAAATTTAATCCCCTCGAAATCCATTTTGGTTTTTATTTGAGGAGTTGGGGTTTTTTTGGGTCTTGAGATGGTTGTTTGTTGTCTTGTTAGTTTGTTTTTATTTGTTTTGGGCATTTGGATTTCATAGCAAGAATTGTGTCTGTAAAAACTGACATTAAAAAATAAAAGCTGAGTTTCATTTACAGTTTCATACTGCCAAAATCTGGGGCTGTAGAAAAATGACAACACTACAAATCAAGTGCTATGCCCTGTGGAAGTCAACACAAAATTTTGACTTCACTGCACTGCTTCTATTTTTATGGTTAAAGTGCAAGACCTGGTAATATTGAAGAGCATTCAAGGGGTTTTTTGATTAGCAAAGTACTCAGCTTAAAATTTCAAATCCTAAAAATAAGCCTGCAGATGGCTTAGGGCTGAAACTGTTGCTGTTGAGCACTTCAGTCTTTCTCAATGTTAGCTGGGCTAGGAACAGAAGTAATTTGCATAGACCTGAACTTATTATTTTTAAAGTGTTAGTGCAGCACTGGAGGAGGTTCAGGATTAAAGGATCTGAACTGAGATTTTTTCTATTGAAATATAAACTGTAATGAGTTCAAGTAAGCTACCTATGATGTACATGAAAGAGACACCATAACTAAACCCTTAAGGAAGACACAGTAAAGGATTTAAATAAAATATATTTGTATGTAGAATTTTAAAAAAAGATTTCTATTTGTTAGGAATTATTTACAAAGTTATGAGGAAAATATGTTAGGGACTTGATTAAAAGAGAAGATGATGTCAGGGACAAAACCTCCTCTCTGCTGTATCTGGTATTTGACACTGGGAATAGTGATAGAAAGGTTTTTCCTCCACGTTAGCCAGACTGCATCTCAGCAGAGGGGACAACTAGTTTTGGCCAGATTGAGGCATTGGGAGGGGGTTTAGGAGAACTTGGAGTATTTCTGCAGCCAACAGTTGGAAAGTTGAGCAAAAACCTCTCTGGAGCTACAAGAAATGCTGGATGACTGCAACAGGTCTTACACTGAAAAGGTAAATGCTTTCTGTGACCTGTCTGTTTAAAACAAGAGCATAGACATCTAACACATGCTCAGGATAGAGACAACTTGCCTTCAGATTTGACAAAGATCTTCTAAAACATCTTACACAATTTTTATATTATCTGTCTATTGACATTATTTCATCTCGAGTAGTACTGAGCACAAGGAGAACTAAATGCCATTTATAAATGAAATATAAAATGAAAAAAAAAATCAAACCCCCAAAACAAAGAAAGCAAAACAACAACAACAAAACCACACAATAACCATTACAGTCTATTTACAGTGTATTAGTAGAGCCAGACATCTAACTGGGTAAGTTTTACTCGTTTATCATTAGGAAATGTCATTAGCTTGTGGCACACTTTTCCTTAAAAGATAATGTGTACCCTATCATCAGCAGGAAGGTTCATGACCAGTGAGTTTTACAGATTTCAGAAAAGGCCACAACACAGAGAAATCTGTTTTCTTACCCTCTATCAGCAGAGGTGCTACATGAAATCAGTGGCAATATGAACATTTTGCAGAGAGAATCAGATCAAAATCCACTTCAAGAAAATAAAATGTATGCATCTTGAAGATCACTGTGCCATGACAAATTTTTGAATTATTAGGAAATGCACAGTATAGAAATTTGTTGGAGAGAAACACATTGTATGCTCTGTATGAACATGAAGACAGACTAAAGAGCAAATTATGAAGGCCTCAATCTAGAATGTCTGTGAACCTCTAACAACATGACACCTTTTGTGTGAAAAATATAAAAATACATTAAAATATATATTTAGTGTAAAACACAACCATATACACATGTATGTATTTTTAAGAGGAAAGAAATGGAATTCTAAGATAACTCTAGAAGAGTTAGGCTGAAGTTAAATAAACCCACAGATACTACAGACAAAACAGTTGGATATTTCAGTAACATTTTCAAATGAAGCATATACAAAGCAATAACCAACCAAAGTCACCAAAGAGACTTTAATTATAACCATCTAAGCAGAACTTCCAAAAGGTTAATTGTAAATAGAATATGTGTAATATGTTCTTGAAATTAAACAAGAAAATCCTGTTGTAGAAATTATATCTGACAAAATTCTCAATAATGTGACATGGGAAGTAGTCCTGCATGGGTCTAGATACACACACAAAGACAGATAATTTATACCTCACATGATGTGCAAAAACCAGCAGTGAAACACATTTAAAAAAAAATCTCTTCATGCAATATTTACGAAGGCAAGGTATCTCAATGCTTTTCTAATAAAAAATGGTGACAAGTGCTGATGGCAGGGACTGAGATAGCAGTCTATCATCTAAGAAGGGAACATTTGGAAAAGTCCTTGTCCCTCTGGAATTGTTGTTTTCCCTGAATATACTGAGAATTGAGGAGGGAACCAGAGAAACTCCCACACCAGTTCATAGTGGTTGAAAGACAAAGGATTTCAACTGTGAAAATTAGAAAATGCCATGCAACACAAAAATGATTTCATGTTCAAGGCTGTTCTTGGCTTTCACTTTTAGTGTGCAGTGTGTGGCCATAGGCAGTGAGCTCATGTGCAGCAAAAGAAGGACAAATATCTCCTCAATATACTCTATATTTATATGATGTTGACTTCAGCAGCAAGCCAAGCTGGGACTCATCTCCCTAGATGTACAGATGTCCAATATAGTCAGCTCTCCTTGCTGTCACTGAACATCAGGTCAGGAGAACAACTTGTGTCTAAGACACAATGTATTTATTGTAAAACAAATGCCTAAAACACATTAGATTAATCATGCCTTACAACCAAATTTACTATGAAATGAGCTTACAGCTCATCATCTCAATGTAAATGTGTAAAGCTCAGAAAAATCTTCCTTGGCAGCAAATATTGAGACATCTCTTGATGCCTTAGCTTTTCACCTTCAGTAAATGATTATTTTTGTGAGGAAATTCTTGTGAGGGCTCTTTTATCCCCTTTTGACTTGCTTTGAAGTAAAGCTGGGAGCAGGTCACCTCTATTAATCAAGAGTGTATGCAAAGTTCTGCCACTTCTGCTCTTTCACGGAAAGGTGATATATGGAAAAGTTTATTACTATTTCTTATGGGAAAATACTTGATTAGATATGATTTAGCTTTCCTTTTCTATCATCTTAGCAAGAGAGACTGTGAAAAGTGTTGCTGTTCTACATCCAGTAAGTGGGATAGAAAAAGATTCCTTGGAGGGCTCTCCAACCACTGCAAGGGGGGATTTTGCCAGCCCTCAGAACTCATACAAATGATGTACTGCTCTCTGCTCTGGGTATCAAAACCAGCTATCAGTCATGTAGCAGCCCAAATCTGAACTGCACAGTACAGAAGAGGCAAAGGAGAAATGCAGACATCCATAATACCTCCCAGCAGTACCTCTGATGGTAATGTACTTTAAAGTTGAAATGTCTTTGTCTTCACCTTCACAGGGAGCACAAGTTTGAGTCCCAAAAGCTCTGTGTTGCAGATGTCCAGACATATTCCCTTGATTTAAGTCATTCTTAATTTCCTCCAAAATACACACAATGTTACTGCTGATTTTACCCTCATTTAAAACAATACTTCTTAGCAGACAATTTTTTTTGTTTGGGTTTTTTTTTGGTTTTGTTTGTTTGTTTTTAAGTCAGAAAGGATGTTCAAAGAATTTAGTACTGAAGTGAGGACTTGATAGACTTTAGAAACCTAAAAAAAATAAGATATATATATTTCTTTAAAGTTAGGGTGTTTCCCTACTTCACAAGAGAACTCTAAAAATAGTCATTAGTGCAAGATGATACAAAACTTCATTGCAACCCAATGAATGTGTAGAATTATCCCTTAATTTTAGAGTATTTTTTGTAAAATCAAGATTAAGAGAGGCCTGTTAAGTTGCCTCTCTTATTGCTGTTTTTTATGGGAGTTTAATTTTGGTAAGCATTTCTTACCTGAGGGATAGCTTTTTATAACATGATTGTCCCTCTCTGATTATTAAGACCACAATTTACTTTCAGCCAAGATAATTACTGAAAAAGGTTTGTTTAATTTCCTGCCTCCAAGCTGTCCGCATGGATTAAAAAAAAAAAATCCCATTGCACTTAATTTGACAGAAATCAATATGATTGGCAGGCTTTTCTACAAAAGTGTCTAATGTTAAATACACATGCTGCCTGTGAATTTCCTCTAACAGCCTGTGGTTTAAACTTGTCTCAGTCAGGGTAGGCGCATCATTTCCCAGGGCATGTGGATTATAGTTTTGGCACTAGACCCAGTTGTCCAGATTTCCTCTTGTAGATCTTCAAAAATAGCACCATTTCTACAAAGACACAGTCAAATAGGGTGGCCATGAGAGATCAATGTGTTTGTAAGATCAGAGCAATCATTTCCTAATGGAGCATCTAGAGAAAGGAAGTGCTGGAGGATGGAATATGCAAAAGCCTCTTGAGTGATACTTAGCAGATGCATAGGGAATGGATACAGACAGGCATTAAAAGATGGAGTTGCAGGGCTTGCATTATTCAGCACAGAAAGATAGCTGACACTACCCAAGTTATAAAAGAAGGTGAAGATGTAGTAGAATAATTATCTTTACTGGAAAACTGGAGAGCCTAAGGAGTAAAACAGGAGTGGAGACAGAAGAAAAGCAGTTGAAGGTGTTGAGGGAAGGGAAAACTTCAAAGCTAAGGTTAGAAAGCCTCAGATATTCCTTGAAATATTCAGCAGTCAGGTGTGATAGACTGCATTGGTAATGACTCAAAAAAATCCTGTAGGTGCCAGGCCATTTTGCTGAGGCCAGGTTTGCTCCCATTTGGAGGGAGGAGATGAGTTTTTGGAGGGGTGGTGGTGATTTGCACAAGACAGATGGGGAAGCTACAATTGGACTTTGAGGCTGTAAGAAGAAAATCCTACAGGATGTGAACAGTGCCTTCTATTACAGTTGTCCTTCCTGGCACAAGCTCAGCTGTAAAACTCCCCCTTAGTTACCCCAGGGATAGTCTGATGTGGCATAACTGGCTCAGCTATGGTGACATGAGAGGGAGCTGTCACATCTCAGCAGGGATCATGACCCATCAAAGGCCCCCAAAGCCCCCTGACCCATTGCTGAGGCCTCCACCAGAGGACTGAACATGGTCCAAGCATAGCAACAGATACAAAGTTGTGCAAAGATGGTACAAAACTCCAATCCCACCCAGCCTGAACCCATATTAATCCATTGAACTCTATTTTTCATGGCACTCTCACCACTGAGAAGACCAGAAGAGGACCAATGGGATGCTGTGGGAATATACAGAGTGGGGATATTTTTCTACTTGATCTCTTCCTCTCTCATTCTTTTGCTTTTTCCCCCACTTTTCCTTTTATTTTCTTCCTCTCCCTCTCTATGTTTATGGTTGACTTTGGCATATGGTCTCTTTTGCACTTTAATTAACACAGAGGCATCTCTCTAATAATTTTAATAATCAGATCTTAATATTAAGCAAGAATAAAAGAGGGTCTAGCTAAATTAATATATCTAAAAAAGAGTCCAATGAGAATATGATACCCCTGATTTAATACAAATAATTTTGATTAGTTATGTAGTTCCAAGCTATTGCATCAAGATTTACCTTCTTTGGAAAAAATTATTAAAATACAATCATGTAATTTAACCATATCCTGGAGCCTCACCAGTAGCTTTGCTACTCAAATAGGGAATGGTAAAGCTCTTCAATCCCTGTGTGCTACTGAAAATACACGTTTGGATTCCTGCAAAGGAGAAGGCCAGGAGTGACAAGGGACTTAGCACAAAGCTTTAAGTCTGTAGTAGTCTATGGGCATATTTAAAGAGCTAATGACATTGGATGCACTCCAGTGCTTTTCAAAAGAAAATCAAATTGCTCTTTAGAAGAATCTTTATGAACCAAGGAGGAATTATTGGTAGAGAGAGTATGATCACAATCAAATATGGGGAAATCCTTTAGTTTCTCTCTCTCCCCATGCTCTGTTGCTACATTACAATTCAAGTTGTAAATAGTGCTGTTCTGCAGTGAACTTCTCTTTGTCTTCTCCAGGAAGAGAATATGTTCAGATGCTTTGAGGGAATCAGATTCTCTTTTCACTTATATCTGGAATATTGCTTTTCATGCAGAAGTAATGACCTCATCTTCCTTCTTGCAGTACCAGTTTAGCACCAAGGCTGCAGCTCCCCATCCTCCCTGAGAACAGCCTCCTAGGGGCATTTTCCCTGCATGAGGCCATTCCAGTTCCTGTGCTCTATTGCTGTACACCAGAAATCTCTGTTACTAAGCTACCAGGAAGTACACTATGAAGTAAAATCTGGTTCAAAATAACCTTGTCTCTGCATCCTTCAGCAGTGTTCCAGGTGTTTTTCTTCCTGATTTAATTATAGAATAAAATATTCCTGCAGGAAATGGCCTGTGCTGATCTATACAGTCATACAAATGTCCTATTGGCAGAAGCAGCAGCTACAGCTGTTATGACAAAGTGCTTGCTGTGGAAACATTTTTCAAAGAAATAAGATGATTTAAATGTATTACTCTCTGTCATTCATGTATGCCGTTAAATGTCTAAGAAGAGATTAGATTGCAACTCATTCTGTGGCATTTCTTCATCAAATAATTGATTTCAAGCAAGGTTTTATTCCTGGGACTCAAAATTTTTGTATTGCTTCATAGGCATTTAGCTAAAATTATTTGTAAAACAGTAGTTATGAATGGAACAGGGCTTCTCTTCATGAGAGTTTTAGAAAACACCAAAATTTGTTGCTTTTCTAAAATCTCTGTATTTTTTCCTTTGCCTTTTTTTCCTTTTCCTTTTCCTTTTCCTTTTCCTTTTCCTTTTCCTTTTCCTTTTCCTTTTCCTTTTCCTTTTCTTCCTTTATCTTTTCCTTTCCCCCTTCCCCCCCTTTCTCCTTTTTCCCTTTTTTCCAAAGAGAATGTCTCAGCTCCGCAGGATAAAATCCAATCCAACACATCAGTAGGAGGAACAAACAAAGCCCGAGCTGTGATGCCCTGCCTGCTCCCTAGAAGGCTGCAGAGTGGCCTTGAGGCTACAAATGTTCAGCTGCTGGAAAGGCTGTCAGGAGAAAGCCCAGGAGGCCACACCTGTGAGTGTGTGAGCAGAGCGTGGCCACCCTCCCACACAGCAGGAATGCCATCAGAAGGATGTGCTCTGTGCAGGAGGAGGAAAATTAATCTGTTTGCTGCATCACTAAGGAAACCCAGACACATTGTCACTGCCAAAGCATCGAAGACAGCTCAGTTTGTGACTATGACTCAAAATTACTAAAGCAGAGATCTATCTTTAAAGGATGTTGATAAAGCAGGAAAGTATTAAAAAAGGGGAAGCATTCTTTAAAAAAAAAAAAAGTCATATGAAATGTAATATTCCCTTTTTGCATCATTATAACGATAGGTTATTTCTTTCCTGTGGTGCATTGAGGTTATGTATTCTGAAAAGAAATTCTCTTCATAGACCATAATATAAATTACATCTTACTCACAATTTCTAAACTCTAAGCAGTCTATTAAGGGATTCTGTTTCAAGAGGTCTGGTTTTTTTTTTTTGGGATATCTTGGAATTGTAGCAGTGTAGAAAGGGGCATTGCATGGCTGTATGTGCAAATGCAAATTAATTTCCCTTGGACCATTGCTTTGCTCTTTGATTTAAGTAACATTTTCCAGACTGTGAAGAATATGAGGATAAAAACTACAGGTATGCAGCCTCCCAGTTGTTCTACATACAGGTTGCAGCCATAGCTTAATCTCAGAGAATCACTGGATTAAGATATACATGCATAATTGCAGAAAAGTAGTTCTCTGAAACAGCTGAAATATTGATGTATTTAGAGATTACATATAGTTTACTGGACCCCATGCTCTAGGTAAACTCAAACCTCAAAACCAAAAAAAAAAAAAAGAGTGAACACAACAATTTTTCTTATGAAAGAGATTATTGGATTGGATTCAATGTAAACTTTTTTTATTAAGGCAGTTCTGCTCTGTTTATGTGATTTAAGTAAATGTTATTTCATTACAGAAGAGACAGGAATATATCTTTGATTTTCAAGCTATAGCTTCACTTCCTCCTCCTTCACCCCTCCCAACATTGTCATTTATTATTTACTGCAACACCTTAGTCACAATAAGAAAGGGAGTGTTAGAATCCACAAGGGCATTTGACAATTGGCAGCAGGAAAGATAGTTTTTATAGCACTCTTTAACATGGCAAAACAGATAGAAAATTATTGGATAAAATTTCCACCAGTAAAAAGCTTATTGGCCAGTGGTGGGTCTGTTTATCTGTTCTTGTTAACAGAAGTGCAAACATCCTGAAAAATATTGTTCTGTACCTTGTAACTGTGTATATTGTACATTTTATTATTTAGTTCTTTTGGCTGGTAGCTTGAAACAGATGGGACTCCTAGAAAATAAATATTTAACCCAGCAGGCCAGTAGCTAATGTTTGAAATCATATCTAGTGGAAGTATAATGGCATTTATGGCATCAATAGTTACACAAACATGCATATAACATTTTTTCCCTATCCTTCCATTTTCATTTGTTCATAATTTTATGAAAATGTGCCCTTTGCAGCTAAGTTTCCTTACCTTGTTGAGCTCAAACATATTCTTTATAGAAGGTTAGAAGAGAAAGAAAATTCTTTTCAGCTGTTTTTAAGATAGATGAAATTAGAAAAATATGCTCTTCTTTATGCTTTTTTTTTTTTTCTAGTACTTCAGAAATTACTCCCTTTTGAAATAAACAAAAAAAAATGCAATCAGTGAAACTGAACATTTTCTAGCTGGGAAATAAAACCCAAACAAATACAAAAAAGCTAAAAATATTGAACAGAAAACCTTAAAGGCATAATTAAAAAATAAAGTTTTAAAACACTGACATTCTCATGCTGGGCACCTCAGTTCATACAAACAAAGGGACAAGTGTATAAGCAAGGCCAGATGATGTAAAGCAGTATGACTAGAGTGAATCCACAAAAAATACATCAATTTACATACTGAGCTGAGTCCAAGGGCCTGTTGAGCTTCCTCTCTATGAGAATATCAAATGGTATCTATTTCTTTGCAACAAAAAGCCTGAGAATGCTTCCACATTGTTAGGATTTTGCATCTGTGAGGGCGAGGCTGTGAATGTCTTCTTGGAACACTTTTAGAAAATATTTTTTAGAGATTTTCAGGTAGCATAGGACTGTACTGTACGGAAGTGAGCTCTTGACCTGTAAGATCACACTGTTGCATCATTCAGATTTGCATTTTTCTTGGGTGTAACACTTAACTATGGACAAAAGCTCTCTTAGGTCATGTGTGAGGCTGTGAAAAAAAATTATAATTGTCAAGGAGTGGTGCATTGTAAAAGAGATTGCAATAGGTTTCTTCCAGGAAAAAAAAAAAAAGCTAATTAAAAAGTTCAGTAGCCAATATCTCTTCCCCAACTCATGCATCAAAGGAAGAGGGAGATTGGCAATTTTGGCACCCCTAATGTCCCCCACAATATAAAGGTTACCCATGTAGTGAGGTGTCAAATTCTGCCTTCCAAGTAGAAGCTGGGATGTAAATGCCCAAACACAGAACAAAAGAAATTCCCTAATTTTCACTTCTGGAGTGCACCTTGTACTTTGCTCTGACCTTACCACAGTACTGTACTTGCTACAAGATTACAACCTTCCCTGCATTATGAACACCACAATAAAATGTTTGTTTAGCAAGACTGATTTTAAAGTTTCTTATCTGTTGAGTTTGACAATGCAGCATGCAGTGACGCAAATGCTGCAGACCTAGGAACCCTGTATGAAAGTCAAACTTTGATTATTTGATTGCAACACTTGGCCAAAAAAATGAGGGAGGGAGATAGAGAGGAATCAGCCTCCCTCCTTGAACGTGCAGCTGGTGCTGGGGGTCATTATGGTTACTACACTCCACACTTTGCAGAATAAATTCCTGGATGGTCCTGGTAGTCAGCCCAGGGCTACCAGCTGATGCCCTCATCACACCTATTGGGAGAATTTTAAATATAAAAGGACCTCTGTCTTTTAAATGTATGGAACAGCAGCTTGGAAATTGCCTTTGCTTGGCATAATTCTTTGATCCCGTTTTCTTTACAATAAATAATGAGCTTAGGAAAAAATGCCTTCTGTTTTTCTGCCTGCTTCATGTTTTGAATTATTTAATTCATACACCATCACAGCACTTGCATGTTCTGTTTACTGTGCAGTCATGTAAAAGCTCATTTGTTTACCCTTTAGTGGAAACCTGAAAACTTCAATCTACAAAAATATAGTGCAATTGACACAAAAAAGAGTGAGAGCATCATGCAATAAAATCAAGACTACACAACCAATCAGCCAATCTACAGATGCTGTGAAAAACCAAACTAGTGGCTGTGGTTCTCTTCAAAGATTCTGCCACTGAATTGTGGATGTGGCTGGACAAATATGGTAGAGATACAGGTGTGTCAAAACTCTAGCAGTCTATATTAGCAGCAAATTCAGATCAGAGCAATCTATTTTCTGTCTTTTCAGGTAATGAAATGTGATACAGCAATGTTATCAGTATTTTTATTAGAGGAAAAAAAAGGAGAAAGGAAAAGGAGGAGAAGACTCTCAAAATCTATATCTGCACTAGTTAAAACCCTTACAAAATACTTGAAAAATTCCTGATGTTTATTGAACTTTATAAAATGGCATTTATGCCAGTATAAATGGAATTGTGCTTTCTTTACTTCACTTGAAGCATAGTGCTTTGGTTCTCAAGGGATACACTTGACTGTCAATTCACATTAGGCCATTAGAGTAAAAAGAGCTTTTCTAATTTCAGCTGAAAATTAATTTTCTATTATTGTTCCTATAGTTAACATATAGTAAAGAGTTTGGCTTTGAAACATGGTACATTTTCTCATCATTGACTGATATTCTGTGCTATATAAATGCATAAAGAGTTCACTTCTCTTGCCTCTTTTTGTGACAGACACATCTCTGAACAGTCAGTGACATCAGTCCTTCTGCCTCTCTTCTAATCAGCACCTTCGTTCCTATTATCTCCAGAGAGAACACATTACCACCAATTATTTGAAATTTAGAGATAATAACTCTAAATTCAAACCACTACAGTTAAGGTTTCTTGTGAAATCACTATTTGTATACATCACTTTTGCTATTCAAAATTTCTGAGTGAACTAAATTAAATTAAATATTTTTCTTTGATCTTAGTATGGTTTTGAAGGGGTTTTTTTAGTAGAATTTGCACTATACATTTTGTATTTTCATAGATCTGTTATTTATTTCAGCAGTCATTTAGACCTCATAAATATAATGACCGTAACAGGACATGACTCACAACTGTAAGGCTCATAAATTAAGATAACTTATCTTTTCCCCCCTTTACAGGATATCTGCTGCTTTAAATCACTGCTCTAAGTTTAATTTACTGTATATTTTTCTCCATTTTCACAAAAAAGTGTTTTCATGGGAATGAGAAATATGTGAAGGAATAAATTAACACAAAGAACTTGCTTCTAGGGAAATTAACAATTTTTTTTCTGTCTGGGAATAATAGAACCTATATCCTTCCTAGACAATCACATATATTATGAGGGTATCCTAAATCTACTGTATATAGTTCTAACTCAACTTTTAAATGGAAATGAGCAATTGATTTTTATGTTGGTAATTTTTTGGTCTCATGAATTTCTTTAGAGAGATTTTACCGTGCAATATGTGAAATGAGGCCTGCTTGACCAATATGCTAAAAGTAAACTTAGATAAATTATTCATTGTAGAAATATTTGGTTGCAAATGCATCCCTTTTCCTATTAATTAATCATAAGCACACTAGTCCTAATTTGTAAAATATATGAACAAGGTCTAATTCCCCTTTTCGTTATGCTAACTGTAGGATGATGTGCTAAAATAGAAAAATATAACAACATAGTTTTAAAGAACTATTTAAAGGAAAAAAAAATATTTATGTTCATTAAATTTTCTAAAGAATGATTATTAGACTGACCAGTTGTTTGCAAGAAGTTAAACAATTCTTGCAAGTTGGTTCTGGTGAGTGCAGCTGCTCACTTTGTCTCCAGAGATTGTGTTTTGCTCTATAGATTGTTGTTTCCTATATGGGAGCTTTTAAAAGCTAGAAAGAAGTCATTAGGTCAGATAAAGGCCCTTGGAGCTAGTTTTCACATGGAAAGATTAATTTGTGTTTGAGTGTATGATTCAGGGCTTTTTCTTTACTACAGAGAGAATTCAGTGTGAATAATGGCTGCCACAATCTCACAGAGCAACCAGAACCCCAAATCTTCTCTGTGCAGGCACATGTGTGAGCCAGTTTTTACACTGTGTGCAGTTAAAATGAGAAAGAGAGAGACAAAGAGACTGAAAACAGAGGAAAAGATTGAGTAGTCTGTTATTTCGTCTCTGTTGGCATGTTTCATATATAATCTCAGCAGTTGTATCTCAGATGCTTAGCTGTCAACACCTTAATGAAATATTCAGTAGATCAAATTCTGTCTGTACCTTAGCACACATGTAGGCAAAGATTGAATCTGCATCAGTTTTACTTGCAAAAATGTGGGCATTTTCCTCTCTTGCCATTATTATTATTATTATTATTATTATTATTATTAAATATTTTTATGTTACATGAAGTCTTGAGCACAAAAGAGAACTGATTATTTCTATTTTGTGGAGGGTTCTACAAGCACTTTATAGGAACCGGTTTCATATGGTTAGAGCAAGGTGCTAATAACACACAGGTCATGGCTTTGAACCCCATATGGGCCATTCATTTAAAGCTGGACTCACTGATCCCTGTGGTCTTTTCCAGTGCAGAATATTCTCTGATTCTGTGATTCCATGTGTTGGATTTTGGCTTAAGCCCCCTTCTGTATCTGTTCCCAGTAGTACACACATGCAGCATGAGACAATCCACTCCTGATTTCCCCTTTTGGGAGACTGGGGCTGTGTCTGCCAGCAGCTTATTGGGAGGTCCAGGTGTGTCACTTGTCCTGTGGGAATGAAGGAGAGACTGCCAGATCTACACCTCCTACCTGCCTCTTCTGAAAGGAAGGCATTAATAACTTTGCAATTGATCCTTTTTCCACACTCCAGCTTGACTTTGTGCATTATCAAAATGCATATTCAAGTGAGGGGAGGAATATTGGCAACATCTCTGCCCATATTTTTTAAGAGTAAAGAACATTTTTTCCTAGAGGGACAAAAAATGGACTATTAATTGTATTGCTAAGGCAAAAATGCCTGAGGGTAATTTAACACCTAACAGTTGTTCTATTCAAGAGCAAGAATGTGAACTTTTATTGTTTGCTTTAGAGTATCAACAGTTCAAACAGCAAAGAAAATCTACTATGTTACACCTTCTGAATAAAGGGGGTGTAAGTACACATTAGGCACATATTTTGAATTACAGATAGCCTGGGTTTAAGGAGCTGAAGAACAAAGAAACACACTGAGAGATTGTCTGAATCATGTTCAAAATAAAACACTCCCTGTACTTGACCCTGGAGATTTATAGTTGCATTCTTTACTTTATCCCAGTCTGGCAAAGGTCCTAATTTCTGAGTAATACCCCTGCAAAAACCTTGAGACACTTGCTTTCATGCAGTAAGGTTAGTCAATAATTCATGAGGGGATTATTTCTTGCAAAGGCAAACTTTTTTTCCCCTGGGACACGCTTTAAAATCGGAAATACATCGATTATGGATTAACTAAACCAAAATAAAAATGTATAGCTTTTTATGCTCCTAGTATTGCCTAAAAATATTCCATGGTAATATAAGCCAATGTTTTCAAAGTACAAAGACACTAAACAGAAGTTTGCTTTTCAAGAACACTGTGTACTTACAATATAGTAAGACTATGAGAAGTTACTGCCCAGTACTGTTTTGAAAAGTGCTAAATTCAGAGACTGTTTGAACAATCTGTCCTTCAGAATCCAGAGGCAAAATTGAATTAAAGGACTCTCTCCAGCCTCTTGCAAGTCTCACAGAAGGCTTTCCAAACTGTCATTGGTTTAACAGCTTTGAATTCCCCAACTCTTTTTCTTCACAGAGGAAGGGGAGCTCTGAAGTGAAGATGAAGGTCAATGGTAGCACCTTTCTTTGTTTAAGGCCATCAGTTATGAACCTTTTCTTCCACTGGGAACTTGAGCAAGTTGATCTTTCTTACAGAAAACAAAAAAACCCACTTGCCTGCCTCTTCACACTTCAGGGCATTTAATTGTTGATAAGAGGAACAGAAATCACCAAGGAGGAATTTCAAAATTGTCTTGCACTTCCAAACCTCATTTCACCAACTTTAAAATAGCAATTTGAGTCTGAGTTTCAGATGTCCTGGACTTGCAATTTAATCTGTAGAGTATGAATTAATTCATGCACTTCTACTCCTGAAGTGTCTCTTGTTGGATTTTTTCCACACCATATACCAGATTAAATGCTCATTGGTACAAGGATCTGAACATTTCATCTTGCTAATAATTTAGCCTTAGGTTATATAATTGCATACTTTCTGCCTCTTCTGGCTACCATTCTTTCCCTCTCCCCTCATTTTGCCAGCCAGTGATTATTTATTATTTCATACCAATGTAAATTCAAGTGGTGTTTGAAGAAAGAAGTGCATGCTGTAAGACACTTTAAAAAGCACTTCTTGCTTAAGTCTTGCTTTGGATCTAGCTCCAAATAACTATGTTTCTGTGTAGGTACCATGCTCACAAGTGGTTTTAGATGAAGGATGGGACAATTACTTTCTGAATGAGTTTTCTAAAGCAAATAAAAGAGATTTTTCTTAGTGGCATATTTCATAATTGTGATATTTTTCATAAAAGCTCACAAGAATATTATAATGGTATGCAAAGTATGAAGATAGCAGAAGAATGTCAGAAGAAACAGGTACCATTGATGTGGACAGTAGGTTAGTATTCTTTTGAGAGGTGTCTCTCTTCCCATTTAGTAATGACATTTGACAAGTAATGAGATGTTTTGAATGAGAGAAAGTATTATGGTCTAGCAGATTATTTGAAATAACATTTGAAGCCGTAATTGAAGTTCTTCTGAAGTCGATTAAAAGACTATCATTGCCTCAGAAGATTATGCATTAAGGTCCTCAAAGCTGCCACTGTTCATTATCATCAGCTCAACATATTTTTCAGATAAAAATTGTAATGCTTCTATTGTTATTTACTGTAAAAATAGAGCTATCATTGATTTTACTTTTGGGGAACTCGCACTGTTCCTAGATCTTTTTTGCTTTCACTATCTGCCAACTCTCTAGACTGTGCAAATAGCTAATCTCAAAACTAAAAAAGCCCTTCAATGAAAGTACTGTAACCTTATTCCCCAAGTGCAAACCTCTGAAGCCTGGGTCTAGGGCAAAAACTTTAAAGGCTGATCTAGTCCCAGAAAAGACCTAGCACCATCAGAACCCAAAACTCCCTTTAGCCCAACTAGCACTTCAAGGGCCTTTATCCTCCTTATTGTATTGAAACGACATCTGAAAAGTCCAAAGGTTACTATATTGTAATCTGCCTCCAGGAGTCTGCCAGAGTGACAGACAGAATTCTCTGAAAGCTTGTCCCAAACAAGGTGTTTCATCTTGTGCTTTCAACGAACTGTACTTGACAAAAAAATAAATAGAATGCTTATAGAAAATTTCTGTATCTGTTTTGTAAGAAAAGATTGCTGTGTAACTTTAATCTTTCCCGTTTGATTAATTCAGACTGAAAACTTTCACAAATGCCTTTGCCATCTTCAGTGAGATTCATCTCTGTGAAGAAACAAAAACAAAACCAAAACAAAGCAAAACAAAAATAATGTATAGAGTACTGTTTTCCCAAATAAACAACCAAAACAGGAAAGTCCGTATGCTGCAGTAGAGTTTTTTCTGAAGGTTTAATTGCTTATTCCCAATTTCTTCAACATGGACATTGTCCATGGACAACACTTTCAGTATGCTCCAGACCAAGGAACCACTGCACCAGGTAATGGGTAACAAAGACACATGAGCTCTGTCCCTAAAGAGGAGGCATGAGAAACATGATCTGCAACTTTCTTAGCACACTTAAGTACACCAAGGTACAGCCACAAAATTTTGGAATGCACAATCAGATGTTTTTTTACTGGAAAGGAGGTAAGTTTATATAAATTTTCTATATTTAACATTTGTCTGTAAATAGAATTATGGGAAAATATATTAAATATACTCATTTCCATCAAAATAGTCTACATCAGTAGCAATAATAATTCCAATCCACTTTACAGATCTGGAAGTGGATAGGAGCTTCCTAACTCCAGTTTGTGGAAGTTTTTTATTTACTATACAATAGCTATTATTTAGACAATTTGCCGAAGTATAAGTTGCTATTTTAAATTGACTAGTAAACGTTCTTTTCTTGACTTCCCATTCAATTGAAAATCACTATGATGATTTTACTCCATAAATGTTTTTTTAAAGTTATGAAATAATATAGAAATCAGTTAAGAAAAATAAATCAAAGTAAATCTCTTTTCTGAACACTCAGTTTCTTGTAAAAAGTGCCACAAACATACCAGCAGACTATTTATTTCCCATTTTGTTACTTTTTCTTCTGCAAATACATGTTTACACTGGGTCTAGCTTTCCCTGATTTGAGTAGCAAGAGAATACAATTTGTTCCATTGTTATTTACATAACAGAAACAAGCGTTTGGACAACTACAAGAATTTCCTAATTAAATTGTAGCAATTTATAACTCATGAACTTGCAGGCCATCAAAACAGGATTTGAAAATGCTAAGAATTATTGCAAACATTTCCTTAACTGAGTCTGCAGTTAATTTTGAGCATGTTTGTCTAGATGAAACAAGTTAGGAATTTCCTAATAGAAGACACGTAAATCTAGATCAATCTATGAAAGGGAGATGGTTTTTATTAATTTCATATGGAAATGGTTTCTTATGAAAACTTTTTAGTCTCGAAATTACTATACAGAGGACACAATTACTTAACAGAAACTTTGAAATGCACCAGAATGTTTTCTCATTATTACCAAGTTTCTCATATTTCTCATCATTACCAAGTAGCTGTGCCAAAGAGTTAATGAGCATCAAATGGTGTTGAAATGTCCTTTGCTTAAATGAGTTGTCTTTATTATTTTGCTGGATTGTTATTGTCTGAACCAGAAGTGCCATCCTATCCCAGCTTTAAAAAAAAGGCCCTTTGATTCTATTAGTGAAATTACACAGAAACATTACTCACCTGATACAGAAAGGTGTCAAAGGTGAAAATCATATTCCAAATCCAGGGACCTACATCTAATAAGGAATCTGAATCTAATAAGGAATATTGCTGCTGGCCAAGAATATGGGATGGAGACTCATAGCATGGCTGAAAAAAAGCTGTATTGAAGGAGAGCAAAGAAGAAGGAAGGGCAGATGATCCATGCCAGAGCATGTCATTGCAGCTCTGATACTGCATACAAGTTACTTCATCACTTCATTCCATTTGTGCTGTATCACCTCATGTTTACATTGACCTCAGTGGCTGACACACTAATAAATCAAAGGTGTGAATATCCTAACCTTCCATTTGAGCACTTTGTTCTTAAAATCACCAATATGAACATTAAATAATATTTGTTACTTGAGGCCTTTGTTCCTCAAGTAGTTTATTTCCTCTACAAAGGCAATCTCTTTGATCATCATAGCTCAAATTTTCATAAAGGTATTTTTAAAACTATGAAGTTAGTACCTGAAAGATGTTTCTTGCTTAGGTGCCTAATTTTAACTATCCTATTTTTATTGGTCTAAGTCTAAATGGATCACCAAGCCCCCACTATATCAATGAAAAAGAACCTTCACACCTTCACCTCCAGAATGTCAGAGATGACATTATACAGATAAGATGTTGAGATCAATTGTGTTCTGAAAACAAATTTCAGTTGGTTAAAATTAGTGAGAAGGATGCATGAATTTGCAAATATATGTCCCTATATCTTCTGTTTAGGGCAGTAAGATTAAACAAACCTGATTTGAGTCATTTGACTGACACTGGATTAATTTAAATTTATATCTGCTTCACCCTGAGCCTTTAAAATTAGCTGAAATCTGAGTGTTGTAAAAACAGTGGTCATTAATGAGCAGATGCTTTCTGGTGCATTCTAAGGAGGCAAATAAAGTAGACCAAATGGATTATGGCCTAAAAACACTTATATCTCTCTGCTGATTATAAGGGGACCCTTGGGAATGTAAGTTAGTGACTTTCCAAAAAATATAACCATGATGCACTGATACTGCTCAGCAATTTATTTTAAAATTCTTGTTCAGATCCTAAATACCCCAAATTCTTCCTGGCTCTCACATGTATCACTCTTTTTTCATGTTCATTCTAGTTAAGATGATTAAATAAGATATTGGAGGTGCGGTGTCTAAATATGCCTGGACTCAAACACTGAAAAAGCTAATGCTTAAAAACATTTTCTCATTTTACCTATTAGTGCTACAATAATTATGAGTACCATATGACTGCCAATATAAACACTTAAGAAAACCATGATGGGTATTCTGAGAATAAGTCCTCAGCACAAGTATATTTCTTCTAGATCTCTCTTTCTTAATCATTATTCTGCAATTAAAAATCATTAGTACAGTGAGAATGACTGAGAAAATGACCATTTGTACAGGATATGGAAAAGAAACATTCAGCATTGCTCAGATAAATATTTACTTAGCTATTCAAAATTACTTGCAGACATTGAAAATATGATGTCCAATGCCACCCTTTGCAATTGTCAGAAATGCATTTCAAATGTTCTAAAAGTAAGCAGAGATCTGTCTTTAGAAGTCACTGATCATATTTGGTAGCAGAAGTATTGAATGATGGCACCCACTACTTCTCCCTTCAGGTACCCAATTCTACCCTGACAGCGTTTCTGAGATTGTTTTGTGTGTGGTTGGAAAGAAACATGCATAGGTTGCAGATGTGGCTTTTTACACTTACAGTGCCTTTCTGAATAGTGATGGTTCTGATAGATATTTTGACGTGGCATGCTGACAGAAAACAGGGAAACAAGCATGCTTAGGATGAGCTGGAAGATCACTGAAGTAATTTAAAAAATTAAAGACTATTATTTAAAAACAATAACATGAATACACTGATCTCCATTAAGGGTGTCACAAGATACTCAAAAGATGTTGTGTGGCAGATATCCAGAATAAACTACTTATGTCATTGTGTCAGGTCTGCAATGGCTGCCTTCCAAATGTCCAAAAGGTCTGAAATGTTGACCACTTGCATTAACAGGGACAGAAGTATCAGCTAATCTATGTGTGAGCTTTCTATTTCTTGTGCTGAATTCACTCAGATAGTCTTGCTTTAGTCTTCTTGAAGCTGAATGAAAATTGGTTTTGCTTAATTACCAGAAAAAAGTACGGTATGGTCGAGCATGAGAATTGAGACCATCAAGAAAGACATCCCAAAATCACCAGTATTTGTTAAGATAAATTTTTATCTTCATATTTTGTAATTTATTGATTTGATTTGTTTAATTTTATTTTCTTTATTTTCATTGCCTTCAGGGATATGTTACAATAAAAGAAAAAAGGAAGTTAGCTTTTTAAAGTGAAAACAGAAGTTCAGAAATAAATTTCTTCTGGAAAGAAGGCTGGGAAAAATGCAACATTAAATGAACCTTAAAAATGACAAACACATGGAAAACTCCAAAATATTCCATGTTGAAAAAGTTATTGACAGTAAAAATTAGACTGATGTACCTAAACCCCATTAATTTTCAGTGAGAATTGGATAACGAATTGCCCTTCCTGCCTTTGAAAGTGTTTCTATAATCAATCCTTAAAAGAATTTACGTTCTGCTGCAAATTTTACTATAGAAACCAATGTACCGTGTACTAATTTCTGTACTTTCTTTACAATTATTTAATACATTTGAAGAGAATTTCCTATTCACTCAATTTTGCAATAAATTCATTAAAAAGACTTCTTCTTAAGGAATCACAGCACTGGGATTTCCCTGCAGGGTCATATTGTAAAGTCCACTCATAGCTGATGATGAAAACAGATGCTTAGTCTAAATGTACACCTGACATTGACAAAAATGGGCATCAAAGACAAGGAGAGAGGATCATAAACTTCCAGAGAAATCTGGATACCAACATTCTAGAAAACTCTAGCAACTGTGACTCTTAACAATTTTAATTTGAGAATTATATATTCACTAAATGGAAAAATTCTTATTGTCTTCAGAGTGCCAGTATTCAACTTGTAATTTTCATAATCAATTATTACAGATATTACTGAAATAGTTAATTTCACAGAAACCAGTCTTGAGATGATATCTATCTCATTTGGCCCTTCATTCAGAAAGGAAACCAAGCATGTTTGACCCAGATAATTGAAATATCATTTTGGCCTGCTTATGGCCAAGGTGGTGTCAATGGTGTGATCACAAAGGGAAATTTTCCCCCAGATAGTCTAAAAGTGTAATCAGAAGAATCAATTGTTTTGGTTTTCTGTGAGCAGTTCAGTGGGGACAAAGTGTCAGCCCTTGTGTAAATGATCCTAGTGGAGGAGCTGTCTCTACTCAGGCATGCCCATGAGGCAAAATTCTTAGAATGCCAGAAAATGAGACTGGGTCACCAGAACAGGAAAAAAAATATTGTTTCCTCTCTATTGCATCTCTTTGGTTTTTTGACTGGTTTTTAGCAGCTGAGGATAGGACCCAGCAACAGCAGCATGTGTACATAAAAACAGTAAATCAAAGAAAGCAAGGGAATGGATTTTTATAACAGATTATTATATCCTATTTGAATATTTCATAAATCCTGCTAAGAAACCTCCTATGTAATTCTAGTCCAGGATCAATAAAAGGAATGTGACATAAAAAGTATTATGAGAGATGAGGAAAATGCAATTTCTGTCTTAGTAGATGGATGAGAAAACTCATTATTTTGCCTTTAATTTTTAAAAAGTCACAATGGCATGCTAATAAATTGGTGTGGTCTTCGAGGGATACTCAGAAAACTTGTCTGCTACAGTTCATTAATCTCCCAAGGGTTTTGGAATTACCAATGCCTTCAGGAAAGAGAAACACAAACTGCTGGTTCAATGTCAGTTCTGAAAAAAACTGTGAATGTTTAAACAAATAATGAGATAAAAAGTAATGCATAATTAAAGGGTTTCTTCAGAAGAAGTCTGAGTTATATTTATTTTAAGGGTGGCAGTGAAATACATTTGCACCTGTGTATGCTCCAAAGGTGTCATTTTCACAAGTCTTACTGCACAAAGAGGGCCTAAGCACATAATACATTATTTAAAGGGTTCTGCATTTCAAAGAGAATAAAACTACATAAAAATAAATCTAATATTTAATTTTAATAATATATCAGGTCTTCTACTACATTGGTCCAGAAAGAGGTTTAAACAAATTATCAGTCAACACAAGTCAATGTTTTGTGCTTTGTTTTTGTTTGAAATTGTATTTATGAACAGTGTAACAAAAGATTGTGTTGCATCAGTGTAATTGGCCTTACTTAAAAGGTGACAAAGGTAAGGTCTCATCTCTGCTTCACAGTTCCTCTGGTAAAGATACCAATTTGAAATTGGTATATATTAGTACTGCAGCAGCAATATTTAACTTTCCCTTGCAATCCAAACATATTTTAACTAAATCAATAACAGAAGGGATATGGAATATTTGCCACAATAGGTGTCAGGCTCAGAATAGGATCCCTCTCTAATGCAATACATCAGACAACACAAACTGGCTTCCCAGCAAGGGCCTTTCTCTTATGGGGAAAAAATCTCTGCAGAGTCCCTCAAAATATGACATACAATTAGTTTAATGTACTTCACTGTGAATCTTAAATTAGAAAAATATCCCCTTTAGTGCTGTATATCTATTAGAAATCTGCTTTTATGTGCAGTCCACAGATACATACTAGTGGCATGTATATAGCAGCATATTGTGCACTACACACAGCACGGATCTAGAAAATAAAATATTTCTTACTAAGACCAAAAATCCCACAAAATGGGTAAGGTTAAAGCAGACCACAGTGGACACCTGGCCCAACCTCTGCTCAAACAGGGACATCCCATGGCACATGGCATAGGACTGCATCCAGAGGGTTCTGGAATATCCCCAGTGAGGGAGACTCCACAGCCTCCCTGGACAATCTGTTCCAGTGCACCGTCACTTGTGCAGTGAAGAAGTTCTTCCTTATTCAGGTGGATCTTCCTGTGAATAATTTTCTATCTGTTATCTCCTTCCTATTGCTCAGCACCACTGTGAATAGCCTGGCTTCATCCTCTTGATACTCTCCCTTCAGATACTTGGCTAAATTCCCCTTATCCATTTATCTGCATTTTGGGAGTGCAGTTCAGAATCCTCTGGTCTGATTCCACAAGCTACGTGCCCATTACAATCTGGGGATCATGAGAAGACCCTCTGGAGAGTGTCATCTGGTTTGGTTTCTGTCTGAAAGGGATCTGGTCCCTGAGCTGTAAGAATTTCGCCATGATGCAAACACAGGTGAGCAATGTCAGTGGCAGTTATTGAAGCATCTGAATAGACTGTTGTGAACTGGTCCCATAAGGGTCTCAACATCCATCTCTTCTGCACTTCAGTGTATCACTAAATGGCATTACTTCCTAATGTAATTAAAATGGTGAAAAAGGACACAGTTTGTATCATTAAACCTTGTGTTTTAATTAAAAGTTGTTTCAGGAGGCCTCAGCTGATTATGGCTAATGCTATTAACTGTTTCATAGTTTAATTACATGAAAATCCAGGATTTCTCCTTCTCAGGAAGACATCCAGCTATGAAAGCTAGTCATTATCTATTTGGATACCAGTAGCTAAAATTAAAATTCAATGTTACTGTCTTTCGTGCATTCAAGTTCCCAGATTGCCTCAGAAGTGATTTTGCTTTCTAAATATCTTTTATACAGGTATCCAATTGCTAACTCAAGAGTTGTCTTTGTAATTTTTACGTGAAAATCAACAGTCCAGCCGAGTCAACCATGTATGAAAAGTGGCTCTACACTATTGCCAGTATTAGATCATGACCTGTGGTCAAAATGTAAGAAGAAACTGATGGCGCCCTTAGGCAATGGTAGAAAGAACTGTCTTTTGTATTACTACAATACTTTTTTATTTCTGTCAAGGTTTTATATTTGGGATCAGCTTCACCAGATAATGACACATTGCACAACAGAATGACACAATGCACAAGGAAGGGATGATTCCTCAAACAGCTACAAATTATTTATTGCAGATTCAAGAGGGATCCAAATATTTCTGGAAACAATGCTGCTGGAATCAGAAGTTGCTTTCCAAGAAGGAGACACTGATATGCATCATGTGTTGATTCAGCCACTCAGCTTATAGTCAATGTCCTCAGCACAACTTTTATAGGAAGTGTCTAAATAGGAAGTGTATTGTGCCTATATGAAAAGAAGATTGAAATCCAAGAAATACAGTAGGAGAGGATTTGAAATACCTTGGCATTTTCCCAGCTTCAAATTAGTCCAAATTATAAATTTCTTGCAGTAGCAGTAATACTCATGCTTTTCTGTTTTTTTTTTTTTCTTTAAGATGGAGAGTGATATCATCTTCATTATAAATGTGTATAAAACAAAATAATTTCTGTACTAAGACTATATCTGAAGACTATCAGTGATGATTGATGATGTTGTCAAGGAATTCAGAGATCATTAAAACTACATAGAAACAAAACTTTAATTTTAGTGTCTCAAACCCTTTCAGAAGTTTGAGTGTTTAAACTATTTAGACATCAAAGGCAGCTGTATTCTTCTAAATGGATTCTTGGATCTTGACCACATTGGTTTTTTGGGTTTGCGGCCCTGATCCAATGGGCATGAAAGTAAATAAGACTTTTGACTTTTACATAGTTTATTTTGTATCAAAAATAACCAAGAAATCTCATATATAGTAACTCCTTTCTCACTCGTACACACATATAAACAAGAAAAAAACCCTATTTAGCTAACCTGAAGTCCCTAACATAATTACTTTTGCACTTAACTGAAGAGAAATATATTCAAACTCTGAGGTTCCAAAATATTTTTCCTTTGGCTTTATAAATAAGAAATTATGTTTCTACTCTCTGAAAAGTTCGCAGAAAGCAAAAACCATGCACTTTTTTCCTATATGGCATCCCTTGCACAACACATGAATAGAAAACACATCTTAAGAAACAAAGTTTGTCTGCTTCTTTTCATTTAAATAAAGTCTGAAATATGTGTAGTCTAAAAACAAGAACGTGCTGAAGGTAACAGGCAAGTCTGCTTGCCGGAGCTCCATTTACAGCCACATTTATTGAGACCATGTGTAGGATTGGAACTTGGAGTACGTAACCTGAATCCTCAGGGAAATGTGGGTCATTTGAACATTTTGTCAAAGGATGCTGGAGCAAATTCTACTTTATTAAATCTTGTAGATTCACACGCTAATAAGTCTGGCATTCAAGTGGGCTAGATAACTCTGCCAGTAAAAAGAAAAAAAGTACTTGGTGAATGCAAATCTAATAAGAATATAGATTTTAAAGTGTTTTTTTTTTTTTCATCCAAGTGGTAAGAGGACAGCTCAGGCAGATGTCAGTAAGGACATATAACTGGTGGTGTGGGGTTAAGACCAGATGAAATGAGGTTCAGTGTGAATAGCTGGGGATGTTCAACTCAGATATTGCAAGAATTCGATTAATAGCTCTGGTTAGAATCTGCAAGTTTGGGCTGAAAGATTTTTCATGTAATTTATGTCAGATATTTTACATAATTTAAGTCATCTGAAAGTTAGAAACATAGTTGAATATGCAGGATACCTCTTCAGCCAGAAATAACCAAACCCAAGGAGATTTTCCAGCCAGTCCCAGATGTCCCTTCCTAGGAAGGATGAGCCACCCACTCCTTGGCAGCATCTCCATCTCAGTTGACTATAGAGGGAGCTAAACAGTCAGAGTAGGTCAGGCCTCTCCACAGCACACAGCTAAAGTTTGCACCCCAGCCGTGGCAACAAGACAAAGTCAGGCACCTTCTGGAAACTGTCACACAAGTCCCAAACACCACTCCGAATGCTGGTGGTGGAAAGACACATTTGGAGTAGAAACCTGTCTGAATTCCTCTTCCTCCTGATATCCAGGGAAGTTTGGGTTCAGACATCCCTCCTCTTCCTCGAGTCAACGTCTTCAATGGAGACATATTTCTGGTCATGAAAAGTGCTATACTGCCAAAATGTGCCTGGAGCAGATGTTCCTGCTGCTTTTCTTGGAGAAGTAGTCTACTCCTTGAGAAAGAAGCTGTAATGATCCTTCATACACCTAGGTCTGCTTCAATCCTCATCTTCTTAGCACTCAGAGTGCAGGCTAAAGAGGAGGAACCTTCACAAATGCAAGAGATTTTTGCTAATTGAAAGAAAAAAACTAGACTGAACTGTTAGGCAGATACAATGAGCTTTGTTTTTTATGGTTTTGATATCCTCCATATTTTTATTTGCTGGTTGTCTGAGGTAAAACTCACTGTAAATGCAACAGAGTCTGATACTCAATGTCTCACTGTCTTTTGCATGAGTGACCTAAGCAGGTTCATGAAATGGTAACAAGGCACAAATCCCTTTCATGTTCTAGTTCCTATTGTACTTTTTTGTGCTTACTTCCATTTGGTTAATTGCTTTTATTTTTCCACTTAAATTAAACATTTCCTAGATTTCCTCCCAAAGGTAAGAGTGGTATGCAAAGCTCATCTTTTGGCCACTTGCATTCACTCAGTGACTTACACATGGGATCAATTGTGTTGCTCTGCAGAGCTTCAATGAATTTTCATTTGCATTTCTTTTTTTTTTTCCCCACAGTGCTATATTCTAATTTCACTTCATGGAAAAGGTCTGACCATAATCTTTACCGTTATTATCTCTAATTTATAAGCTACATTACTAAATGTTAAGGTTAAGAAAGACCACTATGATCTGATTTTCTACTTAACACAGGCCAAAGAATTGCAAATGTCTGGGAAATGTCTATCACCATAGAGATTAAGAATTTAGACAGATGGGTAGATTTATATCTCCTTTTTAAAAACTTGAAAATATGTCAAACACAGGTTCTAAAAATGGATTTCTGAATGGAGACTTAACCCTTCGCTTCTGTGTTCAAATTGAGTGTTGAGGTGCAGGTGATAATTGCATGCTAAGCGAGCAAATTCTTCATTCTTGCAAACCAAGACAGTTATAAACACTGAACTCAACCTTCCTCAGACTTTGAAACCAGACACAGTTTTAAAGGCATTTTCTCTGCTTAAGTTAAATAAAGCAGAGCTCGTGTTACTCTCATTATTGGTTTCATTCTGTCTTTGATCATGTAATATAAGAAGGACAAAGGATTAGATAATATCTTGCATATCATAATATTTTATGTCTAAAGTCATACACAGTGAAACAGCTGAAGAAAAATGACAGTATCCTTGGCCACCTGAGCTCCTTCGAAAGCCATAGACATCAAAATCTTGCAGCAGTATCAAAACCTTATGTGAAAGGCATTTTTGGTAAGGTAAGCTAAATGTTACAAATGACTGTTCTCTAACAGCTCACATATTGTATTCCTAATTGCCTCTTTGTGAGGGAATTCAGCATGATGAACAAACATGTCAGCAACATAACTATATGTCTGATTTTCCATGTCTGATCAATCAATCAGTCAATTCATGTCTGATATACATTGGCAGATTTTAAATGCACTGGTTTTATACTAATGTATCTTTAGAGTTACTCTAGTAATACCAAATGTAACTGCAGTCAAAATGAGATTAATGCACAACTATATTTATGTCTCTCTCATCTCTCTATATCAGGCAGTCTGCTCGTGCATGTGAAGCAGGTGGATATAAATAGATGAGCTTTCAAAAACAACAGTTTCCTTATCAAGGGATGGGTTGAACAGACTGAAGAGTAGGAATTAAATATTTATTAAGTACGTATAGAACCCACTCATGGTGAAGAAGTTTGAGTTTGGCTGGAAGCAGCCTTGCTGAAATGAATCCTTGACGTGCTGGAGTTTTATTATATCCCTTTTTATTTTTTGTTATTTTTCCATCATAGGATGGAAAGGGTACATATCACAATCAAAATCTCACCTGCACCTTATGTTTAATTTAATTTCATATTTTTGTGGTGTTTCAGCATTATTATAATTTTGACAACTCCTGAAGGAGACTATTTTAATAGTATACTAACACCCACCATTCTGATGTCTGATGTTGAGGAAGGCTAAAAGATATTTTAAATTATTAACTCTTCTACATCATCAGCTTTCTAGTGATCACAAATATTGAAGGAAGCATATAGGAAAGTAGGTCAAATGACTTCAGATAACTGCAGGAGAAAGCCTCTAGGGACAAAAATGAGAAAACCAAAGCACAAAATATCATAAAACTAGAAAAATCTGTGATTAAAAGCTTTGCAACAGGGCCCCAGATAGTCAATCTTTTCTTCTGTGCTGCACTTTCATTTGTTCAGTATTTATGCAGCTGAAGAAGCAGCACTGCACACAGTTCTATGGTAGATGTCAGAGGCATGGCTATGACAACTACAGTAGAAAATGGTCAGTTGTGGTTAAGGTGGGGGTTTAGTTTTATCTGGTTTTATCTGTGTGCAGACAGTAAGACAGGTTAAAACTTTGAAACTGTGTGCTGTTATACCATCTGTATTCATGTTCTTACTGAACTTAGTACCAATCTCTTTGCAATAGTCTAAGCCAAGTCCTGGCCTTTGGGAATATGTTGGATTTTTTTTTTTTTAATTATTCTGCAGAAACACAAATTTCCCTAAGAGGACTGAAACTGCTTTTTTATATGCCAAAGTCAGAGGAATTTGTTGATGGGTAGCTGAAAGCTTAGACCAATTCCCACAAAACTCAGTGGAGTAACCTGTTGATTTCCATCAGAGTCAGAAAAATGTGAAAGTAAAACTCAGAGAGGATTAGTCACAAGGATACTTTCCACTTTCCATCTATTTTTGGTATGCACCAGTTTTCCACTATAATTTTACTCCCTTTTACAGTTTCAAACTAATACTAAAAAAATGCCTTGGTGAATTAATTCCTACACATTTACTTCAGACAAACAGCTGTTGAAATTATATTTTTACAGTCCTTGAGAACTAAATCTATTTAAGGGTATTGGCATAGTTCTGAAAGAATGATTAGGAAAAAAAGAAAAAAAGAAAACAATATATATGTTAGCATATCACTAAAAAAGCAAAAGCAAAAGATTCTCAGGATGTCTGTACCCAGACAGCAGAAGGACCAAAAATAGGAGGGAGAATGTTTTAACAGATGAAAAGGCATCTTGCATTGACTCAGTCAAAAAATAATGAGGCAATCAAACAAATAATATTCTACAAGGGTTAAAACTGAATCTCTATCTGACCAAAGGCTGAATGATGCTTCAGAGTTGGGGAAAAAAAATAAAAGTTTCCAGTAAGCTAAGACAGGGCTTCTTCTTCAGCACAGAAACCGTTAATTAAATGCCAAATTGCCTGTAGCTTGGCTCATGTTAACCATTCATGCTAATTATTTACTATGAATTTGTAACACATAAGGTCAATATGACAGGCACATATTTAATTTTACAGATCAATGTAGAGGTTACTGTCTGAGTACATTGGAAGTCTGAAAATGAAAATACATTTATTTGAAAATCAACTTCCCTGTAGACAAAACTAATATTAGAACTTCATGTGCATTCTTTAGTTAATTTGAAGAAGTGCAGCTCTCCCAGTGGCATCAAATGGAATATTTTATGTGTTAAAAAAGGTAAGATTTCATTGTTCTGAGCTACTGAATCAGACATCATGTTCATATGAAAGTTACATTACATCAGTTTAACTGTGATTTCAGAGACCAGAAGATATCAAAATTTTCAGGTTTTTTTCTAAATAAATGTCAATAGCACTACACTTTGGCTATTATTCTGTACTCTTGGCAAGCATAACTATTCTCTATAGACACTGAAATGGTTTCAGTGCAGTCACCTTTGATCTCAGAGAGCAAACAACTGTGAGACTCACTAGCACTTGGAGGAGAATCTATTAGAAATCTGTTGTGACACAGACATGGGCAAGGAGCCCCTTTGGAAAAAATGTTCTTCCTTTAAGTTCTGTTATTCATTATTATAGTATGCTTGTAGAGTGTAATTCTTTTTTTTATGCATAATTCCAGTCCCTTGGTAGCTTTAGCCAAATCCTGATCTCCCTGGAATAATTAGGAATTTTCCCACTAAAATTATTGGACAGACTCCCATTGCCTTTCAATGGATTTTCAAACAATGTTTCAGAAAGCTGTATTTTATATTAATTGCACCAAAATATTCATATTCCTATGGCTTAGAACCTAAGAAATCCTAGAAGATAGCTTGCTATCAAATATTAGAAATACAGTAGAAATTAATTTTTTATGTTGCTTCAGTCCTTTACTATAATTCTCAAAAAAAAAAAAAAAGGCAAAACTATACCAAACAGAACTAACCAAACAAGGAAAATAAAAAGAACTATCATTCTAAAACTCAGAACACCAGTCTTTGAGCAAACTAATTTCTTAATTTATCTGAAAGACGTTTTTTGGGTTTATTTGCTAGCTGATGTACTGCATGCTCACCAGGATTTCTGGAATTTGAGTCTTCCTTACAAAATCTTACTTAAACTCAAATGTATGTTCTCTATAAAGATCTTCCAATATTTAGCAGTAGAGAAGTACATATTTACTCTCATTTATATTTCCTGCCTTCTGACCACATTTACAATGGCTAGCATAAAAGAGCTGGAGAAAGGAAAGAACATTTGCTCTTTTTTCTTGACTTGACCAACACATTTGCAAGGCTATTTCTGTAAACTATGTGCCAGCTGACTTTGATGTGTTTTTCCTGTTGTTGCTTCACTGCTTAAAAGTTTTATTTATTCCCTTTAACTTGAGAAAAGGTTTTTATTTAAGACTTGTAGACACAGTGCTGAATTAAGGGTTGGGTTGATTTGCATCACTTTCATTAAATGCTGGGAGGCATCACTTCTCAAAGATTGTCCCCTGATGCTTCAACCCTTCAATATAAATGAGTTTCCTCTGGGAATTCACATCCTGAAGAGTTTTGTTCATAGATTGTAAACACGAGTAAGAGCTAATCTTAGGACATAAAAATAATTTGTCAGATTTTCTCCAAACCACTATTAAGAACAAGAACTGGAAATGCACATCAGTCTCTCAGAAGGCTTTAGAAACTTCTTTGAGCAGTTAGACAAGGCCTCCTGTCATTAACCCTTTATTAAGACAAAATATATTCAGCTATGAATTGTAAATTCACATTTCCTATCTTTGGAGTTTGCTTGTCCATACAACAGCCATTCAAAATCCCCAAGGACTCTTTGAATGTTTACTGCAAAATAAAACAGTAACCTTAATATCTGTGCTAAGATATTATCAGAGCTACAGAGCTGATGGGTTTTGTGTGTTGAGCTGTTTTGTGAAATTAGTCCTCAACATCTGTCATTAGGACACAGAGGTATCAAGAGCCACTCTAGGCATTCATGACATTCATACTGACAAGAACTGACCTTACTTCATGAAAGGTGCTGCTTTCACTAGGATCTTAAATGACAACAGCAGTTCAAGCTTATAAAGCTCCTTCTGCTTTCAGAATTTTAAACTATGAAGGATCACACCATGAATCACAGACTGGGACCTACCTAGATTAGGAGTTTCACAGAGAAGGATGGATGCCAAACAGGGAAGACCTGGACTGAAAAACTCAGTCAGGGATGTGTCCTTGGGGAGTTGCACTTCTGCCTCTTCCAAGTGAAAGGAGTGGGCACATGATTACTGTTTCTAGGAGCAACACTTGCTCTGTTGTGCCACTACCACCCCTTGCTGATGGCCCACATGTCCTCTTGTGGCTTTTCTGGAGATCAGACACTATGACAGTGCAATCAACCTTCCCTGTTCCAGCAGCGCTTGGCCTGCTGCTGCTTCTTTGGTCTTTACTCAACTTAAAATCTTTCTAATAAAAAGAAACTTGATGTAGCAGATAATCCTTTTCTTTCACTGTGAATGTCTATACCATGCATTATTATCAGTCACAATAATGATGCTCTTTTGCAGGCATCCCTAAAAGAATAACAAAAGCAGGTTACAGATCCTTTCTGTCTTAAAAAATTTATTATCAACAAAAACACAAACTGAAATATATTATTTATACTGGTAAATAACAGATAGATGCAGTCTGTATAATAAATAATAATCATTCTCCAGTGTTTTTTGACCTATACTGAAACATAAGTTCCAGTTTTCATGAGTCATCCTAATTAGAGCAGTAATTGAAATTAGATTTGTTTTTCCATCATAAATAGGTCATCCATTAGAATAAATCATTTTATTGTCTTGCAGAGCTATACAGGAGCCATGCAGCACACTGGATTCTTGAAGCACTGTGTTCTGGACAATCAATAAAGCAAATTTATGAACATGATTTGTTCAGTGAAGTAATTTAATTGTATGTAATGTGATCAGAAAGGATTTTAAAAAACAAAGTCAGGAATTGGGAAATGAGTAAAGCAGATGCATAGTAACACAAAAGCAAAACCAGTAACATGAAGCTACCCAAATGTTGATTCAAGCTTTCACAGACTGGTCTATCTTCCTGGCTCAGGAAGCTTTTTATGTAAAGCTCTGGCAAAAGTTACCCAGTGCAGTCAGACTGATACTGACAAAGCAATTTTGCACAATTGTGAGAATATTGGCAATAGTCCACCCACTGGGTTCCTGTTTTTTATGTTTGCAGATTTTGAGTGGGCAGAAAGTTGCTCTAGTTCAAGGGTCTGATCCTTACTGGCAGTATAAAAAGCCTTCTGGAACTAAGTTATCACACATCCCTTTTTTTTTTGAAAACACAAATAAATTAAAGAGTTTATACATACATTTTAAATTTCAAGGTGCTGTTTGCTACTCTCCAGAAATGTCTTTATTGTTCATTACAGGACAAGAAAATACACGCCCACAGTTCCATAGACAGGCTCACAGGACACAGCTAATTACAAAAATGAGATGAGACTTAGAGCTCAGGTATCCCATTTCCCATTTTGCCCAGAAAAATGGTTCAAAGAAAGAGATTTCTAATTCATGCCAGCAGATTTTGCAGTGAAAAAGTCTGCAAGTGAAAATCAGCCCTTTGCCAAACTAATTGCACAAGACAAAATAAATGGATTTTACACATACATAAGAGAAATAACCATGTCTGTCTATCAGTAAGGCAAGTCCTGTTCATACATGCAGCATAAACAGGACTTGTAATGTATATTGAATGGGAATTCAGCCTTCCTGGTATGAGCACCACACTTTGGTTGAGCAAGTCACACTCTCCCCATGCACCTAAAGTACCCTGCAGAGAGAGGCAGTATATTACCCTGGGAGCATTACTGCACTTATTCCACAATCCAAAGCTGGAAGCTCCATCTAGGAGCTTGAAAACTGGTAGAATAAGGACACATTTATTCCTTATGCCATGAGACTGAAATGGCATAAATGATGGAAAATCAAATATGTCCTTTCTGAACATAGTGACAATGCTGGGCTCAGTGTTTATCATAATCCTCACATCCTTACAGGCCACAGAATCACAGGATAGGTTGAAGGGACCTCTGGAAGGTCATCTGAGGTTAGAAGAGACCTCTGGAGGTCATCTCTTCCAAAGCCCCTGCACAAGCAAGGACAGCAGATGCCTGGGACCATGTCCAGACATTTTTTAATAACTTGGAGGATGGAGATTTAATGATCTCTCTGGCACCTCTGCCAACATTCAGTCACCCTCAGTGAAAAATTGTTTCTTGCTGTTCAGAGGAAACCTCCTGTTATTCAATTTGTTCCCACTGCCTCTAGTCCTGCCACTGGGCACCGCAGAGAAGAGCCTGGCTCCATTTGCTTTGCACTCTCTTCCTGCAGGTATTTATATATAATTCACCCCTGAGCCTTCTCTTCTCTTAAATAGTGCCATATCTCTCAACCTTTCCTCATATGAGAGACACTTCAGTATCTTAATCCCCCCCATGACCCTTTTTTGCACTCTTTTCATGTTCCTCTTTTCCTGAGGGACCCAGAACTGGGTGCAATATTCCAGAGGAGGCCTCACTAATGCTGAGGGGAAGGATCACCTCCTTTAACCTGCTGGCAATGCCCTGCCTAATGCAGACCAAGATACCCTTGGCCTTTTTTTGCCATGAGAGCCTAAGTGAGCACAATTGTAGCTGCTGACTTCCTGTAGCCAAATGAGATGGGGCTGCCTGAGCCAGAGCATGCCAAAAACATGGGCTGACTTTACTGCAGAAGCTCAGTGTGGTGATGTCTTACACTTCTGCAGAACTTCACATGAGATTAACTTCCTGCCCTTATTCACCCTTTGAGGAACAGAACCCAAATTTATAAATGGAGCTTTTTTTTTAAACAAAACGAAAACAACAGATTACAAATGGAAGTTCAGATGGCTATGGTGGCTCTCCAGAATATACTAATGTACAATATAGAGCTGTTGCTGTGAAATATTTTCACGATTCCCTAGCTAAAAAGGCATAAGCTCTTTGGCACTGAAGCTTAGGCCTAACTGTCCAGATCTTCCTTTGTTTCCACCCAGGGAAAGATCATGAAACATCCCTTTGCAGCTAACTTCATGTAGAAGTTTGTGTTTCTAACCTTGTCTCTGGCTCCATCTCTTGCTCCTGACTGAGCCTCGAGGATGCACTCAAAGCATGATTCATCTCTTGCCTTATTGGGGGTTGTTGATAGGACTTGTTATCAGCTCCTGGGGGACTGTGTCCCACTGGGGAAAGCACTGACTGCCTTGGCTCGCCCCATTCCCCAATCCTTGAGGGAATATCCAGCCCCTCTCTGCCCCAATTTCCTTATTCAGAAGGAGAAATTGGTCATGTCCTTAACAGGTAAATTCATATACATAACAAAAGACAGTTCATAAAATGTGCCTTGTGAATTTAAGATCTTTAAACAAGATTAGGGGCTAAATGAGTTGTTATCTCATGAAAGTTTTCTATTGTTTCCTGTGTTAATAATGTTAATATCTTCATGGGTATGTGGAGAATAGATGAGATTCCACAGAAATTCTTAAAAGGATTAGGGAAAAAATCCTATTCCTTTTCCCTAGAAATGCTCAGTCTTTCAATCTTTGTTTCCAAGTTATGTAAGGGATGAAGGTACATAAAAATCAGAAAAAATACGTTGAAAAACATTCATATCTATTAATATCAAGATAAGATGAAAATATTTCTATTTTTGCATCATTTTGTAACAAATTCTGAAATAGTTTCTTTGAATAATTTTCTTGAATAATTTTTAAAATATTTCCTGACAAGCTGGAATTTACTTAAAAGTGCCTCATACTTAATTAAATTAATTTTTAATTTAAAAATTATGAACAAAAATTATTTATAGGCAACAAAAATATCTAGAAGATGGTGCAGCATGCTATTTCAATCACTGAGAAAACTACAGAAATATGACATAAGAGATGCATTTGTCCTAATCAAAAAACTATTGGAACATTTTTAAAGAACTTCATAGTCATTAATTTAAGTGGACACAGTTGAATCTATTTTTAGCTAGGCCCACATGAAGGATGCAAAAGCAAACTCACATCTTGGGATATGAATGAAAGCAAACAAAATACCAGGTGACTGCTAAAAATGAACAAAATGGCTATTTTCTTTTTTAATCTGACATGACTTTTTAAATTTTCTATGAATTACAAAATTTCTGTGGACTTCATGTCTTTTTCTCATTAGTCTACTGTTACCTAGTCATTCAACCATGGTGTTCTACAAAATTAAGAGATATAAAGTTGTTAAATAAAATAAGAGCATAAGAGAAAGACTTTGAACTTTTCCATAGAAAAGTTTATAATAGGAAATTCCCAATTACATTCTCTCTGTTTCCAAAAATCTTTGAATACAGGGAAGTCCAGCTCACCTGAGGTTTTACGCACCTATTAGAGAAGGGTGACGATAAATATTGTGGAGTGAATCAGGCCTGGCTTCCATATCTTGTTTTAAATAGTTGTTAGCAACAATGTCTTGCTGACTGCGTGAGAAATGGTCTAATTCTTTCCAGTATCTGTGTCCATGATGTAATCTTTGACGAATTTGTTGATTGCTCAGTAATGGAAAAAGACAACTTTGCTGACGTTCAGCTTGATAAGACGGGTCTTTCTGAAGAATAATTTTACCAATCCAGAGATATGTACCAGGACAAAACACCAAAGGAATTTAAATTTGGGTGGTATTTTTTTTCAACAGTATTTTTAACTTCTTAGATGGATTTAAATTGAATAGAAGAAAGAGAAGTTTAGCCAAAAATCAAGCTAACAACAACAAAAAGACAAACAAAAATTGTGTAATAAGAGTTTTGGATAAAAATAGAAACTTTTGCTTAGTTTAATAAATCATAAGTCTTTATGTGGGAATTTAGGTGACTGCTTAAGAATAAATTACTGTTCAAGGAAATTATTAACTTTATCTTAGTTCTCAGCCATCATTCTTCCTGCATTTAGATTTTTGTAAAAGCCTAATTTTCACAACAGACATCTATTTTCATATCTGATCTAAATTTTCAAAAAACACAAATGAAAAAATTGCATGCTATAATAAATGGAGAATAACCTCTGACCAATGTAGTACATTTTCAAAATGTTTATTTTAAAGGAATTATTAATATCTGAGAAATTATTTTGCTTGAGAAAAGTGTCAGTTATTGACTACTTATCTTCTGATTCATTTGGAATATTTTTATGAATTTCAGAATTATGTCTAAGAACTTGGTTTTTAATATATTACTCGTTAATGTTTCAATGAACTAGTCAGTGCTAGAAAACATGCTATAAAATTAGAGAAAAATAAACCTTCCCTCTTTTTCTTAGAACAATGCACTAAAATGTATTTTAAAAAATTCAGACCCAAGCTAAATAAAATCAAATAAATATTTAACTTCTCCTTCTGAATCAGATTTTCTCTCAGTTTTTAAGGCACTGCAGGCACCTTTAAAAATGTGCATAATTTTTATATTCAGTAATAATATTAAGCTCATAATTAGAAAGTAGAACAAAAATCATGTGACTTTTAACACCACATATAACTGAAAAAGGTAATTACAAAGCCTTTTGTAAATATTTAGAAGGACCTAAATGTTGTTCAAAGTATCAACAATATACAATTTCATTAAATAAATGATTTACAGTGAATAGTGTGCTTTTATTCTCCAGCATGCATGTAGAATGATAAAGCTTTCTGCTTGGTGGAATAATTCTGGATTGTTGTAGAGGTACATTCTATACTAGAGATTTAAATTAGCACATTTCAGTTAGAATTACAGAAAGAAAAGGTATTGGCTCACTTGAGATTTCATTACAAATTCAGATATTAGTTGGTCTTGCCAATGTTTTGTATAATTTTGACTGGGCATGGGAGGAGAATCAAATTAATTTCATCTATACTGAACTGTTCCCACCAAAACAAGGTTAAAAAAGACTGAAAAGACTGAGCCAACTGTGCTGTCTGCCCTTGCCTTTACACAAGCAAATCCTCAGCCATTTGCTACTGAAACAAACGGTAATTTAATCTGAGAGACAGTTTATGCAATATACACTTTTTATGTACGGGCAAAAATGGCCCTGGTGTACAGTGGAATAATGAGTTTGCTGGCCAGTTGTGAATGCAGACCTAAAAAGAGCCTTCTGCACCAACAAATCTGGTACTGTGCTGAAAAAGGTAGCCAGGGCTGTAATACTCACAGTACTCAATTCAAATCTCATTTATCAAGACAGTGTTGGGCTACCTCAGCACTGACTTCAGGAGTTAGTCATTGTAAATTATTTTTAACCTCACTGTTGTCACATTGTTATTATAATAAATTATTCAACACTAACTGTTTGATTTATTCAAAAACACATACTGTGTATGATCCTAAGTAAAGAAAAAAACCCAACCAATTGAGAATCAAACTGTGGGCAACCTTGTTGCTTGCGTTTTTCCTTTTAAGAAATCATTTGTAATAAATTCTTCGGTTAATGGTCAATACATTAAGGGATTTTATGTCTCATAACAGCTTTGAAAGACAGGCTGATTTTATTTGGTTGTTGGCATGTAGATTTACATATGCAATTTCTGAAATTATTATGCTAATGCTGTAGGATAGAGTTTGGCATTCTTTCAGAACTGCAAAATGTAGAGGTTTCAGGGTCAAAATCATAGAATGTAGTTAAACATTTTTATTATTTTATTTTGAAAGAAATGTGCCAAGTATTTTGTCATATAGGACTTGACTATATTAAATATTAATTTCCACACTGTATCAAATATTCATAGATCTCATATGTGACAACCATGGCTTCATGTCAGTCTTGAAAAGGGAAGTCTCTTTTCCTTGTTTTTGACATCTCTAGTCAAGACTTACCTACACCTTTTTTGAATTATCTCCAAAGATTTTAATTATTATACCAGAAACATTCACTTTTATTTTACCTTGCCAAAGTGGGGAGAGATATTCATAAGTCTCATAAAATATTAACAGGTGGTCTTTGTTTTACAATAATGAATTTATTGAGAGGTTATTAAGGTTCTACAAGAGAAGAAAATATTTCTGAGGAGGAGGGAAGGAAAAGGAAATGGGAGATACAGCTCAAATCCCAGCTAGAGGAGGTGGGAAGTTTATGAGTATTCCAGACTGGATTTGTACTTGAAAAATCCCATATTGTACGACAGCACAACCCTTTGGTCTTGCTTCAAAGTAGTCCCTGAGGAAATAAGAAATTGAGCATTCCAGGTTAACCTTGAGATCATTGCTACTGCTATTTCTTCTGCCTTTTATGGGTTTGCAATTTAAAATAATAGTTTTGAAAGCAGATAAGTAAATTCAAAGAAATTCTTTTATTTAAAGGTGGTTGAATATAAAGATGAAAAAGTATCAATATTCTATGGCAAAAATACTTACAACAGGCTGTTGTCTCAACATGCAGAGAATTTGTTAATATCAAAAATAATTAGTAACTATAAACATTACTGCAGGTATAGGCATGTATATGACATATCACAGGTTTAAATGGATTTCTTAGCCTTTCTGAGTAATTCTTTGATAAGAGTGAGCTCTAAAAATGCCACAGTGTTCAGGAAAGAACTGAGAGAAAATTACAGTCATCTTGGTTGTGAATGTTGGGGATTTTTTGGGTTTTTGGCTTTCTTTATTTGGGGCGGTGTTTTGTTTGTTTTGGGTTTTTTTTTTTTTTGTCTTTGTTTCTATTTTTGTTGGGTGTTTTTTAATTCTGTTTTTTTTTCTTTTTTGTGGGTTTTCTGTTTGTTTTTTGGATTTAGGTTTTTTTTTATTTGAGGTTGAAACCTAAGACATTTCATGTCTATGAACTAATATTTTAGTTTCAGGTTTTCTGACAGTACTTACAATTCTTGTAGGAAATCACCTGTACAGTTTTTCCTTTACCTTACAGAATTTATTTATTTATTGGACAAATATTCCCTGAAAAATGATTGTTGCCCCAGTTGTAAACAAGGATTTAAAGAGAATTATTTCAAATTATTGATTTTTTTTTCTCAGAGTTACCAAAATCCCTTCCTACATGAAGCCATATTCTTACAGTTTCTTACAGTAAGTTCTTATGTTTTTCTTACAGAACCCATCAGATGAAATCTGCAATGAGAAACACACTTTTGTTATAGAATGAAGCCAGTTGTTTTAAAGGGTTTACCTGCTAAATTACAGTCATTATTTCATGGGTAAGGTTCATTTCATTAATGCATCTAAACTGAGTGTTCTTGGTTTACACCAGTTGGTTTAGCCCTTCATAGGTACCGAGGAAACTTCCTCTGAGTGATGCAAGGACCTTAAGAAGTTGATTTACTGTCAGCATATGCCACATCCAAGAAAAGAACTTCCCTGACATGTTGTGTGAATTATCTTGGAGATGCTTATCTCCATGGACTACATAGCAAAGCTGGACGCCTATCCCACGTGGTGCATCAAATTTTAGGTGCCTGAAATCAGGATAGGTGTCAGATGGTGTCAGATGAGTGTCAGAAGACAGCCCCAAACCACATCATTATCTTTCCTTTTAAAGTGGTTATTTAAATGCCAGACATTACCATTCTGTCTTGTTGAATAGGAAATCAGAAATAGATAGGTTACCTGATGAGATAGATTACTCTCATCAGGTTATGTTTTTATTTTCATCATACTAAGAGAGGACTTTATGTAATGGGATTATTTGCATAATGTTGGTTATTCCACATTTTTTCTGGAAGGACATCAATTCTTCTGAATGTGAATTTCTTTTGGCTTTTGATAGAACTTTAGAGCAGTCTGTAACAACATTGATAGTACGTATCTCTCAAAATGCATGTGTGTCACAAGAAAGTTTAAATGAAAAGTTCTTCAGAGCCACAGAACTCCTACTGAGTAATCTAAATCTCCAGCTGAGAGAGGGAGAATGGTCTCTTGTCACTCTTGTATCTCTTGGGGAACACTGAAATTTCTTGCCTATGGTGTTCCCCCTTACCTTTGCTCTCTGAAAATTAGAGGGCATGTCTTCTAATTTGGTCATATGAAAACTTTTCACTATATGCTTGTAAGCTGTTCTAAGGGCTATAACTATATGTAACTATATAACTAAAAGTTATTAATTTGTGATGCCAGGTAATAGTTAATTGAATAGTTTCAGAGCTAGTTTTGGGAGTTGCTAAAAACTGGAAAAAAAGCACACATATTTTTCTTATAGTTTTGATCACGGAATATTTTTTTTCTGAACAGGTACAAACTGTAGTGTAGAAAAAAGTGTAAAGATAATCAAATATTGGCCCTCCAAAAATGAGCTCTTGACTTTTCACACAAGAGTTAAGAAACAGCT
Organism: Agelaius tricolor; assembly: GCF_023055355.1. Classification (NCBI taxonomy): domain Eukaryota; kingdom Metazoa; phylum Chordata; class Aves; order Passeriformes; family Icteridae; genus Agelaius; species Agelaius tricolor. The sequence goes on along the minus strand of NW_027269266.1, from coordinate 10,107,161 downwards.
GTATGTGGTATCTGGTGACTTTTCTGGTGAGTAAAAGGATGTGACATGCTAATTTTATATTAAAAGGAGATACTACTCTTTAAATAAAGATTTGGTTAATACTCATTCCATAATTTGATTTTCCTGCTTAGCTGCAATTTAGTATTTATTACAGAGAGACAAATTTCAGGAAGAAATGTGCTTGGGGAAGAGTAGAGTGCTTTCATTTTTGGCATTTCTACAAGTGTGTTTTATTGACCACATGCCATATGGTCACACCAGCTATGCTGCTGCAGCAGTTTGTCACTTGAAGCAAGCCCTGATGCCATGGAAAAATATATTGAGAGAGGAACAAGAAAAATGCTATGTTGGCATATCAGTTAATTGGATTCTAATATGCAGCATTACCACATCTGTTCACCTTATCTTTTATTTACTGTTCCCCAGGCTTGTGTTTTGGTAATAAATAAATGTATGCTTAACACAGGTGTATCTGTAGTTTGGTAAGCAGTCCTGTAGAACTCTCATTCCTGAGCTCTCCTGAAAACAAACACCATTTCAAAAGCTCCATCACACAGTTTTTGCCCTTACCATGCAGCCATCCAGCAGCAGGATGTGGTATTTTCCTTTTCCTAGTGACAAAAGGGTGCTCTCATGAATACTGGCAGAGCAAACAAGCACAGTGGGACTGAACTTAGCAACACATAAGTTCATAAGACAGCATTTCTGCCTCAGCTCTTAAAAGAAAAATGCAGAAACACTCTACTTTGAGCCTTTCTAATAAACATTTAATTTACAGATTTCAAGGGAGGGTGTCTGCAGTTTGTATTGAGCAGCATTGCTTCCTCTGTAGACACACAGGTTCACTGCCCAGTATTTAAACTGTTCAGAGAAATTAACAAAACTGGCAGCTAGTCAAGAATTAGGCAAACCATAATCTTGTCTTCAGGGAATCATGATGTTCATATAAAAGGAGTAGAATAACCTCTTTCTACACGAACAACAACAAAGTTGCATTTGTATAAAGGGTTTTTGGAGCAGCTTCTCACGGCTGCAGGTAAATAGTGTTGTTTATAGCTGAGAGTGTAAAATAGGTGTAAGCTACAGTTCACTGTGAAAGGTGAAAAAAATTTCACATCCTGATACACCATACTGGAATTTCTATTTTTTATCTCTTATATTGTACATTACTTTTTAAAGTCTTACCCTCAGAATTTGTGGAAGGAATTGGAACTACAGAAAGGTACCTCATGTTTCGTGCCTGTCTGTCCTGGACTCTGAAGTGGGATGCTCTCAAAGGATCGTCTAAGCCATGTGTAATTGTGATGTGAATGAATTAGCAGGGTGTGTACTGATTGCTCTTCTTTCATGATCCCTATCTATCACAGTAATATCTTCCCAAACAACATGAGTACATTTAGGTATGGACAGATGCATTAGTCTGGAGAGGTATTAGATGGTCTTAATTGAATAGTGCTGAACAAACAGAGTGACATTTTACCCTTTGCTATATTTTATATCTCTGGTTTTTCCAAGCCTTCATAACATTTTTCACTCTCTTCCTACAACACTATCAAAAAGACTGAATCAACCTTATCATGTATGTATCCCTTCCTCTTCTTCATCTTTTTGAAGTAAAGAAACGGTGTGACCCATTTTCCCAGTCTTCAGATCTGTCTCTGGCTCTTGAAGTGAATAAAAATTGAGTGAACTTGTGAAAATGCTGCTACTGTTCTGCCAGTTTCATCCCCCACTTCCTTCAGCACTCCTGGTGTGTGTAATCTGGCCAAGGAATCTTGTCGATTTTAAAATACTAGAACCATTTAAAAACCATTTTCTGCTGTGTTTTGCATGCTTCCTAATTTTTCACCTGTGTTCACAAATGCCTGATACAATTTAATCTTTTTTGTGAATAAAGGCAGATGTAGTGAAGCATTTCATCTGTCACTTTCTCTTCTAAGCCCCTGCTATCTTTCATGTGCTCCCAGAACTGTTCAAAAGCAAATGTGTGGTTGATAAAAGACATTTTACTCTCTTCACTCTAACCAAAAATTCATGTGGCCTAAGCTACTCTGTACTTTGTTAATAGCATCAACCAGTCCTTTCTATTGATGTACCATAAGATTAAATATAGACATGGGAGTGATGAAACTGTGAGATTTGTAAAGCATTCAGTATTTGGAGTTTAATTTTTAATCTTTAAAAAAGCACCACTTTTTAAAGCATGGTGAAGTTTTAGAATAGTTCCTTTTCCCCCATTTTACAGGCAGTCTGTGCTAGCCAATGATGGTCAAATACAATTATAATGAAAAATACAATCATAAGGAAAAAATAAGGAAGAAAAAATTTTAAAAAGTGGGAGGCCTCTTTTTATGATATCATCTGATGCCTCCATGATGTTTGTAAATAAATTTTCCTGTAAGATTTGGAAACTTTGAAGTTGTAAACAAACCATATGATTAATAGATATCTTTATTCAGATCAGGAAACCAATACAAGCACAAAAGCCTCAAAGACAGATATTTAGACCCATTGAATCTTTAATAATTAATATACTTTACCTTCTACTATCACCATTAAGTTAGGAATACTGAAACAGTGAGTAATTCACACTGAAAGGGTTCAAAGGGTGGTGTACAGGAAGTTTGTGACCACCAGGTAATTCCAGACTTTTCAGCTTTCACTGTGACCAGAAATTTCTTTCAAAATAAAAAGAAAATTGAAATAGAAAAATAAATCAAATTCTACTTCATTCCTAAAAAAAAAAAAAAAAAAAAAAAAATTAATGTATCAGTATTTCCAAGTGCAAACAGCTTTCTTAAAAATTCCTGATAATACTTTTTAGGGTCAGAACCTGGATTGTCATGGCTTCCATTCCCCATCTTTATCTTCTATGCAGTATGTTGGCAAGAGAAGGGCAATGTCAAAATCTCCCAGGGCCCAAAGCAGCGTGATTAGCACTTAACAATCAATTCTGTGTCTTGGAAGTCAATGGGTATTTTATTATACACAATGGAGGGAGTAGCAACCAAGAGAGAAAAAGCCAAAAGAAACCTTCTACTATTTGCCTGACAAAATAGTCAATCCTCTGTAAGTTACTTTATGGGTCATATTGGATTATATTGAGAAATCCCATCTGCTGTTATTACAGAGAGCTGTCAGGACAGACTGACTCACTCACCAGTAGCAGAACCTCTGATGACTTAGAAAGACTATTACCAAATAAATGGGCATTAATAACAAGAGGAATTAATCTGTATAAGTTGGTTAGTACAAGTACATGAGAGGAAGAGTCACTTGGACAAATAAGGAATGAAGTTCTAAAGTGTCTTGGAAGGGATTTAAATCTGTCTACTTGCAGAAACATTAGACTTGCTTTGCTTTGCAAGGGAATGTGCTGTGTGCTTTTGCAGCCTCCTATGAAGGTACTCAGAAATGGTTCAAGGACAGTAATTTTGCTCACAGATTTGTCTCATCGGTGGTCTCTGGAAGTTTCAAAACCTAATATATCAGAAAATTAATTGTATACTGTAATATTCATGTGCACCCCATGAATATTGCCTCTGTTAAGCCAGCATTTCACTGTTTAAGCTGATAATGTAGAGTTAAACCATGACAGAAGGGAAAGGACATTATGTCCTGTCACTCCCAAACTTTTACTACACACACATCATGAAAACACAACATGAAAATTCAAGCAAGACTTGTAGAAAATCTTGATATTGCTTTCATGTTTCATACTCCCACACTGCAAGTCAGCTCACTATAATTTTCTCCCTTTTCTTTCTCATTATGTGGCAAGTAGGTCCTTTTTTCATACTATTACTAAGCTCTGTTGGCTGGCCTTTTCTCCTGTTGTAGTGAAGAAACAGGGAGCAGAACAGCAGTTCCTGTACTAAAGTGGCTGCCCAAATGCTATTCTTCAGCACACCAAAGCTTCAGAGAGAAAATATGTCCTTTATTCCAGCATATTTTGCTGAAAGATATTAATAGCCTGTCTCCTCCTGCCAACCCATGTTTTTCCTTTTATTTTTGCCAGCTTCATCTGTTACAGAGCTTTTGAACACAATCACTCAAAGGTCTGTGTAGAGTGGAAATGGTTCCCCTACAGCACTCTTATTTTAAATATTTGTTCCACCTTTCTGTGCTTTGTTATTTTGCTTTTGATCAATGTAATGCACTGATTCACAGCACTGAGATTCCTTTTCTGAGGAGGCTGTTATAGGTGTGTCAACACATGGATTGCTGTCCTAGCTGGAGCTGAAACCATTCCAAACCAGTCTGAATACCTGAAACAGTGCATCTACATATCACTGTGTTCTGTCTGGAGGGATTGGTGTCACTAAATAATCATTCTGTTATGTCCCTTCCAGAGATGCTGAGAAATTTTTGTAAATCCTCTAATAGTGTTCCCATAATGTTCCTCCATTTAGAGTTTCAAATAGGCTGTAAAGTAATACACTTTTATTGAAGTGGTTGGTGGTCTCAGTTCTTTTTTTCAGTAACCCTGTCTTCACATACCTCATCTTTTTTTTTTTTTTTTTTTTTTTTTTTTTTTTTTTTTTTTTTTCATTTTTTCCCCTCCCCTAAATAATTTCAGGCCTCTGAGAGCCCTTTTCAGTCAGGCTGTCTGACCCTTGCAGCCTGCTGGGTTCATGTCCATTCCTGGAGTACTTGTAGCAGCTGCCTCGATCCGTGCTGCAGTTTGTGCAAGGCAGGAGACATGATTAATGTGCTCTTGGTGAGTAACAGACACTGGGGTAAAAAAGAGAATGAAACAAGCTCATAACAAACAGGAAGGGCCAAGGGCACACCTGTCCTGTTAGCAGCTGTCAAATAAAAACTCTTTGATTAGGCCATGTATCATGGTTTCCTTGAATTCGTAACTATTGAGTGACATAAGGCTGCAGCCAATGGCTCTCCTTAAGAATTAGAAAGATAATCAGTTTGTCTTCTAAAATCTATCTACCAAACACCTTTTAAAGTACATATTGTCAATCAGATCAGAAAAGAACCTTGTAAAGGTCTGTTTCTAATTACATAGTGGTCAATAGTTTACCATTTATTTTTAAGAAAACAACTTATCCATTAACAGGACATGTCAAGGTATTAGTAAATCACTTGTTTGGTCTACAGAATTGCCTCTGCAAAGATAAAAATCCCCTATGTTTCATCATCTCTTGGATTGAACACTGGTTCATTAGTGTTTCACTACTTCCAATAAAAAGAACATTGAAAGACATTAGCTCTGAAATTAAAATATATGAAGCCAGCAAAATGCTGCAGAGGAAACAATGTACAGTAGGTCATACTGCTGGCCTGTGAGCATTCCAGAGAGGAATTGCATTCAGAACAAATCACTCCTCTTGAAGAGATGTGCATTTACTTCCCACAGCCAGAGATTTTCTTATTTGTAAGAAATATGGACACATCATTTTGTCTGATTAAAATGGAGTAGTCAACTGTTCAAATCATTATTTTGTTAAATGTACATTAAAAAGTGTGCTTTACTAGATGGATATGATGATTGGATGGGCTTTGAAATTTATTGTACTTGAGCACGTATTCATATAATTCAGTAGGATGTATAGCTAATAGGCTTATAAAAAAGTCACATTATAGTAGTATTACTTAGATGACATGATTGCATTTCAACAAGATCCAGCTCATTTGGTGCACAGATAATTTACTTTAAATTCTGCATGTATATTAACCATTGTGCAGCCAGCTTTGATTTTTCCCTGACTCACGGGTGAAGCACAAGTCCTGCTGAAACAAGCCAGGCTTACAGTGGTGTTTGATGAAGCACATTCATTACTCTGCAGCCATCAAGTGGGCTGTGGGTGGAATCTTTCCAATCTAACATCCATGAGAGATGGCAACAGAGGCAGTCTCTGCTCCACAAAGAGGCCAGAAACCTATTCTGTCATCAGAGGGGAGTTTGCTCAGTTCTGCCATCCAGGAAGGCCTCAGCACAAATCACACTACACAGAAGACAGAAGTTTCTTTTAAGCAGATTGCTTGAGCTAGTTAAGAATTTTTATTTAGTGTGACTTGTCAGCTTTTACTTCGTACAAAACAAAAGTGTCTTGTAAAACAAAATTTTATAAACTAGCTTAAAGAGTGATTGGGAGATGAGAAAACAACATTGTTGTCTAAATTCATGCTGAAATAGACCAACATCTTGTAAAACTACATGCTCATTGGGAATATAATAGATGATTTGACACAAAATGTTATAGACTGTTTCCATGTGAGAGGTTCAAGATTGGATTATCTGTCCAGCCTTTCCTAGGAATGGAGTTTTAAAAAGTGTCTGGGAGGGCAGAGAGAAGAGCAAAGAGGAGCTGGCTGGGTTGCTGTATAAAATTACACATGTTCTGGTCTGCTTGTGCATTAACATCAGCCCTCAAAGAGGGTGTTTGTTTGACCTGCCAGCTGGAAGTAAAATGTGGTGGTTGCCAGCAAAAGTTCATCAGGAAGTTATAAACTGGGAGAGGTGAGGAGAGGCTTAAAAAAACAAAGTAAGAAAAATTTAAATGAGAGAACTTGATAGCTTTGTATCTGAGCTTCAGTATGCACACATCTGCAGTACCTTCTGCCTGCAATGAGAATTAATACAACAGGGCACCAAAGCCCAGCTCTGGCCCCAGAACACTTCTGATGCAGGACCCAAAGTAGCATTCATGAAGTTACAGTAGAATTTCTTATGTGGGCAAAATGAAGCTATTCATACTGGAATTCAGCCAAGGCACTTAGAATTACAATCCCTACTCTGTAATAGACACCAGCCACAGTATTAGTGTTAAATTTCATTTGAAGAACAGCTTCTACAATGAAGTGTACTCAAAGATCTGTGTAAGGATGACATGGACAAAGATCACTGGCCTGGTGCAAACACTGTGTCCCTTGTGTTTTCCTGGGTGGACTTCCAGGAGTTAGTCAAGTTCAGCCTTTCTAGAAGAGTTTGAACAGGTGAAACACAGAACAAGTTTTTTTTCTTAAGGACTACAATTTACCTAGGACTACCTCAGGATATTCTCTGTATGCCTCTGTTGGATGAAACATGACCTAGAAAGCTGTGTCATAGTCCTTTGAAAAATACAAGGAACTAACCTTCTGTGTGTTATTTGGAAGATAATGTCTCCTGCTTCTGGAAGATATTTCCATAGTGCCTGGGAACTTTAGCATGTGTGTTTTGGCTTGGAATCAATGAACTCAGTGGAGACATTCTGAATTATGAGCTGAGGTTGTAGGCTGAAACTGTGGCTCTACTGCAGTAACTAGCAAATAGTCTATTTATTTTAATGAGGCAAGAATTTCATCACTGGATGTCACAATAAATCTAATAATAGCTACTACAATTTTCCCATGTGAAAATACAAATTACTACACTGGTTATCACCCCATGCTTATATATAAAGTCTCACAATATCATCCAAAGAACCTATGACTAATCATGCTATTATATTGCATAAATGGAATATGTGAGGTATGAAAGTAAAAGAGACAGAATAAACTCTCCATTTTAAGGACTATACTTTCCTTTGGTGTACTCTGTTATTGAATCATATTTCATTATTAGTACTATTGCTATTATTATAGCTAATCATATGATGATCATTTTATTGAACACCTTCATTAGAATTTCCTAATTTCAATGATATTATGACTACCCCCTTTGTTCATTTTATCATATTCTTAAAATAACTATTAAACATAAGAATGAATCACAGAACTTCTTTTTGAGAGAAAAAAGGTGTTCAGCAAGTGATACTGACTTTCACAGGCTAGAAGTTAAATTAGCACATACAATCTTAATTCTCTTATTAAGCAATAGCTGAAATATATCTTATGTCATAACATAGCCATGCATGTTTATGTGTTTGTCTGATAGAAATACTAAAGGCATCTCTTGAATTAAATGCAAAAAAAACATTGCACTGGAAAGGGAATGAACATGGAACATAATTCACTGCAATCTTTTCTCACAACATTCTTCCATATATCATCTGAAATCAAGGTCAAAATTTCTGTTGACTTCAGCAGTGGATAATAATGACCCTCTGGAATTCAGATGAGGTTTTGCAACTCCAAGTCATGAAGGGTAGTTTTTGGTATTTGAATTCACATTTCTGCATCTAATTTTGACTTTTGAAAATTAAGATTATTGTCTTATGTTAGAGGCTTTTGAAATTGTTACTTCATCAAAAAAAACCCAAAAAAACCCAAAAGTTTAAATCTTTCCATAAAGTCTAATTATTATGCATTAATACAAGGAAACAGGCAATGAAAACAGAACTCAGGATAGCCAAAAGTGTATCTTTTATTTTAGGTGGTGTTAATAATAATACAGAAGTCATATATCATTTTGGACACACAGTAAGATAAAGTTTTAATCGAGACTTAAATGGAATTTTATGTTTGGGTATTTTATCACAGACCATTAAACAGCATTTTATAAAATCATCTTTATAGAACTAAACAATGATCCCAGACACACTTCACTGAGATACGTTAAGCAAAAGAAATGCAATAAAATAAGAAAAATTAATGCCAACTCTGAAGAAGAAAAATATTATCCTTTTAACCTAATACATTATATTGAACTAGAGAAATAAAAAAGAGAGACATTGAAGAATAAATTGATACATACAGGAAAATTGGTGATTACTCACATCTGCAATGGAGAATTTTGGGAGGTTTTGTCATTACCACACTGGGTATAGCAGGTGGGAACACCTGCCAAACTGTGACATCTAATATGTCCTATATACCTCTTATAACAAGACTAATTAAGAAATACACAAGAAAAAAAACAGAGAACAGAGAAAAGCCACAACCGTGCCACTCAAACCTAAATGAAATATCACACTTAAAACCATCAGAGAACATAACAGCAAAACCTAAATATTTTTCAAAATATGATAAAGTAAAAGAAAAAAAATTATGGAGAAAACTATGGAGAATCTAAGAAAAAAATGCAGGACAAAACAGTACTTCAGACAACTCCTGCTGATTTAAATGGTGAAAACTGCTGTTGACATGATGTTGCATTTCTTTTTCCTGTCTTTTTCTGACTCTTAAAAAGGTCACATTTCAAATCAATAGTCCCTCAGAGCCATGACATGCTAGTCACTGAAGAAAATGTATTATTTCTCAGGTCTCTTTAAGTGAAAAAAATTATATAAACTGCGATAAATACACATATGTATTCTTTCTACAAGTTCTGGCATCAGATGGTAAGGAATAAACTCAATGAACCAACAGACTACTCAAACATGGGTTATTTCAGAATTGTAAAACATATATTAGATGTTGATCTGTAGATAACTTTTCACTGAGTAAGTTAAGATCACAGTTTCTTTCAACTAAGTAGGTTTCAATTAGAAAAGTTTGGAGGTAAAACAAAGACTAGATGAGGTTTCTAGGAAAAGAAAAATACATTTTAATGATGGTGTCGAAGGCAAAATTATCTCAAGTATTGTGGAAAATAACTGAGTGTTTGAGAATCACTGTATAAGTCACAAACCACAGGCCGTAATTCAGCCATTCACAATCATAACATTTGTGTTAAAAAAAATAACCCTGATGTAATGGAGAATATATTTTACTGATGATTACAACCACTTCTACGATAATTTTTCATGACAGAGTTAATTAATGTATTGGTAAAATGGTATAAGTATTTCAATAAATGTATGTTTAATAAAAGTTTGGTTTTGACTATTCACAATGTATTTTTAATTTCTATTTGAATTAATTGGTAAATCAGTTAGAGACAGCACCATTTGGAGAACATATCAATATAGGTGTTCATCATTCCATTTATCACCAGCAGACAAAAATTCTGGCCCTGGAAGACTCAGATTCATGAACAACTCTGGCTAAAATATGTAGACTCACTCACAACACGAAAACTTGCTGTGGGAGATGTTCTGCTCTGTGCAAAACATGTAAATTTTACTTAAGTCACAGTATCCTCTTACTGCTAGAAACAGGAGATTCAAACTATGTGGTTGCTCTTCTCAAGTGAATATTTAAATTATGAGATCATTGGCCACTTTTTGATGAGGCCCTTCTTCATCTGTTGGAGCTTTTACACTTGAAATACTTTTTCCAGTTATTGACTTATGCATATACTCTTGCATTAGAAGGTGAAACCTGGATGGCCCACAGAAAATCAAGAGCATCAAATGGAAATACTCAAATCAGTACTTATACTGTCCTTGATTATGCTCTCTTTTCTTTAAATATCAATGTATTTTCTAAGAGTTGAAGGTTATGTATGCAAATGTCTCTGTCAGGAGGAGGAACTGTGCATTAAACCTCTCTTACACAAGATCTTTACCTAGCAAGGTTCTTCATAGAAGAATTTGTACTTTATCTTGTTGATATTTTTCTGCATTAATCCTTTTGTTTCCTTTGTGCCTTTTTTCACATCTTCTGAAATTTTTTATAATCCTTACAGCATTGTCCTTCCAGTAAAACCTTGATGCAGCCTTTCACCCTCAGCTCATTACATAGAGAAAGGGGCATATAAGAAACCATGAAATCACAAGATGTTTTCATAAAAAGTTACAGATTTATGAGTACAATACAGGCCACCATGCACACAAGAAAATGCATTTGCTTAGTTCTCCACTGCCATCAATTTGTACCACAGAAATAACAGTGTCATTACCATCAGTCACAACAGCCATGGTGCAACGACAAAAGATCTACAGCAGGACTAATCGACACATCAGGGAATGCTAAATATTGTAATCCTTCCAAGAGGAATTTTTTCAGCAATTTTTATTAAAATTAAAATTCAATTTTACATGTTCATACTAACTTCTAGTATTTTAACTAGTGCAGAAATGAATCTTCTCCTGCTTTTGTGTGTGGGGGGTTTTTTTGGGTTTTGTGTGGTTGGTTGGTTGGTTTTTTTGTTTATTTGTTTTGTTTTGTTTTTATTAAAAAAAACATGTTAAGAAGGCCTTGCAGTCCTTCACAGCTTCCTCTGTCTCCTTTATATCTCCTGGTGGTTGCAGCCTAAAACTCCGGAAGGGAAAACAGATAGCATCTGCTCAGGGGTGTGAGATTACATGTAATCATAATCTTCTAAAAGAGAAAATGCAGAAAATGTACTTTACTTGCCAAACTTTCTTCCATCCAACTAGATTTTTGTATGTGGTTTTTGATGCTTTTGTTTTTCTTTAAAACACATGCTGTGTCACAAAAAGATACTTTACAAAAAGTAATTCAGTTCAAGAATAAGTCTACATGCAAGTGTTGCAACAATAATAAAAAATGTAAGGGGATATCTACAAACAGAGGCCCTTTTTATTTTGGGAAGCATGGAGATGCTGAGAGCTGAAGCAATTCCAGATTTCATTGCTGCTGGAAGTCCTTTCTGAAAACCAGAAAGAAAAACTACCAAGAAATCCAATCCAATTATCAACAAACCCCAGAGATTCCAACTGTTCTGGCTTTAAGCCAGATTCGCATGAGAATGAGTCCCAGTGAAATCTCATTGTGGGATGGGTTCTCCAGGAGGAATTTGTCAGCTGCAAATCACCTCCATTCCTCAGAAGCCACTATTTTGACACTAAATTATGGGACATCATTTGGTAGGCAAAAGGAAATGAATTCTTGATTTCATGCAAATTGTTTTATTTCCCCACAAACTGAAAAGTCACTTGTTTCTTGGTCCTTCAAATTATTATTAGATAAACACACTAGTCCTGCATAATGTTATTTCTTACCCATAAGGAGCAGTGTTGGATTTCTTCTCCTGGTAGAAAGTTGTAAGCCCTGTAGATTGATCTAAACAGCAAAACTTTTGTGCCCAAGATTGGTGGCTCTGATCATCTAAAATTTTTTGTCTCTATAACTACCAGGTGGAAGTCCAGGTTGTTAGTTGTGTTAGGGACCTGACCTTTTGGTCAGGTTCATTTAGCTAAAAAAATTAACATGCTGTTGACACTAGTTTTTATTTGTATGTAATTGAGGATGTGGATGTGAGGCACAATCCTTCAGAAATCAACCATCTTATCCATTAAAAAAGATAGTCTAAAGAAACTGAGTTCACACTCCAGAAATACTGTATTATGATTCTGGTTGAGAAATAGTTCCCTACAGCAACTCCAAAACCAGTCTTAACCTAAATATATAATTTTAAGATAGATGTAACGTGAGATGATTCCTGTAGAAACCTGCTATTTAAAAAATTCTAGATAGTAGAATAAAAATAAGAGTGTTGCCTTATTCTTGATCTTTATAGCATGGGAAAGAGGATGAGCATGAGATCTTCAATTAGCACATCTCAGATACCTGCCTCACATATAGACATTTCTACCTGGCCATTTTAACCTGTGAGCTAAATCCTGCCTATGATATTGAGAAAATAATTTCTCACTATTGCAAGTGTAGATTTCTAAGGAATACTGTTTAATAAGCTTAATCATTTTTAGGAGAACTGAGTTTAGAATATTCAGTAAAGGATTAGGACTCGGCAAATTGGTCCCTTTCTAGAGATGACCTCAGCAAGGGACTGAAATTTCCTGGTCACTGTAGTGATGTATCAGTGTGTACTTGATCTCCCCTACTCTGAAAGACAGCAGCATCTGAGCTGAAGCAGCTCCCAGGGCTGGCCAGGGGCAGGGCTCACTCCTGGGCTGACAGCTTGACAAGTAGGGAATGATTTTGGGGAGTGACAGGAAGGTTTGGCAGGAGGTCATCCATTTCATCCACCTCTGCCTTGTGTTACCTCCCACTGGAAAACATGGAAAAGCATGTAGAATGTATACAAAAGAAAGACAAGTCTCAAATGCACGGAATTCTGAAGTTTAGAGGGAATCAGATCCAGATGTGCAAAACCTCTCTTTGCTCACCCTCATAGGAAGCAAAAGTCATAATCCTCGTGGTTTCCAGGAAGTCCAGGATATAGGACCATTCAGTCCCAGAGAAGTGGTAGGTACTATAAGCTTACAGGAGAGCTCTGTTATGTCCCTATAGATGAGGACCAGTCCCTCAGCACCTCCAGTCTGTCAGATCCTGCTCTGTGCTGCTTCCATAGCAGCAGCCATGCCGGGATGGGGCCGCGCAGCAGAGGGATGGATGCTCAGCAAGCTGGGGACCCTGCACCACAAACTGACCCCTCACTGGAGCCCTGCAACTCTGGCAGGCTGGGAGGACATAAATACTGCTCTAACAACCAGGGGACCCTTAAGCTGCTTGTAAATCACTAAAGAGGTGGGAGGGAGGAGGGGGTGAGTATCTGCTGATGCTGTGAGCATGAGAGGGAGTTCTGGATCTGTATTTTGGAAAACTTTGACCTTTCCCAGAGGGTTACTTAAATATTTGAAGCTGCAGTGATCTCAAATATGTACTGATGTATATTCTTATCAGAAATTACTGTAGAAACTATGCTTATGCTGCACTCAGTAAAGTACATGCTTACTGCTAATTTCTTTTTCTTATTGGAAATGTATAAGCATATCAGTTTCACCTTGAAAAACACTTACAGTGGGAAAAAATAGCATAGTTTATTTAGAAAAAAATTTTGTCAGAATATTTCTGTGCATCTTTCAATTTTATGGGAGGATATGACCTTAAAAAAGACAAGCTGTCAGAAAAAGAATAGGAAGTAGAGATTTCACACATATTTTCTTCTACTTCGATTCTTGGAGACTCTTTCCCTTCCCCTTTTTTCCACATTTTACACAGAATTTACTATTCAAGAACATTTGGTTGCTTTTATGCCCTAAACGTACTTAAAAGTACCATCTATCCTTAATCAGCCTTGAAGCATTATCTGTGCAACATGTTCTTGTGTTCTGATTTATTTGAGTAAAAAATATGGTTTCAAGAGATGGCAGCTTTTGTACAGGGCCAACTTATTGCATTCCTTATCAGCACTCTTATTGTTCCTGGAAGTTTAACTCAGAGGCTTTAGTGATCCTATCTACAGCATCCTCTCCTCCCCAAAGGTTTGTCATGTCACAGCTGAAGGGGCAGCAAACTATTGGTAGGAAGAAGGAAAACACTTTCCAGAGCTGGGTCAGAGAAGGAAACAAGAACAACTTCGTTTTTTCATATCATGTTATTGTAGTCACAGAAACTAAGACATGCAGAATGTCCTGGGAAATATAACATTAGTTTAATATTATATTTTAATAGCCTTAATTCAAAAAGGCATTTTAAGATCAAAGAAGTTATAGACTAACCTTATTTTTCATCTAAGTACAACACCCCATTAAATGTACCTGTAAATACTGAATGAATTAAGAACAAAATGGTGATTTTTTTTTTTCCAAATCTGTGTAAAACAGATTTGCTGTTGTCTGACCTGCCATAACAGGCTTATTCAGCAGAATAATCCCTATCTCCTTTCAGCTAAGCACTTCAGCATAAGACAAACTGTGAAGACATGCATTAGTTAGGCTGAAGACAGGTAGACATCTTCAGTGGCTAAAATGAAATGAGGCAGACATTGGGTCTTACCAAAACAGATTCTTGCTTTAATATTGCTGGATCAGGATGTGAATTCCTGTTAAATAACACGAGTGGATTAAAATGTATATAAAGCAATATTAATGTGCACTCACCACTCACAACACTTGGTGTTGTCACTAAAGTGGCACTGCCTTACTCTCCTCCAAGACTCACCTCTCCCATCTTCTCCAACTGAAATTCTCAAAAAACATTTTGGAACATACAACTCTATGAGAAACTGCCCACAGCTGTTAGTGAGAGGACAAACTGAACAGTGAGAAAATATTAAAATTAAAAAAAAAAAAAAAAAAGAGAGAGAACACCAATTTCAATAGATATTTTTATCTGCCAGAAACTGTGCCAGAATAAAGAAGGCAAGGAACAAATAGTCATAAAAAGCAATATACTAAAACAAGGATGGATATATTTGGAAATACCTGGGGATACAAATATATGTGTCTCTGTATCTTTGCTGCTTTGAGGTCTATGTGGAAAAGCCAAAGACGTACAGCAATACTGGCTCTGAGATATTTTGGCTAAAGTGTAAGAAATGTACATCACATCCAATAAAATGCATATAGTTCTGGTTTTATGTAAGTGTTGAGTTCTTCCATATCAAACATTCAGGAAGGCTGTAAACCAGTGCAGTGCTTAGGCAATAGGAAAAATTTGGGAAAATAAAGACTTTGATATTTATAGTTTTACCTTTTATTTTTCTCTCTTTCACAGACTGGTAGGAACTACAAAGCATGTTTCTACAGTCAGGTAGATAGTCAGGAAACAACATTTACACTGTGCTTGTAAATAAAACACAAAGTATATTGTGAGGATAGTTAATACTTTTTAATCTCTTAACAGCAAGAACTACATTATCATCTTTACCATTCAATTAATAGGACACTCACTACATAGGTTTTGATTAAAATTTGTGCTGTCTCAAACAGTGGCCAGGCATGGTTTGGTGTCCAAGAGATAGTTTGGAGGCATTTGCTGTTTTCAGGGAAGTGCATTGATTAGATAGCAAAGCATCATGCAGTAGTTCTTCAGGGCTAGGGAATGGTCTGGGTTATCCTGGTTCACAGCATTTCTCTCCCTCCCTCCCTCCCTCTCTCTCTTTTTCTCTCTCTCTATCTCTCTCTCCTGGTTTCTCTCTGACTTCTACCTGACCTTCCATATGATGGTTTTGTCAAATTTGACATGTTCCTTTGGAAAGCTTCAGTTCTGATAAGCTTCCTCTTTGCAGGTGGAAATGTTTCATTGCAGAAAATTCCTGATTTTTGTCCTGAAGCACTTCTTCAAAGACAAAGTTCTGTTATGATTTTGCCTTGGATGTACATATTGACCTCTGCAAATTTCACTGATGTTTTGCATGGCTTCTTTTTCTTTTAAAAATGTCTGGAAAATGTTCTAGAAATAAAGGGTTTTAATAAAATTCCAATTTAATTTTAAAATATTCAGGTTTTCCAAAATATTTTTGTTTCCCTAATACAATTTAAAATTCTATAGGCTACTAAGCAACCTTGAGAAAATGAAGACCCTCAGTTTCCCTTTGAGTCAGAGAAAATCTGTCAAAATAGTTTAGTGCACTGCAGACTTAATTAATGAATATGGTAATTATAGTGTGGTCTGATGAGTATTCCTTGTGCTTTAACAGTAGGCTGCATAAGAGATCCTCAAAATATTTATTCTTATTCCAAAAGGAATTTGGAAACCTTGACAAATTTCAAAGGATTTCCTCCTCCTGAGCTGAGTTTCTCTGCAGGAGACATAAGTATGCACTGACCTAACTCCTAACTGGAATAACAGCACAAGGAAAACGTCACCGAGCATGTAGCACATTATGAGCAAATCTAAATTGCCATGTAAGGCAATTTAGATGTACAGGTTACTTCTAAATCCACAGAGAAATCTAAGCCCTGCGAGGTATTAAAAATTCACCTTTATCAGCTGCAAATTTGCAAGCAATTCATAAACTCCAATGTTTTTTGGAAAGCTTTTTCACGAGTGCGTAAAAAATGTTCTCAATGTCAGTAATAAATGACAGGCAAGGAATTTTGGCAGCAAATGTTTCAGCTGTCCTCATGAAATGGATGAATATTTCCCTCCTTGCATTAATTCACGTTACAACACGTACATGGGAGAATGATAATAGGGTTCTTCCCTCACACTTGTCATGTATAAAATATTGTACCACTTCATAACATTAAAAGGGTGAGTAAGGCCAGACATTGCTTAAAAAGAAAAGGGAAACCTAAAGTTTGAAAGGTAACATCTTCAGTGTGAAATGTATTCATGAACACTGTCAAATACCAACCTCTTCTCAAGTGCTGGCTTCTGCTAATTCCTACTGACAGCTGTTCTTATTCTTACCTTGAGACATTTGGTTTTAAATGTCAGACTGGTTGGATCTTACTTCTTCCCTTAACATTCACCAACAAGATGAGGAAAATATTTGCCAAAAAAAAAAAGGTAAAGGAAAAAGAAATCGCACAAATGTGAAACATGTGAAATATTCTGTAAGGAGATTTCTTTTCAGAGAAAAATCCTTTAAAGTAAATTATTTTTCTCTGTACCTCCTGAGATTGAAAAAATAGAGAGAGCTTCATGCAGACATGTGGAAGAAGAGTAGTCCAATAATGAACCCAATAATACAGTGCTGGCACTGGTATAGTCAAGTACAAGGGTGTTGGAGTCGAGCTGTGTCCATGAAAAGCATCATCTCATCCCTCCAAATCTCTGTGGGTCTCTGAAAAGTCTGCTGCCTCCCTCATCCCTGCATGTTCAGTGGCCCCTTTAAAGATCATGTGAAATGATCAGATTTCACATATTCTAAAGATGTGTTCATAAATTTCCAAAATTTGTCTTGAACTCTATGTTGCTCTTAGAGTGGGAGAAATGCCTTTAGCCTTAGGAAATTAAGATTCATTTAAATGGCTTCTTAACACTCAACAGATCTGGTCACTCCTCCATCTTCACTACCCCTTTCTTTAAGTCCATCAAACAGTACCATAAGAGAGCAGAGTCCAAAACAGATGATCTGAAACACCTGAAAGTATTAGAACAATTTTTCTGTCTTGGCCTGCCTCTTCTATCTAAACTCATCTTTTTGCCAGGGATTCATCTTTATGTATGCATGTTTGCAGCACTTTATGAAACGAAATCTTGTACTAGAGGCAATAGGTTCACAATTAAGACAACCAAAAGCACCACTCAAATACTTTTTGGCTTTCCAGTCTGGCAGAACTCGGTTCTAATGTTATCATGTATCAGGCCTCCCATGGAATTATACTTCAGTAGGAATTTAGTGCATTTTTTCTAAAAAGATGCAATAAAAACAATCAGAATGTGCAAGAAAACAAGCAGAGCACTAGAAGGTGGTTAACTTGAGTAAGTCAAGAAACAGAGATTTCTCCTGTTGAACTTGAGAGCTCCTATATGGCCCTTGTTTAATTTTTCCTCTCTTCTGTGCTTAAATAATAGTGTCTGAACATCTTCCAACTGTCTGGAATGCAGCACAAAAGTCTTTCTTTCTGACTGGCATTATAGTGGCCACTGTCTTCAGAAAAAGCTAATGCTAAGATGAAGATGTTGTCTGAGCTGACATCTGGCAGCCGTTAATCTGTGGACTCCACAGATCCACAGGCATTCAGAAACCAGTGCTCATCCACGCTTCAAGATTAGGTGAACTAAACCCAAGAACATTCTGTACAAGAATCAGCAAAATAAAAGAGTAGCATGAGAGAATTAGCACACAACAGTCAACATCTGAAACATTGCAGGTGCCTATAAACAAGCAATCCTCAACTTCTTGTGTGTCAAACACTGAGCTGTTTCCCCGCATATCATGATCACCATGAGATGCTTCTTGAAGGTCAATACTTTCTGTGACAGATGCCAATCCAGTTTGGAGATGAGTGTAAAACCCATCCTGCAGATTTCTCAAGAGATTTTGTAACTCTGCTGGGTGTGTAGGCATTGACAGCATCATATGCTGATACATAGAGGACCTACAGGTGTTGCTGGCTCTGGTACAGATTTTACTACGCTCAATTTCTCAGACACATCTGAGTTGTGCTTTTTCTTTGCATTGTCTCTGTGCAAAATACAAAGTTTTGTTCCACAGGATAATTCAAAACTGAATTTATCCTTAATTTGGGTTAAAACCAGGGTTCACTAACGGAGCTGGTGTAGGCAGACTTAAATTCACAAATTTCCTGAACTCTCAAGTAGACTCCCTGATGCTTTATGAATATGACACTGGTAGGTCTCTGTGCTGCTGACATCTGGAGATATCCTACCTACAGCTTAGACTGAAAGACTTATTTTCCCATCCATCAATATTGAATACCAGCTTCAGATAGCAAACACTTAGGTAAATATTTTTTCCATAAAGATCTAGCTTTTTTATTTTTTTCTCCCTCAACTTTATTTAGCAGTAGTTGCAGTAGAAATGTTAAGTCAATAAGGTCAATAACTCGCCTATTTCAAAAGGCACAGTTATTTCAAAACAGGCATAGTGATAGATACTGAGGGACTTTATAGTTTATGAGCTTATCCTGTGCATTGACTAATTACAAAACAACTCTCAAGGTAATAAAATAAAGCCACAACCTGAGGTGTTACTTGAGCTGTACAGCTGGTAAAAAGGTATGACAATTGCAGGTAGAAATCCACCTATACATTTAGAAAGAACTATAGAAGATATTAAGATTAAGAGAGACTCATTTTTCAATGAGAGGGGAGAGGGATTGTAATTAAGGTCATAATTCAATCTGTTTTCATTGCTAACATATATAGAAGTAAAGATGCTAGCATATCTTCTATGTACGCAGAATAGGTGCTAAATGCTATGAAACATTTTAAATGTTATTGTAATGCAGCCAGAATGAGATTAAACCCTGTTTCAGCTGTGGGCATATGCCTGATTCCCAGTTCTGTGAGATTTTTTTGTCCTAAAACTGCTAGCAATACTTCTAGAAACCCAAGCTTCCTAAGCCCCTCCCATTTCTACTACTAACTGTAGAGATATCAAATGTGATCTTCAGTCCTGTGAATATCAGAATTCTAGTTTGGCTGGAGCACCTTTAAAAGTTTCACCTGAAACTGATGGTTCAGCACTAATAAATCTACAATTTAATGCAGCTAATGATGGCAGTGAGTTACCTTGTAGCTAGGAATGATTTTAGCTATTGTTATCTTACCTGCAGCCTCTCTAAAAACTCTATGAATAGAAAGGTTTTTTCATAAAGAGTGATGAATTTTGTGATTCCATAAGGATGTGATGTTTTCTTTTTATATTCATATCAAGTGACTGGAACATTTAAGTGGTGGATACCAGGTACAAAATACAAAATGCTTATGTGGGAGAAATATGAGACCTTTTAGTCATATTTATGATGTTAGTAGCTATGATTCTTTCTTCCTTTAGCAAAATTCTGAATATTTTATGCATACACAGGATATTTAAAAAGAAAGAAAGGAAGATACACTGCTTTCTAAGCTAGCACAGAAGGCTGGAGTCCCAGAGGTTGAATCTCTGCTACTTTGCATGACAGAAGAGATTGGAATATATGTCATGATCTTAAATGACTCTAGTAATGACTAAATTATTGAGGTCAGAGGGCAGGATTAAGGCATGATGGGACCAAAAACATAATACTGAGCCCTCTTCTAGACGAACATATGCACATTTCATAGTTTAGTTCCAGGCATGAGATTAGACCAGTATGCAGTGTTTGTGGTTGAATGGCTAATTGCTTATATTATGCCAAACTTTTCCTTTTGGCCCAGTTAGGTTTTTTATTTTTACTATATCAAATTATTAGTGGCATCTTCTATAAAGAATTTCTTCATTGTACCTAATTAGTCTGAACATTTCCAAAGCACAATTTTCTTTTTAATTTCTCAAGAAGTTGTTATAAAATTTTGTAGGACCTTCTTATAACACTTAACTTCTGGGACATTTAAGCTTGTTAAGGTATATGGATATATGTGTTTCACAACCTCAAGATCTTGTTTCCCACAATCTCCCATTTCACAGCCACATCCATTAATAGGATTACTCACATTTCTGCAACAAGTCTCAACAATTCTGTTCCCATAAATTAACAAATCATATGGAGAAGAAACTACTAAATAAGTTGTTTCTCAAGAGGCTGGGTGAGGCTTACCCTTGGAAAGCTGCACTGCAGGCCAAGGACAGTGTGTATAAATGCACTTCATTGAGTACATCTTTCACTCCATGGAGATCCATCAGCCCTCCAGGCAGATTCCTCCCATGTTTTCTCAGCACACCCATAAATCTTGAAAACCCTCCCACTGAAAAAAAAACAACACATGATTCTTATTCCAAGGCAAGCACAGCACATCAGCCGATACAGCCAGGCAGATCTGCTTTTATTAAAGACAGATGAATGTGTGGGTTGTTCCTTGGGAAAACATCACAAGCTTCTTGCTGACAGTGATGAAGTCTTTTGACACTTGAGTTTTGTGATTTGCAATGTCCACCCTTTTCATGCACAAAAGGAAAAGATAATCCTTCTGAAGTCAGTGGAGTGGGGGGAAACAGGGTCCTTAAAAGAACAGATTCTCAGTAGCTACCACAGGCTAAGCAAACAAACTTTCCAGAGGAAGTCTTAATTTCCAGAGCTTTAGGAGATCCCTGTAGCAAACAGTGCTGACAGAGTGTATCTACATCATCCATTCATTAATCTGAATTACTTCTTTTAGTGCTTCTGCTGTTGAAGCCAACTCTGTGATTGCAGTGCATTTGCCCTGGAAGGATTTCTGCTGTATCATGCACTAGGGAGAAATAACTGTTGAGTACAATTTAACTCTCTAAGCTGAGAGGAAAAAAATGAATAGTAATTATTCCCGCTTGCTTGCCTTTCAGGAAATGTGCATTTTAAAAGCTCATGTAACTATAAAAGCAGTTGCATGCTGAGCAGTTTTGAAAGATTTTTAAACAGTTTGAAATTCATGATATTTACTGCCTCACAAGGACCACTGACAACTAGGATGTGTTTGGATCCACTGTTTACATTTCATAAATCAGACATGATTGAAACACAGAACAGAAGCCTGAATCTCATGAATCATCTGCTTACATATGGTTTCTCTGTATCAGGATCATAAACATTTGCATTGTTGGAAGCTTTCATGCATACGAGGTTTCTCTCATACACATAAAATTATCTGCTAGTCAATGAGACTCAGAGAGACTCAGATGCAGAAAGTTCTCTCATCCTAATTAGAGTACTAATTATTTGTGGCCATAAGTTTCATTCCTAGACTGGAGTAGGATGTAAAATATCCTCCACACTCAAGAGTGCATAGATATAAATTGAATATAGAATAATAGAATAATTTTTTGGAAGTGACCTTTGGAGGTCATTTAGCGCAACACTACTAAACCAGATGCATCCATAAGATCAAATAAATTTGCTCAGTGCTTTTTCCAGTCAATTTTTTAGTATTTCCAAAGCTGTAGATTCCACAAGCTTGCTGGGCAACCTGTTCTGGTGTTTAACTACTCTCATTATATATTTTGTTAATATACCTAGCCAGAATTTTAATTTTACAAATTATTAAGGTTGTTCTTACCCTTTCACTGTGGATCTCAGAGGAGAGCCTGGAAATCTTCTCTATAACCATCAAGTTATCACAGGAAGAAGTTACATTCCCTTTTCTTTCCAGCTATTCCCTGTGCTTCACACAACTTCCCATCTCATTGGACTGCTGCTGGGCCTTCTCCAGTTTACCATCCAACACTTGGGAAACATGCCAAAATTGGGCACAGTATTTCAGATGAAGCCTCATGAAAGCTGAGGCTGAGAGGCTGAGAGGGTGGTAATAATATCTCTTTGCCTGCTGGCTACTTAGGACTCACTAGAGTGTCCCAGTGCACACTTGTGCTCATTTCTGCAATGCCATCCCATGTCTTGTGTTCAATCACAGTCCCTCAGGGCTCCCTGCAGAGCTGCTCCCAGCCAGTCACTCCCCATGAACTTTGCATTTGTTTTCATTCAGCTTCATAAGGCTTCTGCAGCTGCTACTCCAGCTTGTCAAGGTCTCTTTGAGTGGCAGTTCTGTGAATCTGGAGGAGAATCATCCCATTTCATCATCCAGTCCATTGAATGAAGATATCAAACACTAACTGCCTCAGCATCAGCTCCTGAGGCCACCCATACCTGTCAGCCAGTCATACTTTCAAAATTGACCAACACTCTGAACACTGCAATGCAGCCAGTCTTTTACTCCCCTTACAACCCATCATCTAGCCCCTAACAATCAGCTTGACTTCAAGGATGCCATGGGACATCCTGTCAAAAGCTTTGCTAAAGTCAAACACACCCCCTCTCAGCCACTGAGCCAGTTGTTTCCACACAGAGGGCGATCAGGTTGGTCAGGCATGATTTGCCCTCTTCCATTGGTGTGACTGGGCTCTCCCAGTCTCCTTCTTGTCTTACATGTGTCTGGAAATGACTTTCAGGAGAGTGTTTTCCATAGACATCCACTCCACAGGAGTGATGTAAATCTGACTGGGCTGCTGTTCCCTGGATCTTTCATCTTGTCTGTTTTAAAAACAGCTGTAACATTTGCTCTTTTCTAGTCATTAAAAATTTCTCATTTCTGTGGAAGACAGACCCCTGCCCACCACACAGCCAAGTGTTGATCCACAGGATCCACAGTTCCTCTCTGGCTGCTTCCCCTTGAGCAGCAGATATGAGGAAAACACCAACAGTTTCTCTTTACCCATCATTCTAAATTCATGTAGTGACCCTTGATCTGCTCAGGGTCTCTGTTGGCGGTGTCACAACACCCACAAGGATAAGAAGCAATCAGTAATAGCCTGAGTCCCAGATGAACCTCAGGAAAACATTAACAGTGTTATAGATTTAGGGCTCAGTTGCTCAAAAAAATGTATCCCAAGGCAGAAATCTTGTTGGCAGATGACCTCCATCATCCTTTACCCTTCCTGCCTGAGGCACTGGCTCTATCACCTGAATCAGGTGCAATCACTTTGGGTACTTCCCCAGCAGTGCCCATTCCTTCCTTGCTTCCAACCAAACACTTGCAAGGAGAAACATCCTTTTTCATGCCATGTCACCATCTTCCAGTTCCTGCTCTGTCTGGAATCCCTGGTCTACCTCTACTTGACTTCAACACTGGCTGTCCTTCCATCTGCACAATTGCACTGGGATTCTTGACCCTACAGGGTCTCTGCAAGTAATCTCCTCCCTGTCACTGTCCCTGTGGTGCCATGACCCGCTCTTCTCCTCCCTCTGCTGCTGATAAAGTGTTGCACTGATGTCTCTGGACCAGAGCTGCTGTCAGGCCTTCACTGCCCTGTCCTCCTTTGACACATCCACCTGAGTATACAGCAAAGTCTAATCCCCCTTAGAAAGGACTGAAAATGTTCAATGTCTTGTTCTAAATAATTATTTTACAAATGTCCAGTTGTCTGTTATAAATTATTCATATATACATATATACACTCACAAACTCAGATTTTCTGATTAAATACAAAATTTTAATCACTTGTGAAATTATTTCTTCTATAGTACTGAAGGAAATTGTCTTTTCCCTTTTCAGTCTTGAACCTTGCCTACAAAGACTGCAAAAATATACACAGTGTAATAATCACCTATTGAAGCTACAAATTTCTGTGTGAGAAACTACTTCATGTTCTTTCATGAGGTGTCTCATGAATTGTTACCCTGAAGCTAATTCCATACAAGTTTTGAATTTCCCACCTCATTCTGACAGCTTTTGAAGCACTCCTTTGTAAAGTGCAGCACCCAATCTAGGAAAAAAACTCTGTAATCTAGTGAATGTTTAATGTCTGCTTAAATGCTCTGGCCACTTTCAGCTTTTTGGCTTTCTATATTGAAATTAGCAACAAAATGGTTTTGCCTAAGTTCTTTTCTTCTCCACAATTTGCATTCTTCACCAATGCACATTAAAGAGTTCATAAAAATGCACCACGGACCCATTTAAGGTATGTGATTAACTGCTAATATGAGACATTAACTTGCAGTGCTGTGATAGTGATGATGGTGTACAATTATATTTGATGATGGTAATTCGCAACTATAATTTTTGTTATATTTTTAAAATACAGTATGACAACTGCTAGATATTCTAAACTTCTGAAGAAGATTAAATGGATGCTGATGTAAAACTTACTGTCCTGCCGTGACCACTGTGGATGATTGGTCATATAATTTTGAGTTCTGTCCATCACAACACACCCCTTGGACATACTTACAAAATGTAAATGTTATTCTTTATGAATATTCTTTTTCTCAAGCCCTCAAATGGATTTTTTCTATTAAAAAGCCCTTGATATTCAGTGAACAGAAATATCATCGGGCTATGGAGTCTTTTTCCCTTATATTTTTATGTTGAAATAAAAAAAATAAAGTTTAAACATCAATTCAGTCATTGTGCTAGATTTACTAAAAAAAAAGTTTGTCTAAAATCCCTTGTACTTAAGAAAAGAAATCTGAGTTCATATTCATTCATAACTAAGAAGCCAATTCTGATCTATAGGAAAAGCTGGAAAAAATAGGAAACTTCTGGACATGATGCAATTTTCTCTGAAATATAATGTATGATTTATTATCTCTCTCCATCCTTGAAGAGACACACAGACCAGAAAAAGACATACAGTTATGCAAGACTAATAGTTTTCAAAATCCCCTTCTTCAGTTTTACTAGTGAATTCACCTGTACATTATCTCAGACTGAAATTTGCATAAAAAGGCCTTTCTTTAGATGCAAGAAAGACCAAAGCCTCAAGATGGAGGAATAATAACTCAGGTTCCCTTGGGTTTTCCTTCTACTGTATCATACATCACAAATTTTTTTCTCCAATTTCTAATATTTCATCATTTAAGCTCCATTAATGGAGCAAAGAAATTATATAGATGATGTATGGAATATTACACAATTTTAAATTGTTTTGGTATTTAGTAAGCAGTTGGGATATTTCGAAAAGAAAAAGTCCTTTTTTCTGAGAAGTGAAACTGCTGGAAAAACAGTAATGATCTATTGTGATTAGCATCTTAATTTGTCATATAGGACAAAAGTCAACAACTGGTAAAAATATTTTTTAAAATTCCAATTTTATGACATTCATTTTTAAAATGTATGGTTAGTTTAGTATAAATTGGTCAGAAAGAGGAGAATAATGCTTTTAATCTCAGTTCACCCAGTGTATGTTACTGGACTTGAATAGTGAATCATGATGGCTTTTAAATGAGGGAGAAACCTATTGAATGTTTCTTTTGTTTTTAAAAGTCTTTGTAGCAAAGAAAATAAGATTTTTTTCCTGATCTAACATTGAATAATCTTTTTAATAATTTTAATATATGCATATAAACACACACCCTTTGTGACATGTATTTAAAAACAATTATTCAAGTAGTTAAGCACAGAAACAAAAAGAAATAACCAAGTTATTGTTATTGTACCATCATCATAATCTCCCTTCTGCATTATGATACAGTATTATTTTGTATCTCCACTTTAGAAAGGAACCCTTAATTCCTGTCTTGTTTGTTGCATACGATGGCAGCAAAGGTGGACTGGTATATCTGCCAGCCATCTGTGTTGGCAGTGTTCTCTCCAATATTTCATTAAATATTGCAATTGAAGAGAAAGAAAAAGAGGGATACATTTTTATTAGTAATCAACATGCTCACAAGTGAAGAGAAGGACCTTAGCTCAAAAGTCTAGTCAGAATAAGAACCAAAAAGTCACCATCTGACAACTAGACTTGCAGTTATCCCATACTCTGCTCTCTTGCTACTCTGACAAGGTTGTAACAAGTTACATGATCTCCACTATTATAGAAATAAGAATTAAATTTTTAAACAGATATTTAGGTGGCAATTTTGATGGCTATGTGTAAGGCCTCTGAAAGCCCTATGCCCAAGACCTAGAGGAAAAGTGATCCTGAGAAATGAACCATATTTGGGAACTACTGCACAGGAAGAACCCATCAAAAGGGATTTTTGCCTCGTGCTCTGGGTTACTCTGCCTGCACTGAGCTGTATTAGACTTATCCAGAAAGCAGAGAGTGCAAAAAGCATATTTGAACTAACACATCTCAGTTGTCAGAGGGGCTGTGCACATTTCCTTGTATTGGTTTACAGAGGATGTGGCTTAGAGGCAACATTTCCTTATACCACAAGGAAAGCAAAGATGTAGGTTGACCATTTCAGTCATGGGATCAATTATTTTACCTTGTCCCTGTATCCTTCCATTTTGTAGTGCAAATCAAGAGGCAGACACAATTAAACTCCTCACTTTAAACAAACTGTTGGTCAATTTACATGTATATCAGGTTCCTTACACACAGACTATAACTGCTGTTAGCTGTGAGAGTAATAACGTTGAGGCAGCTCCTATGGGGGAAAAATGTTAGCATTCAGCTTTCTAATTATTAACAAGATTAATCTTCTCTCTTGCTGCTTTTAGAATTCCAATCAAACTATTTAAAAATTTAGAACCTGCTCCATGGGAAAAAGAAATCTTAATTGGGCAGGATGTGCAGATTTTCTGCATATAATTGAGAGTTCAGAGTAACTACTCCTCACCAATGCTATTGTGAACTAGGAGAGTTGCTCCTTCTCCTTCCCCTGTAATAGAGCAGGAGCAAGACCTGGGTTCAAGTCCCCAAAGAGCATTTGCAAATGTGAGGCGATTATAGCAATTATCCACAGGATCTGTGTGCACAGCAGTGGTATAAAAACATTTCAGGTTGGATACCTGATTGAAAATGGAACCATTCAAGACTTAAATGCCACAACAGTAGGCAGAGTCATGATAAAGGTCTCAAATCACTTGAGCATATCAGTCATTTACTCCTAGTCTGCTTAAATATAACAGGCATGGATTTTTTTCTTTTTTTTTTTTTTTTGGAAATGGTTCCAAATGGGGGTAAATGGGAGTAAACATTTTTTTTTTTTTAAAGGCAAGGAAAATAAATTAAAAAAAAAATATGTAGTTTACACATGAAGTACTCCTTGGAAATAGTCCATGGATCATACTCTTTTTTTGTCCTTCCTTTTCCCCACAAAAATCCCTGCCAAAGTTTTCTGCTTTGATACCCCAAATCATATAACCCCTAATGAGAAGACTGAGTTACAACCAGACTGTTATTTTGTCCATTACACTGAAATGTGGGGATGGGGAATTTCTTAGAACCACTCACAATACAACTGCAGCAACACTAACCACAAACACCCCCACACTGAGAAATTCACCCTCCACAGACTGTGACAAGAGGGAAATCCCTGTCTCCCTCATGGGCTGCCAGGGAATTTTTGCCACTGACTGCAAGGACAGAATTTCAGCTAATAATTATGAGATAATTTCAACATCACCAGCAGCAGGGTTCCATCCTTTCATCAGATCACACAGTGACAGCCCTGCACTTGCCTTTATACATGAGACCATTTTGTGAAAGAGCCAGTGCCCACAGGGGAGATAGGGAAGGGAGTAGAGATGCTTGTTCTTTTAGCAGAATTTCCACAGAGATTTTCATTAAAAGCTCTATTGCACAGGAAAAACTAAATATTGATTAAAATATTTGAGTTTTATAATGAGGGCTGCAACTCAGAGAGCATAACAGACAGCACAGCTCTACCAGATGCCTTTTTCTGAAGGCCATCAATGCAAGGAGCTGCTTAATTCAGTTGTAAACCGAGCACATCTTGCTGAAAGTCTGGTTGGGTGGAATGAGTAAGCTCCATACCACAGTTGCCAAACTTTTCCATTCACGACTCCACTCCTATTTGCACTTCCAGGCTTGCTTCCAGATTTCCTAGTTTGGGAAATGCTGCCTTAAGACCTCAAATTAAAAGCATATGTTGAGATTTAGCATGACCTTCAGAAATGGCAAAGCGGTTGTAGAAGATGATGAGGGGGCGATAGATGGAGGGGCAGGAAGAATCAATAAGAAGCTCTTGCCCACCCACTAGCAAAATTTTCATTCAAATCACCTTTTTTTTTTTTTAATGTATTTTCTTTTTGAAATTAGTCATCCAGCATTCTGCTTTGGGTGTGCATTTGTATGTGCCAATTTGTCCATTTCCCACTGCGCATTAGTAACTTTTTACCTGTTGGATTAAGTTATAAGATTAAAGGTCTCACTCCTCCAGACAATCTAAAAATCAAAGGTCAAGCAACAGAAGAAGGATTTTTTGGCAATATGTCCCTTTTTGTGATTAGAGAATTCACCCTTCTGAGATCTCCTTTGGAGATCCCACCTTCAGAACAGCACTGCTCACTCATTTTATGTTTTCTCTAGCACCAAGGAATGAATGCAGCCATAAGGCAGAAAGCCACAGGAAGCTAGGCTTTCTTAATTCCTCTGCTCAGGAAATATGCATTATTAAGTCACATGGGGCTGGTACCTACAGCCTAGATGTGACACAAATATGGCAGTGCTGGGTTGGATGCCTGTAGAGGGAAGCCTTAGGGTTCAGTGAGGTCAGTGAAATTAAGAGAGCAGAGCTTGCTGGTCCCACAGTGTCTGTGGTGCCTTTAAGCAGGCACTGGGGCTGGGGAGGCTGATGCATGATTACTCCTTTTGATCCCACTATAAAGAAATCTTCCAGATGAACAGCCTCAAGCCACCAGGAGACAAACTGAACTGGTTTTGATGACAGCTGCAAAGTGGGGGTACCTCTAAAGGCCCTCTTTTTGTATCTCCATAAAACACTTGGATGAAAATGTTTCAGAACATGATTTGTGAACACCTCCTCCAGTCTCCTGGTTTCTGCAGCAAATGCCTGTAAAACCAGATGCTTAGTCTAACATATTTAGTCTTGTCCTTGAAAATTTCATTTAAATCCCTAGCATAAGGTGCCTCTTAGTCAGTGAACAGTATGGTATTCTGTATCAGTTTTCATCTTTGAGCGGTTTTTCTATGAAGCCAAAATTTAAATAAAAGAATTAAAATTATGGATTTAAAATTATGCTACATTTTGCACTATGATAAAAACTGCAGACAGTGTAATTTAGCATCACCTGATCTGTGGAAAACCATCTGAAAATAAATGAACATTCATTCTGCAGCTGTTTTGCTCAATAACCATAATAATATAGTTGTTAGACATCAGCTCTGGCAGAGCACAAAAAATAATGCCAAGCTAAGTACCTGATAAGCTTTCACATTCAATGTTTCCATGTAATTCAGAATTTCCCCAATGCAAATGAAAGCAGATGATAGCTGTCACTTGAGCATATATGGTGCTCTGGATGAGTAGGGGCTCCCAAGTAATGAGTTTAAGAAAAATTTATATTTTACCAGTGATTAAATGTTGTCAATTTTCAAGAAGGAAAGAATCTCTTTGATGCCTGCAAGTGAGGGGAAAAAGATTATAGACATCATTAAAGAGAGAAGCAAAACAAAAGAGTAAGCCTGAGGTTTTCAGGAGAGCCTAGGGGAGATAACTTAGTTCAAAAGCCTCTAATTCCCTTAGGCTTTTCTGAAATTCCCAGTCTGAGCATTGCCACACTGGTGACTGCAGTTACTCAACTAAGAAGTGACACTAAGGAAGCTTGAGTAACAGGAGCACTCCATGAGACTCCATTTTAAATAAAATTATACTTGTAACTCCTCATGAGATCTGGCTCCGTTCCCTGCTCTCTACAGGAGCCTTCACACCAACACTCCACAGTCTGGGGATGCACACACACACACAGACACACATTTCACCACCTCACCACCACCCCCACTTCTTCAGCTCTTCCTCTTCAGATCCTAATTAAAACATTTCTGGTACTAATTCCAAACTAAGGTTTGCTCCAGATTTTGCCTGGCTGCTGAGTGAAACTAAAAATTAAAATACCTCTCAAAAGGATACATTGGAAGTGTTGACTCTATCTTGTCCCAACTCTGCCTTCACACAAAAGGCATACTGCGTAAGGAGGAGTCCATGGGATCATGGAAGAAGCATCTTTCTGAAAAAAGTAGTGAAAAGATATTTCTGATGGATTTAGGCCCACCATGATACATTCTACCTGCTATGTCTGTACTGAACAGACCTGCAGTTCAGGTGTGCAGGCTTCAGACAAACATAAACTGTCCTGTGCAAAACATTCCCAGAAGCTTAGCTTAATAAAAAAACCTGTTGGACCTAAAGCAATCTGTTATTCAACTAATCTGTGCATGACAAAGTAAGCTCAACATACAAAAAATCCTGAGGTTTGCAGTGAATTCTTAGGGTGTGCAGGGCAGGTTGGATGTGTAACCATGATGTAGAGCCTGTCTGCACTTGTGTAGGGAAGAAAAGCCAGGATTTCTCTGTAAGGCTAAGTGAAAACATAGATCTTACAGAATGTATGACCATCTGGAAAAGAAAAGCAAATTAATAAAACCCTCAAAAATTTCATGTTTAAAAAAATGGACATGTATTTTGAAACAATTAGATACAGTAGGGTCACAACTGAGGATCAAGGAAAGAAAGCATCTTATGGGATCCTTATGGGATCCTAGTACTCCAGGATCCAAAACACCAGAAATATTGCTGGGACATATTTCCCAGTTTTTCCTTTCTTCATACCATGAATTTTGTAAATGTTCACCTTCATTATAGATGTTAGAATCCTTACTTAGAACATATTTGGAACTTTTCATAACATCTTTAAATTACTGGGTCTTTCCTCCCTTCTAATTTTCCACTGTCTGATTGGGAGGATGAGCCAGTTAGAGCCTTTCAACTTGCTTCATTTCTCTGCTGTCATTTTATTAAATTTTCCAGTATAATCTCCTGCTTTATAGGCACAAGGCATAACACCTAGAGCTGTCAGATGGCTTTCTGCAAGAAATACCAGAGCAACCTGGAACAGTTCATGGCAAATTACAAGAGGATAGGTATGCTGAGGCTGTCATGACCAAGTTTTTCACAGGATTTCAATTATGGGTTTGCTTGCTTAGCATGATCCCTGGCATGGCACATAGCTGTTCTTGCCAGGTTACTTACTTGAGCATTTTTCTAATTATATTGTGGAAAATGAGTACTTTCAGGTTGGGCCTGTTCTCATCATATATTTTTCTTTTCCTATGATATTTGTTATTTGAAGTATCACAGGGAAGAAACTAAAACTTAGGTTATCATTCTGTGGGCCATTCTAAGGGAAAAAAATCCTTTGAATTCAGAAATTCAGATATGCTGTATTTTCAAGGTACTTCAGTATTTGACTTTTTTGTTTCTTTCACCCTGCTGTTTAGAAATAAGATTTTTTGGTTTTTTTTTGCTTGGAATGGTATTTGTTGAAATACTTTAACTTTTGGCACTTCATTTGTTCTCATTTATAGAAATACAAAATATTGGGAATGTATGTTTGTTTTTTTTCTTCAATAGTTTACATTTTCTTCCTACAAAAATGAAAGTCTTTGAAGTTCTGGCAATAAAAAAATGTAAACATATTCAATTTTTTTCTAAAAAATTAATAAAGTAGGCCAATGAGTAAAAGAAACAGGGGAACAAACAATGTAATTTTATTATAACCTGTGTGGCTGAAGTAGAATATTATCAAGTACTCATGATCATAATCACTAATAAATAAATAGCATCAAATATGTATGAAGCTTGAACAGGTACTGGCAAATCATTTAGGAGTGTTTATGCTTGGGACAGATTGAGAGTTGAGACTCTTGCCTCATCACCTTGAAGGAAAATTTCCACACACACCAGAAGGATCAAAACAAAGAATTTGAATGAGATTCTTACATCAGTATTTTTTTTGTAATAACTCATCTCTGTGACATGGATGGTGGGTGTGGATTTTAGTTTTTGAGGGGGTTTTTTTTGTTATTGGGTTTTGTTTTGTTTTGTTTTTTGTAAGGAAGAGGATTGCACACTGGAATGTATTCACATGACAGTACTTATATAACCCATACTCTGCTGATGTACTCGGTACAAAAATTGGAAGGAAAGAGTGCCAAATTTTAACATCATCCCTCCCACACCACAAAAAAACAAAACAAAACATAAAAGAAAAGAAAAGAAAGAAGTCAAGAAATTAATCCACATTTTTTATCTGGATATGAGTTCTTCCCTAGGTTGGCTTTGGACATGCTCACATTTGGGGTTGTGCTCTGGTTGTGTTCCAGTTGTGTTCCTTTACAGCACTGAGTGGTTGAGGAAACCACAGAGTGCAGCAGAAGCAAGAACGAATCCAGCCCTGAGCCACAGGCGAGGGCAGGGCAGGAGCCTCCTGTGAAAAGCAGGGACAGCTCCCAGTCAAGCAGCAATTGCTCCTCTTTAGTGTGCTACTGACACCATTAAATTTGCCCAAAATTTGCACAGTAGGTGTGGTTCCCATTTTGGTGATGCTTGACCATGGTGACCCAGGAGAGCACCACCTACCTCTTTTTCTCACATCTGACCTGTATTCTGCATTTCTCACTGCAGATTAGAAAAAAACCCTAAACATCTCATTTGGATATACACACCCTCCTACAGTTTTGTTTTCTTTAATTTTCCTGGGGAATTTCTGAATTGTGATAAATACCCTGAGCTTGCAATTGCAGGCACAAGAAGAGGGCATTAGGGAGGGAAAAGAGAAGAGGAAAAGGAAAGGAAAAAGGAAAAGAAAAAAAGAAAAAATGAAAGTAAAAAGGAAAGAAAGAAAATGAAAATAAAATGGAAGGGAAAGGGGAAGGGGAAAGGCACCATAATGTAAATATAGCAACCTGGAAACAGGTCAGTTTATCATTTGCATCCCAGTGGCAAAACATACATGTCACAGAGCTAGCAGACATTTGCTGGAGTTATTCTTCCCTCCTCCCCTCACCTCCAAATGTTGGTCTCTCCAGCTTTCTAAGAGATGTCAAAACAAATGCAGAGGTAAAATTTGCATCTCTTCTCAGGTAATGCAGGCTTGGTGTTCACCCATATTGAGTTCCCTTCTGCAGTTCCACAGGGCCCTGTTTTATGTGTGTTTGCAGATACTGAATAGGTCAGCTACCTGTTAATGGTTTATTAGGATAGTAATTGTTTGAGGTATGAACAAATGAATAACCCATTTGAGAATCTATAGTCACTGATACAGAAAATATGAATTATGTCAGAAAGAACGAGAGAAATGCACACTTGGAAGAAAAGTAAATTATAATTAACATCCTAACTTGAGTACATAACCAGATATTAAAGGGTTTGCTTTTGACTGAACATTAATGCTTGAAACAGGTCTGGGAATGAGTTTATTTGCTGCCCTACCCATGATGGTTATTTTATAACTCATATCTCTACAGCAAACATTTGCAGCTCATTGCAGAATCACACATTTCCAAGGGATGTTATTATTTCAAAGGTGAAGATGGTGTGTTTTGAATAAAATAATGTCAGATTTTTGAGTTATCCAAAGTGTCTATAGACTCATATATTTGGTTTACACCTGCATCTCCCCAAAAACTACATTTTCATATGTTTAAAAAATATTAACATTTAATTAAAATGAATTATTTAGACTTCATAATGTCACAGAGATATTCTTTTTCCTCTCAAACCACATCATTATCTTTTAGTATGATTTTAATATTACTTCTATTATTATTATTTCTTAATGGCTCTTATACTTTTTTATTTCTGTGTGCTGAGAGTGGAATTTTGCATAAGTTGCATTTTTACTTTGGCTGTCGGTGAAATTTGTTTCTATGCAAAGGCCTGTTAAGTACAAAGCATATGTTAAACCTCATATGTTTAAGTTCATACAGAATGAGATAGGACTGAGTAAATAACAAAGGGATTTATGAAGTAGATCAAAAGCAAATATCAATATCAATTGATTTGATATCAAATATCAAATGTAAAAATGAATATGATGATCTAAACAATTTTTTTCTTCCGACACTAAGAAATACACCAATAAACACAGAGGAAATTTCAGAATAAAGTTTTCCATGTCAGCTGTTTGTTAAAGAAACTAAGATGCCAAAAGATAATTTATAAACCTTCCAGAGGTCTCCCTTTTATGTGGTAGCATGTTTGCTTGTTCCTTGTTTCTTTACCAAAACAAGCCTCAGCTTTCTGTGTTCAGAACCACGCTGAAATACCAGTCTGGAGAGTAATTTTACATTTCTTGATTTTTGCTGCAGGTCTGAGTTCCCAGGCTTGCCCAGCATCAAGCAGAGATGTTTGGCACTTAAACTGTTCTTGAGCTCATCCAAAACAATAAGGATGAGTTCTGGATGGCTGCAAAACCAGAAGCGCGGTGTTCAGGCCACTTACCTTAGGATTCTTTATCTCTTCTCCAAGCTGTGCTTAATTCTTTCTGTACTCTGGAAAGATATTAAACCCAAACAAACCCAAATGAATGAAACACTTTTTTTCCAGATCAATGTGGCACACGGGCTGAGCTCTGCTGAGGAAGTATTATGGGATCTTTTCGTTTTGGCTCCCTACAGGTAGATCTGGACCTTGGTCTTGCATTGCTCTGGGATTTTTGGCTCCCCTGTTGGTCAAGAGTTTGGATTAGTGTCATGCTCAGTGCTGAAGTGAAATCTGTACAGGCATGGGATTTGTTTGATAGAATTTTAGTAACTTTGCTTTCTCATTCCACACTTTGAATCACTGAAGAAACAACCATAGAGAATATTTTTGTTTAGGTGCACTTGTGTTGAAGGCAAAAATATTTGTTTTCACACAAAATACAGCTCAACTACCAAGACTGACCAAATGATTCAGTTCAGTCTGTCTTTCTTGGAAAGCAATGCTCATCTGCTGATGACTTTTGTGGGAAGAGAGAGACTGGTCCATTGTCAGAATAAAATAAATGAAAATATCTGTAAAATATATATTCTGTTGGGGAGAGAAGGCGAAAAAAAGGGCAAAGGACAAGATGAAAAAGGAACAAAGGAAAAGGAAAAAAAGGAAGAGAAGAGGAAAGAGGAAAGAAGGGAAGGGAAGGGAAGGGAAGGGAAGGGAAGGGAAGGGAAGGGAAGGGAAGGGAAAAGGGAAAAGGGAAAAGGGAAAAGGGAAAAGGGAAAAGGGAAAAGGGAAAAGGGAAAAAAGAGGAGAGGAGAGGAGAGGAGAGGAGAGGAGAGGAGAGGAGAGGAGAGGAGAGGAGAGGAGAGGAGAGGAGAGGAGAGGAGAGGAGAGGAGAGGAGAGGAGAGGAGAGGAGAGGAGAGGAGAGGAGAAAAAGAAAAGAAAAGAAAAGAAAAGAAAAGAAAAGAAAAGAAAAGAAAAGAAAAGAAAAGAAAAGAAAAGAAAAGAAAAGAAAAGAAAAGAAAAGAAAAGAAAAGAAAAGAAAAGAAAAGAAAAGAAAAGAAAAGAAAAGAAAAGAAAACCCAGAGACCTCAGTTTAGGGGTGAACAGTGTCAGTCTCAGTTGTGAAGAATAAAAGGGCAATACAATGAAATATTTCGAAAATTCCTGCTGAGAGATTTACAGAATAACATTTCTTTCTTTGGGGATTTTCACCAAATGTCGGCTAATTATTCCTGACATTTATTCTGAGGTCCCACAGTGAAGAAACACACGACCAGAAAGATTTAAGAAACCAATAATAGCTGATTTAAAATATTTACTGACTCAAGACTTGGAAGGTGCAGCCAGAGGGTTCCCCCCATACCTGAGAATGTTGCAGCTGTGCTATTTTATTCATTGGAGACACCAAAGATAGAAACAGGCACTGGATGCTGAAAACCCCCAGTGGAAGCCTGCTTACTGTACATGTTCTGCAAACCAGCTTTGAGAACAGTGTGCTGGCCTATTTTCACTGCCTCACTCACAGTGTGCTGAGTATCTTATTGGCTTCTTTTCTGTATACATTCCATGATTCTTCAGCATTTCTTTCATTATTATTTAAGGGAACATGAGGGGACTGTGTTAAGTAGACCATCGATTTTGATATTTATCTTTTTTCCTTGAAATATACACATCTTTAAGAGAAAAAAAAAGGATCATATTATAGGTCAGTGAAATATTCTTACATAATCAACATATTGGTTAGTAAAATCTTCTGATTTAATAAACATAAACAAAAAACCAGTCCTGTGACTTAGATCCATGTGCTTGCCATTGATTTTGCCAGAAGTCCACATGAGGAGATCCATTCCCTCAATACAGAGAGAACAAAGAAGTCCCAGCAGTCAGGTACACAATCAGTGAAAGAAACCCTAGACTGGAGTATTCACAGCTTCAAAATAATTACTTTTTCTTTTTTCTTTTTTTTTCTTTTTTTCTTAAATTTTTTAAATATGTGTCAGATTCAACTTGCACATGATGTAGGATTTAGCAAAAAATGAGTTGTGGTATTAGTGAGGAGTAATTAAGCTTATTTCTCTTGATAGTACACTGTAGAGACAAACAAGTGCAGGATATGTTTGCTGTGCATTCGGAAGGGTGACATCATTGGATGCTTCTCAGCAATGCTCCTCTGTGCTGAAAATGAGAGAATTCCATCAGGGTGTCTTACTCATAGCCTTTCATCTTGAAAATATTTCATATTAACATGAAATCTTCAATGTTGTTTCACCTACCATTTCTCTTGCGTAGAAAAAATGTACTTGGGAAGTGTAGCCCACTATTGATAAGGTTTCATCAAATATTTCACAAGTCATGGCTATTCTCAGAAATCTTCAGGGAAACTTATCCCACACTGGAAAATAAAAAAGTAAACAGATAAATAATGATTTTGTGTAGAGGACAGTTTACATTTCATTTCTTAACAATCCACCCTTACACAAATATTTACCCAAGCTTTAATCCAATAAGTAGTCTCATGACTGTTCTCCAGTGAAGCAGAGGGCCAGTACCAGGGGTGTCAAGCAATTGAGTGCAATCCAGTGTCTGACACCCCTAAAGTGTTTGTACTTATTGCTGTACAACAAACTTCATCCAGGATAAAATTCCCCAAGAACAAAAAGAAATGTGTCTTTATAAGAAAATACAGTTTTATGTTTTCTGGATAAAATCTCATGTGTGTTGGAAATGTTACTTGCTCTGGAGCCATTTTGCACTGTACCCTCAACACTCCAGCTGCTGTGCTTTAAATGACACTCATGTTCATACCACAGCTGGAAGCCCAACAATGCAAATATTACCAAAAAATAGAGAGATGAAATCTATGAATTGGCCTCTGCTTTTGCAGGTTCTAGATGAGACACAGGTCACTCAGACATAACAGAGTGACATAACTCAAAGACACAAATGATAAAGGTAATTTGGCACGTGTTATGCACCACAGCTTCCAACAAAATGCCTGAGCTCCCTACACAGAGCATGTCTTGAGATGCCAGGTAATGTGAAGGACCAGCAGAAGTCCAACTGGCCTTCTGACCAGGAAAAAGCTGCATAAGCTTTGGAGAACAGCACCAGAAGCAGGTGCTCCTGACACCCTGTTTCCCAGAGGTTCAGGGTCTGAGGAGTTGCTCTGATGAAGGCTGAAGCATCCTTTGTTCTGCTGCAGACAGAGAGGCTCTGGAACCAGAACTGGCAGGGCTGCACTAGCACAAACCCCTGTGCTGACTCTGGTTAAATTACATTGATTACTGCACTAAATATTCCATCACAAGTCAATTTCTATGAGCAGCAAGTGGCTAAAGAATACAGCATCAGCCCTTAACGTGTGTTAGGTCACACTCTAGAGCAACACAAGAAAGAAACAATAAAACACATTTATATATCACCAGTAAGACAATATCACTGTGCACTTCATAATGTTTCTGTATGCAGGATCTCCTGAGGATTGCTGTCCCCACCTGCTCCCTCTGGACAGGGATGCAGGGTGCTCTGTGGATTTTACAGACAGGGTCAGTGCTCACTCCAATGTCCTAAGACACTTTGTCAGGCCTAGTCTTGTCCTCTTTGCTCCAGTTCTTCTCATTGTCTCCTTTCAAGGGTTGTAACAGCCAGGACTAAATAAGACCATGTTCAATGCTTTCTACTGACTAGAAAAAGATAACGTCACCTCGTCATTGAACTTTTTAAATATCATATCTCAGGGAATTCTAAAATATATATTTTTTACCTATGAAATAAAATTTTCTCTACTGGAATGATAAATCCAAATAGAAGAATGATCTAAAGAATCGGATTTTTCCGTTAAAATCTGCTCAAAGGAATTATTTGATTCCCCTTTTCCTAATTGAATATGCTAATTGCCAACATATGGAGAAGTAAAATAGGTTTTATTCTCTTCAATGTTGCTCTTGGTGTAAGGAAAGCACTCCAACAAGATGATTTCCAGGCAAAATCAGTGAAGGATGTGACTTATGAATTAAAAAGAAACAAAAGTGTACACTGGTGCCTAGAAGAGGATAATTCCACACATAGACAAACAAATGCTCAGGAACTTCACTTGTGGAAGTTTAGTTCAGATCCAAGAAAGATTTGACAAAGCAGATGGGAGTGACTTTCCTAAACAATTTCATATATCTGGCTTCAGCTTTTCAGGTGACTGCAGAGACAGACAGAACTGCTTAAGAGCTAATCTATTGGACTCTACCTAAAAGGACACAGGTTCTTAGGCAATCTAAGTTTTTGGCATGGCATAGCTTTGAATTATTTCAGTTAGGTTACTAAAATTTTCAGGGCCACACTTTTTGTCTTACAGAAATATAAGATTGCTTTTCTTTGAGAAAAGTAAAAGGAAAAAGAAAAGGAAAGTATTTTTTTAAATCTCTACATTATTTTCTTCAATTGTAAAAAATGTTTTCCTTTGTAACTTAACACATACAAAAAATTTCTGTTGATTGAGAAATTGTTTATGAAAGAATGCAATTACTTTCTTGGCTGCTCACTTGGATTCCTTTTCTCTCTGGCATTGGTATAGGCTTTCCAGGAATTTGAAGATTTAGAGAATATAATTTTGTTTATGGGCTATTTCATTCAGTATTTCTGTTCATCGGTAAATCTTCCCTTTCAGTTTCCTGTGCCTACCATTAATCTCCAATGTACAGCACAGCAGAGAAGGTAGTTAAGCAGCTTACATGAAGGCTAACTGGCTGCATGAACAGTCTGGTGCTTCTTTGACAGCCTGACAAGCTTGCCTTCCAATTGAATATACAGGATTGTGGCTCATTTCTTAGCAATGCAGAAATTCTTCCCTTTCACCCTCTGAATATCAGTTTTGTCTAAAACAGCTTATTAAAAAAAAGATTAAAGACATTGGTTTTCAAACTCTTTTTTAAGCAACTTTCTGAAGCAACCTTCACCATGTGCCTGGAGATAAAATATAATCTGTTTTCAAATATTTCATATATTCACTTCATGCATTTTAAGCACTTGGACTATCCAAGTGCACTGCCCTCTGTGAGGAAGTGTGGTGTCAGCTGGATTCTGCATATGCTCCTCTATAATGTTTTCATGATAATGCTAATACACACTTCCTCCTTTTTGTCACAAGTAAGCTTCCAAATTCCTTCTCACAAATCTTAACAGACACTGTTTTCTTCAGAAGAGCAGAAATGGAAGAGATGTGAAAAATAAGCAGAGTAAGGATGACCTGTGACATTCCTGGAAAGGGTGAAAGCTTCACTTGTGGAAGCATGAAGGGTACATATATGAAAGCTTATATGACTCTTTTCATCAGCAACAAAAATTATGAAGATTTGTTTTCACCTTTCTTTAACCCTCTTGGCAATACTTGCAGGACTTTTCCACATTCCCCTTGCTACCTTCTCTCCTCCTGTGCCTTCCACGTGCTTGGCTGGACAAGCAGCAGCATATGCTGCAGCAGATTTACAGCTGCACATGTGCTGACTGTCCAAACATACATGTGGGCTTACTGGCCAGATGGCTGCTCCCTCCTGAAACAAGCAAATTACTGGATTACAAAGCCCCTTCCTTCAAGGAAATGCTGATTAGAACCATCTCTATCACCAGGAATTCATTCATATAAAATGAGTAGGAACTTCTAGTATTTGAGAAAATAAGTTTTTCAGACTTGGTTATGAATGGACAAAAACCTCCAGGGATGGCAACAACACACAGGCAGATGGAGAGTTTTTCTTTCCATCTCCTTTGTTAAAGATATGCCCAGATTTTTCATTGAACCATGAGACATGGGAAGGGTAGCTAAGTGGAGAGATGTCAGAAAACCTACCTGGATCTGAAGTAGCCTGAAGATTTTTCTATACAGTTGTGTAGTGGTTTGGCAGCTCTGCTTCTAAGAACATTCATCACACAAAGTTCTGAAGGCAAATTTTACCCAGAGGGACCAGAGAGAAGATACCTTCCCTCTTGATCAATCCACAGCAGAGGATTACATTTACTCTTCTGATTCAGACCTTGTTGGGCTTGGTGGGCTTAACTCTAATGGCAGTGGAAGATTTAAGCAGCATTACTAACAATGGTACTGTGAATAAAAATGTTCTGTTTAAAATGTCAATTTCTTGAAAACATTAATCCCCCTTATGTTATTCTAAATGTGCATAAGAAAAATCAGAGAGCAAGAATTTCTTAGGTTGCTAAAGAGGAGATGTAAATTCTGACTTTGCAGTGTTTGTTCTGATGAAGAGGAAAGGAATTTTTATGCCTGTCCTGACAGATGAGATGATCCCTTGCCTACCTTTAGACATCCATCATGCAGGCATTTACATCTAAGGTGGTCACTATCAACATCTTTACAGCTAATGGGAAGAAATAAGAGTGTAAAGGGTTTGCCTAAACTGTCCTATTTGTTTCTTTTAAGATGGTACAAACTGAGCCTTAGAATTTCATTTTTATCTCCATTGATTAGGAAAGTCACAAAAAATATATTTCAGCCATAAATAATTTTACGCTAGATACAAAAAAATTGGCAAAAATCAATATTTTAATAACAAAATATTAGCCAGATTATAATGAAATTTGAATGTATTTTTCATTAGGTTTTTGTTGTTGTTGTTGTTAGTTTGGTTTGGTTTTTTCCCCAGCAATTTTAATGTTTTTTTTTATACACAGACTGATTCTGGACATAATCAACATTAGCTAGAACATAGCACTTCCTAAGTAGGAAGAAGAAATTTATATTCTGGTGTTTTCTCTACTATCTTTCTTATACAGTATATTTACATCAAGGAAAAAAGAAAGCAAATTTAAGCTCTACCTGGGCTTAACCAAATCATCTATTCACCCCCAGTACTCATCTGTTATTCTCTGTACCTCTCTGTGGTCCCTGGCCAAAAGGAATCCCATTTTGATTTTAGGATGCTTTAATACAGCAATCTTTTGTATAGCATCTGTTTTCATCAGCTCGTTTGGCTTTTCTGCCTTGAGCACTTGGAAAGTGTCTGATGAATGAGCTGCCCAGTGGTGCAGTTTCATGGTCCCCCATCAGTGGGGAATCTTATTGGTGATTTCAGTGAGCTCACAAATTTAGAGGGGCTTAAGCCTCTGGAGAGTTATTGCTACAGCTCTAATAAGAAGGTGTTGATGGGCCTTTGGCAGAGTTTTACAAGGCTGACTCAAGGTTATCCGCTTTCTTTTCCACTGTACTTACAGCATATTATTTGTATTGCCATATTTTTGCTGCTGAAAAAATTATGGAGAATCTTTTTATACTCCAAAGGACAATGCCTAATCCTCCTCTGTGTTTTCCCCATTTTAGACTTTCAAGTAATTATTTTTTTCAGGCATCATGACGCACCTTGCTTATGTTCAGAACATTCTCCATAACTGCCCTTCTTAGAAGAAGAAAATATACTTCTGTTCCTCCTAACCTAGTCTTATCTTGATTTTATTACTGTAAATTAATTATGGGAGAATGATGAGTCATCATGACAAGGTGGCTATAGAAAATTACATTTATTCAAATTAATCTTACATGAAGATTCTCTTACACCACAATTTTTCTATGTCCCTTGATGGTTTAATATTTCTTCTCACTTTATTACCTGCAAGTTAAAATGTATTTATTCCTGTCATGTTTAAGAAGAAGTGCGTGCACACATGAAATATGAATATATGTATGCAAGCATAGATCATCAAGCATACAAGCACAATAAATTCTTTCTTTATATGAGTAGTTGAAAAGATACTCCAACAGTTGGATATCTGTAGGGGAATTTTATTTAGCTAAAGACAACTGACAAAGCAACTGCACTCTGT
The DNA here is from genome assembly GCF_023055355.1 of Agelaius tricolor. NCBI lineage: Eukaryota > Metazoa > Chordata > Aves > Passeriformes > Icteridae > Agelaius > Agelaius tricolor. Next base: position 10,064,645 of record NW_027269266.1, on the reverse strand, counting down.
TTTACTGTGTTTGTAACTGTCTGCCCACTTGTAATTGTCAATCATTTCATAAAACATCTTTGATCAGCCAAAGACATTGCCCCTGTGTTCCTCTGGAACTTGTAGAATGTAGCAGGTCATGTAGAAAAATATGAAATTAAATAATTGAAAATAGAGCTATTCAACTAAGAAATCATACATTGTATCACAGGAGTAACTTTTTTTTTTTTTTTTTTAAGCTACTGTGCAACAGCCTTAGGGGAAAAATAAATGGCTTTATATACTTTGAGGTAATTTGAATGTAATGAGGCAAGCTGATGGGGTGGGGGAGAGAGCTGTAGACTTTCCATGCAGCAGTCCTTTTGGAGGCATAAGATGCCACAGAAGGCAGATGCTTTTGTTTGAATTGCAGCATGTCATGCAGATGTACTCTGGGCTTTACCAAGTGTAATATCTGAAAGAGCTGTCAAAAGTAATAATCCAACCACAAAGCCAACTCTGTAATTTTAAAATATTTGCATGTTGCCACTGCTGCCTCATATGATGGCATTAGAAGAGCATGGAATTTGAATTCACTAAAGGTGTTCACATCCCCACAAAGTAGGGATTATTTCGTGTCGCAGTGGTAGGCTCCCAGAATGCCAAGTCATTTGCACTGCATGAACAGATTGCATAATTATCTGTTGACTTTCTTGAAAAGAGAGTTGGCAGTGCAGTGTGATTAGGTTTTCCAAAGCTGGCAAATGCATAGATGAGGAGGCAGACACATGAGGACCATATCAGTGAATTTTTTAATAATGAGCAGAACCTCTTGGGACAAGTTTTTTTTAACATAGGGATGAAACACCTCAAATGTGAGATATTCGTTTGGTTGATTTGACATGTGATGCTAAATTGAATGAATGTGAATGTGGGCTGGGACTACCATGTTGCTGAATAAGGTTGGAAAGGTATCCTACTAACAATCTTCTTGTATTACTGAAAAAAAATTATATTTTTTATAAATCTTTTGCTATTGCCATCAGAAAAATACGACTGAAATATTTTTAACTAAGGGTTGACAAATTACAAAGAATCTGTAATTCTACTTTTTAAGTAATTTTTTTTAATCTCTTCAGCAAGCCCTGAAGCCCTTTGTAGCTGTTTGTGCTATCTTTACCTGCTTTACAGAGTGATATTATTGGCATCTCAGCTGTGAGTTCACTTCTCATTCTTCTGTGGAGAGATTGCTGAAGATCTGCCACTGCACACTTGGCTGGATTCTCCACACCAAAATTCAGACTGAGGCTTAGCTTGAGTCTGTAGCTGCAATACACTCTGAGTAGACCCTCACTGTACTTTTCTACAGATATAATGTGAAATAGGGTAGATTGAGGGAAATGATAAGTAAATGAGCCTAATTGTACAACTTGATTTTAATCTTCCTCCTCAGTAATCTTCCAAACCCTAAATATTGGCAATAAATCTGGTCAGCAGAAGACCTTTGCAAGCACTTCCTTAGTGGAAGATCAGACTGGTTTGATGAGGATGGCCAATTAAAGGCTGAAGGAAAAAAATATTTTGCAATACATGGGTGGCATATGAAGGATGCTCTGTTATATCTGTTCTATGGCTTGGGCTGCTCACTTACATTTACACATCTGATTAAAGTTCCATAGTGCATTCTGGGAATCACAAATCTATAGTTTATGAAAAAATAAAATCATTTAGATGGGAGGTTCCAGAAAACAGTGCAGAGATACTTAGCTCCAGATCTATCACTCTATCACAGAAGGTACAAAGAGATTCCAGAGGTTAGTGAAATAGTCACACTGGATTGAAATTTAAGTCGAAAATTGGTTGACTTTTCTAGTTGGTTAGTAGAAAAAAATAGTAGAAAGGTATTCTTATGGCTGTGGAGTTTTGATCTAGAATTTTAAGCCATATTACAATATGTATGAATGTGTTCACACTAGGGAAATAATCTATATTTTTATGTTTAGTTTAGGTGGTTCTTAATTGTATCTATCATAGGTATGGAGTATCTTTCTTTTCCTTAACTTAATGAAAAGAAGTAAAGTAAAACTGTTAAAATATGACATCAGAAAAAAATCCTGCTTTAGATGTCCAGTTTTCTGAGAGCAAATACAGATTACATAGAAAATGAAAGTGCAAAAATTTAAAAATACCTTTAAATATTTTCCATCAAGTAAGTCTTTTATATGCTTACTGAATAATGTGAAGATGACAGATATTTTATAGATTAAAGATTGTGGAATTTTAAAATTCTGGCAGTGTATTTCCATAGGTATGTTTGAAAAATCTTTGAATCCTTTCAACCATTTTTCACTTCTGATTGGAGATCAGGTACTGCAAGGTGCATATGAAAGTAAGTAATTGATTCAGAAGGGAAATCAGAGGTTAAAACTGCAATTTTCTCCAAAGGAAACCTCCCATGTTTTGAATTTTTAGTAGCTGTCTGTGTGTTATTAACAACCGTACTTAGATTTGACAGGCAAGTAATAATGTGGTTATTCATCTCAAAGACAGTGGACCAGAATACATTTCTGGCTCTATAAATGCATTTTAAAAGCTGAAAGACAAATTTCATTACAATAAAGAATGGGGATTTGGTAAATGTAATCTTTGGGTTTTTATTGGTAGATAAATCTTTCTTTTCCTACAGTTGCTGTTTGGGTTTTAGAAAGTTTAATAAATAGAGTATGTAGTCCCCTATTTATTAGTAACACTAATATTTGAGAGCTGCAGGTGCTGCATCCATTTCAGAATGCATCTGTCAACCATCCTGCACACAGTGACACTGAACACAGCCCAGTTACACCAATTTGAACCTAGATCCACTGGAATGCAATTTCTTCCCTGAAAAAAATATTGTCCAGTCAAAACTAAAGATAAGACAAATGATGAAACCCTGTTCCCAGTAAAACCTACTGGAATTTGTCCATAGGTTTGTAGAGGTGCCCATGTAATGCCCCAGTGGGATATTTTGAAACATCAGACACACACTCAGGTGTATTGACTGTAGTTGGCATATTTTGTAGTGTGTATTTTCTTTACATGAATTTGATCCTTAGTTTTCAATAGCTAAGATTTTAAGTAATAAAAAATATTGCTTAATAAAAAAATATAAAAGGTATGTCAGTATATTTGCCTGCATTTCCTAAAGTAAGTCTGTCAGTCCTGTTATGTGTAGAAATGGCAAATAGAAATGAAGTGTTAGTACTTAGACATGGCCAGAAATAGTATTGTAAGATTTCAGCACTTCATTTATTACTACTAAAAATTTAAAGGCAGAATGTAAAACTTTTGGTCTTTTAAGCTCTTTGTTTTCTCAAGCATTATATTTTTAGATACCTTTTTCTGATGGTGCTGAACAGATATCTATTTTTTCACCAATTAGTTTGCCTGTAATTATTCTTGTTGCTTTTAATCAGAAAAAAGACTGTCACTTATGACATAAATATCTGTTAAAAAACCCAAATAATCTCATTTCTTTCGAAGTACTACATTCTTGAAATCATTAAATGTATGAGTTATGATAACAATAACTGAAATAATCGTAGTTTCACCTGACAAGATTGAAAAAGTCCAGACATAAAGCAAGTGTCCCATGTTCATATAACTTATAAAATAAAGGCAATTCCTTAGGAATGTAATTTAATAATGATATAAATGGCAACATAAAGTTGTGATCTAGTGAAAGCTGTCTCCTGCATGGTTCATAGCAAAAGAATATTTCTTCTTTTACAGCTGTCATTTTAAAATTGGTGTTCATAAAATATACACAGGAAAAAAAAAACCTTGGAATTTATTCTTTACTCTCCCCAGGGAGTGCTAAGTTCTGGTTCGTTGTCATAGTCTGCATGCTATCCTTTCAGCTGAGAAACTGTGTGATGAAGGCTTATCTTGTTTATGTGAAGTTCTGCCAGATTAAGCACATTGTTCACCCCAGTCTATGAAGGAAGTGAAGTGGAAGTTGTTCTCAGATTACAATAGGAATTGTGTGAAGTCCTAAAAGAGGTGAATACCTTCTAATTCTTTGGCCTTTTACATTAAAAAACAGCAATACCATGATGCATTTTTTGACATACAACATTGCTTCACTTTCCACATGTGTACCGGCTCTTCAATAGTGAGGAGAAAACAAATGGATATATGGGAGAGTGAATGGTAAATGGCAAAAGAAGCAAGAACAAAGTCATTGCAGGCACCTGACTGTCAGGTGGGAGCCAGGCACTGCCAGAGCTGTGGCCTGCAGAGGGTCATTAAAGAGCCTCTTTTGTTTCTGTTCACCCCAAGCTGCCAGGCCATCTGTAAATGTGACATGGCTGAAGCTGTGAGCTCTGGACCTTCTGGACCGACTTCTCTCATTCCCATGCTTGGTCCTTTTGTCTGAAATTTCTAAAATCCTTCTCCCTTCAGGAAAGAAAAGAAAAAATCGGCATCCCAGAGGTTCTATTGAAGACTTCATAAAATTTACAGAATCTTTTATCCTTGCCTTCTAAAGAACATTTCTGTAAATCATCTGAATTTTACCCTTTTTTAAGCTCAAAACCAAACACAAACCAGCTTATTAAGTAGTTTATTAAGTTGCTGCTTCAGATTTGCACTGGATTATACCATGAAGAAAGATTTTGTCATGTGATAACTATGGCTCTGGTAGATTTGTTGGACTCAATCCACCTTTGTGGGGTCTTATAATGGCATGAACCAACAGTAATGTTGTTAGGTTCTCTGTACTTGTCAACAAGAAGGCCAGAGAATTAATGGAATTAACTATATTTTCAATTTTAGGTCTTCCTTCTGATAATGCTAGTCTGGGATATTTCCTTTGTTATTGTCTTTATTACACAGGAATACCTCAAACAACAATTTTGGTTTATAAATCACAGTACTTTTAAGTATTGTGACAATAAATTCTGATTCAAAGCACATTTCAAAACAGAAACAGAGTTATGGACAGCAAGAACCTTTCAGAAAATGTGTCTCTTCTTTTTTTATCTCCTTACTGCAATTGGTCTCATCCTTTGTCTGAGCAATTGCTGGTTCAGGAGCTCCCCAACAAGTAAATTAAAAAGTTAAATACAGATTGTCTGCTTTTGTCTCATGAGCAGCAATGTTTGAGAACAAAAAAATAAAAATAAGAAGAAACTAGATATTAATAATATTGGAGACAAACTTCTCTAAGCTTTGGTTACCCCTTCATCTACACATTATAAAGCTTTGACAAACATGTGACCATCCCCACATATCTGTCTTACAGTTAAATCAAGAATTTCAAATTGAACACTACCAATCTGCCATCTTTCACAAGTACTCAACCCTCACAGAAACTAAATTTGTATGACACAGTCTCTCTTGAATCCCCCAAATCAGCTAATCTATAAGTAATACAGACAGAAGGCACAAAACACAGTTTATACCCTTTTATCCACCTGCTATCAAGTCAATGCACGTCTGTTATCTAACCTAAATTGTTGGCAGCAAAGTCAGAATGAGCTTTCTCACAGTGATTAGATGTCACTGCTGGCTCTGTCTTTAGCAGCATATGCTACTAGAATATATCTGTCCTATAAATTGGAAGACTTACTGTACCAGCTATCATTTTGTTGAATATCAGATGGATGGAGCTCTTTATTCACAAGGTCAGAATTACAAAATGAAATACAAAAAGGATGAAAAGATTCCTAATATCTGCCTAGCCAGCAGCCCATCTCATTTTGTATTTTTCTTTAGAAGTTCCCCAACATTAAGCTACTTAAACAAGGTATAATAAACTCCACAAGGAGAACTGATCTATCCATAAACTTTTACATACTAAAATATAGTGATCTATATTATCTTGCGTAGATTTATTCCATTTTTAAATATATCTATGCCAAAAGTGTGAGTTCTGTGTATCTCTTCAAATTTTTGAACAGCAAGAACATCTTGAAATTATTACATTTACAAGCTAGGTGGGTGTTTTCCAGAGTCACTTTTGCTGAGCAGTGCACAATGTGCTATTTCAAATTTTTATTGATTATTCCTCCTTCTTGTACTATGGGACAAATTGTAGTGGAACATCTGCTTTACTGTTTATAGCTCATTCATTATTTCCTCTAAGCTTTTCATCCATTACTTACCCTTAATAATTTTAAATAGCCCCCAATTTTCAATTTCTTTTGATGTAAATTATTCTCTATAGCTTTAATTTGTTTCTTGTCTTTGCTTCAATTTGATTCTTGCTATATATATTGAGTTCAGGTGTCTAGAGACATGTTCAAGCTGAAAATCTAAATTTATTTTATGTGGTGTCTTCTTAGCACTTTCATATTTGTTTCTATTATGTTATATTACACAGGAATTAATTTCTGACCACTTCTGCAACTTTAAATATTTTATTTGTCTGCCCTAAGTTTTTTCCCTCAAATGTTTACTTTTTTTTTTTTTGTATCAAACTTAGATATATAGTTATTATTTCTTCTACTTGTAGTAAAAAAATATCTTATATACTAGCATAACAATCTCTGAGCCAGCAGTCATTAAAGCCTGTAAAAACATAGGAATTGGCTGGTTCACTCATCTGCTCTTTAAAAAAGGCTGTGTTTATCTCATTTGCCACCATGTGCACCAAAGAATGCATAATTCCAGTTTTATATGCATTCCTTGAAAAATGGTGGCTAGGTTCTGGACACGACCCAACCTCTAAATCCTCAGTATGAAACAAAATTGAGATTCTGATACCTTTAATTAGGCTTTCAGTCAAGTCTTTCAAGGTTCTTTCCATTAAAAGAATAACACAGGTTTTGGAGTCTGGTGGCAATTTCTGAAGCATTACAGCTAATTATTGTTGGTGCAAGGCAAGTTCTTGATAGAAGACCAACTCATCACGAGTGCCAATTAATCTTTGTCACTGTCCTAGACCAGGAGAGAAAGGCAATTCTGGTACCAGAGAAGCTAAATAGCCCTCTGTTGATGAATGTCTGTTTTCATCTGCCTTATGAAAGTCCAGGATGTACAAGGTCCTAATTTAAATCACTGCAGCAGAAGGTATAAAGCTTGGTATCATAAACCCAGTATTTGTTTTCCTTTGTGCAGGGGCATTACTACAATGCAGTTGAGTGAAGACAAAAGAAAGGAGTTGGAGTGTGATATTAAAATTATTCATCCTACTGGCTGCAGGTATTTCTCCCAAAATAATAAAAAGGCAAGTTAAAATATTAGGAAATTCCTGATATGCTATACCCAATCTGAAACTAACATTGTTTCTATTACTACAACTGCTTTGTGTTCAATTTTTAATATAAAATCACAAAGAAAAAAAATAAAAAAAAAATTCTAACACACACACACAAGGGCAAGAGTTTTAAGCTTAATTCCAGAATTGAAGGTGCATAAATTCTTGTGTAAAGAAACAAACACCTATCAATTCTATGTCCAAATCCTAGAGGTATTCCTTTTCTCATCTGAGAAACTCACCACTGGACATAGTCCAGCAGATTACTTTATAGCATGACTCTCATGTTTCAAGAACAACCAAGAGAAGAAGCTCCCCTTTCTTTTTCATGTAGTCATTTGTTAGATATTTCCTCTAGTGATAGGGAATTTGGGAACATTTCTTTCCAAGGGAACATGCTACTCATAAGACTATAGATTTTTTTCCAGTGCACCTCTTATTGAGTGCCAAAAATTCCTGGACTGCTTGCAGAAACTATATAAACATTTTTGTTGTGTTCAAAAATACCTTCAACCTTTCTGCATTTTAGGGACTGATGCAAAGATTTTTGAAATGCACTCATAACTCTTCCAATTATTTCTGTGACCTTTTGACCACTTTCTTGGAATAGTTTGAGGGGACAATTAATCTGTGATCAAATAGATAAAATCCTAAAGTTTTCTGAAGCTACATACTGCTGTCTCAAACAAGAATGCTTTCTTCACTGAATTCAGTGGAGAATCCAGAAAAAGACCTGAGTTAATGAATGAAGACTGAGACCTGCACAGGGTGCTAGTACTGAACCTTTTGTAACTACTTGATTTTACTCTATTTTCCCTTCTCTGGTTTTGAAGTATTGAAGTCAGATATTATAGCATCTGTTTTTAATCAGGAGTATTTTTTACTATTTCCCACCTCCTGGCTACTTTAGCTGTTGTCCTTGCATGAGAATAAGGATAAGAAAGGATAAAATTCTTAAGAACCACTGTAAATAATATGTCAGAACCATAGCCACTCATCTGAGAATTGCAAATCTCCTGATCTTCCTCCTCTCTTATTTGTATTAAACTCACACTCATGAGGATTTAATTCCTTCATTAAACTTTCTTTCAAAAGGAATTTTTCAAATTTTCTTTGCTATGAACAAATAATACCACCCTGTTGCCTTATCCTCTGCCACTTTCGCTCAACACCCAGAACCATCAATACAAAAATCAATAGTTAATATATTGAATTGTTGGGAAAATCAAAAGCTTAGCAACATAACCCATGACAAGGTCAATCTTTCTCTCTCAGGCTACCAAACATACACAACCACTGGCCAGCACTGAGGACAAGGAGCACCTTTGGGTGCTGCCAGGCTGCCGTGGTGCTTGGCCACAGTGTACATGTCAACACACAGAGCACAGTGTGCAGGATAAACACGCACACGTGATGGTGCAGGCACCCGTCCCAACCTGGGCTTTGCCACTGCACTCCTTCACTGCCTAGGAGAGCATGACTTTACAGATGATAAAATGTAATGGTTTTTTTTCCTCTAGCAATATTTGATCTTAATGCTTCTTTTTAGATATGTCTTGGGCTGGAAAATGTGATTTTCTGGAAGCAGCACAATTACAGAGACATGCAGGTTTGGGTCTTCAAAACCACTTCTCAGCCACTTGCTTTACAGGAACCTTTTTACTGGTATTTTGAGACTCTCAGTTTTTCAAAGAATCTTGGATGGACGTTAGGTACCCTAAGCAAAAAGCAGTTCATCCCTTTACCAGGAGCAAATACTTCCAGCAGAAAAAGATTTGAAGCCACAGATGAACTTCTCTGTGAGCACTTCCAAAATTGTGTTTTTATTAATGTCTTTCATCTCAGCTGACAGGATAATTAATCATAATTATAAAGATAACCTCAGTTCGTGAAGCTTGCTCTGAAATAGAGTAGTGAAATTAATTTCTAGATGGCCTTTGTATATACAGCAGGGTTTTCAACACTTGTGAGAGAAAATGCCTCCACTGAACACAAACATTGAAAATGACACACTCCTCTTTTCTCTGGCTAAAAAAGAAATTGGACCAAATAAACAAAATACAGGTCAGATTTTCAGCTGCATAATTTTGAGAATGCCAGCAGTAAGTGACTGTGCTGAAGAGCTATATAAATATGCATATATCGTGGCAGCATGTATATCTTTCTAGAAATTTTGTCAAATACTTACTATACTATCCAACAGGTACAAGGAATTTATTATCAGAATAGGTTTTAGAGAACAGAAACGTCTCTGTGTGCATAGGATTTACCTGCTACTGGCTTTGTATCCAGGGCAGAATGTCATAAAAGCAGCTCATTAACACTGAGCTTTTTCAGGTCCCAGAACTGGGACTGCAGCCTTCACAGATGCTCTGCTCAAGGCAGGCTCTCTTTATGATAAATGCAGAGAAACATGCATTTTAAAGGTGTAATTCATCTGGCTTGTTTAAAGCAGTCACTTTAAGATGTGATGAATCATACCTTAGACTCCATTGGCAGTACTAATGAAAATTCCTTAGCTGTAAAGGATGTCTGTGCTGACTGACTGAGACAAATTGAGCCCAAGAAGCTTAATATGGTGTAATCATTATGGTTTCCATTAGGAATTTTGCAAAGCCTTGTTGTATACATATGGGCAATTATGTTTTTTGAGAATTAAGGCACCTAAAATTAATAGGCTTTCTCAAAATCTGGGAACCTTGACTTTTCAGTGAAGGATAGGCAGGAATCAGAATGAAAGCAGGTGTCTTTTGGTAATATTGGTTTTAATTTCTCTGTGTGTCAGCTGTTACATATATAAATTGTAAATTATAATATTAATCTTATTATGACCTGGTTTGTCTTTCTTCATTCAGATTTATAAAGTGCTTGCTAAATGCAAGAGGATACAAATGCCAAGCATTATTAGCTGTGTTATTCCTCTTTATTACTGTCACCTACTTATATGTATTTTCAACTCAGTTTAAATTTTCACCCCCAGGTCGTATTTCCTTTCTGACTACATTAGATATTTAACTGTCCATCACTGTGCCTTGAGCCCTCTGAATTTTCACATCAGTACATTTGTGATTCAGAACATATCCCACAATGCCCTTTTCCACTCTATATTGAATGTGCTTTCCATATGCTATTAAAGATTCAGCATCACAAGCTATCATTTTATTAATTTTAAGACACTTTTTTTATCAACAGATGAACAATCATGATGATTAAAAATGCTTCTCCTCTCAAGGGCTTGTACAGTATTTTGCATTCTCTGGCATGTTGATTAGTCATGTTGATTGAAAATGAGTGAAAAACAGAGACAACTTATTAGCCAGTTTAGTTAGCTGCTACTTACATTAATGAAAACGTCTGGATGCGTGCCCATTAAGGGTACTTGGGAGATCAGAGGTTGAGAAGTGATTCCTTTGCTTCTCTCTGCTGACAGCTTGGGAAGGATGATACCCAGGAATGGCTGTTGAGGCAGACACAGCCTCCAGAGGGAAATGCTGCTGCTCTGGAGCCCAGGCCAAAGCAGACACCCTGAGAGCAGGGCAGCCAGGCTGGGTGGGTGTCTGCAGGCACCCTCTGAATGCTGGCACTGCAGGTGCTGCTTTGGCAGCAGAAATATTTATCAGCAGAAGCAGAAGCAGCAGCTCCTCTCCTGCCACTGCTAACAATACAAGGCTTGCTTTCATTGCCACAGAGGCACTGATGGAAATAAGGGAGGGCATGGAGCTGGCTTTCTGAAGGAGAGCTTTGGGCTTTTTCTTCACTATTTATTTATTTATGGGGCCAACTCAGAGTGCCTTTAAATAAGCAAAGTAGTTACTTACATATATGTATTTCATTTCAGCTGATGACAGGGAGCTTTGGTCTGAGCACCAACCCCACTCTCCCAGCTGTGTACAGCTTGGAGGATGCACTGGTGGCCCGTGGTGGGGGAGGCAGAGACAGGGCAGAGGAAATGTTGCCAAGGTTCTTCAACGTTTGGAATTGCAAGGAAAAAAGCAGTAAAGTGATTTGCCCAAGGTGATGCAGTAAGTGCCAGGAACTGAATCCAGATCCTCTGAGTCACAGCCCAATGCCTTAATCAGCTGACCATGTTTCCAAGCATTTGGCTTTACAAAATCATTTGGCCTGATTTACTGGCAAAGTCATACGATAGTGAATTTTCCCACTACAAAAAGTCAATGACCTAAAAAAAAAAAAAAAGAAGAAGGCATAGCTTTGCTTTTTTTTTTTCCCTATTAACTGGAAATGTATCATACCTGAGCAATACTGTAAAATAAATGCTGAAAAGAAAGAAAGACAATAGAAACCAGGAAACCAGGATTACTGGTAATTTGTTATAAGGAACTGTGCATAGAATAAAAATCAAGGATCTGACCATCAAAAAAACCACGTTACTTGTTACTTGCCTGCTGCTGCTTGGATAATGAGAAAGGGTTAAGAAAGAGTTTAGAGGAGTTTCCCCATGATTCTTAAACCACTGATTCTCCACTTTGTTTCTCCATTTTCCTTCATTCTTTCTGAGCAAATAAACCAGATTTGATCCTGACCTTGCTGTACATGTGGAATCCACCAGAATTTCTTAGGTATTTAATAATATATACTCTGTAATGTCCTTCTATCATGCTATTTTATTTTTTTTCTATTCATTCACATTTTGATTTTTTTAATACATATATATATTAAATATAAATTTCTTCCACTCTTGTGGACTTTGGCCAGGTAGACAAATGTTACCCCTTTCTCATACTTAGAGTTAATGCTGGCTTACTGAACAAGTCAGTGCATATCTGTGGGTTTAAACACAGATCTGCTGAATTAGCACTGGAAAATTCAAATAGTTTCCATTTGTTTCTACTTGCTGTCCCAGTAGGAAAATGGATATTTTACTGCAACTGTGAAAAGCAAGATGAACTATGCTTTTCAGTGCCTAAACTGAGGAGAGCTACTCAGTACATAGTTTTCCTTCACAACCCAGTGAAGGAAAGCCTTATTTTTACAGCATAACAGCCCAAAAGTTGCATCAAAGAGATTCTTCTAGAGGGGCACTATATCAAAGCCTTCTGCCCTGCAGGTTTTCTCCCTTATGAATGGTGGTGGTGAGCTCCAGAGAGGAGCTGCTGCCTGGAGAGGAATCTCACTCATACTGCATGTCACTGGTGTGCAGCACAGGTGCATTGCAATTTCAATCATTGAACTTCATATTCTTTTCAGCAGGGGAGAAAATTTCTGTCATGACATTCATAGGCATCTTTTGGGATACTTGTGTTTGCCATTCTTTAGTTAGATTGATGGACAGGAACTAGCACATAGGAAAACAGGAAAAAAAAGAACCCTCTCTTTGTGGCATTCTGTTGAGAAGTCACCAGTATATAAACACAGCACATGTCCACCAGCTCATAACATGTATTATTTCATTGTCTCATCTGCTCATTGTATTTACTAAAACATCTACTGTGCAAAGTGTTTAAGGCTATAAGTGTAGTGTCCTTGTGCTCAGACAGCATTCAGCTTCTGAGATCCTGCTAAAAGCCTCATCCAGGCAGAGAAAACACAAACAGCAGCAACCCAGAATACAGAAGTGGAGTGAGTAATTGTCTCCTTAGCTGTGGCTAAGGTGGTTGATACAGCTCCTGGAGAAGAAGATAGCTAAGCATCAACTAGAGAGATTAAATTTTCTTTTTCTCCTTTCTTTTAAGAAGTAAGCTTATCCAACAGGCAACTATCAGGCCAGGTGATTAACAATAAATAACCCTGCTTTTTCAAGTAAGCTTGCACATATTGAACCTCTTGTGTACAGAGTACCCTAAAATCCTAATGGAAATACTTCATCTGTCTATTGGTGGTTAAAGGAAAGTTCACAGGATTTACAGAGTTAGAAAAAACCCAATGTGATGGGAGAGTTTTATGATTTAGATGTATACACAAATCCCTAAACTGAGCTAGAAAAAGCTTTGGATAATTTTGAACATACCTAATGTGATCAGGGGGGAGGAGAATGACAAGATGCTCTATTTCAGACAAGAGAATGTCTTTTTTTATTAGATTTTGAGTGATTAAAAGTCCAGTATAATAAAACACTATGAAATGAAGGATAAAGCAAGCTGGAGGTACTTTGAGGAAAAAGAGCTTCAGATCCACCTCTGATAGAAGAGAATGGAATAATAACCCTGTGTCATCTGCTTGTATCAAACCAGGATTTTCTGTAGGTTTAAAAAAACTGAAAGGAAAAAATATTCAGGAAGATCTTTATACTTTTATTGTCTTGCACTGCATGGCAGCACACAAGAGAATACAAAGAGAAGTGGGCCAAAAGCCATATTCATGTAATCCTGAGTTAGCAGGCAGTACATCAAATTTATACCTAAAGAATATGCTCCTCTGATAACAATAAAAAAGTGTGTTGTAAATTAGCATGAATATTAAGCATGATAAGATAAAAACACATGTCATTTCAGAGTACAAAAATATCATTGTCTAATTTCCGCTGAAATGTGTCATAGACATGCCTTTTATTCAGCATTTTGAAATAAAAATGGATAATATTACACTTCTCAATAGTATAGTTATGCAATTCAATGGGGGATGAAATGTCATGATTTAATAAATAGGATAAAGATTAGTAAAATAATCTAATCACTGTTCTCTCTTTTTTCAGTCATCACTGGGGATGGAAAAGAGCGGGAGAGGAAGATTAATTTGAGGCTTTCTGCAGATATGGGTCAGTAGTCCACAGCTTTCCTGTTTTTTGTAAGTGCTAACATGCTTCAGCACAGAGAAGTTCACTGAGAATGAGGCAGTGATTGTAAATGAACCATTCACTTCCCTGAGCAAGCAGCAGTGGGGGTGTTTGTCTCCTTGCACCCAGACATGGTCAGGTCTGCTCTGCCCCCAAGGAGTGCAGAGGGTGCTTCTGTGGTGGCTGCAAACAGGTAGTCTTGAGTCAATTCTTTGTCTTGGATGCTCTGCCTGGATTTAGCCATATTTAGAACTAGCTTTGAGATGACCTTTGCAGTCTTATCCTGCATGTGCTCTTACGAGGTCTGGATGGTCTGTTCTCCCTCTCTCATATTGCTCCACAGCCATTTCACACAGCCACAGTCAGACAGAGAGGAAGAAGCCTGATCTGGGACTCATTTCAAGCTCAAGCTCTCAGATATTTCCTAGGTGTCTGCTTACATGCATTTAAGTCCTGCTTTGGAGCTACAGCCCTCCCATTGACCCCCAAATTCTTGGAGGTCCATACTTTAGTAAGCTGTGGTAAGTGGGGCTGTGCAAGGCTCTGTCTCACTGTGCATTTTCTCAGAGGAACATGTTGTCTGAACGCCTACACCCCTACTCCAGGCACTCGGCATGTTGGATTAATTACAGGCATATGATGGCACCCAGATGAGTCAGAGATTTCAGCAGCCACATACAATCCCTTCTACTGTCATGCAGTGGGGAGGCAGAGCCTGGCTCTGATCTCTCAGCAGTTTTGGCCTGCCCTGTGCTGTACCTGACTCCCCCATGAGCTCCATGTGGAGAGTCAGATACACCAAGTACCAGAGTGCTCCTGCATGAACTGCTGTTAACAGACAGCATTTTTCCTACCTAAAAAAATATGCCTGTAGCTGGTCTCTTCACACTTCTCTCCACACACATATTTTGAGGTTTTCATCAGTTATTCACTCTGCAGCCTCAGGTTGCCATCAAGTCTGGAAGTCACTGCACAGTCTAGGTGCTTGTGAATTTATCATGTTACCTTTTTAGCCTCTGGCCTAAAGATTAAAAGCTCCTTCTGGGTTCACTTCAGTCCTAACAATGTAGCTGCATGATACATTTCTGTTCTGGCTCTGTCAGCAGTGATGACAGGGACTTACGAGGGCAGGGTGCTGAGTCATAAAATGCATCTAGAGCAAATTCAGCTCTTAGGAGAAAAACTAGGCTGGGCATAGAAAAAATGTTCTGTTTGAAATTTGGGTAAAAAGTCATTGTCATTACAAATTCCCTAAATTAATGTAGAGATGGTTTTTTTAGAAAGTAATAGCTGTAACTGAGCTGCAGGCACTCCAGACCTCTCTGGGTACAATTTTGATGGGAGATCAAAAGAGCTGCATTATTTATTCCTAGTAAGTGTTATTCCTTAACATTCATCACAACCAGACCCAGGAGTATGCAAAGCAAGCCACCTGTTTTTCCTGTCTAATATGCCATGCTTATAAATCACTTACTGAAAAAAAAAAAAAAATAATAATAGTGCTAATTGCTATAACAGCCTGACCTGTGCTGCACTTCCTGAGCAGAATCTGCGGCCCTGTGAGGTGTCAACCAAGGAAGGAGAATGCTGTGACAGAAAAGCCAGAGGCAGCAAGTTATGAAGCAATTTGGAGAAAGAGCAGGCAAAAGGAAAGGTAAAAAGGCTATGGCTCTGCTGGTGCCATTGCCTGCAGCAATGGGTTGGAAACCCAGGTCATCCCCTGCTGTCAGTGAAAAAGAAAGGAAAGTTTCCAGTAAGACACGAGGGAGGACAAAGCAGCAGTAACTGACCACAGTTTTTGGGGTTTGCCATCCCCATTCTCCACTCCCTCATCAATTTCCCTCTGATTGTCCACTCTTGGCCAGGAAGCCAAGCAATGCTTCAGCCCTCCATCTCCAAGGTGGCAAAATTCAGTTTAGCCCACACTGCTTGAGAGCCTTCAGGCAGCTCTGACGTTCATTCATGTGATGTTTAAAAGCCTGAACAATCATCTGACACTGTCAGAGCAAGTGCAGATGAGTTGACTCCCTGAGGCAACCCAAAACAATGTTTGCTGAGTCTCAAAAGCTGTTTACCATGAAAACATAGAACTGCTCCATGGAAATCTGGGGCTGTGCCTTGCATCACATGAGCACTATGTCAATGTTGCTGCTTTTTTCCCTGTTTAATCTGTTGCACTTATAAATCATTTACTGAATAAAGGTTCCTAGATGGAACAACTGTGATGTTTGCAATATCAGCAAAGATCTCTACTGGACTGCCTGGGCAGAATCCACGGTCCAGTGAGGTATGCAACAAAGGAAGGTGCACGATGCCATAGAAGTCAACAATATGTATGAATGATTTATCTGCCTTTCATATAATGGAGTTTAAAAAGCTTGGAACTAATTTATATAAAGCTCAGAAAACCTTTGTGCTAGACTGAAAAAATTGGTGGGAATGTTTAGATCGATGCTAGATGAGCTGTTGACTTTAGTAAAATTATTGATGAGATTTTCTCCATGTGAAGTTTGGGATCCAAATCAAACAGTGCAAGTTTTGCATTAAATATTGATGTTCTGGGCCTCACGTGGCAAAGTTGGAAGAGAAGAATAAATTAAGGTCCTTGACTTTTCACCCTCTCCACTCCAGCCTAACTCACAGGATTTATGTTTTTGGAACTTTACTCCTCTTTCTTCCCCAATTTGTATAAAGGATCTGCATCTGGCCTTCATCCCACCCTGATACTCTGTGTAGCAATTAGAAACCCTGGGAAGGGAAGGAATAATGTTTCTCCTCTGTGTAATCAGTGAATTTTGGGAGATGTGATGTTTCCTGCATTCCCTCCTGCAGAGCAGGCCCTTCAAACCTGCTTTGTGTGCTGAGGCACAGCTGAGCTGTGCAGCATCTATTTAATGACAGCTCTGCAAGGGCATCTTCTCTGGGGTTCACCCAAGGGGTGGTGCTCCTGAGGATGCCAATTGCATATGTCACTATTCAGCTGGTTTCAAGCATCTGGGTTTTCACCAGAAACTTCAAAGAATGCAAATATTTCTTTTCAGATGAGTCATCCCAGAGGATTGCCCATGGTGGGCAGGGAGAAGGAGATCCTGCAAACATGTTAGGAAGGACTTCAAAGGTTCTCTCCACCTGGTGGGCAGTGACACCTCAGCTCTGTTTGAGGCCTCCAGGGGCTCACATCAGCAGTGACACAGACCTGTTTGCTTCAGAAGGGATGATCTGTAAGCCCGGCCCTTGGCTGGACTGTTGGCTGTGAAGTTGAGAAAAGACCCTGCAGCCTGGATGTGAAGTCCTGCACTTCCCTGCACAGACTGGGGAATTCTTTAGTGATCCAGTCCTGTGTATTCCCCTTTTGTTTTCCTTGTGAGTCTTCAGCCTAAAACAATAAGGCAGTTTCCAACAATAAGGGGATTTTCAGCTCTCTGAACTTAGTCATTTCCTATTACTCAAAAGAAGAAAATGTAAAAAAGTTCCAATTTAGAAAGTCTTTGGCTGGTGGTCCAGGCAACATTTATGCATCTGTTTTCACAAAGTTCTAAACTTTAGAACAGCAGGGGTGTTGTCTCTCTGTGAAAATAACATGATATTTTAGAAAAATTGTTCGAACTGGATAGAAAATAACTTTAAACATCACATAATTTGCAGTGGACATTTGTGTTTCCATGGCAACAGAGAATGCTGTCCTCATTTTATTTTGTCTTGCAGGATATTATAGGAAAGCCTTTTGAACAGTTTCAGTCTTTGGCTTTTTGTTACAAATTACCCAAATGTGCAAGAATCCTGATTCAGAGGCTATATGGACTGAAATTTTGAGTATTAAGCATGTGTTTAACTAAGAATTTTTATTAATACTGTGACTTATATTAACTTCAATTTATCTCTGTCTCAGTGTTGAAAATTTCAGTTAAAGAATAAACTTTCAAAATTGAGAAATAGAAGTGATATTTATCATAGGATACAGATACCAAATATGTGTAGATCTTACTGACATATGAATTGTCTCAATTTTGCTGGAAAAGAGATTCTTGTTAATTGGACTTACGCATATGTGCAAAAGTTCTTGTGGAAAATGCTTCAAGCTTTTTATCATGATGGATTTTTAGGGAACATCTTTCTCCCCATAGTTTCAATATATTGCTTCATGATCAGTTTTACTCAATGTTCTGCATGTTACTTTATAACATTATTTTATTAAATATCTAGTAGTGTTGTGTTACAGTGTTTGGCTTGGGACATTGTCTTGCCCTGATCTCAATACCCATTTCAAGTGAAACAAAACCATCTTTTGAGAATGTCATGTAATCATAAGATCATTTAGGCTGGAAAGAATTTCAGGAGGCCATCTGGGCCAACTGGCCTGTCTAAGCAGGACAAACTTTACTTTTTCAAGTTCACAAGGTCTCTTGTGAACATTTCCAGCTGAGTTTTGCACACCTCTACCCCTGAATACCACGCAGCATTTCAAACAATGAATATCATGTTACAGCTTGGAGAATAATTACTCTTGCCTGTTTGCCTTTCCTTACACTGGCATCCAATGTGGTCATCCATTTTTGAAGGCAATTGCAGAGATTGGTGAGAAATATGCATTTAAACAACCTCTGAACTACTGAAATTAGATGCCATTTTGAGCACCTTTTGCATCTTTTACACTGAGTCCTTCAGAAAGCATTCTCTCACTGCGAGGAATGGCAACATTGCACATCATTCATGCAGGTCCCTCTCTATCAACCTCTTTATCTGGAATGAGTCTAAAAAATGGGAATTCTTTATTTTTAGCAATATTTTTTGGACATCTTAGAACTTCACGTCTCAGCTTATCTTGGTTCTACCTTGATTTCCTTCAGTTCACTTCTGTAAATCAGCAAACTCCTCCTTCCTACCAAAATGATGAAGCAAAACTAAACATTTTCCAGTCGAATGCTTTTAGATACTTGTTGTTCAGAAAATGTCTTGTTAGGTATACTAATTATTAATTAAATCTTCTGGAAGAAAAAAATACTCTTTCATTTGAGAGGTTTGTTCTATACTTATAGAAAAACAAAGTATAAAATCTTACTTTATACTTTTTAAAATCTTTCCCCAGATAGAGTTCTGTAAACTTCAGGCAACAGAAAATATTTTAAAACTCTCCTTCTGAAACTGCAAAAGCAGAAGCAGTCACCACAATTACAGAAATCAGAAGATGAAGCAGGATTAGCATATTACAACTTGCCTGATTGCTTTTTCCTACATATGCCAAAACAAGATTAGAACACCTGATTCAAGGGTGTCCGAAAGAGAAACTTTTTCCATGTCATTTTCTTATCATATGATTCCTACAAAACACATGTCCTAAAACAATAACAAACATTCTTTTATGGTTCTAAGCAGTCCTTGTTCTTTAATCAGATGATAGTTTTTTTGATCTAGATGTCCTGAACCTAAATAGTTCCAGTGTTTTCCTTTTTACAATTACAGCAAATTCCATAAGGAGCTGTGTGCTATTGTGGGCATGGATAATAAGGAAATACAAAAAATTAGGTGGATTGCTTAAGTTGAGAAGAAGTTCAGAGTTAATGTTTATACTAAATTGCCTTTAACTTGTGCTGAGAGTGTAAGGTAAAGCACTACAGCAAGTATTACTTCCATATGCATTTTTAATTATCTCATTTATTTAGTATTGTTTTGTCTCATATTCAGAGCAGAAAATTGTTTACAAGTTGATGAATAAAGAGATGCTGAAACACAACAACCACTTTTGTAACAAAACTAGATGCTTTGGGAATGGGAAAGCCAAATAATAATGTGAAAACATGATGGTCCAAGGAAAGGCTTCCTCCACTCTTAATTTCTTGAGCCAATTAATATGATTTTATTAATTATCAAAAATTGAGTAGTTTTCTTAAACCCATGAACAAAGTAAAGTTAAATTCAATTTTTGGCCTACAGTACACAGTACATTTTTTAATCATATAGTAACTGCACTAATGATGAGTACACAGAAGTACTCATCATTAGTGCAGTTACTATATGATTAAAAAATAAAAACTCATAAATAGAAAAAGAATGTGAATTTTCTATGTAAGTAGAAAAAGAAATAGAAACCTACATCCAAGAGAGAAAGCTTTTTCCAGAGTGGGAACTGCCTGTGGCATATTTCATTTTGTAATGCTATTTGTAATAAGAACTTGTTCCTAATTCAATGTTAGGTGCGATTACCTTAGAAATAACAAATATTATGCAATGCACACACTTCACATACAACATAAAAATACATATGCAAAGGAGGATAGGTATAGAAAAATAAAAAGAATTCAAATTTAAAAATTGCTATTTCACCCTGTTGAGCAGATTCTCTACATAATTTTCCTTTGGGCATAATCCATGAAAGCAAACATAGTCTCAAATATTTCAGTTTTCTTTCATACACCAGGATTAATCATTTAAACATACCAGGGAAAAAAATATATGAGTTAAAATATGTTACTTTTCAGAATTCTAAGTCACAGAACGAAGTATTTCCCACTGAAGAGAAAGGAGATTCTTAACAGGGGACTAATTTAATCTGAAGCATTTTGTCAAAGTTGTTTTTCTAAGTACACCATAAAATTAGGACAGAGAAAATCAACACTTTCTGAGAGCAATTTGAAGATGAATAATGAAGTCTGGTGGAATTATTCACCTTCTAGAAGTATCTACCTTTCTCCATATTGTAGAGAGTGATAGAGGAAAGTTAGGAAGGTGACTTGAGGAGAGATGACCCTCCAAGAGGTGGTAGATCAGGTTTAATCTGTGATTGTCGTATTTGTTCTCATGTCTTATGAGTCTGTACTTCTAAGACAGAAAGCTGGTGAAAAGCAAAATGAAAAGTTAAAAATTAATGAAGTTTTTTAAAAGTTGTTTGTGGCATAAACAAAATACTGTACAGCAAGAGCAGTCAGGGTTTTACAGCTGCTTCTCAGAAAACCAGAATATCCTTGTACCCTTGTGTAATGGTCCTTCATAGTGCCATTCACTGTCACATAGTCTATACAGACTTTCATACAGCATTAAGAAATGTTAAAACACCTTTTCCCTCCCACACTGTGCATGAATCCTCCCCCAGTCCATGCTTGTTTAGAGTACATTTTTATAGCAAAGATGCAAGCTCAATAACATGCAGTGATTTATCTTGGGAATACAAGCTCAAGCATAACTGAAATGAAAGCAATACGGCAGGAGAATAAGGGATCTGGACCATCTGGGTGAAAATATGTGGCTTTGAAAAATGTTTAGAGGAAAGAAAATTGACACATATCTGGAAGTGAAAAGCTCTGAATTCAACTGAGAGTTTTGTCACTCAGTTACTGATTGACTTTATTCATGGCACTGATGATTACTTTTCAGAGTCACATGGTGCCCACCTCTTTACAGTCAAGAAACCAGGGAAATGGGCTAAAACTTGGTTTGCCCATCTGAGGATGATGTGTTATCAACAACAATTTAATAGATGTGAAACAAGAGCTAATGGATTCTTTGGTTACCTTTGCCTTACAAGAAGTCATTTAGACATTTTTTTCAACTAGCAATAATGTTACAGTACCACTTCCCTTGCTCAGCTATGCAATTTTGATCATGATATGAACATAATAATAAAAATAATAACCATCTGCCCGAAACTCAGGAACATTATTCCCATTCAATATTCACTCAACTGTATAAAAAGGCTTTTTTTCCTTGTTTAGTGTTAACAATTTTCATATTCTTGCTCAGATAAACATAAAGTGGAAGATGAATTGCTAGTGTTTGCAAACAAGGTTAAAGGCTTTCCAGTGCTGAAACAAAAGACAGGCTTTTGTGTCTCGTTGGAAAGGAAAAGCGGAACAGATTTGTTGCTAAAACAATAAAAGTTTATTCTTCTCTCCATTCTGGTTTTTATGGTTTGTTATTGCACTGAAACTCATCCAGTACTTACCAGGTGATAAAAAGGACAAACAAAACTCTACTTTACTGGAAAACTGTGAAGCTTTGTTGTCATAGCTGACATCAAATAAACCTGCAAAGTGGGATATTGTTAGAGTCCCTCTGAAGAAAAGCAAAACCCAGAGTCTTCCTAACAAGTGAAAAATATTAGATTGGTATTGTTCAAAATTCTAAGCTGAATTCTGATAGAATATATGCTGAACTTCTGAGAAACTCACATGAAAGTCAGTAAAATTGCAGCACTCTTTGTCTATAAACAAGGACTGCCCAAAGGCACCTCAGAAGGTACTGAAACACGGGACCCCACCAAGGGCTGGAAACAGAGTTCTCTGCTTTTCAAAGCAGCCTCTTCATTTGCAAGTCAAGCAGTTATCATGTGGTTAAACACTTGCTGTCAGCAACTAATGTATCAGGAGTGTCAGGTCACATAGTTTACTCACTCTGCAGTGCACAGTTAACATGCTTTCACTTCACCCCTGAGTCAACTACGTCTGTTTATGATGTGTTTAAAATTATCAATATTTTAAATTCTCTAATATTTCTTTTGAAATATTAGAGAATCATTCACTTGATTCAAAATTATCTTCAAAATATCCAGGAGCTGCTCACCTCACCATGAGTGACAGCAGAGCCCTCCCCAGCACACGGATGAGACAAAGACAAGGAAAACCCAGATTTTTTGCTTCCCAATCCTATTCTCCAGCACCACTCCGAACAGTTGATCTTCCCAGGACTAAAAATCATCTTGTGGGAAGACACATGGTAAATTTATCAAAGTCCATCCCAGATGTATGCAGTAACTCAAGCTAGAGTAAAAAAAAAAAATAAATCCCACCCTTAGATAAGGTGGATTTTAATTAGAAAGCCCTAAGACTTACTTTACATCTCTAAAACACTATGTCTTAGCAGAAAATCTAAGGTAAGGAAAATTGCAGTAGAAGAAAGTAGAAACTGTTTTCAGAAGGCAGCCTAAGACAGGCTAATGAAAATTCATGTGGCCTTCTTCAAGTTTTTGATACCAGTGAAAGCTGAGCAGAATTTCACAGCCCAAATAAAAAGCCACAAAATGAGTATCGTGCCTGAGGGAGTTCCCTGCTCCAAATACCAAAGACTCTCTGAAAACAATAAGTGTGAAGCTATACCTAGGTTTTACTGAAAATAAACAGTTACACACCACCACTTCCTCCCTCCTCTTGTGTTCCACAAAATCCCAAGTACTAGCTAAGCATATGTAGACTCACACTGCTCCCAAAATGCAAAAAATGCAAAAGAGGAGGAGGCATCCCACATAGCTGAGAATTCAGTAAAAGAGTCAGAAATGTGGAGAAAGACATAAAAGAAGAAGAAGAAGAGGAAGAAGAAGAGGAAGAAGAAGAAGAAGAAGAAGAAGAAGAAGAAGAAGAAGAAGAAGAAGAAGAAGAAGAAGAAGAAGAAGAAGAAGAAACAAGGGGATCTCCTTGGATTTTCTCTGGCCCCGCATTAGGCTGGGGAGTCCTGCATTGCCATGAAGGCTGAGAAGAAAGGAGAGCAGGAGAAGAGCAGGAGAAGAGCAGCTTCTCTTCTCTCCTGGGATCTTTGGAGCTCAGTGCTGGCACCCAGCCCAGCCAGACCTAGAGCTGCAGCACCCTGAGCACAGAGCCTGCCCGTGCCTCCGGGCACCCACCCAGCAAACCTTGCAGCTGGAACCCCAGTGTTCCAGAGGTAAGATGCTGCTCTCAGAGAAGGCATCTCCCAGCTCCCAGCTGAGTTTCTACCGGCATGCTGGTCCTCTAATTTCTGAAAAAATTCAGTCAGGAATGTCACTTATAAAAGATGTTCACGGGCAAGACATACAATCTGATCTAATGAATAATAGAAATGCTTATTAGTTTTCTGTTAGATGTCCAATATCATTCAGAGAATCTGTGCTTAGGAAGAGAAAGAACACAAATTTGTGGCCACCACTATTCTGCAGAATTTGCTAACTCTTCTGGTTGCTTCTGCAACGCATTTAATAATTTTTAAGGAAGGTTTATGCATGCTGTTTCTTTTCTATATTCAAATAGCACATAATGATCAGATACATTTTTAATGCCTTTAGTCTGAGAGAAACCCACCTGGAGTTAGTCCTATTTAAAAGCAGAAAAGAAAAAGAATGCTTATGAATTTATTGTGCTAAAGAAATTTGGTTTAGTTCCTTAAGCAGAGCAGCCAGAAGAGCAACTCATGATCATGTGAATACTCTTCTCTACACACACACAGAACTCTTTTCTGTTAAATATAATACTGCAAATGAGACAAAAACCTTCCGTGCCCTACAGGAGAAATATGACAGCTGATTATGGGAATTACCCATTACCAAGCTACGACAGAGTAAATACATCAAACAAATATCTGAGAACAAGAGACACACCAAACTCTGAGGAACAGATACCACCTGACTGTAAGGATTATAAATCAGCTTACCCCATTTCTTTGGCTATGTAACAATACTCTTATGTGAGAGGAATTGTAAGAGCTCATTTGTGCCTTAAGAAATCATGGAAGGGAGTTTACAGTTTCTTATACAGCCAATCACTTCTAATGAGCAATATGCAAGGCCTGTATCTCCCTAAGCTTTCCCTGATATTCTAGGGAGATTATAGAGAAATAGTCTAACTCTCAGATACGCCTAAAAGATCATTCTTCTGTCCACATGCATGCACTAATTTATATTCATAGAGATTGTGCTGTGCAGTGTCCACTCAGAGAACCTATGGACAGTTACATGTTCTCCTCAGTCTCCAGATATGACAGCAGAATGTTTCTCTTAAATTATTGAGTCTTGAATGCTGTAAAAAATACAACGTAAATACCTCTGGATTTATTATTTGTGCATAATGAAAATTAGAACCTGCAGCTTTATCCAGATATGGCTAGAAAAACTAACATTGCATACTTCTGTATCTGCTATTAAAATATGTCCCCTCTGATCTTCAGCAGTAGGATCATCCTAGTGAAGAAAGGCTAGCAGTTCAGAAAATTTTAAAGAACAATATTTTATGAACTGTAAGTACAAAAGCTCTTTACTTTTCACTAAAGAGACAAGAATATTCAGCGAAAAGAATGGAACCTTAGGAAACAGTCACAAAAAGGCAGAAATGGAGATCAATAATGAAAAACACATCCCTTCAAGAATGGGGAATGAAAAATAAAAAAAACAATAGATGGAGTTTTCAGGCTCAATGTAATCAAGTCCTACAGTTAAATCCAACAATCTTACCTTTCTTCATCAGTTACATTTCTCATTTATTTACCTCATTAACCATTAGGAGACATTCAGTAAGTTTCATGGTCTCTAATAAACAGCCTCCAAAGCAGATTTGATTTAATTAGAAGACAACACTTTATGATTTTGCCATAATGGACTTCCTATTTGAGATAATATCCTCTCATTTTATCCCATTGCTGAAATAACCTACATATTGTGTGTACTGGTTTAAATTCCATATAAATGCCTGATTTTCTAATACCTTGAAAATTATGATGTCTTTACAGTAAACTTAAAACTCTTTTCACAGTGTTAGAGGGCTCACATGCAACCTGAGGAAGAAAGCGCTATTCTAGCAGGCTGGTGTTTGTTATTCTGCAGAGAAATTATTTGATTAATCCCTAGGGGAATGACTGAACTAATTGGAAACTGTAAACATGAAGGAGATAACCAAGAAGTGCTAATCCAGGATATAAACAAGTAAATTTGCCAAAAGAAGTCTGACTGAGAAATACCACTTCATGGCTGGCAGCTGAGGTGATTCAATCCTCTGTGTCAGATATGGATTGTTCCCCCTTCATGCAGCAGGTGTTATGAGAGCTCTTGCTGGTAGTGGAGAGACTGAAAGCTAAACAGCCTTACAAAAAAAGAGGATAGCATTTTTCAGCAACATAACAGGATTTTGTTTGGAGGTAAATCACAAAGGAACCACCTCTGTCCAGCTATTCACCTTTCAGTACACATCTTCACTGTTCTCTTTTCTCTTCACTCTCCACAGCAGTTCTCAGTCACAATTTTTGATCTTTCTGCTCTCCCCTCCATCCTACACATCTACAGGGTATGTCCTTTACCCAGGTCTTCCCTTTCCTGCTCCTAATTTGACCCATAATTGTCTTTCTGGGCCCACTCAAGGTCCAGTAGCAATCCAGGTGTAATTCTGTTAGGTGTTCTTCAAACACTCACAAAAAATATTCCGTGGGTTAGGTCAGTGACCCAGCAGGAGAAACTAAGAGCAGGAGGTGGAGGAGAGAAGTGAGGCCCAGGAAAGATGGTTGGTCACCAATCAGTGAAAGGGATGTACAGAGAATACTGGATGATGCCAAGCTGCCTCTTTCAAGCAAGTCTACCCAGTTTCAACAAAATTCATACAAGAATGTTTAAAGAAATGGTCCATTGCCAGATGCCTCTGATGCGCAATTGCTCAAATTTCTGACTATTCAAATCAGAGGAAATTTCAGCATTCTGAACGTTTATTTTCATTTGAAATTATAACTCTTAAAAAAATTATACATAATTAATATTTGGATCAGTTACTATTTCTGATCTTTTTTTTTTCCAAGGCTTTGTCAGGAGCTTATCTTTTTTTACCATACAAGACAATTTCAGAAATTCCTGGAGGAAAATACAGACTAAGAAGAGAACATTTCCCCAAAAAAATATCATTTGGTCTTGATCCTATGATTACTTCTCATGTGAATGGCAGCCTTGCAGTCAACATTTAGACACAATGAGACTGTTCTGCATGAGGTGAATTTGAAGATGTGTGATCATATGACTGTGTGTACTAATAAGGAAGGATTTTCAAGGCAGCCTGAAGCGCTTACATATCTAAACCAGATAAAAATTCATTCCTTGGTGCCTACATCTCTTGGATGCCTTTTAAATAGATGCAGATATATATTAAAACATTAACCTTTAATTAGATATCTTAATTATACCTAATAGCAATTATTATAAGCATTAAATACTGCTGTGATACTTTTCCAGACTTTTATATTCTCATATGGAAACCTTACCTAAGTTGTAAATTTTTGTTTTCCTGTAAAAGATGTCTTACAAAGGAGAAAAACTCATAGTATCATTATGGAAAATTATTCAGATAACAGATTAAAGCAATTTTAATATTCTTGAATTTTCATTCACTCATATTCTTGGGTATAAAATGTGTGGGATTTAGCTGGATAGATTTTTCTTCTTTTTGTAAGGCCAATGATTTTGCGTCAGTTCTTTGGCCATATCAGAATGAAATTCATCACATTTCAGAAGCCTAGAAGTCGGATATCCCAGTTCAAGCTATTCCCATTCCCCTAGCAGTCAGTAAAGAGACATAGGCTTCCCTAGAGGGCAGTTTATCTGATCAGCTCTAGACACCTATCTCAGGAAGAGATGAATTGCTGTCTGGAGATGGTATTTCTCTCCATTGACTATTTAAAAGAGTGTGTAGTAACTGTCTTAGTCACTTTGTAACTTAGTTACCGTGTTGGATGCCTAAACCAAGGCAGATGGATCTCTTGTTAGGTGACATTTTTACTTTTACTACGTGCCAGGTTCAAAAGAGCATTACAGGCAAATCAATGTGTTTGTCTGCTGTCCCACTTTCTATATATGTACAAGTGAACATCTGTTTTGGAAGCTAATGAAAGTAGTTCTTGAGATTCTTTCCTCAAAGTTGTTTTTAGCAATTTTTCCATATATAGTAAGTGCCAGATATCTGTTGAGATATTCTGTGCAAATGCATGCTTGCCAGTCCTTGTAAACCTGTTCTGTCATGAGTTCCCAGTCTTCACATTAAAGCAGCATAATGCCAAGGTGCATGTACATGCAGGCAAGGAATGTAATAAATTATAAAGTGCCAAATAAAGTTTTTTAAAAAAACCTGCAAAACCTCGGGGGAAGAAAAGACAAATATATAATTTTTTTTCTACAAGAGAACACAGAGTGCTAGAGGCTGAAATCTTTCAAAAGCAAGTGCACTCCAGTAAAATGATCAGACATGGGAAAATGAATAACACGAGATTTTGATGGTTTAGAGACTGGAACGAAACATCGTGAACAGTGTTTGTGGAGTAACTCATTAACTTTTTCTGCCTGTTTTGAAAGGTTATATAGATTGCAGTACTGGCCTTTCACATCTGGTGTTTAAGGTTTAGAACTCCCCTGTTCAGCTTTCATGACTCTAAAATCTTGATTACAACAGTTTTGCTACAATAGAGAGGGGAATAAAAAATGCCTGCTTCCAAGCAGCTATAGGGGTTTATAAGCAATAGAGAAAGTAACCTGGGGAAAGATGGGGAGGCAGGGGGGATTAAAGGGAAGGGAACTACAACATGAAATTAAGCCCTTTCCATGATTTTCAACATATAATATTCAAATGTGAACACACTTGTTTCCGATCGGTCTTTTCTCTTCTCATCTTCATTTAGTTCTACATGTCTGAACCAGAACTGAAAATAGTAAATGACTACTGGCAAAACCAAAAAGCTTCTAAATCAGTAGCACTGTCATCTGTTCTGCAGCCACATACTTTCAGACCATGAAACACTGAAAGAAATTCAGGAAGTTTGAGGAGGAGCATAAAGTTTCTCAACACAGGGTCCACAGAAAACAGCCTAGGTTCCAAAAAGAGGCTGAATATTTACTTCCTTTTCTGATATATTTTATTAACTTTTATTAATGCAGCCCAAATAAAATTTGCACTATTTGCAATAACATTACTATACTGACTCATGTTTGTTGGAAATGTACTGTACTACACATCTTTTCCTTAAGTTGTGATACTTCTCATATCTTCCAAATTTTTCTATTTGAAAAATTGTTTTTAGATTAATTGCTCAGCAATACTAATCTTAAAATCCTTGAAATTTTAAAACCAGTATTTCTGCTTTTTCCATTCTAAAGTCATCTTGAATCTTTGCTTAGAGAAAAGAGGCAAGACTCATGTCCTGTACCAGATTGCTGAATTTATGTCATTTGTTTCATAGCTGTAGCAAATGCCCACAATGGACTATGGTGAGATGGTGTGGGAAAGAAATTGTGTTACTACATTCCCTGGCATTAAATCTCTAGGTAGGACTAACATTTACTTTTATTTGATTTCCAAAGTATCAGTTTTTGAGGAGTGTTTTTAATTCTGGTATGGGCCCTGGAGTGGCCACAACCAGTCTCAGGCTGGAATATGCCTCCAGTGTCACAAGTGTGACACTGACTGCTCCATCAGAGTCATTAAGAAGCAAATTCCTTTGAATAGGCTTTGGGACAGATCCCAGCAGAACCTGACTGAAATCTCCCCTCATCTGGCATCAGAGGTCTGTGGTTTGCCAGCCTGTTACTCACCCTTCTTGTGGCAATGCATAGCCCTGCTGTTGCCATGTAATCTTGTGACACATAGTCATAGAGACAATAAGGCAACATGATCTCTTATGGCTCCTTCACCAATACATCAGCAGATTTCTAATTTTAGCTCCATATACACTAAAAAAAGCAAAGAAAGAGGGAGCCTGGCTTTCTTTATAAGTGAAGTACAAATGAAGTCATGAAATACAAGTGTAGTGCTTTTTAAGTGAAGGAAAAAAATCACATGTGAAGCCACTGAATCATTCCAAAGAGAAAGTCAGAGGGGATTTCTTATTGTGACAATGTGACTTTGGGTACTACATGAAGGAGGAGCTTAATGGAAAGGTTTACTCATAGTGTAATATTTTTTTATCTACTTTCTTATTTCCATGAACACATTTCTTGGCATGGAAAGCTTCATTTGCACATGGTTGTTCTCACTGTATGCAAATATTTTTTTGCAACACAATTTATCTCTGCAGACTGATCTCTGTGATCTTTCTGACACATTTGGAAGCAGCTGACAAAGTAGTTTCTAAGTGTCTGTGTTCCCAAACACATTTAATTCATTTTAACAGCAATCCCTGAAATTTTCCTGTCTCGTGCTTTTATTCTCTTAGATTTTATGGGTTAATTGGGTTCATATGAGCTCAGTGCTTTGATTGAGGTCTCCAAGAAAAGTATCAAGTGTTATAGGGAGAAATATCAATGAATCAGTAAGATGCCTCCTAAGAGCCAGAGAGCCAAGGTCATGTACTTATGGTGCAGTGTTCTTTTTTATAGGCTGATAAAGGTCCTGGTCATGTACTATCATTTATTGTCTCATAATAGATTTTTGTAAATAACAATATTACTTCTAGCATCCTTGCCAAGCTGTGGTGTTAATACTTGCATTGTAATAGCTCGTACTGGTTTGTATATTCATGGGATTATTTTTTCAATTTCAAAATTAAATATTATGTCATGTATCTGTATTTTTCTCTTGAATGAAATGGTTAATGCAAGTCTTTAACAAGCTGCTAAATTGCAGTTTTAGAAGTCAGACAAGTAGACTGGCTCCATGTCACAAGGTACCACATTTCACAGATTATTCCTCCTATTGGAGGCAACGGTCTGGATTTGGCTAAGCAATTAAGCATTAAATCACATTAAATTTCAAAGGATTAGGCTAAACAAGCAATTTGGGTTGCATATGACAACCATTTTGTCCTTACATGGTTGACATTTATGTTGTTGACATATTTTGCCAATGGTAATTTGATGTTTTTTTCCAGTTCATTGATGAAAATATCAAATGCCATGTAAAATATCTATTATATGTATCCACTCTAGGAGCATCCCAGGTGATGATTAATCCCCATGGATGAATGTATTTTTCAACGTGTTAGTTATTTCTTAAGTTCTTTAACATGTACTGTGTTAATATTGTAGGGCCCAAATATCTTCAGCAGAATGTCAGGGCAGCTAACTAAATTGTCAATTATAATAATGCTTGCAGCAGCAAACAATTGGAACATTCTTATTGACTTTACAGGCTGTGTCAGAGAAAGGTGAAAAAGAAAAAAGAAAAATTACAATTTTTACTATAAAAATAAACTTGAATTGATTTTTTTTCCCTATGAAATTATGATACGGGAAGAGGTATGCGTAAGATTCAATTGAGAAAAAAATGTAGGTTTTCAACTCCATCAGTCCCAAATTCTAAAACTATTTGCAGCTCTATTGCTTCCCTTCAGGTTAACCAGAACCATGTCCTTTCATATAAAAAATAACCCTTTCTTAAAGGTTATAGCCCCTAACTTAATCCTTTCATAATGCCCTTTTAACAAGAATTTTGAAGCATAGGATAACTGCTAGATAATAAGATTAGATGTGAATCCATTAGGATGTGTAATGTCTAGACCAAACCAGAGAGACACAGAAGAGGCTGCTCAAAGGGACCTGACTCTGTTTGCCTCAGAAGATATTTCATGGCATTTTAGATATCCCAGATATCCTCTCTGGTTTCCAGTTGTCACTTCAAAATAATTTGTGTATTCTGGAGATGCTTTGTCACATTTACTAGCCCTGAGTCTTATAAATTGTACATTATCTCAGGAGTCATTAGATACCTATGTCTGGACAATTGAATTGAATTCCAATGCTATTACAAGATGAAAGATATATTGGAATTGTAATTAGAAAGTTAAGTTATAAAAATGTTTATTCTTTCCTCCAGAACTTGGATTTGAATCTAATATAGATACATATATTTTCATATGTGTCTATAGTCTGCAATATCATGAGAAATATTTCTTTTTATAGTTTACACAACCAAATGTCACTTGAGCATTTTATGTGCCCCATTTTGTGTCCAAACCCAAATGAGTGTGTACGTGAGCTCCTCAATTTCATGTGTGATCAACTTTGGAAGTTTTCATGCAGTTCTGGTTTTAGGTAACACTGCATTCAGTGTGCAAAATCAAAAATAAATTAAAGAAAAAAAAATAATAATAAAGCTGTGTTTTCTCATGACACAGGTGATTGTGGCCTAATGGATGAAATCCCCAGGGATCAGCTTCCCAAGGGGCATGCAGATTTCTCAGAAGGAGGCATGCTATAAAGAACCTCAGGCTCCAAACCACCAATCAGGTAAGTCAGCATTCCTTAATGCAGAGAATATGACCAAGCTGCATCAGAATTATCAGTGCACTGCTGGTTTCACATGCTTACGTTATGCTCTCAAGCATTTTGAACGTGAGCTGGGCCAGGTCGAGTCCTGCTGTTTATATTTACCCAAAGAATTCAATGAGCTTCATTTCAATTTTAGTTGGTAAGAGAAGGGAAGGAGGTACCAAAATAGGACACATAAACTCAATTGCAATGCATTTGTGTACCAATCTCAATGGGTTTTGGATCAGGCAGTGAATTTCATGCACTGCTTTTCTTAAGAAAATCATGTTATCTGCCTACATAGAAATCATGGAATCATAGAGTAATTCATTTTGGAAGGGTCCTCTGTATGTCACATTATCCTATCCCCACTCTCAGAGCAGCACTAATTAGATCACGGACTCTTCTCCTCTAGGGCTCAGGGAGGGATTTTTTAGTGGCTTTCAGAACACCAGGATAACTCCATGCACTTGCTAAAGAAGCTTCTACTCACTGGAAAGAAAAGTAAAAATAACCACCCCTGAAATTTTACCTTCCTAAAAATTGCCGAGACTAATTTATTAGTGGATTACACTAATGATTATACCAGGGAATTATATCCATGAAGTCTCTAACCTTACTGCATATTATCACATCTGCTGCCCTTTCAAAGATACACTTGAATTAATCTCTGGATAACAGGTTCACATCTCCTTAATTGAAACTAATGACTAAATAAAAAAGATCAAAAATCTTTATATTCTTTAATTTAATAAAAAAAAAGACCTTCACCAAGTGTCTAAAGAGGCATATAACTATCCTTGGAAGAACTCCAAGATCTCATGTGTGAAGGGGAGGCAAGAATGTGAAGGGAAGGAAAGAAAAATACTTTTTTTCAGGGGAAAGTGCAGAATTTGGAAATGGCATTAGGCCAGGGTCTGTCACACCTACATGTGCTGGAGAACAGTTTTACAATAAGTCTGCTGAACTAGAGTATAAAGCCATTCCTCAAAGGAGATCCTAATCAAGACCTTATAAATTAAAGATTATACAGGATACAACCTGAGAGTGTTTGTTGGTTTGGTGCAGGAAGAGCACACACATCACAAACATGTAAGTTGCATCCTTCGAATCCTTGACCTTTAGCTTCCTTCACCACCAAAAAACAATTTTTCTGCAGCAGTTTAAAAATCTTTTCTTTCCAATAGGTCAGCAATGCCTTGAATTTTAATCTGTTACATATCAGCAGTCAACTCAGACTGCAGACTTTAAAATGTTGGTTATTCAAGCTTTTCCATTTAAAACAAAATTCAATTTCTGTAATTAAAATATCACTACTGGAATTATTGTATCGTTAATACCATCATTTTGGTTTTCCTATAGATTTTTCTTGATCAAGGACCTTCATATATAGATATAGATATAGATATATAGATATATATCCATAATTACCCCCTAAGAAAATAAACATGAAAAACTACTTAAACTCAGTTATAGGGGCTAGCATATGGAAAATGAATGTTTATGTTCCCACTTGGAATTCTGCAGAATGATACATGTGATATTTATGATCCTTATAAGCAAGATTAGCTGACCTCAGCTAACATGGTAATGACGCTGTTATGGAGTCCCCAGTGGTGTCCTTGAAAATATTGGTGTGCTAACCAAAACACAAAGCTTTAACAAGAAAGACATAAAACAGCTTCCACTGCACCACCTCTCCTTTGGACAGATTGCCTGGGATGTGAAGTGGACTGCAGTGCTGCAAATTATTGTGTTTACCTTCTGGGGAAATCAGGAAGACTATTAATAACACCTCAGTAATGGAAGAGCCAGACAAAATCATTCATAAATTTGAAGTCAGTAAAACATCCTTAGCTCATGTTTGCAATGCTTGCTAATTTCTTGTATGTCTTCTATTTCCTGGATATTTTAATGTATATTTTTATAAATATTGCAGACTAGAACTGCAGCTGAATGTAATGTGTATATATATTCTGAGGAACAGATCCCAGCCTTTGTCTCAGGTTTAGCTTGATTTTTCTCCATGGGTGTTGTTTAAAAAAAAATAGCTGATGAGTCAGACTCACTAGTACTAAATCATGGCTAAGTCAGTAAAGTTACAACAATAATGAAAGTTGTCTGTTAAAGTATTAAGGATTTTCCAGGGTACTGTTAGAATTTCCTCTTGGTGTATATTTTCATGACCTGCTTTTTTCCTAATTCTTCAACATTTCCCTGTCCTGTTCACAATCCAGAGATCTGAAGGAAACTGAGCTATTGCAAAGAGTGAGATGGATGTTACCAGGAAAACTTTACAAAAACAAGGCATTTTTTTCTGGCATATGCACTGTCTAGTTCACCATGTAATTGACACTGAGCTATGAAGTATAAAGCAATTCAAGGCTCAATTTTACATTTGTTTACAGGAGCCTACTTTTCAGTGTGAAACTCTGCAGTGCAGATTGTGGATTTAGCAGAGTAAAACTCCAGCCTGCACAGGTGAGACCTAAGAAAATATGCTGTGTGTGAATTTTGTGCAGCTATCTCTCTACTAAGTGATCTCAGAATTTGCAGGGTCACATGAATACTCATTCATATGAATGAAAACCTGAGGAGAGATTCAGGCTTTGGTGGGTACAGACACAGGGACAAATTTCCACGTGATAAATCTGGACTTCCTTCAGGTCTCACGTGAAAACTATCTGACTGTCATTTTCTAGTAAAGCAGGGGGCAGATAAACTCACATTAATGCTGCAAGCACAAGCAATTACAGCAGAGTACCAAAGGGTTCTGAAATTTCTTACCTCACTCTCCTCTCCTACAACTCAGCTCTGTGCCTATGCTCACAGGCATCTGTGGAATTTGGGTTATTTCCACATTGCTTTGAAACAAGATATTTTAGGTTCCTAAGTATTAAAGATGTGCATGTTGGGCACCTGGACATTTTTGCAAATCCAAAGCTCCTGACACATCCAGATCTGCATTTCTGTGTGTGTGTGTGTGTGTGTGTTGTGAGATTTTATTGGATGTGTATGTGTCCTCAGACTTGCTTACAGCTGAGGAGCTTATCTGGAATTGAACTGAGAGATTCAAGGTCTGGTGAACTAATCTCAGTTCCTAACTAACCAGTGTGTGACTTCTGAAACAGCTGCTGGTAGAGCAGATGGATTTGGCCTAAAATGTTTTTTGAGAATGTTTTTTGGTCCCAAGACAAGGAGGTAAGGAAAAATTACAGGCAAACAAACTATGTAACAAGGAGTGTGACAACATTTCCAAGGGTAAGAAAAGATAGGAGACAAAACATTCCACGTATTTCTTACATTATCAACAGACTACTCAGCTTCTCTCCTATCTAAATGATATTGATGGAGGTATTTGCCACTCCAGTATTGCAAATATTGCATTTAGTTGGTTCTGTCAGGCATTAAATAACATTCCCATTCTCATATTCAAGAACTATGTCTAATCTTTGTTTACACTAATGCTTCCTTTGTTGACTTTTAACAATTATGTGCCATTGACAATTGTTTATTGTTGTTTAATTAGGAGGTGGATTATTCCCATGTTTTAATGATTATTGCTCAACAACTTGACAGAAATGTTATTCCCAAAACCACCAAGCACAAATTGGATTTGATTTATTTCACTTAATCTTGTTATGATTGTATTATAAGCTCTCCAAATTATAATTTTTTTATTAATTGCAATATCTCACAGTTTCAGCTCAGCAACATATACCACAGGAAGCAAAAATAAAGTGTTCCTGCTGCTGAATTCCCTCTTTAGGAAAAAAAAAAGATACAACCCAAAATGTATGATAAAGTCATCAGCACTGACTGCAGAGATGATTTCCAGTTAGTGAATATGAAGTATCTATTTGCTGTACCTAAGAACATACAATCATCCAGGACATTAGAAGTGGCCATCTGTTAAGTGCATTCTCAGTATTAGATATAAAATTTGAAACTAGAAATTATTGATAATGGACAACTTATAAGCGCTGATTTTTATGTAGAGAAGAGCATGGCATCCACGCTCATTAGCCAATACAAACACTTATTTTTTTTTTCCATGAAATATTGATGATCTCTAAAATAATAATGAGGAAGAACTGCACAAGCTAAAATTTGCATGAGCTTGAGCAGTAGCCATTTTCAAGTGAAGTATTTCACATAACAAAAAAATTAGACCGATTAAAATACATATTGCATGCAGATCAGGTGACAATGGGCTGCCTGTAAATTGGTTATCTCCTATGCATTACTGACAATGCATATTTTTAATATAAACTTTCTATGGAAAGGTTGCTTATGTCATGGCTATCCTTTAAACAGCAAAGCTAGTCAAAATAAAGAAACATAAAAGAAAAAAACTGAAAGAAATATTAAAATACAGAGTTCATAAAAAAATACCCACTGAAAGGTCCAGTTTTTCAAAATTTCAGTTTTTTGTTTCTTTGGGTTTGGAATTCATTGCCAATTTAACTGGAAGATTTTGGGTATTGTGTTCCTGGGGAGCCTATGCTGAAAGCATTGTCAGTATTGTCAGTATTGGGTTGAGGAACCCCAGAACCCAGTGCCCGCCTGGCTGGGCTGAGCCAGCAGAGAACAGAGCAGGGCTGTGGCAGAACATTGCCCATCCTTTGCTAGGAGGCTTTTTGGGAGCAGCAAAGTTTCCTTAAATGCTTTACTTTGTTGACTCAGCCATTTCTGACAGACTGATGCTGAAACTGGAGATTTATAGCCCCATCCATGTATCACCATTTGATTCCATCTAAAGCATTTGAGGAATTTGCTCCGCTCCCCTGTGGTGTTTCCAGAGGTCCTGCACGACAGCTTCTCTCACTCCTAGCAGCTTCCTAGACTAAAAAAAAGTAGTTTTAGGGAAGAAATAGAATTTCTAAAACATGAAAAAGGCTTTTAGGGATGTTCACATACCTAAGGGATGACACTGTACATTAATACTTCAAGCTAACATAATGCAGTGTGCACCAAAACATGATTTAAGACAAATCAGTGAGACAAGTAAAATTTTCATCTTTCCTTTAGAAGACTTTGTGCCTTTCTCATAAGAAAATATATATACTATGGTTGTTCTAAGTTATCTTAGTGTGTAAAATCCAAAGGGGTTTGTTTGTGGGTTTTGTTTTGTTTATTTTTTCCCAAAAGAATTTCTGCAAGGTGTTGAGGACATTCTCAGGGTTTGAGATCCTAATTTACCTAGGCCATCTGGAAATTTAATCTCAGAAGATCAAAACTGCTAAAAAATTACTTCATGTTATTTAATTTTTCTTTTGTGGTTCTCCATCCACCCCCACAGTTTTATCCAGATGATATGATTTTCCAGCAAAAATCTTCTATAGATATGCTATTAAAGCTTTTAGCCTGGAATTTCTTTCACATTTCTGGCCTAAAAATCACACTCGTTAAATCTAACTTTAAAATCTTCCATGTTTCCTACTGTTCTTCCCCTTTGTAAAAAGGATATGGTTCTTTGTATGAATGATGGTTCAATAGTTTTCAAAGAGATTGTGAGATATTAAGAAACCAGGAATACTGTTAGTGAACAACAGCAATGACAGAGAAGCACTCTTGGCTTTTCATCTCTATTTCTACTGCCTTTGAGATAAATCACAAAACTCCCATTCACTTTGGAAGTAACTGGACTAGACTATTGATATGGAGCTATTTTTTCCAGGAATATGAAGGCAGAGCAACAAGGTTTAATCCTACATATGCTAGAAGCTGGATGAAGAAATGTTTTTGAGAATAGACTTATGTAATTTTAAGCCCATTACTTTTCAGTAACATAAAAAGGAGAAGTAATAAAAATGAATGGCTCTTCTATTTATACATATAAAAAAATTGTGTGTAATATTGCTATGTAACAGGAATTATAAAATGGAAGATAAAAATGAATTGCCAAGGACATGATTTAGGTTTTGAAGGATAGATTTGGGTTCCTAAACCTTTCTTTTGAAATCTTCCAAATTACTTATGAAAATGTGCAAATGAACAGCAAATCAGAAAAACAATGTCATATTCTTTTTCAAAATAATTGATTTTGCCATCACAATTTTTTATCCTCATCTTCTTTAACATTCCATATTCCTCTAGCACCTTCTTTCCACATATAAACAGATATGTTTTAGATAATCAAATTTATTGAAAAAACATCTAACAATATTACACACATTTCATGTATGTATGTGTTCTGTATGTCTAGGTGATGTATATCCCTGTGAATCTGCCTACATATGATGTCAATGATAATGGAAAAGTGGCTCATTAATCACATCTCCCACTTTGTAACATTAATCCATACTCCAATTGCATATATTGCATCTGTCTACTCAACAGCTTCAGTCACCAAATATAGTAAAAAAAAAATCTATATTCTTTATTCTTAAATTAAAATAAAAGTAAATAGGATTAAAAGATATTGATAAAGATGTTGGTGTCTTCAATTACATAACCAGATATTGCTGTGTCAGGAAAATGTATAATATATTTAATTTTCTAGGATGTTGAATCCAGTTGAGCTTCTTGTTATAAGGTGACTAAGATAGGCCTCAAGCTTCAGAAAATTAGGAACCTTTGGTTTCCTTGCCAGGGCCTGATTAAACTAATTTATTCTTGTCCAAGCACTTACTGTAAATGTGTTTTCTTTCAACTTAGTGTTCATAACTTCAGGGTATTTATGAGGGCCAAATTGTTTAAACTCTTCATTTTCTAAAGCTGAAAGAACCCATGCTCTTTTAATTTCCCTTTGTGAATCAGGTCTTCCCCTTTGTTCATCCCCTGCTGCAACATCTTCCAGTGTCAATGTCCTTCTCTTGAAGAGTCAGCCAGAACTGGCACAGTGCTGCATAAAAATATCTCAGTAGGCTTTGCTGCATCTTCCTCTATTTCTTTGGCAGTTTCATTCCTGATAGATACTATGGACATGACTGTTTGTGAATGATCACATCTCATTAATGGTTCATTGAAGCCTCTATATCACATGTCATCACCAGTGGATAAGCTGGCCAGTTCTAATAACAATTTATCCTATTTAATGTTAGTTGCCAGATCTTCCATTTTTACTGGCATAGGTTTTTCTGCATAGTTAAATAGATCAAATAATTGTTATTCTGAAGGAACAGATATTATTTAAGTCCAAAAATTTGATAAAATAATTAAGAATATTTTCAATCTGGCTTGTGATTTCTTATATCTGCCCCATTTCCTTTTGCATTCAGACATTACCATTATCCTTAATCTACATGAATTCAATCATCTGAATACATTTATTTTGCCAAGTAATTCACTTTGATTGTCAACATATATGTGTTGGATCACTCCTGGAGTTTCTGTACAGATGAAAATAATATTTTTTTTCTTAGGATGAGAGGCAGATGTATTTCTGTATATAGCTCAGAAGATGAGAGTTGTAATAGACAATGGGGGCCATGCAAGGCTTAAGTTCCTCAAAAAATTTTTTTTCTCACAGTCATTTATCTTTATTCTAAAACTCCTTTAATCTTCATAAATCCCTTTCCTACATGTTCTATGTAATCTCATACCAGTGCCCAGTGCATCTATCACACCCTCTTAACAGCATGCTATAGAAATTGTATCATGAAACATTGACACTATTTATGCTATTTTTTACCAAAAAAACCCATATGTTCTAGTGCTGCCAGATGTGCCCCAGAAGCAGTTTAGGTGAAGAATTACAAAACATAGGTACACACAGTCTGCTCTGGATTAAGCAGCTCTGAACTAGGTAAACATGACCAGCTCCTCAGCACGTAGTCTGGGGGACAAGGATCATGCCAGAATTACATCTTTATCAGCATAGCTTTTACATTTTGACATTGTCCAGATAGCAGTAATTTCTGTCTTGATTTGCACATCTCTATCAGACATCTAACCTTCTGACCCATGATCCACATCCTTGTCTAAGATTCAAATTATTCATATGGTTCTGTGCCCTTTTAAAGTTAACATTAGCTTTTGTCTTACTCACACTACATTGCCAATTCCACTGTGGCCTTCTTTTGAACACTGTGGGTAAAGATCCCTTCATCATTTGTGCTAATTTCTTTGCAAGTATAATAGAGTTATAAGTCATTATTACTTTATCCTAATTTTTCAAGACCTTTAATATGTAACTACCTACTCTGATTTCCCATTGTATTTTCCAGCAGGCTTTTTATATGGTTTTCATTTTCATACAGTCTCTGTTTTTTATTTCATATCAGTCAGCTATCCTTATTTTTTCAGTCTCTTCTCTTACTATTGAAACCTAATTTACAGATGTATTTTGTGTTTAGTATTTCAAATATTTAAACACAGACAATCTATTCTTTTGAGCACAAGTTATTTTATTTCTTCAAGTGCTCTTCATCTATGTGACCCTTCTACCTATTAGAACTACTTATTAGAACCTTACATTTTCTAAAAGACTGTGGAGAAATCCATCCACTATCATGTCAAGAAATATGTTGGATCTGCTTTTATCAGTACAATTTGTCTTTTGGAAGGTCAAATATGTTAATAGATAATTATTTTAAGTAATTAAGTTTCTTGTGGTGAAGTCATCAAGCTACAAATATGTAAATATATATTGTGTTAGTCACTTCATATTTCTTCAGCCTTGTAATTCATGCAGTAAATCAGACAAGTTTCCCATTTTTCCAAACCATCCTCTGCTATTTCTTGTGTATCCTTCTCATTGATCCACAATGTCCTGATTAGGAGTTCTCAGAACCTCTTAGCATGTTACAGAGTATGTTAATTATGTGTTGAGAAGAAGGGAAGATATCAAAATCTACTACCATCTGTCATCTTTGTCTCCCCCACTCTTTTTCTTCTTCATTCCCGATTTTGCCTGTGTGAGACTTTCAACATATTTTGGAAACCCTTCCATCTGCCAGTAAAGAGAGAAATTATTTTTTTTAATTGATAGAGCTACTCCTTACCTTTTTTATTAGAGCTATTATCTAGGAGAAAACAATTAAATAATACATTAATTTAGCTTGGACTCCAAGGCATGACCCCTAGAGGTGTCAATACAGCATCAAACAGAAAAATTAAAAAGACATATATGAAAATAAGATTTCTGACAATCAAGTCTTGCTGTCTTTGCAATCCATTAGGAACTGAAGGTCTTTCTTAAAGGGAGAGATTCTGGCAGAAAGAGAAGGAGGGGGCATCAGTCATCATACCTTATTCTGCTGTGGTGCTGCTCATGGACATTACTCAGAGCCTTTAAGGCTGCCTCTAGGTATGGAGCTGGCCCAGCCACTGAATTCCAATATCTTCCCTCCTCCATCACTATAAAGCTACTTCAGGACATCTGAAATATTCCAGACATCCACTCAAGGGCCACAGGTTTTCTGCTTAGGCCAGTTGAGGGAGAATAGTTTATTTCCCATGCAGAGGCTCACTCTGTCTTGCTCTGCATACTTCAAAGTGATGTGAGTAGCAATCTCTTTTCCTGAAGCTGCAACCAGGGGAAGGATCGGGGTACAGAGGTCAGGGGTGAAAGGGGTATTGCATCTTGTTCTAAACATCAAAAACAGATATCAAAGTCTACATCAGCCCTAACCTTGAACACAAAACACCCAAGGAAAAGCAATGAAACACCCTTCAGTGGGAGCCCTTGAGAGGACCTGCTTGACTATGGGTATTAAATGTCTGAAGTCAGAAAGCATCTATTAGAAAGACCTCCTATTCTGAGAAAAATCATCTAATAGGCTACGTAGGCATGACTCAAGGTAATATAGTCACTCACTGGATTCAGAGTATGACTAACTGCTAATGGAGGCTTTTCAACACAGGGATGAATCATCTGCCCAGAACTGGGCATCTGAAATATAGACATCTGAATCTAAAAAATTTACCCAAGACACCACCAAGATTCATGGGATAAAAAAAAAAATCTTTCCATAATGCAATCCATTTTAAGATAACATCTAACTGAAGCAGGCAACACCCATACTTGCTTTTTGGACTATGAAAGGAGCTTACATTGACAGAATTAGGTTTGGATATCTAAGTATCAGATACCTAAAGCTGGGTGTCTTAACCTAGAGGAGATGCATCCTTCTGCCCCACAGAGTTTGAGATATGAAACTGAGATGGCTGTGGTAGGGCCTCTGTCACCACTCAGTGGGAAGGTGCATATTTCCCACCACTGACAATGGGGTAAATAGAAAGTGATTATGCTTCTAGATCAGACAGCAGATTTAAGCACTTCAGGTTAGAACTAAATATACCTGGAGCACTAACACTGGCAGTACACAAACAGGCATAAAGAAAAGGCTGTAGTAGCAGAAGTGACAAGTCTGAACTGGAACTCTCAGTTCCATATCCACTAATAAAAGAGGTTTGTGCCTTAGAGAGGACCTCTAAATATATAGCAACATAGGAATGAAATAATCTATGTATGGTTTATCAAATTAGTTCTTTGCACAGAAGTATGTCTCTCTAGCCAAGACCATTCTAAGGTCACTCCTATTCCCACAAGAATATCTTCTGCTCTACTACAGACTAGTAAAACCATTTCCTTTCCAGCTTCATGAAACTACCCTTCCTTTTCCTTTCTTCTTATTCCAACCCTACTTGCATGTTAATGTTGAGGGCATTTACCTGAGCTTTGTATTTGGGCTTGTTCAGACTAACAAGAAAACTTCAATTTCCTTTCCAAATGGATGGAGAAGGGTTCCAACCCTTCACCCTGTTTTTAATACAAAAGGTGGACAGTGGACTTGGAATTAATACAGCCAGGTCTTTTCCACTGAAGTCAATTGTAAGGGTAGTCTGAAGGGTTAGTTGTGAAAATGGTGCAAGAATGGACAAGTGTTCAGAGTAACTAGAACATACAGGCAACAAAGATGTGAAGTTTTCCTAAATGAGTATCCAACTCCTAATGTCACAATAATGAGTTTCACTGAGAAGTGAGTTGGCTGCATTGGTATGGTCCACCTTAGCTCTCACAGTGAGTTGCTTCATCCCACGCTGCCACCACAAGAAAGTGAGTTGGAGCAGGCAGATATTAAAGTGCTACAAATGGGAAAGCTTTGAATAAAGCAGCTGTCGTAGGTGCTAAGCAAGCATTGGTAAAGAGTGCAACTCTTTCAAAACAGGGCTCGGTGTTTCAGGTTTTTCCAGCTTCACATTGTTTTATGTGACAGAATGCCTTTAATTAGGTTAGCAAAGGCTGAGATAATGTCTATGTTTGGCAAATGTGCACTGCAATGGCCTGAGGGCTTCTCTGTGGTGCTGAGTAGCTTCAGTTCCTGTGAATGCCAGAGACTGCAGACTGAAACCTCTATCCTAGGCAAATGATGATTGCATCATTAGTAAGAAGCTAATGACTTTCTCTTTTATCTTAACTGGATCATGGCTTTTTTTAAGGTTTTATACTCTTTATTCTCTCCCACTTGTCAGTTCAAGTATTGAAAAACAAACTTCACTGTGTATTTGGGGGCTCTTGAGCGCCTCCTCCCAAGGAAGTAAATACAGAAAGTCTAGTAAATGTGTTTTCTTTGGAGTACTCATAAATAAAATATCCAGCTGTGTTCCTGAGGAAGATGGCTTTCCTCATGCACAAAAAAATTTCCAGTTGTGGGGCTTTGCTCGCTGTGTGTACTCACATTGCTTCATGCAGGCTGTGCAATGTATTCAGGAAGCACTTACAGCAGCAAAAGTGAGAAATGAAAGCAAGCATAGCTCAACATTCAGTTTGCTGGGTTTTTTTTTTTTTTGTTTCTGATTTTTTTTTAGTTTATAAAATCTTGCTCTCTCCTCTCTTGTTTTCATTTTGACTGTTTGAAAAATTACCTATGATTTGTTCAGTCTTGACAAATAGCTGCTTTTCCATGTTAGATTATATAAGAATCCCAGATCATCCATACCTCTTAAGGTATGTGAACTACAAATGTGATCTACATTTTACTTTAAATAGCAGTATTCAACCATCTAAAGTTAGGTACCTGCCAAAATGCTCTACTGAGTCAGACTGAGTTAGAAGAAGCATAAGCCTTAAATATCCTTTTCAATTCAACACAGAAAAAGAAATGTATGCATAAAACAAACACACTCATGTCATTACCTTGATATGATGGATTCATTTTCTATTAAGAGCAGCAGAAAAAAGTCTTTCACAAATCTTCCACATGCCAGGACTGGTTGGAAAGTTAAATTATGAAGCTTTGTCTATGATTGCTAAATCAATTAGACATTTTGACATTCATGTTAATGAGAATAGAAACTAGTTTTGGAGAATGATAAGATCCTTTACCTATGTGCTCACCACACTGAATGCATGGCAAGGAA
The DNA here is from genome assembly GCF_023055355.1 of Agelaius tricolor. NCBI lineage: Eukaryota > Metazoa > Chordata > Aves > Passeriformes > Icteridae > Agelaius > Agelaius tricolor. Next base: position 10,020,467 of record NW_027269266.1, on the reverse strand, counting down.
GGCATTAAAAACCTTTAAATTGATATGAAATAGTGAATTCTAAGCTGTTAAAGGATGCTTCTCTTACACAAGACCTGTTAGTACTGTCTGTTTTCTTCTCACCCATATTCTATAAAGCCTGTTGTATTAGGTTACATTGAAAACTAGTGAATTAATTCAAAATGGCTTTCTCTGACTTTATGCCTTATAAGTATGTTATACAACTGAAGACTTGTCTCTTGATTTCCTCTAGGGCTAAGTAGAATATCAGGTGATAAAAAACTCTCATTCCAAAACTCAAGAGGCTATAGAAAATAAATATTTTAAGTCATACAGGGACTGAGATCATTAACCCAGCAAGGAAAAAAAAAGAATTTTTAGTCAAAAAAAGGAATTGTTGGAAATTTTAATTTTACTGCATAGTTCTGCTGTTTAATATTTGCATTCCACCTTTTTCTATGTTGAGGTGTGATATGAGAGAGTACTGATGTAACTTTAGGGTTAGGGCTAAGCATTGTCAAGCTCTACCAGCTGATGAGAACAGTAATCCCTAAATTGTCTCAAACCTCCACATTTCCCAGTCCTCTCATTCCCAGTAATCCATTTCACAGAATCCATCTGTGATCCCTTGTCCCTCTTGTCTTACCTTTCCTACGATGCTACAATACATTCCCTTCATTTCCCACCCCATGCACCGAGCGTTCCTTTGGGCTCTGAACAGCTCGACTGGTGAGACGAGTTTAGCTGAAAGTCAAAGCAAAGAGCTAAAGATCAAACAGGCAGCTGTAGAAGCTGCTGCATCTCACACTGTCACACTGCCAAAACCACAACAATGACAATCAATAACCTGGCATCCATCATACCAGAAAACAGAGGGATTTTAAAATCCATGTGGAAAAGAGAAGTCTGCTTCTTGTGAGGTGCATATGGATAATGGTCATAGTGCAGGTGATACATGGCAGTTATAGGAGAAGGAGATTTGGAAACTCCAAGTTTTGAGGTTCAGACCTGGGATCCCACTCCCTTAAGGCAGATAAGTTATTAATCTCTTAGACTGTATGTTTCCAAACATGTGCAAAGAGTGCTTTTTCTTTTGTACCCAAATCAGTGTCCTCTTAAACCTTTTGTTTTCTTTATTGGAAGTGTTATTTTATAAATTTTAAACAAATTATTATATTGAAAGTGTCTTTAGGAGATATGGAGGAGTAAACAGAGCACAGGTGAGATCAAAAGGGTCATCTAACACGACCCTACTGAGGTTGAATGGTAAATATTTTACATGTATTCCTGAGTTTGCAATGAAGATAAGTGGGAATGCACGTCTATGAAATATTCCCTTAAGATGAGAGTCAATATTACATTAACATCATTAACATTCAGATAATGCACACAGTTTAAGAGCATCTTGAAAACCATGTAACACAGTTACCCCTTATTGCTGCAGTATAATGTTGCCCTTTAACTTCCAAGAGTAATTTAGAAATAATTTGTTATACAGAATTCAATTATGTGGGGTTTTTTTCCTTTCTTTAATCCTTTTTTTTTTTTTTTGTCATGCATGAGACATGAAAGATCTTAGGCTCTTCTTTCTGAGATGGATTAGAGCAGCCCTTAATTTTATATTGTTTCACTCCTGTGTAGTATCAGAATTTCAAGAATAAAGATATCCATAGGAAATTAAATTTTGCTTAAATATAGTCAACCTTGCGTTACAAATGAGAGATTTTTATCATAAGACAAAAGAATAGTAGTAGTAATAAAAAAAAAAATCTTAGAAATTACTAAGAATGCTTTAAGGGTAATTAGAGCCTAATTAGAAATAGAGATGCTATCGGTATGATAATTGTTACCATTTTATTCATGCCAGTGCATAATTTCTCTAAGTGATACAATGTGGTTCTATCCTGAAAGCATGCACTCATAAATTACTCACAGCAGTTAGTGGATGAATTAGTAAAATAACTGTATTTTGCTTTCCATAACTAGTTGCCTTCTAAGTAGTGATCTGATAATTTAAATTAATCATGGAGAATATTCATGAAAATCAGCATCAGTTGCCAGAAAATTCATTAAAAGAAATAATTTACATTTGAAATAAAATCCTAACTACATAAAACCACCTTGATGTGACAAAAATTATGGATGTTATGGAAGAAAAGAGAAAAAAAATATTTGAAAATAACTTGGGATAATGAGGAAAGAGTAATAAGATTCTTGTTTCGGTCTTTTTGTTCAAAACTGATTTACAGATATCATAACTGTATTTTTAACTGTCTTCAGTAGTTTTAACTGTCTTCAGTTAATACAAGTTTACCAAAACAATGAATTTTTCTAATGAGATATTTAAGTGATATCTTGAATGTCAACATTTTAGTACTTATTGTTCTTATTCATCTATTAAACGTAGGAAATTGACAATATTTGCTCAAAACATGAGGGATTGTGAAACTCATTTATGATTTTTTAAATAATCAAGGATTCAGGAACAATCATGAAATCACCAAAGAGAGAACACTAGTCAGTCTTCCAAGGTGACACTTGCAAACAAGGTAAATAGATTCGTGATTGTATCCAGAAGGCATTTATTTCCTTTTTTTCATATTTTCATAAAAATACTAGAAACAAATAAACATTTTTTGGCCAATAAGTTTGGCTCAAATGTAATAAAAAAACCTTGCAGTCAATTTTCTTATATTTTTTTCTCTTCAATAATAAACACTAGGAAACCAGATTTGTTCAGTTGTTAATATATGTTGTTGTTAGTATATGTTCAGATACCAACAAGAAAATATTCCCAGTAGTACAACAGATGTTGAAAGGACTAAACAACTGTTAAGTGTTGCTCATTTTTCTAATTGTGATTACCCATTTTATAATGTAATCTGTATGCATCTTTCTGAGAAAAATATCAGCAAGTCAATTTAAAAAATCCCACTTTATGCCCTAAGTGTAAGTGTAAAGCCACCAGCTGAGAAGTCTTCTAATTCTGAAAGTTTCAGATCCACATCATTCATATCAGGTTTTTTCCTTCCAGCAGCAGACAGAGGGTTCCCCAAAAGTCATGCAATTTTCAGACATTACGTGACTTTACACCACAGCCTTCAGTTTGGTTATTTTGCAAGTGAGCATGTGGGTTTGTTTTTAAAATAAAGAAACTACATGACTATTACTTTAGTTGCTATTATCTAAATAATGTACTTCATACAGATTTAATTTAAAGTCTTGTTTAAGTTACAATCAAGTGAGCTCCCCGGAAGAAGGAGCTTTGCTTTACTTGAAATGGATAGTCATGGATAGGTATTTATCTCCTGCTGAGAAATAAGGCAGGGGATTACAATCCAGGATTTTCTGCAAAAGAGATTGCATTGCTTCAAACTCAGACTCCACCACAGTTACAGCTGACTGCTTCCAATAGCACAGTTCCATCTCCCAGTCACACCAGGCTGCAGGGCAGACTAAACCAAGGCAGAGACAGCTGTAAACATCTAGAACTGGACCAGATTCCTAAATTCCCTCTATATTCAGTGGAATGAAACACAACTTTTTAAGGCATGATTCACATCTATTTAAGAGAAATGTCTTCAGAGTTCAGGTGTATCTCAGTGCAGAACCCTGAATCTTCAGAAAACTCACTCTTCTACCATTTCCATTCTGCAGCCTCATCTTTCTCCCAGCCACAAACAAATGAAGAAACTTATTAAAACAGTATTATGAAACAGAAATTTATTAACAGTAACTTATTAAAACATTCTGCCATTTGCAAGATATTTTGGGTGTTATTTCTAGTGGTTTCTGTCTAGGATCTTAGAATAAATTGTTCGAATCCTCTCTTTATTCAAACCTCTTACTAAATGTGAGATGGCAGATTGCATTGGCTGTCTGGCCATGAAGATGATTTCCTGATCACAAGTTATGGACCTAAACAGTTGAAATGGGCAGAGTTGTATTTTGGGTGAAAGAATACATTTCCTAGAAAAACATTAGGTCTGAATAATCAGCCATAGGTAAAGGACTATTTTAACAAATAGCACATGGATTTCTTCCTACAAAAGCAGCCAGGTAGCCAAATACATGGAATGTATTGATTATAGTCACTACATCCTTGAATCGTAGAGTGTTAAGGGGTTGGAATGGACCTTAAAGATCAGCTGGTCCCACCTCCCCTGCCATGTGCAGGGACACATCCCACTAGACCAGGTTACTCAAGGCCTTATCCAAACATCCTGACACAGAGTCCCTCTTTGGGCTCCCAGTAGATCCCCTTCAGGTACTGGAAGGTTGCCATGTAAACTTCTCCAGGATGAAAAGCGTCAACTTTTTCAGCCTGACCTCACAGGGGAGGTGCTTCAGTCCTCTTTTCAACATTGTGATCACCGTGGGTTTGCTCCAACAGTTTCAAGTCCTTCTTATGTTGGGGGCATCAGAGCTGCACTCCATACTCTGGTGGGGTCCCATGAGAGAAGAGAAGAGGGAGAGAATCACCTTGACCTGCTGGCCACACTGCTTTTGACTCAGCCCAGAATTCCACTGGTTTTCTAGGCTGCAACTACATGCTGATGGCTCATGTTGAATTTTTCATCAAATATATAGATATATATATATATATACGTATATATGTGTGTGTGTGTATATAAATGCAACCTTTACATTTTCTGAATAAATGCTCCTCAAAATAGTACTTAATAATCATACAGACATGGTCTGATACACAGTCTCTTTTATTTATCCAGAAAAGACATCACAAATTTTTTTACCACAAGAGAGTCTTTGTCTCAGGTTAGTTTCTTGGGGAGGTCTTGACCATTGCCATCCCCATCCACTAATAGGCATAAGCCCCAAAGAGTGCCAAGCCTTTTAGGTCTTCAAGCCACAGATTTCTACACATCTACATCTGCAGCTGGCAAAGCTGACCAAACATTCTCATGATTTGTTCATCAGCACTGACCATTTAGTTCCTCATCCAGAGTCGTGTATGCTTTTGTGAGAGCATTTGTCCTTAAGTACCACTAACCTATTTTTAGGAATAGGCTTTTCAATGCAAGCTGAAAATTTATTCCTGGCTTTACAGTAATAACATTGACTTGAACATTTTAAAAGCCTTAAGTAACTAGGAGAATGTATTTGAGAGTGTTTATGACCTTGAATGATGGAAATATTTCAACCAAAATTTTAGGATGAGCTTGGACAGTCAATTTCCAGGAAAAGTGACCTTTTAACAATGCCTTCACTTAATCAACTGTAATTATTCTTCCAAGCACTTTATCAGATAATACTTCTGTGGCCATCTCCTACCTTTTGTTCAGAATGTGACTCCCTGAAAAAGATGGTTTGATGCCAAATTGACATCAGGAAGATACAGAGTGACTCTTCCAACCCACCACTCTCAATATAAAAGAACCAAATGAGATCCTGGAATTGCTGAAACTGCAAATCTTGGCAAATTTCCTCAGGATATCTAAATTCAAATCTTCTTGCCTGACTTTTATTAACAGTAAAAATATGAAAGATTAAAAAGGTCAGCTTACTAAATATTTGCTTTGTATTCAGCACTTAATACTTGTAAAGTTCTTGCAATTTCTTTGGAAACCATCCAGTAGAATGTCTCTGCATCCTTTATCTAGGTATCAAAGCTGTAGATAATGAAGAAAATCTTCTAAGTAATAATCTTAAATAGCTACATAATCCATAACAACTGATTATTTAATTAAAGCTGTCAGTGCTAGTGCACTCTATATATGCACCAAATGTACATTAATTTGTCAGCTGTGCTAATTAAGAAAAGAAACAGTAAGGAAATTCAATGCCATCTAACACATTTTGTTCCTTATGTACTAATGAAGTTACATGTAAGAGTAGAAGTTTCTCATGACCAAGATTGGACAATATTCATATCATTGTTGGGGTTTTTTTAATCATCAGAATCAGTTTTTCCCCATTTTCAGTCTTCTTTGGCATATTTTCATTGTGAATTACATTATTCCTTCCACAGCCACTGTCTGTGAGACTGTGCCAGGATCTGTCAGTAACTGCTTCCTGAGGAACTGAGAGCTGTCTATGGGCACTGTCCCTCATGCATTCCCCTCCTTTGTTCCCTTTTATTAGCCATTTCTATGTGGGTATCTTCTCACCTTTTCCCTTTTGAAAGAATTCAGAATGGATCTTCTTGTTCCTTAAGTCTTTCTCCTTCTTATTCTTTGCTGCAGTGAATAACTCATATATATATTTTTATTAATTTATTTCTTTCTACTATCCGTTAGAAGAAAGGAAGCCTGTTCTGGAAATCCTTTCAGAAACCTTTTAATTGCCAGAAGATAATTGTTTCAATGATATTTCTCTGGTTTAATATAAAATGTCACATTTATTTAAACCCAGAATCATGCAGAACAGTCCTAGCTGCTTAATCTGGAAAGCCTGAGTTTTCTGCATCTCAAGTGAGCGTATTTTTCTCGGGTTGTGACTTGGATTCTTGACTTCTCAATTTGACTTTTTTAATTACAAGGATAATTACAGAAATTTTAAAAAGCTTCACAGAATAAGAAAAGTATGTCCTGATCTATTTCAATGTAAGTACACCTCCATCTTAGATTGCTATACCTCAATCTTTCTTCAAATCTTACTCATCCTTCCTTTGTTAGCTACATATTGCTCAATGCCCTGGTAAATACTTGAATTATTTTTATTCTTTAGATTTTATATGTTGCTGGCTTTTCTCTCCATTAATTAACTGGATTAATTTATCCAGTTCAGAAATAGGAAAGTCAGGATTTCTTGGAAAGGCAAAAATATGTTCTATATCAAAGTAACTCTAGAAAAAACAGAACTAACAGGGGTAAAATCTTCTTTACTAGAAAAATGTATTTAAAACATTAGGGTAAGATTTTCTGCTCAGTGTCTGTCAACCTGTAAGCCCCAAAGATTTTTTATTTCCTGGCTATATTTATTTCCTGGTGTAATAAAGGACATTATCTTTCCTTTCAAAACTCTGTCTGCTGGAACTATTAGACCAATACAGCAACTTGACTGAAACTCAGTTAAGGAGAAGCAATGCTCAGAACAGCACTTCAAGGGCAGCACAGATATTAATGTCTGAGACGATGTCTGAGACAATGTACCTTCAACCATCTTTCAAAATGAAAGGCCTTCCATAGCATCAGAGTTCAGATAATTCAGACATAAACATGGATTAATCGCTCATGAGACATTCTACTTAGAGTTGCAAAAGCTGATATACATCTTTTTCAGGGGTACATACAGTTTATATAATAAATTTACCAGTACTTTTCCTAATATCTCTGTACAAAAAGAAAGCAATCCCATTGTCATTGGGTATAATGAAATAATTTATTGTGTATAAACAGAGATCAGCTATTTCTAGTCTCATTCATCTGAGTTCTTTTACAAATCTACTTCAGAGAGGTAAGAATTTATTCACAATTACACCACAACAGTGGTACACCTATACTGTTAACTCAAAGCAGATATCCAGAATTCAGTCAGTGATCCCATCCATAGTGACAAATGCTTTCTTAGAATTATCTTTAGAATCAGATTTTCCTACTGTTTGCAAATAACTTGTTGAATGGTGATTTTGAACAAGTTTTGGAAAAGCGTTTCAAACATTGAACTGTGTTAGTAATAAGAGTTGTATTTGTAAGATTTTGGTAGTTTGGTATTATAATCCACTTCTTACAAATAATGAGAGATAGGAGGTGTGGAGTTCATTCACAGAAAGTGCAATGGTCACTGTCTGCAGTTCTATAATTTAGAAATACGTAAGAATTATATGTAGGGATGCCTCCAAAGGAAATCACTTTGGGATGTTTCCCAATTTTAGAACAAGAATAACTGGATCTGTCCTCAGTGTTTTCCAGGCCTCCCCATGCTCCATGGCATGGTGCTGTTGTGAGCCACTTGGCTCCACTCCCATTCCTTAGGTAGGGAAGACAGAACTCCTTTGATCAACTGTGACTTTGGACTCAGTGAGGAATATAGGAGCTGGCAGATGTCTCCAGAGAGCTATTCCACCTTCTACTTCTCTGTAGCTGATGTGTATTGTTTGGTCTCTGCTGGAGAAAATCTCTTTTGAAAAATAATAACAAGATACGTACCTGCCGTAAAATGTATTTTTCTGTTATAAAAATATTCTTATATAAATCCTTGAAGTTTTCTTTTTATCTGGTTTTTATATAGCCTTGCTTTATAGAGATGCTCTCAGTAACTACTAGGAAGAGTGCTCAGGTTCTGTGATGAAAAGTGTCAAAATAGACTACTCAGTCAGAATTTCTAACAGACACAGTAAAAATTTCCTTTCATAACTTTTTTAAAAGTGCATTTTAAATGGCTCTAGACATTGCTGCAGTGAATGCCACATTCCTCTGCCCCTAGAAATCATTTTTATACAACTAAATCTCTGACTCATCCTTTTTTTTTTTTTCCCTAGCTAATATAGAATTTACTTGCAACATGACATAAATATTTTGGAATAGATGTCTGAAACAGATGAGTCCTTTCAGCTTAAAACAAAGAATGACAGTTTGTGCCCAATATTCTTTCTGAAAGTTTCAGAATCCTTTTTATGATATAATCACAAATTATAATTGTGTCATTATGCATAATTACTCTACACCATTACATCACATAATTGGATCAGTTGAAGTTCTAATTGCACAGTTAGAGAGATTTGCTATAAGTATGTTTGGGATATAATTAAACTAATTTCATAATTCTGGGACCCGCAGAGTCCAAATTTTGTAAGATGAACATTTATTTTTGTGGTTCTGTCTCACAGCAGGAAAATCTTAAGATGGTATTTCAGTTGTATAACAGTCCATATTTGTTTCTACCAGTATGGTATTAATCTTTATTTGTATTTCTGATGTTCTAAATTCTGCTTTTATGTGTAAATATTAGAAGATTACTTGGTCCACAGCAATGTTAAACCTGCTTATACATGCCACCCTGGCCACTGATCTAGAAATGAAAAATATCAAGTGTTGTGGTCAGCACATGGCAAAAGCAGATGGGCAGAGACCAGCAGGACCAGAGCCAGCTGGTGTGTGAGGGACAGGGTCTGCTTCACAATCTCAGTTCAGAGAAGTTGATGTGGAATTACTGGGACACTATTAATATCCTGCTTCTTTAATGAAACATCTGTGGATGGGCTGCAGCAGCTCAGGCACCACCTGGATTATTGCCAGCTTTGGAAAAGCAGAAGTCATCAGTCAGACAGCAAAAAGCCTGACAGTGACCTTATGATATTGGCACTAGAAGTAATCAGATTATGTTTTCTATTCTGTCTTTTGACTTTTAAATGACCACCTGCTCCCCTTCTAACAGTAATCAGTGTATGACGATTTCAGGTTGAAAAGTCAATAAGATGCAACTTTTCCTATTTCTTCAATTTGTTCTTTTAAGCTAATGGAACTACAGTAATTTAATTTTATTATCTTGAATATTGCAGGTTTTTTTGTGTCTATAGTAGGTATTAGAAAATGCTTACTATATATCCACAAAAACATAAAAGTGGTAAGAATTTTTGCATTTATGATTTTCACATCTAATACATAGAAAATACTGCTCAGCCTAACTTTGGGGAAAGGACTAACATCAGAAATAGAGAAAAATTCCAGCAGTAATAAATTTCTATATTAAAAATCACCATCATCATCTTCAAAGCAAATTCCCAAAGAATTGCAAGTCATCAAGGTGGACTTCTATTGGAGTATACAAGAAAGAAGCTGGGTTACTCACATAGAGTCACACAAAATCATGCACTGGCTGTGATCAGAAGGAGCCTCTGGAGAGGCTCCTTCTCTGTGCAGAAATATCAATTTGCTTCTTCCTATACTGAAATGGAATATACCTAAACTTCATCCTGTAAGACTGAAAACTTTTTTTTTTCTCTTGTCCTACTTTTTCTTTTTTTTTTTCCTTTTTTTCTTTTTATTTTTTCTGGTGGGTGGGGATACTACTTACATATATTGTTCTCCAATTATATTTAATATTAGTATTACTCATTCAAGATTTGGTGACTATTTTTATGTAATAGAAATATGTAATGTTTGCTATAATTAAGTGTCCAACTACAAAATAGCCATCATGTAAAAAAGAATTTATTCTTAATTCCTTTCTAGAAAGCCTGTCTGTAATTCCAGCAAAAATATTTCTCTTGCTGTTTACGTCTGCTACTCATGATCCTTGCTTATAAGGATTTTGCCTTTGCCTGCCATCTCTTTCTTATCATCTTTAACAGTAACTGGAATTCCTGCTTTGTTACTGTGGTGGGTCTAATTCATAACCAAAGCCCACGTGGAGGAACAAGAATCCACCCCTGCCTCCAAGCCCCTCTCCAGCTCTCTGGGATGCCAGACCACAGGAATATCAACACTTTTTGCCTTTTCCTGCCAGCATGAAGGTCTTTTAGCAAACTGGTGCATAAAAATTGCTCCTAAGAGGGTCGGGGACCCAGCACCAGTGACTGATCCTTCCCAGCAGCACGCAGAGCACACATGGAGAATCCCAGGGTGAAAGCCAGAGGTCACCTGCACCTGCAGAGAAATGAGCTTATCCTGCTCCTGTGTTACTTGTGCTTCCATGTCAGAACGCTCAGATTGGTGCTACCTGTGAATAACTAAACCAGTGAGAAGAAATTTCTTCCTTTTATGAGGTTAAAATAAACAATAGAGGTAGGCTTTGTTTTGGTGTAGACTATTACTGAAATTTCTTGATAGTGTTCATTTTATATATATTAATATGCATCTATTTAAATATGTAGAAAACAGTAAGGATAAAAATACCAGAGTTTCTGCAGGTGGATAAGAAATTTCTTTTTTTCCTTCCAAATTAATAGTTCTGAATGTACTTTTGATTTATCTTTCTTTTTCCTTATAAATTACCATCTTATATAATGGATAACAAATACTAAAAGAAATAAAAATCTGCATACATGAATCCTTATGTTTTGTACCATAATAAAAGGATAATCAGTATAGAACCAGAGTGCCCAAGGTAATAAATAACATTCTCAGGCAATTAAACACCAGCTTATAGATGAAGGCTTTTCTTACCTAAAATGTCATAAGGCTAAGAATACTTCTTCTGCAACCATATTTTTAATAGCTAGTTATCCATAAAAACATTTTTGTTTCTCTTTTTAATATTTCTCCTCTATCTTTAAGTGTATAAAGCAGAAGAAAAAAAATTGAGTTTTCTAATATAAACACAATGAAAAAAAAATACTTTATGTGGAGGAGAGGAGAGGAGAGGAGAGGAGAGGAGAGGAGAGGAGAGGAGAGGAGAGGAGAGGAGAGGAGAGGAGAGGAGAGGAGAGGAGAGGAGAGGAGAGGAGAGGAGAGGAGAGGAGAGGAGAGGAGAGGAGAGGAGAGGAGAGGAGAGGAGAGGAGAGGAGAGGAGAGGAGAGGAGAGGAGAGGAGAGGAGAGGAGAGGAGAGGAGGAAATTTTCCCAGCAAAGAGTGGCTGCAAAAACTGGCATCAATAAGATACTGTGAAAGCACTTTTAGACAAAGTGAATTTATTTCTTACTGCTGTGAATTTTGCTGTGTATGTAATGTACTGTATCAAATCACTTGAATAAGGAAAAATTTGCTTGCTTCTGGGAATGAAACCACTGCACATTTCAACTGCCTGAGAAGATATCACTTAAGATGAAATAAGTACAGAACCATACAAAAGAAAAAATTGTTTCTGGTAAATACTATATTGTCTCCATTTTCCCCTAGATTTCATCTGTGGCAGGGGTTTAAACAGACATTTAACATTGTACCATAAACTTCCCATTTAGGGTTTCTGCTGTTGTTAGATGCAGGGCTGATATTCAAACCACTCAGGGGATTCTTCAATATATTCAGTTTTGTCAGGTGAAAACTCCAAAGAATTCTATCTAACTTGGGCACCCAAATCACTTATGCTACTGCCTCCTAATTTATTTTGGTTACTTCACAATGCTCTTCTAGCCTGAAACACGGGGAAAGGAAATGTCCTTTATAATGTCACCATTCTGGATGAGGAGATAGAGATGGTCTTTCTTAGCAAACAAAAATAAGACAGATAGTTTTGTTCCCTTTGTAACTGTATGATTCCCTGTATCTTTAACCTCTGATGTTTCTATCTGAAGCTCACATTTTAATAGTGCTTAACCAGTAATTGAATTTTTTTTATGGTCCTAATGAGTAGCTAAACATTTTCTGTTGGGTTATAATGACAATTATTTGTTGCTTTTATTGATATGCTAACTCCCAAGAAATACTGAAGGCCCATTTATTAGATATTATACGAACTTATAGAATGAACTAATCATTATGGGGAGGTTACACTTTAAATTGACACAGTAATGGATAAGAAAGGAAATGGAAGGCCTCTGTTCTAAAAAAAAAAATTCACAGCAGTGACAAAAATAGAACTGTCATTGTCTTTTCCAGGCTTTCCTCTTTTGTGTTCTATAGCCTGTCTGATTTTAAAGATCTGTTCCTTAGAATTATTGAATTCCAAATTTGCCAATAAAGTTAATCTTCAGAAGGAAGATGGTATAAAGTACAACAAAAATGTGAGGTTACCTTCCATTTTCATTTAAGGATATGCATCCATCATGCAGTATAAATGTAATTACAAGCAAAAAAATAGTTCTCTTTAGACCTAAGCAGCCTTCTCAAGAGTGTTTACATGAAAGGCATAAGAATCTGAAAACGATAATCAATATCCAGACTGATAGCAAAAGAGAGATAATTTCTCCTGAAATGGTATTCAGAAAAAATTCTCTGATAGATGGAAGCAGAGCAGCAGGTTGATAATTTTTACCCTCAGCAAAGGTACAGCATATGGAAACCTAGATTAAAGCTTTCAGAAAGGATGTTGGCTTTACTGACTTTTTAAATAGGCTTATTTTTCAGCTTTTGCAGTTTTGTTGGGCTGCCAAATATGGTGGCAAGCTACCAACAATACTAATAGTCTAGCTGTCTACAAGATGCAATAGTGATCCTAATTAAGACCTGCAAGTGAAAGCACAAGCAGTTGAATGCAAATTGCAACATTCCGTTGATTATTTATACAAGAATGAAAATTCTCTTCTCTTGATTAAATTCATCTTTAGAGGCTGAATTTATAACTGACCAATTCACCGGTCTTTTGAGAAAAATAACTAGAATGAGCAGCTTGAACTTCTCTTATTGAGAGAAAATCATCAAAACTAGCATAGTTACAAGACTCTCCATGACATGTAAATGGCACTTATAGTATTCCTAAATGTTTCAATTGATCTCTCCTTTTGAATTACATACAAATCCAACTTTGGTTTCCTTTTACACCCTCCAGACACGGAGAGTGGGAACGACTTCAAAGCACACTGGGACTGTAAGATTTAATGTCTGATTTCAGAAGGGGCCTTTATGCTCTCCACTAACTACCAGCTCTCAGTAGATCCTGCACCTGATGAGCAGATTTATAGCCTGCCAGCACGTTATAAAAAAGCCTTGTTTTGATCTTTGTATACTGAAATTTATTTCGGCTGGTAGTAATTACACCAGAACGTCCATGACAAACGGTGGCATATCTTATCAAACACAGCTAAAACCAGAAATATCACAGTTCAGAGCTAACCATGCTGTGTAGCCATGGGCCTTCCACAGAGATCATCTCCAATCCTGGCTCCTGCTGCTGCTTGAGGCAGGTGTGAGAATGGACTTTGGACCTGTAGCACTACCAAGAGCTGACATATGCTGGAGGATTGCTAAGACTTGTCAGCTTCTTTGATGGCATCACCCACATAAAACAGATGGAAATGTGGTTGTGAAATTCCTATACGTTGATTTCCTGTCTGTGGTATCATCTAACTAAACAAATGAGAACTTTTAAGCCATATGGTCCCTCAACTGGCTCTTCATTTCTTACTCTAGGGGAAGGAGAAAAGAGAGCTTTATTATAAAATATTGAACTGAAAATCCTTTTTGAGAAGGTACTGTTAAGATTATTTCCTCATAGAGATGAAAAAAAAAAAAAAGCTCCAAACCAACAGAACCAGAACAATACAATGCATACTGGTTTAACAAAGACAGCTGGGGACTCTGTTTATTTTTTCCCCTGTGATGTCTGTGTGTCATGTTTCTGGAGACAGACAGGTTTAGAGTCTGGCCAAGGATATTCAGAATATAATAAATTACCCTAAATTCAGAAATTGATAAAATAGAAAAATTCTGGCCAACATATTGATTCTAATGCATTTTATAGAATTATAAAATATATTGACTGAAAATATGCTCTCAAGAAAAGTCCCTATTGCACAACAGCATACACAGTGAAATCATACCCACAGCCATTCCAGCCTCTTCCACAATGCTGCCTTCAGCTCTTCCTTATGGAGAGAATTGGTTGAACTGTAAGTCATAATCCTTTAGGTAAAAGGTGCTATCAGGAAATTAAAAATATTAATACAATAATTTCATGCTTGTAGGAAAATAATAAATGGATACTTTTTCTCCTTTAAAGAAATGGCAGGAAAAGACTTCTAAAATCACTCTTTTATATTAACATAGATGAAAGGATTTTTCTTTGCTTATTCTGTTGAAAACATTTTAGCTTAATCTGAACAAGGGAGAATTCTTTTGTTTTCTAAAGGCATGGATTGCTTTGCCCTCCTCTTTTAACTGGCTTCTTTTCGAGTGAAAGGGATAAAAAATACCCAAATTCCTGGTTTTGTTGTTGTAAGGAAGAAATAGCTCAAGAAAAGAATTAAGTAAGCCGAGAATTAAAATTTGCCTATCAGGTATTGAAACTCTTTTCTGTAAGGCGTATGACTGAATTTCTCAGTGGTCAAGAAAAGGTAGCCTTTCAAATTTTGGGTTGTGGCACCTTCCTTCTGTAAGAAAACAGGCCAAGAAGTTAATTTGTTTTTGTTTAGACTGAGAAGTCAGCAGCTGTGACATGCTCTTCTGTTGTATGTCTGACCCTGTTACAACTTGACTGTTATTGAATAAAATCTCTTGTTTGTCTTTAATGTGAATCCCTGGCCATGGTGAAGTCAAATCTGATAAAACGGCTCACTGGAATTCAGGAAAACATTCTCTCTCTCTCTCTCTCTCTCCCCATTTTCATGTTTTCTGGGATGAGCACTGCTGGTGAACTGCCTTTCCAGGATGTTTATTGTTTTTAACAATAGAGGCAGTGTTCACTTCTCTTTTCCTGTAGTTCAAGACAAGTTGCTTAGGGTTGCACTCCAAGTTCTTTCACTGTGGTTACAGTTAAATGAACTTAAACGTATTTTTTTTTTTAAATTCTGATTGTTATCACAGAAACACTGAGATGTCAATCCAGGATCTAGGATGTAGTGCTATGTTCTGATAAATCACCAGAAACCAGCAGATTGTCCCTCTTGAAAAGCCTGATGTGTAAAGATATAAAGCCAGATTATAAGGGGAGTGAGTGATAGAGTGCTAATGCTGTGTCAGGCCCAGGACTGCAAAAAGAGCAGCACTGGAGGCAAAGTAACCAAGGGATGTACAGTTAAAAGGAGATAATGAGAACGAAAGAACAAAACAAGGAAGTAAAAGGGGCATCCATGAAGACACAGAGAAGAAAAAGCTTTGAGTATGGAAGCTGTCAGGCAAAGCAAGGGCGGAAGGGTTTTGCAGGAGTAATAAGAAAAGATTGTCAGAATAAAAATGAAATTAACTTTTTGGGACTGTTTCTTCATTCGTTCCTTCATATGTTCCTTCAACCCTGAACATCAGTGGGAACTATTCAATGGAATTTGGAGGCAAGAGGGCTTCACAAGTCATTGTAGGGTATCAAAAGAAGAGATGGCCTTGTACAGATCTTACTGTTCCCCCGTAAGGAACTTGCCCCAGGGAAGGGATATGGAAATGTAAAGTTTTGGGGGTCTGGGTCAGAAACAATTAAAGCAGTCCCACATTTGATAGAAGAAAATTTTCTATTCACTTACGGATAAATTTTAGGAGCTTTCCTTTCATCCTTCAGCTTTTTTATTCTTCTGTCCCCTCAGTACCTGGTTGATGAACTAATTATTTTAATGCCAGCTTGCTAATTCAGGATGTGAACAATTTGGGATAGACCAGTAAAGAAAATGTATTGAAAAGTAAAAAGTCATATTACCATTTGTGAAACAAGTTACCTGTAACTGACTATTCAAACTGATTCTCGAAACAGCCTTCTAACAGTCATAGGTGTGAACCTAAATGGCCAACACAAGAGCAAACTTTGTGTCTCAGCTGCAGAATTCCTGAATTGCGTGTTATCTGAATATTTGAGCTAGGATTTTGGTGATGAGGCACAATAGAAAAAACAAACAAACAAACAAACAAACCTACAACAACAACAAAAAAATCATGGTCTACAACTTGGGAGACAGTTTCTATTTGCTAAATGTACTTCATAAAGGAGCAGTTTATTTTCAAGGACAACACCAGCAGTTACCATCTGCCAGATGCTCCAACACATTAAGTGAGCTGGTTTTGCTTGTCAGTGATGTTTCATTGATTAGAACATTTCTTTAATCAGGTGCAGTTTCACAAAGTGGAAGCACAAAGACAAGACATGCACAGACCACGTTTACTTTGTCAACACCGTGTGAGAAATGGCTGCATTTGGCCTATGAACACAGCCATGGCTTCTCCTGTGTGGAAGATAGAGAGCAGAGGCAGGGCTGCATTTTCCTGTGCCGTATGCTCTTACCCAACCCAGAGTTACTAAACTATATGTCCCCCATGGTAACTGGGAGGTGATCCCAAACACAAAACACTGATAATCTAAGGAAACTCAAGGTTTCAAAAGCTTGAAACCTTTTTTTTTTCAATGAAAATCATGTCCTTTTCATAAGCGCCCTTCAAAGAAGAAACAAGTCAGATTGGCCAAGCATGGTTTGTGTTTTATTCTTGTTTGTTTTTTTTTTTCCCAGATAAATCATTGGTTGTACCCTAAATCGATACCAGAAGGATCAAAAAATTGGAAGCCCAAGGATATTCATGGTGATCTAGAATTTTGACAGGAAATGTTGTCTGTGCTTCCCAAAGGTCACTGGAACACAGAGCTTAACACATATTTATCTGTCATCTCAGCTGTCATCTCAGACAAAGATTAACTCATTTGGCTCCTTGAGTCCAACACTTGACCACCACTGTGCCATGGATGCCTCAACTTGTATCCAGCTACAGCAGCCCCACAGCTGCTTGTTTCCTGCTTCAGAACCAGCTCAGCTGCACCACCTGAATGAAGCAACATTGACTAACAACAAAAAAAAGTAAATTTGGCACTCAGATGCAGGAGCTGGATTGACAACTGTGATAGACAAGTAAAGACTGCAGTTATTATTGTTTAATTGTCATGGCAACTAAACATGGCCTTTTTGCTGAAATAATATCATGGTAACACCTTGCTCATTGTAAAAAAAATAATAATCAGTCAAGTTAGATTGCTGTCAGGACTGAACTCGAGTGAAAACTGTAGGCTTGGAAAAGAAAGGTTAATAAAAAACACAGAACAGAAAACAAGGTTAGAGGTGATGTTTTGCCTGTGAGGGGTTTTTCAGAATGCAGAAGAAAAAGATTAGTTCCAGAGACAAGATGGGCATTAGCTCCATGATTTCTCCTTTCTACCAATAACCTTTTTAGAGTCATTCCAAAGCACACAAAAGTGCCTGCAGCTGTAATGCCACCTTCAACTTCTGTTATCTATCCCAGATTTCAATACATATTGCTATCAATACTTTTTCTTGCAATCTTTTGAGGCAGCTACAAATTATAATTGTTTCACACCTTTATTAGAAATTTGTATCTCTTAAATAATCTGACAGTGTTTCATGTGCTTCTTTTTCACTTACTGGAAAAACCAAAAGTTTGTGAAATCACAGCTGTGGCACTGGCATTTTTCTTTTTTTTTTGATTATGACTGTGTAAACTAAACATATCCATGAAGCAATTGCACTGGCTCATTTTGATGCATTTTCTTCTATTGTGACACTGTTATATTAAAATAAAGACTAAAAGAATGCACCATGAGAAAATAAAACGCTTGCTCATCTCAACTCAGTTCTTCCTACTGTTTGCTATGCATCTCCTTATATTACTTTTTAATATTTTATAGGCATTAAAATAGCTGAATTTGAAGAGTTTAATTTATCCCTATCTTATAAACATTTTGCATGCTGAGAACCGCACAGGAACAAAGAATATTTGTAAAGCTCAAAGCCAGTGCACCTTAACTTACAAGGGTAATAAGAATTAAAAAAGTTACTGAGGAAAAAACAGTGACTAATACTTTCAGTTGTTAGGCAAAGTTTATCTGCTTGATCCCAGTTAAATTCTTTGAGAAAAGGTCCATACTTTGAAGATCTGGCAAGTAAATATTACATGAAATTGAGCACTGCTTTACAAATGCATTAAGGAAGTTATGTGCTCCTATTTTTTTTTTAATTTTATTTTTATCTTGACTATAGATTTTATTTTACAAAATAGTTTAAATAATATTTTCATGAGTTTTCCTGATGAAAAACAAATGAGTGGCTATAATGCCAGTCATATTGACAGAAGTGTTGCATGGATCCTTATGTCCATAGACAAGCCTCCATAACTTTTTAGAATAAGATTGTATTTCTTATTAAGCAATGACTTCTTTCATTTACAGTCCAATGAACATCTTCAGTCCAAAGATGGTCTAAAGAAGATGAAGAACTACATTAGTTCTAATTTGCTATGCAATTCTGCATAGTGGTTTGAAAGATGAAAAAGACTGAGTATGTATATTGAGTGTCTTTGTTATCAATTTATTAATACTCAGATATGAGTAGTGTCAATACCACTCACACACACAAAAAATCTGTTATATAATTTTGTCTTCTGTTTTTAATAAGTTTACTGTGAAAATGTTACTTTCATATAAAGGAAAGGATTAGATTCAAAATGTTGGCACTTACATTTAAAATACCATTAAAATCATTAGCTTACATCGCTGTGTTTTTTAAAAAAGAGACATTAGCCCCAATAAGCATTGTCAGGAAAATTTATTTTAAAGCTCCAAATAGAACTTTAGTGCAGGCAATCACTCACACTGCCCACATATTCTTTGCTTCTAAATTGCTTGGTGGCTTCCAGGGAAGTGATGCTCATCATCCTGCACCCTGGCATTGCTGTGGGAGCTTGGAAGAGCTCAGGAAAGTCCAAACAGTTCAATATTCATTGCTCTGCATTCAAATAAATGCTATTCATCTGTGTGTTGAGCTAGTTTAAGGACATGGAGCTAATATAGTTTCTGTCTCTTTAAGTGCTGTTCACAACTAATAACTCCTCTGTGGAATAGTCTAACTATAAAAAATATACTTTTTGTTACCAAAAGAATTTTATCTTACTTTTAACTTTACAAAAGCACTATAGGAATAAAAACAGGAAATCATGGGCATATCCCTTTGAACTTCTTCCTCTGTGTTCATCCTCCTTTAACCACCCTACAACCTCATCTGACATCCAGGAACCCTAGTGAAAAACAAAAAAAAAAAATTGTTACCAGAGAAAAAATGTCTGTCCTGAGAAAACCCTGCCCTGGCATGCACAGGATATATCCCTTTGAAGAAGCATTTCTGAGAATTGTTTTTAGATCTGAAAACTATTTCCATTTGATCATTAAAATGCAATTAAGTCTTCATCACACATAGAATACTATGCATCATGTCAACAAAATGCGAGTCCAGATCTGCCTCACTTTACTAATTGAAAGTTTTACCTTATACATCAGTCTTCATTCTATACTGATTAAAAAAAAAAGGCATAAATTTGAACTGAAATGCCAGAGATAAAGTTAATTTTCAAACCTGTTCAATTCAATATCCACTGCTCAAACCAGCAAGGTCTCTGATTCTGGGCAGTTAATCAACATTTTCACACACAGAAATGTGTTGAGGGTTTGCCTAATTTGGATCATCTTTCTGGCCAAGTTAATAATGACAAAGAAAATAAAAAGGTACAAGAAGGTAATTTTTGCATTTCTGGATGGAACAGGGTGCCATGTTTTCTATAACCCATAATTTAAATCTCAGCTAGATCACATTACACTAAAAAAAAGGCTGCAACAACATCTTTTCACTTATGGGGCCTACTTGAATGTATTTATTCATTTATTTATTCTAAATGTCATTTTAAAGATTGATTACCATTATATGAGTACCATTATATGGGTGCCATATAATAAATGAAGTAGAGAGGATTTATTTAGCTTCACACAACTGACCATAGCCACTCTTGACAAACAAAGTTTTTAATCTGTCCTGTATAAAAAATCCTACTAAAACAATCAGCTGCAGGCATTGGTGAGAATATTTAGGAAAACACCAATATATCAGAATGTTTCTGATCCTTGAGGGCTACTTTTTATTAAATGATTCTTCCCTGGACTGTCCATCTTTGACTGAGATGTGATTTTTTACGAGAAGAACTCCTAAGGAAACAAGGGAAATCAAATGATCCTATAATTTTTCTGCTGAGCCTGTATCTACTCTGGAACCATTCCTATAACATATGACTTTCTCTAAAAGTTTCAGAGGAAGAAATCAATAGCCTCCTTCTTTAAAATCTTGATAATGTTATGATTACTAAAATACTACTGTTAAGTGGAGTGAATATTTTCTGGTTTACATTGTGGGGCCTAAACACTGATGAAAGGTGAGCTATTTGGCTGCCTTTGAAATGCTGCTTTCAAACCAAATAATTTCTCCATACCTAACTATTATGCAAGTGTCTCTTTAAATTACTTTGTCTAAAAAGAGAGGTTATTTTTTTTAAACTCCAGTATTGCTCTCCTTGAAGGAATACAGAATACCATTTTTCGATAGCTGTAAGCATACACAGATTAAAAAATTATCTATTACAACTCTCTTCAAACCAGTAAAATGGAGAAGTTCATCTGTTTTTAGGCTTTGCAAAGGCAGAATTCATATGAATCCCAAAAATCAGAGAAAGACCACTGTCATCAGGTGAGAACTAAGCTTTGTTCTACTTTTTCTAGTGCTCCATCTGTTTATTTTCATAAACTTGGTAAAACCTCATGATGGGGAATACTGGTGAACTGTGCTGTGTAGTTGTGGTAAGGCATACTGGAAAAAAACTGTGTGGGATTTTTAAAGCTGAGAAAAGAGAAGGAAGAGTGATCATCAGAACCAATGTTTTGGAAGAAGATTAGTAGCTCAGAAAAGCCATTAATTGTCTTTTAAAGCACACTCTAATGTTAATACACTTAGAAATATTAATTATTTCCAATTATTAGGTAAGACTTTAAGAGTTCAGATTTTTTTTATCACTAATGAACTTATAAAGTAATCCTCGTACATCTGACAGGTTTTGAAGTGAAGAAATTGAATGAAGTTTACATGACAGAGTATAAAACACTGACAGGTTTCTGCCTTTTGTAAGGTAGTGCAGGTGGGCAAACACCAAAGGTGAGTAGTACGTACACAAATTCTGTCCATGATTGCAAATAGACTAAAGAGGCTGAAGTTCATTAAATCTCAAAATCACTTCTTTATAAACTTTGACATTTCATGCAGAAGTTGTATAACTATTCTTAAATATTTCCCATAGGTTTTTATATGGCTAAATCACTGCCAGTCCTACCAAGTATTTTAGAATGGTTCCAATGTGGTCTTGTAAAACCTCATGTAACAAACATGAGAAACTTGGGTCTTACCCTGTACTCAGCTCTGATAGATAGATCAAAGTATAATTATTTAAATTCATTTCTACAAGCAGCTTACACACTCCCTAAATATATGTATATATTTAGCTTCAAAATGGGATTCAGGAAATTCACAAAGACTAAATATATCAGGAGCTATTACATTAAATTGTGTGGATGCAATCTGTTTCAGAAATGCCTCATACAGTAGATTGGAAGTGCCTCCCAGGCACAATGAGTTTTAACAAGTCAAATAGTTTTTGGCATCTGTAACAAAAAATCACAGTAAAACAATAATCCTCTTAAGAGTGAGGAATTAGTGAATCAAATCAAAATTCTCAAAAAATATAATTTCTTACAATTAATTTTAAACCAAACCAACCAAAACTACAACAATGTCAGAGTAAGTACAAAGATATTGCCCATTTCCATGTTTGAATACTGACCATAATGAGAAATGCTCAGTGTAAAGCAAAGTATTTGGTTAAAGTGCTGTAAACAAACCCACCTCTTTTGAAGATGGCTCAAAAATGGGAAGCTATTTTATATATCAAAGTAGGGACATCTGCAGAGAGTTGTTAACAACTTATTCTAATTTGTCTATGCTTAGCTATTATGCTTGCTGGAATATGCTGCTGGATTTCATCATGGCTACACTTCACTGCCCACAGGATGTTGGAAGCTTATATTAAGGACTGGAAAAAAACCTGTGCTCCTAATGCAGTGAGAATATCAGATCAGTGTTATATCAGGAACACAAGGACTGCTCCTCCAGGTATTTCTGTTTCCTGAAAACAAACCAATTTTGACTGTACCAGCTGCTTTGTATCTCCCACAAGCTATTGAGCAGATTCCTGGTGGGACAGAAAACTCTCTACTCCAGACTGTGCAGTGTCTCCTCTGCTGCACTTTCACAAAGGCTGGAAGCTGAGGTACCTGCAAAAGCAAAGCTCAAGAGAGGGTTTTTTTGTACCAGGGCCTCAGATTCTTCCCAGTAACTTGATAGATACATTGAAATGTGAAGATCTGTGCCTAACTGCACCTCACACATTTCCTCCTGTCAGGTAACTCCACATCTGAGGCAGGAGATCTTGAACCACATGAGCATTTCCATCTTCTGTCTAGCACCAGCAGCAGTCCTGCCACAGATAGAAGCAGGTTCCCCACTTGTGTCTGCAGCAGTACAAAAATGCACTGGTAATGAACTTCTCATTTCCCTGAAAAGTGTACTCTCCAGCCACAAGCAGGTAGTTTCCTCCAGGGAACAACACATGCAACTACTTCAACGGATAGAAAATATCTGATAAAAGGATATTTTATTATTGTACTAATCATGCCTAATTCTTAACCAATACTTATGATGCCCAAATGGCTTCTGCCCTATAATTTATGCTGTTTTTTCAGAGGAAGTGGTTTTCTAGGTAGTATTTGCATAAATACGCTCTTTTTTATTATCAGAATAATTTCCTGCTTTTGGAGAAAGCAAGATCTTCAGAGATGAACATATAAGATAATAGTATTTCTATGAAATTATGAGCTCTACAATTAAAAAAAAGAAATGCTTACTTATGAAGAGTTCATCTGAACCCTAGTGAACCTTTTAAGTTCATAGTTAAATTATGAAGTATTCTATATGTTAGCTAAAAATTTATGTCCTACTTTACTACAAGAAGAAGTTCTGGCCTCTTCTGGATCAATAGCCATATGTTTCCATTGAGGATAAGATTTTACCTGCAGCTGGAAATAAGACCTGATTCAGAGAATCTGGTTTAACCATTTTACTCCTCATCACATTGGCCTGCTGATAGAGAGCTTGCATCACACAAGATCTTTTTTTTCTTTTTAATGCATTATACATATTCAGAAGACAAAAGAAAGACTCTGTTCAAACCTTCTCATGGTTAAATAGATGTAAAGCTGATATGCTGAGGCCCAGCCAGCTGTTCAGAGAACTGACAGGTAACCAGAGGGCCCTTTTCATACTCAAACTCACCTCACTGGGTACAAGATCACACAAGTCTTGCTCAGAGGCAAGATGTTATCTGGCCTAGGATTTAAGGTTGAATACAAAGCCAAAAATAAGCAAAAAGAAAAGGATCTAAGCACCTACCTGGGGAAAGGCTGACATTTTGGTAACTACATCCAAACTGGAGCTCCTGAAAGCCCCTTTTCAAATGCCACATAAGCATAAAAGGCATCTAGTCTTCACAGTTGTTGCATTTTGTGACCTTAAAGTTTCCAAAGAGCTCACCTTGTGCACAATTGCAGAAGAGCTCATGTTCTGACATGGTTGAACACAGCACTGTAAAGCTTTCACTGAAGACCCAGCTGCCTTCCTTCACCGAATTCCCCTCAGGGTCTTCCTGACTTGCTAAGCATTATCAGGGTAGAGCTGATGCACACAGACCAGATCAGATCCCCAGAAAGCATGGAGTGCTGTCACAGCTACTGCATTTGTGAAGAGGACACAGTGCAATTAAACCATTGATTCAAAACATAGGGGCTTCCCCAGGAATCGGGAGATGAAAGTTAATTCCTCCCCCCATCAAAGGGATTTCTTTCTTCTTAGGTCAGTGGTCAGAGGTAATAGGCTATGCATAAAATAACTAAGGTTCTTTGGGCCAGAAAGAAGCCAGAAAAGTCAGCATGACTCCTCTGAGAACGACACATCTTTTTTGACTTGGCTATTTAGTAACTAACCAACTGTGCTTTCTGTTTAAAATTCCCTGAATCCTGCATTCTTTTCTGAAAAGTGACAAAACAAGTTTCAACAAGCATGTGGAATTTAGCTTTCCTCCCCCAGCTGCCAATGTTACCTGGAGCTCTGTGGTTATTGCATTTGCCTGAGGACAAGCTAGGAGGAATTGAACTATTCCTGGAAGCTGAAAAGAGACTCAAACTCAGGCTGTGCCCTATCCAGAAGCCATTTACAAAGTGGCTGTGGCTGGTATCTGCTTCAGGTTGAACATGAATTTTCAAAGATTGTCAGCCATAACCTGATCTCTGTGATGAGAGCAAGCATTATACATGTCAGTGTCCCTCATGGAAAACCCAAGATATATTTTACATAGAAGATATGAACACAGAAATTCAGTATTTCTTGTCATTTCTATCTTCTTGAATTACCCAGACTCTTTCAAAAACACGTTCCCATGTGGAGCTCACAAATACAACCTATGCTCAATTGTGCAACACAGAGACAGATGAGGTAACAGCTGATGCACCACTGTCAGACATGGAGAAATCACTTCTGGTCTGAAGGATCGTGGAATCACAGAATGAACTGGGTTGGAAGGGACCTCAAAGATCATCTGTTTCCAGCTGCCCTGCCATGGGTAGAGATGCCATCCACTAGAGCTGGTTGCTCAAGGACACTTCCAACCTGGCTTTGAACACTTCCAGGGATGGGACATCCACCACCTCTGTGGGCAGCCTGCTCCAAGGATGAGACATGTCAGCATGGTCACTTGCCAGCTGTGATATCTGCATCCTCTCTATCTACCTCAGAAACACACAGGCTTGATGCTTCTTCTACTTTTTGGTCAGAGATTATATGATTTAGTCTCATCCCTCTGGCTCTTGTGTGGTCTATTTATCCCTCCACAAAAGAAAATTGAAGGGATTAACCAGCCTTCAATGTGAAAAGAGGTAAAGACTCAATAGAGATTTACATTGTCTCTTAGTGGTATAACACACATTTTAATGTGTTTTTGCTTGACGTGCAAGGTCAGTACAATATGAAAGATTGCTAATGAATACAATAAAGCCTAACATTAAGCTTTTGACTTCATCCAGGAACAGCATATAATGCAAAGTTGAGGTCAAAAATCAACACCTAAGTCTTTGTGCTATGTTATTTTTCATGTCAATATGATCCAAATTTGCTTTCTATTTATATTTCTTGGACTTTATCGATTTAAGACAGTAGTTTGAGATTTATTTAAGTATAGGATGTTAGATATAATTTGCATCTATTTGCAAGCTAGACCTTTTGCTGCCCTTATGGGTGTATGAATGTCAAAGAGACTCAGCATTCCAGGAATACCATAATGAACTAAATATGAAGTCAAACTCACGGGAAAAAACCCACATCAAAGGTGAAGTATGTTTTCAATCAATCTCTTCAGATGATTCAGCTAGGAACATCAAGATTGTATAATGACCTGCAGACCTGATTCCCATGCACAGCTGTAAGGAGTAAACCAACAGCAAATGAACTGTGAAAACCATTATTTTCACTGAGAGCCTAAGTAAAGTAACATTTATTTGAACCTTTTTCTGTTCCAATGAGATTTTATTTTAAAGAGACACTAAAAACATAACATAATTAGGCATTAGCCTTTCCTGGCACAGAAAGGAATCCAAAATTGACCTCTTTTGTTCTTCTAATCAAAATTACCTTCACATCATAGCTTTAAAAAAAAAATTCAAAATCCCCTGTATTCAAACTATGGCTGGATTGATTTCTTCTCTATGGATTTAAAGTTCTATAATGCACAAAAATGCCAAAAGTGTGCATGTTTTTAAATTTATATATTTAGGTGCATAAAGAGATGCATAAATGTAGAGATATGTATCTTTGTATACGCACATATATATACATATATGTATATATACATCTGTTTGCATATTAACATATATGCTCACTTGTACCTTTTTAATGCATTTAATATAATAATCATGCAGAAATTTCTTGGCAGCTCCTCCTCTTTTACAGGGAACTTTGCATTATAATAAAGAATTCTTATAATTGCTTTTTAAAAATTACATGTGGCTCAACTCCATGCAGCTACACACTCTACAGAGCTATGTGAAATCTCATTAGGAAACCTCAAATCAGTTAAAGCTCACCTAGTCAGAGGTTTGTTAATAGCCTGACATTCACCTTTGGGTCATTACAATGACTGTATGATCTTTTAAAGGATGAAGTAACTGTACATCTACGAACTTTTTTGTTTTGAAAGAGATGCTACAGAAAAAAGTTTTAAATAAATGACATTGAAACTAGAAGGCCATGAAAAAATGCTTGTTTATTCAGAACAAAACCAACAAATTCAGTTTAATAGTACTTGCTATTGCTTTTATCTTTCTGCCAATATTTGTTTGCTTAGCATGTCAATAAGGGCTGACTCATGGACTGTGTATGTATAAGTGTTTGTGCTGCACCAGCTCATGAGCTTGTCTTGGGATGGGAATTTATCCAACAAGGAAACAGAAATGGTGTCACATATGAAAGAGATGACCAAAGGTATGTAGAACAAAATACATATAGTGAAAAACTCAGAACCACAGTCAATATTTTTGTATTTGGAACAGCTGCTCATTACTGCAACAGGGTTGTGCAGAGCATGGCACACAGACAGGATGCCCACAGGCACATGTGAACAACTCACCAGCAACCTTTGACTGAAGTGTGTCATTGGATGAGTAACTTCAAAGGCTGCACACACTAGAACATTCAGAGCATATTGGTATGTATTTCAAAAACAGTTAAAGTTGCTGGATAAACCAATTTTGTTAAAACAGATCACTCAGTACAAGACGGCGTTAGAACAATCTTAGACAGCTTTGTCTAAGTTTTCATGTGTTTTCCCCTTCAACTTACTCTGAAGTCTAAAATCCACAGCTAAAAGGAAGTACAGGGAAAGGTTTAGCCCTGTATTAAGACAAAAGATGACACAGTTACACAAATAGAACTCCAGGTGACATTATTTGTCAATTTGTGACTAATTTTCAGTGCTCACCAAGGTGCTTGGCTGAACTAGTTACACACCACAGTGTGACTGACCTCACTTTAAGAGTGCATTTAACTAGGGGCAAATGGAAAATTAATAACAGGGATAATCTAATATCAGACTTGGTAAATTTAGGAGGAACATAAATTTAAAGGATTGTATACAGTATATTAACACCAAAATAGTTTTATAGCATATGATGCAACTCTTTTAATGAAAAACAAATACTACTGCAACATTCTGCATTCCTTTCCCACTTTGCTCACATGAATGTTCAAGTTAATGTTCAACATATTTAATATTTACATACCTCACTGGATTAGATTGTTTATTTTGCTAGTTTTACCATATGCTCAAAATGCTATGTAAACAGTGATGACCAAGGAAGTTATATCACAGATTGAAAACACCACATCCTGTTTTAGAGCATGCATGTGCACTAGATGAAGGTTCAAGATCTCTTTCAGCTCCGTGATTCAAAACTTCAGATCATGCTTGATGATCATAGTCTGATGACTATAAAGAACAGACACAAGAAGCTGCTTTCATCAACAGCCTCTTTTACTTGTGCCTTGTAGTGGTTTATTAAAAAAAAAAAAACTGCCACTGCCCAGGAAATCATATCTGAAACCTCAAAAGCCAGAGTAATGATGAATATTTAGGTTGAATCTGCTCTTTGATTTTCTTTTCAGTTAGAATGATTGATAAATATCCCTCTAGCGAGTAATAATTCTTGACTGATGGATTACATCCTTCTGAGATATTTTGAATCAAACCAACACAGACATTTTGATCACACTTCATTCTTTTACATTAATGCAGCATAAAATCCTCCCACTGCTACATATGTGTCAGATAGAAACATTATCTTGAATTCATAAATATTTATTGATAACAAATCTTATATGAAGTTTCCTGGATTGCTAACAAAAATGTAAATACAATAGATTTATCTTCTTCAAGAACTCTAAATACTGATTATGCTAATTTATATGGTACAGATAAGGGCCTTGAAAAGATGGACATCAGGCCTGTTGGCTTTTATTTTTACAGATCCCCAAAGAATGCTCTGCACTTTAAAATGTAAACAGAAATGGGTTTGCCTCAAGCTAGTTTTTATCTAATATTAAATGCAACTTGTTGGTGCCAAGTATTACAAGGGAAAAGAGGATGAATGCTACAATAAGATCATGAGGAAGGTCATCATAATTGTGTGCCCCAGGCTCCTGCACAGGAGAGCTTTCAAGGGGTACGAGTTTTAAAGGCACCGGGGCAGATCCAAAGCTAACATAAGGAAGCCTGGTCCTTTTGAAGTCAGCAGAGGCAGCCTGATTTGCACTGCAGAGACTCCTGTCTCTGAACAGGTAACCCAGCAATTCCATGACGACTAGTTAACGAGCTGTCAAAGCCTAAACACCAGTTATCCACTCCTCTGCTTCCAGGAAAGTGACATACAGCCAGAACTATATGTGCAGCATTTAAGCATCTGCCACAGATGGGGAATTTAGCACACTCGCTGAAATTATTCCAGGAATCCCTAAACTATATTTGAGCATCAGTAAGAGTATAGAGGAATGCACAGTTATCAAGAATGCCATCTAGTGTACCCTCCAGCAACACTCCACCATAACAAACTCTCTGCTCACCGAAATAAACTGAAATGATGATGAACTGTATATCACACTAGATTGTGATAGATGGGGCCATTAATAGAAACCTGAGAAGAATCACATGGCTGGGTCTAATGGAAATCACATGGCTTTTCAAAGCAACTTGGAGTGTTTTGTTCTATAGGATGGCACCAGGTTCTCTGTATATGATTATATAAAATTATTCTAGTCTCATACAGCCTGTCTCATTAATCTTTCACTAGGATGCCTTGTGGCAAACCTATAACCAGAGACTCCCCCTCTTTTCTGCCTCTGAATCACTCTGAATGTAAGGAAGAGGAAATTTTGTGAAGCAAGTCCCCTGGATAGCTCCCTGGATAGTTCTGAGATAAGCATTAAGATGTGCAACCCCAGTAAAGATGCTTGGTATGATGTTATCTGGTAAGTGGTTACTCTTAATCTCACTATCTCACAGTTGCTCTGGTATGCAATAACAAATTGTAAATACCAAAATGTTTTCCACCATCCACATCACATCTCTTAGTTCTTCACAGACAAGACTCAGTGACTTCACTTCTGTGGTGGCACAATGTGAACCAAGAGCAAAAGCTTTCCATTACCCACTCATTTTGAATGTACTCACTTGTAGTGGGTTTGCTGCTCCATACCAAGCCAGTTTTCTGACACTTGTGGGCTATATTGCTGAGAATCAGTTACACACAAATAATTTCAATTTTTATGCAGCCTACATGCATTTCCAAGAAAAAATCTTACTATGATGCCTGCTGAATTCCAGCTTGCACTAAGCAATTGCTCAGATACATCTACTATGTTATGATTAGTAATGTAAAAGTATTAGAATTTGTGTTCTACACTACATTTCACAGTAAATTCATTTAAAGTGAAAATTCATTTACATCTACAAAATCAAGAATTATTTAATGAGGAAGAAAGGTCTAAAAAACAGTGAACTAATCTAGCATTTAACTTCTCTATTCACTATATACTTCCTGTATGACTTTAGGCAAGTTGTTAGGCTCTACTCTAACTTCCTCCAATGTAGACCAGAGATAAAGGCACAGCTGCCACTACAGAGCTTTTTGAGGGTAAATAATGTGAAAGTCCATGAAGTGTTTGAACAGAACAGTAGTAGAGGGAGGTAATACAGTTAGAGATACCCAATTCTCTGCTCACTTCCAGCAGTACTAATGCCTGCTCTCATCTCTGGGACATATTTGCAATAAGCTTTGTCAACAGTGCTTCCAGGTTGTTTTAGACCCATTAATGAAAAGGGTAGATGCTCAGTGTGCTTAGTGACATTGTCCTGAGCACAATCTGCAGCTGAGCTGTCAGCTCCAGCATACCAATGATGCTGCCTCAGGAGGAAGAAAGCTGAATTTTTGCTCTCTTAGATGGCTGCACAAACACTGTGAAGGCTGACACAACCCATATTGCTAAAGAGCACAGAAATTATCATTCAACAAACTGACTTACCACAAGATATCAAGCATTTCTCCTCCATATTCTCATTAAACTGAAACCCACATATGTTTTTAAAACCTGTAATAAAAAAATTTGCTGTTAGAATGTGTCTTCACTGTTGTCAATGGAACTGTTCAAGCCAATGAAAATAGACAAACTTGAGCCAGTAAAAAGTGGACTTTTATTACTATCAAATTTTAATTTAATAATGTCTTAGCAAAATACTAACCCCTTATAATCAATATTTTCCACTATGAGAATAGAAGAAAGTAGGATTAGAGCTCCTGAGCACCCTGCTTTAACCTGGAAGACCCTGGTGTGATCTGTAGTCTCCCAGCAGTTTCAACTCACTTTCTCACTCTGATTAGTATGTGGGAATTCAGCAGGGAAACAGAACTAGAATAAAAAAGATTGATATTGAACATTTAGGGAAACCAAGGGTACATGCTGAAAGACCTGTGGTTTTTATTCAAAGTTTGTGCCTGCTCACATTGCAGAGCTCTTGATGCCCATTCAAACTGCTGTTATATGATGAGCATCACTTTCCAGTCCCATTAGTCACAATACCTTAGAAGCAGATGGACAGCATCTCAGCAGGAGGTATGATTGTCTCCTTAGCTATTAAACACTGAAAGTACTGAATGAAAATCCCCTGTTACAAGTAGGTGAAGTGAAAGTCTGACAGAAGTCGGAATCTTCAATATTCTGGGAAAATAAACTGCGCCCTCAAAGCAAATACACCAAGGAAACTCAAGGGTAAAGAAATAACATGGGTAGGAGTTAAAAAGGGAAGTTGTTTTTTTTTAATGTATTACTTAGTAAATAGAAATTCAAATATTCAGCATAAATCAGAGAAAGTGCATGGTAGTCAGGCAAAATCTGGTAGGTTGCATACTTCAGGATCTGCCCATAATCCTGTCTTTAAATACACGATGGTATTTAGTGATATTTAAAAAGACTTTAAAGCACACACACAGACATGCAGAATAACTCAGTAAATCAGTTGGCGTGAGGGGAATGGAAAATAGATACTTGTCTTGGGAAAAATGATATAACTGCTTGGATTTCACAGTGTCAAATCTGGCCTCAATGGATGACAAATTTACTCTATTTTCTTTCTAAGGAACTGATTGACTCCAGCCAAGCAACCTCCCTGAGATCTTCACAGCCTTTAAACAATAAATCCAAATTTTCAGATACACAATGAAACTTCACCCAGATCTCCACGTGGCCTCCAGTTCATCCTGCAGGCTCTGGTGTTACCACTGTCCCAAAATGTAGCAGGTTTGTGGTACCTGAGTGACAAATGGGTCTGTCTAAGGAATGGTTTTTGCAGGAATCCTGTCCCTCTGTGCCAAATGGACCCTGTGAGCTCTTTGCAAGACACAATGCAAGAAAACTCCAAGTACAACTGAACACACGTAGTCCTCTTGCACTGATAGGATAAATTGTCACTCCTATTAAGTTACATTTGATCCAATTTCAACAGTCACTGGTTGTTGAAGAAAACGTAATTTCTTTGTGTGTTAAATATCATCAATAGCAATGAAGAAAGAAAGTTTAAAGCTGCATGGAAAAAAACTGTGCGTATGCACATATATATACACACACACATATACACACATATATATATTTCTATGCAATATTAATAAATACCATGCTGTTCCCAAATATGCATTTCCCAATTGCCAGGGAGGTTTCCTCTTGAACTCATTTCTACCAAAGGGGAAAAAAGAGGACATGAAAATACCTGCTAAACCATGTAAAAGTTGATCAAATGATCATTAGATAACGAGCAAATGCAAAAAATCTTTTATCATTAAAAGATCTGTGTTTGGTATGCACAGTAGGTTATCTCTAAGTTTTCATTTGGAAAATAAAAAAAGGAAACAGTATGAATAAAGACATCTCAAGGTATACAGCAATGGTTTCCAGTGATTTCAGAAGAATTCATAAAGGAAAAATGTTATAATATATGCTATATAATATAGTAATAAAGCCAAGTTTCTTGGCTTTAGCATTGCTATTTTTGGTGACACCCTTTTTTGGTGGCACACTTCACATTTTTCAATAACCATTTTAAAGTGTGAGTGCAAAACCTGGATGCAGCTTGATTCCTGAAAAACATAAAGGTTCTTTGTGCTTATGTTGGATGCACATGACTGATACACAATAAAATATCCAGTTATAGACAAAATACCTTTAATTCAGGTATTACAGACCTCTACTTGACTGACTGATTGATTGATTGATTGATTATTTAATCAGACAGAAGATTTAAAGGTGACCTGAATGACATATTTTAATAGTGAAAATATGGGCTCTGTCATTTAAGGAATAGCAAAAAGTAATGGCTGGAAGGAAAGTCAATTATCTTCAAAACAACAAGAAGCAGATTTTGAGAGTGAGAAGGCTGCATTACCAGAACAAAATCCCAGGGGAAACGACATATTCTCTCCCTTTAAATCTTCAAATAAAAATATGACATGAAAATGAGCACAAAACCTACATGAATTCTCATTTTCCACTCAGGAGTAACCAGGCAAAATGATATCCCTGTGGTCAAACAGGACTTTCAGTCGTCCTGCCTGATTTCCAGCTTTATCTGTTAAATTCTCAGAATCTGCAAAGTATATGAGCAGAATTATTCTGTGAAAATTATTCTTCAGCAATTTTATACAGTATTAAGCATATTTTTTCTTCCTTTTAGCAGGCATAACTTTAACATATTTGGGCAGATTTATTCTGCAAAAAGCTGAACACCTGCATTGAGGATGATAAGGACATCATCATGGTACTGTATCTTTGACTAGAGGAAAGCAAATCAGTCTAGACTGGACAATTCATACTCAAGTCTAATTTGTACTGCAAACAATCCAGCAATCACTTTATTAAGGTTAACATCAAAGAGCCTGTTTCCTAGAGGGAAGTAATTTTATAAACTATTATGATTAAAGCATGTTCCCATTTTGTAAGGAAAAGACTAATACATGAATTTACACGATATTCTGAAGAGAAAAGCTTCGGGTTAGTGACTGGACCCTGATTACTTCCAAACATGCTGTGAAGCTGGTGAAAATGATCACATACATGAAAGAACAGACATGTCTATTTTTGGACCATGAGAAAACTTTTGACAAGCAATCACCACTATTTATGAATGAATATTCTCTGCTTTTATTTACATTCCTTCTGCTTTTCTTTTGTAAAAGAGAATGATCATTATTTAGAGTTTTCACATTCAGACAAATTGTAGCACCAGGGACTGGGTCACATCTTCATACCCCTAAGGGACATAGAACCTAAAACCCATCAACAGAGCTCAGCTTTGGAGGCAGTCAAACAAGTTAGACAAGCAGGTAGACAAGGCCATTCTTACAAGTTAGGATTTGAAATTGTATATGTCTGATAAGAGAAAACTAAATGTAAGGTCTTGGCCCAGGCAATAAAACCACAGCTCTATTGCTTAGGACCAATTAAAATTTTCAGCTAAACCTGTGTGACCCAAAGGAGAAGAAGAAATATTTTTTTCTGTGTCCTTCTTCTTGTCCCTATTTCCCCTTTGTGAAAGAGAAGACAGCAGAAATTTCCTCAAGCACTTCTCTTATTTTGAAATTATGGATATCCAAACAAGAAATAAATGTGACTATTTTAAAATCAAAGTAAGATACTCAACAGATCCTTTGTATATCATGCATCAAAAGCAAATACCACAACATCCTATATTAATCTGTGCAAAAATCAACACTCTTGGCAAGACTAATGGGCCAGGGGGTGATGTGGGATACTTTTAAACTTGTGAATTTATGAGAAAAGTTAGCTGTTCAGAACCCCCCTGCTCCTTCTGAGACAAAGGAGTGAGATTAAGTATTGGTGTTAACACTCCATACTGATAGAAAGCCATAGGTGCAAGGAGAAAAAGAAAAAGAAAAAGAAAAAGAAAAAGAAAAAGAAAAAGAAAAAGAAAAAGAAAAAGAAAAAGGAAAAATTAAACTCCAGCATATCAGGGTTGGAATTTTTGTTCTTAAATTTTGGCTAGCAGGAGATACAGCTACATGCCTAATAAAATGAAAGTTTAAATGCAAAACAAATCACGAGTATAGAATATCAAAACTTTTGCAAGATCAAACCTTTAGCAATCTGAACTGCCATCTGAAAGAAAGATATTTAGAGTAGAAAACAAAATATG
The DNA here is from genome assembly GCF_023055355.1 of Agelaius tricolor. Taxonomy (NCBI): domain Eukaryota; kingdom Metazoa; phylum Chordata; class Aves; order Passeriformes; family Icteridae; genus Agelaius; species Agelaius tricolor. The sequence continues at coordinate 9,985,791 of NW_027269266.1, read as the reverse complement.
GTATGATACTGAGTATTGGCATTTTATTTATATGCTTCATATGACAAATAACTCAGAGGACTGGCAGAAAGTAACGCAATTTGAATGCTCTGGCTACCAGAGATGCTGGGTGACATCTGCATGTCATGCAGTCCCATTACCTCTCATGGATGGACACACAACATGAGACTTTTGAGAATTCAGGCCAATATTGTTAATAATAATTAAAATCTATAAGAATCTCATGTTCAATGGGAGAATCATATTTTTAACACAGAAATAATTTCATTTCTTTCTAAATAGAGGAAGGAGGGTCAGATAATATCTTTGCTTATATCTAGGCTTTAAATCTAAGATTTCCATCATCCCATGAGTGGTATGAGTTTGTGAGGTGTACTAAGACTGAGGGCAAATCTGAACTGCATAAAACACGACAGCAGAGGTCTGTGTTTTGGCACAGTCCGTGAAATCTTCAGGGCACTTTTCAGTCAAGAGACAGCACAAATTCTGTGTGGCTGATTTTGAACTTCAGCTACCTACAGTGTTCCCTCACCCAGCTCCAGATCTGGAGTTAACCTGAGCAAATCCAGTTCAGATATCTTCAGATCTTCAGAAGAAAAGCCAGACTAACCATACTTTCTAGAACACATATGTTTACACTAATATTGAGGAGAACTTTTTAAAAGTTTTGTGCTGCTTTGAATTTCCCATTAAAAAAAATAGAGCTGTTTGGAGAAGCTTCCTAAATGACATGACACATTGGCAGGAGAAAAGAGAACATTTTTCTCCTCTTCATCAGAGCCCCAAAATAATAACTTTCTGACATTAGAGATACTTCAATCAGAGTTTGAGGTTTGTTTCAGTCAGCATTCATTTTGTCACTTTTATATGAGTGGGAACAATTGAGAAAACACAAAACAAAAGTTTGGTTTTGTGCTCAAAATAGCTAAACACACGGAAACACATATTGAGCACCACTTCCCAGCAGGTTGGTGGGCTTTGTGTATTGTCACTGCCTTTTTTTGGAGCACTGTTATGGAGAGAGGACTGAAAGATGAGTTCCAGAGCGCCTACTTGGTGCCTGAAATGGAAGCTGGATGAAACGTAGGCAAAGTCCAAGAATGATCCAGAAAAGACACACAGAAAGGGGTTGTCACACTCAACAGACACTAACACCCCAAAAACTCCTTCCTTTTCAGCCTCAGGTGCTTTCCAGAGGCTTGTGCTTGTGTCCAGCTCCCATCTTGACTCCTCAGTCTCTTGGGGACAAGGGACCGTGTGTCCACCCTCCAGCTGAGCTCTGCCAGTGCCATGGTGCCAGTTCAGCACACTGAGTCCATCCCAAGGAGCAGCCACTGGGGTGACATGCAGGACCCAGCCTGTGGGATGAGCTCAGTTCTGCCTCTGCCCACCTTCCAGGGCATTTGGGTTTTAGTGTAGCTGCACATCCCCTACACAGCACCTGGCCAATTTTCAGCTTTGCAGCAGTGCTGGTACCAAGATTTCCCTCTGGAAAACAGTCAGGGGTGAAGGGACTGAGGAGTGTCCCTGTCCCTGCCCAGCCCTGCAGGCTCCTCTTGCTACAGCCATAGTACAAGACTCCCTTTTAGCCCTGAGGGCTGTCAGTCCCTGTGCTGGATCCCAGGCTCCCCTGTGCTCTCTGCCCACACATCTGACATCCTGTCCTGTCCCTGTCCCCAGTGCCCAGGACTGACCTGTCCTGCTCCCCACTGGGGCTCAGACAGACACCGACTGCAGTTCCAGGGAGCCCCTGCAGCCCCAGCTGACCTCCATGGGGAGTCCCCAGTCTCGTGGGATGTCTTGGCAGGTCCCCTTTCACCTGCCTGGGCTTGGGCTTTCTCAGCCTCTGCCTGTTGTCCAGTCTCTGTCCATTTTCCAGGCCCCCAGCACAAAGGAAAATGGCATTGGCATTTCTGCTGCTCTGCAAATCCCTGGCAACACGAAACCAACATGGAGAGAAAGGAGACATCTGCTTCCATCAACTGTCTTTTTCCCTTCTCTTGCTTGAAAAATGCTCCACTGCACCCCTCAGAGAGAAAAACAGCATTACAAATGTATTGAAACAAGCTGTCATGGCCCTAAAATTTCCTTTTACGAGCAAAGGAAATTCCACTACTCCAGAATGACAACCACAGCACTTCTGAGAAACCTCTGTAAATCTTGACTGAGCGCAAGCGCATTGCTTTAGCCAGGTTTATTACTAGGAAATACTGGGGAAAATGTGATGAGAAAGCCCATTCTTGGGAACTCCAAACCAAAAGCAAGATTGAAACTGCAGAAATTTTCCCTTCAGTGAACCAAAGCCTTAAAACCTTCTAATGGTTTGCTCATCGTTACATAAATGCCTCCACATAAATCAGTCAAGTATAAGGCAATAAAATTTAATTCATGCACAAATATCTGGCAATCAGCTACGCTGGAAATAAAATTCAGAACACTAAATAGGAGCTTTGGAGGGTTTCCTCAAGCATGATTTAGGCAATTTTTGTCAGAATATGACATGATCTCTAGAAATCCATGATGATTTTCATGCATATCATCCTGTTTTGCCACAATTGAAAACAATGGCAGTACTGGAACCAAGGTCTCCCTCCGGCAGACACTGTCAGGGCTGAAGGGACTGATGAACTTCTTCCCTGCAGAATCCTTTTGGTCCTCCAGTTCAGTTTATGTTAATAGTCAAATAGAAATAATATTTACTGAAGATTTAAAAATTACTTGTAATAATATACTTGGCATCACAATTTGAAACTTGGCACATGATGGACTGCCCAAAAAGCATTTTCCTTCCTTTCTCAAATTTTACATACAAATAAACAGAGGCTCTCAAAGTTATTTGTTTGTATTAAAAGAATCCACTTCATATTTTCAAACATGTTCTTTGCACTTGTGCAATTCTCAAATGGGATGATTCCAAGTAAAATACCATACAGCTCTTATCAATGTCTTTTATTAAAGAGGTTAAAAGTAGCTAAAATTTCATTAAAAATAAACCACATCAAGCTATTTCTTTTTCCAGATGGAGCAAAAAACACTTTTGAGATTCTTACCAGCTACATATTGCTTTAATGCTTTAAAGGAGGTATAACACCCCCAGCCCGTGGCATTTACCTATGGCACACACACATTTACTCTCATTTATACCAAAGACAGAGGAACTGAAAGCAGCCAAAAGCATGGAAGATGAGCCCTAAGTTTGATTCAGCTTGTGTTGACTGAAGTCCTACCTAGGCCCATTTCATCCCTTCTTTTTAATATTGAGCCACTGACTCAGAAGGAAGAAGGTCAAGTGACTGGCTTCTTTAAGCAAAAAAAACTTAGGAAGATGCACAACAGATATTCTGTACAAGGTTACTCTTCTCTCTGGAGCCCTCTACTTTGTCCCACTGTTCAGCCAACTCAGCATCATTTCTAAATGCCTTAAGTAGAGTGAGTGTCCTGCCATGACACATTCAGTTAGAGAGCTGAGGTACAGACCTCAGGGTTTCTCAAGATTTTAAGGAACCAACTATTTAAAATGCTCAACTTAAAGGTCACCATCCAGCCCTTTTTCCTCTTCCCATTCTTGCCTCACTCCTCTGCGCCTTGACACAAAGAATGATGTGAGGGAAACAGTGGAACTCCTTGAACTTTCCTACTCTTGGACTCTTAAGCAGATTTTTCCTTGGAAAGAGAAATCTGCTCCAATACCCAGAAACCAAAAGAAGGAAAAATAAAGTCAAGTGAAGTACATAGGTTTTTTCCAACAAAGCTCAGAGGGGATTCTGGCATGAGACAATAGTCTGGAAAGAATCAGAGAATATAGTAGAAAGAATGTCTGAAGGACCTCCTGAGATGAAGCCAAGAAAGGCAATTTTTTGACTTCTCTCCAGAAACATTACCCTTTCAGGAACTGAGGTCTGGGGAATTTTTAAAACTGTTAACTATATTCTTTTAGGTAGCCACTGAGCCAAAGAGTGGAGTAGATAGAAGAATTAATATGAATGACTCAGATTCCACATAAATCCAGATTAGCAGCAGTTTAGGCATCATGAGCTTTTGCCTATTTCCTCCTTTTTTCTCTCTTTCTATTGTTTTTTTTTTTTTTTGTTTTTTTTTTTTTTCCTTGAGGCCTCAGCTGTGTAAGGTATAGACAAACAATAAACTTTGGTCCCCATACAGACCAAGCGGATGAAAATAGTTTATAGGAGTTCAAGTATGATAAGCTCATGATGCCTTGTGGATTTAAAAGCCTTCTGCCCCTGAGCTCTGTGACTCACTCATCTTCAGAAGCCAAGTAAGTTTTCCCAAGTAATTCAGGAGCTGACTGGCTCAGACCCATGGCACTGCTAGGGAAGTATGGAACTGCTATGAATGTTCAAAATCTCTTCCTGGTTTTGAGATAATGCAGCATAAAATAAGTCTCCCTTGAACAGATTCAGACCTCCTGCCAGACACCACTCACAGTGTGCACACAGGCAATTCCTGATGGGTAGCAATTTGTTAAATTGCCATAATTCTGGATGGATTAAGGGCAAAGGTCTCACATATTATAGCTACATGAATAAGTCTCATCTTTTGATTGGAAATTCTATTGCTATTTCAGTAAAGCAAGGTTGGACATAACAGCTACAGCAACACAATCACTATTGCCATTCCATTCCTTTTACTTTGACATTGTTCTGCCTGAAATTTTTCTCCCTTACCCACCTGCAAAAAAACATGCAATGGCATTTGAACAATATCAACTCAATATCATTCCTCACAATGGGATGCAGTGGGTAAATGCTGCTGCTGTCTTGTATTTCCCCCATCTCCACAGTTTCTATATCCTTTCTGTCTTTTGGGTTTCTTTAAAAACACCATCACCCCATGAAATCCATGAAATTATAAATTTAATCACATATCCATGGTTGTTTGGCAAGAATGTTGTACTAGTCTCCTGTATGTATAAAAATTCACTAAGACTCTTAGGTTTTGCAGCTCTCTTTCCATACTATGCTAATGTCTTTTTAATAATAGTATGATTAAATAGCTTAGAAAAATACACATTTATCTATGCATTTACCACCAAAACAATTTTTAAAGTATTTTAAGCAGGCTTTGGAATAGTATTTTCCATAGTTAGAAGGCTCCTTGAAAAATATGATTAATTTTTGAAGTGGCACACATTCAGGTTTTCTCTATTCAAAGGACCAGAAGTTGTAGCACAGACTTCAGTGTTGACAGGGTCATATCTTGCATGTAGATCTCCCTAGTTAAAAAATTATGTTGGATCATCATTCCCTGCTAATCCAGGCTGGTTTTTTTACAAAGAAACAAAGTTTCCTTAGACCATGCTTCTGCTTTGATCTTTTATCTCTGCTTAATTAAGAACTCTGATTCATTTTTACCTTGCCAGAATATCTTGTATCCCAGATTCATTTTCCCTTGGTGAGATTAAAAAAGGTGACTCTTGGCTGCTTTCCACTTTTACCTTCGCATAGCTGGTCCAACAAAAGTGGCTAATGTTTTCCTTATTAATTTTTAGACTTTTGCATTGGCCATTCTGCTCAAAGACTGTAGCTTTTCTGTCTTCCTTGCTTCAATTCTTGTAATGTTACCAATGAAAGACATTTGCTTCCTGCATGTAGTAAATTCTTATTAAAACACCTTAGATTTTTTTTATTCAATTTCCCCTGCAGCACAGGGTAGGACTATGCTTGGATAGGATTTTTTGCAATGGATACCTTTGGCCTCATTAAATAATTACAAAATAAACCAGAAGGAGTTGGTTCCAACCATTATATGGGAGATAAACAGTTTTTAAAATGCGGCCTAATTAAATAATTACTCAATAGACCAAAACAACTCTGATCTGTCATGTAGCTAATGTGCAGTTTTCAAAAACTATCTAATTAAAGTAATTACCCAATAGAGCTGATGGTTCTAAATGAGCCGCTACTCTTCTTTGGGTACTTGGTGCCCAGATTAAAACAATCTGATTACATCATTTCTTTAAGAAGTTTTATATGTATCAATCAAGAACATATTAGGATCTTCCACTTCTACTCCTTTTCAGCTTTTCAAAGATTCTTCAGTGATCACAGACTTCTGTGACCCCTGGGTGCCAAGTGAGGGGCTGCTTCATTTCCAGATTAGAATCTGGGATGCCTTTTCAGTGTGCTCCTTTATTTTCTGTTACCTATACTTTCACTTAGAAAAGGGGTATCAGAGACCCCTTTGTAAATGCAGGCTCTTTGTATGACACCTACTTTGTATGAACCCTGGCACCAATATAAAGATTTGGGGTGCCAGTGTGACATGTTACAACTGACTAGTTGATTCTGGTCACTGCTGTATTTTAGCAGCAAAGCCCTCCTAATACAAAAGCATTTTATACTAATAAAGTTGTGCTTTGCTTGGAATCATTTAACCTCACTGCTCTCCTTCTCCCTCCCCCTACACTCCTCAGAATAAAAGGAAGCCTCAGCAAAAGCTCAGTTTTGCCAATATGACTGTGCTTACACCAGCGGTTTCACCAGCACTGTTCTGTCAATCACACATCACACTTTACCACCCTCCTCATCAACAGAGCTGCTCCAGCAAAATTTTATATTACAGACCTGACCGGAGCCTCATTAAAGTGGCCAAGGGTCATAGGCTATAAAGGCACACAGACATGTTTGGAAAACAGCAACTTCCTATCTTCTCTTTAGTTTAATTGGTTTTGAACTTAAATTGAAGCTGACTTTGATTTCAAATTTTGACCGAAATAATTTCCATGGTTACTTTTGACTGGTTCAGTTTTTTAGCCACAGAAATCTGTTACCTTTTCAGCTGTACTTTGACAATTCAGATATTTTAACATCCTGATCATAGAGCTATGCCTGGAGAGGTTTGAAGGAGTATGCTAAAAGAAGAGGATCAAGAAAATGGGGCAAATTTTTTGTAAAAATGGGAAGGAGACCAATACAAAGCTACTGGAAAGAGATGGAAGAGGAAAATGTTCCCAAAAACCAAGTGACTTCACTAGACTAATTCTAAATTGCCAGAAGACCTTTTTGACTTGGTGGCAGGCATAGCAGCTTGCCAACTTTAAGAACAGTCTTTTATTAAGGAACTTATAAAAAGCTTTGGATATTTAATTTTAGTAATCCAAGTGGGAATATATTGTATTTATTTTTAGAAAAATTCTTAACCTTCTGTGGCTCTCTGCACTGGTCTCTGTCATTAAGTGGTGGTTGTTACTCTCTGTTCTATTCCCCATACCATAATGCAGCCTGTGGCACATGTGTGTTCTTGTGTTGGCCTAATTGACTCCAAAATTTCACAGACATCATGTGAACTAACTGAGGTCCTCTAGCAATGACAGTGAGAGCCCCAGCCCTCACCACAGTGTGACAGCTTTACTGCTTGTACCAGTGAAAAACAACAAAAGAGCAGAAAACACACAGGTGTGCAGAGGAGCTTTGACTTGGAATAGGGTGAAGAGAGTGTTGAAGAGCCAGCAGAGAGATGAGAGCCCTGAACCTAAATAAAAACCAGGTCTATTAGAACAGCAAGACTATTTTCAGGATTTTCTCTTGTTTGAGATTAACCAAAGTGACAATATGCCAAAAGAAACAGTTTTGTTTTGGTCTGGAAAAGAACACATTCGTTAATAATGCAAAGCTTATCCTTGTTTTTACAGTAACTGCAGCTGAGTAACTGAGATGATAAAATTCCAGTGCAGAGACTTTAAAATGTTTCTATTTCATAGATACAAAAAGATTATAAATATGATCTCCACTTGCCTTAGAAAGACCTTTTATTTTCTTTTGTCAAACCTCTATGGCAAATATAGCAACAATCCAGATTTTTCAATGAGAGTATTGAGCTTGAAATTTCTTGAAAAATTGACTTTTCCCTCTTTAGCCATATCAGTCATTCAAAAATTTTCATAAGAGGGGATCTTTGACATATGTGATGAGACAGACTTTGATTCTTGGGACAGCATATTTGGTTATAGATCTCTTTGTTCTATGAATAAAGTCCTCCTATGTGTTCTTTGTGGATACAAGGAAGGGAGCTTATTAAATATAGGGTCAGGACATACTTTTGAGGTGTGCAAAGATGTAATAATTTTCTTCTGCTGCTAAAGGGCAAGCAGAGTGGCACAGCCTTCATATCTTCTGTCTGTTAAACTAAGAATGGAATGAACAGTCCCATTCTGCAATTTTCTTGTATTGTAGCTGAAAGCACATTACTCTTAACTCCTTTCGGTGTTGAGAAAAATCCAGAAATAATTTCTTTGTTGCTATTCTTTAGTGATTATTGCTAGGAGGGAGAAGAGGAGGGAAAGGGGTGTTGGAACTGATAAATTTTAAAAAATTTAAATTACAGCAGTACATGATAAAATGAGAGACTGAGGATTAAAGACAGTTTAAATAAGAAGTTTTCAATTTCATTTCAAATACTTTTTTTTGTTTGTTTTTAGAACAGCTCAGTGGCCAGATCTGGGGTTCAGTTCTGATTGCATTATGTGACTGGGCAGAGAAGCAAGGATTTACATCCTTTTTCCTATTCAAAGCAATGTACTTTGTTTAGGAACAGTTAGGCTGTAGAGCTAACTGCTGTGGGATTCTGGGGATAATCAGATGTACAAACAGGTTGAAAGAGATAATAGGACAAAGGGCAATGGCTTCAAAAGGAAAGACAATAAATTTAGATTGGATATAATGAAGAAATTCTCCACTGTGAGGGTGGTGAGGCAATTGAACAGGTTACCCAGAGAAGCTGTGGATGCTCCATCCCTGGAGATGGTCAAGGCTAGGTTAGCGTGGGCTTTGAACCACCTGGTCTAGTGGAAGGTGTCCTGGCCCATGGATCTATGTGACCTTTAAGGTCCCTTGCAACCCAAGGCATTCTACAAATCTATGACTCTAATCAAATTCATAGAGGATGGTCTCATTACTGTCAATCAACCACACACTCCAACTCCAACCTTTGCCTCAGAGGGTCTCTACATTACTGATGAGCCAAAGATGAGCAGTGTCACTTTGAGAGACATGCTGTACTTGCCCTCATTCTTAGAGTGCAGTTTCACAGCAGCTCAAGATGATGTAAGTGCTGCACTTCCTCCTGCCCTGGGCATGTAATTCCAGCCTCATTCCTTTATCCAGCTGGCCCAGGAAACAGTTTCAATGGAAAACTAATAGATGTCAGCCAAGTCAGCTTCCTGATCTCATCATATAAGCATAGTTGTTTAATCATTATTTTTTTTCTGTAATCTTCTGCCACTGGCAGATTTACAGTGGTTTACAAAGCTGTACAAAACTCTGGTCAACCCCAGTACAGAGAGTTTCATGCTATATTCCTCTGAGCCATCCTGTTTTAACCCATGTTCTCCAGTGATGGGAATGTGGGCAGGGAGTTGTGCTGGCTGAACTGTTGATTTTGTGAGACATACCTACAGTGAAAAAACTACTTCATACTTGTGCAGGATGAGTTAATTATTGCACTCCTCTGTCAAGGGAACAGGCAGCTTGAAAAGTAGTCTGCTCCTACTGAACTGCAGCAGTGTAGTCTGAGCTGGTGATCCCTTCATGGCACTGGTGCTATCACTGCTCTTTAGAAATAACCCCCTGTATCTGAAGATCTCCTGACCTTTTTCAGTATTTGGTTTGTCTTAAACTTCACTAGAGATGGCTTTTTTTTCCTACCAGCAACTGTTCTACACCATCTATACCACTTCTCTTCAAAGGTGCTGTTAAACGAATCCTTAATTTTCCAAGCCAATCAGCTCAGTGTGTGGTAAGGTAACAAGAAGATAAGAGCTCTTGGCATGTGCCTGTGTGCAGCTGTGTAACCTTTCCCACCCTGCAACACTTATCTGACTTCAAGAGGAAAGCATCAAAAATACAGCATTGTGAATTATTCTCACAGCACACGGGTCTGGCTGTGCAGTGTTTTAAACCCCCCTCTGGTTCAAGTGCCACACATATTTTCTGTTGCATACATTCAGTGCTGAACTCCAGTGAGAATGGCAGCAGTGTCCTGAACCAACAAAAGCACTTATTCATATTACCTTTCAGATGGCCACTGTTCCCACTGAAGTCAATAGGGACACAAGGGTTAACTGTTTAAATTTAAACAGATGCCTCAGAGCTTCTTGACTTCAGAACAAAAATTAAATCCTGGGGCTGTTAAGTAAAACTCCTTCACTCTGGTTTTGGATTCTCTGATGAGTGAGAATTCTCAAAGGGTCTGTGTAGGAAACCAAGAATTAGCAGTGAAGTTACAATAATATTAAGCTAGTTATTACAGTCAGGGGAAGGAAGAAAGAAAAAATACACACTCTAAAACACATACACAAAATTTCATTTTCAAGATTTTTAAAAGTTTAAATTTATCTTGAAATACTGAAATTCTATTTCATGTTATTATTTTTGCCATAATCATAAGAAATGTTTTTCTTATTAAATCCTACAAAATTTTAATGGAAGGAAATACAAAGAGAAGACTATTTAGAAAACATTAAGTAATTCATAATTGAAAATTCTATTTCATCCTGGAATTTAAAAGGTTTTCCATTTGACCTGAAACTTAAAATTAAATTTGCATTTCTGTTGCAGAGTTATATCATCTTGACCAGAAAGAAGTAGTAGCAGTACTAGTGATTTGTTTTTGGAATATTCTTTTTTAAATTACAATCCTTTTACTGAAACAAAAATGCAGTGCTCTAGATCCTCCTGCTGAGTGATGGAGAGGAGGAGGATAGCAAGGGAAAGTAGCTTTTGGTGGATGAGATTCTGTCTTGCAAGGCTTTTTATTCTAGCAAGCATGGAGGAAGGTACATTTTCAGCCCTTTCAGCTCGTTTTTTGGGTGACAGTTGCTTTTCCTACCTGAAGATATACTCTGCATTAGAGGAACAGATAAAGAGCCCCAGTGATTGCCTGGCTTTGTTTCTATTGTCATATTTGTTGATGTTATCTTGGTTTATGTGGGTCAGAAGGCAGCCACCCTTGGCTCTCTTGCTGCTGCTGTCACTTACAGCTCTGAACAGTGGCCCCACCGTGTTACCAAGTTAGAACAAAGGCACTTTTCACCCATTTATCACACAGACAGCTGAATACACATGGTGTAAAACATTACAGAAACAACCTCCAAATCCTTCTGCTTAATAGCATTGTATTCCAGCACCAATTGTTCTCTAGACAAAGAGATGCCATAGGGCACCAGAGGGAAACATATCATTTCAGAGTGTAACATATCATAGAGAGTAGCTGTGAAAGATGTCCTTGCCCATGGCAGTGGGGTTGAACTAGGTAATCTTTAAAAGTACTTGCCAACACGAAACATTCTATAACATAATCCTCACAAATGTGGTTGTAGAAGAGTTTTGTTGTGTTTTACAGTCAAGTGACATTATTTTGGAATAGCAAACAAAACAGACAAACAAAACAATCAGCTGTGTCAGAGTTACACAGGCAAGATTTTCTAATATGGGGGCTGAGACTTCAAGTCAGTGCTGCTTTTGGAAAGCTGATATAAAGGCTGGGGCAATGAGTGGTCTCAGAGGGACAAGGAAATAGTAAAGGAAAGAAGTGATGAGTCTGTGAAGGGACCTCTAATTTTCCCCTATAAAAAGCTTTTTCCCCTTTGCCCCCATTCACCAAGAAGGTGAGATAAAATGCTGGACATGCTGAACTCAACAGCAGAGCTGCTGCTGTCTTGTACAGGCCCGATTTCAAACAGAAGCAGCAGTATGAAACACAACTTGGAGCTATTTGAAAGAACCTCAATCTTCTTTCAGAAAATCTCTCTCCTTTTACATTAAGTAATCAAAACTAGAAGCTTTAGAGTGGCTCAATATAATTGTAAATAACAATCATCATAAATATCCACATGGCAAATCTACAAATGTGTAAAACATCACATTCTAAATAATAGTACCCTCTTTGTTCAGTATTAACCCCCAGCCATCCTGGCTTTATCTTAGAGCACAATACTGCAGTACTGAACTCTAATGAAATATTTTCATCTACAGCCACTCTTTTAGATGTTGCTATTTTTGTGGCTGGTATTATTATTATTATTATTAACTCTTATCATTATTTGCTTTCTCTATTTATTAGTAATTTCTTAGCTCTGTAGCTGTCTGTGATTGTTCATATCAAATAGTGGTTTAGTGATGTACATAAGCAAAATTGATTTAAAAGTAATATTGTATGGAATCTGAACAATGAGTAATCTCTCACAGAAGCTGATGGAGTAATAGTTCAATACCTAGCATGTACTGCTATTTCAAGTTCTTCAATCTTCTTTTTTTTTAACTCTCAAATCAAAAAGTTTGGTTTAAATACATGTATTTAATTTATATAATATACACTAAAATTTTATCTTGGGAAGGAGGAAAGGGGAGTGGTTCTCTGTTGTCCAGAGATTTCTAGAGTGACTTATCCAAAATGCTTCAATTTTTGATTTCCAGCTCCAATAAGAACAACTAAATAAAATACTTTTCAGAATGAAAATCTGTCCGGATGTTTCACTCTTCCTTCAGGATACAGATTATTGAGTTTCAAGAAAATCATATGCTGAATAAGTAGTCAAAGATGCAAAGCAGGATTTATTTGACAGGAAAGACACACCCTGCCAATCTGTGGTGACTTAAAGTCATTATTTGGGATTCCCAGCAGGAGATAAAGCTTTGTACTGAACAAGGCACAAACTCAGCCTAAGGTGCCTTTCCCATTTCTCACAAAGCAGCCAAGTCACCAGGTTCTCAGGGTATGGGTGAGTCTTTTTATCTGTCTTGCTCTTCCCTAACCCTTCCCAATCCTTTAATTTCTTCAAAACACAGTTGTGTTACTGTGGGAAGTTCCCATTACAATAAAGAGGAATTTCCCAAGGAGTGAAATTACATCATTAGAAAATTCCCAATTATTTCTGCTCTTATTTCTCATTAAATTAGCTCCCTAAGCACTGCTGGGTGAGGATTCCAAGTTCTCTATATCAATGAAAAACAGCTGTATCTCCTGGGAACTTTAAAAGGCATTTCTCAGGGGAAAAAAGAGCACTAAGGTGCTGCAACCACTAATTGTAGTTCTGGAACTGGTGATAACACTCATACAATTACATGTTTTTAAGAGATTTTCAGAAACATGTTTTTTATAGTACCTAAGTTATCCAATCAGGAGAACAAAGCAACAGTGTATTACTTAGGTCACCATTGAATCATGTTGTGGCATTTCAATAAAAATACAAAAATTAGGTAAGAGCTTACTGAGCATTTCTAAATAACAAACAAATCCATAAAAATCTGAAATTTAAATGGATTTTTAGATATTCAGCAAGCAGAAAAAGGAATGAAATAAATCAGATACATTATTCAGCACAAAGTACTCTCCCAAGTCCTCTTTTTTTCCCCTTTTTTCTTTATCTAGCAAACTACAGAACCAGCCATTGCTTTCTGGGGATTTCATTACCATGTGGAAGACACATTGTAAGAAAGCTTGTCCACTAGGGAAGCATTATCTTTTACTGGCAATCTGTGAGTGCTACTGAAAAATGACCTTTTACTATCAAAATATTAATGTCTTTATCTCAAGAAAGAATTTAAAGTCCAAACCTCACATGAAAATGGGATATCATTTTTCTTTGCACTCCAGGGATATGGTTGCTTCATAATTCTGTATAATTCTCTGTTTTACATGCACCTGGAGCCATATTATATGATAACTAAAAGTTATTATATTTCATAAGTCTGTGGTAGTGTTCCTGTCATGGGGAATGAAAACTGTAGACTACACATATTTGTATCCTGTACATAAAATGTTGGGGTTTCTGTGACAGACAGACATGGATAGTGGGTAGCAAGATCTCATATCTCTGTGAAACTGGATGTGAAACAATAGAGGACCACTGAGTTTAGGGGTTTACTTACATTACTGTCATTCTCCTGGTTCTAAAAGAAAAGCAGAGTGAGCAGCGATGCTTCCTTTGTGTGCTCATGCCGTCACAGCTCTTACATCACTCCACTCATGACTTTGCAGCACCTACATTGCTTCATTCCAGGGCAAGAAGTGCATAAGTCCCACATTTCCCTGTGAAGAATGTTCTACACTGCTGACCACCTGTGCCCCTGGGTCCTGGGGCATCATTCCACCCAGAGGAAAATAGATGATTATAGATGATGGGGAAAGAAAGAGTGAGAAGGGCAGTCCCAAAGCACAGGTCCAAACCTAAAGCCCAAATGTTTATATTGCTTCTTGATTCATAGGTTTAAGCTCGATCTCCACTTTTTTACAGCTGGCCACAAGGTGGAAAATAATTATATATGAAAGAAATGCTGAGATTATAGAAAATGGAAAGATGAAGTTACATTACATGCATGTGAGAAGTAACACACAATCCTTTTATACAGATAAGAACTGAATTGGTTGTTCTATTTGGGATAGATTATTTGTTGCAGAATTTCTTTGAACCTACCCCTTGAACAACAAGCTAGTAATGAGAGTGTTACTTCCATCCTGTAGTCATAGTAATCCAATGCTATTGAGTAGTCAGAAAAAGACAAATTCATTTAAAAATATTTGCATGGATTACTAAGGATATCAATAAGCATTTAAAAATGTTCCAACTGAATCACTTTCCTTAGGACACAGTAGATAAACCTTAACTCATGAACTAAGGACAAGCTCTGAAATTCTTGCATAATTAAGATAATGGAATGGCTTGATAATATCAGAAGGGACAGTCCAAATCCTTTTCCCTTACCACGAACCTGAAACTGATATTTCTGCCTTTGATTCAAATCTAGTACTCAGTGAACTGATTTAACTCACTAAATAAGCAGAAAAATTAATTCAAAAATAAGTTGGTAACATTATTTTGATTTGACTTTGTCAACTCCTATAAGAAAAGCATATGTTATAATTATATCTTGCACTTCATTTCTACTGATATCCACAAGAATTCAAGAGCATGCACAACATTCAACAGAAGTTTTCTTTCATGAAACAAACTGTTCATTATAAGGAATAAACAGAATTCAGAAATTGGAGCCTCTTCTCAGATGTGCTGACAACAGAGGGCTTAAAATGGGTCTACGCTTCTTTTGCTCCCTCTCTCTGAAGATACCAGTTCACTTCTAGAGGGGAGCTACTCTTTTTAGTGGTGCTAAAATTTAGCTATGGTTCCATATCTAAAACAACACACAGGCCAAAATAAAACCTCAGGTAGAAGCATCTAATTCTGCATGGTTTAAAGTGACTGCTGTGACCAAAAATTCGGACGATGAAAGAAAGCATAATGTTTTTTAAAAATTTGCAAATAGCCTTATTACCTAAACCCATCAGTGTGGGAGTTAAAAAAAACAGCATTAATATTAACATTCCTACAGCAACACTCTGCAGCATGGAGATTTTAGGTCAGCTTCATTTTAGAAGGATAAATAATGAATTGAAGTGCCAAATCATTTTGTGGACACATCCTGTAATGCAAATGCCTCTTAAAGGCAAAAGAGAGACTCATGCTTAGAAATAACATAGAAAAATTTGTCTCTGATGACTCCTCAGTAACTGCATTGCAATTTATAATAGATTTCTTCCCTCATCAAGAAAAAAAACTTGGGTTTTTTTCTAGCACCTTCCAGCAAGGAGTCTGATTTAATGGTAGAAGTAAAGGTAATAATGTCTGTATTTGCCAGTCTTTTTTACCAAAAGGTAGAAAAATGGATTTTGGCCATTGTATTCAGTCACCAAAATTCATGATCTGGGACTGTGGTATGAAATTCAGTGTTGAGGTGTGAGCTGAAAAGATTAGGTCTCAATAGTTATATTACTTGTCTGTCCTATTTCTAGGAAAAAAAAAAAAACAAAACAGAACAAAAAACAGGGAAATCACAGAGAACTTTAAAATCCTAAATTAACAAAAATGTTAGTACTTTGCTACCAGAGCTTCAAGTTATTTTGGCCCCAGAACCTAAGCCCCTCCATTAAGATTCACTGGGACTATTTAGAGAATTGTGTTTGGTGCATAAACACAATTCTTGTTCCAGACTTCAGTCTGACTAATTAATCAAATTGCATTATTTTTAACAGGTTTTTACAAGTTGGATTTAGGGTGAGGTTTATGTTCTATTTAACCTGTGTTTTAAATGAAGTACTGTGAACTTTCACTACCTATGACTTAGTCTTATACATGATATCAGGAGACCAAAATGAGCTAAAATAATTAGCATCCTTTTCTCTTTTTTCATAAATTTGCCAGAACAAATAGTTTGTGTTTCAAGGATATTGAGCAATTCTTGTCACCTTCACTTCCCAGAGTGTTGGACATAATGAAACAGCAATCATAATGGAGGGAAATAGGACAAACCACAAGTGGCAATCCCTGATCCATTGCAAAATATAATTCCATACAGAATAAAAGCCTCTTCAAAAGAGGAGGTAGATGCATTTGTTTTGGGGTTTTTTTCCATAAAATTTTACAAAAGGTTGGCATTTTGTTTTGGTATGATTTGCTCTTTCATAAAAACTCATTTTCCAGAGCTGAAAACTGAACTTCTAGCTTTTCCACTATTTGCTGAAAGATTTTTAGCTTAAGATAATGAGGGGTTAAATTTAACATCCCTTGAGCTGCCAGAGATCATGAGTAATGCTTCTGAAATTAATGTATTTCCTCTACTTTCAGATGCTAGATGACAATCTTGGCAAATATCCTACAAAATATTCACTAAAGGGTAGCAAAATTCTCTCCACAAAATATATGATTCTCTACTAAATTATAAAATGAAAGTGTCCTCAGAAACTCTGAGGATTTATTGGCCTATGAGCTGTGGTCAGCTAGGCCCATACATCTGATGATGCCTTATCCCATGACTCTCAAAGAGGTCTTATTCTGGAGTGTGTGGGGAATGGATTTATCCCAATAAAATAACCAGTATGCATGTAGGAAGACTTACTCCACTGTAGGAAGACTGACCTGTGTGATTAAGTTAACTACACAGGTGGAAAGGAAAGATAATTTTCAGTAACTGTTCAGTAAAAATTAATAAAGACATAGATAAATTTTTTAACTAATCTCCTCATGTCAGTAAGTGTTTTCATCTATACCAGAAGGCATTTCTTTACATAAAATCAGGAAGAGGAGAAATTTCTAAACTCTCCAATGTGAGGTGTGGTAGAGAATTCCCAACTGAGTTATATCATTGTCTAAATTGATAGTTTATAGAGCATTTCGTAAAGTTTGAGCACATGATCATTAATTTTTTCCAATAGTAAGCAAAAATATTAAGTACCTAGAATTTGCTGACTTCCTGAATGATATGTTCAATTTCTTAAAAATCATGTTTAATTACTATACATCAGTTAATCTCACTGACTCATTCCATTTCAGAGCCTTGCCTTGAATTTATAGGAGTTCAGGTACAATTAATGGAGGAAATTAACCCCTTCTAACACCAGGAGGAAAGATTTTTTTCCTTACAATCAAATCAAATTCTTGATTTAATTTCCTTGAGGTTTTTGAGAGATGCAAAGTCACTGAAACTGCCCTGACTCAGAAGAACTACTAGATTAATTGCATTCAGTCACAAGAACCCATATGCCCTGATCTGGTGCTTGCACAAGGAGGGTCATGTGTCTTATATGATTCACTAAAACACGAGCAGCATCAGCTGGTGTCCAGAAGCCAGCTTCTTCACGTGATTATAATTAGGAGCAATGAGTGCAGTGAATTCACAAGTAACTTCTCAGTTTCAGGAAAAGCAGAATAAGATGATAAATTTGATTAATAAATTGTGTCATTTACTGCATGGTTCCATTTCTCGGTCTCCAAAGACTATTTTATAATTGAGAGTCATCTGACAGCTACAATCTGCATCACTATGTTGTTTTCACACATGAGACAACACTGATTACTAGAACACATCCAACACATTGTAACAAGAACAACAGTGTAGCTCCAGACATTCAACCCCTTTATACCCCACACGCTCCTGCCTTCGCTTTACACAGACAAACATGATTCCTTCCCACAAATCTTAGTAACTTCTTCCAAGATTTTTAAACATTGTTTTTATTTTGCACTGCATCTTCACCAATATGTGAGCCTATTATATTGATGTGAGCAGCTATATTCATTGGAATGAGAATCAGGGGCTTGTAAATCAATGGCATTAGGCAGCTGACATGACGTGGACCTGGGGGCCGATTTCTCACTTTACATTGCTGATTGAGTAGATCATGGAATCATCACAGAACAGATCAGTTTTCCCACCAGAGGACAGCTGCTGTCACTGAATTACCAAACTGGCACAGAATTGTAACACATAAGTTATTTTGCAAATGGCCCAAACATGTGGTTCAGGAAATGGTTCTTCTACTACAGCAGCAAAGTCACAGCTTTGCTTTATAAAATACAGCTTGTTAATAAGTTATCGTTTCTTAAAGTTATAATTGCAATTATCATTTGTATGGTTAATTCAAAGCCACTTAATTGAACCATGCAATCCAACCAGTGTTAGGAAACAAGAAGTGAAATCTCTTGTCCTGTACTGAGGAGACAGTTTAAAGAAAGGAGAGCAAAAGTCCTTTTCTTCCCCAAAGCTAGAGAGAAGTGCAGAGAGAACTGTCATTTTCCTGCTGATCAGCAAATACTGACAAGCACTTCCTTTTGGTCATGTGACCAGCATACAAAAAAAAAACCAAAAAAAAAAGTTTGTTCATATTTTTCTAATAGTTCTTCTTCTATATTCTTGAAATGGGTTTTGAGTATGTGATAAAAAATATAAAATCCTCTTGATCTCATTGAAATACAGTTACCTCCTTAACCCATCATATGCTTATTCATGATGCCATTGCCACTGAGGGAACACAGGAACATGGCACACAGAAATGGAGCCTGTCACACAGAGATGGATTAGTCAGTCACCAGCTTCCCTGCTATTGAAGGTAATCACATCAGACACACTTTTAAGTAAATTTATAAAGCTTCACTGTACAAACAGAAAAAAAAATATTAAAAAAAATGTTTTAGCATCCTAGACTCCTTTAGGAAGGCCATTTAGAGACCTATCAACTGCTCTGATTTTTTAAATAAACTGTGAGATTGTGAGATCACCTTTGGTACTGAAGCAAGCCAGAATATGGAATTTGTGTCCAGCAGGAAACCAATGCAATAAGTCCAAGTACCACAGACATAAAATGAGGAAAGAGGAGTCAGACATTTGTTTTGGAAATGTCAAAGCAAAAAACAAAAGGCTGTTTCTCTTTATCAAAATGGAAGACTGCAAGGTTCTATAAAGCAAAACTGGAACAAGGGGATGTTTCCAAGATGAAATGTGGCAGAAAAACAGAAAAGTAATGTTAAAGTCAATATTTCCCTGCAGTATATATCAGCATTAACAAAAATCTAATTAAGATTTTATTTGCTAAAGACTAGAAGACATCTTGTGTTTTCCTGAAGGTAGAGATACAGAAAAGGACATCTCTGCAATAACAGCAGGACTTGTTTGACAAGATGTGGATAACTGCATTGGAGACACCTGGGAAGACCGCAAGTTCCTACTTTGATATGACAATATATTCACTAAAGGCTTTCCAAGAGCTACTTCTCTGCACTAATCATAAAGCAAGCTGAGGGCTAGCTGAGCTGTAGATTTCTGTAGTAAAATAAAATTAACCCCATACTGATGCTTCGGTGATGCAATTATTAAATGTTGTGAGTGTGTGTGCATAAATATTTCAAGTTGCTGCAATATTTAAATGATTATTTAAATATTGAAATGGAAATATCATTACTATATACATACAGTATGATGCTTTATCTTTGACTGTTATTTCAGTTTTGTTGTTTCATATGCTCTTAAAGAATCCTTAAAATAGAGATGATTTTAACTCCCAAATAGTGAGATCTTCTGGCAGTATATGGATAATTCCATTATTATTGAACTGCTGACGTTATCATGTCATGCATCTACAAGCACATCCACATATTTATTTGTAAGAATTTGATTAATCCCATTCATTTTCTCATTTGTAGAGTACTTAGAACACATGTCAGGATTTGTGAGATCAGAGGCCACGGCTTCTGACAGCTGAATACTGAAGAACCTCACTGCACTGGTTTATTTTTCCCAGCAGCTTTCACTGGGTTCTTTTGTAGATTCACCACCCTCACTGGAGAGTTGGGGAAATGGTGCCCTTGTTCCACCCATTTTGGGGAAAAGTATTGCTATTAAGTTAACAGCTACCTGAAGGCTGAGCTGAATGCCAACTTGCTGCTGTGTCTGAGAAAGAGGATTACTGCCACTTACTGAGGTCAAGCAGAAACACAGAACAAAGAGTTGTAGTTAAATAACATCTTAAACTTCTGCAGTTGAGTAAACTAAAATCAATGCCTCAGACATCAAAGAATTTTTATTTGGCAGCATGACTTTGATGCTTTCTACTTACACAAGGAGTACTGTACAAGAGATTGTGTGCATTAATAAAAGTACACAATTTTTAATACACAAATGAGGGGATTAATTAAAAAATAAGCAAAGATAACAGCAAAATAAAAACATTCTATATTGAAATGGTTAAAAATATGTTGAGAAAGTATTTAAAAACTCCTCTATACCCTGATGGCTTGGAAAAGGTAAACAAGACATTAAAAATGCAAATGAAGGAAAAAGATGTTCTTTATCCAAGTAGAACTAGTCTTGAAGGAGAATAGGAGACAGTGAAGGGACTGGGTTACAATTATACCTTTCTAACATCTCTTTTTTTAATACAGATGTGTCATTTCACTGTTTTATGGGAGACTGCACTGGGGCTGTATGTGTATTCAGATGAAAGGAGAAGATGTGATTGAGAGAAGCAAAGGAATTCCCTTTTTGGCAAGCTTCCCTCCTGAGCACAGCACTGCCTTCAGAGACCTGTGCCTCCAAACCTATGCTTACATATAAAGATTGCTGTAAATGGAGAAGAAAAAGACACCACCCCCTCAAAGCAAATGAACAACAACAAAAAAACCTCCTTGAAAATCCTGTGCCCGACTGAAACTAGGGGAGCTATTTCATGCTGTATTACCACAATGATTAATTTTATTTTGAGACTTATAAAAGGACTAATTGCTCTAATAAAAATTAAAAGGCCTTTGCCTACTAAAAAGATCATCTTACAAGCTGATATTTAGTGTTTTCAAGTGACTAATTTAATGGCAGTAACCTTAAAAGGGCCTGATTTGTCAAGCTGTCTCATCACTGCTGCAGCTTGGGCTACAGCTGCTCCGATGAGAATTGCTCCTTCCTGTGAAACCAAAAGATCTTGTCTGCCAGACTCAAGAGGGACAGCTTTTTTGAAAACTATGTCTGGCAGTTACAGCATTAGCTTGAATGAACAGTTCCTCTTTCCTCGAGCCGTTTTACTGCCATGTTTCCAATGTTTGTTTTGCCCTGCCATTTGCACTGCTGTATAATTACTTAAAGCATAGGTGACCTCAATTAATGTTGATTTGCTGTTTTGTCTCCTGCTCAGTCTGACCCAGCACCCACTGAAGTCAGAACTCCAATGTGCTTCAGCTGCAGGAGCTGGATGTCACTCCACACACTGAAATACAAACACTGACTAAGCCCAAGTGCACGTAAACAGCTGTACACTAATTCTTTCTAGTCCTCTCCTCCTCTTAAAACAAGGGTTTTTCTCATGCTAAAGAGCAGCTCAAATGGAAGAACGAGTTGCCAGTCCAGTGCTCCTCATGACAAAAGCACTGAACGATTCCCTCCCGTGTATATGTATTTTATCAAACACCTGGACACCTTCAGTTAAACTTTTCCCAGTCAGCTTTTCTATGGATAGAGGCAGTCTCTGTCTTTTAGAAGGTCTTTACCTTTAGCTGCTTAGAAGTGTATGAGTCATGCAAGAAACATCCAGGATCCTTGAGCAAAGGAACCTTGATCCCCCTATGCAGATTAGGACAACTAGATCCTGGCTGGGGCAATTCACATGCTCTCAGCAGCAGAGGAAAACAAGCACATTCAGTCAGATGACAGGATTACATCAGATTCCATCTGCTGTGCAAAGGTGTTTTATCCAAATAAGTAGAAGATCCCAAGTTACAGAATACACTAAAGCCTGACAATCCCAGCCTTGTATTCTTATCACTTTAAAATGCCTTATGGCTAATATCATCTTTTATTCAGCACTATCACCTCTTCAATTTTTCATTTCAATCTCAAAGCTAACATCTTGACTGAGGTTCCTTTTACTGATTAATATACAACAGTAAAATCCATTTTAGGGGCAACTGACACTGCTTTGGGAATTGTAAATGACAGTAAGATCATGCCAGTGCCTGTTCTGAAGCTATGACTTCAGCCCCTGTGTATTCCAGCTGGCAAACAGGGAGACAAGCTCTGGCTGGGATCACAATGCCCCCGAGGGCACCATCCCCAGTGCCTGCCCTCCTGCTGGCTGTGGGGTCACACCCAGCTGGCCTCCCCAGCCTGTGCTGGGACATGATGGGAAAGAGTTTGGCATTCTAGGCTTGGCAATGAGCTCATAATACCCCTGTGAGCTTGAGACACAGTTGGCTGGAAGTTCAGGTGAAAGTCCCACATCTCTTTTGAAGCTCATTTTTTATGTCAGATACACCTGGGCAGTGGAAAGGGACAATTTTCCCCCAGTTCTGAGGGATCAGGGCCAAGCTGTGGGGAAGAAGGGAAAGAGTGAGGTGTAGAGGTATCCAAATGTGCCATGAGTACCTGATGGTTTTATGAGTAAAAAACCCCAAAACATCCCTGATGTGACAGGGATGCTGAGGGTTAACTCTGCTGTCTCCCACTTCCCTTCTGTAGCTGGCAGGAGAGAGGGCTGAGACCTGATGCCTGCTTCAGCTATCTGTGACTGTGGTACTGTCCTCTGGGGCTGATCTTATCAAGAGGATGCTGCTCTTCATGGCATTCTAATATAAAGCATATCATGGTGTTACCAAGCCCTGGTATGAGTTACACATTTATCTAGTGCATTTTCAGAGCTTTTAAGGAAAGAGAAACCTTTGTATTTTCTTCTAAGCTTTTAATGCAAATACATATGGCTTTTCTTTTTTCTTTCCCTGCCTGTCGTGATTAGGAAAATCCATTTGCAGCACTTCCATTTTTTACAAGGCTATCTTTTGAGATTCAATACGGAAGGATAACCTGAAGGTTGCTTTACTGGTCAGTACTCAGGTAAGCCAAGAATCCCCACACTGACTCATGAGATTTAAAGCACACTTTGAGAACTTTGGGGATTTCTTTCTGCTTTCTCAGCATTTTAGCTTCACAGCACTCACTTCCCTGAAATTTCCAGTAACAAAAACTACACACATTTTACTCTTTAATATTTAACAAAGTTTAGGGTAATGTAATACATAGTATACAGGTGATTTTAAATCCAGACACCAGCTATTGTTATACAACAGCTTTGGGAAATGTGGCTCAGCTGTGACAAAAGAAGTTTGAAATGTCATAGCAGTGCAGGAATTGAAAGCGAACATGGGTTAAATCAATCTACTGTCCTATTCTTCTCTTCTTCTTTCTTGCAGTGCACAAATAAAAAAGAAGCAAAACAGGCACCCAGCCATCACAGATATTTAGACTTCTAGGGCACTAGTGTGGTCAAAGCAGAATAAGATATAGTCACTACAGGCTTGATGCAATTGCCAAACAAGCTGCAGTGGCTACCAGGATTATCTTTCTCCAGGCAAGAATAGTGCAACATGCATGACACAGCTCTGCTCCACAGCTGTATCTTTATCCCCACAGATACCACACCAAATCAGAAAAAAAAACCCAGAAACTTATTGAGTCAGCTAAGTAAAGGAGTGATGTAAGAGACTCTGCTTTTGTGTGTTTGCCACGGAGCAATCTTTATAAGTGGCATTTCCTGGATTGCTGACTTGGGTTCTGGCTGTATCACCCGGAGGTGAGAACACAACCTCCAGGAAACGGGGTGAAAATGCACTCTCCTCTAATGAGCTGTAGCCACACACTTTCACTTAAGCAGTTTAACTGCAGTGAACACAATTGCTGTGCCACACAGGGTAACTCTGAGAGAGGAAGGGCCCTGAAGTTTTAGAAAGGGAACCACCCTGGAAAAGGGAAGTGTCTTGGGCAGCGTTCTCTGGAAGAGCTGTCTCTGGAGGCTGCTTCTGGCTAATATCCTCTCCCAAAACCAGAGCAATATCTCTGTCATATTTAGGGCAATGGACAGGACTGAAGTTCTTGAGTCTGCCTTCCCTCATCTCTCAGAAAGAATATCAGGTCTCCAGCCTTTTGTCCATGGCAATAGAGAAAATCATCTGATACTGCACTAGCAAAATCATAAAGAAGTTGAATGAAAGGATCTGTCATTCTCTCAATAGCCAAGGCTGGCTCACATATGTAAATTTTACACATCCCCTGGTAGTCCCCAACATCCTTGTTCAGCAGTTCCTGTCTGATTCAAACAGAGAGCATCTGCTGGGGAGGGTGATTTTGTTTCTGGTTGATAGGAGATCTCAGATGTTCTCAATGTTGGACTTCCAAGATGACATGAGTTTTTCATACTCAACTATCTGGTGATGGTTTCATGGATGTTCAGTGGAGTTTAGTTCTAAAATCACACTTTTTTTAAAATTTACCTAGATGGGGTTTAATCTGTGTATTTCTACTAGCATTGAAAGATAAATGCTCTTGTGACTCTACTTCTGTTTCCAATCTGTAAATGCACTCTTTAAAAGTAAATTCTCTGATATTACTCAGGTGAGTGACATTTATGCAACCTCAATAACCACAAAGGTTTACACCTTATTTTTTAGGATGCTATGCCAAGTCATATACAGAAAATAAACCTGACTTTCTAAGCCCAGGTGCACTTAAGTCCATAAAAGTCCATTGGACATAAGTCCAATACTTGGACTGTCTTAAGAATAGGTTCTTCTAGTTTGAAATTCAAAGATATGAACAATTTTAAATTCCATTAAATGGACTGGGGTAGGAATCATGTCCAGTTTGTACTTGAGTAGCTGACATTAAAAAATCTTAAAAAATTGTTTTCTTTTGCAATTATTATTGCAATTTTGCAATATTTTAATAATTTAAAATGTTGAGACTGATATTTTATGGATATCAGGAGCTCAGGGTCATATGCAACTTCTTTTTTTAGGCCAAGGTTTCAGGTGGTTTCAGGTGAGACAGTTATTATTTCAATTTACAGATCTTCTGTTATGAGAAATATATTCTGGATTATGTCTTGTCATTCAAATAATTAGTTTCAATATTAGAATAAAACAACAATAGCAATATTAATAATAATAATAAACAGCAATTACTTTAAATAATTTTTTTAACTAGACTGAATCTGACTTCCAAAAGCAAGTAAATATTGTTATTCTTTTTTCATATAGGTGAAATCTGAGACCAAGAGGTAAAACTACATGATACAAGAAAAAAAGGAGCTAGAACTGGGATTTTAAGCTTCTTAAACTATTATCTCCTATTTCTGTAAAGACTTGATGGCTATGCCTTGCTGGATTTTCATTAAAATATGCATTTAAATAACAATTTGAATACACCATAAAAAATGTTAAATGTTGTTCTGATCATTTTTCAATTAATATTTGCATTTAGCTAAGCGTAGCATAGCATAATGACTGTGAACTGAAGTTACAGCTCTGTAGTTTGTTTGTTTATGGCACACCACGTGTTCCCATGGAAACAACCCACTGTATCTATGGTAACACACACAGTGGAATAAACTGTGAAACCAAAAAGAGGAAGTTAGTAAGCTCAAGTTCTAAGAAGAACTTGTCAAAATGGAATACTTCCTGTAATGAAAATCTGTTATAATCCACTGGGTGATTGTCACAAATCCTTGTTTCAGTCTTGGATCTGCTGGAGGATCCCAGATACTCAAACATGCAACTCTGCTGGGGTGAGCATGGTCTGTGTGGGGTGAGCACGTTCTCTTCCCTCAGGGACTGCATTTATTTCAAGTCATCAACAGAGCTTATGCTCATCTGCCCACAAAAATATCCTGCAAAGGGTTGGGGTTTTCCTACATTGTACAAAAAAATACACAAAATTACTAGGGTTTTTTTCCCTGCATTCAACTTGTTCAGGAGAATTCTTTATGCCATTTAAAAAACAAACAAAGCTTTGCCACAGTAGAAGATATCCACATAATCCTATGCTAACATTTTCCAAAGTTGTTTGGAGTCACCATCTGGAGATATTGATCTCTCTCCATTAACGACAGGGAGGACTTAAGTTTGTAGGCTTTGGTAAACTGAATTTCACAATAGTGAAATGCTCAAAATAGCCTTTATAAATACCATCCTTCAAACATTCAAAGGAAGTACAGCATTTGAACACAAACTGTGTGTATTTCTTCTTAAATTAAAAACCAGAACAGTCCTTCATTAAAACTACTTCACAAATTGTTGGAGTTCAAAAATTCAAGGCCTTTTTATATTTTGAATTTAACTATAGATGCACCCTGATTATGAGCTCTTACTAGAAAATAGACCACAGAAGGAAGTTAAACAGGTCAAAATTTTATGTGTAAATAAATACACATATAGATTTGGAAATATATTTGGTCACAACTGACAAAATAAATGTATTGGGAAAAAAATAATGCATTTGGTGTTTGCCACTCTATCAGGGATCATTATTCAAAGTTTCCTGTAGCATTGGCTCTGGTCCAGGAGGTGAAAATGCCCTACATGAGCTTTGGTCCATCAAGGATATGATCCTGTGTTTTCAGATTTCCTCCCTAAATCTTTCTTCTTCAACAAGCATTTTTCCCAACCTTAGTCCTAGCAGTGAATCTGGAACAATTTGCAGGACAAAAGGTAGTAGGTGCAAAAACTCTGTCTCTGAATTCACCTTTGTTAAATGCAGAATCCTTCCAAAGGAGCAGAAGGTTTTTAACAGGAAACTCCGAGGAGAAGCTTGTATATATTTATGTAGCCCCATAAACTTTATGGACTCTTGCACGTTCTTACCAAATGAGATTGTGCCTCAGTGCACATTTGACCCATCCACACCTGGTGTGAGAACAAACTTGGATTTTAACTGGGTGGAGCACACATCCATAAAGCAATTACTCAGAAGTCTTACACAGCAGTTGAATAATTCCTTTTCTATATCGTAAAGCAAGTGATGTGCAAGAGAAAGCAAAATTGTGCTTAACTTAAACATTGTGGTCAGGAGGCAGTAGATTATACCACAATTTTCTATTCTACTGTGCCATTATACCATTATGAAATTATGGAATTCAAAATCCCCATGCTGGCAGAAACCTGGGGAAACCAAGTAAACATTCATGACCAGATGTTAATATTTCTGTTAATGATTTTTAAAATGCATTGCAAAATCTGAAATCCTTAGAAATAACATCTCTTTTTTTTTTCCATCAAAGCAAGGATCCCCAAGAAACCCAGTGGCAAAATGTTTTAATCAAAATAGTTACGATTTCAGTGAAAAACATATTGTCTTTCAATTTTGCAATTAAAAATTGAACTTTTCAATGATATACAGAAATTTACTTTTGATTATGTTTTGCTTTTTTAGCTAAAAAGATTGTGGCAGCTGTGCTACTCTGACCAATTCAAATTAGGTCTTAAATTACCACTAAAAAGCATTTTTATAGCATTTAAGCACTGCTATCAGAATAGCAATACTGTTAGCAAAGTTACTGTAACCTCTTGGAAGTTTCCTACAAACACATTGGAGCCATATTCCATTTTCACAATATCTTTATTAATGATCTAAAGGAACATATCAGTTAAGGTTGAAGTTCATATTATATTGAGGCATATTTCCAAAATTCCAGAAGTAGTTAAAAGGAAAAAATGTTCCAAAACACAATTTCCAATAAAAGGCATATATCCAGATGATAGCAAGGCCAGAATTACTTGGGATTGGTAAAGGAAAAATAAATCATAAAAGACTTTTCACTTAAAGGTGCCAGCTCTAAATCCTCACTGGATTTTGTACTGCATTATGAGAGATTGTCCTCTTCGACATAAATTTGGATCCATGAGAGTTGGATGATTTCATTCTCTGGATATTTGGGCTGATTGCTACATCAGTGGCTGAGAGCCCCCAGGGAAAGCACATCTTGTCTCTGGGTATTTCTGGGTATCACACTAAATCTGGCTTACCATCTCTACCCCATCTCCTTGACTCATCCCACATGTCACATCTAATCAGACTGTTCATGAAGCAACTGCTACTTTCTTACTCTATAAATATTTGGTGAATAGTTTGGACAAGTGATACTCAGCTGATGATTTGTTTGCAAACTAATCATTCCAGCTATTCGTCACTCGGTCTTTGTTACTCACAGTTGTTCACCCAGGTCACAGAGCCTTAAAGACATCTGAAAAATTGCGATAATTGTTTTTGGAGGAAGAGGACAGTTTGGATATTTTTATTTATCTATTTTAATTACCCACATAATGGAATAATCAGAATAGTGAATATTTATTTTAAAAAATAGTAATTGCATTTCTATATCTTCTGACCTCTGACCAAATAAACAAAAAGATTAAGAGGAAACTAATGAATGGAATTGGCATTTTATACACTCAGATGTCATTGGAACAAGATCTACTAATAAATCTTGAAGGGGAAGAATTTTGTACCACTGTATGAATCATGAAGAAAGTGCTTTTGATCATATTACAGGAAAATCATAATTGGAAAGCCAAAGGAAAAAAAAAAAAAAAGGAAAGAAAAACCCACAAAAAATATAGCAAAAAATATAACAAAAAATAAAAAAAATTCCAAGGCATTTTAATGAACAATCACTTATTTATGTGTGGATGAAAAAAGTGGGAGAGGGGATGTTTCTGATGACTTCTGACACTAAATCCCAGACCACACGTTTTTAAAGTGCATGGTCACATCTGTGATTTTAAAGATGACTCATTTTTCACTGAACCATGCCTATTTTCATCTATTGACTCCCAATGGATATGGCCAAATGAGGCAGCTTAAGGAGCTTTCCTTCCCTGCTGAGCCTGGGGACTGAGTGTGAGTGAGTTTGTGCTGCTGCCCCAACACTGCTCTGCTCCAAGCACTATTTTAGTCATTGATTGCAAGAGGTTTGGAGCACTTCACACAACCAGCTGGCATGTTTGAGCTTCTAAATAGCAACTCTTTGAGGGGCCACAGCCTGCTCACTTGCAATTGTTATAAATAATCATACACACAGAAGTCAGAACAAAATTATTCTTGGCTGCATTCATTTGTCCTTAACAATTAAATGGGGCCAGACTAGAAGAACAGATTTCCAATGTATATCTAAATAACTGATACAGGAGACAAGGAGAAAAAAAAAAATAAATATTTGTACTTCTCATACTCCTAAAGTCCTAGCAACAGTAAAAACAATTGCTATTTTTCTGTGCAAAAATACCTGTTCCAGTATATTTCAAAAAATACTCTTTCACTTCCTGTTTGGTGACAAAGACTCCTTGCTGTGGTCTGTGTAGTCTATGGCAGCCCTGAACATGCTTGTTTGACTCTATTTTGAATGAAAATACAACATTTTATGAAATCATAGTAGAATTATCAAGACGGCAATTCAGCAGTTAAACAGTAGTTAAGCAGTTAAGCAGTTTAAGCAGTTAAAACTTTTGTTTTTGAATAATTAACCTAATAATAAACTTAACAAAGGTGTTCCCCAGGAGGAAAACAGGTATGAGTAGTAGCAAATTATTTACATAAAAGAGAAAGAAAAGGTTACACTCCAGATGAGGAAGCTGAAAATCCTCATTGTATTTTATTGTGAAAAAGTGTACATTCATCTGTTTAGAAGACTTATGGTTCTACTGGGTTCTGCTGAAAGATTGCGTAACTAAAGATAACTGTAATTTCCTGAATTAAGCTGAAGATGTTCACCTTGAAGGTCTTTAATAATTTTGCATAACATCACAGCCCAAAAAACATACAACTCAAACAGGTAGTAATATGTGATTACACAAACCACCTCATTCTTCTGTGTTCTTGCAGTTAGAGAAAGAGGTTTAAAATAGAATAATTGAGGCAATCAGGTAAGAAGTTCCTAGCAATCAAGGACTGTGCGGAAGTCATGGAAACTTGCCCTTTACTGAGTAAAAACTGTAATAATCAAAATTGCCTCATATTTTTTACAAAGTCAAATATAAGAATACCAATCAGTCTTGGCACTGCAGTATAGATAGAAATGTATATTGTCAGGATAAGTAGTAATATAAAATGAAGATAGAAGACAGCTACTACACAACAGCAAATGACTAGGAAATAACATAGTCTTGGAAATTAAATTTTCAAACAGTCCCTTCATTCAAGCCCAGGAACAACCTTCCATTAGGAGAAGTGGGTAGGGAAAAAAAAATCAGTTACAGGGAAATCTGACATATTTACAGAAGTGATTTTTTGTTGTAAGAGTATGGTGAGAGGCAGTGAATTTGCTGATCAGGAAGCTCCTATGGCAAGTGTGTTAACTCTCCTTAGGGGACACATGAAGAGAAAATGAGAGAAATATCAATTAATGAACATTAAGAGTTGTCATAAATTTCAAGTTAATTTAATGTAAAGAAAATTTTAAAATTTTTTTCAAAGTTTTTTGCTTTATCTAAACAGCAAGAATTTGCTAGAGCAGGTGCCAGCCCATTTATCCCAGAAAACCATGCAGACAGAAGTCAGTCTAGAATGCCAATAGCCAATTTGCTCATATTGCTAATATCAGCTGGAACAGTCGGAACAAGTCTCCACTCTTTAAGTTCATTTACTCTTTGGCTTTTGTAGGTCTTGTAAATTCCTCCTTATTACAGGCCTGGGGGCAAATCTACAGCTGGTGTCTACACTGTTTTACATAGTCCCTCTGAACAAATATAAGGTACCAATTGCCTTATTTTTTTTTTTTAATGTCAAACATATATTCTGATTATTTTCATGGTCCTGGAAAGTTTAAGTTCAATTTATAGCACACTTTTTCACTACATATTCAAGATGGTTGTTGTTTGCTGTGGCTTTTTTTTTTTGTTTGTTTTGGCTTTTGTTGTTTTTGATAACAAAACCCAAGAATTGGATGTTGCCAGATTTGCAATAAAATCATTAAAACTGCTGACACTGAAATTTACCTCAATTTACAACCTGTCCTGCTTTTTTTGAAATCTAATGCAAATTCAAATCATGAGATGAACATCTGCAGCCTTTTCAGATCCTTTATTTTCTGTTTAAACTCTGAATCCCTTCTAGTTTTTGCTAATTGTTTCTTGCTTTTCTTTGCAAACCTTTTGCAAGATTTTATAATGAATCACAGTAAACAAGTAAGCAAGCATTTGGTTAACTTTGAAAAACAGGTGCCATGTGTGGAGAGAGCTCGTGTAAGACATGCTCAGGAAACAATGCACTATTGTCTTTGAGGTAAATTGCTACATTGGAGGTTAATTAAACAGAAAATGCCAACACTTTTGGACAGTTGCTATGTTCATCAAGACAGAAAGTGTAGATCCATGGTTTAGAATAGCTGATTTATGGGAAAAGGGAGTTTTCTGCATCATCATAATCAGCCCGGAGTTATCTATAATTCAATCCCCCATCTAGCAGGTGGGAATATTGGTTCTTACTTCCAAGAAAAACTAAAAGATCACCAAATTATAAAAAAACATTACTTATTCTAGTTTAAACATTTTAAGTTTTAAACAGAAACCCCCAGAGGTGTGGACTTTCCACAGTGAATGCTCTTAATGACAGATTTGAATAACATCTATGAGCAACAGCTTCACATAGCTTGGCTGTCTAAAGGGGGGGGCAGAACCAGATCATTTCCTGAGGTCTTTTCAAACCCTGAGGCTTTAGGAGTCTGTTGGTAGGTGAGCCCTCCTTAGGGATGCAGTCTAGCTTCCAATCACCATTTCAACACCTGGGTTGGACTTCTAGGACAGAGACACCACCTCCTCTCTAGTGCCTGGTTGTTATGATGCTGACTCAAGACATAACTCAGGTTCCTGCTGAGAACCAGAGGGGACTTAATTAATGCCTCACTATTAGCACATAACAAGACATTTCCCATCCTTCCACTCCCACTTTGACCAAAATTTCATCAAGGATATGAGAAAGGCAATAAAACCCCAAAAAGGAAAAAAAAAAATGTATCAAAACTAGTCAATTCCCAGAAGCTTCTTTTGTTCCAAGTCGTCATTTTCCAGACAAAGGAAAAAAACCCTTAACTAAGTAATGTGAACTAACTGGAGAGACCATAGAAATATTAATCTAGAATCACATCTAATTGTGCTAGACTGGACATATATTTATACATTCATATATCTTGGAGTGAAATAAAAAGAAAAATGTCATCATTAGGTTTTTTTTTGCTCAAAGCTCCCACCTCTTACAGTCATAACTACACTCAGTGTTAGGGGAATAAAAAAAATAAAAATGAGAGTGCTATGCGTGATTTGGGGATACACAATAGTAATTGTCATTGTATTTTACAATTGTTGTGTCAACCAGGCAACAACAACAACCACTTAACTAACCAACCAACCAAAACAAAACAAAACAAAAAAAACCCAGAAAAAAAAAAATGGTAAGAAAAGAAACCACACAAAGCCTGGAAACTACTCTGACTCCCCTGGAGCCCAGGACAAGTAATAACTACAGCAGCTTTGACATTTCAGAAAGGTTTCCACTGTGGTTTTACACTAGAACCAGATCTAATTAGTTTCTGATGATCTTATTCTCATTTTAGAAAGAAATAAAACCTGATGTAAGTTTTAAGGAACATAAAAATACTAAGAAATAGGAAGGGAGAATTGTATGTATTTTTTTCTTGAAGTGATAAGGAGACATTCAGGTTGGTTTGTGCAATTTTAACACTTCTGGCAGACTAAGTCCTACCCTCCTCTTCAACACAGAAAAAAAAGTCTTATTTGGCATGGGGAACAATACAGAACTTGCAAAGCAACCAACCCTACCCACTTTCAGGCAGCTGTCACCAGCTGCTAACACCAGCAGGGATGAGAGTCAGGCATCTCCAGAAGCTGGTTCTGGTAACCTGAAATCTTTTCACTGATTCTGGATGGGAATTGCAGGACTGTCTTCACAATGGGAGTACCTCACCCCTGTAGGACAAACCCAGCTAGGAGATGCAGAATGGTTCATATGAATGAATGGTTCATATGAATGAAGCCTGAACCTGGGCTGGTATATTCTAAAATGTCAGTTTTCAAAAGTATCAGTAAGTATGGTAACATGTACTTATTTAACACAGGACTTTATTTAACACAGCTGCTAGAAGAGTAGCTACAATGATGAGAGGTCCAAACTATTCTCAGCTGTAACAGAAAATGTAGCAGCCACAAACTACATATTAGAAAGTTTCTTTTGGTGAAACAGAGAATGTTTTTCCACTGGAAGGATGAAGAAATGCTAGAAAAGTCAGTCCAGGGGGCTGTGGAGCCTCCATCCAAGGACATTTTAACAATTTAGGGTAGACAAAGCCATTGTTGACGTGATTTAGTGCTGGTGACAGGTCTGCCTCAAGCAGGAGACTGGAGTGATTCAGAGATCCCCTCCCACCCACGTTTCTGTTCCGTGATTCTGTGGCTCAATGAGAATTTCTTCCTCCACTATCATAGCAGATGCTAAACAAATCAGCATGTCAGTTGGGTCATCCCATTCAGAAAAATGCAATAAATATTCCGGCTCTTAGTGAAATGCTTCAACAGATGTGTGTTTTGCATTCTTCTATAAATGCCTCTCCACGAAAAACAAATTTTGTTGGTGTGAGACTGGAACTTCTCCTTTGGTTATTCATCCTTACAGAGTGATGTCTGCAGCAGCACTGCTGTGCCCCTGTGCCTACTGGCACAAAGGCAATTTGTAGCCAAAAAGGGAAAGTAATAGATCACTCAGCATTTATAATCTGCATGCATCTTAAAATTCAATTTCAATCTGAAGATCTAATTCATACTTCTGAAGCTAGTTATGTGCAAATGGTCCCTGTGTAGCACCTAAATCAATGTTGCATTGTTTTGACCTTTTGTACAGGTGTTTTACATTGAAAAAAACAGACCTCTTTATATTACAGGGATGTCAGTGCAGTATGAAGTCAGTTAAAAGAACTGAATAAGAAAATCTTACCTGGTAAAGCTACACTTTTTATGTATGGACTCACCAAACATGAATCATATGTGATATTTGAACAAAGCATAAAGCTAAATGTTATTTTATAGCAGGGGTTTAAAACCAGAAATAAAACAGGAAGGAATACTTTTCTTACCATGATGCATTTTACTGTCAGTTCTACTATAAAGGGAATATATCTGTTCCTGGTACCTAGGGGAAAAAAAAAAAAAAAAACAACTCAACCCCAACTGAATTAAGCTTGTTTCAGTAAATTAAAAATCCTCTACAAGTCAGTGATTTGAAGAGCTGGTAGGAGTCACCACTTGACTTCCAAAGAAAGTACAGCATCTGTGGGGGCGAAAAGTCAGTCCCTCTGGGCTCTGACTCTCTGAGAGAAAGGTTATTTCAGAACAGCCTGTCAACCTTCAGCCCAGCCACCACTGCCACTTCTCCCTCCTTGTCTCCTTCAGAAGATCCCTTCTCCTAGGACTTGGAGAGGATTTCTAAAACATTGCACAGGACCAGCCCTGAGCCATGATTATTGTCCCCCACCCCACTAGCTCTCTGGTAGTAAAGGACTCTCACCTCTTGTAGTTTGGGTGCAGAAGAATGACAGAAGAATTCTGTGAATGGATTGGAAAGCCCCTGCAGAATCTCAGTCCCTGTTTCTGGAACATGCACAAGAAGTTTTCTTGGGGTTAATACTTACCTAAAAACCGAGGTATTTGAAAGATGTCTCTAGACTGAACTTCAGAGTGCATCTTCAAATTGTTCTGCTCTCATAATTTCTCTATTGTAGCATTCAAGTCATAAGTTAATCACTTTTCAAAAGAAAACAAATTTTTTTTCTCATGTTGAAGGCAATTTTTGATTAAAGACTGTTTTTTTTTTACAATACAAAACAATTAATTTGATTAATGGTCACATTTTCTCTTGAAAATAATCTCAGCATTTTTTTTCTTTAGGCTTAATTTTAGGAACTTGGTGCCTAAATATCCACCAAGGTTTTACTATGCCTGGCTGTGAAGCGTGGTTCAAATACTTCACACGCTGATGTTTTCCTGACGTTGGAGGGGAAGAGCTCTTTTCTAACATGAGAAATGGATTTGCAATCTATTCATTTGGGCTGAGGTGTTTAATTTTAGGCAGCCAAGCTTCTTGTCTCAAGTCCTTTGTGCCTCAGATTACCTACTTCTAAAAAGGATATAATGTTCTATGTTTATCTCCAAGCACTGACAGGAGGTTTACTTAATTTACATCAGCAAAGTACTTTGCAATCCAAGTAAAACGTGCCCATTTAAATGCAATGCTTTATTACAAGACAGGAGTAAATGCTACTGTCATTTATCCTGGTGTCAAATGGGACTAATCCCACAGAAAACCAAGGAATTGCACATGGGAAAAGGCAGTGGAGAATCAGACACGGGATCCCCTTGGGTACCAAAGTGAAGCTCAGAAAAAAAACATAGGTTGGAAAGGCTCTTTAAGATCTTTTAGTCTAAATGTCAGTGACAAGCCCACCACTAAACCCTGTCCCTGAGAGACTCATCTACAGGTCTTTTAAATACCTCCAGGCATGGTGAATCCACCACTTCGCTGGGCAACATGTCCCAGTGCTCCACAATCCTCTTGGGGAACATTTTTTTTTCCTAATTTCCCCATCTAAACCTCCCTGGGTGCAACTTGAGGCCATTTCCTCTTGCCCTGTCAGTAGCTGCCTGGGATGAGAGGCCAATCCCCCCGTCTATAACCTTCTTTTTCAGGTGGTGATACAGAGCAGTGAAGGCTCCCCTGAGCCTCCTTTTCCCCAGGCTGAGTCCCCAGATCCTCATAAGAGGCTGGCGTGCCCCAGACTCTTCCCCAGCTTCGCAGCCCTTCTCTGGGCACACTCCAGCGCCTATGGGGAATCCCAGAGTTATATTATATTATATTATATTATATTATATTATATTATATTATATTATATTATATTATATTATATTATATTATATTATATTATATTATATTATATTATATTATATTATATTATATTATATTATATTATATTATATTATATTATATTATATTATATTATATTATATTATATTATATTATATTATATTATATTATATTATATTATATTATATTATATTATATTATATTATATTATATTATATTATATTATATTATATTTGCACTCCTTGGCTCCCCGTTTCCCTCCCGAGAGCCGCGGGCCGTGGCTCGCTCCGTGAGGGAGCGGGTGCCCGGCGGGCCGTGAGGGAGCGGGTGCCCGGCGGGCAGGGGGTGCTGGCGGTGCCCGCTGCCCCGCCAGGCCCTGGCAGCCACCGCACGGTGCCGTCACTGCTGACAGCTGAGGCTGAGCAGCTCAGGCAGCAGCAGAAATCCCCTGGCCTTACAGTAAGTCCTGTGACACGCTATCGTTTGACTGCATTAGCTCAAATGACGGGGATATAATTGACCAAGCGCTGCCCGGAGCGGTGACTCAGCCCGTGCCAGCCGGGCCCAGCGGCTCCCCAGGGAAAGCTGGTGGCTGTGCTGGGGGGGATGCTCCACACACGCGGGCAAAGCTGGGGGAGGAAAGCGTTTATGAAACTGATTTCAAAACCAAAAGTGAGTGAGGGTCAGAAACGAGAGGCCAAAGTGAAGAAATATGGGAGGTCAAGAAAAATAACAGGGTCAGAAGTTATTTCTGGCATCATATCTGGCGACTGTGTTTGAGCATCGGTGATTAACCTATCAGTTATGCCTGAGTGTGATGCAAGAGGCTCGGTGAGTGCTTTGCCTGTGTGTTCAGCTCTCCAGCCTGTCCACTTTGTCCAGACAAAATCCCAACATAAAAGGCTTATCTTGCAAATTAGCCAGCACAGTCATCCCAGGGGTTTATTTATTTTAAGCTGTGGGGCCCAGGGACAGACACACCCATTTAAAAAAACCCAAAAAACTACTGCCCTCTGCAATAGGAGTTTCTAGCTTTTTTTCCCCTTAATTAACTTTTTTTTCCCCAAAAGTGGCCAAAAAAATACAGTACATGATACAGTGACAAGACCACCAATGAAGGAAACCCAAATCTGTCTATTGCATGTTGGTTTAATGTCATAGTAGGACCCAGGTCTGTTATCTCTGTGCACAGTGGTTGTGGTGAATGGGGAAGT
Source organism: Agelaius tricolor (assembly GCF_023055355.1). Classification (NCBI taxonomy): domain Eukaryota; kingdom Metazoa; phylum Chordata; class Aves; order Passeriformes; family Icteridae; genus Agelaius; species Agelaius tricolor. The sequence continues at coordinate 9,948,560 of NW_027269266.1, read as the reverse complement.
GTGAAGTGAAATGAAATAAGGGTTGGTGAGAAGTTCAGGAGGAAAGAGAGTCAGTAACAAGCACTGTCAGGGAAGTGAAAGCACAAACTGGTAAGTAGCAGTAAAAAGTCAGACAATGAAATGGAAAAATAGGAAACAAAAGGAATTAAGAATTAGAGCATTTTGAAAGAATGAATGGGTCAAAAGGGATTGTTGCAGAATATAGCTCAGGACCTAACCCTGTACAAATACATGCCTGTATTCATAGTGGGGTGGGTGGCAGGGATGAGATACCTGACATGTTTGCAGAACAGTTGGGGCCTTGCAGGATGTGCTGATTTTTTTGAGAGCGTTGCCTTCTCAGAACTGCTTAATAACTATAATTTGAAATAGTCAAGAACACATGATAGTGTGAATCATGGCTCCTGTGGCAAACCTGTGGTAAGAAGTTGTGCCAGCAGTAGTGTAGCAGTTTATTAGAAGGTGAACATATGCTTTTCATCCAAAAAGGGACATAGCAAAGGCATTTTGAAGACTGAGTCCATTAATCAAAAGAATATGTTTCTGTTTGAAAAATAAAAATTCCTTCATGTACCCAAACACAAATTTTCCACCTACTGCTTTGGGTCATTTCCACTAAACAAGGCTTTTTCTTCTTTGAAAAAACAGAACTAGCAATACTCAACTGTACACCACACCAAAAATATGTTATATCTTTAATTGCACAAATGTTCCACTAAGTTAAAGAAGGTGGCCTAAAGCACTGAAATTTGCTATTCAACAGCTTGTCAAAGGCTTTGAAACACTTTATAAAGAAGAATACTTTCTGACTGAAGATTTCTGCAGATAAATGTAGAGGGTCACATTCTTAGCTGGTATAAAAATGAGGTAAATCCAATTAGATTATTCTAATTTATGATCTTGAGACATTTTTGAGACAGTATCCTAATTGAAGCTTGAGATATTTTTCCATTAAAAGCTCTTCTCCCATGAGACTTACAAAGTGATACATTTTTACTTTTTTACTTTTTTTTGCTTAAAAATCTATTATTTTACTGCCTTTAATTTTCAATCTTAAAAAAAGTAAAAGTAAGAGATTCTTAATAGGTGAATCAAAGGTGGTATTTCTCAAGGCCTGGGTAAAAGAACCAAGTACCAGGTCTTTCATGATAGTTGAAACTTGAGATGATTTCCCTTAAAAGCTTCTAAGATTTTTTGAGAAACAGTATCAAGAATATAAACACTTATTCTTCCTCTTTGAAAACTGTGTTGTCTGCCCTATCAGAATGCTTCTTGTAGCAATTCCTGGATTGCATTTCCTGATGACATAAAAAAAAATTGCAACTTTCTGGTTTAAGCTGCAATTTTTCTCTTGCCTTAATGAGTTGAAAATGTATTCTCTACCATATATAGGTATACAGAAGAGTTTAAATGTGAACCACAGCCAAGTTTTCAACCATATGAGCTGAGGCATAGGCAAGGATTTAAATCTGACTTCAGCATGAGGATTCCATCATTTGATGAACAGCAATAGGCAAACTGGTGGACTAAATCAAGTTTGATTTATGAATTTTAGCCCCAGTCCCTGCTCTGAGACATCAGGTTTTGGACCAGATTGTATCAGAGGGTGTGAAAAGGAAGTTGTTGCATTGCTGCTTATGGAACTGCAGGGCATTTATTTATCCACCAACATTTAAACACAGAATGTAATAGCTATTCAAACAGAAGTCCAGAGGGTTGGATTCCCCAGAGCCTTTATCAGCCTACATGCATCAATTTTACACCAGTGCATTGTCTCCTTGAGAGATACAAGTCAAGTCACAGCAATGTCTAAAATCTCCAGTTTCTGATAGTTTAAAAAAAGCAGAATCCAAGCCATCTTTTTGAGTGAAGAATTCTTGCTCAAAATGGTTCAATTTCAGTCATAACTGCAGCATTTCACCTCTGAAGAGGAGGCAATAGCCTTGCTGCTGAGATGCTATGAGGAGTGGGTTTGCTGTTGTTCCTGTTTAAGAGAGCTCTCATGCAATGCTTTTGGTCCCAGAGAATTTTCTTTCTCTGTTTTCAGCTTGCCAGAATAGTGGGTACCAAATCACAGTCCTTACAATTTATCCAGATCCTAGACAGGTCAAAATACGTAAGGCTCTACCAAAATCACACAATACATATTGAGTGGAGGCCTGAGCTGCCATCAGCAGCACAACACAGCTTGCAACACTTTGGGAGGGAAGGAAAACAGCCACAACAGTTTAAAAATCCTGGTTCCTCTGTGGTCAGAAATGGTATGCTGGAAGTTGAACCAGTATGCAACCACATTTAAACATAACTGTGGCTGGAATGGCTTGAATTCTAATGTGGACAGCACCTAAATTAGAAAATGCTTGGGAGAAGCTGCATGTAAATGTGCATAAGGGAGTTTAAATGACTGGCACTAGTGTCACTTTCACTTTGGTAATTAAAGCAGCCTCAATAGTTTGAAAGCAAACAGGATTCAGAGAAGTGGAACTGTCTGCTGCTTTTAGCACAAGCATTCAGAGGCCCTCTAATTTTAACTCTTCATGAATGTAGCATTTGAGCAATTATTCTTATGAAGCAGGGAAGAATCTTCCCATTCTCTCAATGTAGGCAGCTCCAGCTGAGATGGTGTCATCCTCTGGTTTGGAAGCAGTCACGTCTCTCCACACCCATTCCTAGACAACAGACAATTTCCTCCTTATGAGATTTTTTTTCCCCACTCTGAAGCACAGCTCTTCAGTATTTGCAGAATACAGTGTAGGTGAGGGTCACTTCTCAGCTGTAAGTTAAAGGCATTTTCATCTACTAGAGGGCAGTGGACCAGCAGCTATTTGTTTTCAACATCATGGTGTATCCTGCTGGAATGTTTTGTCTCCCATGGCAAGATGCCTGAACCATTTGGTGAGCTGCAGCCTCCTTAGCTCACCGCCTAAATCCTTTAGGGTAAAGGATCACAGGACTAGCACCTTCCAGAAAGGCTGATCCTGCTGGGCCTGACAGATCAACACCAAGCTTAGGTGATTACAAAAGCAGGGCTTGGATCACTGCACCACCTTCCCTTGCTGCAGTTGTTTTCCATGATAAACATAACATCCATTTTTACACAAAATAACACCACGTGCTTTTCACAGTAGGACTATATACCTCTCAGTAAAATGTGCTGCTATATGCTTATGACATTTTTAGCAGGGTGTTAATAAGCATGCAGGATGGCCTTGTCACTGCTTCTGAAATAAATTAAGGTTTCTTTTGTCAAAGCTTTTAATAGACTTTTGAATTGGAAAAGTGCCGAGATGGTCACAGGATCGCATGACTCAGAGGGCTACTGAGATTTAAAAGTGTTTTAAAAGTTTAAAACAATAAAAATAGCTCTAGTGTGTCATTTTTAATAGATATAAGTGTGTGTTACACAATTCAGACCCAGAAACTCCTTTCAGTAATGAACAAAGATCATCATCATAGCTGACATTTCTGAAATGTTTGAAAAGTAAGTTCAAGGTCATGTTTGAATGCAAACATGTTACACACAGTAATTATCATGAGTTTGTTATATTTACTGGTACAAAGTATTCAGAGAGTAATGTATCAAGTAAACTAATGGTCTATTATTGAGCAAAGTTTAACATCAAGCAATGTGCTATGAATTTTAAAGCATTTTTTAATGTCAGATACAGAAACTGTAATGAGAAAAGTATTTTGATTACAGATTTACGAAAGGAGAGAAGAGGGAAGGGGGAAAGGAGAGTAGAGGGAAAATTTCTTTAAAAAACAAAACACAACAGGACAACATTTTCTAAATGGATAATATTTAGACCCTGCTGTGAGCTAACAGGATGGGATCTATGGAAGTGAATTTAATTGCGTTATGCATATTAATATCTTGAATTTCCCAAGGCAGGTGAAACTCTTTCCTGTTCATTTCCAAGCTTGTACATTGTGACCCAGCGTCAAACTGAAACTGGAAGGCTGAGAGAGCTCTCGCCTCTCCAGGAGACCTCTGTGAGTAATGCACAGGTCTCATCTCCTGACACAGGATCCCTTTGCTGGAGGCGGTTTCAGTATTAATCAGTCTGCCCGTCGCTAGGGGCTACAACCTGCTAACAAAACCCTCAGACTTCTCCCTGATTCATTGCAGTCCATACTCTAATTTTACAGGGGTTTAATTTAAGTAATGTAGTTGCCCCCAAGATATTTTTTTAAGGAACATTTTTTTGCCAAAAATATGTATTGATGCCATGATCTTTTCCTACTAGTTTCATATTTGTACTGTGCTAAAATCTTGGCTTGCCTGTTTTTTTTAAATCCCTGCCAAAACACTTCTGATGTCACAGTGGGGACAAATTCTGGACAACTGTCCAGGAGGACTCATTAACATCTGTGCTGGTGGCACAGCAATACCTGCCAATAAAGTGAGTAGGAATTGGGTTCAGGGCCATATTTGTTCAAGGCATTTCTGGAGGCAAAGCAACCACATGGATTTCATCATTTCATACTGGTGTGGCTCCAACACACAAAGTTCCTAGAGGTGAAATTCACTAAAAAAAAATCATCAAATTTAGTGCTTAACCAAAATGGCATTACTGTGGCTATTAGAGATAAGGAAAAGGGGTAAGATTCAGACCTGAAGGGCTAACCCACATGAGAAAAATAGGGGATGTGATTTAGATGGCTCCAGAAGTTGAGCTCAAAGTTGAGCTCAGCAGGGAAGAGAAAATGCAGTGGGTGGTGGGATCCAGTAGCTCTATGAAGGAATTAGACAAAATGCTAAGACCCAGAAAATAATCTTGAAAGGTGTGATTCAGCAAAGCATATCACCACTGTTCAGATATTTTCCCTGGCCAGGCACAGGCTGCCAAGTGGGAACCTATAGAAATCACAGAGAAAGATGTTAGCCTCCAAATAAAGAGAGAAATATATTTGTTGCCTAAAAGATGTAATTGGCATTTGATGCAATCAATATTTTTCACCTACTGAGTCCCCATCTAGTGAAAGGATCTATTTCTGGATTGTTACTATCTTCATTACTTCAAAAGCCCTGGGAATGACCACTACAATCACTGTAACAGTCCTCAGCCTTCTTCCTGTGACAGTTTTCATTGGCAGGTCTCAACATTCTCTACAAGAGAAGTCAAAATCATTACCCTCATCTTGTAAACAGGATAAGTAAGGCACAAGAGGGACAGAGGGGGCAAGATCTCTCCCGAGGTCAGACAAGGACTCAGCTACAAGCCTGCACAGTCCCAGGCCAGTGGTCAGCTGTGGGGGTTCCTAACCCATTCCCTCTGCTCATCTGTATTTGGTCTCTGATGTTTTTTTAAGGTCTATACACATAAATGTGGCACTGATACAGAATTAGTGGAGTTCAGGATAGTTCATTGACATTGTTTCACTCTTGTCATGTTCAAATATTTTTTGTTCCCCACCCAAAATTACTTTAGAGACAAACAAGTTCGAATAACTCTAGGAGCACCTGTGTCTACTTAAAACCATTTCCTTATGCAAAGCCACTCCCAAGAATAGTGGCATATATAACATTTTTTAAGCAGAGCATTAAAGTCAGTGGTTGTGACTGGAATTTATCTGCAAAGATATTGCAATACTTGGAGGTGTTGGGAAAGCCTTTTTAAAATTCCACTTACTGAAACTATGGGAAAAGAATGTAATTTATATGCCATTTTTAAAAATACAATTTTAGCCCTAGTTTAGGAAAAAAATCAGGATAATGTGAACTTAGGAGTCTTGAAAAAAGGGATTAACTAAAAGATTCCAGCATGTTTGCGCTTTTACTTATTTGTATACTTTTTATAAGACTTCCTGTTTTAGAAAATCTTGATTTTCATTTTTGCTGACTCAGGAATAGTGACTGTTTAGATTCGGACAGGAGTTTTTTGCTTTAGTTTTCATATTTCTTATGGGAGACTCATGGAGAATTATAGATCTGGTAGATAAAAGCATGCTGGGATCAGATTTCCTGGGCACAAGATGTTTATGGTGACTGAAAGGGTTGACTGAAAGGTGCAAGGCTTTCATTAGCCTGTGTCCAGGATTTCTGTGCCTAACTCTGGTGACAAACCCACCACACAGCTCTGAGAGACAAAGCAAGGGGGCAGGGAGGGGGCTGGGGCCCAAGGCAAAGCATTAATGGGAGCATGTGTCTGTTTTGAACAGTAACTCGCAGATTTCTCAGAGACAGAAGGATAAACTCTAAGCCAGGACACACCTCTTTTGAAAACCTGTGGCCTAACTGGTAATTCTGAAATATTATCCTCAGTTCTGTGCCTCTAAAAAGCTGTTTCTCTTCTACCTCACACACAGAGAGGAGCATGTCAATACACTCTTCAGAGGAGATGGATGGAGGGCTTAATTCACTTTGCAAATCTATGGAAGCAACACTTTAGCACTTTGGCACAAACAGCCTCTGACACTGAAAATTAGTAAAAGAAAAGAAGTGGTGAAAATGTCAGGAGCAGGAGGACTTCATTTTTCTCTTGTTTAAAATGTCATCTCTTATCTGCAATCAATGCACAGAGATAACTTTCCATACTATAATGATTTACAGTATGTTTATAGGCACAGATAGAAGTAATCACAGGGTTAGGCGAGTGTCTCTTAGAGAATTCTTCAAGCCTCAGAAGTGCTTAGTTCTGCAATTCCCTCTTCCCAGGAATGCAGGGGAGATCAGCATGGAGAGCTGTGCAATTTCTGCCTCTCCATACCCAAACCATAAAATCTGCAGCCTATCTGGCTTCAGCTGTGTATAAACATACCCCATGATCACATGCCTGTGACTTTAAAAAAATAGTTGTCTTTGCCTCTGAAGAAAAGGCAATAAATATTTTTCACTCATTTCATATCTAAACAAATTCATTCAAAAGGAAGTACATTCATAGTCTTGGTGCTAGATTTAATGTTTTAAGCTTTCCATTGTTTGGAATTTCCTGTTTAATGCCTTGGAAAAAAAAAATTCCATTACTGATTTTTGTCCTTTCCCAGTGAGAACTCATTGTCCAAATCTTTTAAATGGTGCTGAGATGAATGAGTCCAAGTTTATTCATTTCCTTTGTGTCCACCAGAATTTGGGATAGTGCTGGATACAATATCTCCTTTGCCCCCAGAATTCCTGTTTAATATTCCTTAGCAACAGAACCTTGGATGTCTTGCTGGCTTTTGTAGCCATAGAGCTCCACAGACATCACGTGCTCTTTTCCACCCAGTACTCCATGTAAAGCAGAGAAGTGTTAAACTCCCGGACTATGGATAGCAAAGTAAAATAAAAACATCTCAGCACTTAATACTTCTGAGAAGTTTTAATCTGAAGTTCAGTGCACAGATAGAGTAAGGAATGAGTGTCAGGGTTTACATCTTGGGCCAGAGCCACAGTAACTTATTTGTCCTTCTTGTCAGTGTGTGAGTGATGGCTTTTAATAAGTAAAATGATTCCTGCATCTTGAGGCCACTCCCCATCACATTAGCACAGTGGTTTTCCAGAGGAGTTACTCATACTGTCCCCACAGCAGCTGCTACCAAACTCCACCTTCTACAACAGGGAAAGGCATGGTGTTTGTCTCGTGTTCAAAATTAGAGCTGGTCAAAAATTTTCAGTTGATTTTTTTTTAAATAAAGATGCTCTGTATTCTTACAAGTCCTATTTCTTACAAAAATTCAATTTCAGTTCTTTTCATGAAAAAGTTGAAGAAACCTAATCTTTTCATCTTTTAACTTCTGAAAGCATTGAAAACTTTCCAAACCCAAATTAGCTAAAGGCTTTAAACCCAGGTCTTACACACTCACAGGTATTCTAACTATTCTTTTTCTAACAAGCTCCTGCTTAGAGGCTGTCTTCTCTTCCATAACACCTCCAAAGCCTGGTATATTGTGAATATTATAGGGCATACAGTAGGTTAGCTCATGGGTTAATTTATTCAAGTAGCTTCATTTTACACACTCAGTAGTTCCCCTAGAATTGAAACATATGCTTTGGCCCTTGGCATTTTCACAGTGCTCACTTGCCAGTTCAGTATTTATTTATTCCCAGGTTTGCTACTTTCTTGGAAGGTGACCTTGAACAAGTACTTTCATTTGTCCATATTTTACCACCATTTCTTCTTTTTCTGTTTTCAGGAGCTTCACAGCAAGCATTATCCAATAAAGGGGCAATCTGATTTTTGAATTTAAGAAAACTACCACAGTGAAGCAAAAAAGTATTTTCATGCCACTAAGGCAGAATAATATGAGTAATAAATAGTAAATAAGTGGCATGACCTGAATTATAAATTTCAAGGTCCTGCCCTCTGCTTATTTTACTACTCTGTGCTGCTTTTGAACAGATTCCCAAATATCCTCCCAGAATAGAACATATAAACACAACTCACAAAAGTCAGAAAGAGAAAAAGAATATAAGCTCATGCAATATAAAAATAAGAGTTAATTCACAACTACAGATAGCATTTCAACTCTCTATGTATGTACTCAGCATATGCTCACTAATAAAATCTAACTTGATGCTTCATGGCAGTAGTGATGTTCCTAGAAATCCTTAGTATAGTAACATTTTGGAAAACAGCCCTTTACGTGAGGGAATCAATCATTTTCCTTCTGTAACAGTAAAAGCTTCAGGATTTCAAACGGATAAACACTGCAATTTGAGCTTTGTGAGTCATACTTAACAAGGCAGATGTGTGCCGAGAATTAGCAGCCCATAATGCATGGGTGTTCCTTGTCTCTGACTAAATTACTTAAGACAGATCAGGCAGAAAATGCAAAGGCTTGCACAGCAATGCATTTCTCTTTGTCCCGGGACACAGAGGTCGCTCCGCTGATGGCTGCACGGGGAAGGCTGCAGTGGGACAGAGGAGCCACTCGCACACAATGGTGCAAACAGGGATAGGAAGCCTCCCTGACACAGGGACAAGGATGAGCCCTGGAGCAGCTTAGAAATTGGCTGGTAGGTCAGACCGAACTCTGAGCCTGCAAATCACTGCTTCTGTGAACCCTATTCAGATACACAGTTTCTTTGAAGTTAACAGCTGGTATGAAAAAAAATAAATTAATGACATAACTTACCTGTGTAAAAGCCATATTCATCTGAAGGAGAGAAATAAAGCTCTGCACACAGCAGAGGAACATCCTTTTGCTCCATACAATCATTCCTGACTCTTTCAAAACCAGGCTTCACATTTTGCTTTACCTCTTTGTCACCTTCATTTCATCCTTGATCCTGAACTTTTCTCAGCTCCTATTTTTCCTGCATCTATTAATCTGCTTCAGATACTCTCTGTGACTGTCACCTTTGTTTAAATTCTCATGTATATCACTCTTCCCTCACCTTGACTGCTGCTCTTTCTTTTTCTACTGCATCCACAAACTCCAGCACACAACATTTGTAAAATAATGCTGCCTGATTTCTAGGATATTCAGGAAGCTCTGCTCATCCTACTCTCAAATAATTCCACATACCTCTGTATCAATTTCAAATTGCCTGTCCCACTGCACACCTATTGCCCAGTTTAGAGTTTTCATTCCTATATTGCAACCCATTTCCTTCCTCAATGCATTTTTTTAAAATGGAAAGTCACTATTGTTTAGAAAATCCAGTTCCAACCAGAATAGCTTTTCTGTTTATTGCACCCTCATTGAATTTCGGAGCCAAATTCATATCTTCTGTAGCATTTCTTTTGAAGGCAGTGGAACTGTGTCCATTTGCTACTATTTTGCCCCATGGAGTTAAATCTGGCATTCTTAAATGACAGAAAAATGAAAAAAACATATTTTATAACCTTTGATTTCTCTTTCTGAAATACTGTATTTATTTTGTAAAAATCTATTGCAGATAATGACTTACTCTATCAAGTGCTTTATAAAAGACATATAGATATAGATATATAAAATAGTTGCTATGAAATCAAATTGCCCTGTATCTCTGCTCCTGTAAATCCCTGTGCTATCTTTGAATATATGGTACATCTTAATCATGGAATCACAGCTGAATACTAAATATTTGTACATGTAAGCCCCAAGGAATGCTAAAATTCTTTTTTCCTTTTCATAGGCATGCTATTAATTAATGCATAGCAAAATGATTAAAAGCATTTTTCAAATAATGAACAATACAGAGACAGACGAGTTAATTGATTGATTGGTGTATGAGCAGGGTCCTAATGGATTAGCATTTGCATATTAACACAGATCCAATCTTTCTCTCTCTTAATGAGCTGCTTGCCACATTTTGTCTTCTTTTAAGCAGCAGTGAGCATGATAAAACAAACCCACTGGATTGCTCTCTCTCAAGAGACCAAAAGACAAACTTTAAAAGAGGCCTTTCTCCAGCACTGATTTATAGAAACCCTCTGCACATCTATTTGGTAGGTATGTGGGGACAATCACTCTTTATCTCAACTTACTTGTGAAAGGAGCCATTCTGAAAATCATGGAAATTTAAAGCTACTGCTTATAAGATGCTCATAACATAATTTTCCCCACAATGATCTGGCATTTGCCACAGCTGTAAGGTTTTGCTGTATGAGAAGATGGAGTGGGATGTCACCGGCCAGCTCATTCCATCTGTGGTCTTTCCATTGCCATTGGCAGCTGGACTGGGCATATCCATCTGATTCAGCAGTTCACAGGGAAAGGATCTGAATAATTTCAGGTAGGTAAATGGTAATTTTTAGTCACTGGACTCATTGAGAAGGATTTCAAACCTTCCAGCATCTCCCATACTCAAGGACTACATGTAGGCAGTGTAATGAAGATAAAAGCAGTGAATGCATCTCCCACCAGGAGCATTACCACAATAACATGGCAAATCTATTGTCTTGTTTATTCAAGCATATCTAAAAAGAAAAAAACGAAAAAGCCCAGGTGATTTAGTTCACTACAGATCCTAAGCATTGTTGTCACCAGGTAAATCTGTGTGACTTCAGGTGCATTTCAGGTGCCTGGCAGGACACAGAGATCTCCTTGACACCATCCATACCTCCCATGTATTGTGTGACCATGTGTTGTAGCCGAGTTATCTGGCAATCTGAGCAACTTCTGGGGCCCACATGCACCTCACAATAAGGAACTGCACTGTGCCATATAAGAAAATCCTTGAAGCCAGCTCAGAGATCTATAATACACCCCTGGTTTGAGCCCTGTAGACATGATCTTTGAGTTCTTGGCCCACAGCCTTGATTAGAGTCAATTGGCATAGCTGTGCTACAGTCATTTCCCTGTTTACATAGGATGAGGATCTGGTGCATTATCTATTTTGGCCATGGAGTACAGCTCTGCCTTCTGCTCAGCTGGCTGGCTGTGAAGACTGCAGTTGCTGGGTTTTGAACTCAGCATTCAGGCTCAGGCCGGGTGACACTGCTAAGCCTCCGCACTAAGGCAGGTTTCCAAAGTTTCCAGGAAACCCGTGTGACCTCCTGCCACCTGATTTTCTCTGATTGTTTCACTTAACTCTGATGGTTGCAGGGATCAACATTTAGTGTGAGTGCTCAGAAACCTGGACTCATCCAGGTCCCAGAGGAGCTGGCGCACCAGCAGTGAGGGGAACACCAGCACCCAGGCACTGCGGGGATGTGCTGTCTTCAGGAGGGATTGCCACACCATGAACCAGAGGCAGCTTTGGGTATCTGTATTCAGCCATGAAGAGACTCTGCTGCTGTCTTGATTGACTTGGTTCATAAGATGTGAAGGGTATTTCCATCAGGGAAATATAGATACAGTTTAAAGCAACTTTTAAAAAATAGACTCATTTATGGATCCCACACCAAATGGTTTTAAGTCCCTGTTTGAGTAAGCAAGATAATTAGTCCACTTATGGAGGCTTCTTTTACTGTTTGTCTCAAGTGGGTAGTCTTAAATGAGTTGTAATCTTATTTATATTAGTTTAACACAGAATGTGGGACTGATCTTTTTTCATTGTATGAATGCTTTTTTAGATTACATCAACCTGCTCTAGTGATTTCAATTCTGAAAGAATTTTTTAAAAACTCTAATTATTATTCTAATTATGTTTATACTATGAATTATTATTACAGGTTGTGTGTTCATGATTAATGAAGTCCATCATGGAATTCTAGAAATCAGTGTTGAAGCACTATGTTACTGTAATAGTGTCTGGTGGTATCTGTCACATTTTTCATGGAAAAAATATTCCAGCCATGTGTAGCACTCTATCTATCACTTGTCTCTATCCGGGCATGATAAATGCAGCAAAAAACCCCAAAGCACTGACATTGATATGAGTTTTCCATTGACTTCTATCAAACAAGAAATAGACCCAGTTCAGGGGCCTGGCCAAGGTTTCTGCTTGTAATAACTATTTTAAGCCTTTTTTCTTTTCCCCCACAAAGTTATTATTTTATGGAAAAAAATATAAACAGAAATTAAATGCCACATATATCCAATATAAAAATTAGAAACAAAAGCAGGAAAAATATAATCTACAACCTTCTTTGCTTTAATTTTCTAATCTGCCTAAGGAGCTACTGAAACAATTGTGCCCTTTAAGATTTTGATAGAATCTTTTTTCCACGATTCTGCAAAGCTGAAAAAGGCATAACAACTGTGGCCAATATTTGTATACTTGTCTATTTCTCTCTCTTTGTGCTTGACCCGCTTTAATATAAAATATTTCTGACTGTGCAGTTAGCCACGAAACCAAAAATAGGAAATACTACTCCAGCTCGGTTTGCTAAGGTGTTAAAAAGGCTTGTGGATAAATTCACAGAGTGTGTAATGCATCTGTGATTCTGCCACTTCACAGCCCCTTCCCTCTCCCCAGCCTCCCCCATGCCTCTACTGCATCTGTGCATAATCAGGGAGAACAGAAACCTTTCTTTTACTCTGTCTTATCTCAATATCCTTTGTTCATGCCAAGCAGCAGCTCATGAATGCCTTGCTTTGCTCTACCTCTACCTCACAAAGGTTGTGTTTTTCAGTTCCAAGGGGAGAAACCTATCATTCCCAAACAATTGAAGAGATTTGTATCTGAACATAAATAAACAAAAGCTGTCTCTAGGGAACATGGAAAATGTTTTTCTCTGGAGAAGCAGTTCCTTCACGTGCCCCAAGTCCCTGGGGCCATGCTGCAGCTCCTGCAGAGGTCCACCCTGCAGCCAGTCCCACATGGAAGGACAGCACAACTCAGGCTGAAGAGAGGGAGTGCAAGGTACCAGGGGCTACTGCTCCTTCTGGGGCACATGGCAGGAGGTGTCTGGAGCTGAGGCAGAGAATGGGAGGCAGGAAATCCTTCCCCTCTCCCTGGGCATTGGGAATCCCAGGGTGCTCCCCAGTCTGTCCCAAAGGATTAGGGAATGAGGGGAGGAACAAAGGACAGCTAGAGGGATAGTCACACCAGGGTTTGGAGCTGGTGAACAGTATTCAAGGACAGAAGGAGAGCTGTATAAACTGATGAAGCTAACTTCATCAGTTATATTCATCTTCAAAAAGGTAAAAGGCAAAGTACTTTTGAAGTCTCACCTAAGAACCTCACCCTTACACAGATGTCTGATAATATCCTCTCCTACCCCTTAAACCTTTCCTCCAGTCAACTTTAACTCTCCCTGTTTCTATCTTCAACTCACAATCTAATTCTTTGCCTTTTTACTTGAAAAATCTTGTTTCTCATGGTTTCTTTTCCCTCCTATCAGAACTTTTTGTTCTGCAGAGGACAACACACCTGCTTTGATCCAGTGCTCTCAGAATTCAGAGGTTATATCAAGCTAGAAGGGACCCATAAGAATTACCAAGTTCAACTCCCTGCTATCCACAGGACAATTGTTTCTATGTCTGTTCCCTACAGAGGTTTAAATGATGCTATTCCCTGTTGTGTGTCCTGCAATACACAAAAAGGGGTTTTTAGCTGGTATACATGCTTTTTGGCTGGTGTGATTCTTCTCCAGGGACAGTTACATCTTATAGAATCATAGATTATGCTGAGTTGGAAGAGATCCATAAGGACCATCTAATCCAACTTCAGTCCAACTCTTGGTGCAGGACACCCCAAGAATCACACCATGTGCCTGAGAGCATTGTCCAAACATTGTTTGAATTCTGCCAGTCTTGGTGTTGTTACCACTTCCCTGAGGAGCCTGTTCCAGTGGCCAACCACCCTCTGGGTGAAGAACATTTTCCTGATATCCAACCCAAACCTTCCCTAATACAACTTCAGACCATTTCATTGGGTTCTGTCACTGGTCACCACAGAGAAAAGATCAGTGCCTGCTCCTCTGCTTTCTCTTGTGATGATGTTGAAGACTGCAATGAGGTCTCCCCTCAGTCTTCTCTTCTCCAGGCTGAAGAAGCCAAGTGTCCTCAGCTGATCCTCTTTTCAGTTGCATTCTGTCTCCAAAGAAATTCAGAATGAAAAATCATGTAGGCATGAACAAGCATAGTTTTACTGAATTAAATTTTATATTCACTCTGAGGTAGTTTAGGCTAGAAGGTACTAAACACTTGGGGAACTTCTGTCAAACAAATTTAATGCAAACGTATGAGTTTATAGCCTATCCTCTAATTACAAACCTAATTACATCTGCAGGCTATGGGTCACAATTTGTGTAATTTCTTTTCACTGTAAACATTCAGGACATTTGCAAGAGACATTGTGCCTGAACCCTTCAAGTAAAAAAATGCTTTTCCAGCATATTCACAGAGAAGACAGGACCATAAACAATATAATCATGCAACATCCAATAGCATCATTGCAGATGTGAAATAGGAGTTATTAAATAAGTCTCAGAAATGGGTGACACAATTGTCAACAACTTGTTCTTGCAGGGAACATTCACAGCTGGTGTAACTGCACTGATTCCTGCAGTGATACTGACTGAAATGACCTGGAAATGTATCCTTCCAATATGATGGCCTTCACTTTTGAGGGGATATTTTGCTGTGCTTTTATGTACCTCATTACAGCCTATTTTATCTGACTTGTATCCTCTATGTCATGGCATTATTGCACCATCAGTTACTGAGACAGACACTCATCATCTCAAAATGCTCATCAAAACTCTGCTTCTTTGTGAGAAGCAAGCTGAATTGCCAGCAACAAGAACAGACTTGATAAGAGAAGCTGGCCTTTTGTTCCTCTCCTGGTGCTTATATTCTGATAGGCAATATGTCAGGAATAATTAGACAGTTTGGTTTCTTTTGCATCAGCTTTTTTTTTT
This sequence comes from Agelaius tricolor, assembly GCF_023055355.1. Classification (NCBI taxonomy): domain Eukaryota; kingdom Metazoa; phylum Chordata; class Aves; order Passeriformes; family Icteridae; genus Agelaius; species Agelaius tricolor. The sequence goes on along the minus strand of NW_027269266.1, from coordinate 9,933,402 downwards.
TTCCAATAAAATAGAAACAGAAAGTAGTCTGCAAGAAACAGACATTTCAGACAGAACCATTTCACCAAGATGTATGAAGCAGAGAGGTCTTTTATAATGCCAAAATCTGTTTTAAATGTAAACAGTGTTTACATTTGAATGTGAACACTCACAGCAATGAGATATGAGAAAGGTGTGATTTGGCTCTTGTGGAACTTCTGAGTTTTCTGTGACTGGCATTTCTCCCTGGGGTAATTTATAAACTAATACTCCCTGTTGCGAGAACATTGGCAGGCTTGCAGAGAGAATAGCTCCAATTTTCACTCTAACATACCTGGCTTGCATCCAGAAATTGCAGAAAGAATTTGCCACAAAAGTGAGAAAAAGGAAAATTCTTATATATACAGTATTAATGACACTATCAAAAACATAAAATAAAAGGCATATTTTGAGCAAAATTATATCAAGACACTACAAAAAAAAAATAAAAATAAAGATGCCGAATATGGATTAGCAAGGTAGATTTTCTTTATACAAACAAATATAATTTCTAAATTGTACAAAAAATATAAAGAAAGCTGCACATATAAGAACACACATAAGAACACCTTGCTAGCACACAACACGAAATGGACATCGGTAGCTGCACAGATTCCCTTCTTAAGTGCTGGAATTTTTTGATCTAGGTCAAAGGTTCCTTAAGCTACATGAATCAACAGATGTAGTAGGTTTGAAGATGTACACTGAACCTCTTTGGAAGTTCTTAAAATAGAGCTGCTGCTGAAACAAGATACAGTAGCGTTGTGGCTGCCTAGACACCGTTCTATTTTAATAAGTGTCATGGATGCTTTGGGGCATATCAAAAATAAATGGCAGTAAGTAGGTAGGAAGCCAAGCGTCTGTGACTTCCAGCAGAATTGCAATGCAAATAAACTCCAGTGAAGTCTTTCGAAACCTCTCCAGGGTTATCTCTACACCATTGTTTCCAGTCAACAATTTATAAACTTGGATTTGCTGATTATCCTTGTCTGGACAATAGACTGCAGCTGCTAATGCTTTATATAATGTCAGAGTTTGAGAAGTGATTAACAGCCTAAACTAACTGATTTCACCTTTACCAAGGTACTGCGGCGAGTGTCCTTTAAAACCTTTGATTTTCTCCTAGCGGTTTTTACCTCTGTGCAGTTTCACTGACTTCAAAGAAGATGAATACCATTTATTCTAGAATATGTGAGAAAAGCAAATTAGGGCCAAGAGATTTAAAATGCAGGCAAAAAGAGCCTTCCAAAATACTAAACGAGTTTGGTTTCAGAACAAATCCTCATGAATGAGGGGAAACATAATATATCAGGCATTTTTCCCATCTTCTGCCCTTCCCCTTTTGTCCCATTGCCTTACCTAATTTTTATTTTTAAAATAATTTAATATTTCAAATAACAGAAATGCACTTAGGCAATTATACTCAAAGACTAGACTTGTTTACCAAATTGTATGAAAAATTAGCTTTTTCCTATTATTTTAACTCCATCAAATTATTATTTTTTAATTCCAAATTGTCTATATAATGGAAAATTAATAAATAATTTATACCTTATTACAGCAGCCACACGAAACTCTTAATATATGCACAACTGCATGTGAAAAAGATTTTGGACAAGAAGAAAGCATTAAAAATACCAGAGAAAATGTATACTCAAGAGAAAGTCTTTAGATAATCGTGAGATGCAATAAGAACATTCAAACCCCCTTGTGTGTTCACATTAACACTGATTTGTTTTTATTCAGGAGATTGTCAATTGGCGACACCCTGGAGGAGAGTTAAACACATGGACAGAACTTCTGTGTGGAACGTTTTGTTTCCAGCTATGTACATGAAAGGCATTTTTGAGAAGAAAGTTGCTGCAGTCACAGCCTAGCAAAGCAAACTTACTAATTAACTGCAGGCTGCACCACTTGCACTTAGCTACGTGCCCAGGCTGACAACACTGCCTTCAGTGCCGGTTTGCAAACAAATTTAAATATTCAGTGCGCAGCTTCTGGGAGAAAGGCCATCTTTCTTCATGCTGTAGCTTTGGGATGTAACATTTATTAGTGACTTATGCTTATTTCCACTGGCTTTGTGATGCCAGGAGAGTTAGGAACAGGCTGAATCCTCTAGCTGTATACACCCAGTAGGAATGGAGAAGGGAAGGAGCTACCATGAAGGATGGAGCAGAAGGAGGAATATGGAGATGCCTGTGCAATGCTGGTTGGCAGTATGGCTGTCTGGGAAAACAAAATCTCCTTTGGGGCATGTGCAGAGGTTTAAAATCTGTTTACACTGTGTGTCAGAATATAAATTATTTCTATTTAAAAAGTACACCAAAAATAAGTAAAAGCAAAGAATATCCCCACTACGTGTCTGATAACCAGCCTCAATATCTTTTGATCTTCTCTGTGTCTCCTTCTATCAGTTGGCCACTCCTTTTCTTCCAGGCTCACAACTTTGGTTCTCTGCTAAGTGAACTCCCTCTCCCTTGTCCTTTTTTCCTGCCTTCCTGGAAAAATGATGCTTTTTCTTTTCTGTTGGTCCCTCAGTCTGAGGAATAGCAGCTGCACTTAATTTGAGAGGGAAATGTTGAAAGCTTTTGTTGAACTGTTTATTGTGAACTCTTAGAGGTGACTGGTGTTAGCTTTATGCAGCATCAAGGGTTCGTGAATAAAAGTACACTTCTTCAGGCAAATAATGTATTTCTTCCCCTCCTAAAACACTGTTCCTAAAAAGGTTTCCTGCTCAACCTGTAAAAACCTTAGAATAGCAACTTCAACTTGATAGGAAGCATCAAACCCTTATATGTGATAGAGGAAATAAAAAGAAAGAATAAACCCAGGTTCGAGTATACACTTCTAGAGAAATCTGACCTTATTACTGGATAAATAATGTTCATCTCCACTTGGGATTGCCATAGTTTAAATCTCTGGACAATGAAGAGAAATAATTTATAGACTCACAGCCTTTTTACTAGTTAAGAACAAGTTTCCAGAGATTTTCCCAAGGCTGACCTAAAGTAATCAATTTGCAGTTCTGACTTCATAATATGACTTGTGATTCCTCTATTGCATGCATGTGTCCTCTCCTGCAAGTCTTCTCCAGCTGGTTTATAGTCACCATGACTGAATTCATGCTTCCTAATAAAATTTCTGAGGGAGTGTGCTGTGGTGCTACAATGTACTTGAAGTGATAAATGAAGTGATCCTGACAGAGTATAAGCTGCAAGATGATAAGTTGTGTGTCTATAAATGTTAGGTATCATTATATGCTCTCCTAGGCCATGGAGACCATTTCTGCTCTTTAGTGTCTAATATAATTTGACTCTTAATTTCTTCTGCAGAAGGGACTAAGCTGGAAACAACTCCTACTTCTACCTGTAACACCTCTTGAAAGCTTTTGATGCATGAATTAATTTATTCCATATCATCATTTATCATTTTCTCTCTCACTGTAAAAATGTACAGTGTCATTTACATTCCATGTGTTCATTTACTATTTACACCAATTTGCTATGAACATGCCAGTGCCTGCCAAGATGATGTTAAGTGCTCCAATCCACACTTGCATCTGCACTACAAAGCAAAGAAATGCACATAATTGGCATTGCTGACGATGTGGGAGTTTTAGGTGCTCACCTTGAATCAGCTTGAAAAAAACCCTCATGATTTTGAGGAGAGGATTGTCAGTAAATGTCATTATTGTCAGACCACACTGCTATTTATGCTATCCATGCACATATGGCACAGGTTCATGATGCTGCTTCTGCTCTGTTACAGTCATTACAGACTTCATCAAGAGCACCATCCTTCTATATTCTCTTTAGAGAGATGGTAATAGAGATGAAAGATAGCCAGAAAGGGCAGGAACCCTCTACGAAGATCCTTGATTTGAAAGTATGATAAAAATTTTCATCTTAAGAAAAGAATATTAAAATCAATAAAATGGGTGAAAGAACAGAATCATACTTGATTATAGGCTGAATTTGATGCTGAAAAATGCTGCAATGAAAGGATCTATTCATCAAGTAGGGTTAGTCCAGTTAATTAAAAAAATACCGAAATGAAACAACAAACCAACCAGACAAAAAAAAAAATCCCAATGGGTCTGCTACCTTGTTTTTCTTTTTTTAATACACACTGAAAAAATTTCTCAAGGGACAGCCCATTGTACTAGTAATATACCACACCAAGCTACCAAGAGACAACATATTGAATGGCCAATCTATCCCTCTTAAAGAATATTAGACAGATACATAGAAGGACTGAAATCATCATTGTTAGGTGAGATCTACAGAAGAAAAGATTCTGGTTCCATCCAAGCTTTAATGCTGGGCTTGAGTCTGGTTGTCTCAGATCACTGAGAAAATGCAGAAGACCCTCCAGCAAACATGTGGGTGTAACTTGTCTCTTCTGTCAGTTATCAACTGATTGTGTCCAGCACTTTTGTTACTGAGCCCTGGAGCACAAGATTTGATGGCCATTTCAATGAGTTTAATTGCATTGCTTGTATAACTCTAGGTACCACTGGGATTATTCAGTCTCACTAGGAATCTTCATTGGCCTCACTTCCTCTGAGAGTGAACTCTATCACCTAATAAAACACTGTAGAACAAAAAGTGTTTCCTTATAATGGTTTCTGACTTGCACTTTCCTTTTTCTTGTTATACTATTTATCAGAGAAAAGGGATATTCCCCTTCTTCCATTTCAGTAGCAGTCACCATTTTAAATACTTTTGATATGTTTGCTCAATTCCTCTCCTTTCTAAATCAAATAATTTCATCTTTTGAAATTCTCCTCCTTGAAGTTCTTTTTGTTCACTGCCATTATTTCTCTCTGATCACACTAATATATGATGTACAAATTCAAGTCTTGATACTGCAAGGTCCTTAACACTGCTTGTCACTCACCAGATACTTAATTTAAAGCATACAAATATTCCCTCTGCTCTCAGGGGGAATTTTTGTGTAATTTAATAAATGTTTAGAAGACATTGCTGCTGGATGCTGCCAAATACATGTTTGTGCCTACAACCAAAGAACCACATGCAGTTTTATTAATCACCTGGAAGGACGATCTATGTAGCTATTGATTTCAGCAATGCTTAAAATTCATATGCTTAAAATAGGCCCACAGTTAAGCTTTTGCTTCTTCAGATTAATGGCAATCTGCATGTGTTTGCTCTCAGAAGACCACACACTTACTACTACTATGAAAACAATCTGCATGGAAACAAAAAGAGATGCTGGGGGAAAAAAATTGAAAAGAAAAAAAAAACATAAAGAGAAAACTGAATTATGAAACCAAATTATGGCTCAGCACAATGACAATAAATACTTTTAGCCACAGGCAATAAAATATTGCATCGTTAATAAAGCTAAGTGGAGAAAAATTTTGCTTGTCACTTTCACTTATAACCTGAATTTTATAATTTAGCCTTACATGTTAGCTCAGCACATTACACATCTCTCAGGCAATTCCCCTCTGGCCCCAGAAATCATGAGTTACTGGGGTTTCAAAAAGTGGTGAACTGGGTAAATGGAAACTGATTTTAAAGGATGAAATAATGGCCTAATTCAAGACTGTAGCAATTTTAAAGGGAAGACACTTGAGACAGGGAAAGAGGAAGTAATTGATGATATGGAGGTTAAAACTCCAGGTTCTCATGGATGTGAGAGACAAACCTGAGAGGAACTTTCAGAGCGTTCTTAGCTCAGGTGTGAGATTAATCATTCATAGTTCTACTCAGGCTGCCAGTAACAGATACAAATAGTGCTGCTCTTGCCTTTCCCAGTGATCCAAAGACCAAGTCCATTCCATGTCCTAGCTTATAGAGGCCATTCAAGAGACTGACCAGATTCTAAGAAAAGCCTGAAGAATTAGGTTAAAAGAGCTTTTCATTCTACCACTTGGTTCTGAGAAAAGCCAAGAAGAAAAAGTGACAAGTTGTCTGTTAGTTATGCAGTGTAAGGAGCTGGTGCATCAGTGGTGTTTGTGAAAAAGCATCTTTGCTATGTTTGCCTTTCTTCATTAGATTTAAATGGGAATAATACCACTTCTGGCTCTAGTTATGGCTGTTTGGGGGTCTTGTCTTCCATATTTTTGGTATATCTCTATTTCAGGCATCAAGGCTGGGAAGATTTACTGGGTAGGAACCCAGCACAGCTAGTTCTTCCCATATGAAGTGAATTTTTGAGAGACAGAAAAGAAACAGCTGAAGATAAAACTCCTGGCATTACCAGTTTCACAAGGAAGCAAAAAAAGTCACCTGCAATTTCAAGGGAAACAGAAATCAAGGGGTGTACAAAAGGACTAACAGGCTAAATGTTAATTCCCTTGAAATCTCCCTTCTGCCACTACAGAAACTGATCATTCCTACCAGCTCCTGTCCTTCCATTTAAAGGATATGGCACGACAGCTAAAGCCAGGCATTACTATTGGTTTTACTGTATGAGTGAGCGAGCAGTGAGATAGATATTTTATTATTTTACTGCACTGTTTTCTTGTTCTATGCTCTTATGTGAGGGCATCTTATGGACACCTTGTTGTAAACTGCAAAGTTTATGGTTTATTCCTCCAGTATGTTTCATACTGAAGTTGAAAACTCTGTTGTGGTAGACAAAATTGAATCTAAGAAAGTGTCTATCCTAAAAATAAAAGAGAAAAAAAAAATATAGTAAGAAAAATATCACATCAGCTCAAATGTATGGGTAAAGATTTTGAGGATTTATAATCCAAGGAAGTAAATGGAAGAGTTGTTCATGACCTTGGGTTCAGTGCTGTCACCCCATAAGGTCCCTTCCATTTATCCAGTAGCAAAAGAACTTTCAAAAAACTCTTCTAAAGAAAAAAACTGTGCAAGAATCTTTGGAATTCACAAATCCATTGGTTAAATTAGTGCTATTAACAGTATTCCTTTATGTGACATTTTTGTGCATACATATGTACATTAAATAGCAACTGTAACTGTTTCCAGATTCCTAGTGATTCCCAGGGTCATTACTGCTATTGGGTTCAACCATCTTCATTTAAGCTCTGATTAAAACACATGAGGGTTCCTTGGATCAGGAAAGATTGATACTGGCAGCCTAGAGATTAAAAGGAAAGATTTAATATAAAGATAAATAAATGAACTTCTCACCAGTGCCATCTGAACCTGGCCACAGTATAAGAATCTTGTGTTAGGTCTTGAGTTAAGAATCACTGCTTGCTACATTGATTCAATAAGTTCATTTTTGCAGTTAAACTTTTTTCTATAAACAGTATTAGAAAGTGTTTCTTATAACCTTATATAGAATATATCTGTTCCTTGCCTCTTCCATGCCATAATTGGCATTTTAATGCACTGCAAGGCTGTAAAGAATTAATGCATCACATTATGTAACTATATACTGGGATTCATTCCTCTGCTGCAAAATGTGCACATATTCAATATGAGGCCTATTATTAAATCTTTTAAATAAATATTTACATGTACTTCTATATTTTATCTAGGGGCAGTTAAATTTCAATTTTATAGATTGATATCTGATTACAAGAAAATTGAATAATTCAGTTACTACCATAAATTTTCCCATAGCGTTTAATGGGAGATTACCATTGACTTCAATGGGTGTGTATCAAACCATTAGAAAGGTGCATAAAAATTAGATATCTGAGTCAGCTAAATTTGAATTTGAATTTTTTTAAACAAAACTTTCCCACTGATACCATGTGATTGGGAACACATTTATATACCAACATATGCACTGGTAGATTTCATGTAATTAAAACATGTTTGCATAGAAATGTTGTGATCTATATATTTAAACACTGCTAATGGGGCCCAGCTTTAGTTAACATATTGAACAATTTGTCAGATACAAAAGCTGCCTTCTGACTTTGCATTGTATTGATTTCTACTGAATTTTTAGAGAAATACAATTCTGTACTCTGAAAAGAAAATTAGTCCCTATATTTTTCTTATTATTACTTGGGATCAGTTGTAATTATGTACATTTCTCCACAGTAAAGAAACAGGTCTGAACTACACAGGGTGACTGATCTCAGAAATGGATGCTCCAGACCTCCTGCAATTCTTTAATCCTCCTGATATTATGCACTGTGATAGAAACTAACATTTTTTTATAGCATTACTGTACCAGAAAGCAACTCAGTGGATGTCTCACTCACTCATGAACGGCTGAGATGTCCTTTTTCACAGTCACTGATTTACGGATCAAGCTGTCACTGTTGAGCTGTGGTGATATTTACTTCCAACAAACACATTCCTGAATAACTGTTGCTATAATTATAGACAGGTAGCTGAAGGCAAAAATGGAATAAAATAATAGCAAGGAAGGGAAAACAAACCAAAACCAAGCCGAGCCAACAAACAAACAAAAATAAAAATATGAACAACAAAAAAAGCAAACCAAGGGAAACAAAATAACCATTTGCTATAAAGATTACGTACTGAATAATCCCAACAGAATATTGTCATGGTGTTGAGTCCAGTCAATGTAGCAGTAACTTTTAACATTAAAAAATTCTTTTGAAAACTGAGCAAAATAACTAGTTTTTCAATCTCTTTGAGATGTCTCACATATTAGGTTCATTTAATGTCTGGTCCAGTGGGAACCCAATTTATTCTGGATTTTCCAAGGGCAATAATATCTCTTATCTTATTTTCAGTGTATTTTTGTCTGCATGTCAGCTTTTTAATTGTTTTTAATTTCATTATTTCAGCTCATATTTTCTGTTCTCCAAATGTTTTTTTTTTTCTTTATGAGTCCCTAGTTCAGTATCCCTCTGCCAGCAGATACCTGCTTATCATCTCACATGACAAAGGTCTCAAAAAGCTTTCCTGTGGTGGAGAATTATCTGCATCATGACTTACATAATTTTCATCAGATTTCTCTTCACCATCCCAGCCTTCACATAGGCATTTTGCTCCAGCTGTACAAAGTATGAATTGTCCTTTCTTCCTCACTGGCTATCAATCTGCAACAGCCAAATGGCTTAATCCTGAGCCTATACAATTTGCAAATTAATATCCTATAATATCCCTGCAGATTGTTGTCATCACCTCTGTGTTTTGCATGCACTTTTCTATGTATTATTCATTAGACTTCTACAATTCAGGATGCAGAGTCCAGTTTCCCAGGCTTCATGGAGTCAATAGATACCTAGAAAACACATTCAGTGGAGGCATAGGATGCAACACCTCTTTTCCTGCAGTAAACATCTAAAATATATTAGTTAATGCACACTAAAAATGCCTCTGCCTCCCCATTGACTACAAAGGAAACTCACCCACCCAGCCAGCTGCAGACATTTATACTGTGGAGTTCTAAATTGTTGTTATTCCCTCTTGATGACCACATCCTTGTTTCTGTCAGCAATTTTCAGCAATGAAAAGAGTTAATGTCACAATGCAAATAATAAATTATAAAATTCTCCACATGAAGTTTTAGGTTGGAAAAAATATTCCCAGGAAAGGGGTGGAAACCTATTTGTAACATCAGATGCAAAGATGCAGGAAATATTTCTGTGATTAAAAATACTTATCAATGATAGAGCTTCTTATTAAGCAGTTTCTTGTTACTGTCTAAACCAAAATGAGCAATCTAGTCAAAACCCACAAATCTATAAATAACAATGTTCCAAGTTTCTATCCATATCTTTTTATCACCATAAGCCTGTTATGCTGACATAGCAACTGGAGTGAAATAAAGAAACAAAATAACAGAAACTGAAACTACTGTACTGAAGACTGGCTCTATTTTTCTTTCTATTTATTCAAGAGGGAAGCCTTTATTTAATTGGCAATAATTACCTTTAATTGTCAGATGTCAGGAGTATTTTCTATTGCTGGTGCCCCTTGAGGCAATTAAATATAAACACTATTAGAATGAATTCTCTGTATTTCACGAATATTCTGTGAAATAAATTGTTTGTTTACTAAGTGTACGGTGACTTTTGTGGTTGAAAGCCCTTCAGAGTTCTCAGGCCACCTCTCTGTTTTGGATCCTAAAAGACAAAAAGGTCTTAAATCAGGCAAAATGTTAAATGAAGAAACCAATGTAGAGACTGTCTTTAGTTTTAAAGCACATATTTTTTCAAAAATAGAAATTATTTCCCTGCCCAAAATAAAAGGAAACATGAATAAACATTTTACTTCATGTCTTTTCTTGGAAAAGTTTTCATTCCCATGCCCAAAAGGCTACGAATAGTAGTGGTCATCTCACTAGAGTGAAAATAGTTAAGCAATATGCAGAAGCAATATGTTCTTATTTATAGTAGCACTGAGATAGCAATCATTCCAGTATTCCAGTAATATTCCAGAAACACTTATCCCTGACAAACTTTTAACTCAAGCTTGAGTTAAAGCAAGTTGCAGCAGCTTTTTTCTTTGTGCAGTTTAACATGCACTCAAATACTCCAGCTGAAAGAAGTTGTGATAGAAATTTCTTTTGGTTTTGGTGCTCCAAAACCAAGCAGCATTATCTCAGCACTGGATTTGATGCACTCCTCTGATGCTGCAGTAGGAACTAATAAGGTTGCTCAGTTCTGTAGCAAGAAAACCATGTAAGGGTCATCTATGTGCAGTCAAAATAAACAAGGAGTAAGTTGTCATGCTGAAATTACCTTCCTTGGAGAGAATAAAAAAACAGGTGTTAAGAGATCAGTAGAACATCTTTTAGACGCTACTACAATCTCCTTTGAAAAAGTTGTCGTGATGGAGCAGCTGAGAGATGTCGCAGAAAAGTAAAAAAAATCTTACAGATACAAGAAAGGTGAAATGTAAAACAAAGTAACAGAATAGAAGCAATTACTGAAACCACACTAAAAACCACAAAAACCTCTTAATGTCTACTCAAAAGAATTTATTCTCAGTAAGTTTTTGACCTCACATAAGGGTTTGTCTTTCTATGTAAGAATTCTTAACACAGAATAATGGCAGTTACAGCAGGTAATCCGAAGAGGAAAATTCTGGGAGATAATTTTCTGCAACAGGAATTGAAGGATTAAGCCCCTTCATTCAGTGAGTGTTGTCAACGTCCCTGTGCAGCAGAATGGCACATCCTTAGCAAATATGATGGCTGCTATCTGTTTCCCTTTCTGAGCACTTATCTTTGCTGCTTGGACCTTCATTAATTAACAATGGATAGCTTAAAATTCACAGTGGTCTCTCTGACAAAGACAAGATGGTCTGAGAAAAATCTAAACCAAAATTTTCACATGATAGAGAAGATAGTGTGGTTTAATTTACCTGTGGGCCAAGGCACACAAACTTGCATAGCCTGAGCTAGTCCCCTAAGCTTAAGCACAACTCTGGCATGCTCAAAAGCAGCATAGCATGGCACTATGCCTGAGCAAATCTCTGTCAGGAGCAGAAGGGAAGAACATCAATAATTTATGACATCAGGAGTCCTTTATCTGATCAAACAGTGGAAAAAAATATATTAATGAAAGTAAGAATAGGAAGGTCTTTTACTAGATCCATGCAAAGTGCTACTGAACATCTCCAAAATAAAGACAGAGATCTCTAATGACACCTATTGTGTTTTATTCACTCCAATTTAAATAATATCTAAGAGGCTCTTCCCAAAATGCTCCACCATCCTTATGCACCATTAGCAATAGAAATAAATCACAGCAACATTAAATATCTCATCAAGACCTCGGCCAACCTACAAAATTACTTTTCTATCCTTTCATTCCCTTGGAATGGAAAGTGGAAAGCTCCCACTCGGTTCCTGTCCACACAATTTCCTCATCCATTCTTGAGAGTCCCTGAGGAGCTATAATGGAGCTATGGAGGACTGAAGGCATTGACAGAAGCCTGGTAAAGTCTGTTAAAGGTACTTGTCAGCACAGACACATGAAGCAGCACAGAGCTATGTGGTTTTTTGGGCAGGTCTGATAAGGGAGCAACAATAGAGTTTGCAGCTGTGTAAAGCAACTACTGTCTTGTACTTTGACTTTCTCTGGATAAAGTGAAGTCCTGCTCATTACATTAGATTTACTGTTTTCCTCTCAATGCCATTCTCAAGAGCATTAGGCAAAAAAAAAAAAAAAATACCACCTCTGAATCAGAGATATCAGAGAAACAGATTACTGCCCTCCTGGAGAGTCAGGGCAGAAAACACAGAACTATGAGTCTTCTCCAGTTCCTCTTCCAGTCCATGGCTGAGGTCTCTCACCACTGGCACAAAGTACACAGAGCATTTGCTCTATGGTAGCAAATATGCAAGGCCACATCTCTGCCTCTGTGACTTTTACACAGCCAGTGGACAAGTGCCAGCCAACAGAGCTCTCTGGAGTACTCTGGCTGCTCATGCAGCTTCACTCTCACCCCACTGACACAATCTCAGAAGGATCTATAAATAACCAAAAGAATTCACTCAGTGCTGAAATAAACACAAGAGGCCAGATTGTATTTGTGTTACTGTGACAAGGAATGTGTTTGGGCCATTGGTGTTCATCTCACAACCAGATTGCAGCAATGTGCAGATGTCTGTAACACACTGACCTAGCACACCATGGAGATAGAAATCAGCCACTGTGTCATCTGTCTTACACTTGGTAAACAACAAAACCAAAGATGTATTCCTTAGTACTTCCTGTTAATGCTGCCTTCTGACCCAGTTTCCCTGAAAATGAGAAGCAACATTTAATTGCCATGGAAACTTTCTCTTCTTACACTTGGATTCATGTACTCTGAAGACCATGCAACTAAACCATCAGCTTGACCTTCAGTACTTTAGCCAGCAATATACTCTGCCTCCCTGTTGTTCTTGCACCATTGTTTTGATAAAGAGGATCCAGAGAAAGAATGGCTGACTTTCCTGTAAAGCATCTCTGGATAAAATTAAAAAAAAAAAGTTTCACATCACATTCCCTCTGTTTAAATAATGCTTCAGCCACAGAGGGGGTGACATTGCTGAGAACAATCACATCTATTCAAATTTATAAAGCAAGCATTTGATAGACATGCTGCCTCCTGCACAATAACTTCACTGAAGGAGCTGTTAGCTTATCTAGCTTCTGCACTTTGAAGTGTACAGTTTGAGAAAGTCAAGAACATACCAGCAGCCCTAGACTCGTTTATTAGCTCGAGAAATGTTTTCAGTTTCACACTGAAAAGAACCAAAAATGTGACAGCTCATTTTATTTGCTCAGCTTTTGCTGATTGACAGAAGTGAGAGTGAGCACTAATTCACCATGCAGTTATGAGGACACCAGCAGAGAGTGATGAATTTCCAAGAATCATCTTTCTTAGGCCCTGTTACACAACCTTACTCTTTTCTGTATTCACATTTGACATCCTACAACACTTAATCCTAGGGAAGATGTCACCTAACATGGATTCATTGTGCACATTTGTTGAAGAGATCTGTGCATGAGGTACTTGTCTCTCTGTACTTAGGCCTGGAGCTGATGTTGATGCCATCAGAAATTATTTTATCAAGTAAATCAGTCATTCAAATATTACTGGTATTTCCAGCTAGACAGAACAATTCACCAAAACCAAAAAAAATAGAATGAACAAGTGAATACTCTATTTTAAAAATGCTTCCAAGTTACCCAGAAGTTACTACCTTAAGCAGGGAAAAGAAGGAATGACCCCAAGACAGACCTTAGCTGATCCTGACCTAGGAAGGAAGATATTTTTTTTGATAACAGACTGTGCCAAAACCAGAACACAAGAGATAGACTATAGTCCTCACTTCAGCTAAAAAGAGAGTTATAATATTTAACAAAATATAAATGATGGAATTCAATAGCATTGCCAGATCACACTTAATTTGTTTTTTAAACTTGAAAGAGTTTGCAGTGTTTGCTAATTTTTGAACTTCATGGAGCCTGCTTTTTAAATAGAGCTGTAGCTCAATTCCTTACAAGACTTAAATGCTGATTTAAAAAAAACAAACAAAAACATAACTGCAAACATTATAGAAGTACTCATACTGAAAGGGAGAAATTATGTCTGTTAAGATCATCAGGAACACTTAAAAAGATTTACAAACATAACAAATGAGTTTATAAATGGAACACAAAATGTTGCTGTTGGATTTGCAGAAATTCCAAACTGTATGAAGAATACATAGATGGAAAGATATTCCTGTACTCCTCAGAGCACTTAGTATTTCTTCAAAAATCTCATCCCTTATCATTTATGGAATATTAATTTATAATATTTTAGAAAATACAACGGAAAACAGTCATGACTATATTGTGACACAGATCCTGTTTGCAATGCACCATTTAACAGAATCTCATATTCAATATGAGGTGATACTTTGAGTTGATTTTAACATTTCTCCTACTTGGCATGGAAAAAGACAGGAATACCTTTATTTTACCTACAGCAGTCAAGCAAACATTCTTATTTTGTGATCAAAATACAGGTGTACCAGCAACCTCAGATGATTAGAGCCATACACAGACACCTGCAAGTCAGCAAGTGAAAACTTGGAAATGCCTTGTATTGTTTCGTGCAATGACATAGATTTTCAAATGTTTGATGTTTTTTCCCCATGCAGAACAGGCCAATTGTCAATTCACCACACACTGTTTGTGATTATTTCAAAGTATTCTGATTATTCCATATTATTGGTTAAATGAGAACTGCATGTGTAATAGACAATTTCCAGCTGTCTAGTATTAGTCTAGTAATGAAAGTGCGCTACTGAGCCAAGTAGAAATCCATTGATGTCCATTGACATATTTTCATTGATAACAAGAGGTCTGCAGCTAAAAATATTTTATAGACAAGAAAAATAAGTCTTATTGTGGATTAACCAAAAGTTTCTGCCAGTGTGACAAGAACTAAACATCACTGTAACACCAAGAGATGCTTAGTAGAATGAACATAGGCAATACCTAACCTTAGATAAATCTTTAAAACATCACAGGTTTTAAAGTTACTACTTCTGTAGTTTCAGTAAACACATGGAAAAGGAATTACTTTAGGTAACTACACAAATCATTAGAATCTAATCTGCTGTAATAACTATATTAAAAGAATAAGAAAGTGACAGTTTTGAACAATATCAATCTTATTTTTCTTGAGCACATTACAGAGAGCTTTCAGCTTACTTGCAGATATGTAAGTAACTATTACCTACACAGAACAAGTTGAGAACTGTCTAAACTACAGGGGTTTATACAATCCAAAGATTTTGTTAATTATTCCATGGTTGATGATATCACTACAGAGCATCTTACCAAGTGAATCAGTTAAGCAGGAAATCAAGAATGTTTCAACTTAAACAATCCTTCATCAAGGGCTGCCCTGCGCAGAAATTCTGTTTAATGAACTTGTAAACTGCACTATAAAGTTAAAGGAAAATCTGACTGCTCGCTTTCCATGTTTATACCTTCTTTAGGAAACATCTGCTCACCATTCTGCTGCTTCTGCTTCCCCTCCCCCATACACTTTCTTTGCCCTGCTACTATTATTTCTTACATTCAGGCATTTCTTGTTTCGGGGGTTGGAGGTATAGGCAATCTTTTAGTCTTTAAAACCTGGCATTTCTGGGTTTCACTGAGGTCACCTAAGCAATGAAGGAACTAACAACTGTTTGCTGGATTGAAAGTGGCAAAATGATTTTTTCCCCAGGGGGTGGAGTTGTGACCTGATTACATGGTGGGACCAGAAGGGAGCTCTTTTTGAAGGTTTTACCCTTCTTGCAGCTGTGCCAGCACATGTACACAATCCTGAGCTATTAGCCTGATGGAAAATGCAGTTTGAAAGCTCCATGCAAGTCTGACTGCTACAAAGCTGACATTTTATTAACAAGTGTTGTATTTGTGACTTGTGCAGCCCCAACCTTACTCTGGAATTTAAAAGGTCGCTGCAGACACCAAATAAGGCTTCAAACCTTTAAGACCTGCTGTGAAGGACAGCTGGCAGGGCCCGCAGAAGTCTGCCACAGGGTGATAAAAGAATGAAGGGAATATTTTAGCAGAGACCTGTCACTAATTAACACAAAATTGATTTACTTGAAAGATAGATATATTTGGAAATGGTAAGTGCCCCAGAAAGAATGTTTGGCCATCAGTTGTGCAAGCACTTGCTAACACACAAGTCGTGCCTTGGAAAGCATCGGAAGCAGTGAGGCCAAGGATCTCCAGACTTGGAGAAATTACTGTGTGGAATTGGATGGTTATTTCACACCATCTGCAGAAAATCTGCTGCTTACAGTGGGCCAATCTCTGACTTACACCTTTTGAAATGAGGGGAGCAGCACTTTCTGAGCATCACGCCCAAAACTTGCACTTTTCTGCACCAATCTCCAGGTGCTGTGGAACATCAGCACTTTGATCAGCAATACCAGGGATTTTAATCCAGTGGATCACAAATATGAGGTACTGGAAAAAGCATTTCTCCTACATTTGGATCCATGTACATGACATGACAGCACTGACAGTACAGTTGCACTTCCAGAAAGGTGCAAGGGTGTGCAGGATCTGAAGGGAGAGGTTTAAAAATAAAGTTCCCACTGACTTTTTTTCTCATTCAAGTATATATTTTCTTGATTTTTTGCTTGAAGAAGATTTTAATATACCTGGAACTCTGATCTCTGTGGGTTTTTTTTTTGTATGAATGTAAACTAGAGCATGCCTGAAGCTTTTTCTGCTAATACAGAATAGTCTCACAAGGTTCTTAGCCAAATGACACCTGATAAAAAGCTGACAAACTGAAGGCCATGGGAAATTCTGCACATATTTTCTGCCTGGGATCCAAGGAGAGCACACAAATATGAATAACTAATCATTATAATTTGAAGGTGCTTCTATGAGAGCTACCTTTACAAGGGACCACAGGAAATTCTTCTTGAAAGAAGATCAAGATGGTCAACACTGAGTCAAAAATGTCTCATGATGAATTAAATCTATTTAAACTCTTTTGTAACATAGAGACAACTTATTGTGCATTCCTTCATGGAACACTGCATCCCATGTCAGCAAATCCTAAACTGTCTTTCCTGTGTGAGGCCACCAGGAACATCACGTGTGGCCTCTGTGTTGAATCATATTCTCCTAAATAACTCCAGTACAATGCTCTAATAGGCACCAGCAGAATGCAGTGGCCACATCACAATTAAATATACCTTGGAGAACATCCATCCCAGGATACTGATGTGCAGCACCAAACCTGCTCAGTAAAGCAGCAAATTGCTGGGCAGGGTGGCCAGGCAGTGAGAGGCTGTCTGCCAGCCACATCATTCACACCTGCAAATTGCCAAGGCTTTGCAGGGGATGGCAGACAATGGCTTTAGAGTGTCCTGAAGCACACACACAGGTTCTCCCGGAAGGCATCTGAGACAGGGAAACAGACATGGTGCTTATCAGGGTGCTGACTGAATGGATTTCACTGTGTTAACTGAGAATCCATCTGCTTTTGCCAGATGTTAAATAATTAACCTCATCTCAGCCTGACATAATGCATTCTTAATAAATACTTTTTTTCTTTATCTTTTTTTTTTTTTTTTTCTGAAGACTCTTGTGCAAGTTAACACAATTAACCCAGAGCCAAGAAATAGATGTGAGCCATTCCACATGGCACCCTGCCTTGTTCCCATGGGAGGATGAGTATGAGGTCCACCTCTCACAGTGAGGTTATCTTGGCAATTTTTGTGTCACTGCTTTACCCAAAATCCATTTGGTCCAAAACCACAGCAAAGGGAGGAGAGTCTAAAACACAGCAGCAGCACTTCAGATCTTGTACAGCTCCAGGACTGCTCATTCTACAGGATGATTTAGTGAAGCCTTTGGATGCCTAGGTGCCATCCAACACAGAAAATCCACTGGAGTGCTGCAGAGCTCTGGAGCTGCCGCACCGCTGGAAGCCGTGGGAAAGAAAACGTCAGAAATTTCTATGTCATCTAAAAAAACACAGTGTAGCAAAGAAATTCACCAGGAACAAAATCTAGACAATGTATCAACCTTTTGGGTCCCTGGAATAACACAGAGGGAATGTGAATGGGAACGTGAGATTGACCTTTTGTCTGCTTTCCCTTTACAAATCTTAAATTCAAAACACATTCTATACAGTATAATAGAACCTCAGAAGGACTAATGTACAGCCTATATAGGACTGAGAAGGGGAGCAGAGAAGTGGGCAGAGTCAGAATGGTTTTCTTTGTAATTGCCTACTGAACTTGGAATGAAACATTCTACTTAAATTATACTTCATTCTGTGGGGTGTTTTACTTGGTTTCAGAAGTGCAGAGAAACTGCCAAAATGAAATATTCAGACTCCACTCGGTGGCAAATGACTGAAGATGATATGCTTCCATGTAGTACAGTATCTCATTAAATCAGGGTCTAATCAAGCCATAAATGAAACATGTCAAGGCACTGGCTGGCCAAGCTCTCATTAGTGTCCGACCTCCACTTGCAGAAAAACTCCACAAAGACTGACTTGCAAAGTGGGAATACTTTTGTTTCATGAGGAATGTGGAGGTGAACAGTGTGTAGTTATGCTAGAGGGTTACTTCAGTGTGCTCAAGAAGGGTTTGAAGTTTAATTCTGCACAATGCACTGTTACCTCAGAGCACTCTGAACATGGATTTATTCAAGAGGAATTGAAAATACCAGCGAATCTACATCTGAACCAAAAGGTAGGACCCATCTTACCTATTGATCTGTGTTCTGTAGAACCAGTGGTTACTCTGACTCTGGACCCACAGACGTGATGTCAGCTCTGCTGCTTTGAGGGCCATGTTCTGCCCTGTATTTGACAGTGCATTTGGAAACAACATGGTGAAGCAACTGAACATAGTAAATCCATTTGTAACAACTCCACAGTTCTTCACAGATTTCTTTCATTTCTTCTGAAACATGATTTTTTACCTCTTAGCAGTGCCAAAGCTAGAGGAGGATACATAGAGAACACAGCAATCTTTCCAGCATGCCTCTGTTTCAAGGGTGAGAAAAAAGATACAGGCAATTTTGTCATGACTGAGAAAAAAATATAAACTCACACAATATTTCTTTGCAAATGAACCTTGACAGAAATCTTCAGCACCTTCCATCTCTTGGCCACTGCCTCTGAATGACAGAACTCCCACTAAGATCTTTGACAAAAATTGAATCAGAGGATGGAATACAATTCTGGTGCAGATAGCAACAAAAATCCAGCATCTTGGAAAGGAAGGCAGGGTTGAGAAAAAAAGCCCAAAAACTCTTATAAATATCATGAGAGCTTTAAATGTTCAGATAAATAGACATGTCATCAATCCTTAGCATCTCCTCCAAAGAACCACAAAGAATAGTATAATAAATGCTGGTAATAAATTATATTAATAAAAAGAAAAGTGTAATACTTTCAGTGAGCATTTTGGAGAGCTGCAGGACTGAAATGACCCTTTTGCAATGTTGGAAAGTTTTCTAAAAAGAAATGTGTAAGTCTCATAAGCAGAGAGCTTAACTCCCAGCATTACAGAAGTCAGTGGGAGTTCTGCCACTGACTTAACAGATCATATTTTTCTGAGTGACTGGAAGGGAGGAGAGCATGCAGCAGAGTTCACATTTGGAAGAAATGATAGGAGTGTTGAATTTGCTGGAAGATGTCCTGGAAGAGTAAGGTTGCAAACATGAAGCATATGTGAAATTTGAATCAAAGTGGCTCCTCACGTGCATAAAGCCAAGCCCAGCACCAAGTGCTCATGGAATTGGGATATTGAATGTTCTTAAAGAGAGGTCATATGTGGATGTCTGCTTGGAGGACACCCCATAACCACATCTGTCACTTCTTATATTTCATTAAGAGACAGCTATTGCATTCATCTTGGTATTAATAATAAACCATAACAGAATCTTTTTCTTTTTTTCTATTTCAACTTTTTGGGTTCTTTCTCTTCATTGAACTTCTCTACGTCCCCCTCTGGATGTTAGAATCTTTACATTAAAAATGAGAATTCAATAATTATTATGGTAAGTTAATTTAAAGCACAGAAATTCTTCTTACATCATGATTTGTGGCAAAAAGTTGTAAAAATTTCTATCATTTAAATCTTTGCTTTACTGGTACCACGACCTTGTGAAAGTACCTGTTTTTATTTTAAAATGCATTGAAGCTTCTTCCCTCAAAATTACAAAACTTCAAAACAAGTATTCCTAGAGTACAACCAAATGCACTCTTTCTGCAGTACCTTTTCAAGACAGATATTAAAAACAAATTAAAAGAGGATGAAGTATACCAGTAGAGATTGTCCTGTGCTAGTTCTAAAAACTGAAGCAATCACACAAAATAACAGATGTCTAAAAAACGAAACATAAATAACATATATTTTTTCCATTTCCAGAGCTAGTTTATGTTTTTAAGGAAAGTCACAAGTGACAAAGTCTCCCAAACTTCCAAGAGGAATTATCTGAATATAAGCCAATATTAGTTATACCAATTTCAGCCAATTTCAGTCTTGGGAAGTGGGAGAAGTCAATCAAAGCAAAGTAATTCTGTGGCAGTCACTGAAGTATGTGCCTGACTCTAAGAACTGGGGTTCAGTGTATGTTTCAGGTCCATGGGATCAGCTGCATGCCAAGAACCTCAATTTCAGCAAGTACTGCCCATGTGCCTGCCATAAATATTGCTTTGGTTCTGCTGCTATGCATCAGAACAGCTGCAGGTGTTTAGAACTGCATGGGAGATGTGGTGAACACACACACACAGAAAAACGCGCACTTCCCCCCATTTAAGGAAACAAAAATACCCTTAAAACGTCCAATGCTGTATCAGCAACAATACGTGCCAGCCAGCACTATTGCTTTTTTATCACAGCTGCACTTTTATCATGTTTGAGCACTGCCTCTCCCCATCACAGCACTCCTCCTGCTGTTTACCCCTTTGCCCTATCTTCGAATTCCCTCCGTGTAAGTGTAATAAATGAGTAATGCGAGTGGTATTTCAGCCAGCGAAACCAGCAATCACTCCCCGGTGCTGGCATTTCACCTTTGACTCAGCCGCCTGGAATGCTGCCAGATCCGAGCTGCCCGGTTCCCAGGCTGCCGCCCCCGGGGGCGGCCGGGCAGGGGACAGGTAGGGGACATGTCACCGCTGACATCACCCGGGACGCCGAGCACGCTGCTGGCTATTACCCAGCGTTATCGGTTTCAGTGGTGCTACAGACTGGGCCACGACACTTCTTGGTAACACTGAGAGTCCTCACCACATTTTCTAACTTTTGCAAAAAGCGCTAAATCTTCCATTTCTCCCATCTCCTCCCTCCCCCTGCCGAGTTATGTCACTGGCCAAGTGACACAGGAGCCGGCGTGTAACAATTGACATCCTATTCAGATGGTCTGAAGAGGGTCTTTATGCAAAGGAAAAAACCCCAAAGTAAAATGTTCTGCAAGATTGTTTCAGACATTCAGTTTATCTCTGTTTCTTTGGAATGCTATTTGCAGAAAAGGCTGAATCTACAAAGCTCCTCCAAGTGCTAGCCTTGCTAACTCCCGTGATTTTATCAGGAGTCTTGTGATACTTGTCCTGCTAAAGCCTTGCTGCAGCATGGAAAATATTAGAGAACCCAGCATTCCATGATTAAACAAATCAAAGTCAGGCTTCACTTCTGGGGAGAAAACTCACAATACATAGACCCTACAGCTCAAAAAGCTGAATTCATCAATTTGTGTGGGAGAAGTTTGAGGCAACTTAAGAGATTTATGTTTGCTACTGGCATTTTAGCACATACCCTGGTTCGTGGCTCTAGTATTCACGATGGTCCTGCTATACAGGCATAGGGCAGCAGCAGAACCCAGATCCAGATAGATTTAAAATGTCAGATGTCCCCAAGCCTGGTTTGGGCCTCACAAATGCTGTAAAGCTGTCTGTCAGCAGAACAAGGAGGACAAAGCCCAGTCCAGCTCACAGGCACGAAACAGCTCAGCAATCGCTCGCTTCCCCATGTGATAGGCAAGATGGGAGAAGGAAACACAGTCTGGTGTTGTATCACTCACCCCCTTATCCGAGAAGGAGGAGGACTGGCAGCTTGCCAGGACCTTTCACTCTATTCTTTTTTATGCTGTGCATGCAGAAAAGAAAAAGTAGGAATCTGGCCCCTCAGGTTTTGATTGCTGGTAAGTTATCCATAGTGCCTAGTGAAAGGCATGCCTTAAAGGACGTCAACAATGGCACCTACTATTTTGTTTTGCAAAGGACTTCATCCTGTCCCCCCTCCCCCTCTTCCCCACTCACACTCAGACTTCTGGGATTTTTCTGCTCCTATCGTTGTTTTCATTAATGATACAAGAATGGATTCAGCCTCATTTTCAAAACAATTGTTAAACAGTACAGAAACAGACTTATTTTCCTAAAAGTCTTTCACTAGCATTCTGTTTTTTAAAAAAAACAGTAAAGAAATGTTGAGAGAGAGAGAAACACCTCTATCCCACAGCAGGGAGAGGTTTTCAGTCCTTGGAGGCCCCTGGAGAACTTTGAACACATTTACTAATATCAAAGCAGGGCAATAGCTTTTCGATGACATCATCTTCCCACTCCCTGTAACTGAGAACTCACCGTTCCCTGAACTAGATAGTCAGGAGGTTTGAGTGCCAAAGGCCTTACACCACAGTTTCACCTACAAGTATTACAATTTTCAGGCAGCCAGTGGCTGACCTGCTGCACCTGAAATAATCTGCTGGTGGCAAAGTTTTTTAGTGTCTATACATCAGTACTAAAATGTTACCCATGTCAAACTGCAAGGGTTATTTTAAGACAGCCTTGGAAAGCTTGAGTCTAGTATTAGGATGATATCTTAAAAAAAAAAAAAAAGTATGAGATTCTTAATATCCAAACTTAGGTGTAAATGATATCTACAGATGTATTCTGGCAGTAAGTCAGTGCATGGGCAGGGAGAGCTGCCCACAGCAGAATGAATGTCCAAGGTATGCAGCAGCAAAGCCTTGTGAAAAATGAACATTTGGGTCACAGTGATACTTTTTGGTGTCTGACATGTTACACCTGAAACAAAGACAGTCTCAGGCAAATACAATTCCCCTGCACTGATATAGTCTGGAACACTGTAGGTGCAGTTTAGAGCCAACATTTGTTCTGTTTTAGGGAAAAAAGAAACGTATACAAACTGTTCTTTCCCATCCTGAAACAATGGAATAACACATGCTCGCTCCTTTACAGTGGTGAAATTCTGACAGTGATCAGAACAGCTGCTCAGCCACCAACCACAGCTTTTACAACTGGTTAATTACAGACATCCAAATCCTTGCAACACATTTTGCATTCATGGCCCAAACAGTATAATCAGTTACTTTATCCAGGACTGCACAATAACATCTCTGTTTATCAAAGAACAGAGCATAGTAACTTATCCCAGATTCATCATAGTCAACTGAAACATATCAACTTACATGTTCTGCTTTCTTTTTTAAATGAAAGAGAAAGGAAAAGGAAAAGAGTGATTTTTTTTTTCTTTTGTAAAAATGTGAAAGCAAGAAAACTGAAGATTAAGAGAGCTTGGCTAACTATTAACAGGATCCTTGTTCTGTGCCATGTTTATTACAATTTGATTGTAAAAATGGGGGAGGTGAAAAGGATGTTAATTGATACGCTTCCCATGAGTGTGATGACCTTCCTCTTGTGAGTAGCACTTCACAAGTATGTTCATTCAGTTGGAGTCCTCTGGATTTGGCTGAAGAGCTCTGGCAAAAGAGACACAGGCCATGTAGGACTATCCATCACATGGCTCTCAGGAAGAACTAGCATAAATTATTCTGCAGGACAAATATTAAATACAGCAAACACGGTAAAACAAAACCAGAACCTGGGGAGATTATTTTGTTTCTTGAAAGGATCCGAATTTTCTTTGTGTCTGGTTCTGCTTGTCCATGAGTGCCAAATCAATTTAAAAGTTTAAAAACTTCTCTTTCCCAAAGGGGGAAACTGAGGCACAAGGAAGTGAAGGTTTCTATTGGCCCTAAAGTTTGAGGGCTTGATATGAAGCTTGATTTTTTGGACAGAAAACCAAGATGAAAGTCCCAAAGAACGTGTAAGATAACATACACTCCCCCCCATATCTTATTAACAGGCTCAGATAAGTCATTTTTGAATGAGTCAGTCACTGTGATTCACATACAGATCTGACAGATCATCCAGAATACAGCCTGCCAGACACTGCTCCCAAATAATGTTTGAAACACAGGGCATGGAGGGGGTAATAATGGCACTGAAGCTAAACACTGGATTTAGCTTTTATTTTCTAGCTGCTTTAACGGCAGAGAGGGGTTTTGCCAACTGATTTTGCCCAGGAAATGAGTTCCAAGCCGTGATGTAAAAGCCCTAATGAATTCCTGCTCTGCTGACTCAGCGGTGCAGCAGGAGCAGACCCCCGCTGCCTGCAAACCAGGCGAGTGCCCGTCCTGCAAAAACGGGACCGAAACACTGTGTGCTGAATGTTCTCAAAGATAACTTAAACGGGTCTTCAAAACCCACCACAGTCCAGAGAGGACTCGAGGTTATCTGTTAGGTGACAAGTGGAATAAACTTCCAGGTACTTTTCAAATCTCATTCCTGTAAATAAGAAGCAGCTGACGGTGATCCTGCAGATTCCAGCTGAGAAAGCTCTGATGATATTAATGCACTATGTTGTGTCTAGAATCCCTTGATAGAATTACAACATTACTGTACACAGCTGGGTGGATATTATTATGTTGCACGAAGAAATAAGAGATTATACTATCAGGAGTAAATGCAACCCAGATCCGACACTAACGCACTTGAATGCAAAGCTGCTGCCTCCAAATTTAGTACAGGGTGTTTTTCAACGGTAACTTTCTAACAACATGGACAAATAAAGCCATGCACACGCTGGCAAGCTCCGCTGTGTGGCTAGAGAAGTTTGCTGATGACAGTCTTGTTATTGTAACAGGAAGTGACTCAGCCTTGGCAACAGGAGATCAGATATTTTATTCAGAAGCATTAGGTCATTTTTTTCCCCCTAACCAACCAACAGTTTTACAAGGCAACTGGTTTTGTTTGAAAATGAATATCTATTTTGAAAGTGATTTGCTGAGGGAGTGTAGTGAAACCTTTATGGTTAGGAATAACCACTCAGTTTAATGCAAGGCATCTGGAAACCTCTGGTCCTTTTAATTCTCTAAAATTTGCTGCCTGTACAAAATTGCCCCCCAGGGCAAGAATTCTCCCACATGGGTGAGTAAAGTATAACCAGCCACATTCTCATCATGAGAATGAGGATGAGTGAGGAGATTTGTGTCTGGACCAGTAACTTTCCATGACAATTAACATGACTGATGTTGCTGTTACAGTTAAAGTACTTCACACAGGCATTAGAGCTGAAGCAAATATGTGCCTATTACATGATCTTTCCTCAAGTACTTATAAATGGCACATGGTGTTATGCTGCATCTCCTAAAATCAGCATAAAAGAAAAATTCTCTTAATACCTGGCACCCAGCCTTGCCCAGAACAGTTTCTTTCCCTCTCCACTTCAGCACTGTCACTTGCAGTGTGTATCTTTTGCATTACATATAAGTTCACATAACTGTGTGGAAGGAGAAAAAACAGTTTTCCTTCAAATGCTGCACTGCTGTTAATCATTTTTGGCTCAAGTACGTTTAAGCACAGTTCACAACTGCATAAAAGTTGCACAAAAAGAAACTAACTGTGCAAGCCAAATTCAAATTCCCCCTCTAACAACCGAGAGTAAACATGCCACCAGCTGCAGCACTCCTGGAACAGGATTTCATCATCTTCTGAATATTTTCCTGGTCTGTTGTAAGGTTTGTATTTTTAAAATGCCAAGGAAGTGTTATACTCCACACTACAATGACTCAAATATCCCATACAAATATATAAATAACATATAAATACTAATGCCAGCTTTTTATCTTGGGCAGGGAGCAGCCAAAAAAAAGAGTTCATGGGTTAACTTAAAAACTCTATAGCAACAGTGTTTATCTATTGCCTCCACACTGTGCCCAGAGCCTAATTTTAGGTATTAAAAATAAAGCTCTGGACAATTTCCCGCAACAGACACTGCAAGAACACAGTGAGGCCTCCAGCATTCTTCTTTGACATCAAAACACACTACTTTTTTAAATGTCTAAAAAATTCAACTTATTTGGAAAGCCATTGCAGTGAATATGAATTTACTATTCAGCATAAAATGAAATACATCCTGAAAAGCCTCAGCACCCTACATAATTTCACTGTTATCTTCCTTGTGACACAAGCATCATTTTATAATTCCAGCCCATGAAAACAGAAGATTTCATAATTTTTGCTGTAAAAGCAACATGGTTTTCTGTGCTCTGTCAAATAGCATTTTTATCTTCTAGCAGTGAAAAATAGCTACCTTGTTCCACCATCTGCCCAGAGCTACTAAACCACAGGGTGTGCTTCTGTGATTTCAAACTGCAGAAGCCTAAGTAACATCAGTGTTATACCTATTAAATATACTAACAATCAGACCCTAACATTTTCAAAGTACTGTGGCACATGATGTAAGAAAGGCATTTCAATCAAACTCTTCCAGGGTTTAACTGCTCTCATGGTTTGCTTTCTGTCAGCTGTCCCACTCGAGCACTGCTATGAATCAAATGATTTTAACATCCTGAAGTGCTGGACAAAGCTTTGCTATCTATTCATAACTTAAAACTAAATCTGACAAACCATGTTTCTTTTTCCAACTGTATAGCCATAGAATATAATATGAAAATTATTTCTCCTCTACAGCAAAATTTTTCTTATCCCATATCTAGTCTCATGGTACAAATGTCTGAAAAAACAACAGGGAACCACAATTTTATATCTGAACACTCACTCATACACAGATATGTAACTTTTCTGTATATCTCATATTTGCTCAGACAGACTTGAAACATAAACCCTCAGTGCTTTAACACTTGAAGGATAATAAAAGGAACTTATTTATTATCTACATTTCACTACTTTAAAGCCAATGCTGTACTTTTCTGGGACCTCACATTTAATATATGAATGCTTGGAGTCAGCTTTCTCTGCGTTATATTCAGCAGGCACGAATATATTGCTATCTTCCATTGGAACTGTGTCAGTTTTATGGTTACAAATCCTCCATTCTCATGTGTTCTCAAAAGTACTCATGTTTTAATGGGCCTCCATCATATGTGAAGCCTTAATCTAGGAACTGACAAGTTTCAGCCCTGATGTTATATTTCTTACTGAAATAGAGCCTCCAGAGCTCTGATTTAGCGCACTCAGCCAGGAGCAGCAGTTGACAGGAACAGATAAACTGTAACATGCTTGTTACTGCCTGCACCTCCAGCCTCACGCCAGGCCAGGCTGGCCCAAGAGATGGGGGTGGAGAAAGCACTCAGTTTTTCAGATTAGTGGCCTGGTTTTATTTTCTTTTTTTTTCTTTTCTTTCTTTCTTTTTTTTTTTTTTTAATTCCTCTTTTCTAGGACTGGATATTATTTTAGCTTGTTATAAGGCACAGTACCCACTAACAATATTCATATTTTGTAAACTTAGGAAGTTAATACAGGCTGCATTTTCATAAGAACAAAATATTTTTTTCAGTTGTATACATTTGGGATGCTGCTGTAATGCATTTTAATGGCCTCAAGTTCTAAAATGGAAAGATTCTGAAAACTCATTTTGGGCATGCAGAATGAATTCTCTATAAAATACACAAGCTCTTGGTGGAATTCAAATATCACACATACACAGAGAGACCTATTAAATCATATGCTTGATATTTTTTCTCTTCAATATGTACTGCATCATACAAAATAAGGGAAATAAAGAAACTCTGCAGAAATTTTGTAGAACCGAAAAAGGAAATGGGCTGCACAGGAGACAAGTTCTCCTTGAAACTAAAGACACAGAAACTTTAGTCAGAAAAAGTGTTTCAGAAAGTGGTCTTCATTTGCCTAACTCATTCTAAAAGTGATCCTAACAGGACCACAGAAGCAATAGCCAGAGACAAAAACAAACTCTTATGAATTCCAGGAATTCATAGAGAAAATATGTTATACTGACATTATATAATAACCTAACGTAGAAAAAGTATGCTCTTGCTAATACTGTCCACTTCCCCAAGGATCTCTCTGTATAATGGTGTTTCACTGGATTCACTGCATAATGGTGGTGGGAGCTGCTCCTCTGAGGCCTGCGCTGGGAGCAGTGGTGTTGCAGGTCTCTGTTGGTGACATGGACAGAAGGGTCAGTGCCCCCTCAGCAGGTTTGACACACTGGAGGGAAGGGATGCCATCCAGAGGGACCTGGACAGGCCGGAGAGGTGAGCCCATGGGAACCTCCTGAAGTTCAACATGGTCCTGTGTAAGGCTGTGCATGGGGATCAGGGCAGTCCCAAGGACAAGCACAGGCTGAGGGATGGCTTGAGAGCAGCCCAGAGGTGAAGGACTTGGGGGTGTTGTTGGATGAGAAGCTCAACATGACCCAGCAATGTGCACTAGCAAAAACACAGCCCAAAGTAGGATCCAGAGCACTAACAGAGAGCTGGGATGCAGCTGTGCTGCACTGTTAAATCTGAAAGCTCAAAAACATTCTTTACCCTTCCCAGCTGACATGCAGAGTTCATGAGATTTATTGACAAACTAAAGCTCAGGATACTGAACTGACTTTTAAAGACATCAAGTCATCCCTTTCCTCAGATCTTAATGTGATTGTGATCTGAGGTTGTGCATGCCTGGAAAAGGTTAAAATTGTGTTCAATATTGTCTAACCAATGAGCCACAAAGTCCAGCGCCTACCAGAACCTCTGGATGTCAATTGCAAACATGAATCTCTTGCCAGCACAAATAGGATTTCAACTATTAATCCTTGTCCTCAAGAAAAAAATAAAAATCATATGCTTGCAGTTTTGTCATGAATTCTAAACTCACCACTACAGATTATAAACATTTACTCAATACTATAAAATTGTACTATTTATGCAACAGGCTTTTCTGCTCCAATTCCTCTTCTGAGCTGTCTATTCTCATGCTGCAGTTTAAACATATTTCCTGTTAGCCACAAAATGGGGAAAGAGCAATCATTGTACACAGTTCTTAACAACAGTAATGTGTTTCCATCTCTGAAGAGTGAGAAGCTGCCGAGCCAGCACTACAATGGTCATAAACATGCTTTTTGAATAAGTTCAATAAATTCAATGCACTCCTTATTAAAATTATTGCAACAGAGATATTCTACTAACAGAAGTGAAGGCAGACAACATTTCTGCCTATTTATGAAACCATTTGCAGCTTTGATTTGAGAAACGTGACATATTATAGACAAAAAAGGAAAGCAAACTTTATTTGGAAAATCTAAGTAAAAAAAAGCATGAGTGAGGAAAGTGAAAAAAACCAAACAGGCCTTTAAAAATATTTGGGGGTTCCCAGAAAGACTGTTCCTGAGTTCTTTATGACTTATCTGAATCTCACAAACAATAAGGATAGGAAACACGACATCCAAGGACACGTGGCAGGTACAGGCAAAATGCCAGTGAGGATGGAGAACAGTCACCCTGACGACAAGAGCAGCCTTGTTGAAGAGAAGATGCCAGACAATGGAATACCCACTCCCAGGGGAGAGTCTGAAAGACTGAGGTGTGTTGGAGGTGAGTAAGTGCCAGCTCAGATCTGCCTCCAGCTCTGCTATCTGAAACTCACGCAGGGACAATCGCGCCTGTCCTTTGAACAGCGGCGCTGCAAAGTGCACCAGACTTCCCCTGCTTCCTGTTGTGCACCCTGCAGCTGCTGGGCAATCACCTCTGCTCCTTGCTTCTTGATAGAGCTTGAAAGTGAGAACTGAGATAACAACTCTAGCTGAGTGGTTATTTCAAAAGGCAAAAAGCCTATTTAAAGGCTGAAATATGACTGCTATGTATGCTAAAAAGTGAATGCATATTTATTTGTTTCAAATATTGCTTAGTGACTAAAGAACTTGTGATGCCATCTGAATACTGGTTTCTATGCTATAGAAACATAATATTTTGCTCCTAAGAAGCTAAACATATCTTACTATTAAGTGTCCCATAGTAGAGGATTTTCATGATGACACAAGGGTGACACATGCAATCACAAGAGTCCAGTAAGGGTAAATATTTTTGCTGCCCAGAGCTGCAACTTGTGAGATGAGTGGAAGGGACATATCCACATATAGAGCCGAACCTCTAAAACAACCATTTGATAAAATAACACTGAAGAAACAAATAGAAATTAAATTCATGGACATCAGATCTATGGACAGATTTTTTTTAAGGCACAGATGTACTGTCTAACATCACTAGCCCAACAGTAGTAAATGGACTATTGGAATGGACAGCAGGAAGCACACACCTCACAAACTCCCTCCCTTAAAATATCGCCACTAGCTTTTGGCCTTGTTATTTTAAAGGGAGAATGTGAATCTAGTCCTTCATTGCCACAAATTCTGAGGTTGAATTTCTAGAATTTCTGCATAAATTTTATCATGATTGTACAGAGAATACTGAAACTGAAGCACTCACTTGATCCAGTAGAGCTGCCTTCTTTTACTGCTAATAATGAGATTTTCATTCCACTACCCCTACTACAAGATTTCCCAGTCTAAACAAAATACATAAAACATCCTAGTTTCCAATCAGAACCTTTGCATAACTGCTTTCTATGCAACTCTTCTTTTGCCTGTCATGTTTATTAATGTTCTTCCTCTCTGATATTTCTTCCTCTTCATTCAGAGGACAAAATCTCTCTTTGCCTGAACGAGCATAATTTTGTATTTCTCTCTCTCTCAGCAAAAGGTCTCCAGGCCACATCACCCTTCTCTGCTACTTGTTAATGCAGTGTATTTCCCATCAGATATGGGGTTCCTGATGACACAATTTAGGATTTTCCACATTAACATCTAACTCTGGAAATGCCTTTTGCATCCCATGACTTCATTTACCTTCCTGCCACTGGATGAAATTCTTCCTGATCCCATGATCAGGTGATCTCCTGATCAGCCTATTTGCTCTTCTCTCAAGACAAACTGATGATTTCCTACAGTGCAGAAGAAATCCTTGGGTTTGGTACATAAGTGCATGACCCTGAATTTAGACTGGTTTTTCCTTTCAGCTGGTACTACCCCAGTCCTCAAGGCCATTTCTTTTCCTGTGGTGCTACAGTACAATCCATCTCTGTATTGACAACATCTCCCAGGTTTGTGCCACCAGTATATTTCATCGCTAAATTCCTACTTCTCTTGCCTGGCAAGATATGGAATGGAAATATTAATAATAATTCTACATGGAATATCAGTTCAAATTCTTTCATGAAGTCCAGGAAAATTAGATCTGTCAGAGTTCCCTCGAGAAAAATCTATCGATTTTCTCTTGATAAGAGAAAATCTATTCTTTTATCAGTGAAATGTCTAATTAATGATATATGTTAGCCTAATGAAATCTAAATTAGACACCAGAGAAGTCTCTTGGGAAGACAGCAGAAGGATCATAATTCTGTATTTTTAATCTGATTGAGGTAATATTAAAACATGAAAAGAATCCAAATGATCTCCTGTAATACTAAAACCAACATCCAAAAGATCCATTAAATAAATCCTAAATTTTCTTTGTCAGGCTTCTTCAAATTCATGATACTGGTCTAAAACTTCATATTTTCTTATATCACAGGTGTGTCAGTGCCAGGTTTGGGCAGTTATTGACCAGGTGGTTGCCACTTCAGGATTTCTTCAAATGTAAAAATCCAGTGATGGCCTATTTATTTTCATGTTAGAATTCAGATTCTCACCTATTCACTTGTCTCCAGGAAAATGATCTTATGATTAAAAATAAAGGTTAAATTTTTTAGCAGTTGTGTGAGTGTCAGATACAGGCAGGCATGTGAAGAACTTTTGAGGGGCTAGGGAAAAAGGGAATTTTACAAGTAATCAAATATATTGAGAGTTGCCATTATATTGAATTTTCAGAGAAAAGTCATTTGACAAAGAGATTGTTGCTCTAGAGATTTTGTGTAAGTCATCTGTACTATTGCAATTGTACTGAAATAAAAGTATATCCACTGAGATTATGCTGGATAAAAGCATTACACATATTCTGTATTTATCTATCTCTGTCCTACTTCAGCCTCCTGGTATGAAAATGAATGTTCCTCATGCCATTTCAAGACTGAAGCATGGATGATGGATACCTGGATGTGTCTCAAGACTGAAAAAAAACCCGCCAAAACAACACAGAAACACTGCTGGAAGCAATGGGATGGATTGAAAAGGACTGGTTTGGGTTACAATCTGAGATGGGAGGTTTGTGTTTGGAGTCACTGCTGGACCCCAGGATGCACCTTGCAGTTAAATAACAGTCCTGGCAGACACCTTTTTCCTTGGCCAGACAAGCACAAGCGCTTATTCCGGCTGAAGGGGCTGTGGCAGGTGTCCTGCCCTTTGGCTGTGTGCAGATTAAGCTCCTGGTGGGTGCTGGGCCTCTACCTGAAGCTACCCCAATGGTTATGCAGCTCTAAGAGCTATTGCTGAATGCTGCTCTCTGACAAAGCTGGGCTGCATGAAACCAGCTGAATTTAGTGTTTGCAGGAGCTATTTACCTGTGGATGACATTCACAGCACTGCATTTCAATGGCATAGGAAGTATAGAATAAAAAATCATGTTTACTGTCTGTATAGAACTATTCCTATAAGTCACAGAAGTGCTCATACTAGTGCCCTTTTTAAAACACTTTCCATAACATATTTTCAATAAGAAGTATTTCCTGAGACTGTGTTTAGAGTCCACATTCATTAACCTTCCACGCATGCCACAAGGCTCATCTTTTCATCCCACAGGGATTTGGGAAGATAGAAAGCTACTGGATTAAAAGGAATTTTACTTGAGCAAGCAGTGTTTCTATTTCAGAAAAACCTCCAGGAGACCTTATTTACATTTAATTTCATTTTTTTTAATTTTTGATTTTTGTGTCATTTTAATTTGTGAGCAGCATCTATAGCATTGTCTGATACTTTACAAAAGTGCCAAGACACAACATGCTCTGAGTTACAGTTCTTGGAGGCAGGGAATTGATGGTATTTTAATTATCTGTACACATGCACCATTGTGTGCTCCTGTCTTTAAACGTCGAGATAAGAAGTTTTTACTTGCCTTTGAACAAAGAGAATGCCCAACATTTTTGTGTTTCACTTCCCTCACTGTTCTCCACAACACTCTTGACTAGTTATTCTTTTTCCTTCTACAACTTCTCCCCTGTGATCATGTTGAGGAATATCTGCTTTCAAATGATGAGACAACCTCCCTAAAAGAAACATGGCCTTTTCAACAGTTGCTGCCCCTATCACTAAAAAATAACACTGTGAACATCAGCCAAAAGCCAGAGAGCAATTCCGTAGTGCTTTGGGCCCAGCCACAGCACAAAGGAGCAAAGGACAGAAACCCCCAAAGCTCTTCCTTCAGAGGACTTTCCCACCCTGTAACAACCATGAGTCACAGCTAAGCAAAAGCCATCTGTTCATCTGGACACAGATACTGCTTGTCAGTGAGCAGGAAACATTTCCACTGAGAATCTCACAGCAGTGGAAATCTCCCTGTGTAGACAAACTTTTGGTGTTTCAGATCTCCTACTCTGCAAATCAGGAACGGTGTAGCTCCCTTTTACCCTGCTTTGTCTGTTATCTTCTTTCCAAAAACAGGCAGGAGATTGACTGTGTGGATGCATTTACAGCTTGGCTAGCACCATGAGGCCTCCAAGACAGCTCATGAGTCCGGCAGCTCTCAGCAAAAGCCAAGCATTCAAGTGCAGCAACACAGAGCATCACCAGCTCAGGCAGGGCCAGCCCCTTCCTACTCCTCCTTTCCATTCCCATTGCAACATGCCTCAGCTCAGCTGGGACCCCAGGAAAGATGGGAAACTGCCATGGTACCTCCTGCCCCCAAATGATATCTCTGAGATCAGCTATTGATGAAACTGGGAAAAATGCAGTCATAATTAACATGTATGTTGAAATAGTTAGTGGCAGAAGTACACTCTGAAAAGGGACCAATCAGTCCTAATTAAAATCATGTTTAACTAATCCTTTTGGGAAGGGGATTGTCACTTAGTGTTTGTTCTTTCCACATGTAGCCCAATGGCATTTGGCATTGATGATGCATTTAGTGTTATCACAATATAAGCAATGAAGAATAATAACTACAAAAGTATAAATTTCATGCTTTTTTCCTAGCAAGACTGCTTCTGTAGGCACAGTGTAGTGTAAAACCACCACAGCATCTTATATCAATTTGCTTGACTATTGCATAGTTTGGGTTACTACTGAGTAAATGTTTAGCAACTCACATGTGCAGGATGGGTGTCTAATAATTTTCATGTGTGTAATGTTTTGATCAAATTATTTCCACGTTCATTTTCATGGATTAGTTTCCAAGTGGACAAGACCCAAAAAATCAGAAAAACTCTTAAGGGTTTTACTGTACTGAAGACATTCATAATGACGACATTTATAAAGAATGAGAAAACATTTACTTCTATTAAAATTAGAACATTTACATTCAAATTTACAATACATACACACAATTATGTCAAAGGTACTATCAGCATTCTATAAAACAAAATTGTGATTGTCTATTAAATCAGTTGATACCAAAAAGATCAGCTGGTTAAAAATTTTCTCCCTCCAGTTAAAATAACAAGACAATCTATTTGCTTTGAATACAACTTTTGATTTCTATCATGGCTCTGAAATTCATGATTTCTAAATGAATGTCAAATGAGATTTTTAAAAATCCCCATTTAAATAAACTTCCTAAACTGCAAGAGAATGGAAAAGATGGAGAAAGAAAAATTTTGGCTTCTCTCTGTGTGTATTAACTTAATCGTTTGTCCCTTGAAAAAAGCAAGTTGCCTTAAGCATTTAAACTCCAAAAAGGGCTCATTTAAAGCAAAACATTTTAATTTGACAAAAAACTTCTAGGACATGTTCTAAAAAAAAAGTTTGCATATTTTTGAGGGAGAATGATTAGATGCAAATAGCAGGTAAGGATGACAGAAAACATCGACATGTAATTAAAAAATAATCATAGATGATTTCTGCACCAGGTGAAGATCACACAGCACACACCACCAAAGAAGACAGACAAGCTTTGCTGGGGAAGTCTTGAAGGAAGCTGCCTGTCTCTTGGGGAAAGGAAAAAAGTATTCAGGAGGAAAAAGCTTTAAAAGGCTGTGAAATTGCCAGCAGGATACACAATGACCACCACAGATAAGAACTCCATCAGGTTGCAAATGTATAGGAAAAAGGTTAACACTTTGCTTGTTATTCAAAAGAAAATGAAAGATGAGATTATGATATCAAGCCTGGATTAGGACTCAGAAGATCTGAGTTAATTTCTTGGCTCTGCCATAATCTCTCTTTGTGATTTTGGGCCAGAGCTTACATTTGGCATAGAATGAAGGAAGGAAGTAGTATCCTTTCTGTAAAGTTGGGGAACTGAGACCCAGAGATAATAGCCAAGGACTCACAATGCTTTACAGACATTTACATTTCCAATAAATTTCTATGCATAGAAAAATGACTGAGAGTTGAGAGGTATCTTTGTGGGTCTGATCCTTCAGTTATGTCTGTGTTTTTGCTTCCTTGTTATGGAATTCAGATAAAAAGTCCTTTCTCCCACACTTTGAACAAAGGCTGGGGATTTTTGTTGGTTGGGTTTTTGTTTGGGTTTTGTTTGTTTGGTTGGTTGGTGTTTTTTGTTTTCGTTTTTGGGGGAGGACTAATTTTGTTTCTTTTTTTCTAACCAGGCTGAAATACAAAAACTCAGGAAAAATACTTTTTACACAGTCATTTAAAATTTTCCTATGACTTCACAGTCCCATAAAGAGGACCCAAGAAGCCTCCATGAATGAAGAAATAACTAGCTTGTATGTGTGTTTATATGTTATATGTGCCCATTTGTCTCAGATACCTACAGAGTAAGTATTTTTATTTTATTTTTGCTGTCATCCTAGTGCACAATAGCAGTAATGACAGCAGTGTGAGTGTATTGACAGGGGCTTACACAGCAAACAGCAATTTCCCTGAATTCCTACACGCCAGGCTGAGCTCTGGCACTGACTGGGACTAAACCCTGAGCACTTAAGTGGAAACTCGGGGTTACTTCATCATAGTCACTTGCTTTTCACTTCCTTTTCCCTGTTGATGTCCCAAAGCTACCAGAGTTACTCTGATGTGAATGAGATCTGAATCCTGACCATTGGCAACAGTTACAGAAAACAGGAAATGGGGCATTTCAAATAACAATAGGTGGGAACAGTGAGTAAAGGTTCACTATGTGGTAACGGTGCTGACTCTTTAATGACTGTGTTTATTTCCTTGTGTCCCAAAGAAGGCCACAGTTCATTTTGCTCTCAAATATGTAGGTATGGACATGTGCATATCAGACCCTGTATCTCATTTTGCAGTTAATGGTGAGGGGGTGAATCAGCACTGACTCCCACTTCTCATAAGGAGGGACACAATGAGAATTTCTCTCCTGTGCCATGAAAAATCAAGTTGCCAGAGGTAAAAGGTTCATCCCATACCCTGTTAAGAGAAAAGCTCCCTATTGATACAGCAATAGGCATTTTTTTCTCTCCCATTCACCACAGAAAGGAGTACTGTGACACAGAGAAACCCTTAAAACCCTTTGCAAAACTTACAACCCATACAATGCACTTCACGTGCAGAGCAGAGAGGTTACAAGCTGGAAAAGCTATCCTGGGCCATGTAGTTCATTCCAAGCAAAGGTCTGCCCTTCTTGGCTGGGGCTCCCACTCAACTCCTTGTCTAGTCTTGCCATGACTAATTCCCAGAAAAGGCAGTTTCACAACCTCCCCAGCCAGCCAGCCCTGCGTCTAATTGGCATCACTGCTTAGAAATACTTCCTTGCATTCTCCTATGAAAGTTTGCAGCTACAATCTAATTCTATGTACTTTTACTAAGCCTTACAAGCAGCTAGTGAGACAGCCCAGCTATTTTTAACAATCATTAGTCCTCCAGTCTCTCGCTTCACAAAATGACTGGTTCTTATTGGGTTCCTTTCTCACAGCTTCCAAAATTGTTCTGAATTAAGTTTCCCAGCTTAACGCTCTGTTAAATAATGCTCACTAATTAGCAACAGCAAAAACTAAAAACTGGTCATATGAAAATGAAAAAATGCCCAGTGACACAGGTGTTTTATTTTTTTTTTCTTAGCTCAAGCTGCTTTTTAAATAATTAATCATACCAAATTCATAGTAAACTTCCTAAAAGCAACCAAGGAACTTGTCAGACAAGCCCCAGTTGTTCCAATTTGGTACTTATGAGGCTGTTCACCCTAAACCTCATCTTTCATAAAGATGCTTTGCAAAGAATGTGTGCTTTTCTTTACACAGATTACTCATATTTCCAAAGAAATATCTGGAAGGCTACCTTTTTTTTTTTTAAGAATAGGAGACTTTTTACATCATGGAAGATTTTGTGCACTGATCAAAAAGTAGTCATCCTAAAGTTCAGATCTCACAAAAATGAAAACAGTTAACTTTTATAAGTTCAATTTTTATTTTACCCTATACAGGATGAGTGCTTTTAAATACTTTAGAAAACCATACACGAAATTTTTTTATATTAAACTCCATGAAGTTCCCATTCAATTAGGACTTATAACTCCTATTACTAATACTCTTGTGTACTATTAAGCAGACTGCTAAACTGAGCCTCTTGTGGAAACAAGGTCTAATTCTGTCCTAATACAGTCACAGAAGAAAGAGCTGAAAAGTGAATGGATGTTTTGTTCATAAATACATCCACCAGCTAAGCATCAGGGAGGAAAAAAAGACCTATTTAAAACATAAAGACAACATGGGTACATGAGAAAACAGATTTAATAACCTGTTTGCAACCAGGTCACTACAGGATCGTCACTCGTAACTACAGCAGCGAGAGGCAGAATCACCTTTCCAGGGCCATCTATGGAAATGGAAAATGTAATTGCCTTCAAGGTGAGGCAATTAAGGACACTTAAGGAAGACATTCTTCAATACATCTGCCTGAAAAAGGATTGTCTGTTGACACCTTTTACTCTCATGCTTTTTCTGGGTGCTGATGGGAATCACAGACCAGTGCACTACCTTCTCATTGACTGTTTAGGCACCTCTAGGAGAACCAAAGTGAAAACAGGAGTTTAAAAGCATGAACTACATGGCTCTGTAGCAGGTAAACTGTAGAAATTAATAGCTGTGGGTTCTGTCTGAAGAGAAAGAAAAAAAAAAACCAAAATCCAAGGAATCAGAATGACAAAAACTACACAACACACCACCTCTGACTCAGCTGGGGGTCATTGATTCATGTTCTGTTCACATTAGCTAATGACAACCATTTCTTCCCCTCCGTTCTGGTTAATTTTTTACCAGTATTTGTAGGGAAACACATCACCTCTCCTGTTTTCTGTCTACTAAACAAGTTCACATCACGTTTACCTGAATTCTTCCTTACCATATTTTTATGATTATATCTTTTAAATTAATTTACCTTTTCCTAGTTTTAGTCTAGCTTGTGGTCTGAAATGTAAGTCTCTAACTCTGCCAGAGCAACAGATCAGGAATCACCCCACTTGCTTGCCTACTCATTACAGTTCTATTTATATATCCTCAAAGAGCATTTACTTTATCTGTGGTAGAATCACAGTGCATACTAGTTTTCGATTTAGCAACTTGCCACCTCGGAAGCAGATAGTTTCAAGTAGTGTTCTCTGCTATCTGACAATGCTTTCATGCAATTGACACCCTCTCTCTCTTCTTATCCCAAATAAAGCCCATTCATCCTAATCAAACCAAAAGCTGTTGATTCCTGCCTATTTCATCTAACCTCCCTACATCTGACTGTACATTAACCATTTTCAGGAAGTTTTCTCCTGCTCTTACTCTCAGCACTGAATACAATGCAGACCAACTTGATGTGTCCTCTAAAAATGCATGAATATTGTAAGAACAGAACAGGTGCTCCCCCTGCCTCATGTGGAGCTCAGCCCACCTGGAAAACACCGTCTGTCACCTGCTCCTTAGGAGAGCAGATTTTCCAGGAACAGTCTACCATTCCTGACAAAAGCGGTTACTACGGAGAAGTGGTGGGGTATGTAATGTGGCAATACAGCTTTTCAGACAGAACCTTACTAAAATTAATGAAGCAAAAGGAAAGGAAAAAAAAAAAAGCACACAAGGCTTTTTTTTCCCCTGCACATATTTGTAAAATAGCAGCCTTAAAGTGGTAAATTGGCAGCTTCTAAATTGTGGACAGTCCTACTAAAAAGCCATTGTGAGACTTCACAGGCAAAGCTCTGACATTTGGAGAAATCCTATATAATTTACACTAATTTTTGCTACCTTTTTAAGTGGTATTGATCATACAGAGTTAAAAACACGGGGAACAATTACAGAA
This sequence comes from Agelaius tricolor, assembly GCF_023055355.1. NCBI lineage: Eukaryota > Metazoa > Chordata > Aves > Passeriformes > Icteridae > Agelaius > Agelaius tricolor. The sequence continues at coordinate 9,894,006 of NW_027269266.1, read as the reverse complement.
TTGGAAGTAAGTATGTGATAACCTCTATGTAATCAAGGGCATTCACCATGAATTAAGTGTATGGCAGTGACAAGAAAATCATCCAAGGAACTTGGTAGCTGTGCTCCTTCCTAACTCACCAGCAGTGAGTACACACAGCCAGTACACACACTCCACATACATAAATGAAGAGGCATCTGCTCTAAATCAGGGTCTTTGTCCTTCATTGGCACATCTAAATAAAGTTGTGTAGTCCCAGAGGACCGACTGATTTTGCTCTGGATTTTTTAAAGTTAGAACATGTTTTCTTTTAAGGTTTTCAAGGTAAATTCCATCCCAGCTCATGACTGAAAAAATCCCAGTAGTATAAAATTGATATTTGAAATTTAACTGCTTTGTATAGCTTGAAGAAAGTCATTAGGGACTAAATTATATCTTCAAGTATCTTTACTAGCTCATTCTTTCATTTTCTTTCATTTTGGGGCCTATTAAAAATTGTCCTAATGTTTATTATCCCCCACAGACTACAATAAATTCCCTTCAACTCACACGCCATCCCTTTGTTCCACATGGCTGCTGTTAGTGCCAGTAGTTTCCCTTCAGCTTGTGTTCCACGGAACTGTCTCCTAAACCACAGCATGTTTTTGACTCACCATTTCATTTTAATTCCTGATTAAATACATACTGGGTAAAAATACTTTGTCTGTTTTCTTCACTCTGTTTTCTTACCCATTCTTTCTTATCTGGCTTTGACCTTTAGTTCTATTGATGCTTTTTTGATACTTGAAATCAAAATTTCTCAGTACAGTTGCAATCTAGAACTCACCCAGAGACACATATGTCAATTTTCTTTTGTCCATTGGTAATTGTCTAATGAAAGCCAGCCTTTAATCAGAATATAACCTAAAACAGTTTTACTGTACAATAGTCACATCTGTGCCATAGTTTTCTTTGATTTGGTTCATTTTTTCCTACAGGATTCTTCGTCCCACTCAACCAATCACAGCCTGATGGCAGTGCAGAAAACCTTACTTATTAAAGAGGCATTTCATTTAAGGACTTTTTCATCTCCATCAGTTTACATCTGCTGTTTCCAGTTGTCCTTCACTGGGAAATACTGCCCATACAAAATAAGATCATTATGTCTCAAACTCCACGTGGGCAGAGCCAACCTCATCCAGCCTCTGACAAGCCCAGATTTCTCTGTCATGACACACAGCTAAAAAGGGGGCAAGTGTAAAATAGAAAGAGCAGATAGTTGCATTTACTGTCACTATGTTTGAAAATAAAATCTTGTTTAAATAGGGAGCTGGTCAGTTAAAAAAACACTAATGATTCCCAGAGTTATGTTACCAGGTTATATTTGACTGGAGCCCACACCACATTTCAGGCCAAAAAATATTTTACCCCACAGAACTAAAAGTAGGCTCAAGTAAGGTGTATAATTCATCTACTTAAGAGGGCCTTTATTTTTTTTTTCCTTCTGCACTTTTCTTCAGAAAAAGGGCTTCATTTTGGCCACAAGTAGACACAAAACGACCTGCACTATCTGTTGCCTGCAGGGCAATTTTGGAGATATATTTACATGTTTGGCCATGTGAAACCAAGTAAAGAATTACTGATTCAACCAAGCGTGCATAATTATCTGGATTTAGATGTTTTGTGTTTTCAGCATCGCCTTGTTTTGCTAAACATAAAATAATGCTCTAATTGACCTTATACTTTTTTTTTCCATAGACACAGGAAAACCAACCATGAACACCAGTTGTTTGTTTAAGGAATCACCATATTAATAGTTTATGAGGGGGCCAGGGATGGGAAGTTAGACTGACATTTTCACACCTGCAGTCACCAGCTCACAGAAGACAGTAGGCAGAAGAAATACACATTAAACACTCCAGTTACCATTTGTAGGCAACCAGCAACAGATACAGAGAAAAGTGGGGAAATGGAAAGAATAAACCTGAGATTACGATGGGAACATCAGCAGAAAATTAAAAGTCCTTAAAAAAAAAAAAGCCAAAACCACATTAGGACTGTTTGTTCCATGTACTGGACACTCCTTTGGAAAGCTAATGACCACAGTTTCTTAAATTATATTAAGACACTCATATCATTGACAAGTCTAGTCTTAAAAAGGCTGACACCCCACAAATAACTATCTGTGCTGAGGTGGAATTGGGAGAGGCAGTGTCGGATGGTGGCCAGGAGCATCCGCTGTGTCATTCATCCATGCAAAGATCTCTCTCTGCGTGAAGCTCCAGGACCATCATCCAGGTCTGATTTCGGACTCAATTTCTGTCCAAGGTGTCGCTGAGGGGGACACCTCAGCTGTCCCTCGGAGGACAAAGGAAGGACAGAAACATCCAAACCCTCCTGCTCACTGGAAGGCACAACGCAGGGGCCTGCAGCGCCTGTGGGCGCTGCTTCAAAGCCTCAGGGGGAAGGTGCTGTGAGGGGGTCTCGGTTATGCCCATCAGACGGACAGCCCTGTGCAGAGCCGAGCGCGGGTCACGGTTACCCTCACACAGGTCCGAGGGGTCACGGTTATCCCTGGACAGACGGGACAGCCCTGCTCAGGCCCGGGGGGTCACGGTTACCCCCGGACAGACGGGGCACCCCTGCTCAGGCCCGGGGGGTCACGGTTATCCCTGGACAGACGGGGCACCCCTGCTCAGGCCCGGGGGGTCACGGTTACCCCCGGACAGACGGGGCACCCCTGCTCAGGCCCGGGGGGTCACGGTTACCCCCGGACAGACGGGACAGCCCTGCTCAGGCCCGAGAGGGTCACGGTTACCCCCGGACATACGGGACAGCCCTGCTCAGGCCCGAGAGGGTCACGGTTGCCCCCGGACAGACGGACACGACGGGACGCCCCTGCTCAGGCCCGGCAGAGCCCCGGCCCGGCTCCGCAGCGCCCCCCGCGGCCGCCGCCGGCAGCGCCGCTCCCCTCCCCCGCGCGGCCGCTCGGCGCGCACACACCGCCCCTTCGGAAAAAAAAAACTCCAGCCGCTGCTTCCCCGCTTTATATACCCTGCTAAAAATAGCCTGCCGCCGGGCCGGCCAATCAGGAGGGGGCGAATTTCGAATCGGGCCAATGGCGGGAGCCGTCACGGCCGGGCTCGGTCACGCCAGGAGGAGCCGCGATGTCTGCGGCGCGGCGATTGGGCGGCTCTGACGTCATCGGCACGCGGGTCGCGGGGCGCGCGGCGGGGATTGGGCGGCGGCGGCGGGCGGCGCGCCGGGATCACGCGGGGCGGGGGCGGGCGCGGGGGCGGGGCGGCGGCGCGGCCGGGCAGAGCTTTGAATAGGGAAGTTTTGCGGGGGGCTCCGCTCGCAGAGTCCGCGCCGTGTTTGCAAATATTGGGGCCGCTCCTGCGCCAGGTCCGCCGGCCGCGGGAGGGGGGACAGCCGCGCGCCCGCCCCGGGAGACGTCCTGCCCTGCTGTGCGATTAAACTTTGCATGAAACTTTGGGTCTTTTTTCCTCCCCGAGCTCCTCAAGGAATTAATATATATCTCTATATATACAATTTTATTTTTTTTTCTTTTTTTCATCTCTGGAGGAAGGGGGGGGGGGCTTGGAAACTGAGAGCAGAGGTTGACACCCCCCCGCATACACCCCGCAACCCCTGCACATAAAGGAGGCATCTGTATTTTTGGTAACCAGCACTGACTTTGTTGTTGCAACTTGAGACATGGATGTTCTCCCAATGTGCAGCATCTTCCAGGAACTCCAGATTGTGCACGACACGGGTTACTTCTCAGCCTTGCCGTCCCTGGAGGAATATTGGCAACAGGTAAACGAGGATGTCGATGTTGTTGTTGTTGTCGGGGATTTTTTTTTTTAAGCCGTATTAAAGGATAAGCGGATTTAAGAAAGAAAAAGAAAAAAAAAAGGCAAAAAAAAAAAAAAAAGAAGCCCAAGTGTCAGCGAGGAGTTTGGGGAGAATTGAGAATTCTGCACAAATGTGCAGAGATGTTTTGAAGCAGGTGTTTCGGCTTTGAGCATTCGGCTGTCTGGGGGGAACAGTCCCGAGGCGGATGAAGGAGCTGCGCATCCCCGTCTCTCGCTGTTTACCGCCGGCGCTGCCGGGGGCTGTCAGCGTCCGCGGCCGCTCCGCTCCGCAGCCGCGCCGAGCCGCCGCTCGCTCCACACCGAGTCCTGGCAAAAGTTTTGCGCTTGTACCCGGTCCAGACTCCACAGCTGGGTCTTGTCATCCGAGCTCCCTGCCTTGGCCAAGGGTTGCGTGCGCCCTGTGCTGTGGTTTATGTTTTTGATTTTTATTTTTTTTTTGCTGGTGTTTTTTTGGTTTTGCTTTGTTTAATTTTTTTTTCTGCAAATGTATACTATTATTGTTTTTGTTCCTGGCGAAGACGGGGTGAAGCCCTCCAGGAGTGTCGGTACACACCGTGTCCGTGTGTATGCATGTGTATGTTCATGTACAGAGCGCGGCTGTTCCCAGCGCAGGGAGCTTTGTCGAGCCCGTGAGTTGTCAGTCATATGACAGCGATCCCCTTGTGCTAATTGCCGTGGCCGGCAAGGGAGAAGAACGGAGCCTTCTTCCCTTTAATGGACATATTTTTTTGCCTTTTTTTTTTTTTCCTTCCCTTCCTCTTTTTACTGCGGTCCGAGCAGCGGGACGGCGGGGTCTGACAGCCCCGCGGGGCTCGGGGCAGCGGGGCCGGCGCTGCGCTCGCTGCCCGGCGGGGGCTGCTCAGCCCGGGCACCGGATCGGATACCTGCTGGCTTTGCACAAGGACGAAGGAGCCTTTCCCAGAAGGCTGAAATGCAAAGTGTTACAACCTTCACATGCCTACTAATTGTATGCAATGACTTTTTTTTTTTTTTTTTCCCCTCTCCCTCCCCCCCGCTCCCCTTTCAGAGCGGCAGCTCCATAGTACGTGATTGAAATGGAGCTAAGTAGTTTCCTTCAGGCATTCGGGCTCTTGGCGAAGCGCCAGCCCTCGTTCCCAGTAGCCTTCAGAGGCATTTAAACTCGGAGAGCTTCACTCTGCTCCCCATTACTAATCTACCTAATGAGGAATTTAAATTAGCCGGGAATATGAAAGTTTAACAAGATCTTAATAAATGCTTTTTTTTGCTTGTTTTCACGGAAAATCAAAGCACTATTGTGCTGTCCCTGTAGAAACCCTTCTTGTTTTTAAAAGCACTGCAACCCCGTTCCCTAATTATAGACAAATACATAAATACCGTGTGCAACAGTGGGTTTGGTTTTTGGGGGTTGTTCGTGGTTCTGATTTTTCTGTCCAATTTTTGCCCACACTCGGAGCCTGACCAGAGCATGTGACCCAGTTTACTGGAACAGTGCTGGGGGAGAAAGGAGGCTGCTCCCATGGCGGCTCTGCTCATGGGCAGATGGAAAGGGGCTGTGGGGGGAATGTGTGGCATTTGGGACCGGGTTTTGCTACCGGGCTTGGAAAAGATGATCTTGCTAAAATAAGTAGTGTTTGCTTTGGAAACTTGGTGTGTCCGTTTTCTCTGTAAAGCTTCCATATGGATCATTTCCTATAGTGGAAAGAATAATCCTGAAACATCAGCTTGTTGCCATAACAGTTCACGTTCCTTTTTTTTTTTTTTTTTTCTCTCCTTTTTTTCCCGTTCTCTGAAAGATGGCTAGAAAGTCAGCAGGGTGAAATGAAATTGAAACCCACAGTTTCACCCATTTAGGGTGGTTTTGTTTTTTGTTTTGTTTTCTGTCATGGAGTCAGGGGAATGTGGTTGGGGGGAAGTTGTCCATGTACTGTTACATGTACATTTGCAGAGTACTTTCTTGGCAGATGGTCATGGTTTTAAAAGGAAGTCTCCTTTGGCATTGCGTGAAAGAAAGAGATGACTCATACAGTTGCACTCTTGGCCAGTAGATAAAGTTCTTGTTCATTGTGGGACTCCCAGCAGGACCTCAGAGTAATTTCCCATTTTGCATCCTATAGAACAGAACATTTCTATTCTGGAACTTTTTTCCTCCCCTCTCCTCTGTTGTTGAAGTTCTCCGTGTTCCTCTGAACATGCATGGGAGCAGTTTGGCTTATGTGGTGTGCATGCCAGTGTGCTTGGAAATGACATTCTTTGAAAGTCGAGTGTGCTGTGTTCTCATGCACAGGAAATGGGAGGATGTCTGCTGCTCCATTGATGTCCCCAGAAGACAGGCCGGCAGCCTCACAGCCATGCTGAAATGTGGCTTTGTTTTCTGACACAGGGTTTGGGTTTTAGCTGGGTGTCAGAGCACATTGTGTTCAGTTGGGTCTTTTCAGCCTCGTGTTTGTGTGAGAGAGATACAAAACAACTTGAAATTAGTCAAGGTGCAAGAGCGAAGTGTAGTTTTGTGTTGTGGTTCTCTACGGTCCTTTTCAACATCAGCCTGCTGAAAACACAGGTTTTGTGATGAGAGTGATGATAATTTAACTGAGTCATTAGAATGCTATTTTGGAAACCAAAGCTGACTTGCACCTTCAGCTGTGTGTTTGAACTCTTGCCCAGGTCTTGAAAACTGATTTCTTTTCATCGTAACAGTCACCTAGTTACGGCTTGAGGAGCCTTTAATTTGTTTTGAACCCAGAAACCTCAAATCGAACATACTACATTCCTGCATGCCTTTTGAAGTGTAAAATAATTTGGTTTATTTTTAAGCAGGCCTGTAACTTTCCTCTGTTTTTTTCCTTCTCTTTCACCTAGACATGTCTGGAGCTGGAACGGTATCTTCAGAGTGAACCCTGTTATGTTTCTGCATCTGAAATCAAATTTGATAGCCAAGAGGATCTCTGGACCAAAATTATTCTGGCACGTGAGAAAAAGGAGGAATCTGAACTGAAGAATACATGTGTCCCAAAAGAGGACAATCTTGCTAGTCAGAACTTAGAGACCAACAGTTTGAATTCTGACGTGAGCAGCGAATCTTCAGACAGCTCTGAGGAGCTCTCGCCCACGACAAAGTTTACCTCTGACCCTATCAGCGATGTTTTAGCCAGTTCAGGAAACTTGAGTTCATCTGTCACTTCCACTCCCCCTTCCTCTCCTGAGCTCAGCAAGGAGCCTTCTTCCCAGATATGGAATTGTACGCCGGGTGAGTTGCATTCACCGGGGAAAATCCGTACCGGTACCACTGGAAAGACTGCAGAGAAAGGTACACCCTCGGCTGGTGACACCTCGCCCGATGGCAGAAGGCGTGTCCACAGGTGTCACTTTAACGGGTGCAGGAAAGTTTACACCAAAAGTTCACATCTGAAAGCACATCAGCGCACTCATACAGGTTAGTAACCCTTAATGCTTATTAAGACCTGGCATCTGCTGTAGGGAATACCCCGTGGTGGTGGTGGTGGTGTCACAGCATTACTCAATCACTGGGTGGTAGCCCAGGTTTGGAGAGATGATGTAATAGCAGCAGAGGCTTACCAGCATGGAAGACATCACTTCCTCATTCCCTTCATGAGCCAGGGCACTTGCTGGTGGATTAGGCTGCTGTCACAGCAAATAGGAGCCACTCGTCTAAGCAGGCAGGGGCTGGGAAGCTGCAGCAGCACGTGGTCTTCAGGAGCAAAGGTCCAGCCAAAATAGGTGCCAGGCCTTTCTTGACAATTATTTTTAAAGCAAAAGTGAGCTAGGACTTTTTTTGCTAAAAAAAGGCACATGTATCTAAAAATCAGTCAGATCACTAAACACTGTTAGAACTTGTTTTTATGCTTCAGTCCACATTGGGTCTATTTTATCAAACATACCAAGGCCTTGATTATATTAAGTATAGCTATATTTGTAGCTCATTTAACACTAATGCGTGCCATTGTTATCAGCAAAAAATCTTGGAAAGCCACAGTGTGTTGTTGTCCTTCTGACACATCTGCCCAATTGGACTTAAATGTATGATCCACTGTATAATTTGATCCCAAATTACTGAACAACAGCATTTTATTTTTATGAAGCCTGAACTAAAAATAACAATCCTGTGTGTTACTGGGAAAGAAAGTGAGGAAGATAGACACTTCAGGGCTTTTATAAATATTTTATGGTTGAAGTAGCCTGCTGATGTGCTTGTTTGAGCATTATTATTTGACATCTCTTTATGACAGCAGTTAGATATGTAGAGCTGTGCCTTGGCTCAGTAGGCATGGCTTAATGTGAGGAACTGGCATGGTGCTCTTGGTGTACCAATCCAAACACCTATATGGATGATTGGCTTTTTTATTTTTTCCCCCTAACATGTGGGAAAGAGAATTCAGGGAGAAGATTCTATTTTGACTCATGAGCTTAACATTTTGTGGCTTTTATGGGAAGTCTGAGCAAGCTTGGATGCTCCCATTGTCGTGCAGAAGTCAGATAAAACAGGATTATTTCAAAAGAAAAAAAATATTTCCTCTGAAACCGTGGTTGTTGAGCAGACATAAATAGCTGCCAGGCTCAGAAGTATTGCAGAACTGGTGTTCTGGTGCTGTCTGGTTGAGAACGTTCCTGTGAATGGAAGTGGTATTTCTTGAATGCTGAAATAGCAGTGTTCAAAGTGGTACGCAGGCTTTTCCAAGAATAAGTGGCTCAGCAAAAAGGAGGTTGCATGTTATGCAGATGAGTGAGTGACAGAGGACTTTGATGCAATACAGTAGCCTAATTGCATTTTGGAGCCTAGCTGTGCTGTCTTTAATCACCTTTGTGAGGTGAATGGTACCTGTTTGGGAGTAAGCCTGCCATTACGGATGAACAGGAATGGTAGAGGGCTGGATTCCTTTGTTTCCTGGGAGCCTGTTTAATCACTTTTTTTATTATTATTTTTTGTGAGAATGAAATTATTTGATGTGCTGTTGCAGCAAGACAAGTAGGAATCATGTGGATGAATTTTGTGAGCCTTCTTTGCTTGTGTGTTCTGAAGCATTCAGATAGGTTGAATAAAATTGTCTGTCTTTGGAGGAGTGAAGGAGGTTTACATAGAAAATGATAGCACCTGTCTTTGAATGAAGTCATGACTAACATGTAATCTGCTTTCTTTGTAGGGGAAAAGCCTTACAGATGTTCATGGGAAGGGTGTGAGTGGCGTTTTGCAAGAAGTGATGAATTAACCAGACACTTCAGAAAGCACACTGGTGCCAAGCCTTTTAAATGTAGTCACTGTGACAGGTATGTGGTTGAAATGTACCCTTTTAAATAGTTATTTTTAATGCTTGTTGGAAAGCCAGTCTATGCTACTTTTCATAGGAATTATTTGGGAACCCCACCATGTCTGGTAGTTTTAAGGAAGCATTGCCTATTTAGGCTGGAAAAACCCTTCCATTTTACTAATCGTTGGGAAGTGGTTTGTAGCCTGATCTTGCAGCTGAGTGTTGAGAAGTCCGCAGTGCTGCCACCCATCTGCAGAGCTCCTGGGTGCCCACAGCCACCTTGAGCACTCCCACGTGCCCCAGGAATGCCAAGTCCCTCCTCCAGCAGCTGTGCTTGGGAGCAGCAGAGCGAGGGGAGGCGCCTCAGCCCCGCGTGCGCGTCGCGCTGCGTGTCGCGTTCCGGCGGCCGCGGGCTAACGCGCAGCCTCGCTCTTGCCTTGCAGGTGTTTTTCCAGGTCTGACCACCTGGCCCTTCACATGAAGAGACACCTCTGAGTGGGTCAAGAGGTGAATCCTGCGGGCTAAGAGGCGTCAAGGTTGAAGAGCCTTGAGCGGAGGGATGCGTGTTCCAGCCAAAGCATGCCATTTTGCACCCTACCCAGTTGCCTCCAGGACCTCACTTCCTTGAAGGTCTTTTGAGGGCTAATAAGTCATGTAAGAACGGCATAGCAACCGCGGTGCGTGATGTTTGGGGTTTCCTGGACTCATACACTGGTATCTAACCTTCTGAGTGGCTCCTAAGCCTTTGCCGTGAGCATGTGCACTGAGAATGTTAATGATTGGGCGACTGTATGCGATGAGGATCTCTTGATGACTGTATGCTGAGGCACATTTTTTTTCTTGTGGTTGTTTTATAACTGTAAGAGAAAAAAAATAGTCTGAATGTCTTGTATGTGAGGAATATCTCGTGAGATGGGACGACCACCAATCATTTCCAAGGGGTGGGGGGAGGGGTGTCTGCACCTTTTTAGAGGGAAAACCTGAGAGGGGGAGAGGGGGGAATAAAAAGAGTCAGGATGCCAGAATGGAAATGGGGAACCTCCCTGTTCCTGTGTGAGAGGAGCTTTAGGTGTCTGGTGCAGCTATTAAACGTGCAATGTGTCAAGTAGCTTGTTTTACTTGCTACAGAGCTCATTTGTAATCCATTGTATAAGCTGTGTATTTACAAATGTAACACAACTATAACTTTTCATTATAATACAAAGGTTATTGCATGGTTCTGGGGAACTATATGCTTTTCCATTCTTTAATCAGGACTGCAGTTTTGATTCCAGTTAAGAGCAGCTAAAATACAATTGGTCTAATGTTACATAATGTATGGAACATGAATAATTTTTTTGTTGGGTGGATAAAACCACTATTGGTTAGAAACTGATTTTTCTCATGCAGCTAATTTTTCTCTTATTTATGCCTTGAGGACTAACTTCTGGTTTTCTAGCTGTTAATGCACTGTTGACCTTAATAATGGTGCCTTATGCAAGTGACCTTCTCTTGCAGGGGGTCTTATACAGGGGTATGGGTGATGCATGCTTTATTAAGGCTCTCTTTTCACCTGGCATTGTACTGTATCAAATGTATAATATGAGGGGAAAAAAAGGTTACTTCCAGGGTCCTCCTTCACAAAGACAAATATAGAGAAAAGTCATTCATGTCAGTACAGTATTTGTTTAACTTAGACAATTTGACTGTGTTACAGTATAATGCATATGCCAATTGAATACCTGACCAGTTCTGCCACCTTGAGACTTTTTTTATATTGACCTTGCACAACAACTGTGTATATACACACCCCAACTGTACTTAATATGTCAAGTTTTCATACATATTAAAGATACAGAAGTATTAAAAGATGTATTTGCTTAAAAGGCACAAGTTTCACATCTATATATCTAGCTATCTGTTGGTCATACAGAAAGAAACTATATTACTTTTTTTTTAAAAGTGGGCAGAAAAATAATTGTGTATGTATATTTGTGTGTACAGTCTGTGTATGTGTGTATATATATAGATAATATATAAATATTTTTTTTAAAAGGAAAAGAATTAGAACACATAGCTAGAAAATGCCACAGCCCATCAAAATATTCCCTCTTCCCCCTTCCTCCCTGCAATATGGTCATTAAGGAGACAAAGAAATGAAAGATACAGTTAATTAAAATCTAGCATTTTTAGAGGCTTTACCTTTAGCTTAATGATATGCTAAAGGCTTTGTTGGCATTCAGTCCTTCTCAGACTGCTGACTGTGTTTTGTAGTTATTAGGTTGTCTGGAATAGCGTATCTGTGGCCATTTAAGAATGATATGAACCGAATTTTGGCATGCTAAAAGAATATTAGCTGTGTGCAGAAGAAGTACACTCGGGTTTTGGCCTTCCAGCTTACTGGAGGACCTGTGAGTGAGCTAGTCGTTGTGGTGGTTAAGCTCTAATTTTACATAGTTCAGCTAAAATAAAGACTGTTTTTCCCTAGAGTAGGAATAGTCTGTCCAAAACCAGTTTTGTTTTGTTTTTTTTTTTAAACCAGCTCACTACAGTTGATGCAATGAAACATGTGACCTGTTTCTTTTACTATTAATTATCAGTCTTGCTTACTCTGCTAATATTTTGGTATATCTTCCTGGAAATGTATGTAGATAAGTGGTTTAAAAAAAGTATATGCAAGTGATCTGGTTCTATGGAACACACAGGCTTAAATCATTCTCATTTCATTTTTAATTTAAATTGCCTGAAAATGCACTTTTTTTTTCTTCCCCCAAACAGAAAAAATTTCCAGAAAATGAATTTCTATTTACGATTGGGTTTTATTGTATTTTTAACTCCTTGTTTGCATTGTCCTTGGCTTAGCCGTAATTATTATAAACAAGAAATCAAAAAGAAAATTAAAAACAAACAAACCAACCCCAAACAAAAAAAAAACTTGCACTGGCTTGTCTCAATTGTGAAATACCATCAGACTTGTGTGGATGGGGTGGGGCTGTGTGCCATATGTCAAATGCCTGTAATTTTCTTAATAAGCAAGTACATTTTGTTCAGGTGATAACTGAGCCTCAATCAAGCTGAAAAATAAAAAAAATAAAACATTTTTGCTTGAAATTTAAGAAGAAAAAGTTTCTATTAGTGAAATTTCTTTTTTTGTTTTTGAAGCACCCTGTTATCTAAAGAATCTCTTTGTAAGATTTTTGTAAAAATTTTGTTTTACAAGATTTTATTTGAAATTGTTTTTTGCAAGATTGTTATATTTCTGTATGAATGTATTTTTTATTGGAATAACATAAAAAGAAATTCTTATCAGCATCACGTGTCTGTTTTCATCTTTCTTCTCTCCAAGTCCTACACACCAAACAATGTCAAGTACTGTGTTGCTGTTTTGTCTTGAGTCACACCTGGTCACGGGTGCAAACACCTTTGGGTCAGGTCACTTTGTGGAAGACAAGCCCTGCTGGGAAAATAATGTTGGCAGTAGAAACTAGGAGTTCCTCCATCTCTGAAAAGCTGCTCTTGACTCGTGGTTTGCCTCAGCGGAATAAATAGTTAATGTGATTGTTGCTGCAAGGCTGCACCTTCATTTCAAATCGCTTGTTCTGGAGAGGTGAATGCACAGGGGACGAGTTTGGCATGTGGGAAAGGAGGTTCAGTGGGCATTCAAAGGGAAGGACAAAGCCACAGAGGTGGTGGCTGGGCTGGAGGCACCTGCCCTTGGCAGCTGCTGCTGAGTGTGAGCCTTGGAGCTGCCTGGTCCGTGGGGAAAGCAAGCCCAAAACCTTGAGGTGCAGCTGTGGGAAGGAGAGCTTGGAAGGGACTGCCTGAGCTCTGCCTGCTCCAGACACGCATCTGAGGCTGCTGTGGGGCTGACCTGACCCACATGCTGGTGGTGACCTTCAACCTGTCAAACACAAACCTCTCTGAACCACATTCTTTCAGAGCAATGGCTCTTCAAAGCATGCCTGGCATGCGCCCTGGCTCGAGACCCATGCAGAGCTTGTTTGATGTCACCTCGTGGCTCCCGCTTCACTCATGCTGGTGTTAGAAGTCCCTCAAGCACTGAGTAAAAACAGTGGCAAAATGGCAAACTTGTATGCTGAGAAACTGTCTTTGAGCATGTGAATTTGGTTTGTGTTAACATATAATGGATTTAGGTGATTTAGAAATGGTCTAAAATGATGCAAAAGAGCTGAAACAATCAATAGAGATTGAGGCAGAAGCAATGTGGAAAAGGGACCCTGCCACCTTCTCTAGTTAGCCCTGCAGTGGGCTGGTAAATGGACATAATGCCTGCATTAGGCATGGCAGAAATGGCAATTTAGGCAAGTTAGTGGTCTGCAATGGGAGGGGTACATTAAGTTTTACCACTGGTATATCTCATGCAATGGAACACAGATGCCTTCTGGGAAACTTAGTTAAAGTTTCAATAGAAACAGAAAAGGCTACTGAGGCTTAGGGATTGAGATATTTTGCCTCCTCATGAAGAAATGGAAATATTTTTAAAGAACTGAGCTTGACCTCAGAGATTCTCCACCCAAAATGTTCAATGGGTGTGTAATATAGAACAAGGATTGGCAAATTTTTTCCTGTTTATTTGGTGTGTGTCATCTTGGGCTGTGTCATACTCTACCTTAAAAAAAAAAAGAAAAAGCCTGAAAACTCCTTTATTGAGGATGTTATTGTGATCCCACTATTTTTCTTTTTTTAGTTCTCAGAGATACTGTACTGAAAAAACAGCAGTGTGTGCAGAAAAAAAGAGACTACTGACAGCTATTGGGCAAGAAGGAAACTACAAAGCAGAAAGCAATAGTGCATTTCAACATACACATCTTCTGCAGGTTTGCTTAATTCTGGATTTTGAAATGCAGAGCAGAGGGGAAGAGACATGAATTTGAGGGTGAAGAAGTCAGGTTGCTGAGGTATGGAGATAGATTAGTAGCCTCTGCAAGTTCCAACAACTTCAGCTGAGGTTAGAAAGGTGAAGAGGAGGACAGAGCCTGCGAGCCAACATGTTTGCACAGAGGTTAGATATGGCATGTTTGTGCAACCATCAACCAGGTGAAACAGTTAAAATCCCAAAACAACCCATTTGGATGTTTGTTTTGGGGGGTTTTTTATCCTCTTGGGTGTGAAAAATCCAGGCACACAAGTGGTCAGTGCAAGTAGGGTGTATCACAGTTTACCAGCTTATTTGAACAACTGTGTAATATAAATACAGCATGACTTTGAAGTTCACAATACACAATTGATTGCTGTTTTATTAAATTGGATGTCCATATTGTTTAGAAGTTACTGACTGTCTCCCCTCCAAACCATATTGCAATTTGAAATAAACTGAATCTGGAATTGTTGGGCCTGTTAAGTCATGTTGAAAACAAGCTGTATTTTATTCTTTCCTCTTTAGTTGTTCATGGTATCTCTGCCTTTGTGTCCAACTTTTGCCTCTTCCATTCTTCTCAACTACTTGGGCATTTGTTCTTTATTCTCTTTAATTGCTCTGAAAGCTCTGAGGAATAGAAACAACCTCTGTAAATCACACAAATAGCAGCAGCAAAACTAGAAACAAGGAGAAGGAAGAACACTATGGCAATTGTTTCAAAAAGTAGCTGAGTGTTCTTTATGCAGCACCAAAAGAGTACGTGACCTCACGTATTTACACAACAGGGAGAGACAGCATTTGATAAGAGGAAAGCCTCATTGTCCATCCATTGGAGATTTCCTCAGCCTTGTCTGGAGAGTGGGGTTCAGGTAGACTGAAACAATGAGGGAGCTCTAACTGCACGAGATTCTGTGGGGGGATGCAGGTGGAAAAGGTTTCCCATCACTTTTTAAAGAATGAAAAGCCTGCTATTTCCTCCTTGTTCCTCCATTTCTTCAGAAATTCATTGGAGAAAAAATGGCTTAGATAGCAAATATGTGCACTATTTCTTCCTCAAGCTTTTGCAGATTTGTTCCCTCTGGTAGCACTGGTTTATAAACTGAGCAAAAATACCAGTACTCCAGTTCCTTATTCCTAGTGACAAGAGGTTACCAAGCAGCTCATACTTCCATAGAAGTCTGCCTCATCAACTGGGATTGTGTAGCCAAGAGGCATTAACAGGTACTTCTGAAATAAAGCCTCTGACATGGCAAGAAGCTCTGCTGAGATTATACAGTCCAAGGCAATGGTATCTTTATATTTTTTCCCTTCAGCTCCTTTACCTCTACACTTGCTGTTTCATCCTTTATTCATGGTCCTTGGATATGTGGCATTTATTTTTGATCAAACCTGTAGCAATACTGTCTCATAACCATTTGAGCTCTTACATTTAAGGGAGAATGAGCAGACAGAGTATTGCTTTTGCACACAGGTCTACAGAGGTTTAATCAGTCTAGGATTCATTGGAGCTACCCTGGGAAATAAGGGTTTGCAGGTTCATGCATTAATATTGCGAGGCATTGGTCAAAAGCTCATTTAAGTCAAGGAGAAATTCCTCACTGAATTCAACTTGCTCCAGACAGTCATTTTTTCATAGAGCTGAACCCGAGGAAAAAGTACATTTGAAATCCATTCAGAACCAAATTTTCATTCAGTGACATTTATGACTATATTTTGTCCATTTCCTGTTGAGCATTTGATAGCTGGAGTTCACAAGTACAAGCATTGCAAAGATGACTTTTTTAAAAATAGAAGTGTGATTTTTTTTCCTCCTGAAATTTATTTTTGATTGCAGACTGATGATAAACCCTGTAATATGTTTTGCAGTTTCACTTACACAACAGCTATATAATGATTTTGTAAGTTATAGCAGTGACTATTTTGAACTGCAGTGGTTTCAATCAGTATACTTCATGAAGTATTAGCTGAGAAATTATTAACTGGAGAAATTAACTGAATTTGCAGGATATCACAGCAACAAAGGTAGTCTTAGGGCTTTAAAAAAAATTGCTGCATCAGATACAAGCCAGCACATTTTGTTAAAATGGAGAGAAACTATCCAGAATTTGCAGTTGAGGCTAAAGATCGGTCATGTTCTTGAAGTATAGGTTTATAATTTGTCACAGGAAAATAACTCCATAAAGCAAAACCACTAAGGTGTTTTAAGATGATCTATTATGTGGAGGTGTCTAGTACAGCCATTTTGGATTGGTTCATGATAGGAAACAGATGGTATATATGTTTATGTTTAACATTTAAGGAGGTATAGAAAGCAATTGGGAGGTGATGTATTTTGTTAATGGGCAAGTAAAGCCTCATATGTACAGTTAAAATAGAATGTAAAAAACAAGAAACATTTTTTCAGCACAAATGAGGCAATGCAACAACAGCTTAAGTAGATTTATTTGACTTGTTTCACTTTAAATAATTTTAATGAGAAATTCTCTAAATGTTTTTGAGCGGAGATAGAAAGTAATCTGGTAACCACATGTCTCGATGTATGCCAAGCTGTTCTTTAACAGCACTTTCTCTCAATACAATATAAATTTAGCTGGAATTAGCGTTGCTGAATATTAGTCCCTCAGTGCCTCACTTGCTAAACCTCCATATTCTTTTTATTGCCTCTGTGCATTTCAGAAGTAGAGTGTGTGGTCATTCAGGACAAAGGGAAATTATCTAATGGGGCTGGGGAAGGCAATGTATTGGTGAATTCTGTAGCAAACCGCTCACTAATAATTCAGGAAGGTTGCAGATCTACACTGAATACAGTAATATATTTTTCTTGTAATGTGCTGCCTTTTGGATTTGATACTGAATATATCAAAAATCTAGTTATGCATGCAAAGCTGTATTTTTCTGAGTTTTATGTACTTCACCTTACACATGCAGTAGTATGTTTTTTCATTTATAAGATTTATCTTTGAGCATGCACCAATATGACTAATGCTCATTTCCAAGCTCTGCTAGGCAAGTTACTCAGTCTTCTGGGGTTTACTTATTTGCTTTTGCTAAGTATGAAGAGGACATTGAGGGCAACTGGATTTTAGTAGATCCTCACAGTAATTAATTATTCATCAGCAGTAGAAATATTAGCAGCAGCAGTCAGACATGCAGAGGAGGCTGAGATCTTGCTGTTGTGAACCTACAGGGAGAGAGGCTCTTCCATCCAGGTTCTGCCTAATTAGGCCACAACACATTTGGAATTATCCACATCCAAAGAGAGAGAAAGTAGTTTTACAATCTGTTCTGGTGATTTCAGCATTTTTCCTTTTTCTGGTCAGACAGACAACCCTGGTGATATTATAATATCCATATTATAATTCCATTCAATCCCCCTGTCTGTCATAGATGGATTAATTCTGGATTCATTCTCACCAGGACGGGAACTCCCCATGCAGAACATGGGGTTTCAATGCATTTTAGTGGGCATTTTTAGGTGGGACCTTGTAATGTGCAGGTCTGTCTCACATAATTGGGTTATTTCTTATTCCATGATTTTTTTTCTACTTCTAACCAGTTCCTTCTGGCAATAACTTTGGTATGTTCTACCAATGATTTTTCTACAAATGATTTGGATCTACTGATATTCCTTCTTAATTTGAAAAAAAAAAAAATTGTTCAGAATCAGTCATTTATCCCATAGATAGAAAAGAGTAAATAAGAGACGTAATAATGTTATAGTATTAATGGGATTTGAGCCTTGCTAGGAAATAGATGCATTATTCATAAGGATTGATGGTCTTTAGTGTCCCAACAGCCCCTTGTGGGGCTTTGGAGGTATTAGACTGGTCACTGGAGAGAAGGTTGCTCTAATGCTCAATAAGCTAGACTAAAAATATCGCTAGAATTATAAAGCAAAAAAACTAATCAAATCCTAAATATAAACGCGACGATACAAATCCATCCCCTAGTTATCTCCAGAAACCACCCTGCCTCAAAGGCTTGTCAGTGACTTGTCCCCTGTTATCTTTGATCAGGCAGAAGAGCGAGGCACCGAACGCCACGGTGGGTCTGTCTAACGAGGCGCCGCAGGTGAAGCCCACAGCCGGTGCTTCGCGCTATCCCCGTGCCCCGGCCCCGCCAGCCAGGGAAAGGGCAGCCAGCACACAAAGGGATGCAGTGTTTGCACAGTGCCTCTCAAGTCCTCTGCAGCTTCTCCTAATTTCCATCCCCAAAGTCCAGACCGCAGATGCTTCACCAGGCAGAACCAGCCTGGATGACTGTAGGTAAAAATTATGTGGTAACACGCAACAAAGAAGCTGACTAAAGGAGAATTCTGCAATAAGGTTTCCAGCACTTACACAGATGGGATCTACCCAGACTCTGGTCTCTGTGCTCCGTGACAGGACATTATTTATCTTAATTATAATGGATAACTTTAAAACAAAGGGAAAAAAAAAAGAAAAAAAGAGTGTGCATTCTCTCATGTATTCAAGCAGATTAAGCATTACAGTTGGAATATTTGTCAGAGAAGCAAAAACTGCTATCCGCCAAACAAATACAGCCATGTAATTCAATATTAACAAATATCTTTTTCATTAGACATTAAGTATCTTGGAATAATGATGAGGTCAGACTCATGTGTTTGGCCAGGAGAGAGAAGAACATTCATAAAAGAAGAGCTGTGGGATACAGCTGCTTTTGGCAAAAGGGCAGCACCCAAAGTCTGCTCAAGTAGCTCAATGTAAAGTAGATTTAAGCCTCAATTCTTGTATGAGGTCTGTGCATACACCCTTCTGACCCTCACCTGCTGTCCCCTGAGACACCCCAAACCATACAGGCCTGCTTTGGAGCACCCCAAAGGACAGGGGCCATCTCTGATAAGGGATGTGACATCCCAGAAGGAAGATGTCCTCAGCCAAAATCTGGGGTGCACCAGGACCCTGAAGGTGATAAACTGGAGTGAGGAGAGTGGGTCAAGCTTCAGGAAGAATGTAGATCTTTGTGGTACTGGTGCTTGAAAGCACAAATTAGAGCATGGGTGCTGAGACAAAACCTTCAGCCTTCATCCAGCAGCACTTGGCTTTTGTCAGTGTTTGGTAAGAGGTACTCAGCTTTATGCCTGCCTCGATACCCCTTACCAGAAAAGGAAGCAAAATCCCCATACACTTTGCTATGTCCTTTAGACAGACCCATGACATGTAAGTTTGAGCTTACTCTTTAAGTTTAAAATTAAGTTCCTAATATGAAGTCATTAACAAAGAAAAAATAATGACAGAAAAAATAATTACATTATTAGGACCCCAAGAATTTAATATTTTTTATTAAAATGTATATACCTATGCACACACATGCATAAATAGAAACAGATTTTCTTGTCTAGGATTTTTATTTTCTATATAATATCACATTCCAATAGAACAGTGTCCTTAAAAAGTTATCTGTGGGACTGATAATAGTATTTCAGACTTAACCTTAGATGTAAGGTGAAACCAGCTGAAAACACTAAACAAAATCAAACAGTCTGGGCTAATGAAACAGATAAAAAAAAAACCCAAACAAAAAACAACAGCAAAAACCATTAAAGACAAAAAAGAAAGCAAATTTCAAGGTGGTTTATTTTTGTTTTCTTTTTTTATCTAACACTTTGTGGCAATATGAGTAAGTAAATATGTAAACATTTAAGTTGTTGACAGTTATTTTCAATGAATCATAGATCCATGTTTCCACAAGTTAGGGACAAGGTCTTTGAAAAATATAAATTACTAAGTGAAATGTTGCCTTAAATGCTTTTTTGTGATTTTGTTTGGTTTTTATAAATTTAAATTCTGTATTTTGGATCCAGCAGAATGCATTCAGAATACATTTGGATGATATTTTTTACAATAGAAGTTAGAAACTTCTGTTTTAAAAATGAAAGTTTTGAAACTAAAAAATAAAAAAGCAAGTTACTCAAGGTCATACAATGAAATGGTGTGAATTGCTCATGCTGAGTCAAGTGTGTGCAAATGAAATCATTTGCTAGAGTAGATTGGTAGTTTCCTTGATTTCATGGGCCAGAAGGGATGAGCCATGCCTTTCAGGCTGACAATGTCTGGGGAAAAAAGATGTTAAAGCAAAACCACCCCCAAAATCTGGCAACATGGTCCTTCTTCACCTGAAGTCCAGAGAAGCAGCTGAGTCTTAGAAGTGGCTCAGAAGTGCCATTAGATATTCCTCTGTGGGAAGTCCATGTGAGCCTTGCTCTGTACTGATTCTTTTTTCCTTTGTGCGGTTCAACCTCACATTTTTATCTCATTATTCTTAGCAGTGGTAAGTAACTATGACAGGAAGACAGAGTGGAAAATTAAGGCTTGTTAAGACTATTATACACCAAAAGGATCATGTCACAAACGAGATTTCAGTCTGCCCAGTTTGGGATATAATTAAGTTATCATGTTCAAGGTGGATGGGTTTGAGACAATAAAAGGGCAGTGGAGGTTGTTCAGTTTCAAAGAGGTGAATCTTTTTATGCTGAGGAGTTATGTGGATGTGATTTTTGGAGCAGTAAGGGCCACCAGCTCTCTCCCAGCTGTTGAACAGGGTCTTCTGCTGCTGGAAAGGGAGAGCAGCTCCAGGGATACCATCATCCTTCAGGATGATCTCCCTGCTAAGGAAATGCTATTTGATCGTGTCTCATTTCCGTGGGTATATCACCAGTGTGCATTCTCCTCTGGCTCTGCTCTATAGGAACCTCTCAAGAATAAGAAAAATAAACTTAGCACTTTTTGGAAGAGTGACATGAGATGAAAATTTCATTGTCATGGAATTCACTTCTGAGGAAAGTA
The DNA here is from genome assembly GCF_023055355.1 of Agelaius tricolor. Lineage (NCBI taxonomy): Eukaryota > Metazoa > Chordata > Aves > Passeriformes > Icteridae > Agelaius > Agelaius tricolor. Next base: position 9,873,263 of record NW_027269266.1, on the reverse strand, counting down.
TATTTAAGGTGGTGAATAATAAGCATATGCCAGTACTATGGACCCAGCAAGGAAGTGTCAACAAAACTGCAACAGGAAAACAGTTGCAGTTTTGTTGGCTTTTCTTGGTTTTGAGAGAATACAATGAGTCTAATGGTGCTGCTTTCTCATTTTTTTCCTATATTATCATCATGGAAGGCTGGGCAGGACTTAGCTGAATCACTGCTCAGAAGTCAGTCCAAAATGTGAGTGAGTCAAGCAGAGTATGGGCTACAGACTGACATGTGTGTTTCTTGTCAGTAGGGTTTGTCGTGCAGTTCTTGAGGGCATAATGGATGAGGGCTTTTCTGCCTGCAAGTAGCCACAATAATTATATGAATCATTCAGGGAAATTATATTGAAAGATATCATATCATAAAGCTGCAGAGTTTTCCACTGAAAACAGCAGCTTAGAAGAGCTTCAGAAGCGTGTTAACAAAGATGGTGCCTTGCTGGGATATCTATTGTTACACTCACACAAAGAGATCAAGCTGGCATGGGGGAGGGAGTGTTGGAGGAAGGAAAGAAAGAGAAGACAGATCATAAAGAGTGACAAATAATACTTTTAAACATTATACTCTTCATTTCCGAATTCAAGATTTAAATGCAAAGTATAAGTTTGGGGTTTTTTCCCCCTACTTATCTTTCTTCCTCCCTCCTCTTTCTTAACTCCTCAGAAAGAGTAGGACAAATCTGTCCTCAGGGTTTTCCCCTGTTATCTTTCACCTTTTTCAGTCTGCCACTTCTTCAAAAGGAAATGCTGTCTAGTTGTGATTTCAAGCTGTGCAACTAGTGAAATATTAGCCAAGACCTAAGTTCTTACTCTGGCAAAATAATTTTGCTTTCAATAAAATCTTGGAGCGAGGGAGTGGGAGGGGGGGTGGTGGTGGAGGAGCAGAGGGGAGCTGACAGGACACAGATACAACCAGCAATAACAATCAATTAACACAAATAATAAAAACATCAAACAGCCCCACTGTCTACATAGGAAAGTTCTTCCTCACCTCCCCTTTACCATGTAGGAGTATTATGGAAATGGGGGGGTCCTGTGGGATATGTAGGCAGAAGCACAGAAGTGTGGAAGGCAGCTCCATCCTCATCCTCAGGACAGGGGAGAATGGGACACTGGTGTCCCTGAAAACAACATTTATTGGTGGTCAGACTCCTGCAGGGGAGCAGTGGGCAGGAGAACAAGCCCTGGGCACAGGGCTGTGCTGCTGCAGCTGGGCAGGCTCACAGGCTGTCCCTTGGCAGCAGGGCTGCCTCCAGGAACCCTCAGCCCTGCTCCCCCTTCTCTTTGCCTGCATTTGCCCTCACACCATCTGCAGGGGATGTTTGCCACCCTGGCAAATGTACATGTGCCATTCCACATGAAATACATGATGTATTTCATCATCTGCATCACCATTGCTCCAGTGTTTCCACAGTGATCTTGGCACTCCCAGCTTCTTTACTGGGGATTCCTAATGACAGACTACAATAAGAAGGAATTGCACAAAAGTTGTATATTTGTCTTTAAGGCTTGAAAACAAAGAATATCAAACAGTCAGAGCTGCTTAGGAAGGAGGGAATTAAATTAGCCTACCTGTGCCCCACTGTGCTGAATCTGGTCCAGTTTTCTAGAAATGTTGATTCAGCAAAAGCAGGTGGCAAGGAATCTAACAGGAACAGCAGGAGCATCTAGATTTCAAAGTTTTCTCTTGTCACAAACAGTTTCCTTCAACTTACTAGGTTTGAAGTTGTTTGTACATACATTAAAGAATCCTTCTTCCCCCCTGCTCTTTTTGCAGAACAGGAAACCATGGTTCTTCTTAAAGCAGATATTTTGGGGAAAGAACTTTGTATAAAAATCTTGGTTTTTCATAAAAATCAGAAGCAGCATGTTTCCATTAAAAAAAAAAAGTCAAACTTATGTTTGATTTTTTTTAATGAAGGATTTCCTAACTATTTTGACTAAAAATATATTTTTTGTTTGTTTGCCTGTAAATGCAGAAAAGAATTAAAATCCCTGCTTTTAGAATACTTTCAATGGCAATAACTCACATTAAACTGAAGTGACCCAGATTTCTTTTTTGCATTGTTATGAGAAATAGCTGCATACAGAAACTTACATTTCTGGCAAGCAAAAATATTTTGTCATTCACAGCTCCTAGACCATTTGGCTAAAGCAGAGAAAGACATATCTGTTCTAAAATGAAGTTACAACTTCAATTTTAAATCTAACCATGATATAACCTATGTGAAGAATATGTCAGATGAGCATAAAACCAACTGTCTAAGGACATTAGCTCCTTAGAAATATCATGGACTCTTTCCTCTGATGTCAATTTAAATTTGGGGATGTCTGCATCAAAGTCAGTGGAGTCAGAACTGTGTAAAACTGACATGATAGCAGGATGTGCTCCTGCCTGTCTGTGTAACATCCACCATCTTCATCAATTCAAAGACTGAACTTGGGCCACACATAAAATAAACAGACATATTGTTTTCTGGGGAAGGCATAGCTGCCAAAGAATTGCTCTTGAAAAACATCTGTGGGCTTAGTTTTGATCTTAGTGTTAGTCCATCCAGATCCTCTGCACTGTATCATCACCACAGCAGTTTCAGAGCACATCTCACACACACAGAGACTGAGCTGTGTGCAAACACAAATTTGGGCTGTCTTTGAGGAGCAGGAGGTGCACACCTCAGAGCTCTGTGCTCACACCACCAGCCCTGCAGACTTAGGCTCACCCCCAGTGCCAGGCACCCTCCTGGGCAGTTCTTGGCAGAACTGGCCGCAGGGCATCATCCTCACCAGCTGAGGAAGGCAGCTGTGGTCTCTGCTTTGGGATTCTGCAGGGAGGTCCCAAGTCCTCCATATGTATATGGTCCAGGTAATATAGGATGTAATAATGTTCATAAACCGGGGTCTGGTTTCAACCAGTCACCTAAAACTACAACACACCACTTTGCAGATGTTCAGGTCCTTCCTTGTACTCACTCCTAACACATTTTCTTCAAAAATTGGACTCTTCAGTAGTTAATGCTATAAGGCCTATCTATCTGCCTGAATGTATATACTGAGCATTTTAAGCTCAGTAGCTCACCGTCATTGACTTTTACAAGAAAAGTAGATTTGAAATAAAAAGAAACATTAATATTGACTTAAACACCACAGAAAAACATTTGCTATTTGAGAATTCAGGTGGCTACTTTAGCCACCTCATATTAAATGAGTCACTATGTAGTACCTCAGTAGTTTCATAATATTTTATTTTTATTGGTGGGTCAAATGAGTCAGCTGACTATAGGTAGGATTTAAGACAATGGGTAATTAATGTATGGGTGAGTAAAAATACATACTGCATACCTTTCTGTCTCCACATGTTATTTTTTCCTTAATCTGATACCAGATTCATTTGATAAAAAATGACTCAGCTTTTGCTGATTTGGCCCTGCCACTGACAAACTCACCCTTAGGAAATTTCATTTTCTCCTCCCAGAAGTGTGCTTGCAATATACTGTCAATTTTAAAGGTTGAAATTTTCAACCTTTAAAGAGTAAAAGAATATGTTTTTAAATTCTTTTATAACTATTGTAAAAGAATATGTTTTTATTTACTTTGATAAGAATGTGAAAACAGGTAAATATCATCAGTAAAATTTCTCCATAATGCATGAAGAATCAGCTTTAAATTCTCATGCTTTTTCAGCCTTTGAGTGAAATTACTGCTTATTGTCCATTTCCACCAAAAGATGGAACAGCTAGGAAAGGAAAATCATTTTAAAAATCACATTTTGTTTGCCTTGTTTAAATCAGCACATCTCCAAACATGACAGTAACTACCTGCTGAAGATCTAATTCTCATTAAAAAAAACAAACAACAAGCAAAAATTAACACCTAACCAGACTTTATATATTTTATAGGTCAATTTATTTTATAGGTTAATTTTTTTTATAGGTTAATTTATTTTACAGACTTAATTCACACAATATTTGCAAGGCCTTTGGCCCTGCTTCAATTCATAGTATTATCCTACAACATTGTCTGATTCTGTGATACTGGACAGTCCCTTCCAGACTGGAGTTCTATTTTCAGCTAATATGAGCCAGGGTAACTCAGTAGATGCATCAATTTATGCTGCATTTGAATGTCAGTCTGTAGTCTGTTTGGAGTTATTGTTAAAATGAAGTGGAAGGAGGAAAAATGATGAAGTCTAAAAAGATTTGGAACATTTTTTCAGGTGGCCTTCTCCCTAGTGAAATCAGAGCTCTATCCATAATTTATGGGCAGAAGAAGACACCTAAAAATAGGGTTCAAAGAAGCCAGTGCTTTGTGTGAAGTATTAAACAGTAGGAAATGACAAAGAAATGTTCAGACTTCTGCTCTGCCATCAAAGGTTGTTAAACGAACACAGGGTTAGAGGAAAACACCTTTTCCCATTTTGGATTTGCAGCTACAAATGACTCTTGGAATTAGTTTCATCTGTCAACTTCATCTTTTCTTGCAAAGAGCAGAAATGATGCTCTCTTTTTGTATGTGTGAGATCCATGTTCATATATCTCTGAAATCCACTTTGGGGCAAGAAATTGCACCAATGTTTTCCACAGCTCAGAAAAACCATCACTCTCCTTGAAGAATTCTGGAATGGTGCAGAAATCCAGTATTCAACTAGAATTGCTCCATTTAATATAAATTAAGAAAATTCTAATTGAAAGAGAGATTGGAATTTTATCTCACTAGTCTGCTGAGTTATTTTCTCCATGCTTGTTTAACCCCAAAATCTCTATATCTGAAATCAGAAAAATATTAGATTTGAATTTAAGCCTCCCCTATCTTAAAAGTGTCCTTTAACCACCAGGCTGCTGAAATTAGGGAGGGATACTCATGAGATATTTTAGTTTTGTTTTAGAGTCCACATTCAGATTAGCATGTTAGCAGGGTCAGGAACTCAGGTGCATTTAATGGTTTGGTTTTGTCAGGATGTCAGGCTGGGAACTTCTGTGTAAGAGGTGCAGATCAATTTACAGACCATGCAGAAGTAGCCTAAACCATCTGAAGCCAGTGGTAATCCTTCCAAAAACTCCAGGAAGCTCTGTACATGGCTACCTACATGTCTGTCATTCTGGGATGAGGTGTGCTGCTGGTTTCTTCACTGTGACCACAAAACCCCACGTGCACTTATAACAGTAAAGAACCAGTAGCTTCTGCCTATGCATTTATATTTTTGTTAATTTAATTTTGTTACTGCAGGGGTTGATTGCTGACTTTGTATACTTGAAGATTTTTCTAATACAGTTTTGATTTCTAGGAATTCTGTTCTTGCCTTCTGTACTTGAGAGTGGGAAACAAAGGCAGTATTTCTTGAGCCATGTATTGTGTGCTCACAAGGACAAGTTCCTTCCCCTTCCTCCTGCTGCCTAAAAGACTCTCTGATAAAACCAGTGCATTTTATTTTCACATGACTTGTGGTGCTCTTAAGATCTAAGATGCTATCTGGGTAGGCATCAACATTTTACAAGAATCTTTTTTGCACCTCCAAATTCATAGTTCTCCATCAAAGATTTTAGCCCAAAGAGCAGTTAATAAAGCTGGATGACCTCTTGCTCTAGGATTTTTTAAGTCTCTTTCAGACTAAAATTAGATTTCCTCCTTTAGGAAGAGAAACAGACCAATGTGTGACCCTTGAACTGTCAATCATCTGGAAGTAAAGCAGGGAACTGATTTCTCTCAGAGAATGAAATGCTCCAAAATAATAATAATAATGTGGCTATACATATTTATAAGCTCATCATTATTAGTCTTTAGTATGATTGCTCCTATCTGATATTCAATGGTAATTTTGGCCCATGGATATATACTTTGCCTTAGTTCCATGACATACTTTAATTTCAGATAAATCATGCTTTAAATGAGTTAACCACTAATTAGCTGGCAAGTCTCAAATAATAGTCATCTATGGGTGTAGCATCCCACTCTTACACAGGAGGGAGCACCCAAGATTCACAGATGCCCATTATTGAAAAAGAATGGCAAAGGCTGGAAAGATCCAGAAATAAAAAAATTCTCACAGAATTTTATTAGCAAACTACACATTCAGCATGGAAATTAGTAAATGTTTGCCTCTATTCTCTAATAATAAAGAAAAAAGGAGAGAGGAAAGAAATAGGAAGTTACAGTGAGATCAGATAGGAGAGGAAAGGAGATCCCCAGGCCTGGGTCCAGCACTGATCCAGATAACAGGGCACCACCTGCACCTTTGCACAGATAAATTTTCCCCACCCTGAGATTAGGTTTCAGTTCTTCCTGCAAATGAGTGAGCTGTGCAGTCTGTTCTTCTGAACCTTTGTGGAAATGGTTTGAGGGGCTTTGAGGGTCTTTTGAGGGTATTGTTGGCACCCTCCTACTGGCATTGCCTGCTCCCCAGCCCCGTTCCTGAGCCCCTTCTGTCCTGTGGATCAGAACAGGAAAGTCAGCCCCACAAAGGTGCTGCCCCACCTCCATACAGGCCCTGTTCCAGCCACATCCTATTCCAACTCGCCCACTTGAGTGGCCACTGGTGTTTGAGGCATAGCCACATGTTAACTCCTTCCTGCCCAGACCCCCACAATGATAACTGAATGCTCTAATCGTGTTTGATAAGTGTCTATATGTTGCCCAGTAGTGTTTAACATTTCGATTCATAATCTGGGAGTAAATAAAAAGTCAGTACTGAGAAATAAATTAATGGATCAACATTGGGAAGAAAAGTAAATAATAATTAATTGACGAAGGGAGAATTCCCTCTCAGACACATGCATTTTAAAATAGCAAATTACACAACTACTTTCTAGGAATAAAGATGGTAGACCATATATTTAAAATAAGTATATTTAATATACCGTGGAAGTCATTTTGCAAGCAACAACAAGAATGCAGAATAATGGAATAATGTGCTAAAAAAGAAAAAGAAGAACAAAAAAGGAAAGAAATACTGAGAGGCTTCTAAAGGTTTATCCTTGGCTGATAAACAGGAATGAGGGGGAGAAGGGACATATTTTTTCCTTTTTTTGTAGTAAAACTTATTCTGTACAGTTATGGCAGCCATATGTTAAAATAGCAATAAATTCAAAAATTAGGAAGATGCAAAGATAGATGCCACACCTTTAGAAATACCACAATGATAGTCTGTTTAATTAAACAAAGTGCACACTGAAAGGAAGCTTGTTTACAGTACCTAAAAAAACCCCAAATCATTTCTCTCACAGCTGGCAGGTGAACAAGACAGAAGTAAAAACATAACCACTTGTTTTCCAGAGATCATTTTCCTCAGTGTTTTATGTTCATATTGTTAAAAGGCAGTTGTAGCCATTCCTGTATAGCAGAATGTGCCTCTAAGTCATGCATCACAGGACATGGGCAAATGATGAAAACTAAATAGCCTTTTAATTTAGAGGTGGGGGAAATGAAAGAGACCAGTAGTTAGAAGAGGGAATCAGACAAATTCAAATGAGAAGTAAGACATGCAGTTTTAAGAAAGAGGAAGATTAGCTGTTGGAGCAATTTGCCAAGGAAACCAGGGGGAACTTTGATGTCTGCAGATAAAGACTGGATCTCTTTTTGAAAGGGATGATTCTATGAAATAAAATTTTGACACTAAGACTGGAATAAATGGGTGAAATTTTATGGCAAATATTTGTTTCAGAGGTTAGAGCAGAGATCTTTGGCTTTAGATTCCACTTCTGAGAACCTCTGAATGTAGGAGAATGCAATTTCTCATTATTAATATAAAGGGAAAAAAGTGTGACTGGTTAAGCACCAGAACTGGCTGCCAGGAAATCACTGAATCTCCACCCGTAGACTTTCAAAACTCAGATGGAAAATGCCCTGGACTAGATGACTTCTAGAGGTCCAGTCTAGTATGAACTTTTCTACAGTGCTGCAGTTTTCCTGATGTGCAAGGTACTGGTAACATTCGATGCTACTTGCATTTATAAAAATTAAAAAGCCTACAGATGGACTTCAATTTCTAGAGATGCCCTGTTGTTATCTGACTGAACAATGGATAGTCAGTACAACTTTCTCCCTGGGTGTCATCAAAGACAAAATTGCACATCTAGAAGACTTTTGATAGTTGTGGTAAGGAACCCATAGATAGATAGATAGATAGATTTATTGCATTGATGAGTGTATTGTTTGCAAATACATTTTGCTTGGAAACGTTGGAGAAACCAAATGAAATAACTGGTTATCCAATCTAGATGTTGCTTTACTCAGGTTCATTTTATAAATATGGGTTTTGCTCATGCTCCTCCATGCATTCATATTTGGATGCTGGTTTGGGAACATGGCACTACCAACTCTAAGGTGTGCAGAAAGGATGTCCTTAATTAGGACAGCATGGCTCATTAAAGTTCATTTCAAACCCTGTTGTGTTTGAAAACTGTGTTCTATGGACACAGCAGAGATTGTATTGCAGAGAGGAGCAGCAGAGCTTCCCCTTCCAGCTCCTGCTCCCGCAGGTGCCTGGCAGGAGGGCCCTGGCTGTGCTCCTCTTCATCACCAGCCTCTGCCCACAAAGCTCCAACATTTCACCTCCAGCTCAGCTGCTGTGCCATTTGCTGTTCTACTACCCTCATGTGTCAAAAGAAATTTTAGATTAATGTTTTTCTCCATGAAGTGCTATAGTGAAATAATTTCATTGCTTCTATTCTCAAATTAGTGAGTAAAACAAAAATGTGCCAAGTGGAGTCAAATTTTTTCTCACAGAAGCAAAGCAATGGTGATCTTGTCTATCTGCAGGCAGAGCAGCTAATTGGGCAGGGAGGTGCTGTGATTTAGCATCTATGTCCTTAGATTTTTATCCAGTGTAAAGTGACGTGATTGTATTGATCTCAGTGCTGATTTACTCTATTTGAGAATATTACCATTTATTTTTAACTCGCCTAAATTCCCTATCTACTCTAGCATTGCTGATGCAAAAAGAATTAAAATACTCCAGATCAATCTAGTCTCCCAAAGTAACAATGAAACATTTATAACTGCACCAGGAAAGGTGCACAGAAGCCCTTTTATTCTATCCTGCTCTTAAAAGATGCGTGAAATTACTGAAGCATGTTCTAAATTTTATCAATCATGACATATTTTATGCTGGCATAGTATATTCAACAAGTGCATTAGGAGAGTGCTTAGCACTTTGTAATTACACCCATATTTCATTTTAAGATAATTTCATGCTATTCTTTCAAAACACATCAAATGTTGAGCTGTAGTCTTGAAACAATAGGATGTAATATTAAAAATTCAGATCTAAAATTCTTGACTACCTCTCTAATGGATATAACTAAAATACAGTGTGAAACTCTCATTCAAAAAAACTGTAGGCAAAGAGATTCTATTGATTTAAGTCACTGTTAATTTAATGAGATTCCATTCTGCTTTTTTTTCCCACTCTCAATGAAAAGTCAGGTTTTCAGTATTAGTTCTCTCAGTAAAAATATATATTATACTAACACTCCTGATACATGGAATTTAACATAATTAAACAATTATTTATGACACGTAGTTTTTGCACCTGTGAGGAAATTTCTGGTTGGGCACCAATAGTGTGGAAAGGTGGTTACTCTTTTTTAGAAAAAAAGAAAAAAAGAGACCATTTCATCTGTGGATATGCGTTTTCTATATTTAGTTGTGCTTCATGCAGAGTCTGAGGAGCAACTACTCAGTGCAGATTTATCCATATCAATTTCAGTGGGAATGCCACAAGTAAAGATGTTGTAAAATCAGGACTTCAGCAAGAAAACAGCAAGTCTCGGTCCTAATAGGACAGAAGTTTTGAATAGAGAGAGATTGGAGCCAATTAACGCAATGACAAGTCAAGGAGAGCCATGGGAATTGTGCGCAGGAAGAATTGCTGGGCTGGATTCTAAACAGCAAAGGGAGAGGTTCTGATCTCACCAAAGCAAGGGCCTGCTCTCCATGCAAGCCTGGGGCCGGCGGTGCAGAGGGGTGCAGCAGTGCCCGTGTGATCCAAGGCTGAGCTGCCGCGCTCGGGGCTGCAGGCAGGCAGGCAGGCAGCCTGTGCACAGCTGAGCTGCAATTGGGCTGCAGAGCAATTCCCTGGCACTGCAAAGCACACACAAAGAGGCGTGAGCCTTTCACCACCTCAGCATTTCAGACCATATGTAAGGAGGCATTGCAATTAGGATAGACGTTCTCTGCCAGCGGAGAGACGCTGTAGATTTATTAATAATCCCGCTTCACTTTTGTGAGGAAAATATAAGTTCTGTTAGCAAAGGATGAGCCTCTCTCTAGCTGGGGAGAGAGGCAGACGTGAGCTGGGAATCCTGCCACCAGACATTGCCTCCACATTCCGTCTGTGCTATTTGTTGTGCCATGTGATAGCTCTCAGAATTAGCTTTTTGCACACTACTGTACAACCGAGGAGCACTTGAGCTGCAGGAATAAAGTTGGGTAGCTCAGGAGAAAAGTTTGTGCTGCTACTGGCTCAGCACAAGCTGTGGGGAATTGTACACGGGCTCTATAGGGCAGGACAGGAAACAGGCACTGCAAAAATCCCACCAGAGGTGGCCAGACATGGAGCCTTGCAATGGGGCAGGAGGAGAGACAATCATGATCCAGCAGGTTTCACAGTTGGATTAATAAATTGCATTTAAAGGATGCAATTTGAGAAATTAACAATACAGACTGGCCCAGGATTTGTTGTGTATGTACAAAGCATACAGCTCTGACATGGAGTTCTGCTGTTTGAAACAGCATGATCGGCACCTGATGAACTGACTTACAAACAATTTTTTTGCTTTAATTAAGATGAATACTGCAGACCTCAAAGGATTGATGCATATTCATGGAATATATATAGCTCAGGCCATTCACCTGAACAGAGATTACAGCCCTCAGGTTACACGAGGCTCTAATGAAGTTTGTGTTGCATGTAATATATCACCAGTCATGGAATGTACTGTGATTTTTGTTGGGTTCCTTTTCAATCAAGGTTCTCAGTAGGTTTTCTCCATGACTCATTTTCACATTCTCATGCAATGCAACAAAGAGTTGCTTAAACCACTGTGGTTATCCCGGGCTGGGAAAATTCACAGGTGAGTATGTCATGATGTTTGGCATGAACAGTAACTAGACAGTTCCTTTATTTAGTGTAATTAATCCTGCCTGCAAGTAGTGGCATTTTCCACAGCCTGTACCATTAAGTGGAAGCCTAGTTTTGAAAATTGATGCTAGTTCCTCAGTTGCATTCTTGGTTAAGGTTGGGTGTGTAATATCCCACAAGGTCATTTAAGGGAAGGAAATACCTCATGTTTCCCAACATCGTCAGTCCAGTCATGACCTGATTTTGCAATCTTACTCATATTAAGCAATTCCCTTGCATGTCATAGGATTACTTGCAGTAGCTCAGGCTACTTGCTTTGAAGGATGATGACCTTGAATCTAAATTATGTGCTCCCTAATATCCTTCACTGTAGGAGAGGAAACAATCTCTCATACAGAATTAGAAGAGGAAGATGATCTTGAAACAGCACATGCAAATAACCTCCTACCACTTGTTTAATCGAGTAAGAGGTCAGCTCCCATGAAAAATTTACATCCACAATGTATCATTACCATTATATAATATCTACCAAAAATATTTACTGCAGTGGAAGTGTAGAACACGGGGTTAATAACCATTGCAAATGTTCTTTGCTGAATGCCAAGCCGGCCCAAAATAAAGCACTCACTGTGCATTAAACAACAGCATCTAATGGTGGCAACCAAAGGGTCAGACAACATTATTGCTTCAAGTTCTTACTCTGTGAATGCATTTTTGGCCTTGAATCCCTCTTTACAGTATAAATTGCCAGCTTAAAGAGTATTTTTAAAAGCAGTCCTTTGAACAGCAGTGGGAAGAGCATTTAAGCGGCTCCAAGGTCCCCAGAGACACAGAACTGTAGAAGCTGTCAGGGGAATGTACTAATAACCCCCAGATATGTACTATGATTGCCATTCTCCTTCCTCCAGTTTTAAATTTTCCCATCTTAGGCCATAAATGCATAGGTCAAGTACACCTTGGTCACAGAGATCAAATATGTTCTCTGCAGCTTTACCTTCGAGGGGGTTTTCATTTTTTCATTTCAGACTTTTTTTCTGAGGTTGAAATGAAACCTTGCTTTTTATTTTGTGAATTCTTTTAATAGAAATCTTTTTTCTAGGAATCCTTGGAGAGGGTTATTGTATCTTCCTGCTAGTCCTTGGGTCAAATTTTCTCTTGTTGTAGTGATTTAAATGGAGCTTTGCCAGCTTACAGCAATAGAGGATATATTCCCGTGAGTTTCACATCATGAAATTTTATTGCTGATGTTGGTTCCTGGGGTTGCCACATACCTGAAGAACTCTGGGCAGAAAACCAAGAACTCCATATGATATTAGTTCTGTTTGCTGCACATGAAACTTTGCTGATTTCAGATATCCTCAGGTTTATATTGTCTATAAAGTGAACACTATCATCAGAGTGTCTCATATTACAAAGGCAAAGAAAAAAGGCTTGCTGTAATATTTTCTTGCAGGCAAATAAGGGTAGGTTCTCTCTGAAACATCTGATGAATTTAACAAGGCCCAATGCAACAGAGCCAGATCTCTCTAATCCCCTTTCACCTCTAATATTTTCCTCCACAGGCTGTTGTAGGTCATTATTCCTACACTGACTATACTAAAATATTGGTTGTTTATAGTAAAGCTTTTTGCAGTAGACTGTACAAACAGAAAATAATTTTGATCAGCCTTATTGAAAATATTTTAGATTTGGTAGTCATAGGAATATCTTTTTGTCTATGATTATGAATGAAATAAATTGCATTAAATTATTAAATTGACTCTTCTATTAAAGCACAAGAAAAATCATGTAGTTTCAGTTAATGAAGTAACAAGACCAGTTAACCTTGTAATGAATTAATGAGTTGTGTTGGAAAGGTTTGTAGAGCAGATAACGAGGAAGTTGAAGCAGGGAGTGTGCTTGAAAGACAGCTGTGAAGCTGTTTTGTAGGGCATTTGACAAGTTAATATTTGACAGCATTGCCTGTAAGGACACTGTAGAATATGCATGATGTAAGTCTTTAGTCATCCAATAAGTGTTAAATGTTGTGTAAGGTGGGCACCCAGTCAAGGCTTCCAAATGTGGGTATGAATGAGATACTTTGTGGGTAAGGAAACCAACATATTTAAGAACGTGGAGGAGAACAATCTGGCCCTGAAAAGAACACTCTGATAGCTCTCCTTCATTTGCTCCTGCTAAGTCAAAGTAACTTTTGGTAACAAGCTGTTAAGATTTACTTCTTATAGTACTTGTGCATATGTTCAGAACTGGAGTGAAAAATTACAGTTTATTGGTTTTAATGGGAAAGAAAACAGTATTTCCTACACTAGCTTTAATGCAGATTTTTAGGAGCATAAACCTAATTAAAGATCACAGAATCATAGAATATTCTGAGTTGTAAAGGACCCACAAGGATCATCAAGTGCAACTCTTAAGTAAATGAGAGACTGAACCCCAGCCTTGGTATTATTATCACCATGCTCCAACTGAGCTAATCCGTGTTAAGGTAAGCAGTCATTATCTCATTTGACCCAAGTTTATATCAGACCAAAGACACCAGTCATTAAAGTCCCTAAATCCTTTACTGCATCACACATATCCCAGTTCCAAGGAGTTATGATTGTCCCTTCTCACAATGGGGATAATCTGCTTTTTAATTTGCTGTCCCACCCATTTTATATATCCTCTCAGTGCACCCTCCACATGGAGAAGGGTATTTAATCCTCAGCCCTGTTTATCCTCTCCTTTTGAGTAAACTCACACTAATTCTTTGACTACTAGCAGTCTAAGCTCAACTTGGGTAGCAGCAATCCTTCAATAGAAAGCTCATCTGGCTATCCCTACCATATAGGAAAATCCATAATTAAGGTTATCTCCCCATACGCATCAGACACCTGAAAACCCCCACATCTCCTGCACGTTCCTTGGCAGCCTTTAAAGAGATCACAATTCCTTTTTCTCCCTTTTGAACATCTTTGTTAGCTGTAGAAAGGAACTATTGAGAATTGCTCAAGAGATGCTTTTTCCCTTTCAGCTGTGTCTAGTGGAACCTTGGTCCCAGCCATGGCTCCCCAGAGGGATGATATTCAAACTCAGGAGAGATCAAATGCTGTAGGAATGAGGCTTTAGTTTTTGTTTGTTTGGTTTTTTTTAATCTCTTTATTTTTCTTTTTTTTTTTTTTTCTTTTCATGCTTTAATTTCTTTGGGTGATTTTGCAGAGGAGTTTTGGTTGGTTGGTTGGTTGGTTTGGTTTGGTTTTGCTTTTGCTTTTTTCCTTAAGTTTCTGTGTTTCCCCTTCCTGGGCTCTAAAGCTAAAGAAAAGGAATCAAGCCTAACCCTCACATGGTGTGATGCTGTGACACAGGGAACATCTGCATGCCCAGCCCTCTAGAGAAAATGACCAGGCTTTTTATTTATAGACAGCACAGTTTCTGGGAATTTCAGTCAAGAAGGAGGATGCTGCATTCCTATGCACTGCATAGTTTGGAGGAAGGGGAGAGGAAATCAGTCATTTCCCCTATTTGGATCTAAGCAATCCACAAGTTTTTCCATTAGTGAGTATGTGCACATTAGGGTCCTGAGCAGTATTGTAACACTGAAGGATGTTGCATCAGATGTGGAATTTCCAGCTTGGCTTGGCTTCTGCTGGCAGTTTCCTGATTTTTTTTTTAATGAATTATTAATTGTTGTTTTATATTAATTGTTGTTTTCTCCTAAACTTGAAGTTTTAGAAGGTTGACATGCAGTCACAAAGCCATATTCTGTTTTACTTTATTCTGACTCTGTGCTTGATTTGGGGTTTTGCCCTTTGCTTGATTTGTGTGGACATTGGATTTTTGCATTGAGAGGAACTGCATTGTCTGCTCTATGGTGACTGATAGGATGATTCAAGGAATTTAGGCTGTTGCAGAGGGAACTTGAGAGTTAGGGTGTCATTGCCCTTCTTTCCCTTTGTTCCCCTCCTTGAGTGTTTTGCTTTAAGGAAAGGAAGCAGATACACTTTTGTTTGAGGTGTTTCTACCACTCTCTTGAGATTAAGAGTACATTAACCACATATTTATCTTCCTGTCCTCAAGCTTTTACAAGGAACTCCTCAAAGTGTTTATGTAAGAATCTGATGATATTCTTAGGAAAAGAGCTTCAAGGAGAAGACCTGGTTTGTGAATACACTTGTTGCAGACCGGAACCCTTTTTTCCTTTGTGCAATTGAAGACCATTAAATTATTTCACAATGAGTAATGTGTGGTACAAGTTTTAGAGCCATATAACTGGTTATTTATTTATTCTTATGCAGAAACAGTATATGCAGGGTGCAGAATGCTATCACCACAGCAATAGGCAAGCATTATTCAAAATTTTTATAGTGTTTGAATCAGAATTCACATCACTATTTCTAAGAGAGAAAATAAGTCACAGAGAGAAGATCACACAGCTTGTTCATAGACACCCAGCAAATGTCCCTTTGATATAGTGAGTGAACCCAGTTTTCTCTAATCCTTATTCAGGATTTCCCTTAGCTCAAGTGTAAATGAATACACATGAATCTATGCTGTGGAGAATAAGACCCCCACTGTAGACAGAACTGGATGCCTATATTAAAACACATAACCTTCTTTGTTTCTTTCTTTCTTCCCTCCTCTCCTTCTTTCCTCCTTCTTTTCTTTTTTCTTTTTTCTTTTTTCTTTTTTCTTTTTTCTTTTTTTTCTTTTCTCTTCTCTTTTCTTTCTGCTGTGCACATGGTGCACATATGAATTCTGTCTTAGTTTTTTTTTTTTTTCCTGCAGAACTGCTTATACCCTGTGGTTACTTCAGTGATAAGGTTCAGCTGGTATGACATATGACTTTCCTGCTTCCTTTCTTTGCTATCATATTCCTCTCATAAGTTACTATTCATTTTAAATAAGATTGGGAATGAGGCAAAGGAACTGTGTTTCAGCTGTGACAATGCAAGGAGTGGATGGCTTCTACATATTTTTTTGTTGTTTCTGGGTTCAGATTTTTCTCTCTTGAGTACCAAACTTTTAAAAATTGGACATGAAAGTCTGAGATATTATTTACAAACTTTCTTCATGGTTATTGGAGAAAAATGAGTTTCAGTAGGGGTATTTACTTGCCCTGTCTTGGGGGCCTACTTTTATCCTCTGTGTGTGAAGGGAACTGAGAGCTGGGCTGGACACAAGTATGTGAGAAAGTTAGCAAATTCACAATAGGTCAATCCACTTCTGCATTTTTTCATTCCTCCCACTAAAATCCCACCCTTGCCCAAAGCATAGTTTTGTTTCTCTTGAGCTGGAAATTCAGGGAGTGGGAAAGAGGGAGAGGCTCACTTCAATGTCAGACCTAAACAGGGTTTGTGTGTGTTAAAGGTGATGGCAGGAGCCTGCAGTTTTGCTTTTCAGTCCTTGCACAGTCGACAGGTTGCTTTCTGCTTCCTTGTTGCAGTCTTTTGCTTCTCAGCACATCCTACCATTTTATCATAAGGGAAATGTGACTGAAAATGCCAGCTCAAAAATATCATGCACAAAAATCTGCTGCCTCTTTGTGTCTGTTCTGTCTGTGACATCTCACTCGTTGCCCTTGTAGCTCACTGCTGGTTTTTTTTTGGAGTCATGCTAACTGAATTTACATGCTGCAGTGTTTCCAAGACCACTGCTGTCCTTCACCTACCCTGGTGGCACCACTTAGAGCAGGAGGAAATGGAAATGTTACAGCTGTCATAGCTGCCCTTGCTGCCTGGTCTTTGGAAAGGGAACTGCATTAGACATTAATTATTCTTATTTCCTCTCCTTATTCTATCCTTCCTTCTCTCTCCTGCTGACTTTTCTAAATGTTAGGGAACCCTGATTTCAGTCCATCCCTCACCTCTACCTGTCCCTGGCTAGAAAAGTACAAAGAAAAGACACAGATGTTTTGTGTAGCAAGAGACCAAGGATTATATCATAGAATCATGGAATGTCCTGACTTGGAAAGGGTCCACAAATATCACTGAAGTTGAGTTCCTGACACAGACTCTGTCCCTTTGTTGCTATGCTGCCTGGGGAGCTCAAGGGGCCTGGAAGGGTTCAGCAATGCCCTCACTGCAGAGTGCAAACATACACTACTGAATGCCCTTACACTCCCTATGTGCTGCACTCCTTGAAATTTAGCACATAGAATTATTATTTATTTCACACTTTTTACAAACTAGAGGTCAGGACTATGTCAAACCTTGTAATCCTTTTAAGGACAGATACAAACTCGGTAGCATGGTTCAGAAATAGCATTTTCTGGCTCTGCTGCTGTTTTAGTGATGACCCCTAAAGCTGTTCTCTGGACAGATTAGAAAGGCCTGGAATTAGACACAGGCACAGAAGTGTCTGACCAGCAGAGCACATAGAGCACTGCCATTGCTCAGGGCACTTGAGCTCCTTAAATTAATCCAAACCTCTTCCTCCTCTCTTGTTGGCAGGGAAGCTGAATGGCAACTGGGTGTGCAGATCTGTGTATCACCCAGCTGAGCCTGGACATGGCCAGGCAGTGAGAGTGTTCCTCACCTATTCCTGGGTATGAACCTGCAACAGCAGCTCCCTGATAAGAGCCACTGAAGCAGAAGAACCCATTAGTACCAATATGGAGATTGAGCAGCCTATTAAAGGCCCTGTTTAATATGCCAAAGCTGACAGGGGCCTGGATTTGATGACCTACAGAGAGATTCTTTTTTCTTTTAAGACTCAGTGAATGATAAAGTCTTTGCATAAATTTACAGAGAGCTTTTTATAGTGAAGGGGGGAAAGGAGCGTGAAAGTGCAGACTGTAAAATGTTGTCAGGGATAAGTTGCCACTGATGTGGAAGGGAAAAGCTGGTAGCAACCCAAAGAGTTTAAAAAACAAGGCAAGTGGGAAGGTGTCTGATCCATTGAACTTGCTCTCTACTTTATGAATACTCAGTGCTTTCCTCTCCCCACCTCCTTTCCTTTACTCACAGGACTTGCATGGTAGACAGTGGGTAGAATGTAACCACATATCACTTGTCTCTTGACCACTGATTCCCCAGTTTCTCTCATCTGGCTTTCCATGCCTACTAGAGAAAAGTCAAAGTGTAGGCAAGGGCAAAGTAAACAATAATGCACTGTGAGGGAGGTGTGTTCAGTGACCTGAGCACAGTGACTGGCTCAGGGTTAGTCATGCCCTCTCAGGAGGAAGAATTCAGTTTCTCTGGACAGGTCAGTGAAAATGTCTGCTCTCTTCCTACTGAGAATGAGAAAGTGAAATGGTTGAGAAAAGGAACACAGTGAGGAAAAGATGTCCTTATACAAATCAGTGATATCATCATTTTAAATATTGCATACAGGCTTGGCCTACTTATCTCAGAAACAAAAGGGCCCAAAGAGAATGCACAGTAAAAGGCCAAAATGCTGGTGCTTCATGTTCATCTGGTGTCTGGAAACCTCCCAATGCAGAATTCTTCAAGAAATTGAAATGAGGAACAGAAACTACCTCCTGGAGGTGTTTCCCCTCCATTCCTCAGGCTGGCCAAAAAACCAATTAAAGCTGGTCTCTAAAGCACAATCCAGCACTCCCTGAATAGGTGGTGAAAATGCATTGACTGCTTCACACACTGTCCATGCACACATCTCTATATTCTCTCCAAGCTCTTTGGAGCAAAGGACTCAATGACCTTGACAGCATCCCCATCACCTCTAGTGCCTATTTCCACCATGAGGACAAGCAGGACAGAGACAGAGCTGAATACAGAGGGCTGGGGAAGCCTCTGCTGAGTTGTAGGTGATGGCACAGCCCAAGGTCAATTCATTCTCCATGGCTCCTCTCCTTGGCAGGATTACAGAAAAAGTGGCAGCTGCTGGGGTGCAAATATGTACCCTCTGCACTGAGATGTTGGTACCTGGTGGTTAAATTGCTTTTGTCACAAAGCTCTTACAAGTTACCAGGACTAAGGATCCTCAGGGTCCTAGTACCCGTGCAGTGGATCCTCACTGAGACTTTCTGCAAATGTGGATTTTTTCCCTAATGCAAAATTGTTTCCATAATGAAGAATAGTAGGGTTCAAAACGAAATATCCCCTTCCTGAATAGAAATAGATTTTTGTGATCATTTTTATTATTATATTAGGAAGAGAAAAATGATAAAGCCTTTAGTAAAGGTCCCAGTGTGCCTGTAGCTGGTGAACTGGGAAAAGGGAGGGAGCACCTCTCACAGCTGCTTTTGCTCTATGAGCTTGGGGGTGTCCTTTGTGCCAGGTGGCAACACACCAGCGGAGAATGAGTGAAGGTGGGAGCATATTTATTTCCTTAAATCCTGGCATCTGTCCCTGCATCCTTCCCTCTGCCGAGGGAGTAGTCATGGAAACAGCCAAGGACAGCCCTACTCCAACAGCAAAGGTTTGGTCCCTTCTGTGGGGCAAGGAGAGACACTGAGAAGGAAAAAACGCTCTCAGAGGTGACAGGGTCATCCTCAAATACATTTAGCAAGTGTCATCAAACCTTTAATTTCAGACAGAGCTGAAAGGGACAGAAGAATCCTAGGTTTAGTGCCTCCTCTAAAGGACACCTGAAGCAATTTTGCTGGTTTTGCTTTATGTGAGAAAATGTTCAAAAGAGCTGTTGCAATCTATCATGTCAATAACTCCCAGACAAAAGGTGCCTAATAAAATTGACACAACAGACTATAATGGCTGTGTGGGAACCTTTATATTTATTATTATACCAGTGACCCATAGACTATGGAAATGCTTATTTCTTTCCACAGAAATCTTTACTATTCTGTTAAGTACCATGAAAAGGAGATGAAATGAGGAGAGAGAAGCCATATTCAGCATGCTAAGAAATAAAAGGCATTTGAACCACTTTCTATTCAGTCCTGGTTCACATTCTTAATAGGAGCAATTAAAGAAACATGCCAAAGTGTCTGAGCATATATACCTGGCACAAATAACAGTGCTTTCTGTGTTACATCTTCAACATGAGGCAAAAGATGGGAGTGAAGTACAGATCTTTGACCTTGACTTTGCTAATATAAACACACAGCACAGTGTTCACACGGTATATTTTGAAAAAATCTTTGGACTGTTCTCCCCAGGGAGAGCAGAAGGAATAGAAAGACCTACAGATGACAGATGCTAATCATGTCACACTTGTGTGCACCTTCCGGATACTATGGTGATGAGGCTGTTTAAGTCTCCAGATAGAAAGAGACATGGACATTTGTGCTGAATAGCCTGACTTTTTGCAATTTAAAGATGACCCTTCACATATTTTTCCTATAGGTTTGCTCTGTTAATATTTATACAGGGAGGTATTAATAAACAGTAACCTTTCATAAGTAAGTACTCAGCAAGTAAACCCACTGTCATTTATCAGTGGGAAGGGAAGGTATAATAGATTTCAGCATTTTGAAGTCTATGCACACAAAGTTTAATTTACCAGTTTTCCCAAGGGCCAGCGGCATGGATTTATAGCTCATTGCAATGAGGTTCTTGACTGTAAAACAGCTGGTTATACAAGCAAAATGATGTATAAATGATACAAATATAAATAAATATTACAGAATAAACATAGTGATTAGAGCTGAATAAAAGGCAAGCTAACTTTAATTCTGGCTACAGCAGCCTGGAGTAAATATACTGGAGACTGTTAGGGCAGCTGAATTGCTGTGTTCAGTGCTGTAGCAGAATCATTACAATATTCATGCAGGTGGGCAAATATGAAAAATCAACAGCACTGAGTGAAGAAAACCTCTATCACCTTTTTGCTTAGGGTGGCTTTTTTGAGACAGTCCAAGCGTAAATCACCTGTGTGCCTGACTGGCACAGAATCCATCAGGGCCCCTGCAGGAAGGTGACTTGTCAGCCCAATGACACCTGCCTGGCAGCAACAAACCTGGAGCACATCTAGAGTTCCATCCCTGTCACCCTGCGTGTCCTGAAAGGAGCTGAATCAGAGTGTGAACTCAAGGCCACATTCAGATTAGAAGAAAGGTGTAATTGATAAATAAGAAGTAGATATTTCCTTCAAGCAGAGTGCCCTAGCATTGTAGAAACATTTGATTAAAGAGAGACCACATCTCTATTTGAAACTTTTAGCCATGTTGGAGTTTATACCAACCTGTTTTGTGAAAATGGTCCAGCAATCACAATAGTAGGAGGTCAGTCCCTTCCCACTCCCATTCCCATCACCAGCCTGCTCCATATCCACATGGAGCACTCACCATCCTGGTACTACCTACTGTGCTGCACATATTGATGTTGACTCATAATTGCAGGAGACTGTAATTAAGGTGGCTGTCTAATCTTCCAGAAAGCTAAACTGTAAAACCAAGGAGTGAAATGAGCAGCTGAAAGTCCCAGGCCACATCTAAGAAAGGTTTGAAATTAGAAACTGGATTGGAAGCATGTGCTTTGAAGCCTTGTAACCACAACCATTTTGGCTTCCTCCTAGCCCTGACTTTTTTTTGCAAAAGGAAGGAAATGCTGTTCTACCTCACAGGGTAGGTCACACAGAGTGTGGTTTTAAAGGCCTCACATACTAAGTGAGGGAAAAAAAAGCCCAACAAAACAAAAAGTGATAAATGTGATGAATGTAAGCAAGCTAAACTTTTTTGATTAATGTGTATTAGAGTGGAGCAGATTATGTTTAGATTTTCTACCTAAATTTCATCTCTAAATAGTTCTTTAACAAGTATAAAAAATTAATTTTTAGCTAATCTATAAATGGGAGTACGTTGCAGGGGTTTTCTTTTGCTGAATCAGGCCAGGGATTTTTGTTTTTCTTTACTGCATGGGAGTGTCCAGTACTCTTTATTTCTTCACTAATTGACATAAAGAATCCTGGCTCACTGGTGAGGCCCCAGATGACTGGAAGCTGGCCAATGTGATGCCCATTCACAAGAAGGGTGGGAAGGAGGGTCCTGGTAATTATAGGCCAGTCAGCCTGACCTCAGTACCTGGCAAGGTTATGGAGCAGTTTATATTGAGTGTCATCATGCAGCACCTACAGGATGGCCAGGGTATCAGACCCAGCTGAAACATCACCAGTGAGCCAGAACACATCAAAAACTTTAGGAGGGTGTCCTGGTTTAGGGCAAATTTGGGAGAAAACCTCCAAAGGGGTTCCACTAGAAAGTAAATTCAAGCGCCCACTTCCCCACCCAGTTCAGGGAAGGGAAATATTTCCTTGGAGAAAAGTGGAAAAAACCTGTTTATTTAAACAGGCAAAGCATTCCCCAGCACAAAAAATGAGCGGTATTAAACAATAAAACCTCTTGCCAATCTGAAGAGATGACAAACTCAGAAAGTCCTTTTAGTGGGCTGTAGCTGGGCTCACCCAGTCTCTCATCAGTCCCTCTGGTGCTGGAAATGCCACGGCCCAGGCCCGGCCTGGTGGGCCACAGGCGTGAGCTCCTGGTGCTCTTCTGGGTTTTTAGTCCAGAGCAGATTTAAACAGTTCCAAGAAAAAATAAAAAAACCCCACAGTTCAGGGAACTTTTCTGCCTCAGCTAGCTAAAAACTAACTAAAAGCAAAGGAGCGCTCTGTCCCGCTGTTTGTCCATCCACAGACCACCCAGTCCAGGAGAGGATGCAGGGGACCAAATGCAGTTTCTGATAACAGACTCTGCACTTTTTCTCTCCCCCCCTTTGCTCTCAGAACCAGTCTTAAAGGTGCAAAACTTAGTATCCAGCATACACAGAACAGACAGCTGGGGATACAATCATCATAGTCACCCCAGGACAGAGGGGTAGGTCATGTTTGACCAACCTGGTCTCCTTTTATGACCAACTGACCTGCCTGGTGGATACAGCAAAGGCTGTGGATGTGTCTATTTGGACTTCAGTAAGGTCTCTCACGCTGTCTCCCACAGCACACTCCTGGAAAAGCTGGCAGCCCATGGCTTGGACAGGAGCACTCTTTGCTGGGTTAGGAACTGTCTGGATGGGCAGGCCCAGAGAGGGATGGTGAAGGGTGCTGCATCCAGGTGGTGCCAGTCACCAGGGGTGTCCCTTGGGGGCCTGGGCTGGGGCCAGCTCTGTTCAATATCTTTATTGATGACATGGATGAGGGGACTGAGCCTTTCATTAGTAAATTTGAGTACGACACTAAGCTGGGAGTGTGTGTCCATCTGTTGGAGAGTAGGAGGGCTCTGCAGAGAGACTGAAATGGTTGGATGGATGGGCAGAGTCCAGTAGGATGCAGTTTAACAAGTCCAGGTGCCAGGTCCTGCATTTTGGCCACAATAACCCCTGCAGTGCTGTAGGCTGGGTCTGTTGTGTCTGGACAGTGCCCAGGCAGAAAGGGCCTGGGGGTGCTGGTGACAGCCAGCTGAACACCAGCCAGCAGTGTGCCCTGGTGGCCAAGAAGGCCATCCTGGCCTGGATCAGGAATGGTGTGGCCAGCAGGAGCAGGGGGGTCATCCTTCCCCTGTACTCAGCACTGGTGAGGCCACGCCCTGAGTGCTGTGTCCAGCTCTGGGCCCTCAGTTTGGGAAGGACGTTGAGACACTCGAGTGTGTCCAGAGAAGGGCAACAAGGCTGGTGAGGGGCTGGGAACACAAACCCTGTGAGGAACCACTGAGGAAGCTGGGGTTGTTTAGTTAGTTGTCTCCTGGAGGAGATTCAGAGGTGACCTTATCACTCTCTACAGCTCCTGAAAGGTGTTTGTAGTCAGGTGGGGTTGGTCTTTTTCTCCAGGCAGCAACTGATAGAACCAGAGGACACAGTCTTAAGCTGTGTCAAGGGAAATATAGGTTGGATATTTGGAAAAAGTTTTTTATGGAAAGAGTGATAAAGTACTGGAATGGTCTGCCCGGGGAGTGGTGGAGTCACCATCCCTGGATGTGTTTAAAAAAAAGCCTGGATGTGTCACTGGGTGCCAGGGTTTAGTTGAGGTTTTAGAGCATGGGTTGGACTCGATGATCTTGAAGGTCTTTTCCAACCTAGTGATTCTGTGAGTCTGTGAAAAGATTTTCCTGCTTGCTGCTTTACAATAGTAGCACTTTTAGTGTTGTGGTTGAACCCCAGCCAGCAGCCAAGCAGCCTCTTGCTCACTCCCCCAGAAGTGGGATGGAGGAGAGGTAAAAGCAGAAAAGCAAATGGATGGAGATAAAGACACTTTAATAGGTAAGGCACATGAAAATCAAAGCACGGAATTCATGCACCACTTCCCATTGGCAGGTAGCTGTTCAGCCATCCCCAGGACAGCAGGGCTCCATCACATGTAAGGTGACTTGGGATGACAAATGCCACCATCACTCTGAATGTCCCCCCTTTCCTTCTTTTTCCCCACAGCTTTATACACTGAGCAGGATGCCACAACATGTGGGATACCCCCTGGGTCAGTTGGGGTCAGCTGTCCCCTCCCAGCTCCTCGTGCTCCCCAGCCAGTGGGGTGGGGTGAGGGACAGAAAAGGCCTTGACGATGTGTAAGCCCTGCTCAGCAATAACAAGGCCATCTCTGTTTCCAGCAAAAACCCAAAACACAGACACATACTAGCTACTGTAGAGAAAATTAACACTGCACCAGCCAAAACCAGCGCAGCAGCAAAAGAGAGAAAAACAAAATCTTGGGTGTTTATTCTAAATTTGTGTGTACAAAATAACAGGGTAAACGGTTCATACTTGTAGGAAAGAGGACAGGGCTCCATGGCCTAAAAGATCTAATGATGCTAATAGTAAAACAATATTTCCTTTACTTTTTTAACATATTTTTTATTTAATTGAAATATGACATTGACATCAGTATAAACATTTAGCTCAAATTTAGAAGGAAAAGCTATTTTCCAGGAAGCAATAGTTCTTGCCTCTACATGGTATAAAAGATAGCTTTCTCTAACCCAGTACAAGCTTTAGCTAGATGTTGAGCCTAAAACAAGGGCTCCAGCCAGTGTTATGATGACAAAGTTCTCACATCAAGGTCTCTTTGCACCGCAGCCTATCCTTGACAAACCCTTGCCAGCTCCCATCCATCTGGAGCTCTCAGCTCTCCTTAGTCTGAGCCTTGGACCTGGCCCCAAGCTGGCAGCCACACCAAGACATTCATGCCAACAAGTTCTCTCTGTACTCCACCTTTCCCACTGCCATCTCCTTTCTAATCCCCTACTGCTGTTGCTTTTGGTTTTCTTTCTACCAGTCCTAACCCTACCGCTGACAATACACAGAACAGGAGATTTCATGCAAAAAACATTCTCTGTGAAGCCTGTGTTTCCTTTGGCAGTCACACTCCAGTTAGAGCTCTCTTCCTCTCAAACCTAGTGGCAATCTTAGCTCTAACCCTACCTATAGGCTGAGCCTTACACAAAGCTTCCTAGAGTGTGCCTACACAAAATATTTCTCACAGAAGAATTTTCTCTTCATCCTACCCTTTATTTTGGAAACTGCTTTCCAATCCCATGGCAATTGGATTTCTCAGTTATCTCTATCCTCCACCACTAACACCACTAGGCATTAGACTAGGTCCTAAAACATGTGTTCAGATACTTCCCTCCCTCCACCTCCCCTCTAGTTCTTTTGGCAACCTATTTGTACTCTTCGAATCCCCTTCTCAGCTGCATTCCAACTGCTGGTACCATCTCCCTCTCCCAGGCAAAGGCTGGAAAAAGAAAAAGTTTGAAATGGAAAAAGTCTCCCAGGCAAGATTTCCAGACTCTACAGACTGCTCTTCCTTTTGTCAGGCACTTTGCCACCTCCTTCCAAGTGAAGTTCTTGGCTCATTTTCTTCTCTCAGCTTTAAACTTAAAAGTAAACCTAACCTAAAACTGAGCTTTAGAAAGGCCCACAAAATATGGCTGAGACAAAAATGGCCACATGGAAAAACTATCCTGTTGTCCTATCATTTTGCTTTGCCAGCCCACTTTTCACTCACACTCCAATGGGAGTTCACAGCTCCACCTTTCTCACTCTAAATGATGAATTTAAGCCTCAACCTAGCAGTATTCCATATGCCCATGCTCCAGGCAGTATCCATACAGAAAATCATTTTAACCACATTCCCTTTGCTCCCCACCCTTTGCTTTGGCATCTCATTTCCAGCTGCTGTCCTGTGATCTCTCTGTTCCTCACCCCCAAACCTTTCCCTAACCCTACCTCAAACAGCAGCAGCTGTACTGAAAGGCAGCATACCTGTGATGTTCTTTTTCAGCTTTTAGTCCATGCTTTTATCCTTTCTGACTACTTATCTTTGACTTCTGAAGATAGAAGGTGGGGGGAGGCTGGGGGAAGTGGGAGGTTTCATGAGAAAGGGGTTGAGGGTTAAAGTTCATAAGACTCTGCAGGCTATGCTTTCTTTAAAGTGCAGGCTGTGCTATATATACTTCTATCCTAAGAGCACAAGGACTACTTGGATTTTCATAAGCACATAAGACATCTGTAAACATCCAGAGATTAGGCTTGGGTAAATCTGCACGTTTGAAAACTGTCCCAATCTTACAGCACTTTGAATCATTATCATATTAACAATTCATGTAGTTCTAATAAACTGAGTAAGTCATGGGCTTCTGAATGTCCTTTCTGATTTCCATTAAAGTCAATGTCAGTTTTGCCTTTGAATTCAATGAGAATGCCCAGCTATGACAGCTATTAAGTATCTCTCCCACTGTTATAGTAATGAGCAAGGCTACAATAAGTGAGAGCCCAGTCTTGAAGACCTAAAATAGAGAGAGAAAACACTTTAAAAATGTCATATGCTCCCATTTCACAGATGGAGGAAAAATCAAAGAGAGATTTATGGCATGTTTACACAGATGGGTGCAGCCAGAATCAGCTGTGGTGCAGAAGCCGTATTGCTGCATTAGTTCATTGTGAGTGAGCTAATTAGGATTTTGACAGTCTTTCTTGGGTGAATCTAGTTGTGGCCTCTTCAAACTTTACTGCCACCAGCTGTCTGCTTTACACTTATACCAGAGATTACTGCCCCTACATCTGGCTCAGCAGATGTGCTCGTGCATCAGCTGCTCCATTTCACAGTTCAGCATCTCAGCTCCAACCTCACCAGAGGTGGGCATGCACTGAGGTATGGAAATGGGAGCTGGATGGCCAAGACACAAGTATGTGCCTATCCATAAGTGTGTGCTTTACTACTGGGACAGTAACTTCTGCTGGAGGAGTCAGATAAAATAATATCTGGGGTCTCCTGAAGCAGAGGGTCTCTGTCAGCACAGGGACACTTGGGCACATGGGTCCCAGATGGAAGCTGGCTCATGTCCACAGGCTCAGAGCAGAAGCAGAGTAGCTCCTGTTTGCCTGCTTCCAACCCCTTGGGCAAATCTAGATATATTTTCCAAGGTGACACAGGAAGTCATGGCAGAAACCCAGCCTTAATCATCAATTTCCAGAAGACCTTGAGCTTCTGAAAAAAAAAAAGACCACACTGAAAAGGTGGATTTCTAGGAGAACAGTGTGTCCAAGATCCTAATCTCTCCCTCCTTGGAATACATATGTTCAGTGGCTTGTGAATCCATATGGTAGTGAAACCAACTGTAGCTGAATCCATATGGTAGTGAAACCACTGTAGCTGAACACAGCCCTGTATTTCCCCCATCCTTTTTATCCTTAACTGGTTTTCACCTAAGGTTGGACTCTGAATGGTGGCAAGGACTCAAGTCTCAATAGAAAGTTCAGATTCCCCAGGGAACTTCTTTTTTCTATGAGTTATTTACACTTTTGCAGGGCCCATTGCAGTATTAAACCCTCTGGTCAAGGTTTGTTTCAATTTTTGAAGCTTTATAATTATGCTTTATAAATATATTGACACAACTTTGGTCAGAGGTGCCTTCCCCTCATTTGCAGTGAGCACATAATTTCTCTCCTTTGCCTGTAATCCCCCAAGGACTTGCTGCACATCAACACCCTTATCCCCTCCCTACCTGTCTGCTTTCAGATTAGCCACAGCCTCAGCTTTGCCTCACTCATATTTCCTGCAAGAGAATAAACAAGAACGTGCACCCCAGTGCTCCAAATACTAAGCAAAGTCTCCTGCATGGAATTTTGGGTTTCAGATCTAAAATCTTCCTATTTTAGCATGGAGTTTGCATAAAGGCCTTGTTTCTCTACCTGCTTTAAACCTTCAAATTGCAGCACTCAATTCTGGCTCTGAGATGCAACAATTTGAATCCAGGATGAGTCTCCCCAGACCACATAAGGTGTTTGGGTCTGCAGTTTTCGTCCATCTATGATTTTTTTTTTGACTGTGCACCATCTGGATCTTTTGACATTCATGTTCATTCCTCTCCTGAACCTTGAGCTCCCTGTTTGATCTCAGGGAATTCACATGATACTTCTGTGACTCACCTTGTCATCCTGCTTATCTATTTATAGCAAAAATTCACGGGATCAGAGCCATTCCTTCTTATGAGCATGTAACATTTTGTGTTACACTACATCTGCAGTAATGCTGACCTGCCCTCTGTAGTCTCATGCAGATAATAAGGGCACAAGAAGAGTACGTTTACTACTTTCTTTTTTAACTACTTTTGTACCTCGGATTCTATTTCCTCCATCCCTTCCCACATTATCCTTCAATTTCTTCCTGAAAGACAGTAATGTCGCTGAGTCTGTAATGCATTATCTTCTCATAAAGGGTTATGTAATATTTTATATGCAGGATGCTGTATGAAAATAAATTGCATTACTGTACTGTATTAGGAAACTTTATCATGGACAGGAGGCATATTGCATCCTGTTTTTCTTGGAGGCTGAAACAATGAAACTGTATTAGGGATGGATGTAAGCATCAGATGCTTGGGGGAGGAAGCCCTGGGATATTTGTCATTTAAGTTGCTAAATTCCATCATTACTTAGCATGCTAATTAATTCAAAAATAGTGTAGAAACAGCATATTTTTTCCTGTCTGGGTTGTTTATTTCTTCTCAGGCCTCAGTAGTGCAGCACCAATCACAAAACAGTGTGGTTCTACTGCAAGGTAAAATACATGAGCTTGGTGATCACATCTTGATTGCAAATAGCTTACCTCAGACAGTCCTAACATGCCTTCTTTTTCAGAGTTTTATTTTACCTCCAATTAATTCAAATATATTAGTTGCCTACAGATAATGAACCCACACTTTCTCCACAGATAATAAATAATTTTTTAAACAAAGAAGACAAGGTCTGAGATTTTACTCAGCTGCTTTTGAGGTGGGGTGGCTTGCACCAGCCAGTTTTATAACTAACTGATAGAAAACGGCCAAACACCCCAGCCATACAGTGTATGTAGGTAGAGCACAATATTTGGTGGAACAAAAGTGATGAAAGCATTTTCTGAAATATGAAATACTGTGCCATTAAAAAGCCCAAATCTATGAGAGTCAGTGTTATTTAAGAGTTCCTACAGCTAAGGCCAGGCCTAAAACCCATACATCTCCCTGTCCTTGGGCCCATGCGAGCGTGGCATTGACAGTCTTCAAATGTTTCTCTTTCAGATACGATGAATGGCCACTCATAAATGAATTTTAGCTGGTTGTACTGGCTTTATTGAAGACTCAGAATTCCTTTAACTGTATTAGCCTCTCACTATAATTCAGATGTCTCATAAATACTGTCCCTTGCCCCACGCTTTGCTCCTTTAAGTGCCAAAATGACTGAACAGGCTCTGGGTGAAGTGGAATTTGGACTGGGTAAAACTAGATCAGAAACTTCCCTGCTGTACATGGAAAAAACTCTGCCTGGGTCAGTGAATCTTCTTCAGTCCTTCACTGTTAGTGATTGTCCCTGGCACATCTTTTCCCCAGACCACACTAGCTTGGTGAAGCTAATGAATTTCTGACTAAGTGCTCTGTCTTTGTTGCATGGTGGTGATTTCTAATGGTTTCTGAGCACTGATGAGGTACCTGTTTAACAGTGCTGTGTCTAGATGCAGCTGGGGGTTTCCTCCTGGATCTGAAATCTTTGCAAGTCATTGGCTGTCCATTTTCTGAGACTATAAAGAGACTTTAGGTCAATTTTTAACTCTTCCACATGTACGCCTGTTGTTTGTTTATGAGCTGGTTCTTTTTTGGGCAAGTGTGGGAACTGAGGTTGTTTTTTTTTTTTTTTTGCAGGTGCAAAATAAGCACAAATAATGTATAAACAGATGGTCCAACATCCTTTTCCCCATCTTTGTTAAAGCCATGCATTTTCAGACAGTCATTTTTCCTAAACAAGTTAGGAAAATGTTTTCTGTCTGGAAAATAAGCCACATACTCAACACGTGCACACAAAGCATTAAGGGATTCAAGTAGGAAAAGAAACAATCAAGCTTCATTGAACTCTTGAAACTCTGTTTCTGGGAATATTAGGTGAAACCCTTTGCCAGTGAAGATCTAGTCCTAATCTGGTAGATTGCATTTGTTCTTGATTAAAAATTAATTTTTTCTTCCGTTTTTATCAATATAGCTATTTATCTAGCATCTGTATTTATTATATACGTACATATATATATGCATACATATACATATTTATAATTTTTCATTTTTCTTTTTTTATGGGTTTATATTTCTATTTATATTTCTATTTTAAAGGTAATAAAAGACACTAAGTTGTTTTAATTCTGAAATTCAGTGTGATTGAACAACTGGTTCTAGTCTAAACACTTTTATTTCTTACTCCTTTCAATGTTACTTTTTTCCATTCCTTCTGTTCAACTACCATTATCCAGCTATAATTGTTACAACCAGTTATTTGGACCTCTTTTCACTTAATTCTACAAAATCAGAACAAACCTTTCCTTTTATTTTTTCTGTGTTTGTTTGCACTCCAATCCAGTTGTGAGCTGGGGTCAGGGTATCATCATCAGCTGGAGTCATGTTGAGTTAGTGGCATGGTGGGGACAGAGGTATCTTCATTGTGAAGCACTAGGAATCACCCTTTTAGAAAAAATTCCCACTGAAAAGATGAATCCAGCTGTTTTCCCCCATCTGGAAATCTCATTCTGAGGTTTTAATCCAAATATTTTCCTGTTAAATCTGAAATGGACATGACAATTCCTCAGGATTACAGATTTTTTTCTACAGTGTTAGAGAGCTTCTCACACTGGTTGCCTTGAGGGCTGAACAGTATTTTCTATCCCTGACTTGGGAGAAACGTTATGAGATTGGATAACTGAGTCTCTCACAGATGCTGAGTATTGCAGTGGGTGTTGATGGGCAGAATCAAACCTTGTGACCAAAGAAGGTCTGCATTTTTAAATGAGCATTGTAGATGCAGCAGGAAGATTTTCTTTGAAACTTTCTATTCATCACCAAACTTAGTGTTCCTCAATTTCCTTCTTTTAACATGAATCTAAGCTTGTTTTCAGTATATATACATATATTCATTTATTCATTCAGGTTCATATGGAAAATTTCATGATATAATTCTTCACAATTTCAGAAATGTAAATCACTAATGATGGTACTGCTTCTGCTTCTTTTCTTCTGTAAACTGCAGTTCTGGGGAGTTCTTACTTGATGCTGTAACTTAGTAAGAAAACAATGAATTATCCTAAACAGTATTTCTATTAGGAAACTTTGATTTAGGAAGCTCTTCCATGCCTACTGTTCTGCACTGTGAGAATATTACACACCTTTTGACAAACTGAAAAAAGTGTCTTTATGAAAAACAACAAAATATCCATAGATCTATTTTGTCACATTGTTTTTTAAGGATAGTCTTTTGGTTTTGTTGTCAGAGTAAATATATTTCTGCTTGAGTCAAAAATGTTTGGGGATCCAAGTGTTTGATATTTGTGGTACTCGATGAAAACATTGTGTCATGAGAAATTTATTATTGCCTTGGTCCCTCATTTCATTCAGAGGAAGGGAAAACATTCTGGAGGGATTTGGAAGCTACGACAATGAAATGGTTCTGCAGTGGCACATAGGCAATTCTACATTGAAACAGCTCTAAGTAGAACAATTTTCTAAATATCAAAAAAATTGCCAGTGAATGAATGATCGAGAAAAAGCGTGGCATCCCTTCAAAGATGGAGAATGTGCCTTTGCAGTCATTTTACAATGAAATTACTGCATTCTCCTTTGCAAAGTCTTGTTCCTGCCCCCGTCTCTGCTCCTGGCCATGTGTCCCCTTTTGTCCCAACTGAAAAGCAATCTATACTTTTCATATTTCTTTTTAATGAGGTTTGATAGATTTGCTTAAATCTCCTGCAAGAAATAATTTCCTGATGTGAGCATCTGACATGAGCACATTTCCTAAGGAGAAGCATTTCTGAAGTTCCTCTGCATTTGCATGTAGAAGGGGCAGGCTTGTCCTGCTGGGAAAGGAGAGGTTTGCCAGCAGAGGAGGGGATTTGAAGCTGCTGCAACCCTGCTTGGAAAGCTCAGATATCCCATAGGTACATCATGTGTGTGTATGTAGGTATGCATAAATCACAGAATATCCTAAATTGAAAGGGACCCATAAGCATCATCAAGTCCAATTCCTGGCTCTGCACAGCACAACCCAAAAACCAGACTCTGTGCTTGAGCATTCCTTCTGATGGCACTGGTGAAGCTTCTGCCTTGAGAATGATTGAGCAGCAGTGACAGTAGGATCTTTTGCAGTCAGAAATAAGTGGAAGGGGAGGGCATTATTTCTTCCTGAAATGGACATACTCCATCTGCCTCTTCTTACTTTTTATTTACCGTGGAATAAAAAACCTAAACTTGGATCTGAATGCTTTTGCTTAATTGTTAGCAATTTTATTACATTTTTAATGCCAGCAGTCAGGTTCTGCAGCTTGTTACAGCTGTGAAAACCTGAGATAACTCTAGATTTTCCTGTGCAACTGCTTTGTCAGAATTGGGCCCTTGATATCTGACATGAACTGTCTACTTCCTGTCTTGTCTGCTACATCAGATATCCTCCATATTTCACAGTGAAGCACACCGTAATTAAACATGTAAAATACATTTTGGTAGTAATCAAAGGGCTAAAGGAAGGGCATATACAGGAGAAAAATCTTCATGGTCTGCTCGTACTCACTCAGAATTATACATCACTTACAGACAAAAAAAGACATTTTATCAATTGAAAACAGGAAAAAAAAATATCTGCAGGTTGATGGAAAAGGAATTTGGGTTGATGTGAGTCAGATTAAAGGAGAGTGGACAGTGTGGGAAAGCCTTGAGTGGATTCCATCTAGGACACCCAGGATCTATGAAGCAAACAGTGAGTGATGCTTTGCCTTGAGTCTCCATGGGCAGTCTGCAGGCAGCCTGATGATGGGAGGGTCTCACTAGAGTCCAGTTTTGACTTCAGAAAGGAAAACCTGGCTTTTTTGTGTTCGTAATTCTCATTAAGATGATGGCTGCATAACATGTGACCTGGCTTTCAAGAGAATATGTGAATTCTTTTCTATCTGTCAAGGTCTCTGTGTAATCTAAGCACGGAGCCTATCTAGTAATTCTGCTTCTGACATTCTTTGTGGCTTTGGGAACTTCACTTGGCTTTATCTTCCTCATAAAGAAGCTTATTCATCTGTAAAATGAGGATAATAATATTTCCCTACCTAAAGAATGTTGGAAGGCTTATTTTGCTAATGTTTGTGAAGTGTTTTGAGATCCTTATATTGAAAGCTCTATAAAAATGCAAAGTATCACTTAATCCCCTGGGCCTGCTATTATTTAAATATGTTGGTTATTGTTTTGCACTATTTATCTTTTTCCTTTATGTTATTTTTAATACAATACTATTATTGCTGTTTTGCTACAATATAAATGTGACACAGGAATTAATCGTCCTCTACTGAATATAATTTATACATAACAATACAAGGCTGGCACACAGGATTTACCTGGTAACTGAACGGTGACATAATTGCAATCTATAAAAAAGTAATAGCATCTTTTAATGCAGTATTAACAAATCTTATCACTGCATATCTTGTGTCCAGATTGGTTGTACAAGTTCTGGTGGCAAGCTTACAGCCTTTAATGTAATGGCAAGTTATTAGGGAATATACAAATGTTCTGCACATATAAATGTGATTTGCTAAAAGCCTCAACCAACGCAGAATAAAAGTTCTTCCTTTTAAACTCTAATTGGAAGTTAACCTTTAGCTCACAAATCCCAGTAAAGGAAATGGCTTTTCTAATCTTATTTGCTCTTTATGGTTTTACAACATTATGTTGTTATTTCTGAATTTTTTTTTATGTAGTTGACATTAAGAATTATCAACATGACACATGAGATGAGTGATAATTTAAACATTAAGGAATTGTCTCAAAAGGCAGACCAATAGTTTGCTTAGTCCAATATCCTTTAACAATAGCCATTAATAGATCAGTTCAAAGGTTTATAGCACTAGTATTTTCTGTAATTTTTAACATTAAAAAGGATCACTGTGACCATAATGTAGCTATATGAAGAGCTATTGCAAAGCTCTGATAGTAGCAATATCTCTGAAAATGCCTAATCTTTGCTAGATGCTGTGAAAAAATAAGGATTCACTCCTGTATTCTGTAACTGTAGTTTACAATTTTAATTGAATAACCCTGTATTAGAGGCAGAGGGGAAAACCTGTTAAATAGTGCTGCCTTTTCCATTATCTTAAATATTTCTCTGTGGTTCCTCTCACACTTCAGAGTTGATGACTTATTGCCCTTTATTCTTTCATCTTGTTCCAACGTTTTCTGTTGACACAACAAACTCTTATAGTTCCTCATCATTACTACCTGAAAGAGTGGGTATGTTATGTGCAGGCCCCCTTTGGAGTGAAAGGAGTTCAGTGCCAAGAATTCAGTTAGGTTCTTTCTTTTATATAAATAATGTATCTATATATTATTTCTCTTTTATATATATTTTACTCCTAATTGCTCCTTCATGGTTTATCCTTAAAAAACATATGCATTTAAATTCTGATTTGCTCTCTTAAGTCCTCTTGCTTTTTAAAATGATCTCGTAATTTTTGCACTATAACTTGATTGTTCAGGTGTCTCTCCAGGGAATGTATTTCCATTCTCTGTTGTTTCCTGGGTTCAGAAATCTTCTATCCATAGTAGATTTCTTTCTCTTCTCGTGTCTTTGTTTTAGGATTACAGGGTTTTTTTGTGTTCAGTCCAGTTCTCCTGTTCATTATGTTGATGGGTTCCCTCTGTACTTCAATATTGGAGTTCCAAAATAATTTAGAAGGAAATAAAGACTTAAATCAGAAAACCAGTCAAACTTCTATTTAAACCCCATCAACTTAATGCGTGTCAGTGATTTGCCAAATGAGTCCTAAGTGCAAGCAATAAGTGAGTCCTAAATGGGAACAATAACATTTCTGTGACAGCACTTTCTCAGAGATGGAGGCATTGACTTGTGTGGGGTATTGCCTAATGGCCTTTCCTTCTATTCTCCCTGGATCCTCTTATTTTATGTTTCTTTATACTGAGTCTTAGGCACTGGTTGTGATTAATACACCTTTGAAGCAGCTATCCAGTGACAGATCAGATATTAGGCTCTAAGATGCTGATTTGATGTCAAGTCTGACATTGAGTAGATTATCAGCAAACATCTAACACAAAAAGGAGAAGAATAACATGTGCATGCAAAAATTCTTTAAAAATATTAAATAATATTTAAAAAATATTTAAAAAATATTTTAAAAATAATACAAATCCCAGTAATAAAGTTATCTCAAATTTCTATTTGCAATTCACTTATATTTAGACTTTTACACAAATTTCTATTTGCAATTCACTTATATTTAGACTTTTACACATTATTTCTCTAATAATTATGTAAATAATTATTAGCTTGATGATCACAACCAAACTGACAGATGTGGAGCAGTAGAGCTTGGTATGGATATTTTCAATATCTTAAGGCTGTGCATTGTTAACCAGGACAAGATCCCAGCCTCTTTGTGAAGGGAGCCAGGACAATTCTAATTTGGTGCCAGTCTGTGCTTTGGTTTCTGTTCCTGACACAGGTTTCTTGAGAAAATTTTTTTTTGCCTTTTTGCTGCTTTTGTTTCTTGTTTTCCCCTCTTCATCATTCACTCTGTAATTCTATAGGAGCTGTTCTTGAAAGTCTGTAGTGGAGTTTAACTTGCTGCAAGCAAGGCTGGCATTTAGCCAAGAATTTTAAGCCAGCTACATGTAACATAGACATTGTTTACCCTCATGAGAAGAATTTTTTGAGGTTTTTTCTTTATGATTGCTGAGTGAAATTATGCCAGCTTACAAAATTTAAGATTTGACCATTACTATTCCTTGCATTGCCTGTTATCTGTCATAAGTGTGAGGGCAAGGAGGCAGCAGAGCTGTCTGATCATGAAGATTCTCAGTGATGCTGTTATGCAATATAGATGGACCCATTAATTATTAAGGTCATCATAATATAATTGTACACAGAACAGCCAATGTACCTGCAGCCATTACCAGGATTTATATTTATTCCTCTTGTCTTTTAACAAACCTAAGAACTGAGAACAGCTAATAACACTGAAAGCACAGACCCAGTAAATGACATCATTTGCATGAATAATGGCAAAAAAGCCAGATCTGTTTGATGGGGGTGAAATTTGAAATGTCAGTAATGTGTTGCTAGGAATGTCATCTATCCATAGGATCCTGTGTAAAGTAAGCTCACAGGTCATCTCCCTCTCCAAGACCCTCCTATATTTTCCTTCCAAGGACCTATGGTCACATTCTTGATCATTAATGGATGGATCTCTATAAATCAAGAACATAAAACTGAATTTAAAGGACAGGAAAGATGGTATGTCATTTAAAGTGAAGGATTTCTGGGATTTTAACCTGATAGGTGACCCCCACATTTATTTTGTCACTGACTGTTTGATTTTAGTCAGATAATTTAATTTCTCTACAGTTTCTGCACCCATAGCATAGGAGATACACTATCACATCAGAATTTCCCTTACTGAATGAGCTGATAAAATTCTCATGTCACCAGGAACTGCAAGACGAGAGAAGGAAGAGCTTGGAGGGAAAATCACAAGAAGGTGATGACAAGAGTTTACTGGAGGTTTCACTGCTCTAAGTTTGTACAGTGTAAATATGAATAGGAATCCCAGAGTAACCTGAAATTTCAGTGACAGCAACACCTGCCAGCCTGACCCTCTCTCAGCCAATGCAGTTCCACCACTCCTGGAATGTCAGAGCTGTTGTGTCACTGCCATGACTGCTGGAAAGCCACCTGGGGATTGTGCATCACCACTGGGGTACTTCTCTCATAGGAGACTACCCTTGGAATTTATTCATTTGTGCTAAATGTTCTCTGAGGTGCTTAGATACTATTTTTGCAAGGAAAGCTAAGGAATATTTCCATCCTTGGGCAGAAGTTCACAGTAATCGATTTTCCACTTTTTTTTTTAATGTAGCCCAAAAAAAGCCCATTCTTTTTAAATTAAAATCAGTAGTACCCAAGGGTTTTTCTTGATTTGTGAGGTGAAATTGAGCCTGAAGATTTAACATCAAGTGTTGTTTATGGGCATTTACACTTAGGGAGACAAAATTTGAGATGATGGCTGTGGCTCGACATCAGAATCAACAACAGTACAATATTCAATATATATGGATTTGTTTTTCATCAGCTGTGTCAAATAAAATATTGTGAAAAGAAAATCAAAGATCACCATCACATGACAATATGGTGGTAATAGACCTTGAAAAAGGTCAAATGAAGGATACTTTTCAATCAGTTTTATTACAGATCTACCTCTTTTGAAAATTACTATGTAGAAAGAATAATTGTATGGTCCTGCACCAAGGAACTGCTTCTGTACTAAATCTCTCCTGTATAGCTTATCATATTTTTTCACAATATGGCTCTTGCATGACACTACATCTTTTTTTCTGAGATAAACTCAAGCAAAAAGAAACAGAATTAAGGAAGTTAATGGAGTGCTTACACATGCATAACCCTTCTCTCTTACACGGTGTTCACAGGCCAGACCCAGAGACGCCATCAAGAGTTTCCACACAGCGATACAGATTTTGAAGAGCCAGAATTCAGAATCCACTGAAAACAGCAGATTTGGTAGAGATTTCACATCAAGTAACTACTGATTTCAGCTGCAACAGTGGGAGTCTGCTTTCCGAAGAGATATCATAAATAGGAGATGGTGCAATTGGAAAAGCAGCTTGCAGCAGAGTGGAATACAAATCAGGCCCTCATTCCTCCCCTTCCACCGGCACTGATCCTGCTGCTGTGGCAGACTGGCGTGTCTCTATATTGAATTAACATTTTGTGGCGAATTCAGCCAAGGCTGCTGCTCTGCTTAG
This sequence comes from Agelaius tricolor, assembly GCF_023055355.1. Lineage (NCBI taxonomy): Eukaryota > Metazoa > Chordata > Aves > Passeriformes > Icteridae > Agelaius > Agelaius tricolor. The sequence goes on along the minus strand of NW_027269266.1, from coordinate 9,835,010 downwards.
GGAAGATTCTTGAAGCCTTATTGAAGGTCAACGCTGCAAAGGCATGAAAAGATCTTTTGACCGCCTCTCACTTGCTGGCCCACTCCTGTAGAAAAATATTCTTTGCATAGAGATGCTAATAGGGAGTATAGGAAGGACCTAGGAAAGAGCTAGGCAGAAGGCACTGTCTATATAAATACAAGCACAGAGGGCAAAAGTAGTTTAAGAGGAGAGTGCTGTGCTGCATAAGGAGACATTGATTTGTAAGAAGAACTCACTGAAAGATTCACCAGGCCTGAAAAATTAGGTTTTTTTTACAGTAAGGGTAAAGTAAGACATGAGAAACTTCTGTTATAAAAAAATCTAAGTCTTGTTTGCTTTAAGAATGCAGGCATCCTCAAAGCTATTTAGAAATGTCTTTGTTAAGCCCCCTTTCCATGCTTTTTAATCACCTTGTGACCAAGAGTCCTCAGTTTTAGAGGAATGCTTGGGAGTTTGGGAAGTGTCCAGCTACAAATCAAGGGGTTTCTAATATGTCTGTGAGATAATGCTCTGTGTTTCAAAAAGGGAAGAAGAATGTTCCTCAGCAAGGCAGACTGTCAGGCTGCATGAGGAGGGTAAGCAGAAGTGTTACATCTGTAAAAGGAAGTCTACAAATGGGGGATATGGCCCATATTCTGCAGTTTTGGAAGAAATGGAAACATGATTTAGAGACAGACACTGCTTTGATATGAATATTTGTTGGTAGCATACCTCATTGTTTTGCATTGATTGACCCCCATATTCATGATTGGTTCCAAGAAAGCAATTTTCTTATCTGACCCTTTGGGATATTTGAATAAATTATAGAGAAAAAGAGGTTACAGCTAGCTGTAACAGAAAAGTGAGAATGTACTGAATTACTCAGAAGAGATAAAACTGAGTTACTTTTGTTGTAAATTTAATTCTTACAGCAGCACTCCCACTAGCCTAATCATAGTTCAGCATATTGGGAATTCTTTCTCTTAATCACTCATTCTTTCTCTGACTTCAGCTTTTGGATAACATTTTTGTTATGTGCATACAATGTATAATAGTGTATGACCATAAATCCCACACTGAAGTTATACACAAGCTCCTAAATCACTCATTGCATGGAAAAGGTTTTCATTTCAGCCATTTATCCAGAGTTGACAATATATCCTCTTTTTGCCTTTGTTGCATAGGGTGTAACTTACACATGCACTTGGATAGAAATTAAAAAATCTTCACTTTCAGGGAAATCTTCCTGCCACAAGTCATCAGTCTCACATGCAGGAAGGCTGCAGTTAGAGTCTGTCTGCCATATTTGCTGCATCTACTGCTTCTCATAAAGTTCTTTGCAGCAAAAGAACATTTAATCACTCAGAGCGATGCCTGATGCATTGGGACATCTGAATCACAATACTCCTGCTGAGTACAGGATGGTATTATCCATCTTTTCCATGTATTTAAGTACCTTTGGAACACCCTTCAGGACAGTATCCCTGTGTTGCTTGCCCACATGATAGATTGGCCTTTCTGTGGGTGCAGCACACCCTGGGCAGGTCTGTGTGAGAATGCACTCCTGTAGCTATGCCTGGGCAGGGGAGTGCAGGGCGGGCTGAATGCCTTAGCTCCAGGCTGGTTTGGGAATCCCTGCACTTCACATGGATCTTCTGTGTTCCATCCTCTCTTTGTACAGGTGGTGCACCACAAGGATTCAAGTATCCTTATTTTCTCTTTCTCTGGGTCATCCCATTTCTCTGTTATCTTTGTTAATTGAGCTCTGGCTTCGCATTTATTTTGAAAATGGTGAACTGAAGGCCAGAGAGGCGAAATGAATTGCCCAAGGGCACATAGGAATTCTGTGGCAAAGTCATGGAGACATTAAAGCACATTAATTATTGAAGTAACCTGTTATTTAAATGGGGGTTGTGCACAGAAGCATGTGGAGTGCAGAGCAGTGGAAACTTGAACCAGTTAATCTATCAGCACAAAGCAGTGCATTATGTTCTCACCAGCTCATTTTCCAGTTTGACTTCAGTTTGTTGGCTCTGTGTGGTGGCCAAGCTGATACACCTTGGTTCCAGAAGGACTCGTGAGCTGGGCCCAGAGCCATGGGAAAGCTGCGGCTGCAGCCTTGCTGCCTGAGGAGCAGCCTGCTCTTGTGCCTTCTAACCACGCTTGGATACAGCTCCTGTTTCAGTGTGCCACAGACAGAGGAGCTTGGCTCTCTCTGTATCTGCCTTTGGGAAGATGTTCTTTGTGTCCTCTCTTCCTTGGCTGTGAATTTTGGATTTATATGATGGGAGAGGTACACAAGGCTCTGCCTACCTCACCCATTCAGTCTCTGTGTAGCTGCTTTCTCTTGGGACTATCTCCTTTTAAGTACACTAATGCAGAAGGGCAGGCACATCATTTTCTGTATTCCTGAATCTGACTGAGAACTATTCATGGCCTTATTTATAATTGACAACCTACTGTAATTACAATTATATATCAACATTATATTTTCCAAGCAACATTAATGGAAGTAAAGGTAATAAGAATATTAGCTGTCTTAATGCTGAAACTATGGGATTACCCTTATGTACTGTCTGTTCCTTGGAAAACAGAAGTTATACACAGTCCCCTGACTGCATATAAATGTGTATATATATATATATATATATATATATATATATATATATATGTATATGTGTATATATCTATGTATCTATCCATCTATTTATATGTATATATGTATATATATATATATATGTGTATGTGTATGTGTATATGTATATATATAATATATCCTGTGGTCTGGCATTTCTTTGGCAACTGCCCACAGTTTAACTCCCAATAGCCTAGGAGCAGTGTCTAGTGGAAAGAAAAGCATCTATTTTGTCATAGCAGAGGCTCTGTGTCACAGCTCCAGCCTTTGGGATGGCTCCTCCCTGCTGCTGGTCCTCACTGAGGGCTCTTGTGCAGAACCAGGGAGGAGCAGAGATGGGCTCAGCAGCAGAAGGACCATTAGCCAACCCTTGCTGGAAGAGAATAGCAAATCCTTGTCTCCTGAGGGAAAACTGAGCTCCACAAGTAGATGAGGAGCTTTTGGATCAGCATCCACTGTTGCTTTTGTTCTCACTACCTGCTACATACAACAGGTGCTTGCTAATCATGCAAATTAATACAAATGCTGTGAAACAAAGATTCTTTTGATGAACGTCTACCAAACATACACTTCCATAAAAAAGAAGTTGTATCCTTAGTTTCTGTTGCAGTCCCACCATTTGTTGTGTCTGCATTTCGTTATAAAAATAGGCAAATACAGCATTTTGCTTTCTTAGCTCTCCCTTACTGAAAAGCTCACACTCATGTTTATCTCCTCAGACAGTCTTGCTTTGTGACTGGCTGTTGTTTGAGGTGAAGAAAAACCTGACTGCCTCTCAGAGCACCATCATTTAATCTTTCTCAGAAAGCTTCTGCAGTCCCTTAATTTGAGGATTATACTTAAAGGCTCTATTAAAATTATCATTGAATGGAATCAAAGGAGTTGTGTCTGACACCGCTCCAAAATTTAAAAAAAACCCCAAAACTAAAATAAACCCTAAATATTGTTTTCCCAAAAATAATCAACAGCAGAGCACAAAAGCTACTTTTATCTTGCTTGTGTGTGGTGTGATGGATAGTTCTATAGAGAGTTATATGCTGGGAAAACAGAAGGAGTTATTTATTGTGTAGAAGAAGAGGTGTGAAAAAAAATGAAGGGAATCAGAGTATGCAATGAAATCAGCATACAGGTAAGGATTAAAGTTCCTCAGTTTTACATAGGATTATAAATCCTGAAAGTGACTTAACTTATATTCAGAGCCAGTTTTATAATCAACAGAAATATTGAAGCTATTAAATGGAGATGATTGGTAAGGCACCGTACAGATCTAGACAGGGGGTTAATTTCCTTCTGAAGCGTGACAGAATTGTGCCATTATTCCTAGTTTACATCACTTTTAAAGAGAGACAGTTTATGATATCCAGGTCACTGGATTTCGTTTGAATTCATCTCCAGCTTGTAGATTATTGTGAAGGGACATGTTAAAAGAGATATTTGGTTAAATATCATCCTCACTAGCCCGTGTAAAATGCAAATCCTGCACTGCTCCTGCAACCAGCAGTCAGACTATCCTTTCCTACTTGTCAGCTAGCAATAAAACACCAGATGGTGTCCTTCCAGAAATAAATTCATTATAGTTTCATTTTGGGTTTTCTTAAAGAATTTAGAGACAGAACTTCAGCTAATGCAAATCAACACGGTGCTGCTGAAGTCAAAGCTGTGACATTTTATACCATCTGAGTATTACAAGCTAATATTTTTAACTTTTTGGAAGGAATACCATATCCTTTCTCCTCACATTTAGCAAGTTTCATTGCACAGTTTGTGCTGGCCACCTTAGCTGGGATTCATGGCTGGTGTTCCTCATTATACAGCAATTCACAGGCCATGTCGTTTTGTGTATTGGATTAGACTAAGTCACTGTTAAGACTCCTGTAACCATTATCATTTAATGTCCTTGTTTATCACCATCTGAGACGCTAGGATACCCATTAGCTTCCTCTGGTGACACACACGACTATTCACAAAAGAATATTTTAAGTGCCTCTGGCATCTGAATAACCTTGTGATGCTTATGGTTCTGTGTGTGTTTAGTTTTCCCTAATTTCAAATATCAAATGAGGACAGAAGTCTTCAATTGTACCCTTAACCTAGGCAGACAAATAATTCTAATAGTAAAGCATCTTAAAAGAAGCCTTGAGCATTCCTCAGATAAATCAATTAAGACTCCTTTCAGAATTGTTATTATGCTCTAGCAATTAGTCATTGTTTAGTCAAGCTGTGCATACTTATCTCTTTTTTATATCACTCCTTCCAGCCTCACAATAACTTTTGTTCTTTTTCTCCCAGCTCCCTTCGGCTTATCTGTGTCCTCCTGGCAGCAGCGTGCCCAGAAGTGAGCGTGAATTTCCGTGCAGATGGAAAGCTGCAAAGTTACAAACACCTACAGAGCCACGAAACCACAAAACGGGGACTCTCTGCCACCCCATTCCAAAAGTGAATATTAAAATACCTAGACACACATTACTGGCTGTCAGTACCAGCTGCACAACATGTAGGTAATAAAAGCCCAAGGGGAAAAAGGTGATCATTTAATCTGCCTTTACCATTTATCATGTGTCCTCACAAGAACACTTTCATCTAGTTTCTCATGCCACAGATAAAATTGTTCTGCCAACTGCTGCTCCCCCATATGCCTTGCCTTCCAGTCTTGGGGAGCATCAATGTGAAAGAGGCTTTTTAGAACTTTTATTTAGCATTGCCAAAATTAACTAACTTGTGTTCTGCAAACAGATGGGGGGTGACCTGGGATTTGGAATTCAGCTGCTTCTCGGGCAAAAAATTCTTTAAAAAATCTCCCAAGAAGAGATGTAGGAAGGAAACAGGTGCTTGCAAGAAAACAGTTGCACTCATTTATCAAAGCCACTAGAAGAAGATCATCAATTTTATTCCTCCCACTTGGCGATAGAACTAAAAAAAAAAAGAGGGTGATATTGGGTGCCACGGTGACATCTGAGATGACACATTTGTGAGGCTTCACCCAGGGTTTTTAGGAATCAAACCCACCTAGCCCAGCATGTTATCCTGTACTTAGTCAGCTTGTCTCTCTGCACCTTTTCAAAATGTGCTCTGCCCTGCTGACACGAGCCACACGTGGCAGCTCCATTTCTGTCCCCATGCATGACCACCCACCCTGGTGAGGCTCATGCTCCTGAGCAGTCTCCAGCAGATCTCAGAGCTCTCAGAGCCTCAGGCCGTGGTGGAGGTGGAGGTGATGCTGCAGGGGCAGAGCCTTGGGTTAATATTGTGTGAGCTCCACACCACGTGCTGGGCCACTCTGACAAAACACAGCTCTCCACCTTGTTTCAGTCCTCTCACCACCATTAACCTACTGCAACCCTGAGTAGTGCTTATTTTCTCTTTTTTAAGCTTTGCTTTACAGTACAAAATTGTATCTCTCTCTGGGTCTTGCGTGATCTTAATACTGCAGGTCTTTTTTCATCTGAGCACCCCAAACATTGAGCTAAACAACAGTAACAGTGCCTCTGTATTTTAAAAATCTGAGTTAGGCACAGATTTATAGAGCTTTTGGTCACCTGATGAAGGACAGTCCTTCTTCTCCCCAGGTTAGGTTTGCCACATTCACATTAATTCACCCAATATTCATTTATTCTAAAACTCTGTTTTACCATTTACAAAGAAGGCTTATTTGCACCAAACATCAAGTTGAAGAGATGTCAGAAGTTAATACAGAAGTAACAGTAAAACACCATCCTTAGAAATGCCACATCATGATTTTTGTTTGAGAAAACACAGTGTGCTAAAAAAAAACCCTGCATCCTTTCCTGCAATGGTTGTTAATTCTTCCTGTATATCTATATCTCAACCTCTGCTGAGTAAGGCCTTTATTATTTATTTTTTTTTAAGGGGAAATACACTGAGTGTTTTGTATTGTTCTGATTTTAACTTTGTTTTTCTGAGAAGGCCTAATTCCAGGGAGAATGTTACAGTCTGTATGGGCTCCATTGTACTTCTCATGCACAGAGGCACATTGCAGATCAAAAGCAAGTTAAAATGCTGGGTTTGTTTTAGGTTTCATTTTACAGTCAGGATGGTGAATACATCTGTTTGTGTCACTAACCTAGAATATATCATTTTATGGTTCTCAGAGGTTATTTATAATTGAATTATAGGATGTTTCATGATTCTTTGGAATGGTATTTACAGAAGGCAATACTAAGCTCAGTAGTTCGCTTGCAACAAAAAATGTGAAGAAAACACCATGTAATTAATTTTAAAGTACCTTCTAGAAATCATATAATTATGCCATATGACAGAGTTGGAAAAGGAAGTATAAATTGTAAAATTATTTGTATTTTGGTTTTTGATCAAGTTTACATACATACGGACTGGCACACAGTAACAAAGGCTAGGCAGGTTACAATGAGGACAACGCTGATTTTTTGGCTTTAGATTTGATCTTGAGTCAGTGCTGGTTTCATACACCAGAGTGCTTCCCTGATGCACATTACAGACAGGCTTGGGAGCAAGAGGAAGAGAAGAGAACTTTCTCCTGCAATATTTCCAGGCAGGAAGGGAAGTGCAGAGCATCTTGTAAGCTGGTACAATCCACAATGGGATGGCAGAGCCATCAAGGGTCACCCCAGAGCCTCCCCATTGCCTGGGGAGGAGAACCCCCACAATTCCCAAGCCCCTGGCCAAACCCATGGCAGCTCAGCTGCTGCAAGCAGCCATGGCCCCATTCCTGCCCTGGGGAGAGGAGACTGCTGACTGCACATTGGAGGCACCCCAAAAGCTCCATTTGAGGGCTGGCACCAGGGAGGAGAGCGATAAATCTGCCCAGCCCCCTCTAACTGGCCAAGGTTTAAAAGGGTGCTACAGTTTGGGATTTAAGGGTATTTGTAAATTCATCAACAGACTTAAATTTCAGTCTCTGCTGTTTCCCACACATGCTAAGAAATGGCTTCAGAGCTAGAAAAAGCAGTCAGCACTTTCTTTCACAAGCCACTGCACAAAATAAATATACAGCAGAAAATGGGTGTAGATGTCTCTCTTACTTGTCTTAACAGGACCAAATGCCAAGAGAGAAACTTTTATATTCTAATCTGGCAACAAAAACACAATCCTGTTCCTAAACAATATAAATAGCCAGAACCACAACTGATGGCTTTTTTTTTTTCCTTTTTGACTTCCTTGTATGTTATTTGCTTTGCCTTGTCCTTTGTTTATCTGGACAATAAATATTCTGCAGCAGGAACAATATATTGTTGTATATTTGTAAAATGCACAGCAAAATAAGGTCCTTATCTTGACTAAATCCTCAGAAGTGTCAGATTGAATTTAATAAATAATGATAACAAATTAATTCAATTTTGAGGAATTATTTTTTTTACCCCATTTGATCCATTCAAACTGAAGCTATTGACAATACTTGGTTTTAGAATCATTGTTTTAGAGGAAACAGGATGAGTGAGCTCACAGAGAAAGCCAAAAAGGAAATAAAGAATGAAATAAAAGAACAGAAAATAAGAAAGAATGTCCTGTGAGTCATTTCACATAGAAGAGAAAATACTGGAAATAGGCAGTCTTGACTTCAGAAAAAGACTGACATGAGCTTTTTAGTCAAGAACTACTATTGCAATTGTTTAATTTGAAAATTGTGTGTAAATAATCCACCCTGATTTCTGAGAAATTCAGTGATTTCTGAGAAATCCTCCACCTTGCACACACTCCTTAGCAAGCATGTGGGGGTGGTCACAGCTGGACAAAATAGCAATTTATGGATTACAAAGACACACTTCTATCTGAAAAAAAGGGCAAATGAGGGGTGTCCAGAGCCTCTCAAAAGGTGCAGAAGGACAAGCCTGGTTGTTGCGCTTTACAGAGAAAATTTTTATTGTCAGATTTTACCACTTCAGCTTTTAAATTATTATTATTATTATTATTATTATTATTATTATTATTATTATTATTATTATTATTATTATTATTATTATTATTTAGTGAGAAATCTGCTTTGCACATCACACAGCATTTCTAGCAGGAGGGATGGCAGGTTGGATTTCTCAGGGAGTAAAGGCAGGTGCTCAGTGCTCATGGGGCAGCTCGGTTCCCAGCTCTTGGGAAGGGATCTGTAGAAGGTAAATAAGATATTTTAGTGCCAGGAAACATTTGCAATGAACTGGCAACTTGCAGGTAGCAAGGCAAGTGTTCCACAGGGTGAGCCCACACAGCAGTGGCACTCTGCCTGCCATCTATTGCCTTACCTGACGTGGGGCATGCTCCTGTCACCTCACCTGAAGTGAGCTCTTGGGGAAACACTCCCCAGGTCCCACACCTCACTGCCTGACAGCTGGCAGCCTTAATGGCCTGTGAGATGTATTTACTTAGGAAAAAGGTGTTCTCTTCCTGCACATTAGCTGACACATAAATCAGCCAAACCTAAAATAGTTAAGAAAATATAATTAATACAAGCTAACCAGTCAAAGTCAAACCTGAATACCCTTTTCATTTTAACCTTCTAAGGAGTGTGGAGCCTATAAAAATAGGTAGAACATTTCTTAACAGTCTGGAAAGTCTTGTTTCCATTTTTCTGGGAAACACTTTCAAGTTTTGCTTTTCTCTTCTGAAAAGCAAACAAGAAATAAAAGCAAGTAGGGGGTTTATTCCCCTTCTTCTTCTCAAAAAGAAAGTCTCTGTTGTTTCTGATTTAACTGGCAAATTTTAAAAGAAAAAATATTTTACTGAGGTCAACAAAATATTCACTTTCTTCAGCACAGAAAAATATTTTCCTAGGGAAAATAGCATCTTGCATAGAGCTTTAAAGATGCTGTTGTTTCTTATTGCCTGTGCTGTTGATTCATAGGACATGAAGGACTATTCTTGGTGAAATGTAAGGTATGTGAGCAGAGCAACCCTGCAGCAGAGTGTGGATTTATTCAAAACACCTCTGATTATTTTCTTTGCAGTTTACCTGTGCTTTGCTTACAGCCTGGGTGCAGCAGGGAAGTCTGGGGTTGCCCTTCCACATGACCTGACCCATTTCCTGCCACGAACCTGAGCACAGCACAGCACAGGGAGGTGACACCAGTGCAGTCACTTTTGTGCTGTTTCCTGCCAGAAAGAGCCAGGTCTGTGCCCAGCAGATGGGGCAGAGCCACAGACAGGCTCTGGGTGACAGTGGCAGTGCAGACAGCAGGGTGGGAGCAGCTGCTGGCACCCATGCCCAGGGTGGGACACTTGGCCAATATTCCAGGACACCTCCAAGACACCTGAGAGCAGGCTGAACTGCCCCTTGAGAGCCTCAGCTGTGCAGCAAATCATTTCAGGGGCCCCAAGGTGATTCATTATCTTCTGCATTCAGAGGCAAGTGCATTTCCAGCTCTCCTGAACACAACTGTACCCACATCCCCTTGAATCCAGGCTCTCTAAATCTGAAAATTGGAGGCTGAGAAAATGAATCAGGAGGAGGGAGTAATTAGAGTTGGGATGTCACACTAAATCACAGGCCCTGGTTAGTCAAGCAGCTTGCTTCTGACAGCACCAGTTGGATGCAATGAATAGTGGACAGTGGTAGAGTTTAATATTTTAGCACCTGCTTTATTTTGCATGCAGGAAACCAGCTACTTATTCACATTTAAATAAATCTGCAGTCACAGGCAGCTTTTTCAGGGGGAGAGCTGCCTGCTGCCTGTTAGCTCACACATGGCCCCTTTAAACCTCTGCAGAGCCAAAGGGTAAGGTACAAGCAGGACTGACAGAGGAAGGAAAAATGGCATAAACCTTTTGTGCTTTGCAAAACTACTGATGCTTCTATATTTGAGCCAGCTTTGAGGCTTTTTTGAGGTGAGGGCACTGTTATAGCAAGACTACTTTGTAGATTAAAAATGAGGACATGGAGGAAAAGATGTAATTCAGTCTGAGTAAGGACTAGTCTGGTGGTTAGGACTGTCACCTGAATCAGTGACAGGTTTAATGTTTCTTAGTTTCTGGGGCTCATAACAGAAGGCTTTATGGTGCACTGTCTGTGCACGTGTATGTGCAGTCACACAGAATTCAATATGTAAGTATTTGATGTGTATGGGCATGCAGCAGCTTCAAAGAGCAACATTGAATAAACCAAGAACATCACAAGTTATTAATCAACAAGAAAAAAGCAACACAGTGAGAATATTTTATATATTATATAAAAAAACCCAAAATAGCCATTTACTTGTAAAAGATCTCATGAATTTTTCCTGTGTGTCCCTTATTGATCCCAGACCTCATTGCCTGTCCCTGCAAACCTGGGGCCAGCCCCACTGCTGGGTGGGTGCTGTGCAGGGGCTCCCTGCGTCCTGTGCTGCTGGGCTGGGTGTCTGCATGCACAGTGTCTGTGTGCCAGGCAACAGCAAAACAACACAAAGGTTTTAGCAAAGGGTATAAATCACTCTTAGGGAGAGACCCCACCACCCCCAGGGGAAGAGCCACTCAAGCACAAGGTGTGAAAGGATGCCCTGAAGCTCAAGAAGTTGCTCTGCACCATAAATGCCACTTATAGCAATGATGGGTTTCTGTTTCTACTGCTGCAGAACTATTTGGTTTTCACAAATTAAACAAAATTTTAAAAAAGAAAAAAATTAAGAATTTTTAATTGCAACTGGATTTTAACTACTCTTCAGATTTCTAGCAAGCAATCAACAGGAATCTAAGTTTTATGATTATTCCACTGTTTCCTTCACTAGACCTGTGAAATAGGATGTTGTGTGAGCCTTGATTTCATCTAGGAGTGTGTAAATAACTTACTTCATTGGCAATGAAATTGAGCTTTAAATTATTAAATATTTTTGGTTGTTATCAATATGACTAAAAATCGAATTAGTGTTATTATTTAGTTAGACAATATCTAACATTATCAATGTTAGATATTGTCTAACTAAATATAGTATGTCAATACTATTGGTTATATTGTAGAGATTGATCCAACTGACTACATTGTTTCTGGCTTCTATTGAAAAAAACCAGAAAAATAATGAAAATACAGGAAAATGTCAAGACTGCAATTAAAAGGCATAATGGAAATACAATTTAAAAAAAACTCTGTTATCCTAGAAGGGCAGATTTTGATCTCAGATGAGATGTTGCCATGAATTCAAGGTGCTAAACCCACAGGAGGGTGCTGGAGGATATTTCTGACTGGGGTGTGCAAACAAGCTCCATCCAAAATGGGCTGAACTCAGGTCCCAAGGGCTTTGATGTGAGACACATCCATGGGGACAGAGAGACAGGGCACACTGCACAGACACACAGGGTTACCTTCCCTACCCTGACATGAGCCTGCCCTGAGCCCTGCCAACCAAATCCATCTCCCTCCACTCCTTCTGTGGGGCCTGCAAGCAGGAGCAAGGGCCCAGCTTCAAGCTGCCCCAAATCCTCCCTCCACACTTGCTTCAAGAGCTTTTCCCTTCCTCATGCTGGGTACAGGGAGGCCCTTGAGTTTCACCAGTGCAGAATCCAGTTGTAACTGCAAGGGATATGATGATGTTAAAAATGTAGGTTATATATAGTGAGGCTGTTCAGGAGGCCTAAATATAGTCCTTTTTAAATATTTTTGGTTACTTTCCATTACCACTGGCATTCCAAAGTAGAAGAATATCAGTGATGCACTGTGATACTAAAATAATAATGAAATTGTGAATTCATCTTCATTGTCTTCATCATCCAGTGCAGAGTGTCCTCACAATGTACTTAGAAGTTAATTTAAGTCCCAGGTGTACTTGGCTGCTGGTGCAGGTGGGTTTTATTTATGTGAGTCTGGTGATAAAGGGCCCTAAACATAAGCCAGAATTACTGTGATCTATTGAAGAATTTCTTTTGATTTTACTTAATTTTCAAAATCCCTTTTTTATGTTGTTTTGTTTTGTTTGTTTGTTTGTTTGTTTGCTTTTTGTGTGTTTTTTGGTTTTTTGTTTTTTGGGGTTTTTTTTTGTTTGGGTGGGTTTTTTGTTTTGTTTTGTTTTGAGGTTTGTTTGTTTTTTTTTTTTTTGTGGCAAAACAAATATACCTCAAATAAATTTAAACCACATTTTTAGACACCCTAAAAATAAACTGAAGACCTCTTAAGCCAGGAGTTCAGACAACTTACACAAGAATGTGCCTAACATCCTCTAGAAAAATCATAAAGAGAAGCAAAGGGAAGAAGGAAAAAAAAATACAGAAAAAGACTGGGGTTTCCCAGGAAACAGAATTTCTGTTTCAAGAGAAATTTTAGCATAATGAATATGCATCCTGAAATTGTAATGGAAAGTGTTAACAGTACACAACACCAGGGATATTAAAATAGACACTGATAAGCAAGAATCAAAGAATTAAAAGTGCTACATGATTATTAATCAAGTTATTTACCTTAATAGTAATAATAATATATGAGCTATAACATATGACAAAACAGCATTTTCCAGTATTCCTATTTTAAAATAATATTGCTTCCAATAGTAGTGCTAAAAAAGGTATTTTACTGCTCTCATTTTGTAAGAATAATCTGTCAAAACCCACTGTCTTACACAATGCCTTATTTCAAAACCACTCAGGATTTTTGATAGAAACCTAAAATTTCACAGGATATCATGTTTTTCCATTCACACTCCTCTTTTTGCGGGTGAAGGACAGATGTGTACACCTCTGAAGCAATTAAACCTCTTTTCTCTGTAGTTTGGATTGTGCAGGCTGATTCCTGCAGGGCTGCCAGAGCCACACGGGCTCTGCAAGGGGAGGATGAGTGCAGAGATATTTTGCAGCATCAATCACTCTGAACCACAAAGGCTGCAGCACCACACCTCAGTGCCACCGAAGCACTTCCTGGCGCTGGGCTGGGTTTTACAGTGACACCTCCAGCTTGTGCTTAGAAGGCAGAGAAGTATCTGTTACTACATGTCTAGGAACCAAGAGAGAGCTGTTTCTGCCCTTGATGCCAGCTGAAGACGAGTGTGTTCATTCAGCAACAGCAGATTTGTAACCAGTCCTTTTTACCCCATTTTTCTGTCCACCACCTGCAGAGCTCATTTTCCTTTTCCTTAATTTACTCGCTCTTTCTAGTCTTGCTCACCCTGACACAAACACATCACCAAAAGTGGTTAATTTTAATCTTTCTGCTTAACCAAGCCTTGGTGAGGCTCTGAGCCAAGCAGTGGTGGCTGGTTGACCTTCCACCTTGGGTGTGGGGCTGGCACAGCACGTTCATCCCCTGGGCGCTGAGCTCCAGCGTCCTTCCCTGTCTTTTGTCACCTTACAGGCGGTTGTGTTAATATGCAGCCCATTACTACCTTACTGATGAGACAGACTGCTGAGGATCAATATGTCTCTGCATTTGTCAGCCCTGTATACCCCAGAGTTAACTCCTCAGCCCTGCTGCCAGCGCTCGTGTCCCGCTGTGTAATCGCGGGGAATTGTCGATGCCGTGCGCGGCGCGTCCGTACTCCGGGCTTGGCGGGGTTGCTTTGCAGAACAAGTAAGAAAGATCCAAGTGTCGCATTTGTTTGGCTCCCACTGCTTGAGTAATAGTAGGTGCAGCCAAAACAGCAGAGGACAGCTTGCTTAGGGGGTCACTGCAGCCCAACAGCTCGCCATTGATGTTGTCAGGCAGACTTGGGAAAGATGCCCAAATGCTATCAACTAGAGGACATTGCATTTTAATGAAAGACAAAAAAAAAATCAAGATTAAAAAAAGAAGAAAGGTAAACTCCCTAGTCAAATATAATAAACAAAAGAAGAGATCTAATGGCACTTTTTTGTCCCCTTGCTGCTCACTTTTTCATGCCTTTGTCTTGATGCAGTAACTTCAGGGAAAACAGCACTGGGAACAAATAACACCATCTACCACAAAAACTCTTAATTATAGAACAAATCTTCAAGAGACTTGTACATGAAATCCATATAATGAGTTTAATAAGCAGGCAAATATCTTGAGCAATTTAGATATGAAGCCTGTCCAGGCTGAACATATATATATATATATTATCTGAATTTATTTTTAAAGAATAAAACATGAATTTACCTCTGCATTACCTTGTGATTTCTTTCTGCCCTGTTTGTCTGAAGATAACCTTGTGCAGATATTTTGGGGAAATATGGCAAATTTTTCATGCAGCCCCAGGGGTACAAATACACTCTGGCATATCACACTGAATCAGGGCTCCAGATCAGGTGTCTCAGGTGTTTTGTTAAGCAGTAAGGTTGTAAGATCACATGCATTATGCAATCTCATTATTTTAAATGTCTGAACACCAGTCTGGGTCATGCCACGCAGAAGTGGCAGTCATTGGTGACAGCAATACGTGTTTCAGATCTCCACATGTGTTTGTAGCAAAGCCTCAGGGCTCAGGGAAACACACTTTGGAATTTTCTCTGCTGACAAAGGACTACTTTCCTTTCCCACGTTACCAGCAAGAAATGTTCTGGTGACATGTAGGAGGCAGAGTAACATTGTTGATAAAAATTAAATAAGAGTGGGATAAACCAAAACAGTTTCTGGGTGCTCATGTGCAGAGCCCTGAGGATGAGAAGTCGAAGGGAAACTCTGATGTTTGTTTTGAAAGAGGTGCTAAATTTCAAGTGCATCTTGACCAGGCATCCTTACAACCCTGCCCAGCTTGTACTCGTGTCACCCTGCATGGAGCCTGCTGAACAGATCAACCTGTGCCTTTTTAAACTGAAACAGGGAGGCTGCTCTGGCATCAGGGGTGGCCCAGCTACTCATCCAGCACCATATCCCATCTCTACATGTGCACCTTTGTGAAAGTATAAGATGTAACCTTGTGTAAAGGCTTCTCATGCCTGTCTGCCTGGGTTTTGGTACATTCATGTTGTAAAGAGATAATGGAGATGGGAATTGCCAGCAGGTCTCCAGGAGTGACTGCAGACAGTGCTGGGCTGGTTCTGCTCGGGGTAAGGCAACAGCCCCCAGTGCAGGGCAGAACTTTGGGCAGGCACAGAGCAATTCTCACAGCACTGCCCAGGAGCTGATAAACCCCAGCCATGAAAGGTGCAGCTCCCCTTCATGGAGCCCAGGAGCCTGGGGAGCCCTGGATTGCTTGCCCAGGGTGCTTCACTTGAGTGGTTTGCCTTGGAACCCACCCTCCTGTCTTCTGAGCTGCCCTCAGAAGAGTTTTGCTGGGGTTTGATGGTTCCCTACCTTGGGACAGTGACAGTTTATTTAATACAATCCTCTCACAAACATTTCATTTATTTCAATGGAAAAATCACAGATGTTATTTCTCCCAAAAGTAACGAGGATTGAAAAAATCTGGTCCCTTTCAAAATAATCTAGTTCCATTCAAAATGACCAAACATGTTGAAATTTAACCAAAAATTGACCAAAAATTTAACACCTATTAAAAGTCATTTGTTGTCTTAATATTTGATTTCTTCTCCAATTTAACAATTTCATGTATGGATATGTAAACAGATTGTTTTTTTTCCTCCTACCCTGCCCACCCCCAAAATGAGATTGCTGGTATCAGACAGCAAAACGGAGCTACCCAGATTTTCACTGCTCTGATTCACTGTCTCCACAATAAATGAAGTTTTCCCATTGTTTGCAGAAATTCTTGCTATAATGGCTTCAGTTTCCTTGTTAATTATTATTTTATTAATGATCTTTCAGACAGTTTTTCAAAGAGACTGTAAATCTCTTAGTAAAAGTAATGGGCAGCTACTCACAGGAATAATCCCATTACAATCAGCTGTACCACTGTTTGTCATTTGGAGTGAAGTGCTGGAGCTCTGACCCTTACTGATTTACCACTCTTCATAATTAGTTGCAGTGATTAAAATGCATTTTAGATTACACTGCAGTTTCTCTCACTTAAAAGTTTTTTTTTTCTTTTTATTACTGAGGACAAACTCAAGTTCTGAAGGTGAAAATTTGTCCTCCAGTATAAAACAACAGCAGCAAAGAATAATTCCACAGATAAGGCTTACAAAAGAAATCAGAAGCAGAGATGCTTGGGCAAGGGGCAAGAAATGTTGCTGGGGGTGGAGGGGCTGTTTTAGCTGACAGAGACAGCGCATGAAGGAATTGAGCAGAGTAGCTTAATGAAACTGAAAACACTGCACAAAACTGTCAATTTACTGACTGCAGCCCATGGAAATAATGAATCAATCTGTTGCATCTGTATCTAATTAAGAATCATTATAATACAATCTTTTTCTCTAGTGATCAGGATTAGTGGATACCCCACAGGAAAGAGCTAATAAATAGAGTTTAAAAAAAGAGCTAATAAATACAGTTAAATTCAAGTGCCAGGACATTATGCAGCTTTATCTGTACTGTGATTCTCAAGCACTTTTCTTCAATAACCCCAAATCCAAGTAGTCTCTCTTTGCTGTGAGAGACACAGCTAGGATTTCTTTGTAAGGGTTTTCAAGGCAATGCAGAAAAAAAAAATTAAAAATAGGACAAACACAAAAAATAAAGACAAAAAAAGCAGGATGTTGTGAAAAATTTCTGGCAAGGGCCAGACATTCTACTATCGCTTTGCTACAATTAGAAATGTAGTTTCCATAATTTTTCCCCCCTTCCACTTCTCTTCTGCCTTTCCTTCTTCTTCCTCTTCCAAAACCCCCCATCAAGTTGTTAAGAGCTTCATTTACTTTAAGCCTCTTTGGAGATGTGTTATTCCACCCAAGTGTCTGAATAACCCCTCAGGAGTCAGCATTGCTGACTGGTTTCCTACAGCCAGATGACATATACCTTGAGAGTGGAGGGCATTCCTGCATTTTTTCCCTCCTCTCTGCAGAATATATTTTATTTAATCTTGTTTATTTGGTTTGTGTTTTGTTTTTAGTTCAGAGGGGGATGGAGAACAACTTCCTAGTTGAGGAAAAGGTGTTGTTATCCCTTTTTTTCTCTTGCCTGTTAGGATGCTTTTCCAACTGTGATAGTTTAAATCCCAGGGGAAGCAATATGGCATCATTTCTGTGATAAATAAAGGAAAGCTACAGAGTGGAATCTCAAAGCTGTCCCTCACATCTTAGTGGAACTTGAGGTAGAATGTTCCAGTGCCCCTGTGAGGCCAGTTCTCTCCCCTGTGCTGGGGGCAGTGCTGGATGGAGACTGGTGCAAGGAGGGGGTGCTGGGAATTGTGCCAGGAAAACACTAAACCGAGCATCATTTGTTGCAGGAGCTCCTGGGATGCTCTGCTGTGCCACCACCATGTGCAGTAAAGAGCATTGTTCCTCTAATGCTCCTCTCTCCTGGAACTGCAAGTGGATGTTCAGCCCAATTAGTGCAGCAGCTCAAAACAATAAACCCTCCAGAATCTCTGGTGGGGGAAGCATGCTTTTATCTATTTGGTAAATAATTTATTAATCACACTGATGTATCCTCCTTGACAGCAACAGAGCCAGATAAGTGATGGTTCAAAATCAATTTGTCATGGTCCAATGTGCACTCAGTGACCTACTTGGTCTGTTATATAGGTCAAACTTGTACATGATGCTTGGATAGCAGAGGCACTTCTTAAAAAACAACAACAGCAACAACAAAACTCATGGCACAATTCAGACTGTGGGACCCTGTGCTGGCTCAGGCTCAGACTCAGCCACACTGCTAGAAAACTCAGCTTACAGAGAGGTTGAGGACAAGAGGCTCATTAGTTTTGGGGTCCCAGTGTCTCAAAAATGTCCTGTGCTGGGGGGCAGCAACAGTATCAGGGGTAGATCCATACTTTCTGACCTAATTCTGTGACCTTGTTGTTGTCACACTGCCCTCTGTCATTGATAACACCCCTAGCATGCCCCTAGTATTTCTGTTTGCCCTGCTTCAGTCTCTACTTGTCCTGCTCTCTCCTACTCAGAGCAGCCTTTTTCTTCAGATGAAAAAGGAAATTTTCTCCCTTTTCCTCTTTGTAACCCCTGCTGTGGAGCCCATACGAGTGTCACAGTTTGAAGCCTTGTGTTTCTGAGTGGTCCAGCCAGGTCAAGGAACTACAAAATTTGAAACTGCAGAGAGACAGAAATTAAAAGCTGTGACAGAGCTTCTGAGTAGCTGTTTTGCTGGTGGTCCCTTTGTGGCTTGGCAGAAATCTTGGTTGCAATTTGTTGATGGAATTTGTAGTAATATCTTTGTATTTCATCAAGGGCTTTCCACCAGTGAGTCCTGGACAGTGAAGAGGTGTGAGGTGACATGTTATATGGGCAGTACTAACTAAAAAAAGCACTCCCAAATATATCAGGAAGACTTGGAATGGTCTACATGCTGAGTATAATCAATTTGTCATTAGAAAGACATTTTTCCCAAAATCCTATTAGTAACCACTATTTTAGGAAGGTGACCTAGGCCCTATTCTTGTGAGGATTTTCACCAGAGCTGTTCTCTGTGGCTGGAGGGAGTTGGGCAACCAGCTGGACTTGTGAGCTTTCCTTGTCTCTCCCCACTGTACATAGTAAGTGGTGGGATTGTGTTTTTGGGGTTTTTTTTTTTTTGGTTTTTGGGTTTTGTTTGGTTGGTTTTTTGTTGTTGTACATGTGTTTTAGGTTTTTGAAATGTTTTTTGGGTTTTTTTTGTGGATTTTGATCTTTTTACATAATGACTTAATTTTTCAATGAATTTTTAAGGAGTACTTCATGGTGTAGTGGTGTTGAGTGGAGATTTTCCTAATGCAGGAAACTGAACATACATTCCATTGACTATGAAGGCACTGAATGTGCTGAATAACCTCCACAGGCCACTGCTGTCCTGTATTTTACTGGATTCCTTCTGATTTTCTTGAAAGCATGAGAGGGAAAGAGACTTTCTTTTCAATGGCAGGTGCACATCTTTTTAAGGAGTTTTACCCTCACTCCTGCTTGGCACTGCCCCACTGCAGGGTCACAACCCTCAGTGCCCAGCATCAGGTTTCAGAGCTCCTGCATGGGTGCAACAAGAGAGTGGGGTGGGTGCCAGCTGCACAAGGGAGGGATGGAGGCAAGTGCAAGGATCCACCCTGAAGTAAGAGCACAGCAGAAATAAGGTCTAAAACTCTGGATTTGTTTGGGTTTTTTTGTTTTTTTTTTTCACTTGGAACCTGGATTTTTTTCAGCTGTTACTAGAGGGAACTATTGCTCTCTAATATAAAGGTGGTGAATACAGTCTAGTCTTTCAGTTCTTTGTTTTAGTGTTATCACCCCATCCCTGGCACCGGTTTGACATTTGTCCAAAAAATCTGTTTCCTACTTGACAGGCACACTGAAAGGCAGCCAGGCTACCATTAGGGATACCATCACCACAGACAGGAACTGAAGGCATTGGAAACAAACCCACCCGTGAAGGTTTTCAACTTTTGAAAAAAAACAGTGTGAACCTGTAAGGATGTCTATAGTCCTAAAAAAGGACAGATTTCTTCACATTTTTCCTTCCATTTCATCAGAGGCACAGTAAATTCTGGAAACTGAGAAGGACCTCTGGAGTCATGGCATGATCTTCTTGTTTGGCCTTGGGAATTCAGTAAAACTCCACTCATGTCACCAAGAGTCTGCAAACTGTGTCTCCTCCTGTGCACTCCCTGAAGGGCACCACAGCCCTGGGTTTTGTACAAATCACACAATGAGCCCTGGAGACAGGATACAAATCTTTTCTAAAACCAGCATCTAAGTAAACAGACAAACCCCAGCAGGCTTTTTTTCAGCACTTTGGAATTGTTTGTGTTTTGTCAGCCTTTAGTAATTTAATTGCAGAGTGATGCAAGACACAGGCCCAGCAGGACTAAAAAATATATTTGGTGGGATATTTTAATGAGATGAATCTTAATGTTTTCCATGAGGTGTCAGCAGTTCCTTAAACCAGTGCAGGGTTTGCAACAAATGGCTTCTTTTGCTGAGAATTCAAAAGATATTCTTTAAAGTCTGTGAACTGCCAGTGAGCTTCAATAGAACAAGTGTTCTCAAGGTGTATTTATGTTGCCTGTATAGCACTCCAAAGGATTTCTGCCAGCACACCCCATTACAATGAGTAATGTTTCCTTTAAAAGTGAATGAAGAAGACTTAGATCTTGGTTAATTAAATAATCTTCTCCTTTTTTAAATTATTTACAATAGGAGACCAACACCAACCCTCTAGTTTCCTACCCTGAACCTCAGGACATTATTGTGTTTACCTTGACAAAAGCTGAAGGGTCAAAACATTTGTGTTATCTATCTGTCACAAAATGAAAGGGCAGAGAATATGTAATTAAGCACAGATTAATACTTCTAGAAGATTCATTAAAAAAAAAAAAACAACAACAAACCCAAACAACTAAAACCAAACCAAACTAAAAAATAGATGTGTCCTGTGTGGTGGGATGTACTGGAAGCCAGTTCTCAGCACAGCATTGATCATGGTGAAACAGTACCAGGTGAGCTCTCATCTCCTCATTTTTATTTATTGCCCATGGAGGCTGGCAGTTCTCCATGTGGAACTCTGCTTATGGCAGATTTATCTGTGGTGTGTAAGCAGCACACTGGCATCATGAATGTCCATCTATCAAAAATGCTGAAGCATGGCCTGTGACGGAAGAAGGATGTTTTTGCTGAATGCAGAGCAAAGAAGGAGAATGTTAACACTTTGAAAAGAGCAAGCAGCCAGTATTATAGTCTCAAAATCAATTTACGTCAGGCAGGGAAGTGTGACAGGAGGAACAAAGTGCAGAGCAGGGCCAGCTTCTAAGAGTCCACCTAAGTACAAGTCTCCTTGGTGTCTGAACTCCAAAGACAAGAATAAATGCCTCTGTGTCAGTCTGAAGGAATTAGCAATTCTCTTTATCCAGAGCTTGTTTTCTTTTTTATTTTTAATTTGCTTTTTGCCATAACATCTCTCTCTCCTGACTTTGAATTGGAAAGTCTTAAGTTATACAATAGTGACTCCGTTTCGTTGTCATTTATTGTTTACTATTATAAGTCTAAGACTTCAAGTTCTATCTCTGGAATCTATCTTGGTATCATTGCAGAAAAAAAACCCACAAGGTAGGGAAATACTTTCCTAAATAAGTAAATAAATAAATGCACAAATCAGGTTAAGTCCTCTTTATGCAACTGGAGGTACCTTTTACTGTTTTTTGGGGTTTTTTTTCCTAAAGAAGAATTTTATAGCTGTCAACTTACACCCTCAATTGTATCAATAATGTCAATTATTCATTCCTGGTTCATGCTAGACTTTGTCCTCAGGCATCTATGTCTTAAATCACCCAGCTCTGCAAATGTGCAAAAATACAGGGCAAGAAGCAACTTTTGAGTACCTGCAAGATCAGTAACAGAAAACTGCAAGGGATCAGAGAGAATCTGCATGAAAATGGATACTCTCCAAAGCAATTACTGAAGGCTGCCTTTTGCAAATGGCAACCAAAATGCACCTTTATATTGATATACAGAGGTCAAGATCATTGTCCACCTCTCTTGACTTCAACTGGAGCTGACAGTGTTCAACATTTCAGAAAATGAAATTAATGTGTCACAAGCTGGACAGTTACTGACTTTTGCTGAAAGTGTGACTTTATCTTCTGTTTCTCCACTTACCCCACTTTAAAGAGGGATGAATGCTATTTACCCATCATGCAAATGTTCTGAGGCCTAATTATTTAATGTGTGTAAATTGCTTTTGAGATGAACAGTGTTAAGTATTATTATTGTTATATTAAAATATGGCCAGCAGCCAACCTTTCCATGTTGATGCAGGGTAATGACAAAGCTGATCAAGTTCAGGATTGTATTGTTACTGATCTGAAACAACAGATAGTTTTTGTGCATTTATCCTGGAACAAGTACAAACAGACAATATCAATTTAGTCTAAATGTTAGTGAAGAGAGACAGCTGATATTTACTTTAAGGAAGTTTTGTTATCCCAAAATATTACCTCAACTTAAACATTCTGTGTTGTTTTTCTTTTAAGAAAAAGGGGTAAATTCACAGTAAGAGATTAGGTATTCCTTATTCCTTAGTTGAATTTGCTAGTGTTTTCTTCTTTCTATGTGGGAATCTATGTGCAATTTACTATACAGAGCAAAAAGTTGCTTCTGTGTGCTGTTTTGTAAGGTGAAATTTCATTCTCTGAAATGTTAAAGAAAACTGAAGGAAAAAATTGACTTCTGAAGGAATCAGTCAATGAACAGAGAACGGAAGAGAAGGTGGTGTAAACTATGAGACACTGGTGTAGCCTTACCTTCCCATTCCTAAATCCTGGTTCCCAGAAAATATAGAAAAGTGTTTTCTGAAATCAACAGCCATGACGTGCTCCAGGACAATCACACAGATCCGAACTAGGGGTCTATTTAAAGAACACTTTGCCAGGAGTAGTCCTATATCTTGATCAGTCAACAGACTACAGTCCAAATCCAGATATGTTCAATGCTCCATTATAAGCAAGCAGGGAAAAATATGATGTGATTTCTTCCCATTTATCTGGCTTATCTTGTAAGTGGTAGCTACAGAATCTGTTATATGATTTATTCCACCACACAGGAGCATGGTCACTCACTAAAAGTTTATAGTTTCTGGTGGAATTCAGGCATCTGTGACTCTTATGCCTTGACTTAGTTTAGAATTTACTCTTCATAGACAAGATTGATTCATTTCCTTTACAAAAAAAAAAAAACAAAAAACTCAGGCAGAAATATGATGATAAAGAGGACACACAAGATTTTTTGGGTAAAGTTATACTGAATTACATTGAGGAAGAAAGCCCTTGGGAAATCCAGAATGGGATGGATTATAATCTGGAAACATACCAAGCGACATTTCTGGTCTTGTACCATGGACACTTGGTCCCAAACAGCTGATTTATGCCATAACCTGCATGTGGAAATAAGAAAAGATCTTTAGAACTCTGTAAATGTTCAATAAGAATAAAGGCCTCTTTTTTGCCATTGAATGATCCACTTTCAGATTCTAGACTACAGGTTGCAGATTATATCTTCAACAGCAAAACACAAAGTTCAAGTCACTAGAAAATCTTATAGCAGGACTTTAACCCAAATATTTTCTCTTTTATTTTCTTTTTCTTTCTTTCCTTTCTTCCTTCTTTTCCCATATTTTCTGGTATTTTTTTATCCACAAAATGTATCAGAATTGTAAGGATTACTTAGACCTTCTGATGCTCACTCTCTAAAATTAAACTATCCTTGGCAAACCTTTCAGATGTTATGTTTTTTGCTTGCCTGACAAGAAACTGCCAAATTAATCTTGGTTTCTTTAGCCCCTGGGCCACTTCACGAGACAATTTAAAGTGAAAATAATACATTGATCATCTAATAGAAATTGTTCTGATATTATGAAAAATGATAGCATCAATAGCATATTTCTAGCAAAATACAATACTGAAATGGTTTTAACCTTCAGCATCCTATGGAGTCATAAAACTCTTTAGGTTGACTGGACAACCACTCCTGTAAACACTTCAGTTTTCATCAAGTCTTGCAATGCATGAGTGGACTTCATCACCTGGACAGAAGTTTTAACAACATTAGAAGGCTGTGGGCCACCTCTGGACTCTGACCCTACTATGTGTAGAATGATGTGAGCATCCCACATCTTTTTCCACAGGAGCTAAAGAGGAAATAAATGTATATGTATATGTATATGTATATGTGTATGTGTATGTGTATGTGTATGTGTATGTACATGTATTCACACAGACATGCATGAACACCATTCAGTGGCATTCATGGACACTGAAATTTAGTGAGAAACAGAAAAAAAAAACTAACTGGAATACTTGATCACACTTTTGCTGCACATTATTTTGATCAGTTATTTTTGAAGTCAGTAGTATCGTATTTGTGTGCAAAATATTGCTTTATTTGCGTAATGACTATTGTTAAAATCTTACTCCAGTGTTGTGGTTGTATTCCACTTAATCTTCAGTAAAATTCAAATCTTTGAACTCTACAAATATCATCCTTTGGTGACAGATGTGTTGTTCTGGAACTTAAACAAATGGCCAGATTACCATTTTGTCTCAGTGGTTATGCCTGTGAGAATAGTTTACAAAGCAGATGGCAAATTCAGTATTTCTTCTACATTTTGGCAAAGGGTAGGCTGCTGCCCACCAAAGTTTGGTGCCTGACTTGGACAAAGTCTAACAAAACTCTTAAATACCCAACTGCCAGTTGCAATAGCAATATAACAGAACATCCTACATACAGTCCTAAACCCATGGGGACAGAAGTGCTTCCTCAGGTCTGAAGGAGGCAGTCCAGCTTTCTTGCTTTAAATTCCTTCTCACACCATTGACCAAAATAGCAGCAATCTTTCTCTACTCTGAAGAGAAACTACAAGATATGCTAATTATTAACATTTTTCTTTCTGGTACTTGACTTTCTACTGTGTCTGAGTGGTTTTGCACACCCACCTGAGACCTGGTGAGACACAGGGATGGGCACTGGGGGGAGTTAAATCTACACAACCTTCAAAAGGCCACCAGAGCTGAGCTGTGGGGTGTCCTTAGGGAGAATGTCTCCATCCATCTGATCAAACCTGGGCCTTTGGTGGAGGAGGAAGAACACACCCAGAATGAATACAGGCAAAGATAATCTGGATTTTTGCCTATGGTTTTGATTGCAAAGGCTTGCTCCTCTTTGGTCCCTCTCTCCAGGACTGCTTTTGTTTTTCTAAGACACAATATAATGTAAAATTTGAAAATTCCAACAAAACCATTGTTCCAGTTGAGTGTCTCAACACTTAAATTAAAATCATATTTCCTTTTCCCGTCTCTGCTGGAGCAAAGACTTGTGCCCATCTGTTCACACAACAGAATACCTTCAGGTATAAAGATAAAGAGCAGTCCTTATCAGGATATCTCATGGATTGTGGTTAGGACATTTTCCAAACAACATGGGTTCAATTCCATTAAGGCTAGATAATGAAATGTGTCTTTATCTAGGTGATAATTCTGTGAGTGTTCTGACCATGGGATTATTAAACAAAAGGTGAATATCACCATTATTACTATGATGATGTTAAATGAAGTTAACCACAGTTGTAACGACAACTAACTTTTTACATTTCTTGGAATTATTTTTGAGGAATCAAGTGTGTCTCAATTTAGCCTTTTTATAGGTGTGCTCTTGTTGAGAGATAAATATAGATTTCCTAGAATATATACAGTTGAAAAAAAAAAGTGTTCTCAGAGAATGCTTCTGGCACCTAATGAAATTAAATCTCTTAAAGAGTTAGGCATTTCCAGACTGGCAAACTAAATAACTCTCTGAATTCCAGATTCACTAGAGAGACAGATCCTCTCTTAAAATTTTATTTAAAGTGAATTTGTTAATTGTTTTTTGCACACTAGAGTTGTGCAAAGTACCATAGGGGGTTGGTGAACATGGTCTTGTCTTTTTAAGCCCAAATATTTCCAGTATGTTCACAGCTTCACCACCTGATTCAAAGGAAAAAAAAAAATCACAATTAGGCTATCTAGGAATGTAAGAGAAAAAAGGTGGAATTGGAAAAATGTGTACACTTTTAAAAGGGCAAAAATTAACCAAATTATAAAACCCCCACAAACATCTCAATATATAGTATTATAAATTAGTAAAGATACAGATATTAAATTTTGCCTTTGGCTAAGCTAGGCTTTAACATAAAGCAATAGATCTAAAGAGAAATGTAGATAATTATTCATAAACTCTAGGAGACCACTGTCTCAGCGTGTTCCTTTTATTCTAATTAATCACTTTCTAAAGAGGCTACATAATTCCTGAGTTGTGTCACTGAGATTGTCCTTACAATAAGTGAAATATTCTTAATAGATCAGGAAGATCTTTTTCTAAACCATAATGATGAAATCATTTGCTTGAATAGGTTTAGCCACATGGTGCCCGTTTCCATTATAATCCGAATAAACTCACCATTCAAATTAAGAACATTCCTGTGGTGATCCCAAGACAAATCAGAATGCAACTCACCTCTGGGAATTTACCTAAGGAAAATAACATTGATGTATCTTTTATAACACCAGCCATATGCTTCATTGTAATGTATGATTTTTTAAAAGTATTTTATTGATGTTTTAAAGATCAGAAAGTTTTGTTGTTTAAAGGTTTAAAAATTTATAGTTATCTCCAAATTTTCCTTGTTACATTATGAAACAGAAATATGTTATCTGAAATTTGAAGGCTATTATGATGCATCACTGTCCTTGTTTTTACAGAAGACTTATCAAAGAAATCATAGATTATCAGCCTGCAGTAGCATTATTCATGGATGTGCAAGGAAATTGACCATCCTGTATCTCCATGTGTTTGCTCAGATTTCAAGCTGACCAGGATAAAGAATAGCTGGGAGCATGAGAGATTACCATTTTCTCAAGGTTATACAGAGCAAGTAGTTCTCCTATTGTTTTGAAATTAATGAAATGGCTCAATGGAGATAACACTTTCAAAAATGGAGTATTTTGGATATATGATTAATACCAATCAGAGAAAAACTGAGCTGAAAGGGAATGGTTATTTACAAAATAGCAACAGTTAATGATAAGAAGAGAAAAAAAATAATTGGTAAGGAAAATATGAAACACTGAATTTTCTTGTACATTATTGCTTTTTTCAAGGCTTAAATATTTTGAATAAATTAGCCAACAAACTCAACTGCTCTGAAAACTTCCTAAGGTGTACCCTGTGGCATACACCAAGGGGATACTTCTGCATGCCCTTTAGGGGAATATCTCTCCCCTTTGCCATTTCTTTGGGCCCAGGGTGGAGAGAGGAGAGAGGTTTGCAGAGCAGGGCAGAGCAGAGGAGATGCCAGAGTGCAACACACAATGTTTCACTCCACCACAGTGAAAAGGAGAAATCAGGGTCTTTGTACAGTGTCTCTTGGGAAGGTGCAACTCTCTGGTGGCTCTGTTTTCTTCATACAGTTCTTGGAAAAAATAAGAAAGAAGAAAAAAAGAAAACTGGTTATTCCCGTATGCATTTTGTTGGTATGTTGTAAAATCACAGAACAGGAGAGGGAAGGATCTCTAGAAGTTACCTGGTCCAACACCCTGCTCAAAGCAGAAAATACCTTGAGTTTCACTTTATAGTTTGAATTTCAGGAAAACAGTTTTATTGTTTCTCTAAAATGTCAAAAATCCCAAACATGTTTTAAAATGAGGACTATTTATCTCTCATAAGTAGCACTAAGAAACCAGAAGTTCCATTAAGAATGTGTATGAGCATATATCTCCATATGACTTCCTTGAAACTTCCCTCTTCCTTTGAAACTAAACAAAATCTTTCTTTTTTATAGGTCAGATGCCTGACTCCTATTTAATAACCATCTGAATAGTATTGAACACTAGAAATTGAACATATTTAGAAAACATTGGATAATTAATAGCCTTTATTTCTAAATAATATTAGCAAATAATAACTTTTATTTCTAAACTACCAATGTGTCATTTTAAATCTCACTCCTACCATCTTTCAATCTTATTTTAATTTTAATCTCTTAAACATACCATTTTTTGTCTCTGTATTTGAAAATAATCTATCTGACACAGTAATGAAAATTGTCAATTTGTAAGCAAGTTCATATTACCAGTGGTTTTGAGGTGTTTTAGTACACAGATATTTGTCCAAGGTTGTGTCCATGAAAGAGATTATTTCTCTCATCGTTCAACCCCAGCAGCAGCCAAGCCCCACACAACCACTGGCTCACTCCCCCACCAGTGGGATAAGGGAGAGAATTGGGAAGGTAAAAGCTGGAGAACTCATGGGTTGAGATAAACAGTGTTTAGCAGGGAAAGAGGAAGTCTGACACACGAGCAAAGGAAAACAGGAATTCATTCTGTGCTTCCCATGTGCAGGGAGGTGTTCAGCCATTCCCAGGAGAGCAGGGCCCCATCGCACATAGCAGTGGCTGGGGAATGCAAACCCCATCACTGCAAACCTCCCCCCTCTCCTCCTTCTGCCCCCACTGTGTCACACATGTCTGTATGTCTGGAATGTCCCTTTGGTGGCTTGGGGTCCCCTGTCCTGGCTCTGTCTCCTCTCCCCCTGCCAGGCCCCCCCAGCCTCCTGGCCCCTGTGGGGGAAGGAAAAGCAGAGAAGGCCTTGGCTCAGTGTGAGCCCAGCTCAGCAATAACAAAAACATCTCTGTGTTACCAACCCATGTTCAGCACAAATCCAAAACACAGCCCCACACCAGCCACTGTGAAGAAAATTAACTTTATCCCAGCCAAAACCAGCACACTTTCCTAACTATTGTTTCGGGAGAGCAGTTAGGTGGAGTTTCCACAGAAATCAGACATAATTATTATTTCTACTTTCTAGATTTATTTTTTTTAAGGCTCCTGCTGTTTCTGTTTCAGTTTTGTGATATACTCTGGCATTAACATGTCTTCTGCTGAGCAAATGAGAGGAAGTATTTGCCCAGATGTTTTCTGCAGCTGCAGCTTTGCTGGCTGAGAAGGGGACTGTTCCCTCAGATGCTTCTCATTGTTCCTACAATAAACTCCTCAAACCTGCCACTTGTTCCTGCTGTTCCTCCTAATCCTTTTTAGCAAACACAAGCCATATTTACTTAAGCAGCTTAAATAGCTCTTTACAAACCTGGTTCATTTCAAAAGACCTGGGCCAGTTAAACAGGTCAGAGAATTACTCACACCAGCAGCTCCTCTGCCTGTTCTGCTGGAGACAGTTTCTGCTGAGGAGTGAGGCTGAGCAGTGAGAGGATGGTGAAGGCTTCAGACAAGACAGTGAAAGAAATACTTGGGCAAGGAGAATAGACTGGTAGCTACAAACATTTGAGAGTACCACAAGATGTCCTTTGCAGATTCAGTGGGAGAACTCACTGTCAGCTCTGGACAACTATAGATGTGCTTCTAGTCTTGTCCCTATTTATCATTAGAAAAGGAGCAATTTTATATCAAAGGTTTGCTTTCAAAGTGATACACTCTGGATTAATTACATTCTTGTTCTTTGGCTTAGTTTTTCACTTATTACTTCAGGTTCCTCTTGGGTTTTATATCTTTATCCATTTACAGTATTTAAAGGGAGAGATGTTCTATGATGTGTTACAATATTTATCTTCCTTTGTGCAGACAGCAGTAATTCATGACTGGCACAGCCAGAAGTGACTTATTAAGGCTTTCTTCACTGGAGAAGAAAAAGGTCATAAAGTAGCTCAGTAGGTCTTGTGCTTTATGATTATAGCTATATTATATCACACACTTCTGCTCCCCCACTCCTGCCCTTGCAGTTTACTGAGTACATCTTTAGTCTGCCTGGACCTTTTGAACTAATTTCTGGTGCCATAAACCTGCTGCAGCTAGATTACTACCCTGTTTGGTTTCAAAAGCCACATTATAATATTCTTTAAGATATGTAACTAGACGGGGATCCTCAGTGTCTCTGGTGCCTTCTTTATTCCAAAACCCCACAAATGCAATACATTCATATTGCTTATTTTGCTGCTTTCCCTGAGCACTGAGAGAAATGAGAAATTGCTGGCCAGAACAATAAGCTGTGGGACACCTGCAGACATCTGAGGAGTGCAGATGGGACATAGCTGAGTTACTGCCTGTGTATCATCCCTGAGTGTGATTATTGCCCAGGAACCTCGTGCTCATGGAATCCTGTCCCAGAGGCATTATACACACAGACTCATGCACACATTGTCAGGAATAATTAACTGGGGATGCCAGGGAACTTCCTTCATTGTCAAGGTTTGAGAGCAGGTCACAGCAAAAGGCTCTCAGAGCTGTGCCCAGCTTGCAGTGCAAGAGAAGCTCCCAGTCTTTTGGCTATGATGGACCTCATGGCCGCTCCAGGCTCAGTGTGTGTCCCCAGGATACAGGATACAGGAGCTCGCACAATTGTCCCCAAAGCATTGCTGGGAAGAGGCTGCAGAGCTGTTCTTCAGCCAAGGTTCACACCATTTGTACACTATCAGAGAAGGAAATGTCATTCAGGAATGCTGAAAGAGCAGATTGTTTTGAACTGTTAGTTCAGTGATGGAGCTCTTTTGTTGGCTGGAGAATTCTTTAGAATATTTATATGAAAATACGATACTGTATTAAATTCCTGTCTTAAAAAACCTGTTTCACTGCCTGTGATGACTTAAACAAAAGATTCATAACAACCTGCCCTTCATCACCTTTATAGTAGATTATTCTCTACAAAGTCATCTCTCAGGTCTTGCAGTGCTAGCAAGCACACCAAATAATATCACAGTTACTCATCATGATTCAGTAAAAGATATTAAAGGACAAAGACAAGCCATTCACACATGGGCGTGATTATGAGAAAGGAGACAAATGGTATTTTTTGTTTGTACTCTCAAAGCATCTTGGGACTGTACAAATACTGACCAAATAGTTCTTGTCAAAAGAGTTCATATTATAAGAAAAAGTCTTAATCTGGGAAGCAAAAGCTAGCACTGTCATAATTGCCAGTCCCCTGGGATCAGCAGGACAGATTGGGACTGAAACTGAATACACCCCTTTCCAAAGCATTGCAGAGATTCATTTGTAAGGGAGGTCCAATTAGGCACGTTGCACTCCTTCATTTTGGTTTATATGTAGTTGTGAAGCCTGGCAGGACTCAGCAGCAGAACTGAGTCATGCACAGATGGAACCAGATGAGTACACTTTTTAAAATGTGCTCATTCAAAAATGCACTTCCAGACTCCTTTATTTTTTCCTGTCTTCTCTGGTTGTCTCTTTGATAATCTGTGCCTCTGAGCCATTTGAATGATGACTTTAAGAGATGATCAGAAAACTTCCTGCCTTGAACCTGGTATGTGCCTGCTTTTTTTCACTGGTTTTAGAAATCTGACATCCTCTTGAAATCAGATTAATTCCTAGTCAATATCCATTGAAACATCCATTTATATACTGTCTTTTGTCTTACAGTAGTTACCACATGGGTGGCTTCTGTGCATATTTGGGACTCTTACTGATCACACTGCCACCATGGGTTTCACAGCCTTTGTTGCAAGACACATCACCTTTAGAGGCTGATCCCACTGGAATGCATGGAAAAACTCCCTCTGATTTCATGTGCTTCGGAGCAGTCCCTAAATCAGTTTGTGGTTTTTACAACAAAATGACTTACATATTTTTCTTCTGCAGAAGATTATACTTGCTGCATTGTGCAGCAATCATTTAGACATATTACATGCAAAGACAATTTCTTTGGAAGGTTTGCAATCTTCAGCCCTATCTCTCCCTCCTGGGTATTTTTGGTTTGGGTTGCAGACAGCAAAATCAAAGCATTGTGATCTCTAACTACATGGAGATAAGCTTCAGAAATGTAAACATAAAAGTGACTGCTACATCCACTGACTACTTCAAGTGCCTTATCTGCTCACAAGTATTTCTACTCCATCTCAATTAATTTGTGACTGTCAGATGCAATATTTTTACTGTGCACTGCCTGTCTTGACTCCTAGTACTGCTTCTATTCTTAGAGGGTTGGAATTCACTACAATTACTTCTTCCACTCTTCAGTTTCATTTTCAACATACTGCACAACTGGCCCAGAAACCTCCCTCCTTTTTCTAAAAGTTTCTTAAACCACCAGCATTTGAAGTTCCATTGTCAAATCATAAATTTAATGCCTAGCAGCAGCAAAGCAGTGGCACAGGAAAGGAGTTATGCTGAATTACCACTTGAGACTGGAACCCTACTCACCCTGGTGAGAAAAGCTCTGCCAAAGAGCCAGAAGCAGCTCTGCCAGACAAGGAGCTGAGAGGTCATACACAGGCTGGTACTAGAACCATGGTCTCCTGGGGTAGCACACAATTTGCTTTCAGTCCCTCAATCAGTTGACAGTTTTACCAAGAACTCATCATTTGCATTTGCAGAATGTCAGTCACAGAGACAAACTGAAATATTTGACTACTAGACTGAGACTACTTAAAATACTATGGGGGTGATGGCAGGGGGGAGTGTAAAATTTAGATTCAAAATTTGGAACAGGATTGAACTTCTTTTCAATGAACAAGCTCAGGAAACTCTTCCATGTAATGTCATTTTAATGCTTTTCAGAAGGCAGGAATCACACTTTTTTTCAAGTCAGAATAAAGCTTATAAATTTATTTCACTTTGCTAAGATGGGCTCTGGGACTTAAATTTCTCTTTGTGTAGAAGTAAAATGTAGATGAACAAGATATTGCTTCCAGAAATAAAGTAAACTTTAGAATTTTGCCATTTCCCCCTAACTTCCTATTACTGACTGTTCCAAACGAGGTGTTTGAACTGAGATTCACTGTCTCTTTTCACATCAGCCCCACAGTGGTGTTGGTGCGATTGGGATCAAGAAGGAGTGGCCAGGGATGAGAGTCTCCTCATAAACCCATTGCACTCTCTCAGCTCATCTCTCCCATCTCTAGGAGGTCTTGCAGGAGATCTCATCCAAATGCTCACAACACTTTTCCAATTGGTCCTGCTGTGCAAGGCCAGATGAAATTACTCTCTTTCTGCTCTGCCACAGGAAATTATTCTGTTGTGCTGTGGACTCCTTCAGTCCCAAGGTATTTCCACACCTCCAGTCCTGCCTTTTATGACCCAGGAATCTTCACTGATATTTAGATCTGCAGCCCCTTTGTCTGGACAACATCTAATTGTATTGGGACATATTTATCTCCATTTAGTTTTTCTTTATCAGTTTTCTTTATTATGATTCTGCCCCACATTTGCGAAATTTTACCTGAGATAAACATCATGTTTGTGGGGTTCATTTAAGATTCACAAACCTATGATCTAGAAATTTTAGAGGGTCTAGGGCACATAAGGAAGCTCTTTTGTCAGAAAACTGCTTTGGTTAGGCAAAAATAATCCATATCCAAAGGAACATCTCAGATGCCAAAGGTTTTGGGGGATATCCCACTGAAATTCTCAAGTACAACTAGACTGACACAAACTCAAAACCTAGACTTCCTCCAGGGAACCAGCAGCTCGAAATTTAATTTCCTGAAAATTGCCTAAATTTTGGGCATGGCCTATACTGTGACAATAACATTATTTGCAAAAACATAACATTTAGTCATGTATTAATTGCTTACCTGAGATCTATCATTGCATAGACAGGTGCTTTTTTATATGCAATGGTGAACATCACTCAGAATATGTGTTTAATAGAAAGAAAACTCAAGAAAACTACAAAAAAAAATCTTAACTATCCTGTGAGTTATAGGAAGCTTGATTAAGCTCCACAAGAAGAAAAACAAGTCACAACATGAAGGAACATGAAGCTATTGAAAATCTTACCTTTTGCCAGCAGAAAAGCTTCAGAAAATGTGAACTGAAGTACTATGGCCTCCAGGTAACAGAGAGTACACAAGGCTCCTCAGATTTGCAAATTATTTTGCTGCCTCTGATGAAGTTCTCAGAATATAATTATTCAAAACCTGAATGTGAAAAGTAAGGACATGTAAACTCAATATGAATATTCAAAGGATTCAATTGATGTTTAGTACAAATATAGAAAGGAGAGAAGCGGCATGAGAAGTTGTTAAATCAAGCTACATGTCTGCCTGTCAGAAAAATGTGTGTAATCCCAAACAAAGAGCTATCAGGTCAGATCCTCAGCTGATGGAAATTGGCTTGCCTTTCCCTAATTTAGCAGAAATCAGCTGAATACCTGATCCTTTCCTACCAGTTTTCTCTTGAAATATATATGTTCATATCTATTTTAATAGCCTGTAGCTTGTCAAAAAATAAAAATGCCTGCAACCTTCCCCATGCCCATTCAGAAAATTACATCCTGTCAGAGGTGCTCAAGATCATTGAGAGCTTTCCAAGAACTGTGTATTGCATGACTTTGAATATAATATTAAAAAAACCCAAAAAACAGGTGTGAGGGATGTAGAATGGGGATAAATTTCCACCTTGCTTTCAAGTCCAGCATAAGGAGTGTGTATGTCCAAAACCAAGGGGGTCTTTCAGACGTTATTAAAGGTTTGTCTGCACCGTGTATTAACCAAATATTTTATCATAGGTAAATGCCACAAAGTCAAAAGTATGTGTACCTTAAAGATTTTTTTTTTCCAAATCACTTTTTAAAATTCAGACCATCTCTGTTTCAAGAAAATATCATTATCTCTATTTGAACACCTTAATGAAAAATTAGTTTCATAAGAGGTTTTCAAACGATATTGCACTGTTTGTCAATTTTGTGATGTCTTTACTAAGACATTGATCTTTCTGAGGTGTTTTCCTCTGTACATCATTGAATGAAAGTTGGACATTCAGAGAAAATAGCATCAGCTCCTATAAAAGAGATCCTTGATATCCTCCACAGAGATACTTTCTCTTTTTTTTCAATTTAGGCACATGCTAACAGGAAATAAATTGACTTTGCAGTATAAAAGTGGAAACTGTGAAAAAAGGAAAGATAATTCTATTATATACCATAAAATGTACAAGCCAATAAAACTGCACATTTCCCAAGAACCTGGGAACTGAGGCAATATAGAAATGAACAGAAATTTTTCAAATAATTGTTAATCAAAGCCCGTTCATGGAGTAGACATCTAGTTGGATTAATATCGGTGTGAATTATTAGTTTAATTTTTCCTGTTTTTTCTAGAGGATCAATATTAAGGTCAAGGAGTTTTACTTCAGAAGGATTTAAATTTGCCTTCCTTTAAATAAAAATAGAAAATAAGATATTGTTTTCAAAGCATAAGAAGATAAAGTGATAGAAATACATCCTCTGTCCCAGGATGTATAAAACAGGTATCAATTAGAGCAAATACAATAAGTAAGCACTTAATGTGCTTAGCAGGGATAATTAAAAAAATGCATATAAAACACTTTCCAATCAGAAGACAGTTCTGTTAAAACAGAAAGAACTTGCAGTGCAAGCAGTTTGCCAAGACATCATTTGAAAATGTTGTGGTTGGGGCTTACTGGAGAGTGGCATTTGGTTTGGAAACCAAAACCCCAGCACATTCTGTGGGACCACAGTTCCTTCTGTATCCACTGCCCTGGCTGCCTGCTAGCCAGGAAATGTCTCCTGTCTGCTCTGGTGCTTTCCTCAGTTTCCACATGCTCCTGGGTGTTCACAGAGCTGGAGCTGCTGTAGGTAACACTGCTCCCAGTTTGGGACTTGGCAAACCAGGTCAAGTCCCGAGCCACGGTGCTCCTGCACACATCCCAGCATTGCTAAGCCCCAGAAGGAAATCCTCTCCTTAATACATTTGTTCCTTTTTAACATGGTGCATTTCTTTTAGACAAAAATGCCAGCCTCAGGTAGAAGCTCTGGTTTGGGCTGTCCCTGGTGACCAACTTAGGATAAACCAAGGAGAAAAAACAGTCAAGGAGTGCTTGAGGGAAGGAGGAAAGTCACAGCCAGGACTGCAGCCCAGGGCAGCAGAGAGGGAGGGACTCCTGTGGTGGGAGGGGAGACAGCAGCAAACCCCAGCAGGGATGGCAGGAGCCCTTCTGAGGGGGGATTCATAGGAATATTCCATCAGAATATTCCTCCACTCATAAATCCCACGAGTCACTGAAATCCAGTGGTGGATTTGTATGTGTGCGTGTCTGTGTGTGTCTGAGCTGCAGACTGCAAAGGAGATTTAAATATTAAGTCCTCCTTCCTGATGTAGTGATTTTGAGCTTTCTCTGAAAAATCAGGGTTCTAATTTCTATTATAATACGATATAAGTTTGTAGTGTTTTTGTTGGATTTTACATGGAGCTTTTATTTTTCCTATTAAAACATCTCACGGGGTTATGTCAACTCAGTACACAGAAAAAGAAATTGTAGAGGTCTGCCTCTAATATCTGGCCAATTCAGAGTATCAACATTTGATTTCTGTTAGTTTTAAAGCTAATCCTAACTAAAAATGGAGCAAAAATATTTTCAATCATAGAAAAGATTCTATGATTTTCATTTTTCCGTGAAGTTTAAGACTTAATTTTTTGTTTTTCATTTAGATTAATTTAAAGGTATTATCATTTTTTACAAGATAGAAATTTTTTTCTCATTTTCTTAAGAAAAACAGGTTTTAAGTGTGTTTTCTACCTGTTTATTTTCCTTCACTCCTTAATGTGGTGGCAAATTTAAAGTAATATGGCAGTATATGATACCCATGAAGTGTAATAGGACTCCATTACCGAATTTCTTGTTGGAGGGAAAAGCTAGAGTAGACCTCTTGTTCTAGTGGATACAGCAGGGCTCAGACAAAAGAGAAATTTGCATCTAGATGGAGGGGAAAAAAAACTCAACCAGAGTTTTAGATCAATAACAAGAGAAATAAACATGGCAAGCCCTGTATTTAGGAAGCCTGGGAATCCAGATTTCATTCACTCTATTGCTCATAGAAATTTTTTTGTTTCATCAAGAGCTGGAAAGAAGGTCTGAATTATTAAAGTTGAATGTAACTGAGTAATTCTTTTTCAAGATGTACACACAGGAACTTGGCAGAGTATTACATGGTTCAGGATGTCTAACTGAATAAAGCCTTGTCTAAACTAGCACACCTTCTTCCAGGTCGAGTTGCAAGTATAGGCAAGTCTAATTGTGAAGAAAAAGACAAAAGATGGACATGAGTAACTAGGATATGACACATGATGGACAACTATAAATAATAATACCAGTCAAAGGCCAAAACAACTGCAGGGCTGGAGTTATGTCAGATGACCTAGGTTTACACTGCTGAGGAACACCAGTTCCTCCCTGTGAAACCTCAGCTGTGGTGTGGGCTCACTGTAAGGCACCATTTGTCCTTCTCCTGCCCACGGCAGCAGCCCAGTTGTGTCCCGTGTGGCAGGAGTTGGCGGGGGTTTCTGCTGACTCTGGAATTGCACCAATTTCACCACTTTCTTCAGAAGCCAGTCATTGTCCTTGCAGGAATCTGCCTGTTTGCCTCTCAGAATGACAATGCACCATCACTAGCCTGGGCCTGTGACAGGATATTACTATTGGATTAACAACAGGCTTAAAGTTTTCTAGACTGAGCTGTTAAAGTTTCCAATGAGCTTTGTGACATAAACCATCGTGAATTCCACACTGCCACAGGAGTCTGGACAGTTAATTTATCCACTTTGACAGCATATCTGAATGTGTTTATAGAGACTCTCAACTTATGAGTACATTTCTCAAAGCATTTTCAGAATAATTTGTATAGAACCTTCTTGTTGAATGCTTCTTTGAAGAAAAGGAAATGCAGGTAAAACATAAGTATAAAAAAAAATCCCTTTATGTTTGCTTTTGATTTACTTCACAGTGGGAAAATCTCTAGAGCTCCCTTTTCCTCTGCAGCTTTTAAGCAGTGAAATAGGTGATGTTTGTGCTAATTAAGGCAATGACCACTCTATCCATTTTCCAGTAAAGCCTAGACCACAGTCAGGCTATTATTTCTTTGAAGCAATGCAAGGTTCTTGGAAATCATGTTCTAAGTTGCTAACAGGGAAGTATGCATACTCTACAAGCAGATTATTGTTAACACGAGTTCATAAATAAGACTTTATTAGCCACTTAATACTAATAACATTTGTTGTTCAGTTTATTGAACACTCAGTAGCTTTACAAAAAAGGCCAAAGCCAAGGTGTTTATTGGTATGCTTCAATTACATTTGTGGGAGAAAAGGCTTTTATATCCTGTCTGATTTTATGAGTTAAATACCCCTGTGAATAAGGAAAAAAAAATTACCTGAAAACTATTTCAATTAAAGTACACTATTTTTCATGTTTAGGAATATTTATTTTGAAAGCATGAACATACCCATGTAAAGTGGAATGGTTTCCAGACAGAGCCTGTTTTGTAATGCCCCCAGAAGCGAGATGCAAGGTCTTTAGCAGGGAAGGTGTTATTTTTTCCTGTTATGGCTTAGCTGGACTGGATTCTAAAAAGAAAAAGACTTGTTTGTCTCCTCTGTAGCTTTTGAGTGCTACAGTTAGGGTACAGGAACAGCAGTTGCATTGTCTTCATATTTTGACTTTGGAAATAAAGCAACTCTAGAAGAAAGGAATGAGAAGACACTTGCAATTCTCTGACTTTTGAGACTTTGGTTTACAGTCCCTAATTTTTCATTCCATTCCAGTGGAAAAAAAAATAATTCCAGCCTAAAGCAATGGATCAAAATTAAACTGAAAAAGTATGAGTTACTAATGAAATAAAAACCTTTGGGCTTTATCTACTTTGTTGATATTTTTCTGTTTATCCAAGGAATAAAAGCTTCTTTTAAAAATGAAAGAAAAATCTTTCATTTATTGTCCTAAAATTTAAAAGAAAATTTAAAAGAAAATTGGGCAGTCTGCAATAAAGAACATCAAGAGCTGACCTGTATACAATTAACTTCCTGGTCATTTAGCCTTTGGCATAAAATTTCCCTCTTTTGGTCTTTGGCCAAAGATGGCTTTCTGTTTTAAAGAAAGACACCATTTTTAGCCATTTGTTGCTGTATTATAAAGATAAAAAAATTCTTGAGATTTTTTTCATGTGTTAAAATTTTATTAAAAAGTGATATTCTTAAAAAGTGGTATCCTTAGACATGAATAAACTAAGATTAATTTTTCATGGACTCCCACCATCAGTAGACCATTGGCAGCTGAGACCACAAAAGTTTCCAGCAGTATCTCTCACTGTTTATCCATGAAACACCTTCAGCTTCCGAATAATGATCTCTGCCATGATGGACATGTGCATCCAAAAATGTGGAGGGGAGGATTCACAGAGTGAATCCAGGTACCAGACTGCACCAAGAATGGCTCTGTTGGCAGCTAACTCCTTTGGGAGGGGCAAGTTCAGACTGTGCTGGCACAGTCACGACTTTGAAGATGCTCTCATGCCTTGGTGCCATGTCCCACAGTTTGATACATCTATTAAATAAAAAAAAAAGGCAGCCTGAAAAAAAGTCAAGATTTGGAGAATGCAAGAAAACCAGATCATGATCCATCCATGAGGACGCTCCGGCTCTCCACCTCAAGGTCACCACTTAACTTGTTCTGCAATAACAAGACCATCCTTTTTACCCCCTCCTATTGCTTACTGATTCCTTGAGTCAGAAACTTGCTGAGATGCCATTGAAGCCCTTGGATAAGAAACTAGAGGAGAATGAAATCTTGCCCAGGTGGACAGAACTGGGCCTGGGGTAATGTGACCTGGAGATCAGTGGTGCTGAAGGAAGGAGGTGCACCAGAAAGATGCTGCCACTCTCTAAGAACATCATCCTGCCACTGGGGAAGAGGCCAAGCTGTCATGCCCACAGCCAGCCCAACAACACTGTGACCTGGATTGCTCCCATGTATCTGCCAAGAAATTAACAAGGTGATATCCTAAATTATGTCAGCAAGGTACGTGGTTCTTCCAAACGGAATATAGGAAATCCCCTATTGTGGGGGATGTCTGGTAGTACTAATAATAACACGGAAATGCTGTGCTTGTAAAAGTCAACATCCCAGTAAGAGAACTATTTAAAGAGGTGAAGTAATTGCAGCTGGCACAGCAGCCATGTGGTACATGC
Organism: Agelaius tricolor; assembly: GCF_023055355.1. Lineage (NCBI taxonomy): Eukaryota > Metazoa > Chordata > Aves > Passeriformes > Icteridae > Agelaius > Agelaius tricolor. The sequence goes on along the minus strand of NW_027269266.1, from coordinate 9,795,030 downwards.
AGACTAGATTTTACGGTGATTTCCGAATGTGTTTTTTCTTCAGCACATGTTATTTCCCACAGCTTTAGTGAAGGATGGTCCAAGAGAACTATACTAAAGCAATAGAAAAACTTTCAGAGGCACACACAGCATCATTGGCAGCTCCATCTCTTCTCTGTGTAATTATCCCAAGCTTCTTTTTGACCTTGCTTCCTTTAAGAGGAAAATAAATATGTTTGTCTGCTTGGATATGAGTCTGTGTACAAATGGTTTTTAAAAATTCAGATAGACCATTCCCTTGCACATAGATTTCTCCCTGTGGAGAGGATGAGCACATGACAAATACTAGTTCCGTTGCTTATTGCTCTTCTGGAAAGCACCCAGAGTTTCCTCCAATTAGTATAAGAGGAGCAAGATAAAACAGAAAGGATGCCTCTGCCACTTAGGGGACAGAATCTCCCTTCTTTATGTTTAAATCCAAAGTGCAATCCCATTTGTAACATTTCCATAAGACCAGGACTCCCTGAATGAGATGCAGATTCCACAGGGTGGTGTGTGGTATCCATACCCAGGCCAGGGGGACAGAGGGGCAAACTCAGCAGTTCACTGCTGCTGTGCAGGGTGATGGATTGCCTCCCCCTCAGTCACCCCCTGCCCTCCCTCTCTGCTGCAGGATCTCTCCCTGCAGGCACCCCAGCACTGCTGTCTGTCTGACCCAGAGCAATGGGCTCCCACTGCTGCACTGACAGACAGCTGGAGATGCAAAAAAATGGAAAGCGCTGTTTGCAGGGTTAGCAAGCTGAATTATCTTGGCAGATGATCAGCAAACCTGCAGAGCTGGTACAGGACTGGGAAGAAACCTGGGAGAAAGTGGATGGCAAATATGGAAGAGGAGCGGGAGTATAAAGGCAATTTCACTTTCCTGCTTTTGAAAGCCTGGAGCTGCCCTTGACCCTCTCACACCATCCATCCTGGTGGTGGACAAATGCTGCCCAGGTCAGTGTAGCTGGAGAACCCCACAGAGCCAGATCCTGCAGCTGCCTTGTCCCTCAGGAATGAGGCAGGGACATGGCTGGTCCCCACACAAGGCACATCAAATCCCCCTGCAGGGGATTCACCCAAGAAGGGTGAGTTAAACTGTGTCTGTGAACATGCAACTGAAACCTTTCTTTTCTCACGGGCCCCATGGCATGGTGCGCTCCTGAGAGAGATCCTGGGACAGCTACAGCTATGGGAAGCAGACAGGATGGTGAGGAGCAGTGCTGTCCAGGGAAAACAGGCTGAGATATGTGCTGTTAACATTACTGTAATTTTCTGCCATGGCAATGCATATCTTGTTCAAATGCATAGAATTTCTCTTTAGAACAGCAAATACTTTTGTCTCCAACTCATAACCAGAGTAATGGGAAAATAAAAACATCTCTGCAGGTATGTGTTGGGGCAATAATGTTTGCAGGTGCCAAAATGGCATAGAAAATAAATTCACAAAATAATTGCCACCTGGGATTAAACAACAGCAGTATTGACAACTATCACATGAAAGTATGTTTTAATTTTTATTCATACATGCTATATAAATAGCAATATTTAATCTTTGTTAAGGGAATATTGTCCTCTGAGGAATTATCTCCTTTTGGTTGTTATTGATAGTGACTTGTTTTAATTTTTGCAAGACAGAGAAACATATGTGCAGTAGTATGTGAGTGACATACATTGAACATGTTTAGAGCTTCAGCTGCCTGTACCCTACTTACACATCCACTGCAGGCAAATCACTGTTTCTCTAACTCTTCAGACAACCTTTCAGTGATTCAAGCCTTGTGCAAGTTTAATTTCCATTGAGAGCAGCTACTTTACAGGAAGAGGTGGGAGATTTGTCTCATTTCAAGGATGAGAACAGGTCAGGTTGGAAGGGACCACAGTGGATATCTGGTCCAACCTCCTTGCTTAAGCAAGGCCATCCAGAGCCCATGGTACAGGATTGAATACAGAGGCTTCTTGAATATCTCCAGTGAGGGACACTCCATAGCCTCTCTGGGCAGCTGTTCCAGTGCACAGTCACTTGCATGGTGAAGTTCTCCTTCATGTTCAAGTGGAACTTCCCTTGCATCTTTTTCTACCCACTGCCTCATGTCCTAGTGCTTGGCACCACTGAGAAGAGCCTGAATCCATCTTCCTGGCACCCACCCTTCAGATATTTGTACAAACTAATGAGGTCCCATGCAAGTTGCCTCTTCTTGAGGCTGAAGGAACCCACCTCAAGCCTTTCCTCATAAGAGACATTCTCCAGACCTCAACTTAGTAACTCTCTTCTGGACCAACTCTACTGGCATGTAACCAGATCTTCATCCCCTTTCAGGACCAAGACCTCAGTTTATCAAGTGTGAAAACCTTTACAAAAAAATAGGAAGAAAAGTAGCCTGAAAACAATTTCTCACTTCAGCTGGCAGGGCTGCTTGGTTTAGAAGATTTGAAGAGTGCCAAGCCCCACAGTGGAGTGGCAGCAGAACCAGGTGGCATGTTCCTGGAAAGGAGATGTCAGCCTGAACCACGCAGCAGCTCTGGGGTCACCCCTTGGCACAGCTGTTAGGGATGCACAGTGCAAGCAACCACAGGCCCACAGACTGAGATAAATGCAAAAGCACAAGGGAAGACTAACAGGGAATTAGAAATTCCAGCAGCATCCCCTGCCATTAGAGGAGGTTATTCCAATTTTCAATCAACCACATGTATCCTGTGTCCTGCTCAGAGAGAAAGAACAAATGTGAGAGAGGCAGAGAGAAAACAAGAGCATGCATAGGGAGCTCTGGGTGCTCAGACTGGAGGGACTCATCATCTGGTCTTTCTATAAGGTCAGTATCTGTGTTGAGCATTTAACATAATCAGTAAAAGGGGATTTCTTACAAATGTCAGCGTGGATCCTCTCTCACAACTGTTTCAGTCTTCTAGAATGAAGTCTTAGGCATATCTTTTGAAAATTTAATAACATGCTCATTAGTATGAACATTAGCTCATCCTCAATAGCTACAATTGTTTCCCACTTTCCATATTACAGAAAGAGCAAACTGGAAATATTCAAATCATGATGGTGATCCTGTTAAAAGGAAACATCACCCCTACCAGGTCAGTAACCTGTAAAAAAGAACTTCTTCCTATAGTGATATTGAGAATTAACTTATTTTTTCCGGGTCCATTGTTCTTTAGTGTTTTCCATAGGACAGCCTTGGATGTGCCTTTCCTCTCAGTATATAAAATATCAAGATGGCATCCATGAAAACGGTCATTAAATTTCTTTAAGCTTTAAGTAAAATGTAATAAATGAACGCTTCAGACTTCTGAAAGGCTGCATATGTCCTAGAGCAAACAAAATGGGTCCTTGTCTTATTTTTATGGTCTACAAAACCTTACTCATTGATGGAATTCTGGGGTGACATTCCAGTTAGCAGCCAGTCAGAAAGCTGAACTAAGAATTTATTTCAGCTGTCTCCCAGACTTAAATTTAAACAGAGCAGTGAATATATATCTGAGCTATCTGAATATGGGGCCTTCTGAATAGTGAATTCAAGTCCAAATCTTGTACAGCTCTGAAATATAAATTCAACTTCAAGATTTGAAAAGGTCAATTTTCTTATACAGTTATGAAGAGGCCTGGAAGGGACGATAATTTCACTTTCCTTAAATGGTATTATTTTAATTTCTGTTATGGGAAAACAAAAAGTTCTTTCCATATTGTGGTGGAGGTTTTAAACAGATGACATGTCACGAAGATCTAATTTAGATGGGGGAAGCCCAAGGGGTAGAAGAACTGAACAGTGCAAAATGAATCCCAAATAAATAATAGATTAGAAAATACAATGGAACTGCAAACTCAGTCTACTGATCTCAGCACAAACTGCTGTTTGCAACACAAGGATACTTTCATCACTTTTATGTTTCTTAATTTGTCTTTCTCCATTTCAGTGCTTTGAACAGTTTGTAATCCTTTTGTACATTAAATAACTATAAATTCTCCTCCTATTCAGCCATGTTTCTTGCTCCTGTGGACAATACCTACTGTACTAATGATCAAATAAACATTATTGGTGATTGAAGTTTTGGATCATTTTTATAGTTGTTTAATTCTTATTCACACACTGCAATGAATTAATAACATGCTGGCCAAAAAACCACTCAACTCAGCTGGTTTGTAAGACCCAGTTTATTCTTTCACAAAAGTTCAAAACATTCCTTCAGGTCTTTCTGCATTTTTATCATGGTATGACATTCATTTTAAACTATCAAGTTAACTTTAATTTTATTTTCATGACTCCATTTACTTTTTAGCTGACATTCCCATTTCTCAGGCCAAGACAGCTAACAAAAAGTAAGTTAAAAATGAAACACTTTTGATTATGGTTGATTAAAAAATTGTCATGAAATACAGCTGAATCCTTCCCCAACTTTGATAAAACAATAGGTTTTTGCAGGCCTTTTATCACTTGCTTATAATAGAGCTGTATTCTGAATATTATAACTTCGTTCTTTCAACAAATTTCTTATGCTGTCTTATTAAAAGATGCCTTCAAGGCTACCTTTTTGCAGGAGGGGAACCATCCCATCAAGGTCCAAGGCTTTGAATGGCAATGGTAAAACACCAGTTATTTGTTACATATGTATATACCTTACCTTTATTAGTACTAAGTTAAATTACTGTGACATGTTATGCTTAGCAGAAAGCACAAACTCTTTATAAAGCTTGCAATATGAAAAGACAAACCACAACTTTTGGCATGACAGGTATTATAGATGTGAAGAACAATCAGCACAATATTAGGTACATTTCAATGTCAAACAGACCCCAACCAACTATTTTATATTTTTCTTGAGATATAGAGAACTCTATTATTTTATTTAAACAAAGGAACATAAAGAGTATACAATTCACACTAAAGAAAAACCCCAAAAATATATCCTGGTTTATCAATTGTATAAATTAATATTTAGATATACAAAGAAGACTTTGTGAATTGAGGGCTATACTAGGGTTTGGTTTTCATTTCTTCTTTCACTAATGGTTTATCTAATCTTTCTTCATTTCCTGGTTCCCCTGTTCTGGTAAATAGAGGAGAATTTCCCTTACCTAAAAAACTTTCTTATGTGTTTTGAACACAAGTGCCTACAATCTTAGGAATGGTTAAGTTATAAAGCAGGGAGTGGAAGATCTCTGTTTACTCTTCCTCACTATCCCTGCTGATCACTTAAGGGTATGTCCCCAGGGGCTGAGGTTTTCCATGGATATGTTATTTCACAGTCTGCCTGACAGGCTTCTCAAAAGCCTGGCACATGGGGGAAAGATGTAATTGCATTGTTCTTTATTTATTTCATTGGACAGAAGTGGAGATGATAATAACTTTAACCTTCCCCACTCACACCAGTCCTATGCATATGTAGAAATAAGATACTCCAAAGTCACAAAATACAAACTAAAGTTGTACAGGCAAGGTTTAAGTACAGTCCTCAGTACCAACACATTGTGATATAATTCTTAATATTAGGGCCATGTACTATTTTTACTCCCATAGGCAGTATGGGATATCTATTAAAAGTAAAAAGTTTGTTTTCTGGTGTATATCAGAAGCACTCTGTAACATCAAAAACTCTACCTATAGTTCCACCAGAAACAGAAACACTTTTTTCAGAGTGGGAGCCTCAGAAAAAAAAAACAAAACAAACCCCAAGCAGACAAACAAACAACAACAACAAAAAAAAAACCAAAACAAATGGCTTTCTGAATTAATTCAGCTGATAACAAACCAGAAGATTCCATCTCTCAATTTTCTAATTAATTAAAAAGCACAAGTATGAGTACATCCAAAATGAAAAATTCTTCTGGTGTGAAAGGTTTAATCAATTAATATATAGAACCCACAGCTGGGGCCGTTAATTACCCTGTTAGTCTGTTCCCTTCCAAAGGGCTGACTCCTCAGCTGACATGAATCAGTTGTGATTTAGTATATCTTTTCCAGGTTGAGGAAGTGAATTGAAGTGTCTTTGGTAGTTTACTGTCCCTATTTGTGTTATGTTTGTACCTTGTGGTAAAAATAGGATTTCTAAAATAACTTTTTTGTATAAAGCATGGATATAATTCCCTTGTAATTTATGCGAAATAGATAAAAAATTGAGGAGATAGTAAAAATGGTATTTCTAATTATATCTTCTATTTTTATCCTATTGTCAAGAACTTTTCATCTTCTTCCAGATGAGCAAAATGGGGCATCTGCTATTTCAGTTAATGTGGCAGGTCCCATATTCTTTGTTCTTGGGTTTTACCAAGTGATTGTGGTCTCTGTCTCTCTCTGAAGTGCTGTCTCTCACATCAGCACATATTTATAATGGTGATCCTTCTGGTCCCCTGGTGTTCTGCTTCCTGGTTTTAATTATTGTCTTCTAGTTTTGCTTTTTATCTACCTAACTACACAATCATATTGTGCAAGTCTTGTAAGGAGATTTTACTGTCCTTCTGACAAGAGTATCAGGTTAGGCATAGCTGTAGGGGTGATACCTGGAAGATCAGGATCACATGAAGGTATCTAGGATTGACCTTAGCTGTGGACAGCACTGATGAAACCTATAATTTACAATAGTGGGTCAGATACTAATTAATTTTGGTTTAGAATAGACTCGCTTCCTTAGTATCTGCTTTTCTTCCTGGATTTTTTTTACAACCCCCAGAGAATTACCCCAGAATGGAGCTGCTATGGCTCCACTCTCACTATTATCTATGAGCCAGCAAATCTGAAGCCATTTGGAGAGATCTAAATGAGCTCAGCCGCTATGGAGGCTATAGCCCAGTACACCCTGAAGTTCCCTCCAGGGGGAAATCCAGAACTCTGTGCACAGAAAAGGAAGAAATCTCCAGGCGTCAATGGTTGCTGGAAAACAGCGATGTGCATCCAGGGAGTGGGAGCTTCCAGAAGTATCCTGAAGCCAGGCTGAAGTCAGACTCCCTTCTTCCTGATCTCTTGGGTCTCTCAAATGACCCAGCCCCTCAAAAGGGATGGTGTTCATTTCATCCCTTAAATTACGGACTCAACTAAGGGCGCTACATTTTTGGGAAAGTATTCTTGCCATTTTTGCAACTTAGGCAACACTTCTGCCAGTGAACTATTGAAATAAATGCTATCTAAGCCCTGACATGACACTGATTTCCCCTATCTTAAAGACAGCCAGCTGCAACTATCAGATAAGCACTTGGTCCAAGTAGAAAATGTGTTCTGAAATATATTCTCTCTTCAGGACTTCAGGCAGGCTGGCTCACTGTGTTAGCAGCTGTGAGCCCGTGGAAGAGCTTGACATCCCTGTATGTGCTGTATAATAAATGCCTGGCATCTAAGGCAGTAATTTTTTTTGCTCATACAACTCGAGTTTTACAGCACACAATCACTTTCCTTGCATCTAAATTACCTATAGTCTAATTCTAATAAATTCTTTATTTAGAAGGATTATATATGTGGAATAAACAACCAAGATGAGTGGCGTGCTGAGGCTAAGACCTCCTACAACCAATATAACTCAGTGGATGTCTCAGGTTCAGAGTGTTTTCCTTGAAGAATTCATGTCTTTGGGAGCAAATGCATGCCCTGAATAAAGAAACAATCATTGTAGCTTGTAATCTTTGGTGATTCATGCATACCACATTTATGAACATAAGACAGGAACTTACAAAAATTGGCAAGGCATGAGTCTCACGGACATGTTCAGTAGACACTGAAGGAATATAAACCACCATGGAAAGGCAAATATGACTGAAAGTATTATCTCAGTATAAAACCATCTGCAAGGCTGTATCCAGGTGTTTTAATGAAAACTTACAGAAATTTTAACATCAATGTTGAACAGAGAGTGTATAAAAGGTGTTGGATAATACTAGGTCTCAAAAAAGCAATCACACCCAACCCAGAGGAAAAATATTTCAGTAGCTAAACAAGATAAGAGTAAGTTAATAGTAAATATTCACTATTAGTAGATTAGATTATATTATATCAATGCCTGTTAAATTCAACATTTGAATTTAATTGTGGCCAGACTTTTTATTTGAATTGTGTACATGAGCATACCGGTTTTTTACAAAAGCCCTTTATGCTGATTGTTACAGTGGGGCTTTTCAAATTTCTGAGGTTCCCATTCCACTGAGATTTTTTAGATTTTCAATTAAACTATTAAATATATTAGCAAAGTCCAGTTTCAAAGCTGCTATGTGAAATACATGGAGTAGAGTGAAATTCCTAGAATGATAAGTTCCAGGTGGCAATTCTTATGATATAATAATATATTTCCTTACAAACTTCAGCATGAACTCATGCAACATACATGTGGGTAGTTATTTGTGGAACCCCTCCCAGGAGCACAGGGCACCATGCTGTCATCTACACATTTGCTTCTGTAGCAAATGGAAATGTGGAGATATGCAATTAACCCTCTCTCTGTTACTGTTAAGGAGAAACCATAGAAACAAAGTTGAATGTGTAGGCAGTCCATTACATTTCTGGAGTTGGGAAAAATGATGCTGGGTCTGAAACAGCTTACTTCCAAGAATACCAGAGAAAATCAAAACAGTGCACTGACTTGACTTTCTGCTGTCATGTTTGAGTGCTGAACATGCTGTTTACAGGCATAAAACTAAGTTTCATGAGTTTAATTGTAACATCACAGTTAAATATATGTTTAAAAAAGTTGTTGAGAGCATTTATATGTTAAGCCTTTCCTCCAAGTCTCTTTGTCTGGGGACATCTGATACAATTTCTCTTGGCGTGTCCTGAAGTTCTACATTACTCTGAGTTTCCCTTGATTCATAGGACTCCATGCAAAACTTTAAATCTTTTCCAAGGTAAGCCTGATGGGTGGAATTTCTGAGAAATCCTGACTAATCTAAAAGCCCAAGTCCTCTTCACCTTCAATAAAACTTGAGTGCTTTTAAAACACTCAGTTGTTTCAAGGTGAAAATAGTTGCCTAATGGGATTTACTAAAGTGCTGTGGTTAGACTGAGACTGTTCTTTGCTTATCTACTCTATTTATATTGTCTGCTTTATTACTTCCTGCTTAAAACATATAATAAATTTTCTCCCATATAGTTTTGCTGGGTTATTTTTTGGTAGATATTGTTTTTCCGATGGTAAAGTGGGATTCACCAGTGTTTCCCCAAGTGACCACTTTCTGTGGAGTCCAATCCTTTGCATTTATTACTCATTATGTGTGCAAAAGTTAACTTCTATAGTTTTTCTGATTTTCCACCCTTGCCCCTGACAGCAGTGAGACCCAGACTCACAAAGGAAATTAGTCAGTGCCACGCTGACTGCCTGAGCAAACACTGGGGAAAGTGCATTTGCAGTGATGATGAGAACCCCCAGTGACTAAGTGGGATATCTGTGAGTCACTGTGACGGGGCAAAACTCCACCTAAGGTGCAACATCAGAGCCTGCTTTGTACTGCAGCTGCTAAACACTGGCAATAAAGTTGCAGTCTCACTTCTACTTGTGTGAATCCAAAGTAGGCCCACTGACTTCAGTCTGGGTTTATGCTATTGTGGGCTCATCCTACTCCTATTTGGAAAGTTCCACTGATTTAATGAGAGTTGGACCAGACCTGGACTAATTTTTGTGCAACAATCTGCTTACCTTATGTCACACTTCCTTTTCAAGCGTATAAACTTCATTACTCAACATTCATTGAAATTAAATTAAACATGAAGTGAATCACTTATGCAGACTACCATAGCATGAAGTTAGGAATTTTCTTATGCCAAAGTATTAATTTTAGGTTATTTCTAGGATAAATTTCTAGAAATTTATAATAAGAATCTAAACCTTGAAACCAAACTGAGCACCTTAATGTCAAATTTCCCATTAAAAGTATTCAGGACTTCAAGGATAACATTTTAGCTGAAAGATCACAATTCATAAGCATTTCCAATGATAAAATCCTAACTCAAAGTGATATTAAACATTTTCCTATCACCAAATGGGACGTCTTGGTCTGGGTAGTGCCTTACAGGTCTCTGAGTCCACTTCCCTGAAATGGGAAGTCACTTTAGTCAAAATCAGCTTTAGAAGCTTCCTCTTCTGCACAGCACAATGCAAACATCATAGACCAAATATTCATCATCAGCCTATAGGAGACATTATCCTTGAGTTAAAAGACTAAATTTCCAGCTACAGGAGGTGATGAGGCAGGATTAAGAGCTTTACAAGTATCTATTTTACTATAGAAATCTTCCAGGTGATGCTAAGAAGGAAGTCCTATTCCTGCTACTAAGGAAGCCAAAAGAGAAAGGAGCAGTCTCCACCTGTATGACCTAAGGGAAATATTCTTTCCTTCCACTCAAAGTGGTGATTCCTTTCATCCTAAAATCTGAGGGGATCTAGTGTCAATAATAGCACCAGACATCAACCTACAGCCTATTTCTAGCTGTGGATAAACTCCAGTATTTCAGAGGACAGAAAGAAGTGAAAAAAACAGAAGCCGCATTATTCAATCTGTGGGACTGTATTTGAAGTAATTAAAACCTTAGAGGACAAAATTAGACTTGGTATATCTGAGAAAGCTGATGGGAACCCATGTGAGAATATTCCAGGGTGGATAAGGCACAATGCCATCCTTTTTCCTTATTATGGAACAACATCTATTTTCAGTGATTTGGAGCATTTTCTCCATTGTCTACCTTAGCCATTCACAAAACAAAACATCATGCCCTGTAATACTTTCTCTTCACTATCTCAGTATTTCAGCAAGTTAAAATGTCTAAAGTGTTTGTTCCTGAAATGCTCCTAGGAGTGCTATATACCTCAAAAAGGAACTGATAAGCAGAGAGGATGAAGAGAGAATTACCCTCTAGAAGTTTTGGGCATGTCTTTGATTGTTTATTGAAAGGAAATTGGTGCTTTTGGTGATTCAGAGCACTCGACTAAAGCAGCAGTTGTATAATGCAGCATTCATGATTGCTGTTTGGAGGAGCTTGCTTCTCTCATTTACTCATTTACAGTGACAAGGCTCTCAAGACACTTGTCTGGCCTTTGGGGGCAGGTCAGTTCTTTCTGTGCTTCCCCCCAAAGCAGGCCAATCAAAATATCAGTCCCATAAAAAACCAAATCAATAAATGTGTGTATTCTAAATTTCATGTAATCTGTTTCATGATCCCGTTGCAAGTGTGTTCTACCACTACCAAATGGCAGGAATAAGAGGCAGGGAGCATGAATGCATCAAACCAGGGTTCTTTTAGACAGGGAGGAGGTGACACCACAGTGCAGAACTGAGACAGCAGCCTGGATCTCAGAGCCAAGGTGTGTCCTTTATGGTGGCACATCCACATCCTACATGCTGTAGTCAGAACCATTGCTTACTTCTGGAGAGAGTTACTGTCTCTAGGCAATCTCCAAAATCCTACAAAATTAAAATTACAGCAGGCCTGTTATACTACCTGCATTACTAACTGAGATCACACTTCTGTCCTCCTTTTATTCCAGCAGTTCCAAGGAGAGTATTGCTTTCAGAAAGTATTATGCTACCCAAGTAAGGGAGGTCCAAATCCAATGTCATTAGGTGGATACAGCAGATATCACTCTGGAACAGAACAAGAACCAGACAGATTTTTAATGATACAGGATAAAATGCAAGTTTTAAAACTAAAACCTATTGTTTTGTTTTGTTGGTTTTTTTTGGGTTTTTTTCCCCTCACTTGCACTAAGAGTGAAATCAGCAGCTTTGCTCTAGATTGATTCCAGTTGGGAAAACTGATCTTGTTTGCTTTTACTATACATATCACAAATTACTTAAACATCATAGAATCCCTGCTATTATAGGATGATGCTGCTGATGAGAAGGTCTAATTCAAGAATTCATAGCAAAAATGAAATAATTTATTTTGCATTTGTTCTAAAGATCATTGATATAGTAATAACATGTGTTGGCTTAAGTAAAAACCAGTGTTAAAGTTTGAGATAGCATATCCTCTCCCAACAAAAAGGAGATATTATTATTCAAGGCCATCCTTACCTGGTCTTAATAACATCTTATGGCAAAATTAATTTACTTTCAAAATTCCAGTTGCCATAACAACTTGGTGCAGCAGTTCACATGATTTAAAAAGATTCTGAAAGAACTATTTAATGAAGAAAAAGACAACATGAATGGAGAGGGATTTTTTCCACAATTACTGTATTTAAACATTAATATCTGTTTGATAAATCTTTTTCCTGTAAAAGTAAAAATGCTTTTATATTCAGAGCAGCTCTACTCCCTGTAGTATGTAATCCTTGGAGCCTTCACACTTGGCAGTAATAGTGACTCAGTTTGAGATAGCTGCAGACTGTGCATCAGCTCAATGAGCAGTTGTCTTTGACTTTGGACCCATCACCCTTCCCCTAAAAGGATGAATATCTACAGGGGTTCTGTAGCACCACAAATACTGTTGTGTTGAGAATTGCTGCCAAGGAGGACTCACCCAGTTATGTAATGCAAAAAACCCCATCCTGTTTTAATGGTCATAGCCATCATCCACTTATCTCCTATTTATTATTGATATATTTGCAGATAGGCAGATGAACACCCAGATCAGATCAGGGCAGCAGCCTAGAATGGGTGCACAGGGGAAGCCAAATGTGGCCTCCCCTCCTGCCCTGCCAGCCTGGAGATGTGTGACAGCACCACAGTCCTTCTGCTCCTCTGGGTGCAAGCAGCAGGCTCTGAGCTTCCTCTTTGCCCACAAGGATTTCCCCTGTGCTCCCCAGTCTGTACTGAACCTCTCCAGTTTAATCCAAGGACTTGAATTCTCTTGGAGCAGAAACATGCTCTTTTATTATCTGCAACAGAAGAAAAATTATTTAAACACCTCAAAAATTAATAATAAAAGTCAAAAAAGCCACAGGTACTCCAAGCACATATGAAAACCCCAGTCACAACAAAGAGCCCATCATGCACTGATGATAAGCACAGGAGTATCAGGACAGATGAATTATCTCATACAGGATTTTGTGTCTCTGCTGATGATTTTAGGAAAATCTCCCAGTCTGATCCTTTTTCTTAACAGAAGCATGAGCCCTCTCATTAGGCTGCCTACCAGTGGGATCATTTGCTGGTCTCTTGCTGTCACTTAGATACCTGTCCTCTCTAGGTTAGACCAAGAAATTGCTCAAGTTATGTCTGTTTTATATCCCAGAGGTCATTAGCAGTCAGAATTATTCTGACCTTTTGCCACCACATCAAAGAGCTGGATCAGAGGTGAACAGAAAGATATAACATTTTGGCATCTGTCTAATTTCCAGAGGAGAAAGACAATCTCATCTCAAAGCCCATTCTTGCTCATTACTGCTTCACATTAAATAAAGCTGAGAGAAAAAGTTGGAGGAAAAAATTAATAATGACAAAATAGGTTTCTTTTTTATGTTTGTGAATTATCTCTGAACATGCTACAATTAGTTTTAAACTATTTATTCTTTGAAAATAATTTGCCAATAATTTACTGGCTACTGAAGGCTCAAAACCAGTTATGGTTATTTCTTATTCAGAATCTGAAGTGTGTGGTTGGCATTGGTTGAATTGATAATTTATGTGATACTGTTTTAACATGAATAAATGAAGAAGGTTTGGGATGCAAATGTTTATATCTATTAGAGACAAATTTTCTGATTGTTCATATTCTCTATAATTAATTTAAAAGAGAAAATTCTCGCAAATCTGACATCTATGAAATATGAATGGGAATCTACTGGTATCTCATAAAAAGCAATTTTAGTGTACATTAATTCAATATTCTGCTGAATTGTCTTAGGCAAATAATTTCAGCAATGATCTAGGTATAAGCATATTTACCATTAAAACTGGTATAATTTCATAACAGTTTCCTAAATAATAACATAAAGAAGAGCATTATAGAAATAATAAACAGCTCAAATAAAGGAAGAAATTCACATCAGGCTTATCAGTTTTTCTGTTCTGTTATGGCTGTAAGAATTCTTTATAGTTATTATATCTCTTTTTCTTACCACATTATTCTAACTTAAAGTTAATTTAATCAGTCAAATAATATTATCCAAATGCCATTCATCCTGTTTTGATTTATGTTGCTTTTTAATTTCAAAAAGCTTTCTTAGTAATCCTGTTTTCTGAGAATTTATTGTGTTTTTATCTCTGGCCTGTAACCCATCCAAATAATTACTGTAATTTTGTTCTTATTGGCACACATCCCATTCTGACTTTGCATTTTTTCTTTTGTGTAGTCCTATTCAAACTTTTATTCATCTTCTGCAGGTCTCATGTGCTTTTCTGCTGTAACAGCTGGGAATTTAAGTGATTCTTGATGCTTTGAAATTTGTCACTGATAATGTGCCAACAAGGACAAAGATTTTTCAGCTGTCTTTATTGTTAGGTTTTGGGTCTTCGCTAGGTTTTGTGGTTTTGGTTTTGTTTTTTTTTTTATTTTTTCCCCCAGTAAAGATGTTTTCATTTTGCTTCTTTATTTACTGGGTAGTACAATGTGTGTACTATAACTGCCTCATATTTCATGAATATGTAACAGAAGTCATCACAATAAGCATTAGTAAACAAGATGAGGATTAAATACTCAGTTAATGTATGTTTGCTTTAGACCATATTCTGATATTTTTACCCTTGTTGAGTAAATAGTCAAAGAAAAATTGTGTGACCTTGTAATAATGTGGGAGGCAGCATCCAGGTGTGAAGAACTTGCTTCAAGGTGCAGCCCCCAGATGAAAGATTTAAATAACCACTGATAGCAAATTGAGGGTTTGGAGGCAATGAAGGGAATGTAGATGTTGCAGGTGGTCTTGACTAAGCAAAGGTGGATGAAGTGGTGTCTTTTGTCTTTTGAATTTGTTCTTGCTCTGTGCTGAAGTGAATGGGGGAATATTTTTGTATTGTTTTATTTTAATTACTTGACACCTTTTGTTTGCTTTGTGAAAATTTAGCTAATTTTAAGTCTTGTTAGTTAAAGCAATATTGGTAGTCTGCAGCTGGAGATCAGGCTAAAATCCCATTACAGAAGGTAACAAAGATTTGTGTTTGTGGGAATTTTTGATGCTATTTGGTTGGTGTTTTGTGGGGTTTTTTCCCCTCTTTCAGCAACATTTGGCAAGATTTTTTTCAATCCTGGTGCTCCTGCTGGGTAGCACTGCTGAGTTTCCTTATGCAGCTGCTGTATTCTATGTAGGGCTGGGTGCAGAGAGTGGTAGGTGCAGGAATTCCTGTTTGTAGCTTTGGATCCTGTGTGCTTTTCTTGCTTTAATGCAAGTTGTGGGGCTGAAACATATTATGATGTTGAAAGAATATCTGACTTTTTTCAGGTGTCAGGAGGGCTTTATACTTGTTCTGAGAATTTTGGAGATGTTTAAATACGTCAAATAAATATTACAGCTGCAAGGAAATGTTTTATAATCATGAATGGAATACATTCTTTAAAATAAACATATATAGCTAGGGTTTTTCTCATCAATTGTGCTTAGTGTCTAGAAAAATCAGTGCTATTTTCAGAGCACAATTATTTATTGTCTCTCAGCTCAGCAGCTGAAATGTTCTGTACTAAGTTATTTACCCTTGTTCATCCCACTTAGAAGTATGGTGGTCCAAGTGTGGCTACCTGATCAGGCTCAAGGAAAATCAACTAAGTCATTATTTGCTTGTTTTGGAGTTGGGAGGGTTCAAGGTACTGTAAGTATGTGTGACTGTAGTGCTAATGCAGTAAGGTCAAGCTTACAGGACTGCCAAAGGTCTTCTGATTTCCAAGAAGATTGATTCCAGCCATGTCTGGTTGGGCTGTATTATCTCAGTTTATAGAGGAAACTTGCTCTCTATCAGTGGTTTGCAAAATTTCTTGTACCCAAGCTGTGCTAGTAATATGTAAAGAGTGCCAAGGTTTTGGGGGTTCAAAAAGTGGTGATATGGATGCAGAAGCTTATAGTGTTTACCTTCTGTTAGGGAGTAAAAAGGTGTTTGCTGGAAAAGTTGTTGTTTATTTTTGGGTTTTTAAATGTATGTATTCATAAATACTTCCATCAGTGAAAACATTTTATCTGACTCGCTCTCCCAGCTCTCAGGAGGGGAAGAGCCCAGAAGAAAGTGATGCATTTCCCATAGGATTCTCTGGCTCTTTCTGCAAAGGGCTCACGTCTGCCTCTCTGGGCTGCAGGCAGGTCAGAAAAACTGTCTGTTCCTTACAGTCCTGTGAGAGACAGAGTGGAGTCATGATGGGAAAAGGGGCAGCAGGGTTAACACCATGGCATGGCTGGTGCTAGAGACACTGCAGTGCCCAGAGGTTAATGTGCAACTCTGAGGAAGGGATGAAGAAAAAGTTTGGATTTCTTGGGGGAGTGAGCTGCAGCACTGGGCACCAGGGTAGCAGACCTTGCACAGTTCTGTCATTTCTGCAAGTATTGTTTAACAGCAGGAAGGAAGCCTCCATTTTTTTGAGAACTGGTTGTAGCTGTGTGCTGTGCAGGCAGATTGCTGACTATGAGGCACAGTACATGTACTTGGTGTGCACCTCTTCAGCTGCAGCCTTGCTGCTGCAGGTGCTGCTCATGGAAATTACAGAGACTGATGGTTCAGCTTCTGTGGGGCTTTAGTGGAAATCCTCTGTTGACTCATTAATCATAAACACAGACAAAACAGTGATGAGGAATGTCAATAAGCTGACTCAAAAGAGAACATCTAACTTCCCCTAATTTTCTTTTTCTTCTTCTTGGTGGGAGAGGGTAGAAATAATCCAATTGTATATTGCTATATGGAACTGGCAGTATGCCTGTTTCCACAGTCTTGTGGCCTAACTGGTGACCTTAAAGAAGAATGTAAGAAACAGGATTACAAGCAATGAAAAAAAATCTTTAACAATAGCTGCCTGTTCCTTAGATAGTAGACAGATGTGGGCCAACAGCCCTTCTTTCACTTCCTGGAAAATCCTACCTTGTGGTGGGGCTGGGGGAAGGGCTGGTGTTGCTGGGATTTGTTAAGAAAAAATTTCAACACAGATTAGCAGGAAAAGTTGGCAAGTGTGAAGCTCATCCTCTTGATTTCCCAATCTGACAATCTCTGATGTCATGCCAGAGGAAACAGATTTCTGTAACGTCAATTACGTGCAATGTTCCAACTGTGGCTTTTGAATATTTATGATGCTTGGCTTGCTAAAAAGGACTTTCTTGCATTTAAAGATAGTCCTTTGGATATGAAAATCTGAGATCTTAAAAAAAAGACTGAGCAAGGAACTTAAGCTCTGAATTATAGTATATTTTGCATGACAACCTTCTCCTGACTGAATGTCAGGACTGATCATAGAATCACATACACAGCCCTCAGGAAGTGCTGAGAAGCAAAATAGAACCATGGAATCCTTCAAGCCAATTGTCAGTGTCTGTCTAGTTTGAGATTTTTGAATCAGACTACATATGCAGCTTGTTTCCATACAGGTTCTATTGCTTGAGAAGTTCAGGTTTTGGTAAGAAAATTAATTCTTGGTCTTACATATAGACAGGATTTTCAAATATTTCTCCTGCTGACCCCCTTTCCATGCCATTGCACTTTTTGCCAGTGGCACAGTTGGGTTTATCAAGTGTGGCTCATCACAGTTGGGCAAATTAAGTGCCACAACAGAATTTTTTAAGGCCCTTGGCAACACTGTGGCTCCATATAGCGAACCCTTATTTTGGGAACCAGAAGTTTAAAATCACTTAACACCTCCAGTGTGGTTGCTCATCACCTGAGCTCTACAAGACAATTAATACAGATAATTTCTTCAATAGAAAGGTCTTTGGATGCATATACTCATAATCAGTGTTGGTGCAAACAAAAACAAAGGATATCCCCAAAGCCTTGGCCTCCATTTGCAGAGGAGCACTGACAGAAATAGAGATGAACTTCCAGTGGGGACTGTGTTTGTGCTCTCAGGAATAAGTGCATACTTTGAAATGAGCCTACTGGTGTCAAATTACAGCATCAGGCATAGATAACACACACAAAAAACCCCCTAATAATATGTCTTCCTAAATCTGGATGATCATCTGAGAAGGAGATTTTTCTTTGTTATGAGCCAACTTCAGTGTTGTGGAGGAACTGGGCTCACAGTCATACTGGACTTGCTGTTAATTAACAAGGTTACACTGTACAGCTATATTGGAGAGAGTTCACAGATCCTTCTCTTTTTTTTTCCTGTGACTTTGTTTCTACCCTCTGCCCACAAATTTTCAGCAATATATGAGTTAAAGATCACATGGTGCTCAATGGATGTGTAAGAAAGAATACAGGAGGTAAAGAAAAAAAATTAATGGAACAGATAATGTATTCCAAGTTTATTAAGGTTGAATTCTCTTGAGGAAAATGGCTCAAATCAGATTATCAAGATCTTCTGTAATGCATAGATATGGCATGATGAAAAAAGAACTGTAAGCTAGTCCAAACCCTTTTAGCCTATTAATTTAAAGACAAATAAGCTTTCTCAGGAACTCCCCGAACACATACTCTTTTCCCCAACTCCTGTAGCAGCTATAGAAACCTTGTCCTGGCTAAAAATAATGCTTCACATCTTCCTGGTTTGCCAATTGCCTTTATGAGCAGTTCCATTGTCACCTGGAGGTTTGCCTTGGTCCAAGTAACCACCATTGGAAGAATAACCTGAAGAGCTGTGCATGCAGTGATGGAAAGATACTCCTTCCCCCACCTGTGTGTGCTTTTGAAACCAGCCCAGCCAGGAAAATTGCAACTTTTGCTGTCTCCTTGCTTTCATATTCATTATCTGCCTGTTAACTCATGTGCTATTTTCCCTTTGAACTAATTTTGCATATCAAATGTTTTAAATGTTTTATTGAAACCCAGTGAGATTAGATCTATTCTGCTTTCCCCCCCCCCTCTATGAAATCAGGTGTTTTATCTCAGGTTTGTGGCTATGGAATACTTGGCATCCTGCTTTGCTTTCCTTTTGCTGTGGCAAACTCTTGCTGCTTGCTTCATCTCTGATGCATCTGGCTGAAGAACCAGCTGACTCAGTTTGCTAAATTCACAGTTTAATTTCCCCCCCCCCCATATTCTAGAATAGAAGTTGAGTGAGTTGGAATGCTTTGTTAATTGATCAGAGGAGTGTGCCAGTGCTAGGCAGAGTGAGGCACTGCTCACAGGGGTGAAAATTATTCCTTATATTGCTGTCTACTAGAAAGCAACCAGGTTAGTTTTTGGTAAACCGAAGAACTGGTGTGGTTTACTCTGCCTCCAGTTTGCCCCAGTGTCCAATGTGCTTTGGAAAATGTTTTTCTACTCAGCAGTCTTTTTTTTCATCTTGTTTTAGACCTGTCTAATTAATTTCTCCCTGAGTTTTTTAGATATCTGTACCCCATTTACTGTTCTCCAGGTACATATTTACTGTTTGATGCACTAGATGTGTTTCAACTAATATAGTACTTTACCAGTAGCATGTAATATTTCTCTTTTAGAATCCAGAACAGAAATTATCCTTTTTTCAACTGGAGTACATTATCCTCTGAATTTTGCTTTCACCTTAAAAATCATAGTTCTGACTTCAGCTGGATAACTTACTCTTGTTTATATTCTTCAAAGCATCGTTCTAATCACAAACATGAAAACCATGAGAACTGTCAAGAGACATTGAAAAATGAAACTGTATTGCAGCATAACATACAAGGTAGAATTGCTTTCAGAATGACACTTTTTAATCTGAACAAGAACAAAGTTTTCTAGAAAAAGTAAGTGAAGAATGTGGTAATAATAACCAAGGGAGTAAATGCAGCTTCACTTAAATGCTTGCTTTTCGAACAGACTTGACAGGTTTGCATGTTTGCATAGCCATGGCACAGGTTCACACGGCCACATCCCTGAAGGAATTCTCTGGTAATGGGAAAAGTCATCAATGCAGTGGCTTTAACCCTTCATCTGAGAAGTACTCTGAACCTCCAGCCAATTTCCAAAAGGTCGTGCAGAACTGCTGGAAATACTCCACCAACCAAGATGAAATTGAAGTAAATGCCAGAGGTATTTAGAAAATATTTTATTTTCAAAATCTTGAATTCTTTGCATGTGCCTCATGGCTAAGACAAAATGGAAATTTAGATTAACAAGAATACCCTGAAGCTATAAGTCAGCATTTAAACTTTATCTCAAAATGCAGAATACATAAAATCTAACAGAGTTTGGTGTATTTGGAGACACACTGTCCACTTCTACTAGGATCTCTTTGTGTGGATCTCACTTAAAGTTTTTTGGTTTTTTGAGAAAAGCAAAAATGAGAAATATTCTTGGCAAGAAATCAAATAGATGCAAGAGTCTAGCAAGGTTTTTGTAACTTTTAGCTGGAGTTTGCCTTCATTTCATGAATGAAAACTGGAAACTTATTTTAGCAAGAGAAAAGTTAAGAAAGTCCAAAGCCCTCAATTTTGAAGGGAAGTGGAGTTTCTTTTCTTTTTCTTGATAAAGCTTGAGAGACTCTTTCTCTAGAAAAAGCTTGAGAGAATCTTGTCTTGACATCTCAGGGAATTTATACCGGGGGGCAAAAGGTGTTTCCTTCTTTCCTTGCAGGTAAAAAATAAAATTTTTAAAAAAGGAGTAATTTAAAATTAAAGGCTTAGGGTAAGCTGTCTTCCTTTTTCAATATGAAGTGATCACATATAAGATTCTCTCATCCATATGACAAAAGGTAGGATCATACCTCTACTATTTTATCTTTTTTCCACTCTGGGCTCCTCCCATATGTACAAGGGGTTTTTTTCCAAACTAAGCAGTGATTTCATCTTAACACTTCCTTGTTTTAAGCAGGATGTGCCAAGAATTAAATTACTTGAAGTTTCTTTAAGGGAAAGGTATTTTTTTCAGCTTCACAGAAACTTGAGAGAAGTATGTTTTTTAATCTTATCTTTTACCAATACCAAAATAATTATTTTGTCTTCCAGAAAAGAAACCCAGAAAAAATAAACTTTTTAAAAAAGAATAAATTGAAAAAGGGAAGAGTGTTTATATATTTTTTTTAAATACAGCTTTATAATAAAATAAAAAAAAAAAAGGCCAAGACTTACTTTATTCTGAAACAAAATTGCTTTCAAATTTGCTTTATTATTATACTGTTTTACAGCAGTGGGTACTAAACTCCTTCCATCAGACCTTGCTTTGCTTAGACTAGTGATCCCCAATACCAGACTAAGGGAATGTATGGGACTCAAGAGCCTCTTGTAAGTAAATTTGGAGAACAGTAGTTAATTCTTCTGTTCCCAGGAAGAGTGACATTTTCCCTCTGTTTTCTCCACAACACGTCTTAGAAAGGTTATACCTCAAGGAACTATAACATATCTTCTCTTGCTTTGTTTGGCATGAAAATTTTCCTCAGCCATGGAAAGCATAAAAATTTATTCCCTTTTTGCCCATAACTCTCTGTCTGCTCATCTTTTTCTTGTTTTTTCCTAGGCATTGTCCTCAATGAAGTCATTTAGAGCAGAAACCTTAAGCTTCACCCAGTATTTAACCAAAGTTTGAATTAATCCTAGTTTGCCTTTACAGGTTCATGGACAGACTTTATTCCATAGAGGACTGCATAGCCCAATACATACTAATAAATTTAATAAAGCTTCTACATTTTCACCTAAGCACTGATAAACTAATAACATATGATGTAATGATAATTTTTTGTCATTTCCTCTCACTATGTGTTGAGGAATTGAGACATAGAAATTATCTGCTGTACTAAGGAAATTTGGATTACAACTGAGCATGAGTTGTTTATATAAGTGTATATATACTATTGTATATTTATATGTAAGTGTATACATACTATTGAAAGCACAGGCCAAAGAAATCTGATATTTTGTTCTTTCTTTTTATCTCATTCACCAAATGATATCAAGGCAAGCTTCCTCTTTCCCATAACCTAATTTTTCCTGGCTTTACATATGCCTCTACTATACTGGTGCAGCTCTAGGGTACATCTGCTGACTCTCTGTGGGGGGAGGAAGAAACAAATGACAGCCATTAACTGAAAACAGCAGCAGTTTTTGGAGACCCTACCAGTCACTGGTAGTTGGTCTGTGAAATATCTTCAAAATTTTAATTTCCATGATTGCTTTCGTTGTTGAACCATTCTTCCTGAATGAAATACTTGATTAAATTACCACATTTCTAATTTCTTAATTCAAGAACAGATTTCCCATTACCATTGTGTTGCCAAGCAAAAGTACAGGTTGTTCAGAAGAGGAACAAGCCCTGCATATTGCCCCATATTGTTGCCACAGAGGAAGAAGACAATGAATGGTTTGTTTGTCCACTGTAGGAGCAATGATGTCAAAAGGAATGTTATCCTTCTTCACTTAAAAAAAAAATAAAAAAGGAAAAAATGGGAGATCATGCATCTCTTCAAAAGACACCCTACCAAATATTTTTATACAAAAATCTTTTTCTAGGACCATCTATGGGTCATCCTGTTATCCTGATCTTTAGGAACCAGTATGAGTTATTTGAGTCCCTTGCTGTGTGATTGCAGAGCTTGCATTTGCAGCAGAGGCTCATCAATGCCTGAGACCAGCAGGGCCTCTGCTCTTTCCTTGCTGCTGTTGTTGGTTGCTTGGAAAGGCAAAGAGCTCACATCAGGGTTACAGACAGAAACACTAGGACAGCAAAAGAAAAGCTGAACTAATGCACACTGAGAGGAATGAGCATTGGTTCTTCCTTACAGAAAGTGAGAAAGGGAAAAGGTGGCTTTCCTCATCATGGCCCAGGTGAAGTCAAGACAAGAGCTTTCCTAATATGAGGCACAGGAAAAGGAGAGGAGTGAGAGAGTGGGCAAGTCTAAGTGAAAACAGAATTAAGGGAAATCTTACTGTTTCCTGATGGGCCCCAGGAAACCACCCATGTGGGATGCCATAGGAAATTCGGGTCAGGACAAGGTCAGGCTGCAGGAGAGATCTATGGGCACAGCACATCAAAACAGCAGCTTCCATAGAGAATTTTGTCACCAGAAACTGGCAGTGTCTAAAGTGGAGCATTTAATGCATGTTTGTACAGTTCAATACACCAAAATGTTTTAATCTGCACTAGACTATTTCCCTACCCTTGGAGTAGCAATATATTTTCATAGAAAATTATTATTTCTTTTTAAATAATTTTGAAAGGAAACTCCTTGAAGTTCAAATTATACATGTATTTGAGCAGGAAATTCCTTTCTTTAAAACTTTTTTTTTAACTTTTTTTTCTAGTCCTTCATCATAGTATGTCCCTGGCACCATGTGACTTTGTTATATGACTTAGATTGCAAGCCAGTCAACAAATGACAACCCTGCTTGTCCAGAGGTGAAGACACAGTGTAACATTTATCTGAGGTAGTCACCTTGGAAGTCTAGTCAATATAATCAGTGTCATCAGTACTGTTGAGCAGGTTGCTGAAATGGGTTGGATACTCCTACCCTATTTCTCTCCTTCATATGAGAAGGTTTGCAGTTGATACACTCGACTTAGTGGTGAAGAAATACAATATTTAATCTGGTGAAATGTCTTTTTTTTCCTTTTAATTAGGATTGCTTTATATTCCCAAAAGTTCTAGGTCTCCCCAAGTCAAACTTTGGGATACCAAAGCAGTTCTCACCCAATATTAGTATAATACAATACCAAAATAAAAGCACTCCTTGGTCTCTGAATTTAGCCTGTGTCTTCCTGGGTGTCAGTGATGTGGTTTGATGCCACAGCACATGTTTTAAATCTGTCCTGCATCTGTCAGACCAAAATGTTCTCTCCATCCCAGGGGATGGGTGACCTGTTTGCAGTCTGTGCTGAAAGTGTTCATGTGTAGTGCTGCAGAGCTGAAAGTCAAGCCCTACTTTTCCTGGGGAGCCTCACACTCCTTGGTCCTGGCTGCCCTGTGCTGGGTTTGCTGCTCCTCTGCCCTGGGATAAAGGGCTGGGTTTGCTGCTCCTCTGCCTTGGGACAAAGTGATTCCAAACAGCTTCTTCGATGAGTGCTAGCTTAGGTTTGTGCTGCAATGCAATTTTGCTTTTCATAGTGCTTCTATGTGTCCATGTGTTTATCTTTGTGCTTTACTGAAAGAAAATAGATGGGCTGAAAGCATTCATAACCATAGCATCTGCTGTTATACATATATGTATGTGCATACACACACAAAAATAATAGTACAGTATTACTCTGGTACAGTACAGATTCACTTTTTTTTTTTTTTTAAGTCATCCACAAACAGAAATGTACCAGGTTCTATTGTGAAATGATTTTAGGTTTACAGCATTCATGTAATGCTATGGATAAAGGAAAAAATAATTGAGAACTACCGAACATTTTGTGCCTAATTCCTCTTTTTAAAACCTTTCTTATTGCACAAGTAACCACAGAGTATTTGCTGCCGCAGCTGTTTCTCATGCATGATGTAA
This sequence comes from Agelaius tricolor, assembly GCF_023055355.1. Taxonomy (NCBI): domain Eukaryota; kingdom Metazoa; phylum Chordata; class Aves; order Passeriformes; family Icteridae; genus Agelaius; species Agelaius tricolor. The sequence goes on along the minus strand of NW_027269266.1, from coordinate 9,770,652 downwards.
TTGTTTTATTAAGCATTATTTGTTTGCATAGATCAGATTCTGTTATGACTGTGAATGCTCATTAAATCATGCCCGGTGCCACTCTGAGGCAGGGAGTTTCAAAAGTTCATGGCATTGGTATAACTCCAAAGCAGCGACTTAAATGGAAAAGGCTCCCATTGGTTCCCTTGCCATGTTTGTAAACAGTTTTTAGCATTGCCTGTAGACAAAGATGGTTACATTAGCACTAAGAATAAGCCTAATTACCTAGTACAGTTAAAAATAAATTAAACATGATAGAGAAATATCTCTGACTACTTGCGATAAAGTAATAATTGAAAATCTAGAAAAATATTAACTTTTAGGTACAATACATTGCTCTTGCAAAGCTTTTTTCTTCTTGACTGACCAAATAAAATTTGTCCACAACTTTTTACAGTTTTAACATGGCTGGTGGTGTCTAGAATCATGCTAATTAAAATACAACACTTTCAAATGACATTCAATTGCTCATTGCAGAGAAATCCTGATACCATGCTGCCACACTGTCAGGATTTGACAGTCACAGTATTTATAGGCTCTAAAGAAGAAAATGGGCCCAGGACACAGCAAATAATGCTATCTGTGTCTCTGTATTAATGCTTCTGGGCTGCAAAATAGTCACATATGCTCCCTTGAAATGGATTAGCACGGCTAGGGCACTTGTTAGTCAGCATTAGGAAGGCTGTCATGTGAGTCTAATTTTGTTCAGATTGTAGGAAAACACCAATTTGCCTGTCAAGAGAGAATTTTAAAAATCTGTCAGAGGAAATGGATGAGGAAACACTATAATGTACACAAAGTACATGTAGAAAGCCAGATCTTGACCTTTTACTCATCTGGGTTTTCTTCAGATTGTAAGCAAAGGGTACCCAATGGTTTTCACAAGCAGTTAGCAGAAGTACTTTTCCACACAGCTCATGATTTCCTTGTGGAAGCCATGACTGCAGACAACGGCAGATTGTAGAGCGGGATTGTGGAAGGCACTGTGAGTTCATGAGCAATCAAAAAACATATGTGATTAAATGCATCTGGAGAAATATTTTCATATCATTCAGACAAGTCAAATTGTACTGATCACTTCTGTTGTGGATGGGTCATTCCATATCTGCTACTGATGGATATCTTGTGTCTTATTCTCTTAAGTTTCCTACTCCCTTTCCAACAATAGCATAACTCCTTTTTGTCTGATAGCAGTAGTGAAATGCAGTTAAAAACTTGTCACATGCACTCTTCTACCCTCTCCTACCCACTACCAAGTGAAAATACTTTCAGGAGCTGTTGTAGCTGTTGTTCCCAAGCTGTGAATGAAGTCTCTCAGATGAGGTATAAGTTTATTAATGGGGAAGGGCACTGTGTCTCCCTGGTTATGTGATGGGGTCACTTCTGGCTTCAGGCTGGAGTGAAGTTGCTCTGAGCAGGCTTATCTGCAAAAATGGCAAGACCCATTCTCCAAAGTCTCTCTTACTGTCACCCACCCTATACCAGAAGTAGGTATAGGATGAGCTAGGATATGAGGCTCAAGATCTTTGACAGTGCTGTCTCTCCTTGCTGTGTGTTAGCAAGACAGATCTAGAAAGCCACAGCTAGAGAAATGTGGCGGTTTGACAGGAAATATATTTTCTGGGATGCTGTGGTCAGGCCAATGGGTGCTCAGATTTTAATATTGGCACCTAATGTGGCCACTGGGACATTGGATCCGCCTCTGAGCACACGGGGTTAAACACAGGGCTCTCCCCTGGGAGGCTCTCTTGGGTTCCCGTCAGTGAAAGGTTCGGAGCTCCCCTGCCCGGCTGCGGGCTGTGCGGGGCAGGGGCAGCCATGCGGCCGGGTGAGGTAGGCCCAGGGGAAGCCATGGGGCCAGGTGAGGTAGGCCCAGGGGCAGCCATGGGGCCGGGTGAGGTAGGCCCAGGGGCAGCCATGGGGCCAGGTGAGGTAGGCCCGGGGGCAGCCATGGGGCCGGGTGAGGTAGGCCCAGGGGCAGCCATGGGGCCGGGTGAGGTAGGCCGGGCCATGGACAGAAGGAAGGGGAAGGCCCCTGCAGGATGGAAGGGTGGAGGAGCACTGAGAGGCATCGGGCAGCCACCCTGCCCCAGGAGAGACAGAGAGAGAGCCTGTGCCTGTGCTTGTGCCACCTTGGAATTTAATAGTGCCCGGCCGAGAAGGAGAAGTGGGGGCAGCGAGAAGGTGCCCGGCTGGGCAGCCGTGGGAGTTCTGGACAGACAGAGCCTCAGATTTTTAACCCTTTTCTTGGATGATGGAAACCTTACAAATGTTAATCCTCCTGGAGCTGAATGAGAAGAGAGATAGAGATGAGATAAGAGGAAATGGGCCACCAGAGAAATAGAGAAGAACTCAGGTGGAAGAGATGATGGAGTAGCTTATGCTGGACCCTTTTTGTGTAGCCATGGACAGAGCCATGTTCCTTGTGATACAGGGACTGCATTCTAGGGGGAGGCAATGCCTCAGGACCAAGAGGGTTCGGTGTGGGTACCCCTCGGCCCCAGGGGGTGAAAAATATGGGGGGGACAGGTGTCCCAAAGGAGAGATTGTGCCTTTTTGGAGTGGGACGAAGCATCCTTAAAAGTCGACCCTAGAAGCAGCTCTGGTCTGTGTTCAGTGGTGAGAGCGCTGGACATGAAAGGAAGAGGTCACCATTGGCACAAGAAGGACTCCTTCTCCTCTTGATGAACTGAGGATTGAGGGTTCTGAAGGGCGGTGCCAGACCGAGAGTCGATGATTTGGGGGATGTATTGTATTGGGAATTTGGTGGGGAGGAGGAGGAGATGTATTTGTGAAGTTTTCATTTTCCTTGGGTGTTTCTTTTTTTTTCCTTTCCCTTGTAGTTTAGTTAATAATTTTTTTTTTCCTAAGTGGGAGCCTGCTTTGCTTATTCCTGGTCACATCTCACAGCAAAAACCAGGGAGAGAGTATTCTCATGGAGGCACTGCCATTGTGCCAGTGTCAAACCATGACAAGAAACTTTGATTTTAAGGATGTTTAATTAATTTTAAGGATGTTTAAAACATGTTCATTAAGAAGTTTCCCATCTTTTGATATTTTTTTTTCTGATTTCTGGTCTACTTTCCTTTAACTGACAGATTTTTCTCCCTTTCCCTAGTGGTTTTTCATTCACAAACAGAAAAGTTCTTCGTACTCATCATCTAGCCTAGAAAGGTTTGAGAACTGGGCCTGTGCAAACCTCATGAAGTGCAACAAGGCCGGGTGAAAGGTCCTGCACCTGGGCCAAGACAATCCTGAGCACAAACACATGCTGGGCAGAGAATGGATTGAGACTACAGCTAGAGAGAGAAACACTTGAGGATGTTTGTGGATGAAAAGATCGATATAGATGTGGCAATGTGCGCTTGCAGCCCAGAAAGCCAAACGTGTCCTGGGCTGCATCAAACTCACTGTGGGCAGCAGGGTGAGGGAGGTGATTCTGCCCCTCTGTTCTGCTCTTGTGGGACCCCACCTGGAGCGCTGCATCAGCTTTGGAGCCCCCAACACAAGAAACACGTGAACCTGTTGGAAAAATCCAGAGGGTGGGTGAGGAAGCTGATCCGAGGGTTGGAGCACCTCTCCTGTGAACATAGACTGAGGAAACTGGGGCTGTTCAGCTTGGAGAAGAGAAGGCTCCAGGGAGATCTTAAAACAGCTTCCAATGCCTAAAGGGGGCTTACAGGAGAGCTGGAGGGGAACTTTTCACAAGGACACCTTGTGCTGGGACAAGGGGTAACGGCTTTAAGCTGCAAAAGGTCATGTTTGAATTAAATACAAGGGAGGTATTCTTTCTTGTGAGGGTAATGAAGCACTGGAACAAGTTGCACAGAGAGGTTATGGACTCCCCATGCCTCAAGGTGCTCAAGGCCAGAATAGATGGGCTTTAAACAACATGGTTTGGTGGAAAGTTTCCTGCCCATGGCATGGTGGTTAGAACAAGATGATTTTTAAGGTCCCTTCCAACACAAAGGGATATCCTGTGTAGTGACTGTGAACATCTTGGAGGTGTACTGAAGAGATTCAATCTATTGCAGTACCTTTTCATTTCAGCAGTCCTGCTAAGGATCTTTCATGATGTGGTACAGCATGGGCTCAATGTTGAACTGTCACAAGTACATAGAACTATGAGTGTAAATAAAGATGCTTCACAATGTTGGAAAACTTTTAAAAAAATGGCATTAAACTGATGCTGCTGCATTGAGTGGGATGGACAAGTAAAGAAAATATTTGAAAAAAGATACCCTTTTACCTGCAGGCTTTTTTCTCTTTCTGGGCTCATGTTTTGTGTCACCACAGTTTCTGTCAGTGGGTTCTCTATCAGTCTATCAATCAGGGTGAGACTGATATGCTGGACCAAATACTTTTCAGGAGTTTCTCCACTTAATGAGATACCCAAGACCAGTCAGACACCTGGATTCTTCACTGGTGTCCTAGCTACCTTAAAATGGTGTGGAAACTAGAAAACAGCCCTCTGGGAAATGCTGAGATGAAAATAGAGCTATGGAGCCCTTCAGGCTAATTTCTGCTGGGGCTTAGTACTCAGTACAAGAAAATTCTGCATAAAAAATGAATAAATACTCTTGAGGAAAAATAGCTCACTTAAACCAAGAGCCATAGCACTTCTGAAATAAAAGCATGCTGATAAAGTGATGTTGCATTTCCTAGGGGTTCAAATGAATAACCAGTCAATCAATCATGACTGGTTGTTTTCTCAATTTCTAATGTATCTGACTTGAGTTCTTTACCCACAGAATACAATTTTCTATTTCTCTGTCTGATCCAATAACATCTTGTGTGATAGATGCATATTCTGCTTGGATAAAATTAAGGGGGGGGGGGGGGGAGAGAATTGCAGGAAGATATTTGAAATAAATTTTTAATAAAACGTAGGAACCAGGACTATTCTGGCTAATTTCATAGTGACAGCTTTGTCAAAGAATTAAAGTCTAATAGTTTTAAAGGACACACTAGGAACCTTAAACTCTTGAGTCTGCACTGACCCACTTTATAGTCTTGGATTTGTCATTCATTTTCCTTTTGCTTCACCATCATTCAGCAAACGAACTCCTTAAATGCATGAATGTAAACCTGTTCTTTTACTCCATTTGGATTTTTTAAGGGTTTTGTCTGGCTTAGTTTTTTCTTTGATGGGATGCATACTGGGATTACATATTCTTGATAGAAAAAAGTGAATTTTTTGGGGGGAATATTATGACTGAACTATTTTTCCAGTGTACTGAAAGCCGAAGTTTCGCGAACATTTTTAATTTCTCTGCCTCCCCTGTCTCCCTGATTTTTGTGAAAATATTGTGGACATTTTTACTGTCTAAATACTTCTATGTGGTATGGCCTTCATTAACTCCTTCGTAACTTGTTACCTATTATGAATTTTGCTTTCATTTGTTCTTTTGGTTTTCATGGTATCTCATCACTCCCCAACTGTCTCTACTCCTTTGATCTGCATACTATGACTGGGGATGTGACAACTATAGCTTAATGGAAATGTAACTCTCTAGAATGTGTCTCTCCTAATGGTCTGCCTGAATTTTGGTCTCTTTCCAGACCAGAGAAGATCTTTTGTATTCTTTCAATGCATTTCTTTTTTCTCATGCAAAGGTCCAACAGTTCCATTTCCTGCTCCTGAAAACACTTTCCAATGTACCCTGCTGCTACTTCTTATTTATAGAATATCTTCAGTCGCTCCTGTTTAACTTCCATTAAACTAATGTAGAAAACCCAGCGTGTTTTCTCTCAAGTCAGTAGAATGGCCAGTCTCACATTTTTGAATATCCAGAGTCTGTCTGTAGCATTAAATCTTACCTTGAAATCTGGAAAACAGGAGATGATACCTACCCTAATCTTCCTTTTTTATTCTCATGGAGTTCTCTCCAGCAAACCTCTCTAGACAGTCCATTATCCAGGAACTCCCTATGCAAGAATATTGCACACACAAAATTGTAAATCACACTGGCAGCTTCTGCTTGCTTTTTTTTCTTTGCTGGAGCCTATCTAAAATAAGACCATTGAAATCAAATATGTCATTTACTAACTTGAAATCAAAGAATGTAGCTTCAGAAAATTCAGACACCTTTGTAACAAGTGTATGATATGACCCAACCAAAATAAACATGTCACACCCAGTCGTTTTTTTCCCTCCATCTTTTTTTTTTTTTTTCCAGATGTGGATTATGTGGCTGTTATTTGGCTGCAATATCAGTCTCAGAAGCCTCAGCTTTTTATCAATCAGGAAAATATGTGATATCTTTTTCTCTAGGATTGGGCAGTCACTTTTTTCCATGGTGTGAAATATTCTACAGTCCTTTTATTCTGGTCTGGTTAAAATCTGTCCTTTTCTAACAACACTCTGCTTTGTCTGTACTCCTACTCAGAGGTATTTCACTAGCTTATCTCCTTTTATTATTGTTTAAGGGGAGAAAGTGTTTCCAATTCCCAGCTGATAAAATAAGAAGTGAATGACAGCAACCTAAAATTTTATGAAAAAATCTGTTTTTTAAATTTAAATGTAGCTGGCATCACTTATCTTCATATAGCTTCTGCCTATGTGGAAAAATCTCTCTTTTTATAACAGCTTGTCAGCTGAATAATAGAATGGGGGGAGCCAACTTGAAAGACATGGCTGATTGGTGCAATTGAAAGGGGCTTTACAATTAGAGTTCTGGCAGAACACAAAAAAGAAATTGTCTGGCCATGAAGAACGGAGCCTACTTTAGAATTCCCTTTTCTCAGCCAGATAGCATGCATCACTGTTCATGCATTCTCTTGACATTGAATAGAGGACTTCAGAACTACCACCCCAAATTATCCCTTACTGTTTGGTTCTATTTGTGATATTTGTTTGGGGGAGGAAAAAAAAAGTCTCTATTACTGACTGTAATGGCATGTGGCTAAATTCCATTCCATTTATGCACTTAATCTCTTAAGCTTGTTTCCCCTCCTCCCCCCACCCCCCGATATTGCAACACACATTTTACTTTGATTAACTCTTTTTAGATTAAGGGGGAAAAAACCAAGATTCTTCTTACTCTCATCTCCTATCCCTTCCCTTCATTTTACTTCCTTTTCTTTCTCTCCTTCCTCTTCCTCCCCTCCCCCCAATGGTTGTGTATATGAATTAAAAGAGGAAGGAAGCCCTTGCAGGTGTGTTTTGGATTACAGTGATAGAACAATAGGACAACCTTCAATTAACTCCATACCTATTCACAGGGAATATTTGCTCCCTTGTCTCCAGCATTATTTAATATTTGAAACTGTCTCCATCTACACAATGTACCTGGTGACGAGAACAGGTTTTCAATTCCATTTCAACTCTTCTATGCCACTGGATAGTGTGCCAGGTTTTTTTTATTTATTCTTAAATAATGATGCATATGAGTGTCTCTAGGCACAAAGGAATAACAGAATACACACAACAGTGAAGTATCTTTCACTGCTTTGAAGACAGTAGTGGGGGAGGGAGGGTAGATGTTAGTAGTGGCATGCATTTGACTCCTTCCTACATGTAAAATCAACATGCTAAATATTTATTTTATATTTCCATGAATCTTACAGATTTAAAAGCACCCCTGTCAAGGTAGCTTTCATAATTTGTACACTATATGTTTTAAATTTCTGTTATATATAACAGCCACTGAAAGCTTAACAGTGACATTTCTTTCTGACTGAAATACTTGCTGTTTGTAGCTACAGAGCTGCTCATTAGGGCTATTTTTATCCTTTCTTTTAAAGAAGTACAGGAGAATGTGAAGTTCACAAATCCAGGCAGTAGATGAAGAAGGGGAAGGGAAGAGTCAGCCTCAGTTCTGTTCTTCTCTGTTTACCATAATCAAACCTGTTTTATTCAGAAAATTCATATTCCAATATTGGATTGGATTGTTTGGTTGTTTATTTAAGGAGCAAAATCATGGATTATCTTGGCAAAAATCAGTGATTTTTTTGAAGGAAATATCACAGATCTATGAACAACATCTATATTTGGGGCAAAGGGAAAAAATATTTAAAGATTGGGGGATGGGGGGGAAAGAAGGTGATGAAAAAGAAAAAATTTCACATGAGAGAAAGTGAGTACATTTTTTTAAACAGTTCTCATGAATTCTCATGACTTGCTGCAGCCCTTTAAGAGAGTGTGAGATGGCTGGAATTGTTGGCTACATTCCCTGATCCTAACATTTCCTATGCAGCAAAGATTTGAGAGAGGTTTACCAGTACTTGAATATTCAGATTATGCTATGGATCTTTTGTGGAAAGCCTTAAAGCTTTAACATCAGTTGAGGACAAGTCTGCATTTTGAATTGTGGCAACAATCAGACAGATTCATCTTTTACAGTTTTGAACTAGGGACAACATGATTTATCTGACAAGAGCCTCACAGAGAAAAGTATCTTATTATGCATGCGACTTAGCCTTGCTCCAGTGTCATGTTGAAGGCTTTCCCAATAAACATGGCTATATATGAGTTAATAAATGAGAGGGAAAAAAAAGTAATTTCAACTGGGAAGACAAAGGTGACACAAGTATTTGCTACACAGCTTATTCTGTTGCCTCAGGTCCCGGTGTGGCTCACCTGAGGTAACCTGCAGGGTCATCTATTCTTGTATAGGCTTTGGTTTTACTTTTCTTTCACAATAGATGAAGTCAGTCTGAGACCAACTTTTAGGCCAGCTAAAAAGATGTAACTTTAATTACCTGGTGGCAGCATTCTTTACTGTGTCAGCTTTATGTTTGTTGAACCCAAAATAGCTCAGTACCAGACTTTCAAAAGTTTGATCCCAGGAGGTTTTCTCTAGGGTCGGGATATTCACTCTTCTCTCCCCCCCTCTGTCTTCCTTGGAATCTAGGTCAGCCCAAAGTGACAGAAAGGCAGGCAACTGGAATTGCTACTCATTTTGCAAACTTGGGCTGGAGTGTGTAATGAAGGATGATTGTGCTACCTGGAGTGAGCAAGGGAATTTATCTCACTGATATGTTATTCTCCTTGGTGCACAGCTCAGATTCCTTTGACTCACTTCAAATTCTGAGTGCTTCCTATTGCTCTGTGCACTATCACTGGGCTGCCTTCACCTTTTCAAGCATGTTTTCTTAATGCAATAGTCTTGTAAAAAAATTATCCCCCATGAAATGGAGAAGCAGGAAGGTACAATAAAAAGTGAAAATCCAAAGGCAAGTCTAAATCTTCATTCAAACTCACCATGAAAGTGACCTTTGCTCTGATCCAGAAGTCTGTGTCTCTTATCTACAAATGGTATTTCTCTGAAGGATGAGGGTGCTGTTTAACTGTATAAAGGTTTTCACTTAACAGTACTACTTTTATGCTAGAGCTCAGAGCAAACTTTAATCCTTCTGCAAAGCTTTAAATCCTTTCCCTCCCATGTAAATGTCTTCACAATTTAAGCTTCCTTCCACAGGCAGAATTCATTTTTTTCTGTTTGTGAATCAGAAATAGTATTTTAGAGACCTTGAGAGGTCAGTTACTCCATTTTCTCTACCAGCTCAAACTCATCTCCTGACAGTGTCTTCAGGCTTTTAAAAAACATTAAAAAATGAAGATACTGTAGTTTTCTTAAGAAATACATCTATAAAACTATCCTTAAAATTATAAAGTAGGATTGTTATGTTCTTCCAAATCACTGCTGTTGCAGATGACTTCTGTGAGGTGGTACCTCCTCAGCCATGCTCCTCCTGGGTCTGCATATGGGACCTGCAAGAAAGAGACCACCTGTCCTGTTCATCTCCATGGACAAGCCCCTCTGAAGCTTCATTGGGCAGTCAGTTATGTGTCAAAGCTGCTAATGTGTTTACTTCTGTCAGTCTGGGCAGAAGCATCAGGCTAAGGCACTTGTTACTTGCTGGTGATGAATGGAAGTATCAGGTACAGAGAAATTGGGCTTTCTCCTACTTGCTAATTTTGTGCCTGACTTCAGCTTAGGAGGTGTTTACATTTTCATCCTTGGAAGGTGAATGAAATAATTCTGTGTCAACAAAAATATTAATTTGGTATACTTATGAGCAGAGGCTTTAGATTTGGGGCAAAGCCTTTTTTTTTTGTGTGTCCACAAATAAACCCACTTTGTTACCATAATGCAAATAACTGTTAGTTATCATCATAATCAAAGGAAGTAAGATTCTTATTTTCTCTGAAATAATTTATGCTTCTGAATTCCAGGCACAGAGCAGTTTCCAATAAATAATTTAGGTTATTTGTGCATTCTCCAAGTTTTGATCTCCTCTTCACAGATTCCTCTTCAACGTCTTTGTGAAAGTTGTCAGGTTTTCTTATATTAGACTGAGAATGAGTCAGACATTTGATCACATGAGCATTAAGAGAAATGGAAAGAAAGAATGGAAGCTCTCCCTCATTATTTTAATTTCTCACTAAAAAACCCCTCTCAATTCTGTTTATATATATAACACAAGTGTTACATCTGGGTGTATTAATACTGATTATAGTCTGAACTGTTTAAGGAATCTTGACCCAAAGTAGAACTTTGTCTGTCATTAATTTGAGTTACTGCCACTTGTGTCAGCACTATTTAAAAGGAATCAATGAAGGTTTCAGAAGAAAAAGTCTTGTCATCTACTCCCAAATGGACTAAATTAATTAAACTGTTGGAGCCAAATCTATGACATGTTTTATATATTGTTACTTTTTATGGATTTGCTGCTGACATTGATTGGATTGAGAGGATGAGCTTTTCTAATAGGACAAAAAGGAGATTTGCTAAGGGTTTTTTCCTTTTTGATTTTAAATGTATTTGTACAAATTGACATTAAGGACATAAACTGTAGGGCTGTCCTAATTAAGTATGTGAAGACTTTCACACCTCCAGAAGATAGGTGGGAGAAGATTTTTTTTTTTAATTTCTTTATTTTTATTTAATATAACCATTCCTAAAACCAAAATGTGTGGAGACAGCTCCTTCAAGAAGTGTGTTAATGTGCTAAGAAACCTACAGGTTTTTGACTGGCAATGTGCTCAGACACAACTTTTCCTCCTGCAAGGGACTGCAGCAAAAGTGTCTGGGAGAGGAGGAACCATTGATTTTGTAAGTATCACAGTTAATAGAGAGGAAAAATATCCATTAGCTTAAGCTAACCTGCATTGTAAAGCTTTAGGAAGAGATGCACAAAGGTTAGTCAGTGAAGTTAATCTCCCTCGGCTTCTTTCCATAATAAGTAGAGATGAGGTAGCCTGGACTGTTGCCTGGATGAGTTCAAGCCAGGCTCACTCCCTGAACCCCCCCTGCAGAGCAATTTCTTACCTTGGGAGTTTGGGAGGGGGGTGCCAATGATGCCTTGTGAAGGCTGACCTAGAACAGAGACTAGACAGAGTTAAAGAATAAAGTAGGTATTTATTAAAAGGCCTCAATAGCTACACCTTGGGCAGCACAATAGCCCTGCCAGGGCTACACACAAGATGAACCCAAAATGGTCACGAAATGCACAACCAGTCACGGGGTCTCACACTTTTATAAGCTTTGGTCCATTAGCACATTGAAGTTAATTGTCCAATTACAGCTTTAACTTACGAAATCCTATCCTTCTTGTTTTTGCCTCTTCAGTCCACCATTGTTTATGCTCTTGGGCCTGAAATTTGTATCATTTGTCCTTGGTCCTCAGCTAGAGAAGGAATTGTTTTTTCTACCTACTCTGTGAAGAGAGCTTACTATCCTTTCATATGAAGCTCAAAACTACATACTAAAGCATTACAGAATCTGAAAAATATAAAAGCTAAAACCTGAGGCATTACCAGAGTCTATAACTACGCTGAGAACACACCCATGGATTCCCCTGGCAGGGCTAAATTATCCTGCAGCTGATCCAGGTTTGGGCATCGCCAGGTTGCTATCCAATGTCTCTTGTGAACAGAAACAGTCATCTTTGGTAACATTGCAGCTGCACAGTGGCAAAAGATGAAACAAAGACCTGCCAGACTCAGGGGGTTCTCATTCCCCCTTGGGTAGGAAGGGTCATGGTGGCCCCCTTGCAGCTCCTGAGCCTTCTCAGGTGCAGGGCCCAGCTGGAGGCCCAGGTGTATTCCAGTCAGACCCTTACCTTCACTCTGGTGTGGGTTGTGGAGTTCAAGTGGCAAGAGGGACCAGAGGCTGGCTGATTGAACTGCAAGAATTTATATTATTCTTGCAAAACCATTAACTAAGTTATAGGCAGTGACAACCATTTGGCACGCATCCTAAAGCACAGGCCTAAATCTCGTGTCTGCACAGATCATAGTGGAGTAGGATCTTGGCCTGTGACTCAGACACTTAGGAAATGCAAACAAATAAAAACAAAATAATAGGGATTAATAATTGACTATATGAAAGACTTTGGATTGTATTCCAATTTACAGTAAAGATTAGGCCTAATAAAAGTGCCCTGGGTTTCACCAAGATGCTGCAGCTTAACCAATAGGAGGCTTCTAGCCTCCTGTACAATTGTCCCAATGTACTTGCTGAAAATGCCTTTTTTCCCTGTGACTTTTTTCAGGAAAAAAAAGGTATTTGCAGCTGTGGAATGTCTTGCTAAAGATAACAGGAAAGAAGAAAAGAAGAAAAATGAAAAAGAATGTAAACGTCCACTTTAATTATTTCCATATCTTTCAACTAGATAGGTTTGCACAGTTAATTGCAAAAATGATTAAGACAAATGCTATTAGTCGCCATTTAAATCCTTTTTAGAATAGGAGAAATGTTGATAACAGGAACAAGCTTATCCCAGGCCAATGCATTTTACCAATAATAGATTTACTGACTAGAAGGTAAATGAAGGAGAAAAAAAATTGAAGAGCTGTTTGAGAGTGGAGTCAGAGAAATTCTCCCAACACTTAGAAGAAATGGAAGAGAAAAATATGGGTTGAGGTTTCCTGTTTTTTGACCTCTTTTTACAGAGGATGAGTTGTATCTGGGGGAAAGGTTTAGTTATTTTCTAATACAGTGTTCATTTTCAGAAGAAAGTGTGTTAACAAAGCTGTGGCATCAGCACAGGCATCATTCCAGGTAAAAAGGGAAAATATCAGTTCTCAGTTTGGAGAGGACAGAGGAATTGTTTTTCCTGATGCAGATTCTCATGTTACCCATGGCATGGAACAGTGCCCCTGTTGGTTTCCTTTTGTGGCTCAGTGTATAGTGACCCTCAGCCCAGGTGGTTTTACCAACACAAAATGTCAAGCTGTTCAGAGATAAATTATCATTGCTGGTATTGATATCACAGCAGGAAGGAAAAGGTGTTGCTTTTCTGAGGAGCTCTGGGTGGATGCTTCCCTGGAATGTGGGTCATGGTCTTTTAGCTGGAATCTTATCTAGAAGGGGAAGACTCCAAAACTTTTCTTCAGGATCTGGCCTGAGTGACCAAAGGCTAGAGTACAAGCTAAGGTGTCTCCCTGTAGTTATTTACTATTTCAGCCTCTGTTTCTTTGACTATATTCTCTTTTCTTTTATGAATGGGTTGGTATCTATCCAGAGAATGTTTTTAAGTGGTTTTTTTCAGACTTGCCAGATGTAATTTGGTCATGTTGATTTTCTCCCTAAGGCCAATTGTAAATTGAATTACAGCAAGAAAAAAGACATTTGTAATGTTGTCAATACAGTAGGAACATGCTTAGGTTTTCAATTTTGGTGGGGTTTTTCCTGGTTGTTTTCACAGGTTGAAAATTTCTTTGTTGATATTCACTGCTGTAAAAACTGACTTAAATGGACGCATGTGCTGCAGAGGTTTTATGCTGGCTTTCCAACAACAGATCCAAGTCATTCCAAACACTTAAGGAATCAGAGATTGATATAAAGCTTCAAACATTTATTGGATGTTTGTATGGCTGATATGGAATAATGAGTAGATTTTATTTTCTTTTAGGCATCATGGACTCTGACTAGGCTTGGGGGTTTTTTAATTAATGCTTATGGCTTTTGGCATTTTCTAAGTAGATCAATAACATCATGCAGCTTTTAACGTTATTTCTGGGAAATTTCTGCTGACAATTTCAGGACATTCCAAGGGAGGAGTTTGTGCATGACCAGGTTGTTTGTCCATTCAGTGTGAATTCAGAGGGATGAAAAACAAGACAAACTTGACATTTTTAGACTATTGTGCTGTTTGTCTCATAGAGAAAATAAGGTTGACATTTTAAAGCATGCAATGAATGGTATGTAAGTAATGCTGTGCCACTGATTTGCTGTGCAATCAGCCAAAGTGATCCATTTGATTTTATAAAAAACTGTTTCTAGAGACATGGGCAAGTCATCATAAAATGTTCTCACAAGCTAATAGGTTTTCATGTATGGATTAAAAATATTAGGGAAGTTTTTGTAGGGTTGTTAACTCTCTTTCTTCCTTGGTCCTAGACTGCCAATTCAGGAAGACTATGAACAAGTGTGAGAAAAGCTTCTTTATATATTTCTGCCTGAGCATCTAATGCCCTTCCCTGGGAAGGAGGAGGGATGGGAGCCGAAATCCCCGAAACAGCCTCCAGTGTGAGAGTCAGAGCCTTGTTCACAACTGAATGCATCGCTTTTTTCTGTAAGAATACTAGACCCAGTAAGAAATACTAAAAACATCCAGTAGAGACTAATCTAGATTGATGCCCTCAAACACAAATGAAATGGCAAATTTTGGCTTTACTGTGTCAGAGAAAGGTTAAGGAACTAGAGATTTTTTTCTACTATTTTCCATCTCATGTAAATTGTCCTCATGACAGTCTGTCATAGATAATCCCACTACACTTACTTTTGCTAGGCAGTTTTAATGTTTTTATTTCTGCTCCTTTTTATTTTTTCTCCATTTTGTCCTGGCATAGTATTTATCCTGAGTGGAAGAAAGAGAAAGAAGTAAAAACCATACCACCTCTGTCCCCTTTGTTTAACCTCTGGAAAATAGTGCATTTTCCCTGGGAAATCCACTGGTGCTGGCATTTGGAACTGTTGGAATTCCACAGGCTTGGAACTGTGTGTCCTTGAGAATGCTCTTCCAGAAGTGAAGTTCATTACACATGATATGAGAACACTCTGAGAGGCAGTCCAGCCACAGCCCTCAACCCTTCCTAGTGCAGCCTGAATTCTCAGCTTTGAGTCACCCCCTGTTCACTCCAGACCATGCGATTGTGGGATTATAACTCTTCACTCTCACTCTGAGAGTCACTGACATATCTGAGAATGAAAATATTTGTTAAAGTACTTCCAGATGAGATTTTTTTTTTATTATTATTAAAGATGGGGTGTTAGGGGGCATTGCCAGCTTCTCCCCTCCAACCAGAGCCTTGTTTGTGAGTAAGTGTGAATGGGTTTGGATTCCAAACTCCCGCCCGCACGCATGGGGAATCTTAATTAAGAGTACGCTGCCAGCCCCTATACATTTAATTTTCCTAAAGATAATCCAGAAAAATCTAGTAGGTTTATAAAGATTACCATGCCATTAAATCATAATAGTAGAACAGAGTTTTTACTGAACCAGAAAACAAGCAAATGAATAGAGGCAGAGAGATGACAGCCTGCTGTGAAACCAATGGATACAAATTGGTTTCCTCTAGTCACAGTTGCCTTTAACTGCTTTAGATTCTCAGCAGCTTTTCATTAAGAATCTCCATGTGCCCTTTTAAAGAAGAAAGTGCATGACTCCTTTATTTTGGAAATGCAGGTACAATGAGCATAATGTCAGCTTGAGATTGATAAATTGGTAGATTTTTATTTAATGTCTTTTGGGCACTAGTTTCTCTATAGGGCTGAGTGGGTTTCCAACAGCATATGAATAAGTTACACAGGGCAGTTATTTTTGTGGTATTTAAGCAACTTGTGGTTAGGGCTAGTGTAATACTAATATAAATACTTTAAAATACTTTATAAGCTTTGGTTTGTTTTGGGTTTGTCCCCATTTTTTTGTTTCATCATATAAAAACATCCCCAAGAAATAGCTGCTTCAATAAAATGAAATAATTCCTGAAAGTGTTATTGTCTGAATCAATATTTTTCTCTAGGGTTGTCAAAATACTCAGAGTATACAGCTTCAAATATTTGTATGTTTAGGCATATGAACTTGCATGGTTTTAAAATTTCCTTGGTTCATTTTTTTTTTCTTTTGTCTTTTTCATAGAGCAAAAATAATTTTCTGATAAAGAAGATTTTCTTCTGACCAAGAACTTGCTTTTTCATTAGGAATCAAATTTAAAAACATGTCTAATAAAAATCATCACTGAAGCTCAATGCTACCTGCAATTTGGATCTGATCCAATTATTGTTCAGTGCTATTCAAGGAAGTGGTAATGGGAAGAGTTTTCAGCACAGAACCACAAAATGCAGTAATCCTGTTTTGCTGGAAATAGCTGTTACTCAGAGATTTCCCCAAAACTCTGAGGTTAATTTTTGGTTAAAGAGCCCCATAATTAGTAACTTACCTAAATAAACTAATCCTGATGTTACTGAAATTGGACAGTAATACTCAGAAGTGAATCTTTCATCCTTAGCAGGATTTATGGTATGGAAATTGCTGAACCCTTCATAGTGTGCTAGTTTGTGACCTGGGGTTCAGAAGTACAAAGGAATTACAGAGATATATGATAATACAGGACAATAGTTTAATTTCTGAGGTTGTCTGAGAAGCTATAAAGTTAATATCTCATTTCTTCTTCCACCACCTACTAACCCACAAGATCAAAGTGGGTCATGTAGTCCTGGAAATAAGGAATTGCCTAATAGCTATGGACTTCATTCCCTGAATTATCTCTACAGGAGAATAAGGCTTGAAAAGATAACGACATATGTGATAGATCAGACACAGTTCTAGCTCCTAGTTTGGGCAATTAGGCAAGACCTGAGCTAAGCACAGAACTCTCATCACTTTCAGCTACAGGGGTGACCTACTTTCTGTGTATTGATTCAACTCCTGAAATTCAATATTCTGTATGAACAGAATTCATGCAGAATTCAAAATGTTTTGGCCCAGGACTTCAGCTGATGTATGTCTATCTGGGTAGATCTGCTAGAGGAAGCAGGACTTTGAAGCTGACCATGTATCTTCATCTCAGTACCTGGTGTTGTGAAAGTGTATTTAACTTAATAAGTAAGCTTTTGTGTCAAGTTTCACTCACTCACATGGATTTCAAGGTGTTTTGGAGCCCAGCCATATCAGTCAGCCCAATAAAGAAAGGAAACTCAATTCAGGGGACATTTTAGAGCATGGTGCCTAAGCACTTGGAGTGCTTATCCAAAAGCACAATACGTTCATCCCTGTTTGGGTGTATGTTTGCCCGGACTTATCACTACTGTAATTTGAACCAACATCATCAGCAATTTTCTGCAGCTGCTGAAGCTTGACAGAAACCCAGGACTGTCACTGAGATTTTACAGTAGAGCTGCTCTAGAGATCTTAATGCTTCCCTGTATTAAGATCCTTGTTATCTCTGTTAACTTTTATTTACCCCACATGTCATAATGCCCTGCGCCAGGCTAACAGTGCGAAGGACATTCGGAGCCCACAATGCTCTTTTGTAATCCTGCCTGGTAGGAACGTCAGGGCAAATCTTCAAAAGCAATGTTCAAAAGAGAGGCTGCTAAAGAAGCCTGAGAAATGCAAATCCTATTTAAATAAGGAAATGATGTTCTTCAGTGATCTCAATAAGACCAGCTTGAGCAAGCCAGGAATGCAAACGAAATCAAAAGACGTACAGTCTGGCTTGACTGGCAATAATGCTGTATGTGTCGTGGAGAAACTGTAAATGACAAAGAACCAGAATGCCTCAAAGTTTTGACGTGAAAGGGACCAGCAGGGTGCGATTTCATTGAGGATATCATTGGTTCTGGGCCACTGAGATTATTTAGGAAATGAACTATCCTGCCAGAAAGGTTTGTGAGTACAAGCAAAGCAAAGTCAGAAAGAAAAAAACAATCCTTGGCATTTACGCTTATATAGCTACTGTATAAACTGAACTCATTATGCCATGATAGGGTTTTTTTGTTGAGTTTTTTTAGTTTTTTTTTTCCAAAATGTCTGTCTCATTCAGAATAGTCCTTTGAGGGCTGCTGCTGTATTTATCCAGGCTACTGGGCCAGATGCATGAATTCCAACTCCCTCATCAAGAGTGTATAAAACACTGAATGAGAATGGGAGGAACCAATCAAATAATGTGGGCAGAGCTGGAATTTATCCTAATTTGCTACATAGCCTCGCCTAATTAATGAAGAAAGAATGGCAGAGGATCAATTGGTACAAGAGGATACCAGTGAAATGGATTAATATCTCTGAGGCAGTTTCTGCATTAATAATCCAAACACCAACAATTACAATTCCTACTGTTTATTATCTTTCATTGCTTATCTATTATAGTTGTACCCATTTCTGAATCAAAGGCCTCATTGTGCTAGGCAGCACACCCGTACGGATCAAAGCAACAGATCCTGCCCAGACAATTTTGATTTCCTGTAACATGCACTAAACACAGCAACTGAGCAAAACAGACACCATTGGTTTTGATATACAAGGGCTAAAGGCTTCTTTCACTTGTAATAAAAATGTTGTTACACACCATTACATGGGTATATAGTAATTGGAAAAGACAGCATATTAAGCCATATTTCACTATCCAGTTGGTAACGATTTCTGATGATGTATTACACTCCTTGAAGTCATGTACTGGCCTAGTTTGGGGAAGGAAAAATTGTATCAGAGTAGCAATCTTGGTCATTATATTTTCATAATGTTTTGGTGGCACTGATAAAAATAAAGCTTGCACACTGTTTCAGTATCATTCCTGTACAAACACTTCAGCAGGAAAGGTGTTTCTTTTGCCTAATTGAGAAAAATGCAGGAGAAATTTAAAAGATAATGAGATGCATTAGAATTTCAAAGTCTCCATCTGTATAGATCTTAAATAATAAGTGGAATATCTCATTAATGGCTATTTGAAATTCTAATAGAGTTCCAAACTGAAAAAAAGTATTAGTAACAAAGTCCTGGAAGCCTATCAATTTTCATCAACTGAGGTCCTGCTCCATGTTCATTGTCTTGATGGTATATTCAAAACAGAAAGCAGAAATATATTCTGCACACTAATTTTTAAATATTTGATGACAAATATGCTGTTTTGTAACACTCCATAATGCAGTTATGCCCATTATGGAGGCATTCTGTTTATTATAAGTATTTTAAAAAAGATGTGTATCAATGCATTTTAACAGTAAATCCTAGATTTACTAAGATCTTCACAAGATCAATTGTGCAGCTTTCTAAGAGGAACAAGTTTTAAAGAGTTGATATCTCATACAGTGTCTGCAAAGATTAGAATAGCTTACCAGTGTACATCAAAGATTTATCCACCTTAAGCTCCTACAAGAGCAGTTATTTTTTTCACACTTGCACATGCTGTGCATGCATAAGTGAGTAATGTTAAGCTGAGATGAAGGGGAGGTGAGGTATATCTGATGCCAGCAAAGACAATATACAGATGAGCAAAAGCTATTTTGTAGCTTCTAGCTGCCATGTTCACAGTTAACAAATGTAGGTGGAAACATTTCTGGCTTAATGCAGGAATATTTATTTGGCTTTTTTATCTGTCTGCTCTCCTTGTTCACCTTAATGTAAAAATTATTGCAGGATTAGGGGACAACTTCTTTTAGATGAAAATAAGAAAATCTATAAATTACTTTTATTTGTCACTTATTTCTTTGTGAAGGGATTTACATTAAATTCATGCTAACAAAAATATTTAAAGCATTATTGAACACAGGGTATTTAGTATTAAACCAGTGATAAATTCATGGACAGCTGCCAAACCTGAGAAAACGGGGGACTTTCTCATTTTGGGAAAGAAATGTGTCTAAAGAGAAATACACTGCTGACAGCAGAGTTCATAGAATATCTTGAGGTCAATGAGACCCATCAGGATCCTTGAGTCCAGCTCCTGCCCCAGCACAGGACAAGCCAAGATCCACCATGTCCCTCAGAGTGCTGTCCAAACACTCCCTGAACTCTGGGCTTGCTGCCAGACCACCCATTGGTCCCTGCTGTGTTTTAGTAGCTCTCTCTTCATGATGAAGGTTTTCACAAACCTCTAATAAATGGAAGGATTCCAGATGAATCCAGTGAGGTAGGGCTGCATCCCAAAGAAGTCTCATTGCTTAGGTAGTTCCAGAGCTGATTTCATCACTTGGGGAGTGTTTTTTTCATTAAGGCACCAGAGCTACCCTCTCCTATGGAGGCCATTTTTTTGTGCTCAGCCCTCAGACAAAGATTTCAAGGTCAGGCATTTTTCACAATAAAGTTCAATATGATGTACTGGCAGTGCCATTCTTATTGTGCTATGAGACAATAGAAATTACAGTTCCAGGTGTCTCCATCAGAAAAAATCAAGCATAACTGAGTACTTGACTGTTTTTCCCTCAGTTTCTCTGAATCAATTCTTTATGTAACCCTTTTGAAAAACAAGCTGATATCTATGGTATAAATAATATATCCAAAATATTTTCTGAATTCACTGTTCATTGCATTTAAATTCTGGGTTACATTTTGATCATACAGATTTTCTGTACCCAGAAAACCCAGAAATTACTAAAGCTCACTCCTGCATGTGTTATGGAAAAAAATGACTGCTGATAGCCATGTTAACAGTAGGCAACAGCTACTGCTACAGCCTGTTTCCAGATTTTAGCATTGTTGGTAGGCATTAAGCTAATGGCAGTCATGGTGAAGTGTTGGCCTCTGATTTGCCACAGGACCTGACAAAGCAGATTTTTAGACAAAGGCAGCATTAGAAACCAGGGTGAGAGTGGAGTAGAAAGGACTGGATTTTAGAAATTAGCTATTCATTTCTGGAAAAAGCCAGTTTTAAATAAGCAACCAAGCACAGCTGTAGAAACAGTATCTCCAATATTAAAACAACTTAATCAGAAAGAAAGTAATTCTTAATACATTTTTTTTCAAAAGCTGAGGGCAAATTGAAACCAATACTGCTGTGAATCAACCACACATCACTAATGAGGATGTGGAAAGAAAAATGCTCAATTCAAGCTTTAAGATGATTTGATCCAGCTAAGGTAATAAAAGTCTATGTAAGCAGAAGTTTCATCTTCCATCCTTTCATTCTCAGACCTCAAAACTCCCAATATTCAATAGAGACAAGGACTCAAACAATTATTTTATTATTTTCGTTGTTAACCACTTTGTGTCAGCACTAGAATTAATTATTAGCAATAACTTGGGTGGTAATAGGGTTTTGTACATCCTGCTGATTTCTTAGCATAGCAGGGAATGTATCAGTTTTGGTGGAGTTCTTTGCTTTCCATCTACTAGAGATGTTAAGGTATTGAGCTACCTAACTAGAGGTCAGATATTGTGCTCAAACAAGCACCTGACTTTACATGGCAGAACTCAAGTCACGGCTCTCAATGTTTCTCTCAAGGCTGTGGGAGATGGCAGTCTTTGAAAATAACACACCTGTAAAAAAATATAAAAATCTGCACACATCACAAAATTTATTTTCATGTTTTAATACAAAGAGGTACATCAATACCTCAAATTTTCAGACTGCCCAGTGTCAAAATTAATGTATTAAATAAAAACCTGATTTAATTTCAGTCAATGAATGGTCTAAAAGGTATTGTCACTGGTCTTTGGATGAGTAGGTGTTAAATGCTGGAAGTATATTGTAGATGATATTTTGATTGTAGATTATATATTGTACATTATATACTTTTCACCTCACCACACAGGTGAGGTAAAAAGTAGCAGTTATTATCTGATAATTTCTTAAGTAAATAAGCTGATAGTACTTTTGCTTTAAAGTTATCAATTTACCTATCCATCCCTGAAAAACTGCACACTAAAGTATTTGTAAAGTAGAAACCATAATGAAGAAATTCAAAGAGAGAAGAAATAGACATTATTTTAATGCCTCTTGGCAATGTAAGAGCATGACTAGGGAGTAGTCAAAAGGTTTTTTATCTGGATATTAAAAGAAAAGCACCAACTATACTGTGAGTTTTTCAAAGACATTATACCAATTAAACCTTAAAAAATATTTTCTTGTGTCATAGATAATATAACAGAAGGGGAAACCAGCTAAAGCTACACTCAAACACCTTACATTGTCTTTGTTATGCAGTCTGTGTCCAAGACCATCCAGACTCAAGATCACAGCAATTAATGACACTTGCTTATTCCTGTGATTTCCTGCTGATAATTGTGGCACTCTCAAAAATAAACAATACCATTCAGCAGGATTTTAATTGAACTGCTGTACAGGCTGCAGTACAGAGCTGGAAGATATTCTCCAGGGAAGCAGTACTCATGGCTCTAAGTGAGAAAAGGCCAGGAGCTCTTGCACCCAGACTCTGCACAGCCACAATAAAAACCTTCTGTATAACAATGCAACTGAGTTTTCATAGAGAAACCCACCATCCCACTACCTTTTTAGCAGCCTGTGCTTCTGTCACTTAGCAAGCCTTGTCTCCCCTTCCCTTCATTCCTCATCCCTCATGCCTCTCACCTTTCAGACTCACAGCAGCTTTTGCAGATGTGCCCTTCACATATCAGACTGTGTTCATTTTGGGAAGTAACATTCCAGCATTCTGCTGAGTTCAACTGCAGAAATGCAGGAATTCATTAAAAAAAAACCAAACAAAGACCTGAGTGTGAAAAGAAAGTGTTCTTTTTTCCTGCCTTCTGTTTCTTTTCCTTGTTCTCAATTTTTAAACTATCAACAGGATGGTATAATTATTTGTCACAAAATATCTTGAAAAAAAAAACGTACTCTTTTAAATATGTTTAATTTAGTCTGATGTAACCTTTTTGAAAGGGGTTTTTGCTACACAGAACATAAAAAGAGATCTTATTCAAATCAAGGACCAAACAAACTACAACCCACCACATTAAAAATTCACTTTATAACTATCACGAGCTCAAATGGTTTAGTCTTGATATCTTGGCACCTTTCTGCTCATTTGTATTCCTCACTCCCCTACTCAAAACCTTTTGTAATTGCTAGTATCTTTTTTCTTATCAGGGTAGAAGGTTCATTTGTAAAATCCTCACACATGGGAGGGAGTGAGCAGAATATCAGAGCGTGAGCCTGCATGTCTGCATGGGAATCAGAGGCGTACAGTGAAGTTTGGGCTGTGTGGCTTTTAGAGACCACATTTGAAACAGTTCAGCAGGAAAATACTAATTATCATGATGACCCATAAATAACATCAAGCTTGGGATTTCTGTGTTGAAAAAAAAGATACTGTGTGAAACACAGAGAACATTCGGCACCCTGAGTGGTCTGGACTACCCTGTGCAGTGATCTAAAGCACAGTGAGAATCAGGTGGAAGGGTTTATGTGCTGCTGGCATGTTGTTGTCATAACCATAGATCTCAATTTTGCTCTGTTCAGGGAAGACCTACAAGATGCATAATTACTCATTGCTTATTCTGTGCACCCTGAAGTGTTTGAAGTTTCTGCCCTCAGCTGTCTGTGCCCAGCTAACCACTCCTGTCCTACAGTACATGTGATGGAACATAATTTTTGAATATGTATCACTTAAATCCAAGCAAAGACAGACAGCTGAGCTTAGACCTTCATGTATCTAAAGACCTTCATCTTATCTACAAATAAGAGATGAACAAGTGTGAGAGTCTACACACAGGCTTGCACTGTTCTATTTAAAATAATGCAGATGTCTTCATGGACATTCTTTCTTGCTTTCTGTCAAAAGTGCCTTTTTCTTCTTTAGCTTAAATGTAGCTGTAATCAAGGGATACTTGGGCAGAGGAGAATATGAGCTTGCTGCATAACATCCAGCACTGATTTGTCTAAATATGTTGAAATATCAAATAAACCTGCATAACTGCAAACATAGACAAGTCCCAAAATTGATGCTAAAAGCCAAGAAAGCCAAAATGTTGGAATGTTCTAGTATCCAGATTAAAATTAGTTATATCATTTACACCTGTCAATTTAAGGAAAACCAATTAAACTGCTATAATTTGAGCTTCAGTCAGAATGAGAGTTTCCACACATGGTTTTACAGTGAATTAATTAAAGGTCTGTCTGCATGGGAAATTTGACCAGAATAGCTCTCTCATAAGAATGTGTCTCTTTGTAGTCTCTTTCTCATTCCAGAAATGCCTGTTTGGTTTTGTCGTGGGGTGTTTTGCTTTATGTTGTTTAGTTTTATGCACCCTTGAATTAGGAGATCTCGGCTTCAAGTTGTTTTGAAATACCTTACTTTAGAAGAAAAGATTCCAAGTAGACAAAGCCCTTAATGCATCTAAAACCCCACTGTCACTTAACTCAGGGTATAAGTCAAGGAGTGTTTTTAGCCTGCATATCTATTTTGCATATCCAGAGTTTGACCACAGAAAAATATTTCAATTGTTATTCAAAAATCCTTTGACAGTGAGGAAAGCATAATTCATCAGGCTGTGCTGGCTGATTTACTGTACAAGTAAGCTCTGCTTATCACTTTGAATAACACTGATGGATTTAATTCCAGACCACATGAACAAGCCAGTATTTTTTCTCTTTCCAGTTCAGTTGTTCAATACCATCATGTGATGAGAGTGTTAAACTCATAAGGCAAACTGCAGGGCACAACAGGGTCTAGGAAAATCTAGCCAAGAACTTAGAGCCACTCCTCTGGGAAGAAAATTCTTGTAGTAAATTCCATGAATAATTTTGGAAGCCTTTTAGATTCAATAGTTGCAAGGAATCTGTAGTAGAATGTGAGGATTTCGAACAGCTGTGGCTCATTGCAAACCAACTGTGAAGGAATGTCAAATTAAAGATGATAGTCAGAAATGATAGTCTGATATCAAGAACCTCCTTCTCAAATGATAAATTCCTGTCATCAGGGAATAGTTTTTACCAGAGCTCAAGAGTGAGTCAGAGTGAAGTTTCACCAAGATCAGTGTTGTTTCTGGCAGTGGGTAGTAGGGGATGCCTAAAAAAGAGCAGAGGAATGAGGCAAACATATGGTTTTCCCATAGTATGTCTTGGGAATATGTAAGTATTCCTCTAGCATCCAGCATTTCGCTTCTTAGGGGCTTCCTGAACCAGAAATTATTTTGTAGTATTAAATTACCATTTCAGGACTTTTATTACATAGATATGTCTATCTGACCCCATGTCAATCTTTGGCCACCATCTCTGCTTTTAACCTGCCATCTGCCTGTTCACCTGATACCCCCAGTTCTTGTGCTAGAGATGACAGATTCCACATGGCCATCCTAATCCCTCATGGCTACAGTACATAGGCATTCAAAATCAGCACATTGGTTTAGATCAGTCTAATTTAGTGTAAAATTCAAACTAATATCATAGCTATCATTTTTTTTTCTTCCTAACCTTATGAAAGAGAGCTACCAAAAAAAAAAAAAAAAACAAACAAACCCAAACCAAAGCAAAAAACCAAAAATAGCATATTCATTTAAATTTTGTGGCACAAACTTTCCCTACTGAGCTAAAGGTTTACTTTTGTGCCTGAAGTGCAGGCACTTTGGCTTGGCTGACTCTGTAAGTGCTTGCTTAGCAGAGCCTATATCATCTTTTCTTAGGTCAGGAAAGTAGCAAGACCTCTCTCTTCTCCCTGCCCTCGGCAACACAATATATAAAGACAAATTGCTGCATTTTAGAAAAAGAAAAAAAAAAGGCCCTGTCTAGAGATGGTAGAAAGCTCTAGCAAGGAACTATTCTGGGATGCAGGTCTCTTCATGGTCCAGTTGTTCTCTGGGCACCACATTGCCTAATGGAAAGTAGTAAATCCTCTTATAGCTGCTGTCTGGACTGTGTTGTCCTGTTCTTTTAGTGTCTAAGTGAGACACAGACTGTGAACTTTTCCATTTTGTCAGAGGTGGCAGGAACAAAATCAGCTAGCAACTTTCTTTGAGCTGTTTGATCAAGGAAAGGAGCAAGTTTAGAAGGTCCTGTGTATGTGCATATGGTCTCAGATTGCTTGCTGCTCTGAACATGCCATTTTAGTCACTAGGGTTGCTTTTTTGTTGTTTTGTTGTTTTTTGTTGTTTTGTTGTTTTTTATTGTTTCCAGCTGGATCAGTGAACTCATCTGCCTCATCCTGCAACCAAACAATCAGTACTGATGACACAAAACAGGGAGAAAAAAATTAGAGAGGGAAAAAAGGGGCAGGGGAAGGCCCCTGATGGATTCCATCCTTCCTGGGGCACAGATATCCTGTAGTAGTTTTATTGTGTTTTGAAATCACATCTAAAAACTGTTTAGCCACCCATTAACACTTGTGTGAATCTTTCTGCAGCTAGGTATGCATTTTAGCAAACATGTGGGCTTGGGTAAAAGACTTTAAAATCCAGAGAAGCCACTACACTCCAAGAAATAGCAGTGCAGTTCTAACTGGCATTCAGTGCTAATTTTCTTTTCCTTATCCCAGATTTTTTTACTTCAGCTTCCAATAGTGAAATCTGATCACACCATTTCTGCAGGACTAAGAACCAGCTATAGCTGCAAATACTTTGATTTGTAGGTATATCAATAATCAACCTAACAGCTCTTGGACAGAAGATTAGCAAACTCCTCAAACACCTCAGTTTCTCATTATACAATAAGATTTTCTGAACTAATGTAATCTTTGTGGCTTCTCCCTCAATCCTAGCTTGACATGATTTTTTCTTTCAGCGTGGACACAAGGCCCAGCCAGTGCCTTGCAATATCTCTGCAGGGGAATATGAACCTCACATGCCTCTATGATATTCTGGTTTTATGCACACACCAAAGCTGTTTTGTCCTGTTGGCTGCAGCATCACACAAAGCTCATGTTAAGCTGCTTTGCTATCACATTTATTTTGAGTATTTCAGCATTTCAGGTCCTGCCCCCCAGCTTGCATTCATAGCCTACCTACTTCTCTCCTAAAAGTGTGTCTTTTCAAGTGTTTTGAATTAAAAGAATTGCTCAAGGAATTGCCAAATTAGGCCACAGAAGTTAATCATCCTCACTATTTACTATACCACCCATACATGTAATCTACAAATTTTACTAGCAGTGACTGTTCCCAACACTACAGATAAAAATGCCGTATAGCATTTGGTCAGGAACAGATTGCAGTGGGACTAGCTCCATAGTATCATGATTCATTATTATTTTCTTTTGAGATTTGTCAATTAAGTAAGATTTAATTAGAGAAGGTTTTAATTAGAGCTGGATGGGAAATCATTTTTCCATATTGCAAAATCTTCAGGATTTAATGTTTTTCCTTCATTTCCTGAAATAGACCAAGGGCCTGAAATTTCAAATTCATGAGGGTGAAGAAAAAGGAAAAAAAAAAAAAAAAGAGAGAAAGGAGAACTGTATGCATAAAAGACTTCTAGTTTCAAAGCTTGGATAATTTTTATACTTACATGGTTTTTTATTGTAATAATATTTCCCCTACTTTTTTGAACAACAGCAATTAAAATTCCTGCCAAAAAAAAAGTCTTCCACTGAAAAAATGGTGAGATACATAAAGAAGCAGAGAGAACATCAAAATTTCAAAGTAGCTAATCAAAAGCTTCTCTCCTCCTTACAAAAGCTGTAGTTTTGGCAAACTATCATTTGCCAAACTGATTAAGTTTTATTCCATTTAACAGAACTTCACTGATTTTTGTATAGTGATAATTCTATTTTCAGAATATCATGCAGGACTACATCAAATATCTGAGGACCATCAGGGAAATAGATGCTTATTGAACTGATCAGATACTTAATGTGTCATTTATAACCAGAAGTTCAGGACAGAAATTCACCAGAATCCAGACTCTTTCTCCAAATCCTACAAGATGCCCTGAAATGTTTCCCTTGCCCAATTAGTGCCAATTGAGAGTTCACTCTTTTTTTATCTCTTCCTTTGAGTTTCAGCTGTTACCTTTTCAACAGAATTTTGTTTATCATTTTCTAAATCAGCATGTGGTGTTTGGGATTCCTGCTGGTAAGAATTTAGCTTTTTTCTCATGCGAGGTAGAGACCTACCCGTGCCTTGAAAATGTGATTTACAGAGCTAGGGCCCTTAATTTCAGCTATTTGTGTCCCCAACAGCACTCCTAAATCTTGTTTTGAGTTAAAGCCCAGCTATTGTGCCAACACTTACGTTTGACAACCATACTTTTTGTGCCATAAAACCCCCCAATATGTAGTTTTTCTGACAAGGACAATTTTCTACACACAACCCTGCCCCAGTTTCATTTACATTGCTTGTGCAACTCAGTAAATCTTTATGTATCCCTTATCAATTTTCTTGTGATTATGCCCAAGATTAGTTTTGGGATTAGAATCCTGATGTTACTTACTCACCTTTTTTAAAACTAGTTTAACACTTCTGTGTAGACAAGAGATAGGACAAATTATATCAGTGTAAGCCGGTTGTAGCTAGATTTAAAAATTAATTCCAAAAACATTCACAGCTTTGCATAAATCAAAACATTTCTCATTCTTTCCTTGAATTTCCCTCAGAAATGAAAAACACTCTCCATGCATGAGAAAACTAATTCTTGCATGCAAATTCTCCCAAGGAGAAAGTTGATTATTTCAAACAGATCCAAAAAACAGGAGAGAATGGCTCTGGCCCAAATGTGCAGAAAACAGAGTGTGCTGCTATGTGCTGAGGACATCCTGGACATATTTCAAATGCAATTTAACCCATAGGTTTGAGATATTGTGGGCAGCACAAGAGAACCTTCAAAGCCTTGTTTTGAAACTGTTAAAATTCAATGACAACATTTGCTGCTTTAGAATCAATGGCACTATACCAGGAATTAATTAGTTTAGTAAAACTAAAAGAAATTCCACGCCCTCTGAATACTATCTGGTTACTCTGCAGTCCCAGGACACCAGAGTGACTATCTTGTAGCCATGAATGTATTTACCCTCACAATATGCCAGTGAGGTAGGGAGATATCAATACCCTCGTTCTACAGATGATTAAATTAAGAGTGGGGAGACCTATTTCATGTCCCTTAACAGACTTCCTGAGTAGTAATCTATAATATGTCTACTGTAAATACTATATATTTTATTCCTTTATGCCTTCATGCAAGTTTATGGCTTTTAATCAACTCCAAATATTTTATCAGGACTGACTCAGGAAGGAAATATTCATCATCAGGAAATTGGGATACCCCTGAATGCAACGAGGCAAGTGCAACTGCAATGCATTGAGCTATATCAGAGCCCAGAAGGGAGTTGAAGTTTATGAATATTGAAACTTTCCAAGAATTATTTATTCACCACCTCAAAGGGTGAAAACAAGGGAAACCCTGTTTCTACAAAAAAAAAAAAAAAAAAAAAGAATCTGGGCCAAAAGTAAATTTTCAGTTTTTGAAACAGATGCATGAATTCTAGTACTCTTAATCTTCCTCAGATAAACTGGGACTTCTGATTACAGTTAAAGAGCTAAACCCTCCAAAAATGCCCTCAGAAACTTAATATGTACAGGCTGGATAAGAAACCTTAAACATGGATAAAGTCTAAATACAGAGCATGGAGATTGTCATAAACAGATATATACAGAATAAACAGGTGGTTTGTGTCTCTTTATAGATGAGAAGCTTTCTCATACACAACAACCAATGTCCGTGCAGAGTTTATCCATGGATATAGCTCAAATGAAAAGTGTTCCAATAAATCTAACATAAAAAAGGACAAAGAGACAAAGAGATGGGATGTCTCTGATCCAACAAGTCGCTCCAGGTGCAGAGGCTGGCAGAAAAACACCTTGTCTCCTTCCTCCATGTCTGCTGCACATGACTTCTTAGCGTGTGCTGATTGACAGAAGGGCCATGGCAATGTACCAGTGCCTCATGAAGGCAGAGTCTCAGCCACAAGTGGGGCAGAATACAAATGAGGTGCTGTCTGGTGCACTTTGTCTGGCCCTAGATACTTGCTGTTGTGGAATGCTGCTGTCACTTCACCGAACATCTGACTGCCCACAGATTAATAGAAAACGTGGCAGAGAGCAAGGAGTTCCCATCAACAGAAATATTGAAGAAAAGGGATCTGACCTGAAAAATCTACCTGAAGGACTACTCAGAAAAACCTTACAGACAGTTAGCAGATGGTGTTGTCCTGTTGAATATGTTTTTATTTTTTCCATTGCTGTTTCTGTTAGCTACACTTGCAAACCTTTTCTTCCACTTTACATGATCGTCTATTGAAATCATAACACTGAATTTGTGACACCACAATTATTTCCATGGCAACTGGCTACTGTCAAACAGAGGCACTGCAAGGATGGCAGCACAGGACTGATATGATCAGCAATTTTAGTCTGTCCATGAATTCAAAGCTACTGGAGAGGGCACATGGTGGCAGGAAGGTCAACACAAAAAGCCCTGCACTAATCAGACATGCTTGTAATGAAAGTAGGAATAATGATCTTCAATCATCTGCAGTTAATGAACACTTAATTTGTTACATCCTTCAAATAATAATACATTAAAAGAAACCCCACTCTGAAACAACAGTAGCAAACCATAAGGCAAGTTTTGGGTTCTAGCCCATCAAAATCAAAACAAAGGCAAAATCACCCTTTTGTCCTTGTGTCACATACTGATTAACATAAATACAGCTGGAGACAGGTTTAAGCAAAAACAATTGACTTTCTGTCCATTCCAGAATTAATTCTGATCATTTAGCAAGAAAGGATCATGCTAAGGTTTAATAAAATACATTTAAATGTCACATAAAAATATTGAAAGTCCACAGTTTAGGTGATGGTTTGTTGGGTTTTTCTTTAATTTTTGTTTTCTTTTCTCTTTAATGGTGCTCTTCATTACAACCATTTGATATAAAAATGAATAAATAAAGCACAAACAAGGGAGGCTTTGCATCCACTTAAATTATGAAAGTACATAATGAGAGAAGTGTGATTCACTTGATTATAAATGTAATGAATTATCAAAAACTAGCAAATAAGATAGCAACCAGAACGATATCTTATTTCTTCTAGATATGTCATTCACATTCCAGCTCCACCCTCAGGTACCCCCTGCACCCATCCTTAGACTGGTGATTTAAACTACTAAAAGACAAATTTATGAGCTATGATTTATCTGTTAGCACCCTTCAAATGTTCTGTAAACCAAGCAGGGATCGTTGCTGCTGTTGTAGATGTTGTTGGTGTTTGTTCTTGTTTTGTTTTTTTTCCTATAAACTACTAGAAAACACCCTACTAATTATACCTTGAGTACTGTACTTGGTTTGTTAGCAGCAAACACTTTTATCTGGAACTTAACTGTGTTTCTGCATGGCCTTCATGCTGTGTGACAAACAAAGCAAAAAAGGCACAGGCAGTACCTAATCAAGGTCCTCAGCAGCTGTAAGTGCATGTCAGAGCTGAAGTTTTGCTGTTTTACACCAGAGGAGGACGGAGCCTTTTGACCTTTACATTTTTATTAGCAGATCTCTGTCATCCCAGTGTAATCTAAAGGCTCTTATTCTATCCCTTTGTCTTCCAGGAAAGGTCTGAAATAAGCATCATGCTCTCTGGAGACAGAGGGAAGACTTTTCATCATCCAAAGCCCTGTCAGGTAAGTGATTATCTGCGAGGGTGTGCTTACGCTGACTCTCCTCCATCACTCACAGCAAACATGAGGACAAATGCTGATCACAATTCGCTGCGCTTTCCTGCTCCCAACTGTGGGCAACTCTGAATTTAGCTGATATTTCCAGATTAGCTGTACTCCAGTGCACACAGCTAAGCCTCGCTTGTGCGAGGTGATACTTGGAATGTTTGGAATCCTACTGATTAATTCCAGCTAGAATCTCAACGATGATTCAGATTTTTAATTTCTTTGTCTTTTTTATCAGATAAAAGAATAAATAATTCTCTTTCCAGGCAGGACTGTGTAACCTGGATGCCTTTTCACCGTGATTTCAGGCTTAACTTAATTTTCTTTTTTTGACTTCCCACTAATGAATTTACAAAATATGCTTGCTAGATTTAAAAAGTAAACAGCATTGGAACTCTAATTCTTGTTTCCTGTGAACATCTCCACACTAAAATGATGTACAAAGTACCATTTGTTATTTTAAAAGCATGGCTTTTCATAAGGCTCCTGTCGTAAATAGGGCATTTAATATTGGATACATTGTTAAACCAGACGGCATGTAGAGCTGGCAGCATTTTGCAGCAAGGCACACAGCCTGTTTTATCAATGAGTTCACAAACAATCAATAAAATCTTGGGAAGAAAAGCACTCCTTCTTGCCAAAATGGCAAGAGAGATTTATCATAGGAGTTTTATCTGTTCATATGACAATACTTCTTGCATCTCAAGCAGTTACTAAAACAAAAACCCATTCAAAAAGTCACGTTGTCAGGTGATGACAGTGGAAGTGGAAAGGGTTGTTAAGAGGTTTTATTTTGACTACACTACACTGAGAGATAGGAGTTATGCTATAAACAACTCATTCTGAGAAATATCTCACTGTGTCTAACTCATGGCACCACAAGGTTCCAAAGAAAATATGATCGATTCTTAGTAGATGCAACAAGAACTATTTTCAGAAAGATTTTCTTCTCAGGTGCATTCTTGGCACAACTGTTTTCTTACAGATCCTCTTTTTTTAAAAGGACCACAGTTTATTTCTGCATCCATTATTCTGGCTGTTATTTGAAGCAGTTTCAGATCCAATGGCACTCCTACTAAAAACATCAGAATCTGACATGTTTCCCCCTTTAAATCTTCAGCTCCAGCTGTATTTCATACCTGATTCTACTCACATGATCAAAATAAGCTAAATGCCTCAGGAAAACCCAAGTGGTTTTGCCTTTAAAATCTTGAAACCACCCAGCTCTGTGACTCATTTTGATAGGGTGACACCAGAGATAAATCAGATCAGTGTGTGGGTTCAAGCTGACTGCCTTTACCTGGTTCACTGGGAAACCTGGATCCATCTGCATGGCCTGAGGACTGATGTGCTGAGCTGGAGAGCCTTCACACCACTGAGGAATAACCACAGGACTGTGTCCTTATTTTTGTGGACCTGAAAATCAAGTTGCAGATGAAGACAAGCAAGGTGCAACTAAAGGAGCAGTAGAAATGATGCCTGCAATCCCTGCTTGGCATGATGGGGCAGTCTTAAGGCCAGAATCATCAGCCATTGGGCATTTAGCATGTGATTGGAACAGATATGCAGTGGGATTTTCTGAGGGACATCCAGTCTTGCAGGATGTCTTTGTTTCAAAATAGACCAAAGATCTGAGGGCTGATGGAGGTTTGGTTCAAAATGTGCATGGAAGCAGGTAAATGAAAAAACTGAAAATGGTATAATTCAAATATCCTCATTGGAAGGCACAAAAACATCATTTGGATAATTGTATAGGAAAAGCACTGAATTCAAGTCATGAATTGTTCAAAGAAATACTCAGAAAATTGCCATGGGAATCCCCCGTGTTATTTTGAACAAATAAATGTATTCCAAAATTCTGGATTAAAACCAAATAATTCTTTTGGCTAGAAGTTTCAATAATTTAAAATTTAAAAATTTTTGCAGTTGGTGTTTTTAACAAAGAGGCTTCCTTCACTCTAGTTTTGAATGGATAATTTTCTTGTGTTTTCTTGTTCAATCAAAGAATGGAATGGATTTTAAAGACTAAGCAAAATATAAATTTTCATTTCTTCTAAAAGTCCATTGAAATTGCTTTTCCACATTTTGACTAGAGACTGATAGGTTTGACTGAAATTACTGTCGTCACTAGAAATTATCACAGACTAATTTTGGCAGGATTTCTTTCTTTTCAGTTTTCCTGGGAAAAGATTCTGACTGCTACTTACAGCACTGGAATTCCTTGTGCCTTTTTACTAACCCTCACCATTGACATGCTATTATTACTTATGCAAATCACTCAGCTTGCTTCTACTTTAATATCGTCTTAGTAAAATAGCAATAATTTCCTAGGTCAGAGAAAGCTTACGAGGAATATTTATTAGATAGTCAGAACACAGAGAGCATGGCTTCTCTGACAGTGGCACAAAATTTAGGCAATTACATTTATTTCTTGGAATTATTCTTGATACACAGCTTACTAACACACGTGAGAATCATTTACAGTGTTAAACACAACAGTATTTATTATCTGATTCACTACCAAACCTTTGAGTTACAGCTAGTGGTTGTGTTCCCAACATGGGAGTCCAGAGCAGTGCATGTTCATCCAAATTCATTTAAGCTTTTTAGTTTGTACAAACTTGGCATTTTTAACATTTGTGAGCCATAGAAAACAATCTTGATTGAATTTTGGTTTGAGTTTAACACAGATATAAGAAGGCACCAAAGGAGATTTTATATAAACTGACAATTCTTTAACTATGCTCAAGATATATTTTTCCTTCCGTTTCTGTACCTGTTGGTACAGTATAATTGCAATCCTTCCACCCTGGAGGATAAATCAGAAGATCATGACAGTACAATTGGAAGCAGTCAGGCTTTTTCCACAGATTGATATGTTTTGCTTCACTCACTCTAGTCCCCCTGCTGCTTCCCTACTTTTATCTCCAGATTTTCTTAGTCTGATTGCTTCAGACCATACATTGTGGGTGAGTGATGTCAGTGGCATGCCTCATGCACAGAAATCTTGTAGCAGCCAATGAAACACAACTTGACAACATTCCTCAGGTTTTTCTCTACGCCCCATCTGGTGAAAGACAAAATAGTTATATTAGCCACACCTTGAGGCAGGAAATGCCTTTGAAGACTTAAAAAACTCTGTGAACCTTTGGAATAGTTTAAATCTTTTATGGAGAATACTGTTAAAAATAATTTGTAGAACTGAACCTTCTTATTCAGCATATTCACTCCCATGGTACATTAATAACAAAACACTAAACACTGTGTCAGGTAAATCATGATTCATCAAGTTACTGTACAATACAAAAATTACTGGTAGACAGATATCTTTGGAAAGTGACTCCATATTCTTTGTCAGCCTAGATCAATTACAAAATAATATCCATTAGCTTGAGCAATCTTTAAAATTATTGGGCAGGACATGAACCGGCTATCTGATCAAAAGAAATACACTAAGCAGCAGCCCTGGCTTGTTATTAAAAAGGGTGAAGTTTATTCAGTAGTGATAAATTAGGTTGTTATTGACTTTTAAATAGGTTAGCCAGTAATTGGTATTAGAAGATGTGTGTATTCCCCATGATTTCTACATTTATAAAATTCCTTTATTGCCTTTTTTTTTTTACTTTCTCATAATTTGCATAACACTCATCACTAGTAATGGTCAGGCAACACAGTGTGAGTAACTAGAAGACAGCATTAAGAGAATGGTAAGTGTGTTTAAATATATGGGGCATTTCAGTAGAGCAGTATGCTTTATAATGAAAAAAAGATGATGGATAAATTGCTAAAGATCTTCAGAATTATAAGTATGAAGAATATTAATAAGAAATTATTTTATTTCTCCATCAAGACAAGCACTAGAGGTCTTTGAATGAAGCTACTACCAAGTATCAAATTTTAAAAATAAACTGCTTTTCCAGACCACGTGAGGCTGATACAAAATCCCATGTTTCTGGGAAGTTTGCAGTTTAGTATTAAAAAGAAAAAGAAGGGGTAAATCAGTAGTTGTTAAGACCTGAAGCTGCAAGAACTCAGCTCTCCTGGGAGGTGTGTCCCAACCTGTTTGCAGGTTCTTGTGTCTTGCCCAGGGTACCTGTAACTGGTAACTGCCATGAGATAGATCCTGAGCTAGAGGAGGCTTTGGTCATATTCAGCAGAACAGTTTTGTGTTTGCTTACAGACCAACACTGCACTACTGCACTCATGAGTAATATTCTTTCTGTTCAAAAAAACAGGCAGAAATTGCAATGACATTAAATTAGGCATGTGTTAGACTGTTGGCCTATTGTATTTATCCTGTCTGTAGTTATGGCCAAAATTACTTCTTTCAGAAGCTGAGCAGAAGAGTCCAAATTTTTTTGTTTCCTGATTATGAAGATCATTAAAATTGGAATTTGAGTTGGATCTGTGTTAAGCAGCCCTGGTCCATACCAAAGATAAACACTTAGTAGACCTGCAGGGGAGGATGGTTAAGCACCACTGAGTACAACAGAGTTAGGGAAAATGGAAAATAGCAGGTGTATATATCACCTTTTCCCTGAACTTAATCACGCAGCTGATTCCCAGCAGATTGTAGCAGAAGTGGCTCTTTCAGAGGCACTGAGGATGGAAACAGCAGGAAAGTGTTTTCTAAGAGAAAGTCAAGAAAGATAACCTTTGCTGAAAAGTCACTGCAAGCGAAAAGGCACGGAGAGAGGAACAAGACGTGACAAGTTCAGACCATATGCAACTCTATAAGAAGTTAAATTGCTTTTCTAAGGCATTTCATGGGCATGAGTCACTCATTTCATGATACATGACTGTATCTTTGTGAGCAGGCACTAGGACAGTCTAGAGAAACAGCACTATCTGGAGCTAGTCTCAAACCAAAATCAAGATCATCTGATTTCAGTGAGAAGCCTATGCTAGAACCATTTATATTTGCCCAACTGACTTTTGTTTTTAAGTCAAGTACACCTTGACTTGAAGGTTTAGCCCCTTAATAATTATTTACTTACATAAACATAACTATTTTTTAAAGAGGGGAATAAAAGGCCAAATATAATCAAATATACAGTATTATTTTTATAAAACACAGATAAGAGAAAGATAACATACAAGATGCTAATAATCACCTGGTTACCAGGACTTCAGTCTAAAATTTATTCATTTCCAGTCACGTGTTGCAGACAAGGGTAATATGGTTGTTTCCTTTTTTCTATGTCAACTAATCTGTTAAGATTTAACTACTGTGAATAGCTTGAAAAATTTGGTTCCCCAACCTGGACTGACTTACTTCACTAAATTTACTCACTAACATAATGAAATGGAATAAAAGATCACCCACCCATGTTAATGTTAAACAGCATATCAGAGCCAGACTAGAGCAATGTCAATGTTGATTTGTGCTTAAGATAATGAAATTTGAAAGTCTAAAAATGATAGGGTTGTTTATAGCAAGTTCATCTCTGTAAAATAATTGCATCCAAGTTCCCATAAACATAAAAGAGAGCTATTCTGCTGCAGCTGGTTGAAAGGATGGTTTGATTAAAGAATACAGATAACATTTACAGCTTCAGAAGAACTTCAAAAGACTACCAGAGAAATCAGGGAATTTAAAAGACAGAATACAATTTCCAAACTTAAAAGCATTATTTTTCCTCAGACATCTAATTTAGAAAATATACCAGAAGCCTATAATAAACCTCCCACAAAGAAATAATAGCACACTGGACACACCATGGTTGTTCAACACCCCATTTAAATACAATTACTGGTCCTTTGCCAAAAGCCAGGAAACATGTCTTTCCATAGCAACAGTAAGAGAAAGGTCAGGATAATATTTTTGCAGCAAAGCCTTTCCTTAAGAAGGATTTGGGATTACACTGTGGATTACATGCTTTTGAAATATGGTACTTCTAAGTCAAAATACACCTGGATCATATTTCCCTGTCCTTTGGGATTAATTCTATTGGTTTGGAAAAGTTACACCTGCCTCCTTATGTGCCATTCTCCCCCCATATTTAGTCAGA
This sequence comes from Agelaius tricolor, assembly GCF_023055355.1. NCBI lineage: Eukaryota > Metazoa > Chordata > Aves > Passeriformes > Icteridae > Agelaius > Agelaius tricolor. The sequence continues at coordinate 9,733,077 of NW_027269266.1, read as the reverse complement.
ATACAGTTGCTTCAATTGCTACTTTAGCAAGTGTGTAAATGAGAAGCTGCAAATGTTCTTGCTAATTCATTGAGAGCATAGCTCAGGATGTATTTAATTAAAAGCAATGAAGTGAGCTAATCTACCTAGTTAATTTCATTGGATTTGGTCTAGTAAGCAACCTTTCAGATACCAGAATATTTAAAGGATAATGTATTGTTGGTGGTTTTTTTTCCTTTTTTAAAAAATTTTTAAGAGTTTGTTTAGTACTGTTTGCCTGTTAATAAAAAGATAATAGATTATTTCCTAGTGTTGTTTTACATTCAGCTAGGAGCTAGTTAACTATTGTGTATAGCTGGTAAACTATTAGCATGTGGTTTTGAGGATTAAGCTTGCAAAAACGTATGCAGATGAGTCACTTTGGTCATGTGAATGATTCCATTCAACTTCTGCTAAATGCTTTGAATCGTGGTCTCCCTCAGAATCACAATCCAGGGAGAACAATGCCACAAGTGCAATAAAACAGCTAAAATGGATCAGGTGCCAGGTATAATTGACAGCTTTTAAAAAGTCAACATGTCTTTAGCAGCTCAATAGTTTGTGGGAATGGCTTGAATATGAGTTTTTAATAGCCCCTTAAGAAAGGCAAAAATTTCCAGACAGGGAAAAATCTTCACTAGATTCCATGCAAACACATGAAGAGCTGTTATTTTGTGAAGTCACTATACTATTCAGTTTGCTTGAGGGCATAAATATTTATGGAATCATAAGCATAGTAATCTATGAATCTAATTTGTGGGGGAAACTCATGCACATAAAAGCCTGGAACTTGTTACCACAAAGGTTATCCTGAATTTTCACACTCTTTCAGGAACATGCTTTGGATTGGATTTCACTGGGCTGGGTTGGATGACAGGATTGTCAAATCCCAGGATTATAAACATCACATATAATCCTCAGAGGCTGGAGAAGCTCAGGATTTTGCTTCATAGCCTTGAACCAAAGACACCCTTGTACTGGACAATGGAGCTAGGGAAGAAGGCTGGTGGCTTTGCTTTCTGCATTTTGGTCCCTGATCCAAGATCAGCTCCAAACACAAGATATCACTTGGAAAGGGAACGATGTTTCAAAGAAATGTACTGTGAATTCAAAATATAACACTTGTTATGAGAATAGTAACTCTTATATTACATTCTCCTTTTTTTCAAGGAAAAAAAGAGCACTCAGAAGAAAACAAATGGCAAAGAGTTTTCTTTACCTACTTTACAATGAGTTGGTTTTATTTGGCTTTCTGTTTCTATTTAAAAAAGCCCAATAAATTATATGATTACTCCATTTTATTTAATAATTTATCAGAGCTAATTTGAAGGCCAGAAGGAGCTGTGGAAGGAAACCCAGAAGTCTCACAAAGGAGTTCCTACTGAGGGTTTTTTTCAGTATGTCACAGAAGGGCCCGTTGGCATTAACGCAATTTGGAGCACAAGTGAGGCAGACTTAAGGAACAGCATATTTAATGAAAGGGAGCATTCACAATAAAACTGCACCATGCCTGAATGAACCTCTTGGCCTCCTTCAAAAAATCATATTATCCTGTCATTCTTGTGAGAATGAATCTTCCCCCTCACTTTTTTACTTTTTTGGAGAGACAAGTGGACAGGGGTGCTCAGGAAATTGCTTGGGGGATTTGAAAGAGTTCCTGCATGCAGTAGCCAAAGGACTGGTTATCACAGCATCATTATGGCTGTAAAAGATGTCCAAGATCATCAAGTTAAACCTTTGAGTACCACCATGTCCATTAAACCATATTGCAAAGCCCCAGATTCACTTGTTTTTTGAACACTTCTAGGGATGGTGAGTCCACCACTTTCTTGGACACCCATTCAATGCTTATCCACTCCGCCAGTGAAGAAATTTTCCCTAATATCCAACCTGAGCCTCTCCTGGCACAACTTGAGGCCATTTCCCCTTGCTGTATCCCTGGCTGCCTGGGGGTGAGACCGACCCCACCTCACACCCCCTCCTTTTCAGGGAGTTTTTGCGAGTGATAAGGTCTCACCTGAGCCTCCTCTTCTGCAGGAAGGATAACCTTGGCTCCCTCAGCTGCTCCTCACAGGATCTGTGCTCCAGCCCTTCACCACCTCTGCTGTCCTCTGGACAGGTCTGTCATTTAGTGAGGGGCCCAAACTGAGCACAGAACTCGAGGTGCATTAGCCTTGGCATGAGCAATAAGTCAAAGGATGTTCTCACCGAGAGCACCCCACTCTGCTGGAGCAAGGCATGGTGGCGTGGCAGCAGTTGACAGACGGATGTTTCTCATTGGAATCCTACTTTGTGCCCCAAAGTATTGCTGATTTTATTTGGTTGTGGTTTGTCAGGAAGTTTTATTTATTTTTTCATAGACATTTTGGGGAAGTATCTTATATATTAAAGATATGCTAAAAGACACTTAATTTAGGAAGACTAATTAAGAATTTGAATTTTTTTTCAAATGTCTTTTTAAATCAATACTTCATCAAAATTAATTTTCCTAATAGTTCATTTTCAGTATCATTTTCCAATCCAGAGAAAAGTTGTGATAAAAATTTCTGATTACACAACACTACTACAGGACTACAGGTCTAAATTCCTAATTATTTCTGTGTGTATGTATTTTAACAATAATGTAGCCAGATTAATAATTTTTCATAAGCATAGCTGAAGATGGCCACTGTCCACATAAGTCTGGGAACAAAAGAATCTCAAAGAAAAAACAGAAGTTGGTGAGGTAATGGAGGCAGCATTTTACAACTTCTACTTCTGGATATCTTCAATACATTAATCACTAAATTTACCATCTAACAATGACTCCACTTGTATTTTACAGCATTTGAGTTCTAAATATACAAGTCCTAAATGCTTTCAAGAGAAAAATAATCTCTTTTTAAAAAAAATCTCATGAATTTGTTCCTGCTCACTTTGAAGACGATGTGTTTGTACTCATCTCTCAGTTCTTTGCTGTTGACAATAGTTACCTCCACAGTTCTTTCCAGGTGGTGCAGAGGGAAACTTTGCTAATTCTTCACTCCTACCTACTACCTTAGAAGAAGAAGGATGAAACAGAATCTCAGCTGATATACAAGTGAGCATCTTGTGAATGGATCAGGACTGGGAAGTTACTATGTTTTTACAGTGTATATGCAAGTCACTTGCCCCAAATCAGGCCCCTTTAGTAAGTTTCTTGAAAAAAAAATCACAAAATGTTTGTTACTTGAAAGATATGAGTCATTATATAAAATGAATGAATCCTATAGTTATGAGATAGCATTAGGAAGAAATATCTGCATGTTCAATAAAGAAAGTTGTCTATATTTTAAAAACAGTCCATGTCTCCAAAAATCTTTATATATATATATATATATATATATATGTGTGTGTGTGTGTGTGTGTGTGTGTGTGTGTGTGTGTGTGTGTGTGTGGATGTGGGGTGTGTCCATGGCTCTAAAACTTTTATACTACATTTTAACAGGAAGTTCTAAAATAAGCTTGGTTTTGTTATTATTTTACTTTCTTTGACAGTTTTCTGACTACATTTTATATTACTTTTCTACTGCTTCCTTCTCAGTTTCCCACAGCATGTATCTCACATGATGTTATCATTTCTCACAGATTCCTTGCCCTCAGTTCAAAAGTTTTCTGGGATAGGGCAAATGTTATTATGGCATGTAGAAGTGGCAGTTTGATAGAGTAAGTCATTTAATTCTAAATAGAGATTCTAAATCAATTCCATAAATATGAAGACTAATAATATGAGAGGTTAGATTCAATTTTAAATTAATTCCAAAATCTTCAATTCGAACTTTAAATCAGTTCGGTCTAGCAGCTTGTGAAAAGCTGGATGTGCTCTTAATTTCAGTGCAATGAATGGCACTCAATATCTCCCAATCTCCCAGTCTAGTATGGGCCCATAATATTGAAATCATCTGAGAAAGCTCCTTTTGCTTCCCGTGGCATTGGAAAGAGGACAAGTATAAGATTCAAAGTGAATAATAGACAGTTCTTGTGAACGTCCTCATTTCTCTGTAAAAAAAAGGAATACTGTGAGTATATTAATTCATAACTCCGAAAAAAATAGGAAAAAATATATCCAATCTGGCTTTTATAAAAGATCTAATGTTTATGCAAAGTCTCAAGCAAAACAGTAAGCTTTAACAGCAGCAAGCTCAAATCAGTGAGGGTTTTGCTGCAAGTTGCTGCTCTAAGGCTGCACTGCTGGATCCACAGCAAATAGTGCAGTCTCAGGCTTTCTTGCTTCCACACCTGCAGAGGAAGCACAGTCCAAAGGAAGCTGTTTGCTCTAAACCTAAAAGATTTTGATAGCACCAACTCATTTAAAAGAGAATTATTAAGTAGAGGAACATCTCCATTCCCCTGGCACGGCAGCCTGGTTTGACAATGGGGTTAATTCATCTTGTGCCCTCTCCCTCTTAGTAAATCTGTGCCCCCAAGAAAATCCTTTATCCTGTATTTATTGATTTAATTTTTCTTACAAATTTTTTCCAAATCAGATATTTTTGTATTGACTTCTCTTTTGCATGACCTTCTCACTTGTCACCTGTAGTATGTCTAACCTTGAGCAGAATTCAGTTTTTTAAGTTGTTATAATTTTTGATTCCAAAGAAAGTATGAGGTAACTTTTCTCAGTATGTTAAGCCCTCATGCTATCCCACCAAAAAAATCTATAAGAAAAAGAAATACGCATTTATCTGTCAGAGCTAATAATTATAGATATTGCTATTCATAATTAATAAAGCTCAACTTTAAATTTAAAAACACACTAAAAACAACAGTCCTGCTTATTGAATATAAAGCAAAATACTACATGGCCTTATTCTGAAATTATTTATACACCGTCATTTTTGTCTCTGATTTTGGTACAGGTTCAATGAGAATGGTTTTAACATGAGCTTTCCAGTTAGAGTACACAAAATTACTGTTTTACCATACAAAAAAAGCAAGCATTTTCTATTATTGTCTATAGGGACTATTCACCTAACAGCATGTTTGGCTTGGCCTATTAAAAGCAGTGAATTTTTTATATGAAGATGGACTGGAAAAAAATTCTGATGCTTTGTTAAATCAAGTTTACAGGCACCTTTAGCAAATCTTGTTATCCTTGCCTTCTGTCTTGTCCAACATTGTGGACACTGTAAAAGTGCCAGGGAAAAGAACAATTTCTTAACCTCATCAGTCACCCCTTCTTCAGGATAGTGACATTTGGTAATGCGGCTGAGACCACAGGGTTTGGAAAATAATCCCTAGATAAACACTCCAGTCTTATCCTCTAATTCTTCCATGCACCCCTTCTCTGTCAGCTGCTGGTGCTTAGGAACAAACTTACAGAATGATATAAAGTCTGTTTTATTTGCAACTAGTGCAGGGAAATAGGAGGTTCTACAGAATGGTCCTGAGAATTAGGTGTCCAATCTCTGAACTTCTGAATTTTACCATGGGTCTGGTCCTCTGGATTCAACACCCATTGATGTTTGCAGTACACTGGGTGCCCTCTGGAGCACATGATCTGAAGAAAATCCTGTTCATGCACTCATTGCAGGTGAATGAGTCCCATGAAGGGATGATCAGGATATTTACTTCAAAATTATGCCTCTAACCTGGACCATGTCAATGCAGACACACTAAAAGTGACCATTCACAGACACTCAGGGAAGGGCTTGCCCTGCATAGGAAAGTAGTGGGGATAACTTTGGTGTGGTCTGAAAATAAAGCATCCCCAAAGCTTTTATAATCTTATGTATAATATGATGGATGGATACTGAATTCAGTTTCCAGATCTGCCACTGATTTACTGCCCCCATTGTTGCCAGCAGGCAGTAAAAAGTTCAGGGGGATGCTGACATAGGCAAAATTCTGGAAGTACTTCCCTTGTGGAGGCCATGGTTTGTCTGCTCCTTACATCTGACTTGGCATTAAAGTCACGCTAATTTGTTTTTCTGAATAAGAGTTACTGAAGGAAAAATAGCCCTTTATTCTTTAGTTTACAGTATTTATTTTTCCCTCTGTCTCACAGCATCTGTGGTGACACAGGCATATGTTATTCTGTGCAGGCTGTAGCTAAACTGCACACAGGCACTGATGAGACTGCTCATTCTGACCATTCCAGGTTGGATCAATAAAAGATGAGGAAAAACAGAGCTCAACTTAATTAATCTAAGACCTTACATATTAACTACAACAGATTTAGCAGTGTTAAGAATACATCTTTGTTTCCTTAGGAAAGTTCCATGAGTCCTTACTCAACAAAAGATATTTTTTCAGTTTTTGAATATTTGAGGAAGGTGATCAACCAAGAATTTCTGGTGTTTCTTGCAATACATTTCTTACTTGAGGAGAACAATAAATGTGTTTAATATTTTCCCACCTGACTGATCTTCATCTTTGTTATCATTAATTAAAACATCTTGTTTCAAATTGAGTTTCTGATTTCAAGCTTTTATTGAACATAAAGAAAATTGTCAGAAACACAGCTTATTTCTTTATATAACCAGAAAAAGAGAGAGTGACAGACACATGATATGGGAATGCAGCAAAGTCAAAGCAATGTAAGCTATGGATTACAGAAGTATACTTACAGTTATAAAAGTTACATCAATTGTATATTTTTAACAACTTGTCCTTTTTTTCTTAAAACAGCTGAGCTGTTAATCTAATTCAGGCAGTAAGTCACAAATATTTTTTCAGTTCCTTTACTTTTTACATCCAAATTTCTTGAGTGGGTATTTGTTTTTTGCAGCTATAGCAGTGAAGTTCACTTTCTGGCAGTATTATCAAAGATTCCAAGAAGTTCTCCATCTTTATTTAGTTTCAGTAAATCAGGACAATTCCCAAAGTCCATGACAAAATAGAATTTGGCAATTTATCAATGAAAGAACTTGGGTACTAATTTTCTCTCTGATTTTGAAGTCTTTTGACAAAGTTTTTTCTGTAATGTCTTGCACAACAGCAGCTGAGATAAATGTAACGAGCACTAAATCTTCCATTAAAGTTATATTACAACTTTTTAATTTAAGACCAACAAATTTGATATTTGTTGATAGCAACTTTGACAGATGAAAAACTGACATTGAAGTCATTGGACTTCAGCAGGGAGGTATAAAAACTCACAGGACAATGAGGACTGGAAGCCTTTGAATTCTGCCAGAGATTTTTACATTGGCATTTAAACATTAAACACTCATCCAGGGGGGATCCCAGAATCAACCTTTCTATCATGATGCTACAACCTGAGCCAATACAACTGTGTATTGTCAATTCATCTCTTATCATGCCTTACTGGTCAGATATTTTGTAGTCTCTAATGGAGGCTGCAACCACAACCAAAATCCAGAGCACCATAAAACACACAAAACAACTGTCTTGTGTAACATGTAATCAAAGTGTTTTAGTGGCCTTAATTGGGTTTGTAAAGGCTGGTAACTAGGAACAAGAACACCTGTGGCACCAACCCCTAAAAGAGTTCTCAATGACATTTTCAGAGTCTTCTCCTCCAGTGGATAAATATTTATGAAACCTAGAGAAAAAGTCATGGACATTTGTACCTAAAGTACAACTCCAAGGAAAAAAGTTTTTGGAACCTGGGAGTTGGTCTGGAGACCATAGGAACCACCTGGCAGATGTAGCTCAAACTGGATCCCTGGCCTTTGTGATCATGACTGGTGAGGGACACTGAACCAGCTGAGCAAGGGAGCTGCTGCTCAAGCATGAGAGAGAATTTTGCTATCTGTTTATCTTACGTACAACTTTTTGCTTTAAGTCACGTGGTTGAGGGCTCAGCCTTGTGTGTTAGTCAATATAGCATTGTTTTGGTGCTACACCTAGAGCTGGGAGTCAGGGAGAACCCGAGTGAAACTGCATGTGTCATCCTGCCAGGAACAGAGAAAGCAAACCAGCTTGCATATTCAGATCTTCTCCAGGGACCTGTGCCCAGAGACACAGCTGGGAAACCCAGGAATGGAGAATTCTCCCTGCCAGGCCACAAGGAATGGTGACTGCAGGAGTGCACACACCTTCCATGTCCTTGGAAACCCTAAAACAGCCCAACCATGTAAAGCTAGAGTTTGTAATACAATTTTGTCCCTTGTGCAGCTGAAGGCATTGCAAATGAGTGACCATTCTGTGTTCAGTACCAACTTGCTAAAATACAAGAGGAATTAACTATAACATAAAAATGTATGAGAATTAAGCTTTCCAGTCTGCAGAATCCTCCTTTTTCTCTGTTCATTCTCTCCTACATGGTAGCAATTTACTAACTACACTTTCCCTAAGTGGTGTACTGACTTGTATTCTCATTTTGTCCTAGATAAAATACCCTATAATCATAGTTCTCTCACAAAGCCAGATCATGTAAGTCTTCTTTCCAAATGCTTCTGCCCATGTTGTTTCATCTTCATCAAATTTCCCTGGCAGCATCAGATATTAACGTGCCTCCATTCCCTTTCTTTGATTTTACTTCTGTGACCCTTCAGTTCTTGAAGTCCTCCTCAAGTTCTATTAAATTAGTAAGAAAAGTCCCTGTTGGTTTTAGCAGGAATTAATCAGGACCTAGCCAAGTACTCATCTTACCACACCTTTTGATTTCTCTCCTTCTTTGCATGCTTCCTCCCAGCCATTTTAGTTAATCCAGAAACCATTCTCTAGACCAGGTCAATTTGTATTTCACTGTCACACAACCACAACACTTCACTGGTCCCAGTAATGCTGGACACAAAGGTGTTATTAAACTGCCAGTATCCCTCTTTGACAAAAAAGTGAGATGGTGCTGACCTGTGTGCACTGCCAGGGATGACAGAAGAATCCTACTCAGGGCTCTGAACTGGTGAGCATTCCAGAGAACCCCCAGAGGAGCAGAGGTAACACAGGCAGTTCACACCTCGCTGGAAGACTAAACAGATTTGTGAGGGTTTTTTTTTAATGTTAATTCTCTCACCAAATATACAATTGAAATTTTTCATCAAAATCAGGAAATATTTTTGTGTGAGAAAAGTTGTTCTTCCAGCCCTGAAACTAACTCATCACAAACTGTTTGCTTCGACAGGATACAGCTGTCAGCCAGCCCAAATGAGAGTCAGAAACATCCCTTATTCTCCATCTACTGTTCTTCAGAAGTAAATTGCTTAACTCATTTCTTTAATTTTCTAGGGCAAGATTTTAATTTTTAATGTCAAAATCCAATATTCTTTGGATATTTTTAAGGTAAAAGAAGGCTTCTTAAGATTAAACAAAATATTTCATTACGCTGAACGGCATATTTCATTACATTATAGATTTTTATTTCAAGTGAGATATTGGTCCTTAAATGAAGTCAGTTATGTTTCTTAAACAAAACAAAGCATTGGTTCTTTTAGACCATTGAGAAGAACCTACATAGGCAAAGAATCAAGTGGACCTTACACAATTTACATGTGGTGAAAGTTGATTTTCCATTACAATTTCCTCTCACCCCACTGTGCCAGTCCTTTTCAAATACTCCCTATACTTCTCCCTTTCATTTTTCCCTTCCTTCAGATTCCCAAGACTTCCCTACACCTTCTAAATTTTACAGATCTAAACTTTTATTGCATCTTTCTAAATAGACTCCTATTGAAAGAGGAAAAGTTGCAAACTTTGTAAGTCATAGAAGAAATATTAGCAAAAACAAGATCTTCCAAGTTCTGAGTTAGTTGCTTTCCCAAGTTCTGAGTTTGTTGCTATCCAAACATGTCATGAGTTCAGTACCTGCCAAACAGACCAGCCCAAAGCATCCTCCTGCTGAGGTGGTGCTGCTTGAGGCAGGATGAAGGAGGGAAGTATTCCAGTGCTGCTCACTGCCTGGTACACCTGCAGTCAATTACCATTGCTGTTCTGCTGTGAAAAGCCCAAATGCCTTGCTTAGCTGGGATGATAATGGCATGGTTTGAGTGTAGTTGTTCATCAGACCACATTCTAAATCTCTGGGCAGCAGTTCTATTGCACTGAAATAAATTTCCCTTTTATAAAATTCTAAACATAGTAGGTAAGAGTATGGTTTTCCTCAGCCACATGGGATTGTTCGATACATTTCAGTATATTTTTGAAAAGAAGATGAAATATTATTTCATTGCATGAGCAAAAACTAGCACAAAAAAGACCCCAAGAATGGTGGTCACATTTTGAGCAAGCATATTAAAAGAAAAACTGGTCTCACATCTGGTATGTTAAAATAGTTTGACTCAACCTAGAAGGGAGACCTTCAGGGGAAAAGGCAATGCCCAAATACTCATGCACTAAAAGCAGTGGTGTGAGTGACTCAGGATTTGTCATGCCTTGTGAGTACCAGAGCACTTCCCATGAGGTATTTATTATACTGATGGAGAGACAAGCCTTGAATGACACACAGGGTGTGAGCTTCTAGTGCCTGACCATGATTTCAGTAAAGCTGGCACAGTTTGGCCCTCCTGGGCATGTTGGGGTTGGGGGAGGCGGTGTGTAGGGGTGGCAGTGGTTTGTATTGAAGCAGCTGGCTTTGCTGAGTAATAATCAGCTAATTATATTTTAAAGTGGCAAAGTGGTCTCCTGGCCTTCAGCCTGTTATGTTTCATACCAAGCAGGCTATCCTGCAGGAAAGAGAAGAAATATTTAGCAGAGCTCTGTGTCCTCCACGGAGGCTTTGACCATTGCTGGGTGCTCAGGAGGCTTGAAAAGGTCTTTGAGGTGCATCTCAACCTGCACCATAATACACAAATGTGAAATTGCTGGGTTAAAAATAAAAAACTCAAGGCAGCTAAGGACAGCAAGGACAAGGATTCCTTCTCTAAGGTGAACAAGATAAACTACACTTTTACTGAGAGTCTTACTGAGAAGAGAGGGATTGATTTTTTTTATAAATTATTTTAAGTACTATCATGATATTGTATTAGAAATGCATGTAACATGTATTTTTTAGTTATGATGGCTACTATTATTATTATCAGTCCAAGATTTTTTTAGATGAGATTTTTGTAAGTTCCTTGAAGCTCAAAAAAAGGCTAAAATGTTATAAGAGGCTTTGTCTGGAAGTTAGTACAGATTGCAAAGGAAAAACCAGGGTTATCTGAAGTTTTTCATGGAAAGATATTCTGTAATGCCTTTTTAGCTAGAGCATAGCCTGAGCAGAGTTCCTCAGCCTGTTGTATTTAAAGAATTATCTAACCTCTGGGAAAAAAACCAAAACCATACAAACAAAAAAAAACCCAACCAAACATGTAATAGCTTAAATATTGCAGTAATGTGAGTTGTTTTCTTGGTAACAAAAAAAAAGCTAACTTAAAATATAACATAGTTTATTGCTTGTGTATTCCATCATATTGTTTTGTTTCCCGTCTTGCAAAACTGGGAAAGCATCTGTTTAAAAATACCCACATTTTCTTCTGGGTTTTTTTTTTTCTTTTCTGGTGTTTTACTGATTACCAAGGCTATTTTGACCACCAATTCACAGCATGGTACAGACTTTACTTACCCTCAGCCTGTGCATATTTTGATTTCTGTTTATTATTTCTTTCAAAGTAATATTTAGATTCTATAATGCACAGCTCTATTTGAATATATAAAAAGAAAGGAATTTCTAGCTAGATCAATTCCAACTTGAACAGGCCGAAGGAAATACTTTTCCATCAATATTCCAAAATAATCACATTACAAGAGAGTAATAAGAAGCACAGTAAGAGAAACAGAATGAAACCACTTGCTAAAGTCCCTGAAAGAGGGACAGAACAAGGAATGTTCAAGACTGTCTGGGTTGGATGGACCCAAGCCAGGAAAGCTTCAAATGTGGGAGATGATGTTTGCATCAGTGCTGGTGCACCCTGCTGAGGAGCCCGTTCTCCTCAGGCCAGTACTCCTGCATTGCTCCTGGGTCTCAAGGGGATGTGGCTCCCAGCACTGCACTGCTTCCTGCAGCCTTGGTTTGGCACTAATCCAGGATTTCTTCATGGCACAACGTTTTCTGCAATATATACAAGTCTGAAATGAGCCTGTAAATGTGCTATAAAGTTCATTGTGGGGGAGTTGAGCCTTATCCACAAAATCATCCATCTTCTGATGACGTACTTGGTCCATTTTATCAGTTACTCCATGTAGGACACAAATACCAGATCAGATGGTAATTTCTTACCACAGTCTCTTGATGTAATAATTCCCTACAGAAGAAAAAAAAAAAAAAACAACAAAAAACAAAAAACAAGGAAAGAAAAACACCTTGTGACCTTACTCAGTTTCTTGCATATATGTTTGTAAATGGAGGGAAAAAAATCAAAAATAAAAAGCCCCTAAACCAAGGTGAGTGTAGAAATGAAGCAGTGGAAAGCAGTTCCACAAGAATTTTGGTGTAATAGTGGTCTTCTGTCCATGAATGTCTAGATAACTTTGGGGATAAGTTTAGAAGCCAACACAGTGCTGTAAATGTAGGATGTAAATGTAAGGAAGTAATAATGAAATCTCTGGCAAGACTTCACTTACACTGTGCTCAGTAATACTTACCACATCATAAAAATCTGGTTTCTTTAAAATGTGGTGAGAAGGAAAGAGAGTTGATCCTAGTAATAAAAGTTATGAGCTGTGAAGACAAGAACAGGAAAGTTCTCATTCTGAAACAGTCATAGAAAAAGACAAATAGCTGAGACACAAATAGTAAGTGATGAAATTCACAGAAATAAATACTTTAGATATGTGCAGGAGAATGACAGGCATTTACCCATTTTTGCTAATTCTTCCTTATTTTATTTGCTATGATAAATAACACAACTGTCTGCTTTAAACTGGGAAAAATTTACTGAATAATGCAGCTGCAGACTACAGAGATTTTCTGTGCCAGTTCTGCTTCTCACTTGCAAACTGGAGCTTAAGTAAGACTTCAGATTATACAGAAATACCAAGTGGCTGAATGCTGGACTGCAAGTGAGCAAATCATTTTGAAAAACAAAACCACATTGCTCACTGTGAGTGCAGAAGAGCACAGATGCTATCAGTAAAAACATCTCCTGAAAAGAACAGAAACTTAAGTCCATTTTTCTTTTTCTTCTATAAAAGTTATTTGGGAGACAGTTGTGACAGTTTTCTATAAAATGTAGGTTATATAAAATGCCAAATTTTGATTTCCTTCACTTTGGCATGACTGTCTTATTTGGGTATATTTTCACTCCTTCACTTTGATTATATAGCAAGACAGTAGAGAATACCTGAAAAGAGGAGTTTTTAGCACAAGTAGAAAATTTAGTAGCTATCTTTAGTTTTTAAAAAATAAAATTGTAAATGACTTGTCTTGCAACAAGGTCATATTCACTCATCTGATCATAGTAAAAAAAACCTCAATAAAATCAGAAATCTCAGACATTAAGATATGTTTGGCAAATATAATTTCTAAAGAAAGGAATCAACTATTACACCTGCCTTTTCTCTATCCTGTCTTCTTTTCACTCCCAGTGATCTTTGTGCCTCATTGTCTCAGAATTTTGCAGGTATTCACACCTTGGGGCACCAGGAGATGCTCTTTTATATGGTGGCCAAGTTAACCTCTGGTTGGAAACAAACTCCTATTAACCATTATGGATAATTAAGCAGCATGTCCAGAGTCACAGAGAAAAGCTGGGCAGGGAATTAACCCTCAGCCTTGTAAGACTCCAACCTCAGGTCCTTGCTGGGCACTTGCTGGAGATGGGGTCTGTGCACAGCAATTTTTTTCCACTAGGTCTATGTCCTTGGAGTTAAGATATGCTGAGCCTCATTCCAAAGGCTGGATGTTCCCAATGACTACATGTGGAAATGCAGAACTCACACAGCACTGCATCCTGCATTTCACAGTCACTGGAAACCCAGGGGCTTTCTGCTGAAATTGCTGCATGTCTTTTTAATCAAATTCTAAAGGCAGGGGATGATTTCCTACTCAGAAATAAACAGATATCAAGTCAATACCAGCTATTCCAATCCCTCATGTAGATGAGATAAATATGCATCTTGTACAGGTGGAGAGAGTACATCAGAAGAAAAATAGCATCATGGAATAAAAATGGAATAAAACAGAAAAAAAAGTAATGATAAGGTAGTTATTGAAAATACCATGGAACCAAAAATAAAACACAGAAAAATATTATTTTAGTATGCACTGACAGTAGTGGTGAAACATGAGAATTATATTCTGCATACTGTTTTAAAATAGAAGTATTGAAACCTTTGTAGCAGAAACATTGTGGGGGCCTTCTTGTATTGTAATTAATTCTAAACAAAATGGCTTTTTACTTCTCACATGATGGATTTTATTACAAAATAGCCCAAACCTAGAACTCCAAATACTGTTATTCTTATCAGCAGAAAGTGAATTGCTATATAGATTAAAACTGTCCTATATAAGCAACCCTATCCCCCTGCCAATGTAAATAAGGCTAGCTTCATGCAAAGCTTCCAGACTGTCTTATACTACCTTGCTAATTTCTTGCCTCTTAATCCAGTGGTATTCACAAAAAAATCATCCTATTTAATGTTTGTTTTAACCTTTAAGCACCCAAATGTCTAAAAAGTCAAAATTTTGTTGCTACATTCTCAGAGATTATTCCAGTCTGAAAATTCTTACCTTTCCTGGTTTTCTCTTCAACTCAATTCCTTCCCTGATTTTAGATAAAAGAGACAAGACTCCGCTTCTGCTTGCTCCTGTCTTCACACCAGTTCTTTCAGCACATTAATTCTTGAAAGAAATATTTAAGGTTTTTTTATAGAGTTCACTGCAGCATAATTTCTGTGAGCATATGTGTATGCAAAACTGAGCAAGCCTTTAACTGGAATGAATATGGGGTCTGCCTCCTGATTTACCCATCAGGGTATTTTTGAGTGCCATGGATCCTGAATATCTGATCTGGCAGGTTCCCTGTGTGAGGAGCACAGTGACACATTGACCAGGGACTGTATAAGATGTTGTATGGTTAGAAGCCCTATGAGTCAATGAATGGATTTTTATCAGTAAAAAAAGGCTTTGGATTCTGCCTGAAAACTGAGGGGAGAGAGGGAGTGGGCAGAATTTTCCTCCTTGCAGAATTCAGCTGTTGGGGAGAAAGTGCAATATTTCAAGAACAGAAGGTGTGGGTGCTACTTCAGAGGTACAGCTGTGAGGAGGAAATATGCTGTGAAATACTTATATTAAGCTATCTCATGCAAATGATACATGTGGGTCCAGTGTCTGAGAAACACTGTAGATGTGATTATGTGGAAAATCCAAATGTGGATTGACTTCTTACAGACCAGTTCCAAATGAACAGCCAATTTCATGTAAATTAAGACTATGACATCACCTTTATATATGAGTAGTCTTTCTTAATATGGAAAGTAATATTTTACTGTTCCAGATAGATTAATAACTTTATAGATAATAAATAACAGCACAAGCTATTATATATTATATATATATTATTATAGATATAATTTATATATATAAATTATATCTAAAATTATAATATATATAATATATTATAAATTATTTATATATTCTATATTCTATATTCTATATTATATATTATATATTATATATTATATATATATAAAAAATAAATAATAACAGCACAAGCTTCCCAGCTGTCTTCTGTCAATGAGCAGTCTCCTGTCATGTCCATGTTCCCACTCAGCAACAGGGATACAAACGCATACACACACTGAAAACACAAAGTAGTGACTCAAAATAGCTTGAAATCACAAGTATCTATTCTTTTATACTATCTAAAGATGTTCCCTCTGTGATGAAAAAGGTCTGAAATGCCACCACTCCTTGCTATTCTAGGACTGGGAATGTTATTGGACCTGCAATTCTTTGCAAACTGTAAGATTTTTAAAGATTATATGTAAACCCCACTCCTGTGACTGTCTGCACTCCTAAGACTCTCACTGCCAAAATGTGAAAACTATTTCATGGATTCAAGAACAGCTATTTCTCCAGCCAAACACAGAATTTCCCAGACATACAGGCAAAATCTACCTCAGTCTCATCATTGTCCATAACTTTGCTATAAATGCAATAAGGAATTTGTATAATAAATCATTAATATCACACTTTGGTGTTTGATATAAAGGATGGGGTTCCTTTATATAGGAATAGTTACATCATTGATGTGCTATTTTATTTAAATGTCTGAAGCTTATTTCAGTTTCTAATGCAGTAGGAAGATATCACAGTTATTTTAGCTAGGTTTCCATTTCAAGCCTGCCTGAGCTCCTGCACTTAAATTCAATGCCAGCTTTTTCCCACAAATATATGCTGTTAAAGAAGAGAGCTGAAATTCACAGAGCTGTCAAGTAAGATATCCATTAAGGTATTAAGATGCCAGTGTTCAAACTTCAACATTATAGCATTAAATCTCAAAGGAATTCACTTTGTTAATGAGAAACAAGACAGGAAGGAGTGCATGATGCAGGGGAGTGGGAAATAGGATAAGAATATGGAACAATATGATTGCAGAATAGAAAGCACAGATTGAGGTACCACAAGGAATCTGAGTTCCTCAACTAAGACTCGTCAATGAGATTTTTAACATATGATATGCAGTTTTAATTAAATTATGGCCCAGAGTCAGAGAAGAAAGCCAAAGGCCCAGGTTTTTATTTAATTTTTAGAACAGAGATCTTATCTTCTACAGTATTTCATGAACTTCTAATTAAATATGGATTTATGGTTTAAAGTACCTGGAAACACAGCATGACTTTTAGGATTCATGCTTTGCTGGACTCAGAGCAGTGCTGTGAAAGAGTGAAATTCCAGCCCTTCCTCATAGGTTCACATAGATGTGGGTAAGGTGTTATGAAAGAAGTTTAGCTGGAGCACTGTGTGCTAAAAATATTCCTATACTTCAGAGCAACAAAAAAAAAGTGTCACTTTGTGTGCAAACATATTCAAGAAAACTTTACTTGTGCTTGCTTATAGTAGCAGGGCTCAGTTCTATACAAACCTAATGACTTCTGAGTACTGCCAAAAGTGCTATTTCGAGCTGATGGTTATTTTTTTTGCTGTGCCTGCCAAATCCTCCATTTTTTGGCAACTCTAATGGCACTTCTTTCACACCCTATCACATTATTTCAAACAAATACGTTATATCTACTCTTTGAAAAGTATAATATTCTTTTTCGAATTAAAAAAAAATTCTGCAAACAGTTTTACTCATGGTGATGATTTATTGTTTAATATATTTCAAGTAAGTTTACAAAGTGTAGCTGTGAAGGCTGCGTGCAAATGAATTTCAGCACCTGTTTGGTTGTGTTCATATAAGAAGAGAATGTGGAAAAAAATTAATAAAGTGTGTTAGCTGAGGCTCTTTTGATATTACAGTGGGCAGATAACTTCTTGAAGGTTATCTTCTCCTAAAAATTCTTAACAATTCTCACAGGATGAAGGGTTAAGATGCTGTAGTTAATGTAGTTAACTAATATAGTTAAGATGCTTGTAATAGCTGAATATATGTATGGATAAGCCATCAAATTCAGGAAGTGACACCATAACACAAAATTTTCCAAGCCAGATTTACTCAGTAAAACTGAGGATAATATTGCTATTGCTATCTTAAAACTGAAGGGGTTTGTGCTTGCTTAGGACAAATGTCTGGTGCATGTGTATGATATACTTTTAGAATGAAAAATATGGGAGTTTCTCATGGGGGGAAATGTGCTGGGACTGTTTGTCAGCAGGATGTGTGGCTGTTAAGGTAAGTTAGGAATGGTTCCTATTTTTCACAACAGTTTCTAAATGGAGGTGCATAGTATATGATTACTTAATTTCATATCATTCTGCAGAAATGGCTGTGATTTGAGAATGTCAGAAGCTCTAAATAAAAACAATAATAACAATTTAAAAAAATTAAAAGTACCAAGACTCATCCCAATATAAATACATTTATATTCATGGAATGCACTGATGTCTTTCTCTGCCTGTACACTCTTTGTGAAAATAAAAAAAAATAGTTCAAAATAGTGCTCCTCAAAGAAAGGCCCTGGTATGAGTTCACCAGCTGCCAAACTACACCATCACAAGTAAGAGGAGAATCAGTTTTGATGCTCTACTGCAGCGTGTTTTCATTGATTCTTGGAATTTAATCACATTTCAGCTGTTGTTTCTGTGAGATGATTTCAAAACCCATTGAATTAAATTGTATTATACCAAGAGACTGATTTTTTTTTCACTGAAACTGCACTCAAAACCTAATTTTTATGTCTTAGAAAGATAGAAGTATTTTCTGGTGTCATCTAGTTTAAATGGTTTTTTTTTGAATGGTCCTTTGAAAATTAGGTCTGGAAATCTTTTTTAAAATTCAGAATCCATCAAAGTCTCTCTCCTGTGAAATTGCTGTTTCTCCTTGAAGCCTTCCATCCTCAGTGAAAATGTTTCCATTTGACTTCCTTTAACAAGTATCTTACAACCACTACTATTTTGAAGAAACACTTTGATTTTTGAAAGTGCAAATTCAGTTTGCAGTAATACTACATAAATAAATACAAGTAGTATTTTTACTACTTGTATTTATTTATGTATTATGTAGTAATACTACACAAATAAATACAAGTACTATTAAGTAGTATAAATAAATACAAGTAGTAATACTACTAATTAGGCAAAAAATTTCCAATGTATCTAAGCATTAGAACAAAATCTGTTAGGGCCTACCCAAACAAATTTGCACCTTATCCTACACATTCATTCACAAATCCACACTGGCCTGTGGCTTGAACAACAAATACAAAACTCTCTGTAATTTGTACAGATACACTCTTCAAAATGCAGAGTAAGATTTTGAAAGTAAAATAGTTAGAATTTCTCTAAATACAGAGCAGTAAAAAGTGCAAAAATCCTCCACCTTTGATTATTATGTATTTATGAAATAAATTTATAGCTACATTCTTATTCATGAATTTCCAGCCCACATCTGAGATATGCTATTTTCCTTCAGTCATTATGCAGGTGAAGTGAACATTTAAACTCACATTCAAGCATTTGTCAGAACAGAAGTCTTAGGCCTCCAGCACAGATCTGTTCTGGGAATGATATTTAAAAAAAATTACTGAAGAAAACGAAAAGTTTTTCCATCTAATTGTCCCCAACATTTCTTCTGACAGCTGGGTAATTTACATTCCTTTGTTCTTTAGAAAATCTCTTCAGACACCAAAGTGTAGACCTTGACAGCCACAAGAGGCAAGGTCAAACCTCTCAAACTCTTTGCCAATGATCTGTATTTACTAAGTCTGTACATGAGTCCATTGCAATGTTAGTTTTAACCCCTTTCACACTTCAAAAATATGCAAAGAGTTAGGAGTGTGATCATGGCCAGTTACTCAATGCACTCATTGGATCAACCATGCAGGGGCATTAGCCTGAAATATCCCCATGGACTGCAACTATCTTTCTTATGCTAATTCCCATGGAAAATGTCCTTGTAGGTTTCCCTTTGTCCTCTCTTTCATTTCCTGGTCCACCTCTTCAAGTGGTTCAGGTGAACATCAAAGGGAAGTGATGCTTTTGGTGACAATAATGTCTGAGACAAGCAGAGGTCAAACTTTCCAGTACTTCATGCAAAATGCTAAAATCCTCTGCATTTTCTACAACTGAGACCACACAGGCATATATAATTACATTACGTGGATTGACAATGAAAAATTAATTTAAACCGGTGTGCTCTCAGCCATGCAATTTTAGAGTAGTCTAATTTTTCTAGGAACTATCCCTAAGGCAAGGCTTACACCAACTAGAAAGAAAAGAGGTTTAAAATATATAAAAAAAAATTCAATCCTCTTTATCTGCTACTTCTCCTCCCTAAGAAATTTCATGCCCTCAAAGGCTTTTCCAAACCATATAACCTGATGTTAAGAGTTTAGTGTATTTAGTCAGGAAATAGAAATTATGTAATTTGATTTATACAATCAATTATAACCCAAAACAGAGTTCTAGTATTCACTGTTCAGTCATCAATAACAATTCGTGAGAAAGTAAGAGGATAATACTCAGAATAAAAATTTGCAAATTACAAGTACAAAGGCAATTCCAGAACCCTGTAAGGTGATAACACATATTCTACAAGCAAAAAGGAACATTTTCAAGTCTTGTCATTAATAATACACAAAAGTCCATTTTGAATATTCTTTAAAATTTTCCCCTCCAGTTTCATATATAATAGTAGTCTTTTTCAAGAAAGACTACTCTTTCTTGAGTAGTCTTACCCTTTAAGAAAATATCTTTTTCCTACTCTTTAAGAAAAGATCTTTTATTTTACTTTCTGCTTTAATAAAAATCTAAATATCAGCATATTTATTTCTGCAAGCTCAGCACTTCAAAATACACCATGTAAAGGACAAGCCAAGTGTAGTCAGAGCTCCTATGTATTTTTTCTCTTTTTTTTTTTTTTTTTGGTGATGTATTTGAAATGTGTGTGGAATCTTGTAGCATTTAGGAACATCTTTTGTTTTGCTTAACAGGAAAGCACATAAGCCCTTATTAAAGATGATTTATCACTATGATAACAAAAGATGTTGATTTTCTTTTCTCAGGCTTCTCTGGTTTTTTTTGTTGTTAGAGAACATTCAAAAGGAGAAGAAAAATAAGTAATGAGATATGCACTGGTAAGATAACTTTGAAGTTGTTGAAAGTTTTTTGTATTAACTGTACTCATCCATTCACTACTGCTTCTTAACAAAGTATTTCTCTAATGGATAAATCAAGTCTAAGAAAAGTGAAACATGTTCTAGCATGAAGGATGTCATTTTAGATGCAAGATGTGCAATTTTGGTGTTTATCTGCATGCACATGCACACATGCAAGCACATTTTTCCTTTGCTCACTTAGCTGCCATATTAGTCCACTAATCATTTCACTAGAGGGGAGCATTTGTCTGTCATTTCCCCAAGTATTTAATACAAGAGGAATTCCTAACACACCCAATTTTGTCTCCTCTGTTTTGTCTGAGGGTAAAGGGGAGGGTTGGCTTGTAGATAAGATCTCATGAATCACTCTGAGAACTGCAGAGCAAAGTCAGATATATTGTATTTCCTAACCTTAGAGCCACTGGAGAATGTCCTCCTGTACAGCACAGCAATGATTCACTCGAGCACAGGCAGCACTTCAACCACTTGGCCACAGTTACACCCTGGGTGCTGAAGAAACTGTAAAGTGAGGCAACAGCTTTGAGCAAACAGCAGCAGGACCTTTATTATCTGTGCTGGTGGTGATTCAGCAGAGAATAAATGCCATGCTGCCTGTGAGCCACCCAGGGCATGCCACCCTTTGTGCGACCTGGGGAGTGACTTTGGGAGCCAAGAGCAAACCATGTGCATTGGCACTCTTTGCTGTGAGAGAGCTGCAGCCCCAGCAGGTTCAGAAGGTCTTCCCTTGCCATTTTCTGTCCCAAATGTCCTTGCATGGTACAGATATTGCACCCTGGGATAGATGACTTCTCCATGAGCCCAAGCCCAACAAACATCAAGCTGTTGCATGTCCACTGAAAAATCAAGTACAACTGAAACAGTTGAGCAGCTCCTAAGAAACTTTGCAAAAAGTTTTCACCTAAAGTGAAAACATACTCTATCTCATACTCTATCACATACTCTTACCACATTTGACTACAACTATTTATGAATACAGGACACTTCTTCTAAACTATGTAATTTTTATTTGCTGAAGTCCCTTTTCTAAGAGTGGGTCTGTGATTTGACTCTTAGGTGATTATGTTTAGGGAATTATAGAACTAGTTAGGAAATATACTTCACCATGATTAGCTCTAAAATGCAGTAGCTGTGACATTTCAAATATCAGGAAAAATCCTGCTGCAGAATTCCTTTTTTATTAGAATATATTGAAAGATACTACTTCTCTAAGATAATAAAAAAATCTAATACAAGAACAAGATTCCTGGGCTGAGGAAGTGTTATACTCCTGAAAATAGCCTTTCCTCATTTGAGCACACATGGAACAATTTTGACAACTTTTGGTGTTTTACCTTTCTGTCCTAAGACAGGATGGAAAGGTGTTTCAAAAATACTGGAATTCTCATGAAATCCTTTATTTTATTTTAATAATTATACAAAAAACTTGGGGTCTAAGTTTTTTTCCAAAAATAAGAGTTTTGTAGCAACCTTTGAAAAACAGCTCCTCTCCAATGTTTCTTTAACAGGAATTAAAGAAAAAGATTGTGATAGAAAAATTGCTGTATTTTGGTTTCGTAAGCATCATTAACTCCACCTTAATTTTAGAAACCTGATATTTGTTTAGGAAAAGTAAAATATTTAAACCTTAACAGGTTGCAAAAGCATTTTTTAATCTTGCATTCTTGATTTATCTAGGGTATCCATCTGCATTTCTTGTTCCTGACATTTATGTTATAATTGAAACTCATCTAATTGACTGTAGTTATTCCAAGGACATTTCCTGTAGTTTCATTCAGTGAAACATGACCTCCTGAGCCTACTTTGTTGATTAACTTGTATAATTAGTGTTTGTTTGCTGGGAAAAAAAAAAAAATTCAAATTCTTCCCTGTTGGCCACTGGTCAAAGCAATGATTTTCTTTGAGAGTAAATCACAATAGTGGTATATTCTCTGGAGAATTGCAAAAGCACAATATATGGGTTCTTCCATCTAAACACATCTCAACAATACTAATGAGTTTGACTGTGTTTGAAGGACTCAAATCTTCTGTCATTCTGAGTGGTATAACTAAATTATGACTTAAGATAATAACAGCAATAAAAAAAAGCTTTCTCATTTGTTGTGTGTCTTTCTTCACTGGTTTGTGTGAAATGAGACTCCCATAGAATTTATCTTAGATAACTTCATCCCAGTTCACCCTATGACTAAAGAAAGCATTGCCTCAGACCCTAAAGGCATTGATCTCACCAAGGCTCATGTTGTAGGAGGAATTCCCCCATGAAAGAGCAGCAGCCCACAGTACTGAGCTGCTGCTCAGAGCTAGACCACAATTTTTGGGGTTTGCAGTTGTTTGAGTTGTTTGAGCCTCATGCCTGGTATTCTACAGCGCTTTTGCTCAAGGATTGAGAGTGTCCTTTCAGAGTGTTCCTCTCAAACACTGAGAGGAACAACCAGTAAAATACCTGAGTAAGTCCTAAAGGAAAATAGAAAAGCTAAGATTTGTAAATTAATTTGTTGTAACCTTCTTCTGTTAGAGACAGGACTCATACAATTATTTCAGCTGAAACTGGTGCAGCTTTGCAGAGTTACAACTTTCAGTCCTTAACCTCCATCTTCAGAGGAGAAAATATCTCTACGTGTGTGATATGGCATTCCTTAAAATTCAAACCTTGGGTTTCAAAATAATGATCATGGAGGCTGAAAATACTCAGGCATGTAATGGTAGTTTACTAACAAGTATTTTGGAAGTGATGGAAAAAATCTTTTCCTTCTACGCCATCCTCTTCTTAATTAAAAGGGAAAAAAATCACCTGAAGAACAGGCTACGTTCTGGGTGCAGTTCTGTGCTAACTTTTTGGTGTTGTAATTGGAGCTCATCACCATGGTAAACAAGCAAACAGTCTGCTGGGTTGACCTGTGTAGCAACTCCTGTGTTTTCTTTCCTACTTTGGGTGTCTCTTTGACTTACAGGAAGCAGAGCTGCCTACTTTAAAAAAATAAAATATTAACATGTGATCTCTTCAGAACTAAACACTAATAGAGGTTGAAGTTAATTGTGCATTTAACTTCTGGTTAATGTCTAACCAGCCAGGGGACTGGGTGTACTCTTGTCATTTCAACAAAATATACAGGGTGACTCATCTAAGCAATGGATTAGTTATCTTGGGTGTACACAAAGGTTTACTGTTTTCTGCTAAGGAAATATGAGCTGTCAAGAAAGGTAAATGGTACATACACCCCATTCTATTGACAAGCCTTGAAGTAACTTTGGTGTTTGCAAACTCTTTGAGAATTAGATATGATGATCTTGAAATAAAACCTGACAAAAATAATTTCACTTAGGAGCAGCTATCCTAATACTCTTTCTTGAGACATCTCTTTAATTCCTTCATAATTTCCAGTTGGACTTTACTTGATTAAACTTAGCTTTTTCTGCCTCTCTTGCTAAGCCAGCCCTCACGTGACACAGAGGTTCCTGATTCTTCAGAATGGATAAACTGCTTTTGTTGCTGTATGAGCTAAATATGTTTGAGGACCATGAGCATGAAAGGACACTGAACTCCATTCTCCATTCTTATGAACTCAAGTATTGGATTCTCAAGAGATCATCTTTGTTTTTAAATTTGCATAATGACCCGTTAATTAAAGTCCTACATTGCAGAGCTGTTCTTGTTGCTTAGGCATGTGGGATATATCTGTGCTACTTCTTTTTCCCTTAAATTCTGTTTGAGATTGGTGTTCACAAAATACAGTTTGAATGGTCCTTTCCAAATCCAAACAACATAGTATTTTACCAATCCCCAAATTTTCTAAATGTCTCATTCGAATCACTCGGGGAGTACCTTCTCCTCCGTCTTTGCTTTGTGACCCATGACTTAGCATGACTGAATTCCTTTTCCTTTCAAAGTATCATTTTTCAGAAGATCATGAGGCATATTAGCTAACTAAACTTCACATAACTAGCTGTGTTGCTGATGTTATAACACTTATGGACATCAACTTACTGCTGGATCATTGCAATTCTCTGGGTTAAACCAAGGAGAAAACACTGCAAAGATTAATATTTTTTCTTCTTTTTTTTCCCCCTTCTTGTAAAAAATAACCTAAACACAACTTAGACAATGATAGCTGGAGGGTTATCAGAGATTAGGACTTTTGTAAATAACTCATAAAATTTTTCTAATGTGAGTATAAGAACTCAGTAAAAAGCAATAAGTTGAAGTGAAACCATTTCTACTTTTATTACGAAAAGCAACTACCAGTTGCAGAAAGCTGAGCATATTTTGTCTTGTACACAAGCAATCTAGAGATTAAATTCTGATATGTCTTTTTTTCTGTTCTATATCAGACCATTTTTTGTTTCATACCACTTTTTTTCGGCAAAACATGAGTCAATATTTAATATAAAAGTCTGACAATGTGCTATTGGTATCAGTATTATAAATGTTTGTCTAATGCATTAGGCAAACTATTGCAGGATTTGGTTTCATGTCATATAAGGAGAGAAGAACAGTGCTTGTTGAGACTTTGATCTTATCAACATTAGCTCTTTCTGTTTTTCAGAGAATCTGCTGCACAGAAAAGCAATGATGACAAGCTGCTTCTTGGAAAATGTGGAAAGTCTTTAAGGACTTGGGAGAAAAGGTATTATGTGTTTCTGAGCTCTGTTGAAATATCTCCTACGCCTTTTCTCCTCCCTTTACTACGAGGATGTTTTAACCCTCCCAGGTGGTGGGAAATATTTGGAAGGGGAGTTTCTTTGTATACTTAGCAATGTGGGAAAGCTATGAGAGGGGTGTTCCCTGAAAGCAGTGACTCATCCCTTGTGTTGAATGCAGGCTTTGTTTACTGTGGAACTGCTGAAATAAATACATTTTTATTTAGGCATAAAACCTTCATTATATGTACCTTAAATTAAAAAAATCACAAAACTGCTTGAAACCATACACCTACTAGTTTCAGGAATGCTCCCCAGTTGCTTTGCACTTTGTCAAGTGAGCCCTTGTTTATGCAGGCTCTGCATGTATTGGCACTTATCCCAAGTCACAGCAAAATTTATAATCCTTCTCTGATAACAAAATTCTGAACATTCCTCCTCTTTGCTGGTGGTTAAGGAGACACCTCTCATTCTGCCCAGCCAGTTAATGGTTAGAGACTTTTTCTCAGCTCCCAGAGATGGAATCACTGGTATCTCTGGTTAGCCAGATGGTGCTGGATCTCCAGTTTGTTCTCTGATTTCCAGGACTGAATCTAAAGAGCTTATTGTGTTGTAATGCCAAGGTTAAGGGTTTCCAGGTAACCACTTTCACTGTTATTGGAAATGCTCCATTTTATTTAAAATGTAAGATTCCTTGCAGGAGACATCCCTCTCCAGCTTCTAAGCTATTAAGGCTCTCCCTTGGTCCAATAATTATTTCATTACTCCATACAAGAGGAAGCAGAGTTTGACAAAAGTCTTTTTTCTCTCCCCACTGACTATAAAAGGGGCTTAATCCCTTACCTTTGTCTTCTTAATTCTTCCTGAATTAGTCACCTAATTTGGACGATGTGAATATTCTGTGTGTTACTGAAGGCTGAAAATTCCAGCTGGTGTCCACACACCTGAATGCTGATGTTGTAATATTGGATGTAAGGGCCTGCATGACATCTAAGCAACACACATAAGGGTGTTTCCACAAGAAACTCTTCATTTAGATAAAATTACTGTGACTAGGACTAATGCAAACCAAGATATCTTAACAAAGATCAATCTACATGTTTTAAATTTTTTGTAGGGTTTGTACTCTGTGAGACACATATTAAAATAATCTCACATATCTTCAGCTGTCTTTACATTTCTTTGGTATACATGTCATGATACATATCTTTAGGTGTGTGTCCAGTCAGAGAGCTTTTTCTTTAGTAAATGGATAAAGCTCTAGTGATTTTGCTACCCCATTTACAGCAGGTACCTAAAACAACTAGAATAGATTACACTGAAATTCTTTTGTCCATTGACTACTGAGAGAGTTCAGAAAGTTAACAAAATAAGATTTATATTACAGTATAGACCAATATTAAGTGAGATGTGCGTATTACAGTTTGGAGGCCACAGTTCCACTACTTAAATTTTGAAAAACCAATATACATTCTATAAAAACCAACTGATTTTATAGAGGCCAACATGAAGTGAAAGAGCTTGCTGTCTTATAAACATGGGTTATTAGATCTCAAAAATATGAAAGGCAGTAGGACAGTTTAAATAGACAGGAGCAGAATTTTCTATGACTGTTACAGTCACAGTCTGTGAGGAGAACAGTCTGTAAGGCTAAAAGTGTGTGCAGTGGAAGAGTGTTCCTTTACAATTTGCAGCTGCAAGCTTGATTAAATTCAGATAAATGATTTAATATTTACAGTGAAGCCACACATTAAATGCAAGAATGGTGAAAATATTTTAAATTCTCTCCTGATCTGAATAAACTTTCCAGCATTATGTAGGTCCCAAGACGAAGAACTGAACAGTGGTATTCAATTCCATAATTTAATTTACTAAAAGTTTCTTGGAAGTAACATACTGGAATTATGAGACTAATTTTTAATATGCTGGCATAACAAGTAATAAATTGACTTGATAAAGAAATCTGTTGCCTCCCTCTTTTTAAGCTAAAAATCAGTTGTTAGCTTTCCATTCTTTAAGCTTAGATAATAGCAATATAAGTGTTCACCTCATCTAAATAGACTGATATTTTAAAGGTCAAACTAGTTTTATCATGCTGTGATTGGTCCAAACTTCTCTTAAAACTCCATTTTAAGGAAATCAGCCTTAAAGGAACTTATTCTGAATTGAAAGCCTAATTTTGTTTCTCTCACTTGTAGCCTAGCAGTTCCATCAGAGCTGTAGCTTTGCTCCTTTTATGGCCTTTATGAATAGACTGTTGTTCACTGGCCACCAAAGACACAATCTAACTTTTTTCAAGCTTCTAGGAAAAAAACACAATGCAATATTGAGAGTTCCTCCTTTTGCATAGGAAACCCCATTAATAGCTTGGTTCACATATTAAAGTCAGAGTCACAGCATGTCAAATCCTTTATCAGTCACACATCAATTCCCCTCTGAAATCCTCAATTACATAGCTCAGAGCACAATCCAACAAGAGAAGCTCTGTAATCAGATGCAGTGAATGTTTACTGGAATATATGTGTGCATGTGTGTATTTATATACTTACATACGTATGCTAATTTTAATATTTCCATTATAAACAACAACAACTTGCCCTATGCCTATTTATAATGATCACAAAATGTTCAGAGATTCAGTTAATAACACATTAGCACTTGGCCAGCTGGAGAATTTGTGACGGCTGCCAATTACTTAGAATTCTTCTAATAAACAATAGTTTCTCCCCCTCTTGAAATATATGGAAATGGGCTATTGTTAAAGTGCTGCTGTACTGAAATGGCACCTGGGCTTGCAATAACGTGGAACACTGCATTCCAAGAGAGAAACAAAGCTACATGGAACTCCGTGTCCCAACCTATTCTCTGCAGAGTCTGTGAATCTGTCCAAGAAAAAAGAAGGGGAGGGGAAAGTGACAGGGCAGCTATCTTCACTGCTTTAATTTGGACCATGTTTACCTTTTACTTACTCAGCCCACAGTACCAAAAGATTGAGCAGGGTTTCTGAAACAATGAAAATGCTATTTTTTTAACCATTATTAATGGGATCTACATACACATTAACACAAGAACTTGCCCCGAGGGCTCAGCAGCCTCTGTGCTAACAATTTAACACAGTCCAGGGGTCACTCAGTTTATTCCTTTCAGTCACCATTTTTTTTCAGTTTCCCTTCTATGGCATTCAGTAATTGGGACAATCCATAGATTTTGATTCTGCAAGTCACGAGCTGGCAAATGGGATTTTAGACCTAAATTTCCTCATAAATCTCTCCTAAATTCATGAAACAGTCAGTTTTATGGTCAGTAGAAAGGCGAGTTATGGCAAACCAGAATGCCTCTGCTGTGGTATGAAGTGCAAAGCAGAACTTTAAATATGTTTATTCAGGCAGGTAAAGGATTATTTTTTCTTTAATTCCCACTGTAGTAGAAATTTCAAATTTCTTCTCTGTGTCAGCAAGTGGTTTTGATGTGGGGAGAACCTCAGCTCCCATTGCTCCATTAGGATTTATGATCACATTTAATTGCAAGACACATCCCTAAGGACAAATACAGTGGACAGAAGCTACAAAAATCAGTATACTGGTCTGAGTTCTTCTCTAGCTGTCTACAAATAAACACATATCACAACAAAACCCCATTTTATAAAATACATATTAAACTTCTTCAGGCATAAATCCAATCAGAGACACTGATATTCAGTTGCAGAACCAGTACTGTGGTCCATAAGGCTGAAAGGTCATATTAAGGATTTCTGCAAAATTATTTCTCCAGAGTTTTTAGGATTTGGATTTTGGTTGAACATGTGTGGATGTAAGATGTTTATATTCCTAATGTCCTTGTAATGGAAGCTCAGGTTTTGATTCAATTTCCACACATGACACTGGAACAAGCTGCCCAGGGGAGTGGTCACAGCACCAAGCCTACAAGAGTTCAAGTGTTTGGGCAACCCTTTCAGGCATGTGGTGGCATTCTTGTACCTGCTCTGTGCAGGGCCAGGAGTTGGACTTTGATAATCCTTGTGGGTCTCTTCCAGCTCAGGATATTCCATGCTCCATGGATATTCCAATTGCTCCAGAAGAAGGTTTTCACCCAAGCCCACCTCTAGAACACCCTACTTAAAACTAATGTATCTTCTTGCAACACATATCTGAAGACTTTTTGGGAGTTCTAGAAAACCCTTTTCAGCATTTTAACCATGTTCAGAAGTAACCATTATGTTCACTGTAACTGGTGCATGATGAGCATGACAGCATTCCTTTCTCCAATCTCTGTGTTTATTAAAACCAAAAAAACCCTCCAAATTGTCCTGAGGTACTGTAACATGCCATTTTTTTCCTGGAAAAAACCATAAGTCTGATCAAGGCAAATTAAATAGATTAGAGTTAAATGATTTACGTGCTGTAATAAAAAAGGTCTGCTACAGTCAGCGTTCAGATCTGTTTATCTGCAAGGCTTTCCCATAAATGTCTTTTGCCAAAAAGCACTGGAATGACCTCCAAGACAGGGTGCTTGACTTGACTGTACTCTTGCTTCTATTTTAATTAGGCTTTAAATGGTAAATATTTACTAATTGTCCTCTGGGTAAATAATTAAGAAGTCTTGATCTGTTTTGCTAGAGTTCATCTGGCAACACTTGCAGATCACAATCTAGACAGGTTTACCTTAATTAAATGTCCTCTTCCTGTATCATTTTTAGAAGCAGAAGTTTCTGAGATGTGCAGATTAGACATGTGTGGAAGAAATAGACCCAGCAGGGCCTCAGACATGCCTGTCTCTCCACATTACCAGCTCCAGTGGGTCTGATTTCAGCCATTCCTGTTTTATTGTACCCATAGACTCCCCATCACATCGCAGTGGCCACCACTGGGGTTTTCAAGTTAAGTGCCTCTGTGGCCTTAGTTAGGGATGTCAGGGAATCCTGCAGGATGATGGCCAGGGAGCTGGGCACCACATGGGACTCCTCACCTCAGTCAGGAGCAGGGGACACTGGGGACATCCCCAGCCCTGACCCTGGGGCCAGGCTGGGGTGGCTGAGGGACACCAGAGGGACTGACAGCCCGGGGGGACAGACACAGCTCCTGGGTCATGGCAGGCTGGGGCTGCTCCCAAGGACCTGGGCAGGGACAGGGGCTCCTGTGGTGCCTCAGCCCCAGCAATCAGCAGCAAAGCTGTGCTGTCACACATGACAGCTGCCTGTAACCTGCTGTTTTCAGTTTCTTTCAGCTTGTCCAGGTCTGGGCAGATTTTTTTCCTGTGATGGGCATGATCAGATTCCCACATGAAAATCTGTTCTCTCACTGAGTGCAGAGTCTCTCCAAGCTGTCAGGAGAAGCAGATCTCCTCAAAGAAAAGATCACAGTAAATTTTTGTCTCAGTGCCATAGATTACAGGAGCAGCAGTAACTGAAAAACAACAACAACAACAAAAAATTAAACCAAAGAGTATTTTAAAGGAGTCAATAAATGCTTAAAACAGCTAGTAGATGGTCACTGTGTTTGTTCAATTATTCAATAAAAAGGCATAGTTGGACTGTAGGGAGTTTAATGAAATTATTTGTCCAACAAGAAATTTGCTTTAAAAGGGAATTGTGAGGTTGATTAAAGTTCAAGATAGAAGTAAATTCTTTTAATGTCAGGTTAAATCAATAAGACTTTCACATCTGGAATATTACATTAATTTTGTTTGTAGTCTCCCTTAAAAGTTCAAATGCCAGTTTATTAGATTTACAAGGAAGAATGGAAAGAAGGATTGTTTAGTTTAAAGAAGAAATCAACATAAGTAATAGAAGATAGAGCTATGCAACAAATAATTGGAGAATGTTACCAAGGAAGCATTGTAACTCTTTTTCAGGTCTTCTTTTGTGGAATTTCTAAGCAACAAGTTATTAAGATATCATTATATGTTTTATGGAACAACCATAAAACATGAAAGATTGCATTAAAAACCCATCTACCCATATTTCATGGCATACCACAGATTGCAGTCCAGAATGTGCAGAAAATAAGCTCTCCTGGTGTTTAAACTATCTTTTAAATCTGTAGCATGGATCTGTTTACAGTCAGTTATGATTTTAATGGATGCATGGACGTGAGTAGAGAGTGATCCAAGCTAACAGAAGGTCGTATATCACTTTAGTGACTTAGGGCATTTCACAAAGGGTTTGAAGTTCTAAGAGTCTTTCCTCCCTGGATCATGCCTATTTTTCTTCGGTCAAGTATTAAATGAAAAAGAAGGGAAAAAGTAACAAAGAAAGCTATACCAGTTAGATAGATCTTTAATTTTACCCTACACTTATATATAATGTAAAATCATAGTAACTGTATACTTCAGGGACTTCTTTTTGTCTCAGAACAGAAGCACTAGACAACATCTGATGTATCCCGGTATGAAAGACATGCTATTAAATTATCAGTATCTGCAACAGAATCCAGTGACACTGAAAAGAAAGACAAGAAAAAGGATGACAAGCCTTGTCAGGGCTTCTCTAGTGACAAGGGCTTTCTTTCCCTGATGAGATGAAGACATAAAAAATATGCTAGTGAAGACATTTGCAGCATGATTTTATTAATACAGTGAAATGATTGATCAGAGAACAGAATAATGTGCTAAAGTGTATTAGAGTCAAGAAAAATTTTTATGATCATTTCCCATCCCATTATGTGCTAAATGCAGATACAAATAAAATCTCTATTAAAATATTTACAAAATTGTTCCAGTAGAACCTATCTTCTCTATTGCATCTTTTGGACATTTTGGTGACAGTGATGGGATTTTGGGGCCAAGGGTGTTAGAAGTTCCTTTCCTAGCAGCATAAAAGAACCAGCAACCAAAACCAATGTTTGATTGGCAAAAATGCATGGAAGGGGATAATTTCTCCCTTGACACATCCCCAATTTAAACAGACATCTGGGCAGGAGAAAAAGAAAGGAGGCACTAAAGAGGGTCACAAAACAGGTCAGTGGCAAATCTGTGAAGAGAAGCCAAGCATCATGTCATCAGCCCTAAGGCCTCTAGGCAAGAACAGCTTACTTGGGAAATTTCATTGATACCTACATGCTTTTTATCAAAATCCACTCAACTGAAATAATATTTTGCTCTAATTCTCTTAGGCCAATCAGGCATGCCAAGATAGTTCATGGCTTGAAACTGTAATACAGTGCTGCAGCTGCCTCCAAGAAACACCAGAGAAAATGTGTGTGTGCTGGGAAGAGTGGGGGCTCTTTGAGTTCTCCTGTGGGAGTATGAAAGATGTTGCATGACTGCAACTTCTCCCTTGACTGCTGATCCAGTAATCTGATCTTGAGTAACCCTGCTTCCAGCCACCCTGTCTCTAATTATTCATCCCCTCCCTGGGATTTTGAAGTCTTGATTTAGACAGGTGATCATGTAATCAACAGCCAAAGAAACACAACTGTGGCAACCCGGGCAGAGTTTGGGTTAGTTTTCATTAAACAAACCCTTGCATGCCTTGTGGCAGGGAAATGGGGCTTTCTTCTTTATTGGACTTCCTCCAATACTTCTAAAGGGCTCAAGACAAAAACTTGCAGCATGGAGTGCGTGGGAAATTCGTGTTGAAGTCAGAGTGTGATTTGCATAAGATTGTTATATGCCCCAATCCGTGCGCAATCTACTTGTGTTCTGGCTTTAATTAGGTACAGACAGCCTGTTTCCAAAATAAATAGCAGTTCCAGTGACAGAGGTCTTTATCCATCCAGAGCAAAACTCAAGCCAACTTTTCAAATATGTTTTATGTCTTTGCTTTTACCTTTTGGATTTCTTGCTAGTCAAAAATAGTAGTGCTATATTTTATGTGTTGTGTATTTCTAGCTGTGTCCCAAAGGGTGAACATGAAATCAGGAGGAAGTCTGTTCCTAAATGTTTTTGTTCTGTTTGATTTTTTGATTCAATAAATGGGTTATCTGGGCACTTGACATACATTCTTTAAACCTTCATCTAGTAATCTGCTTTACTTGTTCCTACAAAATGAATAGAAATTTATAGGAAAAGTGTGTGTGTATTCTCAAGTTATTGTAATAGAAGATCTCATTCAGAGTCTTAAACTCAAGATGTACTGATACTGTTGCTATAGCACACAAATCAATACATATTTTCAGTTATTATTCATCAGTTGTTTCTTATGCAACAATTTTATACAGCATGTGATTTACAGACCAATCTTATTGGTCTGTAAAGTTCTAAATGTATTGTAATTCATATGTGATTTGTTCCTCTTGTTAAAAAACAGTTTCAACGACCAAAAGTTTCAATAAAATTGGTATCTTTTTATCTTCATGGATACTTTGCAAAGGTTTTTTTTTTTCTCTTGCCTTGCTTGTTTTGAAGTTGGCATAGTTAAAAGTATTGGAAAAGGAATTATAGATTGAGCAGTAATGTCCGTAAGGGTCTATATTATTTTAATTAAAATAAGGCAGGTTCTTTCATTTTCAAGAATCTCAGAGTAATACATGCTCTTTATTATTTATATTCTGACAGTACTCTTTCATCAAAGCCTGTGTTGATATTTTCCTTGATGTCAAAAAGTGTAGTGTTTGTTTTCAAGACTCCCAAAACATTAAGCATGTGGGAAAGAGAAAGATGAACAAGGAAGAGCAGGCTTAAGTAGATAGATTTACAATCTGAGGATTGGAAGTGCATCATGAGAAATTTTTCCTGTACTAAATGGCCTATTGCAGAGGCTTAAAAATGAATGCAAGAATAAGGTGAGCGCTGGGTAATCCTCTTTCCCTGCATTCTTGCAGTTCCTGGGAATCAGCAGCTAAATGCCTTCCTGACCCAAAGACTTTATCTACAGTCTTATTTTAATATCCACTAATGGATGTGTTCAGCACTAAATTGTGCAGTTCATTCTTGAGCACATTTCACTGCTCTCCATGATAACAATCTGTGGCAACACACTCCTGTGCAGTAATGCAGCAGGTAGTGCTCTTTTTCTGGGGGAAGGGGGAAGGTATTTTGAAGAGTCAAATCTTGGAAAAAAACCAATATGTACTCCCTTGCAATGGTACTATAATTTTTACCTCCGGAACTTACCGTTATATTGTAATTTTTTCTGTGTTTATAAGGTTTGAAGCAAGGAGTGGAAAACACTATGAAAATGGTGTACATTGGATCTGGCTGAGACAGAGTGCATTTCCTCACAGCAGCCCGCACAGTGCTTGGTGTTGGCAGCCAGAGGGGTGTTGGTGAGAGCCCAGTGAGCTGAGCAGAGCTCCCACAGCATCCCACAGCTGCCTCTCCAG
This sequence comes from Agelaius tricolor, assembly GCF_023055355.1. Classification (NCBI taxonomy): domain Eukaryota; kingdom Metazoa; phylum Chordata; class Aves; order Passeriformes; family Icteridae; genus Agelaius; species Agelaius tricolor. The sequence continues at coordinate 9,698,542 of NW_027269266.1, read as the reverse complement.
CAGCCCTGCTCACCACCAGCCTGGGGGTGGCCTAGGAGGGGACACAGCCAGGACAGCTGAGCCAAGTGACCACAGGGATATTCCAACCCATGGGGCACCTGCCCAGCAATAATGCTATGGGAAAGGGAGAGGCCCAGGGAGTACTTGTTATTATATTTGTGTTCTGGTGGAACTGCTGCCTGTACTGAAGCCCTGCTTGCTGAAAGTGGTTGAACATTGCCTACTGATGGGAAGTAAAGAATAAACCTTTAGTTTTCTATGCTTCCACTCACAGCCTTTAATTTCGCTTATTTAAACTGCATTTATCTAGACCCATAATTTTCTCTGTCTTTTCTACCCATACCTCTTTCCTGCTGAGAAGGGGAGTGATAGATTGGCATGGTGGGCACCTGGTATCCAGGCATAGTAAACCCATCACATGGTGACATAACCTTACTGTAGCTTCTGTCATGAATAATAAAAATAGGAAAAGCTGGCTCAGAGTTCAAAACTGCCAAGTAAAACCAGAAAAAGATAAACCATATCAGCAGCACATGTGCTCAAACATGATCCATGTAAGTTTTAAGTGAGTTCTATTCAGTAAATCAGCTAATAGGAGATAATATGGCAGTACATTGCCTTTGACAGCATAATTTAACCTCTCAGTTTACTGATGAGAAAGAACTTAAGATACATTCCTGCTATAATAGCATACAATTAGAATAATTTTTAAGTTAATGGCCATGCTCAGAGACACCTCAAAAAGACCATCTATTTTTTTTTAATTTTTTTTTCACAGTGATCCAATCCATATTCCTGTTTTGCAGAGGTGGAAGAAAATTAAGAGATAGATTGAAATCCTTGTTTCCCATCTGATTAAGGCTTTCTTCTGTTTAGGCAATTAAATGCTCTCTTAGTGGGTGAAGGTGTCAGAAAAGATTGACCATCTGTCTTTCCTTTTAATTCTTTGAATGTCCCCTTCTGGTATAAATACAAAGCAACTTCACTAAAGTATCTTGAAAATATAATCCCATCCTTTGTGTATATATACCTGTTTCAAATGCTGAAGTCCTGATTTCTTTTACATACTTTTTTTGAGCAAAATCCTCTTTTCCATATTATTCATTGAGTTGCTCAGTTGCTTTTCATCTGTTTGCACTCCTATGGTGTTCTCTATTTGTAGAAGGTAGAGCTGATTGAGCTGATAGAATTTAGCAACTTAAATATATACTATGATAAGTAGCATAGACATATCTCTCATTTCTAACAAAAGAGTAGTAGAGAAAAAAAAATTAATTAGTTACAGATAAAATTTTCAGTAAGTTGTTCTTTATTTCTTCTAATGATACCAAATGTGCTAATTAGTTATAAATTTACCTCTCAGAGAACATATCAAAAACTAAAACGCTGCTAGCGTGAACAAATTTAGCCTATACTTTTATCCTAATAGCCCTGTTTAATACAAATTTGAGGTTAGAACAAATGGCACCATCCTACAGATGTAGCTGTAGCACAGTATGTGGTTTATGCTGAGCCATTAGAGCTATTAAAGCACATTAACATTAAGTAGTGTAATAACATGAACTGTGCCTCCTGCATTACTGAAATGCTTCTCTCCTTAGTACTTTTATTGTGGAATTCTGTATGATTTATTACTGTGCACCTGAGATAATTTCAGTATTGCAAATTTGATCACTTTGGTCTTGATTGGGTTAGTCATAAGTCTCTGAAGGAAATTTGGGTTGATTTAATAGCTATCTCAGACTGAACAGGTAAGTTCATCTGAATTTTGGAAGCACTGATTACCATTTTACCAGATTGCAATCCAAATAGATATTCTATTATTGCTGTACTATGTGCTTTTAGGTGAATAATTTGGAAAAAAAAAAGAAGACTTGTAAGTGATTAGCTTCTTAGCTTCACATGTTTTTTTTGTGATTTGTTTTTCAGTTGCTTTTTTTAAGAGATGTCATGACTTATGCCAATATAATTGAGTGACAGAATGAACTTAATGAAAAACAAGTGAGTTGATATAATTTCCCTGAAGGAGCTTAGCAGAGAAGTGACAGCATTAAAATGAGATTTTCCTGTTTCAATCCAATCCCTCTTCAGTGCAGTATCTGTTGTTTCTAGTGTTGTATCTCACCCTTTTATAGTTGAGATTTATGCTAAAGTTGAAGAGTTGAAGTTTGGTCTTTTATTTGGAACTTTAATATTGGTATTTTTTTCCTGAACTATTGCTGAATGTCTCATATAAAATACTGAAAAATAACAGTATATTACACCTGACCAATGGAAAATCTTTTCACCTGTAAAAGTATTGGTGTTTTCTTTTTCCTTAAATCATGAAATATGTCTAACTCTGGCAACAATGTAGAGTGTAAGTTCTTATTTTATCATAGAATGATTAAATTTAAAAATTAGACAAGACTCAGTTCCTTTCCCTTTCAGCACTGGGCTGCAGTTAAAACCAGAGAGCAAAATGATTCTTAGCCATCTGACATTCAGCACTGAGGATAAAACTACCTATGAAAGGTTTAATTTTAAAAGCCTAGAAATAATGTTCCTTCTAATATAGCTTAGGCTACTTTTCCAGCCTTTTGGTGTATACTGTACACTATTGATTTAATTGAGACCATGAACGAAAATAGACTTCCCTATGTCCAGACTTTGGTCACTTAGAGACAGCAAAAGAAGAATTTTTGTGTTTTAAATAATGATGCAACACATTGCAAGAAGGAGCTGTACTTTATCTACCTCTTCTCTTTGTCAAGAGGAAATTTCTTCTCTGTAATTCACAGGGTAAGAAAGTTCCTTGCAATGCTGTTGTTTAGATTGAATTCATTAATTCATTCATGAAGACTTGTATTAAAACTCTGATGCTCTAAATATATTAGATTTGTATAATACCTTAAAGATATGAATAGTTAATTATAATATTAAAGAGAAAAGAAAATTTAATTCAAAAAGAGCTTACCAATAGTAGATCATGACAGGCTTTTTCTGGTTTAAATAAAAAGAAGAAAAACCTCCAAACCGAACAAACTGAAAAAGAAATCAAACCCCAACCAAACAAAAAAAAAACCAATTTCTTCTTTACCCAATGAATGAAGTGGTTCTCTTCTACCAAAACTTTTGTCAATGGTTGAAATGTGTCACATAAAAAATTGTTAACTGATCTGAAGGATACCCAATTTAAGGAATTGTAAGATAGGTGGGGAAATAAGGAAAAAGGAAATGGCACTGGGTACTGTTGGAAAGGGAAGCATAAAGTTGAAGAGTAGAGGCTGAGATCCTCAAGGATCGAATTTTGGTTTCATTAATTATTTCACATAGATATTAAAAGCTTCCTGAGGAAAGTCAATAATGTCATAAAGCTAAGAGCAGTTTCAGCACCAGGGAGGACTGAGACTATATATGCAGAACAGGCCAGGCAGCCCTGAAAACACATGCAAAATCCTAGGTCATGCACCTGGCTGGATTTTATGGTACTTCCCATATGCTGAATACAAATGAGAAGGAGGAGGACATGATGTGACTATGAAATATGACATAGCTATGAGAGAGGCAAATGCAGAATTGTCTCTAGGGTGACACTAGGAAGGTTTTAAGGCATCTCTAGGATGGGTGAACTGTTCTCTTTTATTATTACAGAAAGAAAGATACTAATGCTAATTTTAAAGGATTTTAGGAGACCTCACCTGAACTACTGTTTTTCTGTTCTGTTTATGCATAGACTATATGTGCAAGAATGAAGAACTCCATCTGAATCTTGTACTTATGGTCCTCTTGTGCTGTTTGATCAGAGGTGAAAATGTCTACAATGTAACTAATATAGCCTAACCTACCTGATAATGTACAGAAAAAAAAGCAATTTTTATCTTGTTTTTTAGAGGTGATATGCAAATAAGGAATAATAAAATTCACTGGTGCAACAGAAAGTGGAAATCACATATGGATTTGTTATTAGTGGAAAAGCACATGGATATGTTTTGTGGCAGAAACCAGAATGAGATCCACATCCACCACAGCAACTGACTAACCAATGTCTCCTTGGCTGCATGCAAGTCATAAGTGATTCAAGTACAGCTTTCTTCTGGAGCTATAAAATATGACCTGCAACAAAGCTATTCTGCTTAATGGCTGCTTAATACTCCAATTTCCTGATTGCCCATTCCTGGAAGAGAGCAGGCACCAATGGGTCCACCACTGCAGTGATCTCACAGTGCTCCCAGCCAAGCTCAGCTCACTGACCAGAGCTGCTTTTCTCTGTGAACAGGCTTGGAACATCTTCTCTCCAAAGGTTTCTGAGGAATGTGTGTGGCAGGAGAGCTGTGATAAAAGCACACAGTCTTAAAGCCAGGAAGTCTTATGTACTTAGGGATATGGTGTGGTGAACAGAAATGCATGAGTCACCTGGTGCACAGCTAAGCTGCCCTTGTGTTTGCTGTCCCTGAGCAGAGGTGTTACTGAGTGCAAATGTGACTGAAACTGGATAATCATTAAAGCAAAAAAACAGCTTTGTGGGTTCTGACTTGTTTCAGTGAAAGGAAGGATATCATGTGACGAGGATGCACGTGCAGAAAGGGCACTTCCAACCTGCTGTATGAAGCTAAGTGGAGTAATGCCTAAAACAAACTATAATAAAGTGCATAAGAGCTGGAGTGTTAAACCAGGCTTTAGAATTTTAATAATGTAATAAACCAATTCATAAGGGATTGATAACAGCACGTGAAGAGGACTTTGCATCTTCCTTGTTTGAACTAGTGAATTACCTGACCTTTCTACATGTCACCTGCTGTCTATATATTCCTTATCTATGTTTGCTTCCACTTCCTTATTCTATTAATAACCAAGCTAAATGACAGCTCTGGTGTACAATCAAATCTGTTGTTAAAAGAATCTTATTGAAAACCCTTGTTGATTCAAGGTACCTTCTGTAGAAGGCTGGACACCTAACTCTTAAATGACTAAACATAACTCCTAACCTTAATGCCTGTCAGGGATGTTTGTATCCTGGAAATAGCAAAGAAAATAATGAAAGGAAAGAGAAGATGAAGAGAAATACCATTTAAGTCACTGTGATACTGTTTTAGAATGGTGTATCCATATATAAATATATTTTTATTTCTCATTTTTGCAATATAGTCTAACTTTTAAGCAGTTTTTTCTTTTTCTTCCATGCAGTGGAGCACTGCATTATATTGTTATCCTCTAAATGTTTGAAGAAGGAAAAGAACAACAAAAAGTAATGAATATCTGCCAACAGGTACCCTTACTTTTAATGAGCGACCCAAAACCTATAAAATAGTAAAAAGCTTTGTAAAACAAACAAACAGACAGAAATCCATAATTTCAAAGCATTTTGGTTTGAGCTGTTCTACATGTTAAAAAGTTTCCTCTACTGTCCTGACCTCACTAGCCTGCAAATCACTGAATGCAGTCCATGATAACTTTTTGTGCATTTTGAAGAATGATGATTCTCAGTCCATGGATTTCAATTTTATCATCTCTTATAAGTTTTGTTCACTTTCCACTTTCATTTTAACCACTTTTTAGAGTAATCTGGCCCACTAACCTCACACACAGCCAACCCAAAGTTCATCAAACCCCATTATTTTTTGCAGCAATAATTTGGGGGGTGGGCAGCAGACAGAATTAGCAATATAACAAGATCTTGTGTCCTTTCTATTTTCTATTGTTACACCTAGGGCAGGGGATGAAAGCAAGGAACACAGGACATGATCTGAGCTGTCTCACAGCAAATTGGACTCAGTAATGGGGCAGGGGTAATCTTTAACTATGTAGCCCAACAAAATATTGACAAGGCTGAATACTACTAATTGTTGAAATGTTTGTTGTCTTGTAACTGCAGTGTAAGACACAGCCTAGGCAAAGTTTCAATGCCTAAAAAACAGTAATGAAGAAAAAAGAGGAGGAAAATTAGGTTTTTTTGAAGTTGTAAAAGCTGCCCTTCATATTTTGCAGACTGTCGAATCTGGCATATCTACCTTAAAGTTAATGTCTTTAATATCTGCACAAACTGCAATAAATACGAGTGAGATGTCGTTGGAGAAGGAGGAAAAGCACATTTGCCAACTATTTCATTTTCTCCCCATCCACTCTTCATAAGTGAAAAAAGCTAATATCTTGAAAGCTTATGAGCTGAATGTCTGTATCCCATCATGAATACTGTTATTGATTCTGCTCAGTAGCAAAAGCGAGTGAGGCAAAGCAAGGATTGGAATGTAAAACAGGTGAAATAGCTTTTGACATCTACTTCACAGTTTATTTTACACTGCTTCAAAAGTAGCTGGCTTTCCAGTGCCATTAGTGCTGTTTAGATGAACGGGCATTGCAGCAGCAGATGGAATTCTCTGATGACAAATACAAGGTAATGAACACGGGAAGGAATAATTCGAACTGCTTACACACATTACTAGGTTTTAAATTAACTGTAAGCAATTACTCAGGAAAAAAATAGGGATCATGGTTGAAATTTCTGGCCAATGAACTGCAGGTGATAAAAAAAGGAAGTAAAATATTGATACACATCATAAATTAAATAGAAAATTATTTATGTACTTTGCGTATGTGTTTTTATTGTTCCTAGTTACCATGGTATTTGTGAATCTTTTATGAAGTGTCATTAATATTGAGAAATATCTGCGAAATAAAATGAAGTTTCTGATGTTTATCATGTGCCTGGGCTTCAGGTGTTTATGTGTGTTTGTGTTAGTGCTCATTCACATGCACATTATCCTTCTCTCACAGTGATTTTACAACGAAATAAGGGATAAAAATATCAGTCCTTGGTTAATATGCCATATGGTGTGATGATACCATATAACATGGGCTTATGTCTGAGTTTTATTTGACTGGTATATGTTTACACAAAAAAAAGAAATCGTTTTCCTAGGCAGCAAACCTGTTGCAGGAGATAACCTGGTTACCTACATTTTACTTGAAGTTATTAAATAATAGAATGCTGATAGATTTAGGGCAGCATACACTATCAAGGTACCTTTGTTGCATTTTTAAATACACCAGTTCTCTTTTATTTAGAACTCACATCACTTTCTTGTTCTTGGTATTCCTTCACATATAAGAATTACTAATTTTGCACTTTGGCTGTGCTTGTGTTTCTGAAAGTTTCCTGCCATTTGAATCCCATTAACTTTCATAACAGTGCTTCCAGTGTATGACAGTGTAATTTGCATCAACATTAGTTCTAAAATTCAATTGACACCATTACTCTGAATTAAAGAGAATTAGGGAAACTCCAGTAGTACTGTTTTTCTAGCAGAAATTATTCTGAAGTAGATGAAGATGAATGTTCATAGTAATTGTCCTTTTGAATGATACAAATGGATAAATTCTGACAATAGTGAGAGATCTACACTGCCAAAAGTTAAAACTGATTTGATTTTCACTTTTATTCAGGATATTTCTTTAACCCCTTTGACTAATTCTCTATAATATTTTACTACTTTACATTATTTACAAGTGAAATATAGTTATAAGCATTATAGCATATTTAAATATTGTTTGAAATAAGTATCTATTTGAACCCAAAACAGAGTTTCAAGAAAAGTACTTCTCGGGCAATTTTGTCCAGGGGATGAGGAAAAAGGACACTCTGAGCTGGAGCAGCTCTGAAATCCACCATGGAAATCACTCTTTATTCTCCCTCTAAGCTTAGTGTACAAAATGCAGGGACATTTAAATTACATGTTGGTTGTTTGTTTTGACTATAAGGGCAAAAAGCAACTAAATGTCTGTAATTTTTCAAAAGAGGGAGCCAAAAGAAGACTTAGACAAGAAGTCATGCTGCAGATATATTGTGGATTACTGAGTACAGTATTTTCACATTTGGGAAACATGAAGGGACACATTTGTTGCAACTCAAGAAGTTTCCTTTTTAAGCAAGTCTTGAATTTTCTTGAGCTGCCTTAAAATATCAGTCTAGTAAACCAGTCTCTATGGAGATATTCATGTTACAGCATTCTCTGCCTTTGTGTTTCCCCATACTTTAAATAGCATGATTTAGGGAATTATGTGTTTAATAAAAAGAATAAAGCGAACATTTATTTAAAGAAGATAACCCAATATGGATGTAGGACTGAAAAGGACATTCTGTGTCATCAAGTCCAGTTCCTAGTTACACAATTATATTCATAATGGTAAATAAAGTATGACCAGAACAGTTCTTTGTTGCTGACACCACACAACAATGAATCATTTGTGTTTATTTAATCCTTTTTCTTACTCTCCAAAATAGAGTGTGCACAAGGATAAGAGTGTCCCCAATTGATGCAAACTCACTGACCATCCTAAGAAAAATTCAGGAATTGCTAGAAGGTCCCTGCCAAAGAATCACTTTGGGATCACTTTTAGAGTGTAGACAACTGAGTTCCCATGCTCAAGAGTGTTTCTTAACTAGTGTAGTTGTAATTAATACCTTTATAAGTTGATTGAACTGTATTAGAACTGCTAATTATTTGCCCTTCTTAGGTCTGTTGTGAGGCAGCTCTAAAATTAGCTTCTCCAGTAAATAAATAACCTATGTCTAATCTCCATTATAAATTTATTCACATCTAGATTATATACCTTAGTTCTTTTTAAGAATGCTATAAAATAGTATATTAGACTTTAATCTGCTTTATCAAACTCCTGATTTATGTAAAGTAAAAGAAAAAAACACCAAGATAACAAATTCAGAGTCTAGATGTTCTGAATTAAATATTTGACCGAGGTTTCTGCCAACTTTTCCTGTAATTCCTACTTAATAATGGCAAAAAGTTTGTTTTGTATCATAATGATCAAGCAGAGTACATTATTGAACCTGTGGGCTTTGTTTGGACATGTGGACCCTAAGGACATAATGAAGAATGATGAAGTTAACAGTTTAATAAGGAAATCTATTTAGCAAATCTTCTCATGCAATAGTTTCACAATAAATTATCATCTTCTTTTATTTTGAATGGCTTTGGACTCAAAATTATTGATCAGGAGTGTATAGAGGATTTATAGGGATTTCAAAGTCATAGCACTGAGTGACTGATTCTTAGCCTGAGTGTTCATTGCTCATTAGAATATCCCAATTAACATCCATGGAAAGTTGATGTGATTAAATGCCCTTTGGTATGTAGAATCTCGTCTGGTACAACTTTGCCAGCAATTCATTACAGTCAATTTAAAATTGTATGAAAAATGCACAAACACTCAACCCAAAAATAAATGGTTTATTAGTAAAAATTTACAATGTTAATGTAAATTTAATACAAACTGATTGTATCTTGGTTATACAGCTTACCCTCCTCTGGTTTATTGTATTCATCTATCACCCTCTACCAAAAAACTTTTTTGATATATGTTCTGGCTCTTTCATCTTCTGTAATATGACAAAAACCTGAATAGTGTATATGTGCATATTCATGCACATCTATTGCCCTGTAGTGGTTTCTGGGTTAAGAAATTAAGTGCACAAAACTGAAAATAGTCATTTTGTTCTGCTGTGTGTAGGAATCATGGCTCAAATGTATAACTATAACCCCCATAACTACAGCAGACAAATCTTCACACCCAAAGGCAATTCTAATTTACATTGCATCATTCAACACAAACTCTATGCACCAATAACAGTGATTTTTTTGATATAAGAAAAAAAAAAAACAACAAACAACCATATCTTCAATCTGTTTTTCTTGTCCAAAGGAAAATCTTTCAGTTCTACTCCAATATTATGTTTTTACTTCATTACACAGATGTAAAAAAAGCACAGATAATGAAAGACTAAATTGTCCAGAGAGCTGAAAATTACACTAACTACTGAGACCCTCATCCAACACCACTGGAACTCCAAAAGTCCTTACCAGCTTCAGGAAAAGGGTGACAGCAAAACTGACTGGGTGCCTTACAGTGCAATATAAGGTCAAGAGAGTGGATACTCAGATTCTTTTTTCCCTACACGCCAATGGTTCGTGTTCCCATTATTCTTATGGCTTCTGGTTATTATTTCTGCTTGCTTTCCTTCTGTATCTCTCTCCTGCTGTGCTATATTAGAAAACTGAAGCTCCTGCTGAGCTCTCACAAGGCTGTCATTCTCTGGGTTTCACCTCAAATAAACAAACAAACAAACAAAAGTATAAAAGCTCTTTTCATAGGGATGTGGGGATCATAATATCTATAACTGTTTAACTTTTCTTTTTTTTTCCTAGGGCCTGCTAAAGAACTGTGCATTTTAGTTTCTGGAAAAGGAGAAAATCATGCTATTTCCACTTTTAAAGAGTTCTAGTGATTTTGTTCTGAAGAATTTTCATTTTTATCACAATGTATCTTTTATGATTAAAAAGTATTATTTGACTGAGTGCAGTCATTAGTGAAGTTTAGAACAGTTTCTACAACTAATGCATGATATTTCACAGACAGACAAGTAGAAGTTTCCTGAAATTTCCTGGAGATGTTAGAAAAGCTATTGTAGCAACTGAAAGCTGCTTAATTTTACTGTATAAAAATTACCTTTCTTATTTACCATACTTTAAAACTACAAACACAGCTGTGTCAAGCATTTTAAAACACTGACCTTTTTGAGACCTTTTCCTTCTCAGTGGTTGGGGAATGGCAGGTATTTCAGGGGCTCAGTTTGGTTTAGTGAGAAATGTGCCTATAAAGAACTTGTCATTCTGGTGGAAAGAATCCAAACTGTGCCCATGGAACTGGGACTGCTGACCCTGTACCAGCCTTTAGCATTTTGCCACTAAATGGGATTCATTTGATGAAATGTACTGTTCTGAGCTGACCAGCCCATGATCTTCACAGTCTGCAAAGATCCAGTCAATACACTCAGTGCAGTCTTGGGTGCAATTCATCTCCTAGGTAAATATCTGTGTGAAATAGCTCAGGTGAATCACATCCCTGAGACATCTGTTTCTCTCCTTTGACTCTTAAGAGAGATTTAGGTCACTGGCTGTGATGGTAACATCTGCATCATGGTTGTTGAAGGGCTGGGGAGCCAAAATCCAGCCAATGTTCTCTGGATAAATGGACTCTTACTCTCTGTTCCTCTCTCGTGGTTAAAAAAAGTAGCTGGGATAAATGCTCACACACCCCACAGAGAACTGTTACTTTTTGATTGCTGCAAAACTGCTGTTTGTCTGGCTTTCAGAGGATAAAGACAATTCTTTTAACAGTGGGCATCACACAGCCACCCTGGGTAGCAATTCATGCTTGGCCTGACTTTGGATCTGTTCTGATTATTGGTGCATTTTATGGGCATGATGAACTGGGTGTTCATGATCCTAGATTTAATGAACTCAAGCAATTGAGTGATATGATAAAACCCATCAAGATACAAGTCCAGTGAGGAGCTTGCTTCCCACATTCACTTGACCTTCAGGAGAAAGTATGTTCTGTACAAGAACCAAAAGTTAGAAATAATCTGAGGCATCAGTGAATAACCTGATTTTCAAGGCTCTGAAGCACAAAATTCTTTGGTTCTATAAGGGAAAAATGCAGAAAACCAAATTAAGATATTTTTTAAATCTGTAAAATGTGTTTCCACAGTCACTGAAATGCCATAATAGTATAGCTTGTTCACTGACATGATTACAGAACATAGTCAGGATTGTTTGCCTAGTTTAATGATATAGTTCCCACATGAGTTCTTTTACATAAAAACTTAATTCTTCACTTCATCTACTCCAACACTCCTCTCTAGATATCTCTTTTGAGAGATCTTTATCTTAACATTTTTCAGAGACAAACTGTTTCACATTCTATACTGAATAGTGTTTAATGCCTTTGAAGCATTTCCCATTCTGGAAAAATGGAAAGAACAGAGAATAATGTCTCTCCTGACTAGAATGAGAACCATGACCATATAGAGGACCAGAAAAGGGGGGAAAAAAGAAACCTTGGAAGAAATGGATGAAGCAAGTGTTGCCACCAATGTTGAAAATCACTGCATCAAGCAGGATCGTTTTTCACTGTTTTTTCTTGCAGTGACTTAATCTTACTGCTAAGATTTCTGTATTTCTTTATGGAAATGCTCAAGTCCAGGCTGGATGAGGCTCTGAGCAACCTTGTCTAGTCACAGCTGTCCCTGCCTGTGGCAGGGGTTTGAAATTAGATGATCTTTAAGGTCTCTTCCAAACCAAACCATTCTGTGATTCTATGATCAATCTCATTGCAGCACATTGGATTATTCACCTGAGATTACCTGTTGGATAGTGTGGCTTGTCACTTGTGATTCTAATTTCCCTTATTAACTCTACTGATTTAATGTAGATGCAAAAAATGGCACAAATCTACTTAAGAATAAATCAAAAATATCCTATTATAGCCCTAGGTCCTTCATGAGTTTACTATGCCCCTCCTGCAAACTCTCCTATCCTTAATTACATTTAGAAGTTATTTCTGATATGCAATCTTCCAACAGTAAATATGTACAGAAATATGATTATGATTTATACATATAAAAATATATTGGGTTTGGGTAACAAAAAAAGCTTGTGAAATATTCTTCAAGTAATTTGTGGTTTTCTGATTTCATCTTTCTCACCCCTGCTCCATTTTGATTCACTCGTATCCTCCTGCTACTCTTTGCCCATATCTTTGGGAGATAAATAATAAAGTCCCTGACTCCTTTATTCTCTACCACTCTCTCACTGAGCTCTTACTCTTTGAATTTCTACTCAGAGTGAACTTCAGAGCATCTTACAAATCTCTCAAGGTTTTTTTTTTAAATCAGTGACCATCTGATAGATCATTGATAACAGCACCACAGCAGGCACCATCAGAATTAAGGAAACATTTCAAAAAATAAATTCCAAGTGATGATATTTGACGATTCTAAAATGAAAGTTAATTAGACACAACAGAGTCAGAGCTGTGTCTTGTAAGGGGAAGATGTTTATTTTCCTTAAAGCCATTTTGGGGGTTTTGGAATTCAAACCAGAGGCTGGTTTCTGGCCCCTACCTCCTCACTTTATGTGCTGGAGCCAGTAGATGGTGATTTACAATGTGCCCTCAGGGGCAGAAACAGTCACTATGGTAGGGTGGTCTGATCCAGATAATTTGGTTTAGTTTTAACATGATCAAATGCAATTCTTACCTTGCTTCAACTGAATCTCCCTCAGATTTCTTTGCCATATGCACTTGACTGTCTTTTGTACTTAAATTAAGGCTCAACTATCTGTTTTATATGAAAAAAAGTCATAAAACACATAATTGCTATAATGAAGTTGCACTGCTGCTCTTTGGGATTTACATCAACAATTTTGTCTAATTTGTTTAGGCATATAGTGCTGAAATGACAGTGTATACCTCAAGAGAAATAACTTGAGATAAAATGATCCCAATGTGTAAGAGATGAAAAGAAATAGAAGGACAGTTAATTATCTATACACACACAATCTGGAGCTTTGCACTCTTTAAAGGGAGAACTCAGTTTCACCTGACAGCACCATGCCTCTACAGTATATACTGATTTTTTTTTTCAACACCTTTTATTCACTAATCTCAAAAAATATTGTTAGTATTAAAAAGTAATCTTAAAGCACCCTCAGTGTGATGGAGATTAGAGATAAACAGACATTATAATTGATATTAGAGACAGTCATTCAGAAATTTACAGTGGACAGGCCCTGCACTGGCCCTCTGTTAGGGTGCCATATTTTTAGTTCAAAGAACAAACTAAACAGGAAGAATTGGTTGGGTTTATCAAAAATTAAAAGTGGGTCTTTGAGGCTCCTGCTATTGCTGAAATTGTAATAGAGTACCATTTCTAGGAGGAAAAAAATATAGTTTTTGAGAATTTATTGTGTTTCAAGATTTATCTTTATTCAGCTTAAACATGTTTTCTTCTGTCTCTCTTCTCCTTCCTAATTCCCATGGCCAAAAATCCAGAGACTGAGGAGAGGGAGGTGAGACTGTGAAATAAATGAAAGAAAAAGAGAAATGCTAACAGTAGAGAATAAAAGAATAAGATGCCATTTCCTTCCTTAGTAACAGTACCTTGGCTACTCCTAGGACATTTCAATGACCCAAATGCAAAATTCTTGTTGCTTTTTCCATACTTGCAAAACAAAAAACTGAACATGGTGAAAGAGATTTTCTCTCTTAAAATTCACCTAATTTATTCACTGAAAATGCTTGCATTGTTCTACACATCACTTTGTTTTTCCAATTGTTGCTGAAGCTGGCCATTCCTTTTCTTCCTCCAAACATCCAACAAGCAAGATATCTTGCATTTGATGGATTACTTGCTCACAGCATGAAAGGAATAATTGGAGTGTTATTTTGAGATTAAAATAAAGATATTGACTGAAACCTTCTACAGATTCACTGGTACTCCTGATTGATCTCTGAGACTACAGGATATAGTTGTTCCTAACATTTCTCCAGCAAGACTTTGGATGTCACCCTTCTGGTACAAAGTCCTGGTAAAAGTAGGAGAGGTAGTTAAGCAGAGGAAGGTTGCCCAGAGATGCAGCTCAGTCTTCATCCCTGAGTGTTTTCAAGGTCCTGAACAAGCAGTTCTGATCTGCTGCCAGACCCTGCCTTGAGCAGGGGATTATCCTGGAGACCACCTGAGCTCCCTGCACACCTGGGCTATCCACTCATCCAAGGAGCACTTCCAGAGGTGCTGGGCTTGGAGCTGCTCCAATCTTATCCAGCAAATCCCAGCACAGCACAGGGCATTGCAGAGGCATGAGGGACACAGGCTGGGGCAGTGCCAAAGGAGGATGGCCGAAAACAAGCACACATATTCCACAAAGTGAATATGGAAAATAAAGGAGAGGAGCTAATGGAGTAGAGAAGCACATTAGTAATCCCCTTGCCAACACAGCCCTCCAACATTTCCTCTGAAGGACAAGGACTTTGGATACAAAACTGCATTTTGACAAAAACTGGAAGTCAAAGTTGGGCACTTTTCAGACACGAGCAATAAAATTGATTCTTCCTCTTTTGTAAGCATATATAAAAAATATCCAGCTTCCAAAAACACTTGGTCATACAAGAACAAGCTGAGAGTGAACGAAGACAGATTTTTACTCATTTTGTGAGTGAGAAAGAATTGCAGACATGGTGCTGCAGCAAGAATACTACTATCCCTTCTCAAAGATAAACCCAGATTCCTCACATATTTTCCACATTTGCATGGATAAAAGTAAGTTGATTTTTTGGTGCATAGAATGTTTTTCTTTTCACCTTTAGTTGGAACTATGGGCTGTGCTGGGGGAGTCCCAGAACAGCAGGAATCCCCAGGTCTCTGTGGTTGGTGGGCAAACCACAGGGAAGCCTCCTCGCAGCAGCTGTCCAGGTGTTACCCTGCCATGCTTTGGAACTCCAGCAGTCACCTTCAGGCAGCACAGTGTGGGCTGGAGCCCACTTTTGCATCACCAGAGTAAATCCAACACAGCTACTCAGAACCAAGACTGGAAATAAAACATGAGCCATAAAAACAGTAAGAGTAGAATTTCCTTTCCTGATATTAAAATCTTTATGTAGCTCATTTTATGTGTACATCTCAAAAGGGGTTTAGTGGGATGGGAGCTGTGCAGTGAGCTGTCTCTTTTGGCTTTATCAGATGAGTCATTAGGTCATTTTTATAAGAAAGGGGAGAACTGAGGCAGACAGCAGTAAACACAGCATGTTAATGGCTTAACTGGCTGACTACAAACAATTAGGAAAGAGTTTATAACTGCATACAGGCTATCTGCATCTGCCTATCACTTCATCCATTTACTTATAGAGAATGCCTTTACCATATAATGTTTGGGGATTTTATTCATTAAAAAAAAAAATAAGCTCTTTAGGCAGGGATTGTGGTTTTCTTTGTAGTGAATATTATTGAAAAACTTCTTGCCATCAGTGACTACATCCTTGCATTTAATTTTCCTATATGGATTTATGATAATAACCTAATTTTTTAAACTAAATAGTTATTGTATCTAATGGTTACATCGTTTAACTGTAATAACCAACACTGAGAATGTAAGTAATAAATAGCCAGCTGTTTACTCAGTTCATTTTTCTTATCGTAGCATTTGTGAATTATTGATGACATTTTCATTGATATATTAACCCATTGGAAATTAGTCATGAAAGAATTGACGCAATTATTTCATGGTCTACAGTTTGAGGAGTAAAGCTGAAGTATCCTTTGCAACTACCAGGGGATTCTTTTCTCTTTTTATTTTTTCTGGTAAGGAGTTTTTATAATTTTTAGGCAGAAAACATCTACCGTAATAGGAAAGATGTTCTGCATCAAAAAGGAAAGTCCAAATGCTTCATGAAAAAATCAGTCTTTTTTCTTACAATGAAAATATTTATTTTTCACTTTTTGATAAAAACTTTTTGCTTTTTGTACACTTTCTGCAGAAAAATAAATTCTGACCAGTTATGATCATAGTGGTAAAAACATAGGTTTTGCTTAGGTACACTTCATTGGCCATGTGAAAACACTCTCTACATCCTCAAGGAACAACTAATTTTTAAAGGGAAAACTTACTTTTATTTCTTTCACATTGTCTTCTTAGATAGAATTTTTATATTATTAATCTAACATGTTACTGTTATAAGGTGCTTCAATCAAGAGATAAGTCTTTTAATGCAGGTGCAAAGCTACTACAACAAATTAACTTATTCACTGGGACAAGAGAGGCTGTTCAAAAATGTTTGTCTACTGTCAGAAGAGAAACTCCAACAAGGTAGAGTGAAAGCCACTTTCTTTTATGACATCTGTATAACCAGAAGCACCACAATGGAACTCCTGTCTTAGGTGGGACTTCTAAGCAAAACTACATTTGAGCTAAAGGTTAAGAATAACACAAAGAAAAGAGAAACATTTTTA
The DNA here is from genome assembly GCF_023055355.1 of Agelaius tricolor. NCBI lineage: Eukaryota > Metazoa > Chordata > Aves > Passeriformes > Icteridae > Agelaius > Agelaius tricolor. The sequence goes on along the minus strand of NW_027269266.1, from coordinate 9,681,705 downwards.
ATGGAAACATGTCTTTTCTTTCTGTCTCTTTCTAGTGTTGGTAAATAAGTGAGTTATCCTGTAGGCTTAATAATTGTAACCCAATGAGTAAAGGAAAGCAAGGAAAGTATTCTTGTATTTGTATTAGGCAGGAAATTCAATTTACAGCACAGTTGAATAATCATGGCTGCTACACTACAAGAGTTTGTTGACAAAATGAGCGTATAAAAAAGTGACTCTGTTATCAATGATCATTGATCCATTCTACTAGCAAAAATCAGCTGCTAAGCCTAATAATCTCTTACAGCATTGTGCAGTGGAAAAATGAAAGCAGCAACCAAACAGCTGAGTCCATGTTTACAACTCAGTGAGATTTACTTCCACCAGGAGCAGAAATATGTGGTGTGACAGTGGTTTGGAGCCTCTGCTGGGTGCCCCAGTCCCATCCTGTGCTGCAGGGAAGCAGCCACCCGGCCCCACAGGTGCCCCACAGGTGCCCTGTAGGGAATGACAAGGTGCCCTTTGTCTGGCAGAGCCCTGTGTGTCACGTGTGAATGGTGCTATTGGGAAAAAGCCAATGGTGGTATTGGCTTTGTTTGAGGGAACAGAATAGCTCATGTTTCTTCTGTCGTGTTTGCAAAGCAGAAATATTTCTCAGCTGATGTAATGAAGTGAATTTGAATGAGTTCCCCTGGCAAACATTTTAACTCTTTCCAAAGCTGTTATTAATTTGATGCCCTGTGGTGCAACATGATCATCTTCAAAGTTCCATAAAAGTGTTTTACCTTTTATTTGAAACTGCATCTACTAATATGCCATGTGAATTTATGGAATAATCCAAGTGCAGTCACCAGAACAACTGTGTGGAATGCTGTCACTCTCTGCATGAGCAACACAACTTGTACAAGCAACTCAGAATTCCACTGATCTGCTTGTGCATGAAGATGGGAGAACTGGTGTACTTTGCTAACAGACTGAAGGAACAACAAGGTTTGGGGATCATTTGGGGGTAGAAGAAAGCCAGATTCTGACAGAAATATGTCTATAAACCATGCTCACCACCACACTATGAACCTGCGAATCCAAAATAATGACTACTCTTTTTTTAAGACTTTGAAAGGCCAGGGCCTGGTCTTTTGCAATATGAACCAGGCCAGAGCCTGGTCTTTTGCAATATTTATTGAGAAAGCAGGGATGAGATGTGTGCAAGAATAGTGCTGAAAGAAGCTTAGAGGTAGCACCAGAAACAAATCCATGGTCCCCAATTCTTGTGAATCTGTACCTTTCCATGCAAACCTGAATTTTACCACCTCATGGATGAGGAACTGGGATCTAGTTAGGGTTGGTATTTTTCCACTGACCTAAAGAGTGAAAGGGCAGAGCGTGACCCAGAGAACAGGCAGGGGGCTGCAGACAGCTGCCTCTGTTGTTGCCATTGACTCCAGGCTGGGGGGTAACAGGAATTGTGGCTTTGGGGATTTGCCATCTCTTTCAAGCACATGTTTTAAGCAGAGGAGCACAAGCATGCATGCTCACTGCTGCAATTGCATGTCCAAACCTTGCTTGCATCTAATCTCTCTGGACTGCAGGTAAAAGCCTAAATGCTAAGCACTCAATTGCCCCACCTGCATTCTCTCCATTGAAAAATTTCATTGAAATTCTGAGAAGTGTCCTTGATTCACATTCAAGGTAGAAATAGGAAATGAATGCAAATATTTTGAGCCCTTTGACACGCTGCCTGTGTTGCTGCTGCCTGCAGAGAGGGTAAAGGAGATGAGCAGTGCTGTTTGCTCTGCCTATGAGAAATGCAGTAGCAAAGGCTTGTGCTTGTCTGGCTTTGCACTAATTCAGCATCACCAAGGCACATGTACAGAGCTAACATCAGGCTCCTTTTAGCAGCCACAGTGTGTCAGGACTCTGGCCTGGTTGTTGCCTCAAAGTTCCCTGAAAATCTAGGTTAAAATCAAAAGATGCAGAATTTTTACTATTTTTCTTTAGCATTTGAGCCATTTTGATATTTCCTAAGTTGTGCTGTCCCTTGAAACACAGCCTGAGACACTAATCTTCTGCAGTTTGTAAAGGTGCCAAATCCAAACATGAACAGGTAGCAAAGCATCAAGGTTAAAGAAAGCCACACCTGCACTTGTGGGTTTCTTTTTTAGGACTTTTACATATTGGCAGTGAATAGAATTCCTTTTTATGAGTCCATTCATAGTCAAGTCCATGAGTTCTTGACTATGAGCTACAAGTACCCACTGGTACCTTGGAAAGCTTGGTCAGCTTAGTAACTTTTACCTTATTCGGGAAATTGTCAACAAATAGTAAAATTTATAAATATCAGTTTGTTGGACAAAGATGTAACTGCTACAAAGAAAGACTCTTACAATTTTCCATAGTAAAAAGGTATTACAGTAAGAAAAATGGTTTAGTCAACATGGAGATCATCACCAGTCAGGATCTCCCCCTGACAAATAAGGCACAGGTTTTTATGAGGAGAAAAAATAAATAGGGAAAATTTTAAATACATTATCAAATAAAAACTTTTCAGGAAGTCTATACTGGAATTCCTTAAGGAAAACCTACTGATACAATTACAGCATCACAGAATATGCTGAGTTGGGATTTCTTTAAACTTTTTTTGAAATTAGATTTATAATTCCAGCTCATGCCTGTTCAGTCTGTAGACCTGAGACAATGCACATAAAACATGCACAGAGACTGAACATCAGCACCAGCAGGTTTGCTCTGGGGACCCATTCCTGTTTGACTGCACGACTTGCTAATTATAGACAGGTTTGGGTTCCACTGCAGTCTGTGAGCTCTGACAACTCAGCAGTGTGATCCAAGCACACTAAGGGGGGACAACAGGAAGGTTTCCTTCAAAATCTCATTCCTGATCCAAGAATAACACTAAGAGAAACACTTTCCTGGGGAGCCTGTTCCAGGGCCCAGCCACCCTCTGGGAAAGATTTTTCTAAAACCCAACCTAAATCTCCCCTGACACAACTTCAGGCCATTCCCTTGGATTCTGTCACTGTCCCCACAGAGCAGAGATCAGTGCCTGCCCCTCCTCTTCCCCTCACAGGAAGCTGTGACTGCAGTGAGGGCTCCCCTCAGTCCCCTCTTCTCCAGGCTGAACAGAACGAGCAACCTCAGCTGCTCCTCACACAGCTTCTCCTCATCTTTGTTTCCTTTGGATGCTCTCTCATAGTTTAATATCTTTCTTATATTGCTGTGCACAAAACTCACACAGGACTCAAGGTGAGGCCACACCACTGCAGAGCAGAGCAGGACAATCACACAACAAACGAGTCCTTGAATGACCTAAAAAGGAATCCTGAATTTTGTTCCAAGTCAGATTTTTAAGGCATTGAGTATTATCTTGTTTCTGTAAAGTTAAAGGAGGTAACTGAGGGTCAGTCAAAATGTTTTGTTGATATTTTGTGAAAAATATTTTCTTTCACCTAAAACCTCTAGGCAACAATGGTTTAGAAATCATTTCGATTTCAAAAGGGATTTTCAATAACTAGTTTCCTGATTCTAAGGAGACAAGCTTAGGGACAGACACACAGGAGATGGAAAAAAAACCCTGTGAAGGAATTTAAAAGTAGTAGTAGATTCAGAGAGCAAACTTGGAGCTAGGGAGGATTGGTACATAATTTTTCATAGCATAGCCCATGGACCCTCAAGAAAGGAACAGGACACTCACACAAGGAAGCAGCAAATCACTCACAGCTGAGCAAGACTTAAATAATTTCAAAATATTTTTCTCAACTATTGTTTGTGGCCATTTTTAGACTACTATAATTCCTTGAACACAGAAGAAGAGGGAAATAGCTAAAGGAGTGCGTTTCTGCCACGTGTTGCAACAATTCTGACATTAAAGTATGGTGCTATGAGCCCCCAGTTTATGTGAATCAGGGACAGAAGAGATTCAGTTGTGGAGGAAATGGGCAGTAGAGAAACTTGGGATCCTGAGTATCCTCTGAATAACCCCTCTGCTCTGTTTATCTCTTTAAAATGTCTCTCTGCAAAGAGTTGCAAGGTTTTTATGGCTGTGGTTTAGGCACAATTTTCATCTCATGCTTATTTTTTTTAATAGAAGGATCATCTGTCTGTCTCTGATCACAGAGAGGGTAAAAAATGAGCACATATTTGTAGTTATTTGGCTGAATTGTACACATCATTCTGGCAGCACTTTGTTCTGATCTGTTAATAAGTAAATGGAGCATGTTCTGCAAGTCTAAAGGAAAGAGTTTTATCACCAAAATTACCAAGTAGGCACCACATCTCTTTCTGGGGGACCTCTGCATGCAGTAATCACAGAGGTCTATGTGACTTTCCTATTGTTAAGCTCAGCTGTATGTGTTTAAAAAGTACAAAAATTTACATGCACACTGTTTACTATTTAGAACATGAGTGTTCCTGATTCTTTGGTGTCACAATTTTCTATTGTTCTAAAATTTCTTAGTATCATTGTAACTATTAAAAAGGAAAATTCTGTAACTGTTAAAAAGGAAAATTCTGACACTGGGAAATGTTCTTTTCTAATGATATGTAAATATTGATATTTGAGTGCAGTAACTGCCTGGATACACCAAGTTAAGTGAGACCTTTCTTGTTTTCCTAGTTTAACATGACTGAGTAGTTGCCATTATTTGTTCTGTGTTAGTAATTTTTGTTTCATTGATTGGGTGACTCAGTGGTATCCAGTCACATAATGACATCTTTAGAAATAGGCTAGAAGGCTGCAATACTAATTAATATGAAATATTATCCAATGAGCAGTAATGCAAGCTAGTACTTTGTTGAAATACAATTGCATGCCCACAGCTATTAGATGGGGCATAAGTGATTATTATTTTTACTATTAATGTACAGAGCAGCTCATTCATTTCTGTAGAAACTACTCTATTTTTTTTTTTTCTGGCATAGTGGCTTCCTCTGTATGTGAAAGCTGAAGTTTCAGTGCTGGAGAACATTGTTATGCAACTCTGGGATCCTAAACTCAAAATTAGGCTTTGGTGCTAGCATAGAGTGTAGTGAAGCAGCAGCCATAGCACTAATTAAAGGCATATTGATTTGTTTGGCCTAATCTAATTATAGTCTTTATAATAAATCAGAATGTGTTTTGCAATTGGGCAATCCATAGTAAATAACAAAAGTACTGTTATCTTTGTAAGCTTACTAAATGTCTTTTAATACAGAGTTGCTGTTCATAGAGATGCATTTTATGGCTTTTCATTTGGGCCTCACTCAGGACTTTAGTGGTCCACATTACCCTGAGAAGATCCACTTAGAAAGTATGCACCAAATAACCCATCAATATGGTTTTTTCCTCAGGATTTTCAAAGTCCTTTTTTTTCTATTTATATTTTCCTTCAATTTCACCCTGCTGCAAGCATTGCTTTAAAAACTAGCTACTAGAAACAAGTAGACAGATAAATGTCTACTTAGACATTTATCTTGAACTCAGGTTCACAGTTCACACATAAAGGTAAGAAACTTTTTTTTTTGCAGTCAGCTAGCAGTTACAAAAAGCCCTGTCTTGTATACCCATACACCATTTATGCCTTGTATACCTCTTCATACCTGTACCCCTTCTAACCCTCAGAAGTAAAACCAGTGTCACTGCTGGGCTTGAACATGAAGCTTCATCTCTGTTAGTGATGTCTGATCTGTAAAACTGAAGGCATTGAACCAGAAAACTATTTGCTCTCTACCAATTGTACCATTTCCTTTCCAGAAAGTCAGTTTACAAGGGATAATTGTACATGCAGAAACATGATCCGTGTGTGTTTTTCATGCAAAACATCTTTATGCACTAAACTGTGCTTAACACAAAGGCAAGAAGGTAATGACTTAATAAGAGCTGTTAACACAAATAAGGGGATTAAAAGCCAATTTCAGAGCAATTAATTAAATTGGGATTTCTGTTACAGAGTAAAAAATTAATTGTGGCATTGCATAAAGAATACCTGAAATTAACCTTAGGAAAGGCACCACAGTCTAATTTGAAATTGTAATTCTCCTTAAAAATATAGAAGAAATACTGCATAGTTGTGGTTAAGCTTTTAGTCACACAGGTTCAATATATCTGAAGGCAGAACTTGCCATTAAGGGAGAGTAATTCCCATTTTCACTTTGTTACTCCTGCACTAGAGTAAAAATGGCCTGACCATGGGTGTAAAAGCAATTTGCTAGAGCAAAGTGTAAATTAGGAACAGGATGAAAGTTTCAGTAATGTTATTGTGTTGTAATTCTGAGATGCTGTACATCAGCAAATAAAGACAAAGGTAAAACTGAAGCAGCCTTTATACACTTAGTAACAGCATCATTTCATTCCATTGTGCTTTAGTTCTATAACTGAGATTTATCAAGAGTAGTCAGAGTCCCTTGACAGAAGATAATATCACCATTATAACATATGGTAAGACTGAAATTGTGCCCATTCTTTATCTTTAAATATTTTGCTCTGGTCCTACCTCCAGCATTATGGTAATACTGGGGTTTTGTTGATTTAGTTACACACTCAGGAGCCTGCTTTCCCTTTGAATGGTGCACATAACTTCCATTAATGGTACTGGCACTTGTGTGTGCATGTTGAGTTGGGAATGCTCCCCTCCAGAAATTATACATGAAAATCCCTAAGGGAATAATATTTTCCACAACTGCACCATTACCCTATCAGAGACTAAATAGTTAGCATGCACAGTAATTAAGCAAGTACAACAGGCAAATTCAAATTTCAGGAGTCTGGGGTTTATTGTTACAGATGTTCTTCAGAGCAAAGTCTGCTCAGCAGCTCCTTGGGTCATAAATGTTTAATTTTTAATCTGTTTCTTATCAGTTTTGTGTAATGCAAGCTCACTGTAAATCGAAAGAATTTTTACAAGTGGGTTTTTTATGTCTTGAAAATTTAAAGTCATAGTGGTTGTTTAGCATTTTTCTTCTAAAAATGTCCTGCCCAATAATAGTGTTATATTTAACTCTAAAAGTGAATTCATCTGCTTGTGCTGTGAATTTTAAAATGAAAAGTTAGTAGATGGGTTTTTTTAAAAGAATTCAAGGGCTGAATTCCATTCAGTCAACTATGTGACCTTAAAAATCTGTCCCATTTGGAAAGAAGCCTCAGGTCCCCAGTCTCACTGTGAAAATAAATGCTTTGAAAATGTCCTCCTGTAGGGCTCTGAGGGTACACACCCCCCTGAAGGACCAGATCTGGTGAGCAGGCACATCAGATGCACACTTCCTATTTCTGTTGCTGTTTACAGATGGTAGTCTGTTTGCACAGATTGAATATTCTCCTGTGAAAACCACACAAGTTACTTTGCCAGGGTATTGTTGGACTCACTTTGGGTTACATCATTTATTTGCACTGAAGATATCTATTTAGTAGACTCAGGACCTCAAAACAATAGCTGTTTCAGGTGATATTTATCTTTTGTGACTCAAAGAGCTGTCCTCTATTTGCATGATGATATAGTTTGTTAGTTAACAGGAGCTGATAAAAGGTAAACTGCTTTTTGAAAGACTGAAATATAATAACATAATGATTGTGGGGGGAAACTCCTGGTGATTTAAACATATTTACATTTTATCTTCTGCCATCTGCTCTGAGCCAGAAATATGCTCATCCATATCATGTTGTGTGCTCCAGTCACTCAGCCCACCAGACGGGAAATTACCATCTCCAGCTTCACAGAGTTCAATATTCCTGTGGCCACTGCCTGACCAAGTACAGCTCTCTTTACACTCTGTTCAAGAAAAAAAAAATACATACATACAGACATACATTGAAAAAAAAAATCTTAATTTTAAATCTACGGAGAGAGATAATCTCTTATATTTTGTATAATGCAGTTGGTCTTTAGTCAGCAGTCTAACAAAAATTATAACCTGCAATTAAGTAATTATTCTTTGTTGGTCTAGATGGAATTCTGAGGAGGAAGGGCACAAGTATTTATTTATTCCTGCAAGGTGCTATAGAAAACAATCATGATGATAGAGTGCCAAGAAACAAGTTGAATATTTCAGAAATACCTGGGCACCTAGCTAAGTCTCTTTGCTTTCCACAGGATTTAGCTATATCACTAGCTCTAGATCTGAAATGGATGTTTTCCTGTGCCTTTATGTACCCAAATACCTGCACTTGTCAGTCCATTTATCCCAGTAGCTTTCAAAATGAATTTGGCACTTTTGAAATTCATGTCCTCCAAAGCTGCAGCTCCAGATTGTGGTCACCAATTGTGGTGTTTTGAGGGTCCCCAGGATGAGGTGAGAGATGAGAATTGACTCCAAGTTCTCAGAAGGCTGATTTATTGTTTTATTATATTATATTAAAAGAAAATTATATACTAAAACTATACTAAAGAAAGAGAAAGGAGACATCAGAAGGCTGGAAAAGAATGACAATAAAAACCCGGGACTGACCAGAGTCCTGACACAGCTGGACTGGGATTGGTCATTAGTTTAAAACAATTCACATGGAACCAATTAAAGATGCACCTGTTGGTAAGCAACCTCCAAACCACATTCCAAGCAATCAGATAATTATTGTTTACATTTCTTTTCTGAGGCTTCTCAGCTTCTCAGGAGAAAAATCCGGGCAAAGGGATTTTTCAGAAAATATCATGGTGACACCAGATCTAGAAATACTATCTAGGACTTGACTAGTGAAACCTTTTCTTTAGGTTCATCCTTTTGTAATGAGGTTTGGAGACAGCTGGGCTGGGTTAGAGCCCAGCAGAGGTGAGACCAGGGCTGCTGGAAGGTGGGGTTTGCAGTGCACAGCCTGGGCTCCCCACATCTGGACATGGGAGGGGATGGGGATGTGGAACATGTCTGGCACAGCAGCTCCTTGGGGTCAGCCCAAACTGAGGGCAACTGCATCACACAAAATACCCTGCACACCCCTGCACATGTGCTGGGACTGCTCCCATGGAAAGGAGAGGGAGGAAAGACCAGATGTGGTGCTGGAGGCTTTGGCTTTTCCCTCCAGTCCATGCTGTGACTTCCACATTATGAAAAGGACAATGCAGTCAAGCAGAGTGAGCAGAAGTTCACTCTGCTCCTGTGTGAAATGGATTCCAGCTTCAGTGCCCCACCTATTGCTTTCAATCAAATATATTGTTGGAAACTGAGCTATAATAACATTTTAATGTTCTCCAGTTATTAAAGTTAAACAGAGGGGAATAATTCTCCTTGGTAATCCAAAGCATTCAAGAATGAGAACAACAGTATCAGAAGATTGGCACAAAAATTAAAATGCTTATATGCAATAAGTTGTGGAGCTTTTTTGTATTCTGTATTTGTATTTTGTATTTGTATTCTTACTAACTTCTGATTTTTGTCATTATGTCAACTGTCATTAACACTGGAAACTCCTGGGGAAGGGAAGGGAAGGGAAGGGAAGGGAAGGGAAGGGAAGGGAAGGGAAGGGAAGGGAAGGGAAGGGAAGGGAAGGGAAGGGAAGGGAAGGGAAGTTCCTAGGTCAATAAGCAAAAAGCTTAAATTCCATCAGAATTTGTGGAAAAGGCATAAGAGATAGCAGAAGCCTCACCCATTGTCCACTTGGAAAATGGTAAATTCCTCACACATTTGCATCAACTTGTGCAGCTGGGGTCAGATGTTCACAAAGCCAGCTGATTTTCTGGTAGAGGTGTCTTTGTCTTGTTGCTGTGCCTGATGTTAGAAGTTTTGAAATGCTAACAATGCTTTGTTTCATTTTTTCCCTTTGTGGAAGATATTTTGATTTTTTTTCCAAAATGCCCCAGACTAACAAAAGTAGGAAATTCGCAAATATTTAGCTGTTGGAATTTTCAAAACCCCTGGATTTTCTTGCCTCTAGAAAAAGTACTTTACTATTTTTGAGGGTAAAGGACCAACAAAAGAAATGTCATTGAGATAGATTACAAGCCAGAATCCATTGCTTCACAGAATGCAGGAAACATAAAGCACAAAGTGACACCTCTCAGCACACATTTTTCCCTCTCTAGGTCTTGGATTTTTGCTGCTCCTAAATAGAAAATTTAAGTATTTGTGGTTGTTATTATGGGATATTTCAAATGGAATTTCAGGCATTTTTTCTCTAGAAGATTGCAAACTCCTCCCCCCACATGTGCACAGATAGAGTGGCTAATTCTGCTCCACTTTTATGGGCTTTCTCCTCTGCCACTCAGAAGGGTTCTGCTTCCTTCCATTCCACTTCTACCCTCACATTTTTACGTAAACATTTTTCTAAATTCTCCTTTACGCTCATTCCGTTTATTTTCTGCATCCCATTTCAGCTTTGCAACAAATTTAATCTCCTCACATTATAAATATCCCCCATGGTTTAATTCCTGCCTTTAATGCAGCAGCCAAACCAACCTTCATCCAGCTGTGGGCACAGTTACCAGATGTGCAGTATTTGCCTTCAGCTCAGATTTGCTGTTTCTTGGTTGATGGCAGAATCTGTCCTAAAATACATTTGAACCATATTTAAATCACTAAATCCTCTAGTTTCAAATTTCTTAATTAACTGAAAAGGCTTCCTCCCTATTTTTTTTCCTCAGACAAAGGCTCAAAGACAGATAATAGATCTCCTAGTAACACCTGAATTTCTTTTATGCCATTGAATGTACACAGCTGGACCCAGAGCAATCCTTTGACTGATGGTAGTGGAAATATTGACTGTGGTAGTGAGAGATGAAAATACAATACACAATAACACAATACATCCTCTACTTTTAGAAGTGATTTTCAAGGCTAGATATTTAGTAACTGCTCTAAGAGATGTTTGTAGATCAATTTTTTTTGTTCTGTGTCCTTTGGGAAATGACCTTGCTGCTAAGAATGAAGAAGGCAGCATTTGTGCTCCTTTAGACATGCTGAAATAAAAGGAATATCCTCACACATAATGGTGTTCCTTCATGGATATTTCTATAGAGCACTACAGCTTGTGTCAGTAAATCACACATTTATTACCCATGTGGATCACATCCTGCACCCACTGAAAACCAACACAAGTTTTCACTTCAGCAAAAGTTTTATCTGGTGAGCTTCTGGCCAGGTTGTAGATGGTAACCAAGTGCATCAAAATGAACACTGTGTGAGTGAGAGACCTTGAACCTGCAAATCCCTCTTGCCTGGAAAATTTCTCAATGACTTCTGTAGGCATTCGATTCTACACCTGCAAAAATGCCAGAGAGAAAAATACTATTGTGTGAATAGAGCCTGCTTTTCTTTCACAAAAATGTTGATTTTTTAAATGACAGTTTTCACAATTGAATGATATTTGCTATGCAACTAAGCAATTCTTATCCTGGAGAATCTTCACTAAGGTCTAACCAAAATAACATCTCATTGTTCTGTATTAGGCTCTGTCATTACTTTATATTGCACATTACTCTTTCAAATTGGGGTTCCAGATTCATATATAACTTTTCAGATGTATTTTTCTCACCAGCATTTTGTATTTCTTCCTTCAAAATATATTTAAATTTTTTTTACATACATCTTTAAAAGACTTCTTTATCACCATAATATTTGAAGAATATAATTTTAAAAAAGGCTGAAATAAAAGTAGGAAATAGACTGATAAAACAGCTTGTTAACCCAACACTAGTGAAAAAGACCTAGGCTGAATCGTGTATGACTTATAGCTAAGCAGTTTGAAGGTCTAAAATGTATCTTGGACCTAATTTCTTCAGATACAGTTCTGCTATCTCATAGAATAATAATTAATTTTGTACATGTCAGTAGTCCAAAAATTTCCATAGGTGTTGGCAAAATTGGGGAAAAAAATCATCACACATGTTCTTTCTTATAGAAAGCACATTTTAACATTTCCTATAAGGAAATAAGAGAGAAGTAGGTGGTGTGTCAGTGAAGGGGTGAGAAACTCAACAGAGACCCTTCATCCCTTGAGGCAAGGAGAGCCTGCACAGCAGCCTGCTGGTCCCATGTGCCCCAAGGAGGGGCAGAACCCCCTTTCCCCATCCACTGCCTTTTTTGGGGTCCTGGTTCTGTGACTGAGAGAACAAACTCCGTTGGAGGATGGTATCGTCATCTCAGCTGGCCCAAAGCCTTGGCTCAAATTCCCTCTTTGGAAAGAGACATTGGTGCCTCCCAAGGCAACTCCTGCCTCAAGGTGGGATGGATTGCTGAAATGGAATGAAATACCTGGAATTCTGACAGCTTAGTGTGCAATGTGTTAAAATGTGTTCACTGGGAGACTGGGGCAGCTGTCTAACATGAGCAGCTCCTTACTTCAGTCACCTGTCTTGCACAGATGTGTTTTCTAATGGGATATGGTTTAGAAACAGGAACACTGGGGATGAAACCATTGCATCTTCCATCCTCTTCAGAATTAGCTTAAAAGAGAGGCAAATAGTTTAGGGAAAATAAGAGATTAGGAAACAGAGCATGAAGGCACAAGTTGCTTGACATCATAAAATCAAGACTCTTCACTCAGGGTGCGACTCACCCAAGCTAATCTTAGTTATCAATATTTCACCAGTCTTTTTGGGATCTCTCTCACCATAGTTGGAGACTGAAAAGACTTTTAGGGCATGAGTCATCTGTAAATATGGACATCTCTCTGCACCTCTGCTCTCAGCAAGTACCTGGAAGGAGGTTGTGTGAGCTGGGGCTCAGCTTCCACTCCCAGGTAACCAACAATAGGGAAAAGGACCTCAAGTTCTGCCAAGGGAGGTTCAGGTTGGATATTAGAAAACTTTATTCACTGAGAGAGCAATTAAGCAGTGGAACTGGCTCTCAAGATCAGTGATGGAGTCACCATCCCTTATTTTTTTTCATTCAAAATGAGCATTCAAAGCATTCAAAAAATGAGCAAATGTAGCACTTTGCTATATGGTTAAGTGGGCATGGTGGTATTCTGTCAATTGTTGTATTCATGATCTTAGAAGTATTTTCCAACCTTAATGATCCTACGATGCAATGATCTGACTAATTATAATGACATAAAATTACCTCTTTTCTTCTCAATCACAAAGGAGGAAGCTAATGTGACTAGCTCAGACATGGATGTTTCCTCTGTGGAAGCCTAGGTCTGGTCAGATAAATCCCCTCCAGAACATAACAAATATCTGCTCCTCACAGAATCAGAATATGAAACTTTCCTTGTGCAAAAAGGATATTTGCATTTGTATAATAGACTTGAATGTAACAGCTTTATTTCATATAAACAAATAAAAGCATCACTTTAGAAAATCACATGTATTTAACAAAAGCAAGAAAAATATTTATTTTTTCATATGAAAAACTTTATTCTCTAGTCTAAGGTTATTCTTATTTTAAAAAATCAGAAAACATTAATTCTGTGCTTGATCTATATTTTTTCAGGAGCATATTCTGAAAATTTTCAGATGTCAGTGGGGTTTCAAATACTTTCAGAATTAAGTACCAAATCCCTCACACCAATCAAGTTCTGTAACTTTACTCCTTCAGCTGATTTTAGAAGGTTTGCAGAAAGTGTTCACATGGACAGCAAGTCAGAGATGCAGAGCACTGTGGTGATTAAAAGGAGAGGGAGCAGTTCTCAGGGCATCAGAAAATACAGACAGAACACTATGTGCCTAATAGCAATATGCTAAAACTCTTTTCAAAAAGCAGATATCTTTACATCTCTTTCATTTTCCCTTCACTTTTACTTCCTTAAATATGTTAGATATTACATCTTTATGACTGCTGTGAGTCTATGCCTTCTTGCTGCACAGAACTACTTAACTAATGCAGAATTAATTTCAAGTACACTTTTATCTTCACCTCACCCTTTTTCACAAAATTTTTATTTTAAAAATGTTTGTGCTTAAACCACAACAATAATAAACAAGTGCAAGTAGAAAAAAATGTACCTTCAAAATACAGTTCTATTACTAAAAAATGTTTTCTTTATGTAGATATATATTCTGCTTAGTTTGATTTTTTTTTACATTGAATTATAGTTAAATACTGGGTACTAATAAACAGGGAGCTGATCATGCTTTTACTTCATATGTCCCCTTAGGCCTAACTAATATTATTGAATTTCAGCAAGACAGATTTGTCATAGAAGTAAAACAGGAGCAGAAAAGACAGAGAGAGGAGGAGAAAATCCAGTAACTCAAATTACTTCTTGGAACTGATTTTGCAGTGATAATATGTAATGGGTAGTAAACCATAACTACTGCACACACATGGTCATAAACTTACATTATGCAATCTATTTGTTCAGAAAAAAACTGTGTGTGAATATATGCAGTTACTACATAATTTAAGCAGTAATAGTATCATATTTACAGTTACAATTCACATTATCAATTTTTATAATCTGTGGTTGCTAACTCCAGCAGGCCTCTTAGTAAAAAAATAACTATAAGCCTACAGCAAATGTCGACCTATGTTCGAATCATTTTACCCATTTGAGCTGGCTAAATTGGTTACATGAGTTCACACCATAGTTAGTGGAGAGAGGCAGAGAGAGGTGTTTCCAGAAAATGATTCATATCACCAGAAGAGACACAGGAAAAATAGATGTGGTGAACAGCTTTCCTCTTATGGCTTTGCTGCCTGTGAATTAGCTTATAGGTAGCTGAATTTAGCTGAGAGAATTAACACAAAACAGAGGCACTCCAACAATGAGACCATGGATGTAAAAATGAAAAATAAATATTTTCTTTATAAAAGGTTATCTGTTCCTTTTAGGTAGTTTTGTGTTTCACAGTCTTTTTGAGGTTGCAGCTTCTAATGCTTTGGGCAGTATCACCATAGTAACTAACTAGAAAACTATTATACCAACAGTTCAAAAGTCAAGATGGAAATTTTCCACTATCATAGTTTACAAACATTTCCATCATTTTAGAGCACAGCTGAGGTTTTCATCAATTTCCACGTGTTGCCTACAAATAAGAGAGACAAAAGATACTTTTCAAGCACAAATTAACTCCTATTACTTGTTCCAGAATATGTTCCTTTAATACAGAAGTCTTTAAATACATACAGCTGATGCTATACATTATTTATATTCACATTTCTATTTTTGCAAGGAGATGTAATGACAGGACAAAGGGTAATAGCTTTAAACTAAAAGAGGAGATATTTAGATGAGATATGAAGAGGAAATTTTTTACTGTGATACGGTGAAACACTGGAAGAGTTTCCCCAAATTGTGGACGTCCCATCACTGGAAGTGTTCAAAGACAGGTTGTTGGTCATTTGACCAACCTGGTCTAGTGAAAAGTGCTCCTGCCCATGGCAGGGACTGAAAACTAGATGATCTTCAGTTTACCATGCAACTCAAACCATCCTGAGATTCTCCAGCTTTCTTGGGATAAAGGTAATTTCAATAGCTGAAAATGACCCTCCCACTTAGTAATAATTTTACTTTTTTTTTCTCTAAATAAATATTCCTGATCTCTTTTTTCCCAGGTTTATTATTATCTTCTCACTTTATTCATTTTGATCATTTTTTTTTTTTAATTTTTAGTGATTTTGAGTGCCCCAGCATATAGAATTTATTTAGACATTTCTTCAAAGCTTCTGATTTTCAGGAAGGGCTGAAAAAATAACACAGATTTGGTATGGCTCGTGTGTATTCTGTAAGGTTTTAAGGGTTCCTTGCTATGATAAATGAATAGCAAGGATGAATCGAGGTGGTTTTTGGCATCTCTGTTTAGGGATCTCTTTCTTTTCCTCTCAAAGCCCATGAAAGTGTAAATCTTCAGACACCAGGCTCTGAAGCTTCAATACACCCCTCATAAACCTTCAGAATGAGGCTTTTTATATGTGATTCCTGTTTTCTATCTGCATTAATAGGTTACCTATCCAAAGTTGCCACATATTTACCTATTTTTGCATTCAGATTTTACATGCTGAAATGAGCACCTGTCCATCAAAATACACCCGCATTTAAATTATTCCTTATGATGTTCAGGAGCCTAGACACAAACCTGACATCATTGTTCCCATTTGAAAAGGAGTCCAACTCATGCATTTGCAGCAAATGTACTTGGAATAAGAATTTAATACATGTACTGGTCACCCTGACCTTTCAGCATCCTGTTCAAATGCATTAATGCTGGATTTGGAGCTTGCTCTTAGCTCTTGGAGTCATCACATTACTCCTGGGCCACAGTCCTGATAAACACCCATGGCACAGCCATGACCAGAGTGACTTTATTTAAAGATTCCAGGGCCTCTTTCCACAGTAACCAGCTGGGTCTTTCAGCATCCACAGCGGTAAAGAAACCCTCAGGGCTCCACAGTGTTTTCTTTTTACTTATTCAATTACATGGGCATGGATAAATACAGAATGAGTTTTACAGCAGACTGCAGCTTTTACAATGTCCAAAGGACATCTTATTATATGTTCAAAACTAGAAAATTCTCCAATAGCTATCTGAAGGATACCCCAAGGACTCCAACACTTGAAATGAGCTACCAACACAAGGGAAAGAGAGTTTTATTTGGCTTCAGAGTCTTCTATTCTATTTGTTAAAATAAATAAACAAAGTTGATTAATCAATACAATTTAGCCTTTTTACTGTAACTATACTAAGGTTAAATATGATGGACAGTTCCTTTTGTACCTAGATTCTTGTTTTATTATCACATTAACTTGTCATCAACAATACTGTTATTTACTGGGGACAATTAATCATTCATTGTCTTCTCATTAAAGCTTCAGTTTGTTGCTATCTTCTTCCTTCCATTTGGAAACATGAATGTCATAGTTCAAATTCTTCTTTTGTACATTACACTTACTGTGCTCTAACAGAGAATTCAATAAACAAGTTAAAGATTAATAAATTATGTTAGGATTTTCAAAGCACTTAAAGAAGGCAGGTATTGCACTCCCAAGAACACCATGAGGAGTTGTTTGTCTAACTCTTCTACTCTCTGCTGAAAGCTTGAATTCTTATTTTCTACAGAGGAAGTCTGCATAGGATGATGTTCTGCAGGACTGCAATTTTAACAACAATTTAGCTTGTGACCACCTGCATCAGCAAGTAAAGATGTAAAATAAGAAATTTCAGACAAACGACAAATCAAAAATTTGCCACAGCAATCCATAATTGACTCTGCTAAGTGTGGAGAGGAACCCATGGCAGGAGGGCACCTTGTCTCCTTTTCACTGGCATACACACATTAACCACATAGGAGTGGTTCAAAGGAACATGAGAGCTGCATAAAGGTCAGCAGTCTACAAAAGCACAAATTTTAATTTTGCTTGGATCCAGAGAATACTCAGCACTCTATTACAGCTTCAGTTCAAGCTGTTCTAACTGGGTTTGCTGGCCGTGCATAAAGCCAGGTTCCCAGGTTTAACATACTTCACTTTATGTACTTGCCCAAATTTGAACCAGCAGTAAGATTTGACAGTGTGGAGAGCTGGGCTCTTTTTTCCAGACATATGCTTTCAGTTAGGGTTGAACTTTTCTCCTCTTCACACTAAAGTCCTAAAACATCTTGCTATGGCAGTAAATTTTTCAATCAGTGTTTATTAAAGGAGTGTGTGGACATTCCACATGATGTGAGCACTTCTCTTATTAAAGTTGTCATTTGTTGACAAATGGGATGCAATTATGGTATATGTAAGAAGATTACAAGTTCTTCGTGCTGACAAGTCTAATTGCATAATTTCCTATACATATTACTAAGCAAATCAGAGGGAACGGCAACGGTGGATTTGGATCAGCAAATAAGAAAATTGAAGAGGTCTTGTATAACTGATAATGGTAGAAAGTGCATTATGACTAACTATTATGTAATGAAATATATTTGTTTGGGTTTTGTGGTACAAAGCAAGCCTCATAATGAGATGCAGATGGCTCAGGGCCATTTTACAACATAGCAACCTACATTCAGGGAGGAGCCTTGAAGGATTCTGGGTTGGCATCCAACAAGCCTGATACAGACATCTTTTATTTTTCTTATGGAAGGGAGCTGCAATAATTCTTTATAGAATGTTCCATCTATTGATTTGAAGGTTTTGCACTTCAGCAAGTTATTAAGAATTGTCTCATAAACAAAAACCAAAAGACAAAGAGAAATGTTTCATGTTGAGAGATAAAACCACCGCTCAGAGTACATTCCATGATCTGTGAAGATACTGCCCTTAGACAAACCTCAGAGGTCTTTATTTCCTAAGTCTATCTCAGAGACATCACCAAACTCAGAAGTTTAAACATTGGGCCATCAGTATGTGTCACCACACTAACTGAGATTCAGGTTCCCTTCTTGGATACACCACAGTAAACCCAAAGCTGTTCCAATGGTCTCAAGAAGTTCATCTGGATGTCTGTGAAGGAAAAAAATGCCTCTGGAGCCTGGCACAGGGTAAAACATGGAGTCACCACTTTACAGACCTACAGAAGACAATACATCCTCTTGATGTGCAGGCGTAATTTGCTGTAGTAATTATGGGGGGACTGGTCCAAAAAATATTTAGTTTCCAAAAGTTAATTCCTAATTTATAAAAATGTCTGTGCGTGTCTGTGTTTATTTTTAATTAGTGCAAAGTACTCAAATGTCTTCTTGATGGAAATGCAATATAGTTTCTAAAAATTGATCTAACAGTTCCTGTGCCATACAATTGTATTTGAAATCAATGCTGCAAAGATTTTCTGGACAACTGCAAGAGCTATGAGCTAAATTAAGTTCTGCAAATGCTTCACCTGAGCCAGCTTCCACAGAAGACAGTGAGAACTTCCATAGTAACTTTTCCAGAAATCATACTGAGTTATATGCTCCTGAAAACTGATGGAGACACCTGCATGAGGTTTTGTTTGGGTTTTGAAATGATCTGTGAGACTATTTTGGGAAAAATTGAGTAAACAGGTAGGTTTTTCATGCAACCTTTAGTATGGCAAGTGGTCTTCCTCCTTTCTTCTTCACAGCAGGAAACTGATGTGTTGCTTGATCCAGATAAGTGAAAATACTGTTTTATTTTCATAATGCCAAAAAATAACTATTTTACCTGAAAAGTTAATTTCTTAAGCAGTTTCAGGATCAAATTTCAGACAGCCTATTAGCTATTTGCATGTTTTAAAAGTATGTTGAAAATAAATTTTTAATTAAAATTTTACTAATCATTGCAAATAAAAATGCTAAGAATTAATTTTTTCATTCAATATGAAGTGAATATTTTGTAAGTATTAGATATCCATAAAGCCACTGCCATGTCAACAGTATATGGCTATATGAAGGGTAATATTAACACTAGAAATGTTATCAAAAAAACCCTTACTGGAAACAGCTCAGATATTTTTGCTCTATTTGCACAACGCAAAAATAGCCTAAATACATTTTTAATGCAATCAGCTGAATTCCGTAAATCCAAATTGTGTGCTAACTGCTCATGCTGATTAGTGTGAAATATTAATTTGCACTAATCAGCTCCAGGCAAGGGAAGCATAATAAACTTGACACATACATTTCACGCTTTACAGTGCTGGAACTTGCCTTTATACACTATCAGTGCTGTTGGTTATGTCACAGGGGCTGTGTATTCAAGGTGCACTTGGAAAAATTTCTTTAGCCCATGCTTCAGCTGGATTAGTGTTGTGAAAATCCTGGTCTCTAGGAACTGATGGTCTGCACCAGCTAAATGTTGTCAGAAACATTTGTCTCTGCAGTGAGCTGGAGCATCTGATTCCTGCCCTGGCTGGCTCATGACTAAGTCATTTCCATTCACATTACCTCTGCTCTCAGTGCAGCAGGTGAGATTAGACTCCACAAGCCAGTGGCTTCCTGCTTCCTTTCTATCTGAAACATGTGCACACGGCAACAAAATAAAACTGTGTCACTAGGCCTAAAGAAATACACCAGCTATTAGACAAACACACAGGGGAATAGCAACATCAGGTTTCATACATTATGTCTGAGGGTTGCTTTTTGCAGCCCATCTCACTCTTCTGCAGAATGGCGCTTGTAATTCCTGAATTCATGCGTTAGCATTACCCGCAATCAGCATCTGATTTAGCAAGGACACCCTCCCCAGATGCTATTTTATGCCATAAACCCATCATGTGATGTGATAAACAGGGCCTTTTCTCTCTAATACATGACTAATATGTAGTACCTTAGAAGCTGGGTCACAGTGAAAGTGAGAGTCTGACAGAAGGCTGGAGGGGAAAAAATTCTATTTATGTGTACTTAAGACAATCATGTGCATAAGTGAGAAGGGATAATCTGTGCAGACAAATCTGTTGCTCACTGCTGCCTGGGTTGTTCCATCTTTCCTACTCTGTGTACTGCTCACAAGGGTCTGGCTGAGTTTGCAGCCCTGCCAAGTGTAAGGGATAGACATGAATGAAAACACATACGGTGAAAGTTGCCATTTGGTTGAACAGCAAAATTGCAAAGGCCTGTAATCCTACTGGATTTTCACTGACCTCTGCCCTCCTTTATTTTTCTCTTCCTTTTAAATATAAATTACTCCAGGACACAGCTACATGGATGCTGTACCCCAAGCTGGATTTTTAGATTGCCTGGCTGAAATATGGGTCATCCAGCTGTTAATGGGGAAAAGAGCATTCCTCATGTTAAGTGGAAGCATGGGGGAATTCGAAATACTTGTGCTGTGTTTACATGTGATTAAAATGACCTAATAAAACAACATAATTATCTCATGTGTTCTGCTCCCCAGGGCAGGCAGAGCTAAGCATACTGCTGAGCACAAAGCACATTGTTCAGCACAAAGCTCATGACAAGCTCATTGACCCCAGTGAAACCAGTAACCACCATTTACACATAACCAGATATACATTTGGTGTGACATGCTCTCAACAATAGCCATTTGATTACAGCCATTTATGTTTTCTAGAGGCAAATGTAATTTGCCTTTTCATAGGAAGGGGCATTTGGAGCTTGAAACAAGTTGGCAGTATTAGCTCTAGCAGTAAATGGCCATAAACATAAATGGACATATGAAAAGTGTTAATTATTCCTGGCTTCTGTTTAGCTTTTGAACAATATATCTATGGTTGAAACAAATTTCATTCATCCTCTCCCCTCCAACACCCCTGCAATCTGAAGATTTTTTTTTCTTTATATGTCAAAGAAAATTAAAAGAATCATTGGCCATTATTTGGGTACAGAAACAGTTTGGAATTTTTAAAAAATCTTTTAATAGTCTGTGAACAGGCTACAACACTGTATTAAAAATCTTTGGTGTAAGCATTTATCTGTGTATTTCTCTCCTCTGTATTGAACTACTACAGGTAATCAAAAGTGAAGCTCTTACTAGACTTTTTTTTTTTACTAGGTGTGTTTAGCCTGAGTGAACACAACTCCATTCTTTCATTTTTCCCAACTATGTCAAGTTTCATAAATTAAGTGTGACAAAGTCAGATGGATGGATCATTTTAAGAATACTAGATCTTGCTACTTTCATCTTTTCTCAGACGAGTAAATCCCACTTAAGTCCCTGACAGCTGGGGGTGTAGGTAGAGGAAAGAGGAAAGAAAAAAGGATGACTCAGATCCTGGCCCTTAGAGCATTTTTACCTCTGCACTAGGGAAAATTCCATTTTTGGAGAAATGTAATATTTCAGTCCTGACCACTCATAATTCATTATATCTTCCTAATATCTCACATACCTCTGTCAGAATTCAGCTTGTGTGATTATATCCAGAGAAACTTCAATTCTCTTTGTAGTTTTAACTTATCACTTCTATATATAGATACATTCTTCCTTTTTAATTCTGACTTTTTCTTTCATTAACTAAATACTTTCTCTCTTCACAACTATTCTAGCACATTTTATCTTTCTCCTTCTCTTTTATTCTTAATAGGGTGTAGCAAGTGCTCATCTGAACAGAATTTCAAGACTTCTCTAATATTCAAAGTATTCTTATTTCCTAAGTTAACATTAGGTGAGTTAGAAAACATTCAGCTACTTTGAATTTTCAGCTCTTTCCTTTGTTCACTGTGGGAATAAATAAACTAAATTTTTCAGTTTTGGGTTTTAAATCACAGCATATTAGTTGTTTTTATTAATGTATCTGCACACTTTACATCCAGGAGAAAAGATAAACAATATATCATAACAATTTCACTGAAATATACAACTGAATCTTCTTCCTTAAAGCTATTACTATTCATAGGACTGTCTTCATTGTTTTAGATTCTGTACAAACACTTAGGAAGAGACAGCAATTACTCCAAAGCACTTGTAATCACACTTACATGCAGTTAATTAATTAAATTAAATCAAGAAGAAATAATTGTAAAATAATTTAGATTAATCCACCAAGGCTTCGCATCATTTCAACTTCATGTGTTCAAAAAAGTAATGTAGTGGCACTGATGTAGATTGTGTTTAAAAATAGGACATCATTATACAAGAGAAGGCTCCTGGAAAACTCCACATTTGTACATTGCATACAGTAAAGGAAGAGCAAATAATCGGCCACTATGCAGGAATGGGTGTCTAAGGCCTCAATCATTTAAACATCTTGCCTAAAGAAGGCAAGATAAGTTCAAAGCAGAGAACAATGGAAAGAATCCCAAAACAGGAAATATCTGTTACAGACATTAGAAATGCAGTAGATGATCCAGGTGCAGTCACATACTGACCAGGAAGGAATATTAGGCTTTGTTGCAGAGAATAACAAATCCCCAAAGCATTCAGCTTGATATGCAGCTGCAGAGCACAAGACAAACAAAAATTATTCCAGCAATAAAAAAATACAATAGAAATCAAAGGATATAGTTCTGCTTCTAAAAATAACACTGCTCATTAGACTTCACCTAGGAGGCAATATGCAGGCTACTGACTGTGGTTTAGCATATAAACCACACCGGTGCCTGAAGGGAAGCACTGTTGGGCAGCAGGAATACAAATTTTTGGTGTTTATTAGCACAAAAGTTAGAGAATAAAAATCTGAGTATGCATTAAACCAATAAAATTATTTCTTAAATATCTCTTTATTTTATGGAAAGGCAGTTATGGAGTACAGAACAGAGTAGGAACAGAAGAGGTTCATGTAGCAAAGACAAGAGAGGTAGCTTCATTTAACAGAAGGATTCTGAGACTTCTGGAAAAATTGGTTTTACAGGCTGAAAAATGAACACACAAAGCCCTTTACATGAAAGGAGGATTTAGATCTTGCTCAAGATTTTTCCTAGTTCATAGCAGTCCTCTTCCAACAAAGGAAATCAATGAATTGGCTTTTCACATATGGGAAAGGACCCATTTGGGGGAGTGAGTATGCAAAGTAAGGATACAAGGAGGTGGTGAGAAGGGGATGAAAGGAGACTCTCCATGAGCTCCCCACTGTGGGGGTCCAGCAGCTGCAGGGCAGAGGGCAGCTCCGTGGGACAGGAAGCACCAGGGCTGCAAGTCCTGCACAGCCCAGCCTCCAAGGGACATGGTCGGAACTCACAGCCCTGCCCAGCTTCTTCCTCTTGAATGCCCAGACACTAGTGATGGGCTTGATGCCATAATACTGCCCACTGTGAACTTAAAAAAGAAAAAAAAAATCACCACAAAAAATAAACAGTAAGATCTTGCCCAGCAGCTGAAAAATTTGCAGGATGTGCATAAACCTGTGCCAAGGATGCAGAAATAGAACATAGGTTTTTCTTCTGATGCAGTGAGAGAAGTCTAAGAGTAGGCAAACCCTTTCCTCTAAAGGCTTGTGGGATGGAACAAATTCTCATAAAGTAATCATGAGTCTGTTTCCAGTAGATAGGGAAAATAAAATACAGGAAATTTTACCAGATTCAAAACATCACATAAAGGCAGAAGAAATGCTACTGATCTTAGAAGGAAAAGGGTAAAGGGAGGAGGGTCATGACTTTCCAGATGTACAAGAAAATTCATCTACAATCCAGCTTCTCTGCAAGGGAAATGAAAGTCCCTTCTGTTCTCTGGCCTGATCTTCTTGTGAGATGAGTTGAGTCAATTAGACCCAATGCAAGAGAAATGCCAGATTATTGTTGCCATATGAAAAGCTAACTTTCCCTCCGTGACTGGTCTCTGCAAGCCAAAATTCATCAAAGGACTGAGTGAATTTGAAGTTTGACACAGCTGGAATGAAAATCTCATCCAAGGCTTCAAAAAGAGTAGTCTAAATATAGCTTCTTAAATACATGTAACCTGCTTTTCAAAAATGTGAAGTTCTGTCAGCTCCTATAAGAAAATCAGGCCAAATCTACTTCATAGCTTCAATAGGTATTGAGATTTTGGATAAATGCCCTAAAAGCAGCAGAAATAGTTCTAATACAAGGACTGGGCTTTGTGAACTTGTGAGTTACTGAAAAGCCTTGGCTCTGTCTTGGCCCATGCTCTGGCAGTCAGTATGCTGAGTCTGGTCTTGGATTATTTGGAAAACAGGAAATGAAAAGGAAATTTCAGAAGGAGGATTTCCTCAAGGAAGGGAGATTCTGAGGGGTGTGGAGGCAGATTCTATGAAGGCTGTTTGACCTAATGCCAAATTAAAGAAAATGGAGATATTACAGCTAAGAATGAAAATTAAAATATAATTGATATACACTCCATTAATTAAATGATAAAAGTTGAAATAAATCAAGCCTATTACAAACAAATTAGCATTAAGTAATTACGGCTTATAACCACAATGCCACTTCAAAAAAGAAAAGGTAGCTCATGTTTCAGCTTTAGATTATCTACATACACAGAATTAATTTCTAAATGATACACCAGATTGTCTTTACTGCATCATTAAAATCCACTGGCCTTGTTCTGCACAAACACTGCATCTCTAACTTTGACTAGAGGTTGCTATTTTTACACTCAGTGTTAGGTGTATTTCATTTCTCTAAAATATAATTTGCTGTGTTTATAAAGTACAGTGAATTACACATCTTTTAAAAGTAGCCAAATTTGATATTTTAACCTAGTTCTGCGGTGAGGTTTCTATGCATGGAATATGTTTGGGGATCCCATTTCTACCTGCCTTCCCTCTTCACCCAAGACAAAGCTGGGAAGAAATTTATGTTACACAAAACTAGAATAGCATTCTTTTAAATGTTTTTTCATCTCTCTAATGATATTCACAGGGCTTTGCTTCAGAATTCACTAGAAACTCATCAGGGCATGCAGCCAGGACTAAATGTTTCTACATGCTTAGTAAATGCAGTTATTTGTAACTCAGAAGTACATGTGTATTTATATTGTTTCTGCTAGGGAGAGAAAAATAGACACAATAGCATTTAATAGTGTCCTTAATTTTAGATCTGTAATTCCAGTGAAGTCAATGGATCCCCCCAGGTTCTTAAAATAAAATTTAAAAAAATGCTGGAATGATTTCAAACTCCTTAAAAAACCCAATCTTAATATTTAAAGAGACGTCATAATTCCTATATTCAGAAAAAAATTACTATAGGAGAAAACTATCCAGACAGAACATGTTCTTAAATACTTAAATGTGGGTCTATTTTCCATAATTGTTGACTGAGTGCTGGGAAGATGCATCTATTGCTAAAAATAGACCTAAAGTAAAATATGTAGGAATAAATTTGACTTCCAATGACAGATGCATTTCCATAAACATGGCTCCATTGAAAGAATACACCTAAAACTAGGAAGCTTATTTATTATTCCTTCAGCTTCATTTGCATACTACTGTATCAATTCTTTTTGCTCCAGTTAGCCAAAACTACATGGCATTTCAGTGTGTTTTGGAGGCCTGTGGTGGAAAAAGCCAAATCCATATTTCAGCACCTGTGAATTTTCTTTTCAGAGATATTTATGTACCTTACTCTCCTGAATTGCATGGAATTCAGCAATTAAAAAATATACAGAATTATGGCTTCACCACTGTGAAAATTACTCTCCCTAGCCGCTGAACATCCACTACTTAAATTCATGAAAACAAATGTGCAGAGTGATGAGCTGAGTTTTAATCAATCCAATGCTGGAGACTCCAAAACATTTCTGGAAAACTGGATCTAGAAGTCTTTGACACCCCCTACCCCCTGCAGTAAAATTTTCCTCTTAATTTAACATGAAATTTCTCATCTTTCAGCTGATACTCATTGCCTCTTCTCTTGCTGCTGAGCACCACTGGGGAAATTCTGGCTCTGTTTTCTTTTTCCTGGCCCAGCAAGCACTGACACCCATGGATAAGGTCCCCCTGGCCTTCTGTTCTCCAAGCTGGGCAGCCCCAGCTCTCTCAGCTTTTCCTTAAACATCTTTGTGACCCTGTGCTGGACTCAGTTCTCTGTGTCCTTGTCTCTTTTGTAGTGAGGAACCCAGCATGGCGCCAAGCACTCCAGAATTTAATTCCAGATTTATTAATTCCAGTGCTGAGCACAGGGGAAGGACCACCTCCTTCATCCTGCTGGCAGTCCTCTTCCTCATGCAGCCCAGTAGGGAACACTGATGGATCATGTTCAGGGGCTGCAGGGTGTTCCTTCACCAATCTGCTTTCCAGACTGCTGGCTCCCAGCTGTGTAAGGTTTTTAACTCCCTATGCAGGTGTGTAAGGTTTCTCCTCTCCTGAGTCAGGCCTTTAGCATTTCCTTTTGCTGAACTTCATGAGGTTCCTGTTGTCCCATTTCTCCATCCGTTCCAGGTCTGTCAGAATGGCAGCACAATTATCTGGTAAATTACCATTTCTAGTTGGTTAATTACAGCTGGGTAGTTCTGCTGAAGGTCTGCTCTATTCCAGGACTATCCCACAGCCCTGCACCTGCATGCAGACCTCTCATTCCCTCTGCTTGCTCTTTTTTGTTGCACATTTCTTTCCCAGAGCAAGAGTGAGCATTTCCCCTCATAATGCTGTGATCCTGACACTTTTTTATTTGTGTCTATATGGTCACAGTGGGCTGCCTTCTATCCTTTTCTTTTGATTTTGTGGCCTCTCCTTCCACATCAGCCAGTCTACCACTTCCCCACTTGATTGTGTGCTGTCATCTCCTTTCCCCCACTGTTCCCAGTTGAAGGCTGCCTTCAGTGGGCTGTCCAGCCTCTGACAACAACATTTTTGCTTCACTTGGTCAGGTCTATCCTACCTCTTCCTAGCAGTTTTCAGTCATCAAAAAGGACTGTGGCTTTGTAAAGCAAATTCCTGTCTCCAGCACCAGATGTTCCACCAGTTGTTGGTTCTCAGGGTCCACAAATGCCAGATGTGCATGAATTATCTCACAGGAACTGTGCTGTCTAACTGCAGCGCTGGCACAGGGCACAGCTGATCCCTGCTCTGAAGAAGAACAGGGTGTTGTGAGTCTCAGTACAAAATTTGGGGCTGAATTCACTCTGGCTGTAATAGAAATGCAGCCTTTACAAGCAGAGACCTTCCCTGAAGGTTTTAATGAGCCTACCATGGAAGAAAAAGGTGCTCCTGAGAATTGTACCTGTTTAAGATGGCACATATAGAAGGGTTTGGTGGCTTCATGAATATGTGATGAACAAATAATTTTTTTAAGTGAAACAGTCTTGATTCCTAAAGACAAAATTTCATAAATAGGTCAAAAGCCAACATGATTGTAAATGTGCTAATCTTTAAAGAAATCCTCATCTTAAGCCCAGCATTTAAAACTTGTTTAAACTTTGCTAATGATTGTGAATTTTTTTTTTTGTTATTAATATTATTCCTAATCTGAATGTAATTGAAATAGCAAAACAGCTGTGGAACTTCAAAATGTTTTCAGTCATTATCTTTTTATCAAAGTTGTTGCAAGCAGGTTCTATTTCTCTTTGTGGCTAATCTTCATTGATTGGGGATGAACAAGCAGCAGTATATTCCCAAATGACTGTATTTGACTAGAAATTGCAATTACTTGATGCCTAGTAATATGCATTTCAAATGTGTTTGGCATTCTTTCAATATTCATTGATTACCATTATCATCTCAACAAATTAAAATGCATCCACAGGTATGAGAGAATATAGGAAAATACTGGTTGAGATTGTGGTAGTAGAGAAACCATTGGCTTTGCCATTGACTTTTGGAAATACAATCAGTGCTCAGGTGTTGGGTCTCTAGCAGTGGTCAATGACTGGATACTTTCCTTTTCTTTAGGCAGGAAAAGAAAAAGGTCTACCTTAATTTATTATTTCAATGGTGTGATCATATTGCTTCTGACTGCAGCCTTTCCAATACCTTATGGTAAACATCCATAAATACTCCCCTGCAGTATTCCTAAATACTCTTAGACATCACTTCTACCACAGGATTTATAGTAAAATATCCATATCATACATCCAATTAGCAGATGAAGCAGTCTTCCCTAAAGCAAAGAATGTAGCAAAGAACCTAAAGAATTAAAACTTCTGTTGGCTTTCTGCTTGTCAACTTTGGAAAAGTGAGCTCACCTTTCTAACACAGCTGCCTGAGAAAATGTTCCCATCCCACAGACCCCTGGGCAATGAGAAAGAGATGCCCTGCACACAAAACAGTGACATCAGTGCCTTTCAATATTGTGCTGCAAAACACAAACATTTATAACTTGATCAATTATTATAAACTATACTCTGATGTGAAGAGCATTAAGTTGGGATAAAAGCAAGTTCAAGACTAATTTTAATCACTTAAGCAAACCTCCAACAATGGAAGCTAAAATCAATTGAGAATTTTTAAAAACTTAGGCTTCAATTCATCTTCTCTAAATGCAGAGGCCTCTGCTGAGACATCCAATCAAGTGAACTGCTCACTCCAGGACGCCTTTGCAGCCAACAGAGACTGAGTCAGTGGAACCTCTCATGAGGCTGAATCATCACAATTCAAAATCCCTGTAAATACCCACTCTGCTCTACTCTTTTCACAGGAAACTGAGGATGGCTTGTTTAATTGGGTGTGTTTATATCATAGATGCCTCAAGTTAGAGTTCCCTGGTTTATTAGTGAATAAAGTCTGAGCTTCTTGTCTGAATTGGTCAGTTTAGAAAACAGCAATAGATCACCAGTTGCTCTGACAAAAGACCTGATCCTTTGGTAAACAAACTGGAGCACATTAGGATGTGTCTCTTGCAACCAACAGACAAATTTCTTCTAGACAAATCTACAGTGATGGAATAATTATTTTTTTCAAATAGAAAATTCTCTGTCGTCTCTGTGTAATAAGAATTAAAAACAGATATTCAATTTCTTAATTCCCAATAGAATCAGTAGATTCAGGTACCAAAAATACAATTAGGAATGGAATAGCCTTGCAATAGTCTTAAATAAAAGGTAAAAGCATCTGTTTCAGTCACCTGAATGTCACCAGAAAGATGTCATATTACTCTTTAAACAGAAACCTGGAATCCACTCTGGTGTTTTTGGCTAGTTGCTGTATTATGCTGCTGTCCAGCTGAGTTTACATAAGAACATATTGATTTTCTCTTCTCCTTTCTCCTTCCTGCATCCCTCCCCCTCCAATATGAACAGCATGGAAGAAACAGCACTTAACAAAAAAAAAAAAAAAAAAAAAGAAGCCATGGGAGTGGACCAGCTCCTGACTCATACACTGGGAAAACATTTTTGTTTTCTGGCAGGAAATTCTGGAAACATCTACTTTTAATTTCAGGCTTTTTTATGACAAAAAGAAGTTCATTCTGAGCCTGTTAAATCTTTTCAGTTTCAGGCCACTGACAAGTTACGTTTTTCTAGTGCCCCATGTTGTCAGTCTTGTTCACCTCAGGAGAGAGTTAAGAGTAAACATTTGCCTGGTGTCTCATGTGGATTCTAGTCAAACTTAAATACAGAAAAAAAAGGTGGATTTGTGCAAGTGTGGGAATGGTTTTTTTCCAGGAAATTTGAGTGTATGGTTGGATTCACATAACTGTGGGCCATTTTATTAACCCACATCATGGTTGCTATTGCAATATATGTCTCACTCTGGCAGTATTTAAAGTTTATAGTCAGTCTCATTTTGCAAGGCCCTGTGAATGAGCTGTGCTTCACCAAAATGATGTCATCTGGAAATTAGAATCTAATTTAGTGGTTTAGACTATCATTTAGATTCCCTTTAATGAATGAAGTGCCATCAAATTGTCCAGTACAAGAGACTGACACCCCTGCATGAAAAAGATAACACCAGTTATCTTCCATACAGGAGCTACCTCCCATCTGCTGACAGAAAAGGGGCAAAGATGGAGAAGCTAAATGAAAAATGGTGTTTAGTTTCTTGTCCAAGTACAGAGCAAGGACAGGTGCTTTTCTAAAGAAATGTCTGGCAGTTTACTGTGGACAGGTCCACAATCAGATTCCTAATTGGGACACAATAAAGGAACACTGGCCAGTGAATTTATCTTCCACTTATCATAAAAAAAAATATAAAATGCAATGTTTTCTTGTTTCTCTCAAAACAAAAGTGAAAGTCTGACACCTCTATGCCACGAAAACACACACACACACACACACACATTGTGTCATGGTAAATCTTTGCTGCAAAGTGATAAAACAACTTACAAAGGTCATGCAATGGTAAGGTCAATTTCTATTGCTCTTGGATAATTTTTTGATAACCTTGGGTTTGAGTCTGCATATTTCTTTGGTCTTTTTAGCTTTAATTTGCAACAAGTCTTTAGTTAGATTGCTTAAAATTCATGAAGATAGACATGAAAAAATCTTACAAGTGTCTATTCTCTTAAAATAAAGATGCCCATTTCTGAAGATATCAGGTATACAGCTATGTCTGAATAATCCTGACAGTTGATAGTGAACAAAGACTTCATTTTATTTATCTCTGAGCTGACACTCAGGTCAAGCTGAGGATTATGCTTCCAACTTTCCAAAACAATCCCTCTCGCAGCCAAATTTGGAGATGTTTCCCAAGGATATTCCCACAGAATGCAACAGAACTATGCAGCAAGTGCTGAAAACTATGAGCAGAGGTGTAAGAAACTGACATTTAGACTGAGGGAAAGAAGGAAAAGTCTACCCTGAATTTCCAAACAGGTTGATGAGCTCATGGCTGCTCTTCTTCCCAGGTCCTGGCCGTACCCCACATGCAGCACAGCATGGAGAGAGGTGCAGGAGGCAGAAGAGAACAGGTCCTGTCTGGAAATAAAAACAGAAGGAAAGATTGAGATCTCCATAGGTGCAAGAACAGAAAGAATTAAATATATATGCAGAACTGATCTTTACGTGAGTTCAGAAGAGAAATTCCACAGAGAGTGACAGCTGTCCAGGGTTACTGTGTGGGTACAGCTAAAGTCAAACCCCTTACAGCTTTCCTGGTTTCAAGAAAGGAGTAAATTGTAACTACCTGGAGCTTCCCTCTGCTTCCTTGCTGACTCTGTTTTGCTTGCCTTAGAGCTTGGCAGCATATAATCTTGTCATTCCACCTGTAGTTCCTGAGCTGTTGGTGCAGAGCATCCTGTATGACATTCCCTGGCAATATCCCCAGAATTCAGCTTTATTATTCATTCTGGCTTGCCACAAGGCTTCTGTTTCTGAAGCTTCCTGCTTCAGTGTCTACCAGACAAAGAAATAAATTGGAGACAGAAAGGAGGTAAGATAAGAATGGTGGATTTCTGCTAAGAAAAAAACACCATGCTCCATGTGAAAACTTTGGTGCCATGAAAGTTCCAACATTGATATTGCACTGGTATCATTTAAGATCTTTTTTTCATAAGAAAAAGAACCTACAGGGCAACAGGAGCTCCCATGTATATTGAAGATGCTGGTAATTAACTGAGCTTTACCATGTGGCTTATTATAATAGCTCTTAGAGTATTTCTATATCCCACAACATCATGCCATGAAGAGATACCCCAGTGATCTATAAAACAGCCCTACTGAGAAACTAATTAGTCAAGGCAGAGCTCTGTGTTAATTCTACTCTGCTGCTCCTGGTATTATACTAGCTCACTCAGAAAGAGAAATAAAAGGCAAACTGAGATGAAATAACTGGCCTGGGGATACAGAGGGTGGGATCCATCTCACCTGACTTTAGAAATCAACAGTGTAGACATTTAAACTCAAGCTAGCCCCTGGGGCTGGATGTATAGTCACTGGAGACAAATATGCCCTTTTAGGGTGCCAATCATCTGCCCTATTTCAGACACCTAATTTAGGAGAGGATGAATTGCTCCCTGGATTCTATTGACTAGTTCTTTGCTGACTATCCACTGAGCCAGATGCAGATGTCTTCAGCACAGGCATCTGCATTTAGTCAATATACATCCATCTGCAAAGTCTATGACAACGTTGGAAATAGCATATTTCCTTTATTCCTAGGCCTGTACATTATTCTGTAGATGTCACCACCACTTTGGTAACTCTCCTAGTAGTGGTGACACCTGGAATTATGCTATGTGATACTTAGAGATTGTCCAATTATTATAAATTAAAGTTTATTTAATGGACTAGTCAAGTAATTGAACACTTAACTGATATAAAAAAAGAAATATTAAAAATAGGAAAAATAATTTTAGTAGAATTAAAATCCATTCTTGGGTTTCAGCTGCATTCTCACTGGTCAACATCACAGTGGATTAATACTTTAAAATTTTGATTCAGCTTAAAAAACAGAGATGCAGTTATGCAGTTACAGTGTCAGGACAGGGCTTCTCAAAAAGGAGCTCTGGGGTAAGAACACACAGCATTGTGCATATTGTCCAGTCATGAACGGTGTGATGAGAAACACATTCCTGTGTACAGTAGGAAACCCATTTCCTCTGCATGTGAATGAGGGCTAAAAGCTCAGCAAGTGTGGGTGGTGTTATGTGAATAAGAATTTTGGGATGAATAGAAACGTGTCTGTGGTGCCCCAGCTTCAGTTTGCTGGAGGTAATGCAAGGTACCAAAGAAAAGATGAAGGAAAAATACTGTAGAAATTATAGTGTTTCATTACTAAATACACCAAGGAGAGGCTTGGCTGCAGATTCAGGTGAGTGAATTGGTTTCCTAGCATCTCAGTGTGCCTGTGCCAGCTGAGTGTCTCCACTCCCAGCAGGGTCAGGGCGCAGACAGAGCACGCAGCAGTGCTGGGCTCACCAGCTCCCAGGGGTGAACAAGCAGCTCCCCAGGCCCTGCTGGCACTGCTGGGAGCTCAGCTGCCTGACTCAGATGTAGACTCACAGCACAAACTTCTGCCTTTAGCTGCCTCTCTACAAAGCTCAACACTCAACAGCATGCAAGGCACTTAAACCATCTCCCTACCTCTGCCACAGTGCTCATTTTGGATTAGAGTCAGCTGTTAACATTTTTATTCCCAGCTTTCTGGGTATGATTTGCAGAAATTCAGAAGACTGAAGCACATGGATAGATGACTAGAATGCAGATTGTCTATTTAATACTATTGCCCCTGAGAAATTATAGGCTAGGTGTCTAAAGTTGGTCATCAAAAATTAGCGTAGGATTTTGACAGCTTTGTCTATAATTTATCTTTTCTTCAGTTCTCCATCTGTAAAATGATGGTAATAATATGCTTAATTGCTAGGGCTGCTGTGAATATAAATTCACGATGTTTGTGAAGAACTGACAAATTGCAGAAAAAGCACCATAAAAACCACATGAGGAACTTAATAGCAATGTATTCAGCTGAGGCTTTAGATTGTGATTAATAGAGCCTGGAGCCATACATTGAAGAAAGGAGATAAAAAGAACTATTTCATAATTATCCATACAGAGAAATGAAAATAATAGATGGCCGTGCAATTAAAGACTGGGGCAAAACAGATATGCACAGGGAGCCATATGAAGGTGACAGATGAAATTTCTGATGTTTACAGAGCAATATCAGGAAATTGAAGACATAAAAAAACCTCTAACTGTAGGTGAAAGGCTGGACACTTCTTGCTGCCTGCAAGGTTGTGCCCATGGAACAGCTTCAGGTACCAGCAGGTCCTTGTTAGGATCCAGATGTAAGAAATCACCTTTCTCTTTACTTTTCCTTTTTGTGTTCCTTTTTGTGCTATTTCGGAGTTACTTTATCCCAGGGTAGTCTCTGGTCTGGTTTAATGCAAGGCCCTCCAAACTGCAGCGCTGGCAGAACTGGAGAGGAGATGTGGGGTGAGCAGAATATCCATTGGGTGAGAAGGAGCATCCTGAAGGGAGGGGACACAAGGAGAACGGAGAGCAGGGGCCACAAAAGCCAGCAGGGAGACAAAAGGCCATTTAAAAGGCCCTGCAACCAGATGACTCTCTAATCAAGGTCCATCTTTTTAAAAAGCCCCTGAGAAAGACAGGTGGTTCATGCAGAAAGCAGTCTGCATTTTAATCTTTTTTTTCTTTCCCAAACATGGCATGAAAGTGCTATCCTCAGCGATAAAAGCTCCCCTGAGACTCCACCTCGCTTTCCAGCCCTTGAGTACTGACTTCCCCTGGTGTGAAGGAAGGTTGAAGTGCCAGCTGTTAGAAGAAATAATTATTACAGCACTTCCTGCAAGCACTTCAGATTCCAAAGAGGAGAAGCAAAAGCTACCTGATTCCACACTATTTTTTTTTTTAAATTTGCTTTTGCATTTTTTTTCCCTTACTCCCTTAACAACCTTCATCTGTAGTCAGTGAATAAGCTTTTACCCTGAGGATTCAACATGTTGCTAAGGGCTGTCATTACAGTGAGCACATTTCTCTAAGT
The DNA here is from genome assembly GCF_023055355.1 of Agelaius tricolor. Taxonomy (NCBI): domain Eukaryota; kingdom Metazoa; phylum Chordata; class Aves; order Passeriformes; family Icteridae; genus Agelaius; species Agelaius tricolor. Next base: position 9,647,263 of record NW_027269266.1, on the reverse strand, counting down.
CATATTCACAGACTCATTTCAAAAGCAGCATAGGCTAACCCTTTCCCATTACAGACATGGAAATTCTCTCACAATTAAACCCCAGTCCACACCTTCCAAACATTTAGAATGATGTGGGTGTCTAGGAAATGTTAATAAGTGTGCCTGCACTCAAGATTACAGAACACAAAGGCAATAGCTGGAATGTGCATTGCCATTGTTCACCTCCTGATTGCTGCTCACAGCTAATTGCATAGAAAGGAGCCATCATTTACTGCTCTGGCTATGCACAGTTCACTCCTACATACCAGCCACCTCCTTGTCCATAAGTCAGTGGTCTGGCACCGGCCTGTGGCAGCTCCCTCTGTGTGGGCATCTACACATGTCTCATATCTACACTCTGCTTCTCACTCTGCAGCTGCAGGTCCACACAGACCGGTGCTGATCATCTCTGAAATAACAGCTCTGAGCACTGGTTTTACAACAGGCTGAAACCCACAGAATTAACAAACCTGCTTCAATTGCTCTCTATTTTCCTTCCAAGACCTGATTAAAGCCTGTTTGAATGATGCTGTGCTTTCTCCTGTTGTTAATTCATTTCATTTTGTAAAATGTTGGCACTCTGAGTAAAAATATAATTAAACTATGGCACAGAAGCTGATAGCTTTGATCCCACCTAGCTTAGTAAAAAAGACAAAACAGGCACGTTTAATCCACTATTTGTTCAGTTACAATGTGCTAGGTTTAAACTGTGCACATTCCAGGGACTGAATGAATATATGAGGAATGCCAAAAATTAATGTATGAGTTACATTTGTTGCCATACAAAGGCTGTTATAGTGCACACCAAAAATCTCAAAACAATGAGGTTATGTCACCATAAAACATAATGCATGGCTAAATCATAATGCAAAAAGAATTTTGAAGAACTCTATTCTCATGTGCCCAGCCTGTGGCCTGTGATTCAGGAGGGCATATTCACATGCATTTGTAGAAAGAGATTTCCCCTCTCCAGATTTCCCTCATCACACACTTCTGAATCTCTTTTCCCTCTTTAGTGCATCTCCCCCTGCTTCTGCTGCCCTCTGCCTTTGCCTCTGCTTCTCTGCAAGTTGCCTGAGGATTACTGGAGAAAATTGATTTGCCTGAAGATTTATTTGCATAGACATGAAGCTTATCTGATATGTAAGTTTTACCCATGGAAGTATGGTATTCATTTTGTGCATAGACAGAGGCACACACACAGAGCCAGGTGTGGTAATGCCAATATTCAGCATTTTTTATCCTCAAAATGCCCTGCAAATGTTAACTAATTAATCCTCAGAACACCTCTTTGAGTTATCCATGCTTATCCAAATTTCTTGGGGAGAGACAGGGAAACTGAGAGGTTAAGTGACTGCAAGAGCTTCCACGAGGGTCAGGGAGGGAGGGAAGAACAAAACCCTTGTCAGCTTTCATGGAACTTCAATCAGGTACAAAGCAATTTGTCTAACAACACCAAAATGTCAGGATATATCTGCAAATTCCTAGAACTGATTCCCATCTTTTGGTCTGCCCTGAATTGGTCAGACACCTGAGGCAGACGATCATGATAGGTCACTTCCAGCTGAAAATATGCTCTCCTATGCTATTGTCTCCTCTGCTCTTCTGTCTCTGGCTCGGTTTGTGCCCGGGTCAGCCACGTGCAGCTCCAGCAGTGGAGCAGCAGCTCGGGTGCCTGAGGGATTTTGCTGCTGGCAGCCGTGCTTAGGTTTGCACTGCACCATTCCTGCAGCATTTCTTTGCATCTCCTTCCCAGCAGAACACAGCAGGACAAAAAATGATGGCAGGTGACAAGGTGGCTTTTTGCTCGTGACAGGGCTCTGAGCCACAGGACGTGTCTCCATGGACAGCCCTGGTGTGACATGCCTCCCACTGCAGGGAGAGGTCACAGAGCTGCAGCCCCCCGGCCCCCTTACAACCAGCCCCCACCCCCAGTGCTCCCTCAGTCTGACAGCTGAACAAAATGAAGGCTATTTCTGATTTATAGCTGCAACCTGCAATGAATTATACTTGGGTGGTTTATTAATATGAAGCACGTTATATTGTCTGTCTGCCACAGATGGAAAAACTAACTCTATCGATGATGGTAATCCATTCATTGTTTTATGAATCCTGCAGCCTCCAGAGAGCACCACAAAACCCCTTTCAGTGTCTCTGAATACTACATTTTACATTTAGATTTTCTGGCTTAAAGAAAAGATGTGTAAAATCACAAGCAGGCACAGCATTCCCCACTGACTAGTGCATTTATGAAGTCTTTTGTGGTATTATTACAGAAAGCATATGAAATACAATGAAATACAATACAATTCCAATGAAACTAGGAATAGGGAAATAAATACATCTGTATTTTTTAAAGGAACAAGAGGCTGATATTTCTTCACTGTGAGAGTGGTGAAGCACTGGATCAGGTTGCCCAGAGAAGCTGTGAATGCCCCATCCCTGGAAGTGTTCAAGAACAGGTTGGATGGGGCTCTGATCAAGCTGGTCTAGTGGAACGTGTCCCTAAAATGGTAGGGAAATTGGAACTAAATGTTCTTTAACAACCCTTTCAACCCAAACCATTCTGCAATTCTGATACTCAGTTTTATATCCCACAGTTTAGATTGGAAATGTTGCATTCTGTTTTCTGAAAAACATTAACCTGAAAAATACATCAAAATGTCTCCTTGAGAGGTCTGGTGTAAGACAGGCTTTTTGAGGCTTTTGGTCAGAGTTAATTTTGGATTCACTCAGGGATCCATGTATAACCAGTCACACAGCTCTGGGAAATCATAGAGGTTTGGGCCAAGCCTTTGGCAGTAGGAATAAATGCATATGGAAGTGTGTCCAGAGGGATTTTGAATTGCCTGGGGAGCTTACCAGAATGGTTGTAAAAGGTGGACCCAAATGGCAGGCCAGCTGGATTGTGTCAAACCTGACCTCAAGTTGTCCTCACACCCTCAGGCTGTACAAATGTTGGAACCAAGTCCTCTCAGTCTCTCTTACAGACAGATTGTCCTCTGGGTCTCTGAAAGCAAATGTGAGAGAATGGACTGAAGTTTCCCACTTTACACTGATGGATTCATTCTTCTATACCACTTCTTATGTATAAACCTCTGCAATATCCCAGTGTATCCCTGGATGTCACAAGAGCCTCAATGAACATGCACCAATGGATATGGACTGTTTCCTTCTTCTCACAGAGATTTTTTTACACTTGAACCCTACAAAACAGCATAAGGCTGAGCTTTCAAAGCACGTATTTCACAAGATATTCACCACAACTGGCTGCTCCTCATGGGATTGAAAAGGGCCATAGTTTAACAACATTTGTCCCAAAACAAGCAAATCTCACTGTGGAGCTTGCTCTTGGAGCATTGCACCTCACACCTTGCTATGGCATTGTCACACCAGGGTGTGATGGGACACAGCTGCTGCTGGACTGGGACTAAGCCCTTCTTTACCCTTTGCTACGCCCTGGATGAAGTTTTGTGGGGCAGGAGGAACCTGAAAAGACACATGGCCAAATGGTAACAGTCCATGGGCACACAGCATCCACATCTTATTGAAGAGAGCCAGTCCAAATACTCCAAATCCCTACAAGGATGACTTCTGCACCAGACACCACCTCATGGTCACTGACTGGTAGGTGCCCATCCTGAATTCTTTAAGTCCCTTTTTGCCCAAAGTTATAACCCTATTTGTTTATCTCAGATGTGATAGGAATTAATTTACTATGTATGAAGAAAAATTTCTTAATAATACATAAGAATTCAAAGTATTAATTTTTATATAAAATATGAATCAAGCCCTGTCTTCATACCTTTATTCAGTCCAACCTGTTACTGAAGTCAGGTTATTTTGTGTGAACATGCACTGCCAGCTCCAAGTCCTTTAAAAATTTTACTAATTCCAGCAGAAATTTTGCTGAAATGGAGACAAGAGGGTTGTCACTTGTTGCAGGTGATTCAATCTTATGCAAAAGATGTTTATATTTCCTGAAGCAAAATACTCATCACCTATATTAGTTAATAGGAAAACAATCAGCTAATTTGCCAGGTTTTGCTGTGTGCTGGAAAAAAAAAATGTATCTCTATTCAGAAATGACTAATATTGTCTCTTCCCAAGCATGAGAACAGTGTCCCTCTCTTGAATAGTAGCCCTAGGTTTTGAGATTTTTACAGTCCTTTTCATTGTTTTTTTTTTTTTAATGTATTTATTCTTTCAGTTCTCTCTTTCAAGGTAGTTTACAAATGAGTATAAATCTCAGTCACATGACCAAGATATTGCAGCTGAATAATTCAATATGCATTATCTGAGACAGGGTGGCTGTCCTTGGGCTAACTCAGCCTACAGCAAATGCAAGGCTGCACTATTTATCTTGAATTTCCTTCACTGTAAGTGAAGCTAAGCTGAATTTGCTGTGGACTACAACTATGAGCACAGACAACTTCTCTGGCTCACCTGATTCACTCACCTCCTACAACTTAAGAAGATTGTCTGCTTGTCTGAGCCTTCCCAAAAGCATGCAGTGATTTGCATACACTCACACAGAAAATCCGAGGCAGGACAGGGAATCCCACTTCATGCAGAAAGCAGTGCCTAACTCTCCCATTCTGGCCATGTCATACCACGTGGAAAATAGCTGATGGTCCTGAGAGAACACTCACTCCAAACAAAATACATTTTTATTTAAAGGAAGGGAAATGTATGAATCACTTTAGTTTGACAGCCTAACAGGGTGCTGCAAACAGTGAGAAGAACAGCCTTACCTCTTCATACAATTCCTCTGAATAGTATTTTCCTGTTTTTATTTTATTTACTCACAGTTGACTGAACTAATATCTCTTATCGCAGCCTGCAAAGAAAAGCTGTAAAAAAATTAAACTGGAAAAGCTAAATTATTTATACAGTTTCATGTGCTGGATGTTTTGGTACAGTTGAGCCTTGCTTCTTCCTAATAGCACAAGACTATTAGGAATTGTAATACTCCTCAGGGGATGTAAGATTTATCAACCCTTGCAGAACGGGATGGAAGCCAAGGCAGGAGATTAAGGGATACTAGTTAAATTAATCAACCTTCTCTCCATATATTGGCCAGGAGAATGCAGTAAGTTGTTATTCATACATTTTACACAGTAGGAGCAGAATTTGACCACAACCATATGTTGAATTTAATATTAAACATTGGATCTTTCCAAAAACAACTCCATAAAAATGTCAATACTGCTTTTTTTTTAGACGAATGGCTCTATTCATTTTTAAAGGCATTTACACTCACACACAAAATGAAAAAGTGCTTTTCTATACCAGTTCTGAAAACAACCTTCCATTTTAATCCTGGTTCAGGACCCTATCGTGCTTGTTTATGAGTCAAAGTCTAAAGCTAAGATTAATAGAGAAGACAGAAGAGTTGCAAACACTCTTTTTTTTTGACCTCTCTTTTAACTACAAAAGGGTCAAAAAGATATTTTCCTTTTCAAGCAGAAAACCTTGGAATGCTATCTTTTGCTTTATGCACAGTGCTGAAATTCAAGTTTCTTGAAATGAATGTGCACTACCATTTCTGTCTGTACAAAACAAAAAGCTTCATTACATGAGCAATTTTTGGAGCGTATTACACCTAGGGAAGGGTATTTTTTTAAAACCCAGAAACCGGCTAAAGAACAACTACAAAAAAAATTTTGTAGATCAGAAAATCAGACTATCTTTAATCCTGAGCAGGTGGAGCTATTGAAAGAGCACCTTTGAGCTATGTCTAACAGCCCCTCACAGAAGCAGGGAAGCTGATCCCATGCTCCGAGTTGCAGTCAGCAGTGGGCAAATCCCTAAATACCTGCTGGCAACCAAGTGGCTCTGGCTGGCCTGGGGCTTGTGCTGTAAGATCTGTAAAGTCTGATGGAGCTCCTTTACATGGTGTTGCACTCCCCCTGGTTTCAGGTGAGTTTGTGCAGCCTCACCCAAGTCAGTTCCTGTGCTCTCCCCACTCCTGAACACCAGTGTGACAACCTGGGCTGTGGCCAGCAGGTCCCCAAGGCCAAGCATGTTGATGCTCAATTAGGTGTTGTGGCTCAGTTCCCAGATTTGGGGCAAATAGGGATGTGAACACCAAAAAAAAAAAAAGGCTTGTTGCAGAAAGTTGTGTGTGCATACTTTGGGTTATGGCAGAAAAACAGAATTTCAAAGATTCCTCATAGTAACTCTGACATCAGAATAAGCAACAAAGTAAAAAAACCCAAACAAACAAACAATGAAAGCATTTGGTTCATATATTTAATCCTTATAAGTTGATGAAATGAGGGAATGGTAAACATTGTTTCATAAATATGCTTTTCTGTGCGCTTTATCACTGGTTTAAAGGGCTGTACATTTTTGAGACAACTAGTGGGATAAATGTGTGAAGTAATGAATATAGGGATATCAATTGTTAGGGTCTGGAAGGATAAGGAAAGACAGTGTGTTTGTAATCTCCACAGCTAGTACAGCACATGCTAAATGTCACACAAAAAAAGGACTACTATATCATACAGAAATTGAAATCTATCAACTGACTGGAAGCAGCCTTTCAATAATTATTCTGTTCCTTTTTTAACTGAAAGGGATCAAAAATGTGTCTATATATACAAAAAATATTTTAGAATCCTATTAACAGCAACACTTCTTAAGGCAATATAACATTTTCCCCTGAAAAGTACAGACAGAAAAAAATCTTCCAGTAAGCAGATAATAGTGTTTGCAATGGCAAAATAAGTCAATTGAAAGTGTAATGACTTCTTATAATGTCAACAGAAGTGTTTGGTTCACACACTTATATAATGCATAAGCCATTCGCCTGACATTGTATCCAGTTGCTGTTATAATTTATATGAGTAAGGGCCTGTAAAAACTCTATTTTTTAGTCTATTATGATATCAGAAGTGTTTGTTGTGAGTGAAACCCTTTCTAATGCTCATTTATTATAAGTGAAAGACAGTAACACTAACATTAAACAAGAAACCTTATTGCTTTCCAGTTTTCTTCAGTATGTGCTCTGCATTCATCTGCACTTTCACAGACCATCTGATCTGAAAGGGGATTATATAATCCTCTCTTGGAGGTACATCAGTTCTGCCTGAAATAAGGCATATGGTTCAACAGTCCACACTCATTGTATTATAGCAGCATCTAGGAAAAATACTCATATACATTTATTTCACATTGACTCAAAAAAAATGGCCCATTAAAATTTACTTATTTGTAGACCACTGATGGATTTTCCATCATTTAACCCAATGTTTTGAGGACACAGACCACAGAATTCATGCAGTTACCTTGGTGCTGAATCCAGTGGACCATTTTCTCTGGCCAAGGCCAAATGCAGCTGTAACATGAAGAGGGAGCCCCTACTGCTCTGAGGTGTATGAACCTTACAGTGATAATGGAAGCACTGCTACAGTTTTAATTCTCCTCTTTTCTCTGCTTTGCCTTGTCATTTTCCCAGAAAAACCTGCAACTGATATTCTATATAAATCTTATATATGTGTTTTATATATGTATTCTTGCCTGATATTTTTCAGGCAAGAAAATTCTTCTTAGAGCAACCTTTTCATAGGAAGAGAAGGAACCAAACCATTGGTGCACATTTGTTGGGACTTCAGACAAACTGTAGGCACAGTGCAGCAGTGGACTGAAGATGCAGCATTCCCATTTAGGAAATGTATGTAACCCTGTGATCCAGGTGAACTCATACAACTGAGCAGCATGAAAATAAATTCCCAGTACAAACACAATACACACAGTTAAGGTAGGAAATAGCTTGTGAGGAATCCACAGGCTACAGCATGTTTGTACAAACCAGTCAGCTAATGCCTGGTTTTGCCAGCTGTACTCACTCTAAGTGTACATTTATTCCAGAGTAGTCCCAGATTAAAAAAAAAAAAAAAAAGAAAAAAAAAGTGAAGTTTTTACACAAATAATTTTTCTGAAAAGCATAAAGCAGCAATTTTTGATGAGTAAGCTGTTTTGCTGAGAATAGCTTACTCTGCTCTGTGTGTGCCTGTACACAACATGCTGGAAAGTACATGACATTAAGAAATCTTTTCATGAGAAATAAATACATCAAATCCAAATTAAGCTGCATTTTGAGACTTCGTTATACACTGCAAAACCCTGGTCAAAAATGTGATTTTTTTTTGTGCAGAAGCATCCAAGGGCCACCCCTGGCTCCTAAACTCTTTAAACACACAAACAGGTATCCCAGGTATACAGATGGAATTAAATTCAACCATTTTTTCCCTCTCAGCCTCAAAAGCATCAAAAACTAGAACTGTTGAGGTCAGATTAATTGCTTTCACAAAATTCAACACTTTCCAAAAAATGTGCTTTCTGTCTTCATTGTAAAGAGGTTCCATATGAAAGTGGTGAATTAGTTGTCCAAAGGTTAAAGACACCAGAAGAACACTCAGTAATTTGAGGATACAAGTTTGAGTTTATAACCCAAGTGTCTGCAGCTGTATCCTTGTCTTGAAAATGCCGAATTTTCTTTCCCCATTTTCCTGTAATAAAGGCAACACTACTTAAACAAGTTTGAAACTGCTGAAAACTTTACTGATCTGATTCATCATAATCCCTTCTTTCTACATTGAAATTAGGGGAAATTCAAAAAATTTAAAATTGATTTTTAATTCTACTCTTTAACTGAACATTAAGTGTCAGAGAGAAAAACAACTCTGTGGAAGAAATATATAATATGTCTATCTTTTCTCCTAGATTTCTTATGACTTCATTAATTTTCCAGGCTCATTTCTTACAGCTTATTAATCCAGTGTTGCTGAATCTTCTTTCCTTGTGATTTTTATTACCTCTTTTATATTCACAGGACGAATATTACCTGTGAATCATCAAAATTCACATTATTTTTATTTGCCAGACTCACTCTATTTCTAGATATGTCATGCCTGGATGCTGATTGGTCCTGTGAAGGAGCAGTGCTGCTTTCTGCATATGGTATCCCTGATTGCTTTTAATCACTGACCTATGGGCTGTTATCCAAAAGATTAGCAACATGAAAAGGATTCTGCTGTGCTGGTAAGACTATCAGGGGAAGTTAGGCATCTAATCTGCAGAGATGGTCCTGTAAATTTTGTTTGTCACCTTCTGGTTTCTAAGGTACTTAAATAGCTACATAAATCTTACCTTTGATCTAGAGCTCTTCCCTCATATTGTATTACAGCAGCACCTACTCAACCATGCTCGAGGCACCATGCACATTCAGTAAGAGATCTCTCCCATCCTGAATAGCTTAAAAGACCTCTTCTATCTCTATGGGGAAAAAAAGAAAAGGAAAAAAAAAAAAGAAGGATAAAAAAAGAACTGCAAATAGAAAAGGAGCACACAGGCGACAGAACTATGAAATGGCATCTGAGGGAAGAATCACCAAATACATGCTCTTTCCTGGAAAATAATCAATTCAGGTGCCCCAAAGGAAAGTGATCTATAAAATCATGAGTTACATGGAGAGGATAAACAGGGAATGATCAGTCAGTGTTTGCTGTTGCAGCACAATGACATCAAATCAAACTAGCAGTTGGCAGGCTGAAAGCAGACAAAGGGAAGGAAGGTGGGACACAGACAATGCTGCAAGGTACTGGGGGGACCCAAAGGCTTCCCCAGCTTCACACTGACACAAGAGCCACATGCTAGGGAGTGACTGAACACTAAGTGTTTCTGGCCTGAGCAACCCCTGAACTTGAAATGACTGGAACTGAAGAGAGAATTCTTGGCAAGTTCTGCTACGTCTGTCCTGTCCTTAAACTCATCTGTAAGCTTTTTCTCATTGTTAGGGAAAGATTTGGGACTGACCCAGAAAAGGCTTTTTATGTTATGTTACATTAAATAAGGAAATCAAGGACATTAAATTAAGCAAATTTGAATCAATCTGCATCACAGGCCAGCAAAATAACTGGAATCATGACTTCTACAATGGCTGTGCTCCATCACAGCTGCTTCTGCTCTAGTAAATAAAAATGACCAGAGAATGTTCTTTGGCCCTGAACCAAGTGGTAGGACAGGGCCATTGTCCATGCAGCTGAACTTTTTTACCTGCTGGAACCAGAGATACCATATCCAGATTGGCCATTGGGACTATTCCTTGGTCCACACCAGCTCTGGAGAATGATCATAAAATTAGGAAAACCTGATCTTATTTTTCCATTTCCAGGACCTAGCTATGAAGAAAAACAGAGAAAAAACATCTTTTCTGCATCAGGTACCTTTGTACCCAATGGTCTCTGAAAGTTTAAGTGTTTCTAGACACAGGATGTTTTTGTGTGGCAGAATAAATCAAGTCTCCTATATTGCAAGTGCTTGGCATGGCTCATGTAATTGGTCCTGGACTGTCAGCAGCCTTGGAGCTGTGCTCATGGTGATAATTAACCAGTGTCAGTCAATCCTAGTGCCCAGTTTCATCTTCTATAGCTGTGGTTACATCTTTTACACAGAAGCACTCAGAAGATATATTAATAATTTCAGTGTCACTTAAAATCCTTATATATACACAGAAATGACAAAATGATGCTCTAATGCCACTGTAGGGCTCCAGGTGCTGGAATTAATGTCTTCCTACAGAAACTTGTGTGTGAGTTCTCAGAGAGCTGGAAAACTGTGAGGGATAATAGTTCTCTAAAAGTTCTGCTGCTTTGGCCAGACTAGATTATGCTAACTTCTGTTAATGAGTTGGAGGAGGGGAGATAATCCTAACTTTTTGTTTTCCTTCTTAAAAAAAAAAAAAAAATAGAAAAAAAATCTGTGGGCAACACAGAAATATGGTTGTTATCTCTCAGCTGTACACATGCAGTAGTATTATTTGATATTCCTGAAACCAGGAACATCCTGTTTAGAAAATGGAAAAAAAACCTGATGGGAATTACTACACTTCATTTTTTCTGCTCCCCAATCAAAGAAAAAGTACTTGAAAAGCGTGAACATTATGTTTAAAAATAGTTCTGCTGAAATATGCCCAGAGATCAGAAAAAACTTCCATATTTGGAAGAACCTACAGTATGTTCTGCCAAAGTATTTGGCTTTTCTTTAGGTCAAGGCAACCCTGGGCTTTGGTGTTGTTCCCATAATGTGCTATAGACGGGGTGAAAGTGCTCTCCTGTCATTTCCAGTTTACAGTACAGTTTGTGCTGGCTGGAGTGGGACATGCCTTTGCAGCCAGTCCTCCTTAGAAAACCTCAGTAACTGCACACTCAGATTCTCCTGTGCTGTACTTGTATTTCCTGTAAATACACATGTAGAGCAGGCAGAATTTCCTTGAAACCTACTTGCTTTTTCTCCTTTTTTCTCACTGATTCCCCTCTACACATCCATTCAAAAATACACATTTTCATTTTTTTAAAATATCTTTTTAAAAGACTTGGCAAGAACTACTAAAAAAATTACATTGCTTCTATTTAGTTTTTTTTAGTTTCCTTCTTTTTTGCTTTTTTGGGGTTTTTTGGTTTTTTTGTTTTGTTTTGTTTTCTTATGAAAAGTTTTGATGACATTATTTTCTCAGTATCTGTTTTACTATTAAATATTTAATTTCGGAAGCATTTCTGCCACCAGTAGTCATGGTGAGTAAAAGCTCCATCGATTCATCTAATAGACTGGGATTTATCTTTTTAACCAGTTACACCTCATTGCATGTCTAAAGAATGAAGTACCATTGAAATGCTTCCAAATATTGTGATGCATCTCTATGTGAATTAACTCAAGCATGACCTTATATTCCTCTTAAATGCCTTACTCTTTGGGAAGATAATTACATATTGGTATCATACATTTGTTTTTTCTATGTTTTGCCTTGTTTAACTTTACTGTCTCTCCTGACACTGCTTTTCATGATCTAAAAAATAGTTGCCACATTTAGATTACACATCTTTAGTTTCATTGTGCTAGCTGAAAATATAAATATTGTCCTGTTAGCAAACGAATTCATTCAGAAAGGGGGTTCAAGTAGTGTTACCTCTGCTTTCCTATGCTATTCCAGCAAATTGGTCCCCTCTAAAAATCAGGTAATTAAATCAGGGAGTTTCCTGAGCAGCCCTGGCAATAGGTATGTGCCATTTACTATCTCAGCTTTTTTTGTTCCTCAGCTGCTCTGTTGCCCTCCCAAGCTGCCTCAAATGCAGGAGGAAGTGCCTTCATCTCTCGTCCTCAGAGGGCTGCCTGTTTGTACATTTTATTCAGTGTACAAGGAACTGTGTACAAAAGAACTGATGTGCAGAGCAGTGGTCAACAGCAAATGTCCAAAAGAAGTTCCTCAGTGCTTCACTGTAGCTTGAACCAGAATATTGATAAGCAAACAAAACTCCTATTTCTGATCTAATTCTATTTTCACTCCTGCTCTTTGCCATTCTCAGGCCCACCACCCCTGAGGTGCTGTCCATGCTCTTGAGGCCTTTTGGTCAAGGCAAGTCAAGTACAAAAGAAGCTGAGGCTTAAGCCTGCACTGGAGCACTCTGATGAGCTCACAGTGTCTCATAAAATGAAGGATAGAGAGTTAAAGATTTGCTTTCAAGCTGGAAAAATGCATCCACTAAATCCCACTGGCTGGGTTTATAGGGACTTTGTTTTGTGGGCAAAATAAAAGTTAGGAAATAAAATTTGCTTCAAGGATTAAGGTTTTAATCCTTGGCTCTCCTTTGGCCAATAAAGTGTTTGATGGATATTGTAAGTCTCCATCAAAGTCTGTGTCTCAGCACTGACTTAGCTAGTCCCCAGAGCAAACTAGAAAACCTCACATGCAGCTTGGAGCCATGTCACCAAGCAAATCAGTAAGCCCAAAATACAGTTTCAGGAATATTCATATTTTGAATAAAAAGTTTAAGAGTTGAGAAGTGTTGCAGAAGCATTGCAGCCTTAATTAATAATGGAGTGTGTCTCCAGGGCCAACCCTTGTTCCAAGGGGGGGCCCTGCAGAAACTCAGTGTAAATCATCACAAGACTTCCCAGTAAGCCTTCCTTCAATAACCTCGTGAGTACACACTGAATCTCCAAATTCCTTTTTCTGGGAAAGTCATATTCATTTATGATAAAACTGAGCCCTGTGCAGCTGTCAGTGCAAATGTTGAGCTTCTCTCTGTTGGGTTTTATATTCCTGTACCTAGACAAAAGTCAACTAGGGTGAGGATTCAGTGCTTTTTTTCTGAGGGGGAAAATTATGAGTACTTGGTATAATGACTTTGGGTTATCTCTGACTTGATGACTGATGACAATCCAAATGTAAGAAAATAATGTAATGTCTTATCTGTCAAGAGAAATGAATTGCTTTTAAAATCTTAGGTAAACTATGTGTTTTACAGAACAAAATGAGATTATGGGTGAAGTTAAACTGGGACTTGGTACTATGCAATTACATGAATTTACACCAGTAATATTGGTGGGGTTTTTCTGAATCCTTGATAATTTAATTGGGGTTTTAATCTGTTAAACATTCAATTTGCACTGAATTTCAGTAGACTTCAGATATTTTTACCTCTTTAGACCCCTTTGACAATCTCTCTTCACATGGACATGTGGTTTATACACAATCCTGAGGTGAAATGAGGTGCAAGGACACAGCAGGAAATGTTTCTGCTCCTGTGCGTGACAACATTCAGGTGCAGGAGCAGCACTGACAAGGGAGATAACGTTGGCTCCAAAGCAGTGTCCATGGCTGCACACAGCTCCTCTCCACTCTGGACTAAATTGTCTCAATTCATCAGGCATCTGCCTTTGGCTCAGAGCTCTCACAGGAACCTTTACCATGGCCTTGATGTGTGGTCACTTTGAAGTGACTTGATTGAACATCTGACTCTACCTCACCAGTGCCTCCTCAGCTCTCAAACCTGAAAGAGTAAATTGGGAAATCAGGGAGTATTTTAGGATTTACTGTTACTAGACTCATAATGGAGCCTTCTGACTCCTCTCGCTGGAGTTGATGAGCAAGCTCTGAGTAGTTGAACACCCTCACACCCTCACACCCTCCAAGACCTTTAAGTAATGACTTCAGACACTCAAAAGACTGCAATGCACTCCAGGCTGATCAACCATCTTCCCTTCTGGATTAAAACCATCAGGAGTCCTTTTGTCCCAGTGAGAAAACTGTTGATCTGTTGTCCGTATCAGTCCTTCTACCTTTACTCTTGACATAAAGCACATCACCAGCTGTAGGCCAGCAGCTCTTTTTGGTCCTTGGTAGTACAGGCAGCATTGTAATAAACACCACCACTGGCAGTAGCTGAGCCAAGAACCATAATGTTCTGCCAATTGCTATAGATTTTTTTCCACTACTCATGGAATGCCACTTCCCATATTTTTTTTCCTCTCTGATGGGGCACATACCCTCAGTCTTTCACATCACTTTAAATTAATGTGTCCTTACTGTTCCTTTGCTTTCTTTTTCCTCCCCTTCTAAGAACTGCTGGTTTTATTTTCCCTTTTGGTTTACATTAGAGCCAGCTTAGATTTGATCACTACCAGTGCATCAGAGGAAACATACAGTACATACTGTGCTTTGAGCTGGGTGGAGAGGGAGCTATACATAACCCTCAGTTAGCAATAATATGACTAATGAATACTTTGTACTATGGGTTTCCTGCAAAAGAGCAATTCACACAACCCAGCCTTTATCACATTGTTTTTGTTAGCCATCACTCTTTATTTACTGTCACTGAGGCTGGGAAAGACAGCTCATTTTGTCAGCACTGTGCATATGTATCTGAGCTGGAGCTGGCAGTACAACTTGTTCTTCTCCTGCATGTTTTATAACCTGTTTTTTATTTCATAGTACTCTAGTAATTCATTCTCTCTAAAATTAAAGTAGAATGACTATTCTTTACATGGGCTACCTTGCACATTACACTCTACTTTTAAGAAAGCATAAAGGATCATATTCAAGCTTACACATCTCTCACCAGTATATTGAAGGTCCCAGAAATCCAGTAGTCTTTGCTGACCTATTTGGAGAGACAGTTTTAATTCCAGCATGTCAGCTATCTAGAATCCTTTGATGGATTCAATTTCCAAACTACAAAGCATACTGCTTGTTTCAGTATCACTTCTAGCTGTTTCTATATGGAGCAGATTTACTGGACATTCAAAAAAACTGTTACACCCTGCTTCTTTTTCACCATTCTGTGTGCTTCCAGAGGGTAAGAAAATGGCTGTGTCCCTGTTCAGCCTCTCCTCCCACGCAATACTTTTCATTCTTTGTCACAAAATTTACCTTTGTTGCTTAGGTGCTCATACTTCAGATGCTTGCATCTTAGGCATATAAATATCCACTATCAAAGATTCCAAGTCTTGCTGCAAGATGAAAGCCCTTCATACGGACTTCACTTTGTTTATCCTCTTATGATGTCTTTATGTAAAAGCAAGATCCCCATGATGGCACTTCAGTATCACTTTTTTCAAAAGAGAACAAGTATTTTTTGACTGGCATTTGTAGAAATTCCTGCAGTTGGGTCCTGAGTGCCTCTTGATGCGAGAGCTGGATTAAGAGCCGAAAAAGTTTTACAGGACCATTTAGTCTTTAACACCTTCCTTTCCTCTGGCTTTGTGCTCCTTCCACATTTAATGTCTACACTGGTCACAAAGGCCATTGCAGCAGTAAAAAAAGAGCTATTGAGTTTCAAGGCAAGTAAATTGTAACAGACTCAACAGAGATCTACAAGGGGACTCTGTAAGACATGAACTAAAATAGCAAATATATATCTTAGAAAAACAGTCCAACTGCAGGAGAACAGCAATTAGAAAGTCATAATTTCAAATTAATGTCACTTGGCATCCCCACTTCATAGTGTTCATCTCTCCAAATATTTAATTTCTTCTCCTCATTACTCTTTATTAGCCCCTTTAGCCATTTCCTCAGTCCTTTTTTTTTTCTTTGTTTTTCTTTTGTGCAGAGTCAGGTATTTTCCAACAGCATGATCATTCATATTTCTGTAAAAGTAGCTGGTTTAGATGAAGGGAATAAGTGACTATGGTTCAAAATGTTTGGGGTGATGTATACTCAGTCCAATATTGCTTCTACTTATTAACCCAATCTCTTGCAGAGTTTAAATATTTAAAAGAAGAATTCAGTGTTATTCTTGGAAAGCTTATTATTTACATAAACCAGTAGACTCTACCAAAAAATCAATTCTCAGGCTGTGAGAGTCAGCAGCCTCTTAGATTTTGTTCTTCTCTGACTCATACAGATAAAAAGGCTTCATGTCACATTTTGGCTGGTTGGTGAAATCCTTAGCCAGCTTGTCTGCTCCTGTGAAAATGCCACAAGAAGCTCCTGTGAAGTTCTGAGCCCAGCCAAGCTCTGCCCCCATGCTGGGGAGGTGCCACTCTGCTGTGCCCCTCAGAGCCAGTGGAGCCCAGGGTTCTGCACGAGCAGCCTGGAGCAGCTGTGGCAAAATGCAGCACCCTGTGCCATCGCAGCACAGAGCTGCTGTGGTTTGTGTCATCCCCCCTCACTGCATCCTCCCCTGCGACAGGGACAAGATTTTTATGTATAAACATTGTTATGTACCTAAGAGAAGGTATTTAAAAACATTTGTTATTCTCCCTAAGAATGAAAAGTCTCTTTAAGGTATTTTTTGCTTAAAGACTACAATTGGAAACATAAGAACTGCCAGGTACTTTCACACATTATTTTAAATGGAAAACAAACAAAGCTCAGAGGAGAGATCATCCAATGCTACGCACTGCTAAAATGCATTCACTTAGTGGTTTTATTTTTCTTCCTCTTTTTTTCAAAATATCCCAGCTTTGTAGAGAAGAAAAATAAATATTAGATATTGTACAGATGTGATCTCAGTATTTTGGAACTGCTTAAAACAGTGGGAGCCCCAGACTGAAATCCTTATGTAGAAATTACCCAAATAAAGCTCCCACCGAGGCCAAGTGTTTTACTGCCATTTATACAATTGTATAAAATGAGCTACATGCTTTACAGAACAAATAAAGAAAGATCACATGATGTCTTTATCTCCTTCCCTAGTTTGTCTTACTCTCACAATTCATTGCATAAGAGAACCAGAGCATAGGAGCAGGAGAGAAAAGAAACACCATAAATGGTGATAGAAAACTCTATAAAAACAACAGCTGGATGGGGCAAAAGTTCCTTTGTTGAAGTCAGATGGCTATTTATTTTTAAACATTTGACAAAATATTTTGGTTTTTGATTGACCAGCTGATAAATCCGCAGGAGTTTCACCTAAGTGGACACTAAATGAGGACTTGTGAATAAACCTGTTATAAACTATTAGGTCACTGCTGTGTATATAGCCTTATTTTTATCCAGAGACTTTTACTAAAATAGCACAGCTTTCATCTGAGCTCCCCTGTCAGACAGTGCTGTGAGGAACATTTTGGCACTGCTTGCTCCCCCCTGCTGACTCCCCAGCCCAGGGGGCTCTGCAGGGACGTGGGGGCTCTGCAGTGCTGCCACTCTCCCTCCCACCCTCTGTGTGTCTCACACCTCCCAGAAACCTTCAGCCCACTGAAAAACAACGAATCAGAGTTATTGTTTTTATTGTTGTTATTATTATTACTATTATTTTTCAGCAAAGAAATTACCTGTGATTTTTTTTTTTTAATCTGACCATTCAGACTCAAAGAGCCTCTCCACAAAGAGTTGCTACAAACAAAAAATTTTAAAAGGATCCTGCTTTACAGAGATTTCTGATCTCTTCCTTTCTCTTGGTGACACTGAGATAAAAACAGCACTTTAGTTGACAGG
This sequence comes from Agelaius tricolor, assembly GCF_023055355.1. Classification (NCBI taxonomy): domain Eukaryota; kingdom Metazoa; phylum Chordata; class Aves; order Passeriformes; family Icteridae; genus Agelaius; species Agelaius tricolor. The sequence continues at coordinate 9,629,520 of NW_027269266.1, read as the reverse complement.
ATTATGTTGCAGTGAAATGGAGCTTTGCGTGGGAGTAAAGTGAGATCCATTGTATGAAACTCCCATTACTAATCATATAATTGGGAAGTAAAAACTTTTCCAGATTAGCCTTGGCTTTCATAAGGAAGGACAGAGATCTCTTTTCAAGCATGTTAGGGATTGAATGAATTGTGATCAGGACATATGGAAGGGGAGCACAGAACCCTGAGCTGGACAGGTAGAGGAAAGGGAGGGAAGGAGAGGTTTGGGCACATGCTGCAGGCTGTAGTAAAACTCTACAGTCATGTGTGTATTTAAGCACATTTATGTATTGCTGAAGACTAGGAAGACTTAGAATTTGCATAAATAATTACCTGAAAGAATATGTTCTTCTATGAGTAGCCCATCTCAAGCACTTTACAAAGACAATGGAAGATAGTAAAAAAATTTCAGAAAAAAGAAAGAAAATATTTTGATAAATGAGTAGACAATGGATTATGAAACATGCATATTGATGTATCTGTCTTATAGACTTTCATTGGCTTGAAACAAGATTTTAAATGATTGTGAGATTCCAAATATTCTGCCTAACCTGGCTGCAGTATTTCTTTGATAATGACACATGGCAAGCAGACATATTACTATATTCTGCTTCAGTAACAGAAGCACTTTCCTCTCCATTCTGGTTCAGCAACTTTATGACACTGTGGAAATGAAGAGATCAGTATTTAAATATGCCTTACCAAAAAGGAGCAAAAAAACCCTGAAAACCCGAAAAATGCCTCTCTCCTCTACTTCAGGCCAGGAAATCCCTTCTGAAATGGTGTTCACATGCTTACTAAAATTTTGTATGCCTGTGATGTAGAAATAGTGTCCTCACTATTATTTTTTGATGAAACAAAGGAATAATGGAATCAGACTGTTTTTGCATGTAAGCCAGGACAGACCAAAAATGGGGTTTGGGCTTCAATTAATTTTGTATAGATATCCCTAAGCTAAAAATATCATCCACCACGGTGACAATGAACTAATACAATAACTAATACTACACACTCTGTGCATCTGAAAGGAATAGAAATACATTCAGTATGATCTGCTCAGCATAACTAATATCTTATTTACAGGTAATGGAGTTTGGTGCTGACTGAAACTGAAACAAAAGGAGAAGGGAAAAAAAAACCCAACCAAAAAAAAAAAAAGGTGGCAAAATTTCTGCTAAGATTTGTTATTTGTTTCCATAAAATATTACCAGGCTGAAGACCTGATTCTAGCACAGTATCTTTACTCCCTACTGCAGGGCTCTAAATAAAAACCCCTGGGCAGTGAGGTAAAAGATAGCACAGTGAAGGGGGAAAGGGCTCTACTGGGTATTAAAGGGGCTCAAACCTAATTCTGGCAGCATGACTAGAGATAAACTAATGGACACACTGAGGTGTGGAATCACTCTGCTGGGCCCTCTAAAGCCCTACATTATTCCATGTCATATCCTACTTGCCATTCTGAGATGCAGAGGAGGTGGATATAGTCCAAATATTTTTGTTCTCATGTTCTATGCTCATATGAGACATGGTATGATGGCAATAGGGCAGTAAGAGAACCAGAGAATACATTAGAATAACAGGCACCATGGGTAAGTCACCATCTCTTTTCTGGACACCAGGCTGTTTTCCCTCTCAGTGGAGGCATAGCTCTAATAGGACATTGCTAAAGCCAACAATATTTGAAGGTGCCTTATTTTGTACCTGTCAGGCCAAAAAGAGAAATGGAGTAAATAGTAGAGAAAAAACAAATTCTCTTCCAGAGAGACTTAATTTCACATCAGACTTATATGTTCACAGTTTTCACACATAAATTAGACAATTGCAAATTATCTCTGTAGCCTGTTCCATAAGTGAACAGAAGGTTTTCAATGCAAATATAATAAATAGCATCTCTGTAAACAGTACCCTTTGGCACCTTCATAAACCATCTTATCAGAATCAAAAGCCTGGATAATCCTGAGGACTAAGGACTAGACTCTTTAAGGCATTTTAAGGATCTGTGTATTTGTGCCTTCTTATGTTTACCACTGATTCTTACAGTCTCAGAAAACTGTACCTCTGACATTTTCTTATCTCTCTGACCACACTCCCTCTGCTGAGCAGGTCTTTAGCCATCACTTGCCTCTTCAGGTAGAGTCAGAGAATTTCCCATTATCAGCCTGGACATCCAACACAGCCCACACACAGCAAATAAGATTTAAAGCAAACATCTGATTTTAGTCCAAATCTTTAGTCCCATCAGTTTAGTTCTGTTCACTTTTGACAAAAGCTTCCTTGTACATAGCATTATTTACCAAGGACAAAACTGCTTCTGAGAAAGATATCTTCAGAGCAAAGTAACCAAGATTCTTTTATCTAACTTTTCTCCCATACCTTTTCTAATTCTGACACAGTTCCACTCTCTACTGCTTTTAGTCCCACCTTTTCTCCTGAAGAAAATATCCTCAAGGTGAGCTACTCTAACTCCTGGTCAGCTTTTCTGTCTCTGAAAGTGGAATATAACAGCTTCTGTATTAGCACCAAAGAAGAAGGGCAAGTAGGAAGCAATCTTTCCTCTGTCATGCACAGCCTGTCACATGTTACATCAGGCAACTGTTTTCAGTCACCAGGAAAGGGCTTATCTCAACAAATTTTAACTCCAGATACATATTTTTACCCTTTCTGTGCTATTTTCTGTGCTCTTTTCTCTCTCATGCCTATTTTTTTTTTACATTTCAAAAAAAAAAAAAAAAAGAGACTCACAACTGACTGAGGATATAAGCAGGATTCCTACAGATTCCCTTGAACCTCTTTCCATCCTCTACATGTTAGAGAAATTTCTATTAAGCAACTGTGTGATTTTTTCTGCTCAATTCCCCCAGCCTGATTTAAATTACTGTTTTCAGACAGAACAGCTCTTAGTTCCCTCCGTAGACTACAACAGTCCTGCAACTTTTCCTTGTTGATCACAGAAACAATTATCCACAGATGAAAATACAGAAGCTTCATGCCAACTGCATTACAGAGAAGTTTGTTATTCTGTTGTCTCTAATAGACAAATATTTTCTTCATTCTCCAGTGCTTTCATTCCAGCAGCAATTATAGACAGTACTTTGCCTTGGAAGAAGATAATAAAAAAAATAAAAATTGAGAGTTCAGTTTCAGAGGATTAGATGTGATGTTGACATCCACTGGTCTGGGGTTGGAGCTGCACTGAAAGGAAAACAGAACAGAGATAAAAAGAGAGAAGACAAAACAAAACTTATCACCTTCAAATGAAGTGATGAAGCCAACTCAGGAGGACACATAAGGCAGACAAGTAATAGCATTCATTACATTTTCTATTTATAAATACAAGAGAATACAAAAGAATCATCACTAAAGGTGTCCATGAGCAATTGCTTTGCCTTGTGTGTAGTTCCAGGTATTCTACACCCTTAAGAAATCCAAGCTTGAGCATCTGTTTGTGGAGACTTTGGAAGGCACTTCTAGGAAAGCAATTTGCCTGGTCTGCCTTAGAAGACTTCCCTGTCCAGAGCTGGCCTCGGGATAAGCTGATTGCCTGTTCCTTCCAGGGAAACCTTATAAACACTGCTTGGGTCTAAGTGAAAAATATCTGGAAGAAGGACATTGAAGCACCATGATGTACACACTGTGTGAGTTGGTGAGACCTGCCAGAGTGCAAAACAGCATCAGAACAGGGTAAACACTGAGGATATGGAATGGAGCATGGCAGTATTCCCACGGGATCACTAATCATGTCCCCAAGCTGCCCAAATCTCATGATAGAAAAGGCAAAGCAAAGCAGATGTTGGCCTGTGCTGTCTGTTTCTCACCACCTTGAGCTGAGGATATCCTTGCAGGAAACAATTCTTTCAGTTATACAGACACACAAGGATATTTTTGTGGGTTTGGAAGGCAGTAAGTTTTGTGACACTTGTTTCTTTATAGATAAGCTACAGAGGAGGCCTGGACATTTCTCATCCCTCTGAAGAGTTGTGTTCTGAAGCCTCTCCAAAGTTCTGTAGTGTGCACATTCAACTTGCACCTGTTAAGTCTGTGATGGCTGCAGGATCCAAGCACAAAGAAATTAATAAAATCTTGAAGCCATTCATGGGTATTCACTATGGTCCAGATTTCACTTCCACTTCACATAAAACTTTTCTAATAGCATTTAAATTATGAGATCTTCAAAACCCCATACAAGAAATAGTTCATAAATTTATGAAAAGCTATGTTTCAGGTCTCTTGAGCAGTAGCTATAATTAAAACTATTGAATAGTGATTATAGACTTGAACTATGAAAATACTGAGAGAGAATCAGCCAAAATAAAAGTTTTGATTAAACTGGGACTTGATGGGGAAGAGCTCAGAGACTTCAATAAGGCATAGTCTGTAATAAAAGTCTGAAAGTCACAGATAGAGCTTACAACAGGAGAATTAATTTCTAACATTCAGTTATCACTGATTCTCTACTTATCCATATTACCTTTGATTTTATTCACAGTATAAACTTAGCAATCATCACAGAGTTTTGCCAACAAAAAATGAGCCAAAATTTTGACCAGGTGACTGCCCATTTGGTGACAAGATCTGAGCCCTGGAAATTGTTCTAGAAATGTCAGATGAGACAGAAGTATTTCAGTTTCTGATTGCATTGGTAGGAATTACTGTAAAGATGAGCTGTGCTTTGGCTTCTCAATTTTTTGGTGCAGGGGCAGAAAATGCTGAGACAGACAAAAATGCAATGAAATTCCAGTGGTTTCTTTGCTAACCAACTGCATTCATAAGCCTCCAAGATTTCTACATATGCAGGCCACATATGGACAAATGATTAGCTAGTTTGCTTCTTAGTTAATGGTCTGAATTAATCAGTGACATGAAGGGGAATGACTTGAATGAAGGACTTTCTGTGCCAAAAATTTTTTATGTGGGGACATGGCTAAATATGGAACTAATGCAAGATAAGGAAAAAAAATTAATAAATATTAAAAATAATACAAAAGAAAGAAGCCTGAATGCTTTCAAGCCAAAGATCTGGTTTGTGTTGACCCTGCTTTGAACTTCTGAAGGAATGAATTCTGATGAGTCAAACTAGTTTTATCCTTCATACCTGAAAAATGAATGTCAAAAACAACAATACTGATACCTCTGCAACAATTGCCTCATTACATAGGCAGGAGAAGTGGAGCACGATCAGCAAAAGCAGAAGGAAGCTGCTCTGCCATGGCTCATCTTGCAGCTCCTTCTGAACCTGGAACCTTCTCCTGCCCAGGAACAGATAGCAACAGATCCTCCCACATATTCTAATACTTAGCCACCAAATTCCTTACCACACAAAAGGAAGGGTGATATGGAAAAATTGAAAACAATGGAAAAGAATGAAGCTGGTGAAACAGGTGATGAGGGGCAGCTCTTGCTGTGGTCCCTTCTCTGTGTCCCTTCTTACTTAGGTGATTCCTGCAGCCCATGTGGCAGAGGCAGTGGGTCTCAGGGGATCAGATCCTTCCCTAGCTGCATCTGTGACTTGCTGGGTAACTCTGGGTAAATCCCATTCCATATTCTCTGCTCCAATTTCCAACAGTTAAAAAAAAAAAAAAAAAGAAAAAAGAGAAAGAGAAAAAGAAAGACAAAGAAAATAGTATTCATGGTTTTATTTGCAAAAGATACTGGGAGCTTGAACTCTTTCTTTTCAGTAGCAGTGAGAATTATTTTCCATATAAAGAAACAGCCAAGGACAAGTTCAAGCTAGCTGAGAAGGCAGCATCTTGTTCTGCCGACCTAGAGAGTCAGTACAGGAGCCAAGTTTTCTGTTTAAGCCAACAGAAAAGTTAATATGGGCATGGTGAAATAAATGCCCAAAGACAGAAGCTGACTTTCTTCTCTACATGCTCAGTTCAGCATGCTGGTTGTAGGATCAGAGAACTTTAAGCTCATAGCTTCCAGTCAAGCCAAAAGCTGCTGTGATGTGATCTAAATAAAATGTGAGGGAAAGCAGAATAGGGATTCACGTGGGAAATTTTACATCTCTGAAAAACATCAAGAAGAACATTTCAGTGCAGCTACCTCTGAAGGAGAGTAATGGCATAGATTTTAGGAGAGCACTTCAGTTTTTAGAGCTCAAACACGAAAGCACAAACTGTGGGGTAAACTGAGCTTTGTCTTCCTAACATGCAGATGGAACAGATGCAGCCTTGAGGCTGAGAGGAGACTTGGTGCAGGGCTCAGATTGAAAACCTGGAATTTCCATGCAGTCCTTGCAGATTGCCAGTTCAGAACCCCAGAAAAAGCTTACCCAGAGAAAAGCAAACTTAGCTGACCACAGATGCCCCTGCTTTCTGAGCAATGGGCCTGTCTGGGTACAGCCCAGCCAGCCTGGGAAGAAGGCTACACGAGCCTTGCCATCAACTCTCTCCAAGCAAAGTCAAACTGACTGCAGCACAACCGCAAATGTTTGCAAATATGCCTGTAAAGGACATAATATTTGTCCAATTTCCTGCACAACATAAAAATGCAGTCTTGCCAGGTTGGGATCAAGCAGAATTACAGCCCAACGCAGGTCAAGGAGAGAAAGAGGACAAAGTGAACATGATATGGTGACATGATAACAATAGTCATGGAAAACAATGACAATAATATCTCATGCAAGAGAGCAGTTGTCAGGGAGCTTTAAAATGCCATACTTCCACTAATCCCTCACCTCTGATTTTGACCACAATGAAACAATATGCAGACTATGACAGGGATAATCTTGAACTTCACTGAACACCTAGATATCAGCTCTCTACTGAAAAGCAGGTATGACATTTGCCTGTAAGTATAAGCATGTTAAGACAAGTACCATTTGAGATAAATTAATATGCTAGCAACTAAAATTGTTAGCAAAATAAAATTATTAACTGGACAAAGCCTGAAAGCAGTATTTCCTCACTTAGTTCTCTATCTGGAGCAGATGCAACTTCCACATCTCCTTTCTGGGCTCCTAAAATAATTCAAAAAGAAAAAAATAAATCAGCAAGATGGCTTATAGTTGACATATTGCTACAGGCCAACATATCGATCTTTAAGATCAAATGTTATGGGCTTACAAGGCAGGATCAACAATATCTGGATTCATGGTAAAATGGACACTATGACCACTGCAAACCATACATACTGCTCAATGAGGGGTGATAGAAATTCACAGTCAGGGCATAGGATTGCAGCTCTGATTTATTTGAGTAAATTACTTGACATCATAGTATGTGTATGTGTGTATATTTCTACTGCATCCTTGCCCCTAAGCCAAGGAAATAATTACAAACCGTGCATATAAAAGGTAAGACACAAGGGCCAAAGAGTGAGGAAGAAGTTGCATTTGTAAAATTTAGTTATATCAGTTCATTTACTACTCTCAGAGCTCAGTTCTCTGCCTTGCTGATGCTGTTTGTTCACAAGAGCTGATGAGTCATTGAAAAGAAGCCTAATTGCCTGTCATAACAAACCACAAGGAAAAAAGGCTCAAAAGTTTAATCAAATTATCTCAATCTCAAAGATTGTATGTCAGTTTGAAGGATTTAGGTAAGAATTTAAAGCACTGAAAAGAGAAGAAACATTGAAGGACAAATCCTTTTAAATGCCAATATCAGCGTGTTGCCCTGTACGTGTCACTTGATGACACATGTGACTCCACAGCCTTCCCCCACCAGGCTGACAGGTCTGTAGGTGCCCTCATCCAGCCCTTCTTGTAGATGGGCACCCCATTTGTCAAACATCAGTCAACAGGCACCTCCCTGGTTAACCAGAACTGCTGGTGAATGGTGGAATGTGGCTCAGTGAGCACCTCCACCTTTGGAGCCCTCATATGGACCCCATCCAGACCCATGGATTTGTGTGTGTGCCTTAGTGGAGCAGCAGTTCACAGCAATTTCCCCTTGGATTATGGGCTTTATTTTCCTCCTCATTCCTGCCTTCCAGCTCAGAGGCTGGGTACTCCAAAAATAACTGGTCTTTATTGAAAACTGAGGCAAAGAAGGCATTAAGCACCTCAGCCTTTTCCTCATCCATTGTCACTGTGTTTTCCCCCCACATTCAGTAAATGATGGAGATTCTCCATAGATCTCCTTTTGCTGCCAATATATTTATAGAAACATTTTTATTGGTTTTTACAGTAGTTGACAAATTAAGTTCTAGTTGGATTCTGGCCCTTCTAATTTTCTACCTTCAAAACCCCACAACATGTTTATACTCTTCCTGAGGTGTCTGCCCCTTCCTCCAGGTGGGGATCAGCCTCTTCTCCCAAGTAAAAAGTGATAGGACAAGTGGAATTTGCCTCAAGTTGTGCCAGGAGAGGTCTAGATTGGAAATTAGAAAAAAGAAATTTCCCAGGAGGGCTGTCAAGCACTGGCACAGGGTGCCCAGGGCAGTGGTTGGGTCACCAGTCCTGGAGTGATTTAAAAGACATTTAATGCTCTGCTTTGGGACACAGTTTAAGGGTGGACTTGCAAGTCCTGGGTCAGTGGTTGGACCTGGGGATATTAAAGTTCTTTTCCAGCCTAAATGGTTCTACGATTCAATGATTCTTAAATCACTAGGAGCTGCTTGTTAAGATCAATGTCATTTTAAACTTCTGATTCTTTCACTTGATACCCAGCAGGAGTAAAATTTCTATGTATTTGTGAAGATACTGGTGTTTAAACAGATGTCAGAAGCTTTTTAGGTATAAATGGAAATTGAGTTACAGATTATGATCGTTTAGGGATTTGGGTGTTGTATAATATCAAAAACTGCATCTGAGAAACAATGTACGGTTGAAAATAATGATCTTCAAATTCCTATACACAGCAACTTTCATGTTTTCTTTAACTAGATCCTTTTACTGATGTTATTAACAAGGTGGTAGACAAACACAATGAACAAAAAAAGTCAAATATTTGACATTTTCTGTTTCATCTGCCTGGGTGTTTTTGCCCCATGGCCTTCCAGAATTTTGCATTGCTTTGCATTCCTCCTAATTTAAACCTTCCAGAATGTCTAATGCAATTCCTATATAAACTCAGCCTGATAAACATCATCCACAAACACAGCAGATAAATCATTAGCACCACCAGCTGCAAAATGGAAGTCCTATAATACACCGAAAGTTAAGTTACCTGCTGGTATCCACTCACTCTTTAAAAAAAATGTGGAAATAAATTACCTTGATGAGTTGTTTTGGAGGGTAATGCCTTTGGGTCTTTCCCTGTCAGGGGCCTAGGAATTAATTTTTATATCACAATTCCTTCCTAGTAATGGAAGTCAGAAAAAATTGCACATTAGGGCAGAAAAGGGAGCATGGGGATTATACAGTGGACTGCCACAAGGACAAGGAATTCATCTACAAAAACTCTTATAAAGAATGCTGTGCCATGGCTGGAAACATGCTTTGAAACTTTAACACAGAACTACCTGTTCTTTGGAAAGAAATATCTCAAGCAAGTAAAAATTACCACAGCTGCATTCTTTTCACCATGCACCTCTACCCATAAACTTCACTTCAGAAAATTCTGAATATTGCAATAATTTATGCTATATATCACATATTTTCAACATCATTGGCAAATGACTTCTGCACAAAATTGGCAGATGAGAAATAAGGAGCTGCTATTTTGCATATACACACTAGTTTAACACGCCTCTCTGGAAGTCAGAAGACTCAGTCTGATTTGTGTTTGCACCATTTGCTATTTAGAGCTTCAACCTCAATTTATCATTACATCCCAATTAAATATCTTTTCAATTATCAGACCTATTTAAATATAAATATAATCCTACCTAATGAATACATAATCAAAGTTTTTCTCAATTTACTGTAAAAAGCCTAAAATGCCATTAAGTATTTGAGCATCTATTGAGCTTCTTGTTTGTCAAGCTGGCATGGAAACTAAGGCATTCCCTGGAACTGAAACAGAAGTTATCAATCCAGCTCTTCACCCCTGGTTGGGACCATTTTCAACAGCTCATCTTCAGAGAAGTAATTTTTTTTAATCATCCTGAATGCAAATCTGAAAAAGTTATATCTAAAGAAAAAATATCAATTATTACCCTTCATTAATAACTAGATATGGATTTATAATTTATCTTTCAGGATTCAGTGAAAAAGTATTATACAGGAAACAAACACTGCAGCTTGTCCTGTGAATAATATTATTCCCCTCACAAAGGTACCTTTGGATCTATTTTTGCTGCTTATCTATTTTTGCCTAGGATTTGATGCATGCCTGGATCCTGGGACTTCAGAGAGAGTGCTGCATGAGTGTCACAGCTGAACACAGCCTTTTGTTTACTTTTACCACAGGCCATACCATTTCTCCAGAATGAGATCTGCTCCTTCACAGTTCTGACTGAGATTTCTGTCTTTTGAATTGTTTCCAAACACATGCTATTAATCTGACATGACTCAGATAAACCTTCTAAGTAAACAGCCTTCCCTTTTAAATGCAAGATTCTGCTTCCAGCACACAGCTACACATGAGTGGGCGCACAAAAGGCACACTGACTCCAGTTTTCTCTCTTGGTGGTCAGAAGCAGATAACCACGCAATTCTGCAGTCCTAGAGGAAGTGCAGACTGTTCATTTCCCTGGAAGGCTCCTGGCCACCAGCTGAGCACAGATCATGGAACTCTTCAGTTTTATGTCCAGTAATCCTGGATTAATTTAACCTTTTAGCCTGTGGAAACATTACATCATTCTGTTATCAGGAATTTCACAGCTTAATTGCATCTGCAGGAAGAACAATCCTCCTTGTTTTGAACCTCATGCATGCTGCTTTCCCTACATGCCACCCAGCTCTTTAAAGAAAGAGTAAACAACTGGTCTCTGTCCTGTCCATGCTGTATCACAGTTCTTTATCATACCCACCTCAGCTGCCTCTTTTGCAGGCTGAAGAACCATAGCCTACGTAGCCACATCTTGTTGGGAAGCCACTTCACACCTTTGATGGTCTGTAGAGCCCTTTCTGAAGTCCTCCCACAGACTTTTTGATATCCTGCATGTTTTGTTCCAGGCAGAGATGGATTCCCACAGTGGCAGGTTTTGCCAGCATGCTGGAGTACCTGTGGTTAGACTAAGTGCTGGTTCATTGCATTGCTGGATGGCTCTGAGCTAACAATCAGAACATGCACCTCACAGCTGACTATAATATCCTTATAGATAAAATCTGCCCTGGCATGTGGCTTAGGTCAAGCCATGTGCTTTAATGTCACAGGAATTCTGACCAAGCCAAATAAACCTGCACAGTTATCCAAACACACAAATATAGACAGAGGCAATGACATTTTGATAATGCTTCTTATCTGTCTAGATTTCGCCCAGTTCCTGTTGGCCCAGTCCTCCAGCCTGTGCAAGTCCCTCTGGATGGCTGCTCTCCTCTCAGGCATGTTGACTCCCTTTGGTGTCATCTGCCAAGACAGAATTGCCACCTTCAGGTCACAGACAGAGCTGTGAAACATGACAAATCTCGGGATAAACCCCTTCAATACTCAAGTGGTTATGGACCAAGAGCCATAGTATAGCTCACTCAGTCACCTTTTTACCTACCTGGTGTACATTGTGGAGTAGCTTCATCTTTCATGTGTAGAATGGAAGAAGGCAGTGGGTGACTGAAGGGAGAGTAAGATGTACAAGAGGTGTGATAACTTGAATAGGATCCTACCATCCTGCTCTTTGAAGCACTAGTCCTCAGCACTTATAGAAAAATTCAATAGATTTTCAATAGATTTTCAATTATCAGGAAGGTTTGTCACTGTCTATTATAAACATGATAGCCCTAGCAATGTGAAGATCTACTTTCATCTCTTCAACAAATAAAAGATATTTGAAAAAGGATTGTGGCCCCAAATCTGCTTTTGGTAACACACATCCAACTCTCTTGAGTTTATCGTACTGATAACAGAATTTAGTCAAATTTTAATGCATTTTTTCCTTTAGACATTCTTTGTGTTTCCAATAGCACCTGTGCTCTGCAAGTTGGTCATTTTATGTCAACTAGTGACAAACCAAGCAAAGGGCTCTCAGGTACTTCTCAGGCACTAAACAGGTCATCAGATGCCAGGAAAGGCCTGTTCCATGAGTCATTAATACTGAAATAGCAGTGTCTGTTAATAATAGATGAATATCGTCTTTTCAGAAGAGGATTGGTCTTTTTGACACTAATGTACTAGACTGAATGAGACTTTTCATTAATTTCATGTAATAACTTAAAGTCATAAAGAATAGAATCATTTATGTTGGCAAAGAGCTCTGAAGGTCACCTCATCCAGACTCAGACTCAAAGCAGAGGTAACTTACTTAAAAATTAGCCTGGACTTCTCGAGGCCACGTCCAGTTAGGCACACAGCAAATGCTCCAGCCCAGGTCCATGGTGGGGACTCCCTGCTGAACTCACTCCTACAGGACCACTCTGCTCCCAAAGTGACCTTCCAAGAGTTGTGTAGAGGAAATAAAACATTTTCCTCCTACCAATACAGCCCATCATACTGTTAGCCTTCATGGCTGCAAGGACTCACTACTAAGTCATGTCCAGATGTTTATTTATGACAGCTTCCAGGCCCTTTTGGCAGAGCTGCCAATTGGACAGTCATTTCCTAGCCTGGACTGCTGCATGGAGTTCTTCCATTCCAAGTTCAGGGCTTTGCACTGCTCTTTGTGAGACTTGATGGATTTTCTAAATCTCCTTCTGGTTGATATCCCTTTTCTGTACTTTCACCTCATCTCCCTGTTTTGATGACCATTGAAAACTTTATTGGGGTTATGCTTTATCCCATTGTCCAGGTGATGGATAAAAATGTTAAGCAGTGCTACAGGGAATATACCACAATTTTCTTGTCCAGGCTCTACCTCACCTCCACTCCTAACTGCCCTCACACAATCTGTCACAGAGGAAAAAAAGGAAAAAAAAATTGGCAGTAGAAACTACAAAATCTCCCCATTTCACACGTGAGCAGCACCACATGAACTATGCTATGGAAACAACACACATAAGTAAGATAACTCAGCCAAACAAGGATAACCCAAAGTCAACATTAAATAGGTGGGAATATAGCTTTTCACAACTTGATTTTTAATTTCTTACTGTGTTTTTGTACACTGTTCCCAACAGCAAAAGATGTAGGTGAAACTGTAAAGCCGGTAATAATAATAGAAGGAGAGGAGCTCAGCCAAAAAAGCAAGTTGTCCTTAAAAGGAGGTTCAATTCATAAATACAGACCATGTGTTAAGCAGTAAAACAAATTTAATACTTACTGAATAGTGTCACTGATATAAAAATAGAGCATGTTGCCTCATGCTTAATGGACCATATCAGATTCAGTAAAAAGGTTTTAGATATTTTTGTTAGTTCAAAATAGCCACGTGACACAGAAGGTTCACACTGCCCCATGTTGGTAAACAATCAGTAAAACCAGGCAGCTTTTGGAGAAAAACTGAAAAGTATAAAGTGTAATAGATGAGTTTTTAATATTGGGATGGTGATGAACTCAGTCCATTTGATCTTCTCTCAAACCATGTGATATGTTCTATGCGGACATAAGAAAGTGGTACTTTCCTAGAAAGAACACAGAATCATAGAAAAGTCTGGATTTGAAGGGACCTTAAAGATCCTCTGGTGCCAAACCCCCTTCCATGTGCAGGAACAGCTTCCACTGTACCAGGTTATTCAGATCCCTATCCAACCTGACTCTGAACACTTCCAGGAATAGGACATCCACACCATCTCTGGGCAACTTGTGCCTATCACCCTCACAGTAAAGAATTTCTTCCATATATCTAACCTAACCCTACTCTGTATATTTTGATGAGGTTCCCTCCTTGTCCAGTCACAAAATGCCCTTGTAGTATCTTTAGGAACTGGAAGGTGCTATAAGGTCTTCCTGGAGCCTTCTCCAGGCTGAACAACCCCAACTGTCTCAGCCTGTTTTCACAGGAGAGCTGCTCCAATCCTCTGATCATTTTTGTGGCCTCCTCTGGACTTGCCCTAGCATGTCCATGACCTTCTTATGTTGGGAGCACCAGAACTGTAAATAGCACTGCAGATGGGAGCTCACCAGAGCAGGAAAGAGGGGAAGAAGTGCCTTCCTCGACCTGTTGGCCACAGAGCAATGCCAAAGTCACAATATCTAAACCCTTCTCACAGTATCTAATCCCCTCTCTTCCTTCTCCAGGAGAGTGTTTAGTGAAAATTCTATGGCTTCCAGAAAATGCTGTCATTACAAACCCCTGTGTAGGGCAATATAGGAAGGATTATTTAGGTGATGGGCAGCATACTAATCCACTGAGAGCCTTCAGATGCTTCAGTAACTTACACAAATACTGAGGTTGTCCAAGATGTGGCCACTGACTGTTTTTATTCAGATTTTCTATAAGAAGTGCTGGGTAGCTTGAACCTGGAGACCTTGCAGATTCTGAGTGATCATTCTCTATTTTCTAAGGATAAGCAGGGTCCAGCAGAAAATCATAGAATATCCTGAGCTGAAAGGGACCCACAAGGATCATCAGAGCACAGTCTGCCCCTGCCCCTGGGACAGCCCCAAGAATCACCCTGTGCCCGAGAGCATTGTCCAAATGCTTCTTGAACTCTTTAGGCTTAGTGTTGTGACCACTTCCCTGGGGAGCCTGTTCCAGTGCCCAGCCACCCTTTGGGTGAATAAATAAATAAATAAATAAATAATCAGAACCGCAGAATGTTCAGCGTTGGAATGGACCCACAAGGATGATCAAGTCCAAATGTGAATGCTGTCAGGTGTGAGAGGTATTGGAGACTCAGATTTCTCTGATGCTAACACTGCCCTGTGGCTGCTAACACCAGAGCCAACAGGAGGCAAAGAAAACTTTTCCTTTGTCTTAGGCTTTGAAAGGGATGGCAGAGGAGCATCTACTTGAGCAGTCACAACATCTTGTGGAGTATTTGATGCAAGGAAGAAGGACTTGATAAACTCAACAGTGTCCCAGATTTGCTGTTCTGATTCTGTTCATTCATTATCAGTTAAATCTCCTTCATTTCCCTTCTGGAATGAATTGTAAATCCTAGATAGGTATTCTCAAGGTTCAAAGCAGCTCTGAATTTTCAGCTGAGATATTTTTTTCAAGAAACACTGATACAAGTTGTAACCATTCATGCTGGTTTTCTGCCAGGTTACTTGGCGAATGCATAGAATTAGGCAGTTCCTTTAATCTAATTTGATGCTTTGCCAAGGTGGGTTATTTTTATTATTAACCTTCTGTCATGCCTGCTGTACAACAGTCCAGAAACCTCTCGAGTCTTTGGCAGAGCAACAAGGGAGACTCTCTGGCAAAGGAATAAGGACTCAAAACCAATGGAATTTAAATTATTATGAAGAACAAGAAAAAACTAAGTGCCTAGATTGCTTAAAAATATCTTGAGGACCCTGCTGCATCCAACAGTGGGAGTTAGTGCTTGCTAACAAAGTATTTTTATTATTGTAAGGGTGGCCACCCAGAGGTGAATTTGGTGATCAGTTCATACAAAACCAGTTATCTCTACTGAAACAACTGTGTTCACAGTTATATTATATCTTCTTTTTTGATGTTTCAGTAGATGTCAACAACCAACTGAACATAAAATAAATATGCTTTCATTTAGATGAGAAATGTCCCAGTCCTCCAAATCAGGAATTTTTTGGGCTTCAAGAAATCATGATCTTGTTTTCAAATACTTGTGCTCTGTTTTCACAACAGGAGGGTTGGTATTATTCTTTACTCCAATTCCAATTTCTCTTTCTATTTTATTTATGTCTAGCCCCTTCTACAGTAAATCTTCTCATCTAAAGACACATAAACAGCTCATAGCTTCAGCCTAAAATGCTGTGATTCATTTGTGACCCACTGCTTTGTTTGGAATTACATAAAGGATACCCCTTTTATTTTTTTACCAAAAAATGTTGACAATATTTTGGATAAAATATGATTCCTTTGAGGAAGTTGAAGCAATCAATCTTTTGTAGCAATCAATCTTTTGTAGCAAAACTTCACGAGGATGTGTGTTAGGAACTTTCTTCTCAAGCATAGCTCTGCAGAGGTAGGTGACTTCCTGTTCAGAATTTGCTTTATAGCTTCAAATATTCTTCATGTTGGCTTCCTACCCTTTAAAACAGGCTGTTCTTTTTGGTCTTTGAAACTTGAAGTCAATAGAATTATATACATGAGAAGATCAGGCTGCATACAGTGTTTCTGAGGCACAGAAATATAATCTGACTAGCACTTTACCTCTTAACAGTCAGGATTTATGTTTTATTTAAATAGAAAAATCAGCACAGAAAGATCTCCAAACTGAAGAACTGCCTTGGCCCTCAGGAATTCAAAGTCCAGATATTTTTATTTCACATGAACTCTCTGGTTAGCTGTATAAAGAGTGAGTATTTCAAGAGGTATTAGTCAACTAATGTCAAGTTAGGTATCTCATTAATTTTAAAAGTATCTCCCCTGTTAACTTTTTATCAAAGTACCTGCACTACCATATTAAGCTTTGTCTGTCTCAGGTTATATTTAAAATAAGGGAAATAAGATGGGAAATGGCTTACTAACAAAAACTGAGTCTCTCAAAGTTCACAGATTCAAAAAGTTAAAGGGAATTTCCACAGGATCCCACTGCGATTTTTTGTGTGGTCTTCCTAATATTTCTGTCAAAAATCCCAGTCTTTATAGGAAGTGCTTCCCTTACACTCATTTCTCACTCTCATAGTCCCTGCAAGATTCAGTCAACCCTTGTAACACCACTTGGCAAATGCACTGACTGACACGACAGCAGATTAAGACCATTAATAAAATCCACTGCACAACCAACCTTCCAATGAGAATGTGCCCTGTGGTAATGGGGAAACTGTCAGCAGTAACTAAAAAGGAACAGCAAATCTACAAAAGGAAACTCATAACCATCTAACCTATGTAGCCTGCAGTAATGACCTAACTAAAATGATTTAACTAAATAATACAATGTTTAACTTTCCTCAGTGAGAAGAGGAAAGAAGAAAGACAGACATGCTAAAGAATTTAATTTTAGGAAGCTTGCTCAAGGGAATATGAATGTTATTGGTATTTATTTCTTATTCTTAGAAATACCTATGGGATTGGTAATTTGCCTTTAACACTTTTACCATTTCACACATCAAAGTATTTTATTGGAGGGGGGAAAGAAATAAATATGGGATAGGAATATGGACCTCCTTTTTTTTCCATTTGTTTAGTAACAGCATGGTCCTCTCATGCTGTGTATGCAGCCAGAACAGATATTTCACTTTCTATCAGGCAAATGGGAATGGAAAGATGGAACCTTTGTGACGTTAGTTTCTGTCAGGGTCATTTAATGGACATCAGGCTAAGAAAACTTTTAAGGAGAGATTTATAAGAAGGAGGTTGAACTAGAGAGGAGGAAGCAGAAAGGTTTATTTGCCATACAGCCCTTATTACATTAGCACTGGAAAGCCTGGACTACAAAAGCTTGAGCAACCAAAATAAAATCAATAGGGCCATTTGTATAAATTAAACTTACATTATGTGGCATAGCTACTGTACACAGCTGTACATTCTTCATGTAAACAATCTTCTTCCTTGGTTTAAATT
Organism: Agelaius tricolor; assembly: GCF_023055355.1. Lineage (NCBI taxonomy): Eukaryota > Metazoa > Chordata > Aves > Passeriformes > Icteridae > Agelaius > Agelaius tricolor. Next base: position 9,611,929 of record NW_027269266.1, on the reverse strand, counting down.
AATGTCTGAGGAATAAGGGATACTCAGTCACTAGCAAAATGGAGATAGTCTCAGTGGCTATTATCATAATAGCCATGGAAAACAGAGGATGTGGTGGTAGGAAGGAAAGAAGAAGGAAAAGGAGCTGGGAAAAAAACCATTATTTTAGATCCCAATTTTCAGTCACATGACAACAGTCTTTTCCCATTGACCTTAGCATCAAATCAGGCTGAAGGATGACTGAAGGATGAGAGGGACAGGGGAGGTATAAGTGGGCCTCTTTCTCAGAATAATGTTGATTTCTGCACATGGGGTTTTTGACCATCATTATTTTACCCAACTGGAGCAAAGTGAAAGGACACGGGTAAAACAAGAATTTATTCACTATGATACTCTATCTTCCTTTTCCTGTGACAAAGGACAGCTCTGTGGCAAGCAGAAAGCTCCCTGCACAGAAGGTGTTAACCTTTTGCAGTGACCCAAAATGGGGAAATTACTAAGAAAGGCAACAGATTTTCTCAGAAATTATAAATGTCACTCTTTATTGCGTATAAAGAATCTCTTTCTTTACCTTATTTTGCCTTTCATGATCCATTTTAGCAGTGGGTGATACTGAATTTTTTGGAAAGCAAAGGACTCCAGGGAGAGAGATGTAACAGTAAGAAAAGCTGCAGATAAGCCTGTGAGTCACATTTTCTGTTGATCTAAATCACTGTCATTCCAGCTGTCTTCATCAGAGATACACTGATTTACACAGACTGAGGACCTTGCCCTGTATTTCCAGGAATTAATAAACAGTGGATGATTCAAAAATTTGTATTATAGTTCTTATGTTATAACTCTATTTTCTAAGGAGAAGGAGGAGGATGCTTTTATGTTCAGTATCTGTGTTGATCCATGGTTATCATTAATCGTCTTTTGGTACATGATACCTCTCTTATTAATAGATGAACTTCCCAGCTCTAAATGACAAGATAAATTGATTGACCAGCTGGTAGTTGGGAGATGCAGTATTTCTCCAAAGTATCCAAAGCTTGAAGTGGGGGAAGGGATTCATTTTGTTTTAACCAGGATTCAACATTTCTTCATAAAACAGGACTAACAGAACAAATCTGACGAACACATCTAGGTTATGAAGAAAAAAAAAAAGAGGCATTTTCCTTTAATTGTATATTCAGACTTGCAAAACATTTCCTCTCCTCCTCCCCCCAGCACACACAGAGTAGATGTACCTTTGGTTTACTTTCGCATATTTTATGAAAAATGCATGATGAGGAGCAGCAGCGGGCAGCTGCCATCTGCCGGCAATTCCTCAGCCTGGGAGAGGGGGCTGTGCGCTGACATTGATCCAGACATTTCAGAGATTACTATTGCAAATCAAAGTACATTTGGAAAAACAGAACAATAAATCAAAATTATCAGAATCTAATCTGGTAACGATCTTTAGGATACACCCCTATAGAAACTGCAATTCCCTGTCACACTGACAGTAATCACTGTGGTCCTGATCAAAGAACTTTGTTTTCCGAGCAGAAAAACAGAGAACCGAACCTGACACCATGTGCCCCGAGCAGGAATCCTTCTAAAAACTGTTTGTTTTATTTTATTTAGAAGGTGGGAGGAGAACTGATGGGGGAAGGAGAGAGGCTGCATTTCTGAAATTCTTTCTTTGTGAATCAGCAGATAGTGCTTCTGGAGCTGGGAATGTTTCCTCTTGGACCGACTCCATCTCCTTTTTTGGTCTGCAAACGCTTGAGGTTAATGGTTGGGGTTGAAGAAGTTGAAGCACATGGTAGTGCTTTGAATATGAAAAGAGGAATTTGCACAATATGGGTGCATTAGTCATTTGCAGTTCACTAATTATCTGTTTTATGTTAATGCTAATGCTCCATGTAAGTAAAGTAAATTAACACGATAACATAAAAGAAGCAATTAATGGAATATATAACATTTGTAGCTTTAATAAAACCGATTTCATTCCACACACAGAGAAAGCGGCTATTTAGGTCTCTGAAATAAATGAGAAGCTTGCTGAAACCTTGCTGCTCTAAGTAACACCAAGGACAGACTCACATGACATAATATTGTTGCCATGGTAACAGGGATGTGCACCAGTGGAATCATGCCCATATATCATTAATTTAGTGCTCTGCTAAACACAAAATAATACCTCTTCTAATTATATTGTGTCTTTGATTCTTAAGAATGTAACACCATTATTACCTAGAGTCAACAGTGGGACATTTGAGGCACAATGGCTACCAGTACATATAACTTAACCAGAACATATAGCTTCTTGTACACTGTTGGATACAAAAAAAAAAATAAAAACCCAAAAAAAAAGAAAAAGAAAAAAAACCCCAAAGAATCCACATCCACAAGTCTCCCATATCCACAAGTCTCCCCTAATTCTCCTATATATGCCACAGAGGAAGCTAATTGGATGTGTGCCATTTGGCAACATCCTTCTTTACAGTCTTCCTGAGGCTCTGTGATATCAACCACTTCCCAAAGCCTGGAGGCTCAGCTTGATTTAGAACCGCATCTGGTGCTTTTGGGAAGCGCGCTTGATATCAGCAATCACACTGCACACACACAACTTCCCGAATATCACATCCATACCCAGAATACTCACAGCAGCAGCCAAAAAAAGGGGGAGGGAAAAAAAAAAACAACATAAAGAGCTATGACTAAATTTACTGATGAGAAAATGCTGATGTTGGTGAAGCTACAGGATGACTTGAAATGTTAGTAATGTTATTAAGTCACCTTAGAGGAAATCACCCTGCAGACTAATGTAAAGAATGGCTGTTTTATGGCAAAGTGTTTCATTCAGGTGATGAATAGTTTCCAGAGGATCCATGAGTTTCAGGAGGTTGCAGGATCTCACACTCCTTTCAATCCTGTTACCTTACTTCTGTCACTCACTCTAATTCAGTCAGGTATTTCAGTGCATGTAGTGGAAACACACCATGTGGTCTCGCTGAAAGCAAGAGCACAACTCATCTCCACAACTCGTCAGTGTGAAAATGCCTTCCGGATTTGGAGTCACAGTGCTTTATTTTCCTATACCTTGATCCTCCAGCACATCACACTGCTTCCTCCTAAGTGGGTTTGCATGATCAGCTTGCTCATTTTCAATCTCAGCTTCCCTCTGATTTGCAGAAGAAGGCCAGAGAACTCTGCTGAATGACAGGCTAATTTCACATCTCATTTCTCTGGATGGAAGGGAAATCTCCAAGAACCTGCATCTCCCCAGTAACCCTCCTCACATTCAAGTCTGGCTGACCCATTTTGCAGGACAGCACTCAGGTGCATCTCTTCTTTAGACATCATCTGATAGTCCCCCACCAAAGATAAATATATACTTTGATTCTCTGCTTCTTCCACCAGGAGAGATGGAAGGATTTTCCACATTTTCCTCACCACCCTTCCACATTAATCTCAAACATCTCCTACTTCAAAAAAAAAAAAGAAAAAAATTGCAGGGGGGGCTAGGGGTGGTCTTTAATATTCTTTTATATTAATTCAGTTTGTAACCTCAGTTAAATGCTTGGTTCTCTTGAGGTGAGACATAATAATCATCATGCTACTTGTACGCATTTGAGTTCCATTTTTAACACATTTTAAACTCATGGGGGCTTTTTTTTTTTTTCCTGAAAAGACAATGCAATTTGTATGCAGTTTTCCTAGTGATTATTCTGGAGGACATTTTTCTTCAAAGGATGATTACAGTCCTAACAAGGTTCAATACCTCCCATCACTTCACGACGAGGATTCCGAGGACCACACTGTCACCTAGTGGAATGCTCCTGCAGCCAGCCCGGCACCCACGAAACCCCGGGGCTGCCCGGGAGCTCAAGTGCCTGCTGCTGTGCTGTGCTGGGTTATTCAAAAAAGCCTCCAATATAAATAAACAATTGTTTAAAAAAATAAATAAAACCACAGACAAGCTGAAGAAAGCCAGTAGGCAAAATCTGGGACTATCTGTTACTGTTGTTATCTCTAAGCAACCAAAAGCATCACTTGTATAGCTCTGTTTGGAAAAAAATATGTTCCCTTACACAGGGACTTGTGTCATTCACAGCACTGTAAATAAGAGCTATATGCATGAATGGGTAGGAGTCTCTCTCTACATTGCTAAATGAAAATCCACTCCAGGCAAATGCTAAATAAAATTTAATGTCTTGTACTTCTACTTTCAGTGCCTGCTTCCATTGTACACAGTATAGAAACAGCATGTGACAGAGTTAAGTAACATGCTTTGCTTTCATCCTATTTTAAATTTGATTACTCCAGCTTTTATATTGCTGATGCATGGCAGGCACCTGATATATAATATGATATTAAAAGGGAAATTACTCCTACAAGTAGTCTTAAGTAGCACTTACTTCTAGCCTCTGCTTCTTCCAGACAGGAGCCTTCTGACAGACCCTGGATTACAAGATGGATTTGCCTAAAATAACCTCTGATTTAATAAATCAGCAACAAGAATAATCAGCAGCAAAATTAGGACATTAGGACACTGTACTTTGGACCAGACTGTCCAATACCTGGCTAGATCCAGTGCTGCCAATGGGTACATGAGGTTCCTTTGTCTAAGAATCTGGTTGAATATTTCTTGTTATTAATCTGTGCAATTTTTGGCAAGGGGAGAGCACAGGAACAGACTGCAGCTTTATTCTCATTACCCAAATGCAGGGGCTGTACAAGAACCCTCCCAGCTCTTAGTACAAGACAGATTTGCTTCCCTTGGTGCCCAAAGGGCACAGAAGAGTTGAATTATTCAGTGTTCAGAATGTTCCCGAAAAACCCTAAAATGTCCACTAGTGTTCAGCCAGGTTTTAAGACTGTTTGTGTCCAAGCTCTCATAAAGTATCCTCTGGAGACCATTTTTGTCTTCTTTAGAGCCCTTTTATACCTTAAGGATGGCAAAGACAAGCACTATTATGATGGATTATCTGTCCATTGTCAGTCTATGCTGAGGTCCTTTGGATGTGACCTGAACAGAAGAGCATTGGGTCACTGTGTTTTCTGGAGTCTGGTAGGTAAAATCTCTGTGCAGCTAAGAATTTCAGCCACTGAGGAAGGACAATATATTGCAAACAAAACAAAGTATACTTTTATAGACTCTTTTTCATGTTTTAGGAATGATTTATAATGTAGTGATTAATAATGTTGTTTATTGCGATTGTTTAGGCAAATGTGACAGAACTCTTAGCAGCAGCTCAGCCATAGCAAGGAGAAGCAGAACATATTATTTTTCCAGAAGAATGAAACTAGAAAAAAATGAGGGGATACAAAGGGATGAGTGCTATGAATTTGAAAACCTTCCAATTACGCCATCTTGCAAAAATTTCAGCTTCGTGTGTGCCACAGCCAAACTTTTCCTCTCATTCTTTCAGTATGCAACAAGAGCCTAATGGGGGGTCAGGAGGCAAAGATGCCTTTTATTCTGGCATTTAAAATTGCTTTCTCTGAAGTGCCTGGAAGAGAGATTCACCAAGTGAACCTCAGAGCAGACACTGGAGGACACCATCATCCACTTGCAAATATTTCTGTCAGCAGAAAGAAAAGCTCTATTTTTCAAATTGCATACCCTCTACAAATTACTCCCACAACTGTAATTAGGAACATGCCCCCAAGTACAAATAAAACACACTGTAAAAAGCAGAATTTCTCTCTGAGATTTGACAGGGCCACTTTGTGAGAGACTTACTAGGTTTCTTTGTTCTTAAACTAAAAAATAGGATCCACACTATATGGACTTGTAACAAATTAGTCACTGAGACCTGAAGGTTTCCTATCATAACCAGCTGAATTACACTACCATATACATAATTTCATATGAAAATTAACAGTCCACCTCAGACAACATAGTGTAGGTAATTTTATTTCACTCTACCTACACAAAAACTTTTTAATTGCCATTAAAAACTGAGTATCACCATGCCAGGACGGGTTGTGCATCTCTGCTATTTTGTGTAACATGGTGGTGCTGCATGAATTTCTCTTAATGGCTGTGGTTCTCAAACATTCTTTTTAGGCCAGTTCCAGCATCCTGCAAAATCAGTGGAAGTCCTTCCTTTGATTTCAGTGGGAGCTGGATGAGATCTGTAATTTATAAATTACTAAAGTAGCTGGAATTTGAGACAAGCCCTCAGATTGAAATCTACAGACATCTGAGATAACTTACAATTACTGTATCTGAGGAAGGCTAACGTGGGATTTTATTGCATAGCATTTTCCCTAGGTACTTACAGTGAATTATTGAAATAAGACATATGGTTTTGAACAGCGTTACATTCAGCATTGCATATTCTGAACATTTCTGGGTTTCAAGTAAAACAGTGTGACATTAAACAGACATGATGTCTTTTACCAAAGGGTCTTACAATGCTTTAGAAGCAGCAATTAAGCTGGCAAGGTATTTAAGTGGTGCTACAGATGGTCACTACGGCACAAAGACATTTCCAAGGTCACTCAATAAATCAGTGACAGCAACAGAGCTAAACCCCAGGCATTCCTGTCTCCCCACTGCAGCCACATGTAGGGCCAGCCTGAACCTCTGTTCTGTGGTTTCACTGTCCCCCACAGTCTGGTTTTTTAATTTCTTGGAGGTTTTTTTGAGCGCTGGATGTTTGGTTATATGAATTGAGCAAGCTAATCTGCTGATGTAAATTGGCTGGATCTGACTGACTCCTGAGCAATGTATCATATGCAATGCAATGTATCATTTGCATTTAGCTTTGATACAGAATGTTGTGAAGTATGACAGTTTGATGCAGACGGCCACCATCATGCTTGGGTCCTGCAGGTCTGATTTAAAACACACTGTCACTGACTTCAGTGGAGCTATGGCAGTTGAAACCAGCCGAGGATCCGACCCAGTAATCCCCTAAAACCTTCGAAAAATACAGAAGCAGCTAGAATTTCATACAACAAGAAAGACTGATGTATCACAAATCATAGTTGGGCGCTTCGCACATTCAACAGGCTCTTGAACTATTTGCCTGTAGTTAAAGATTTCGAATGCAAATACACACACACACACACACACAAAAAATCGATGCCTTTAGTTTGGGGTAAATACATTAATAAACAGAGATTGAGACTCCTTGAACTCAAAGAAGCCAGGAGTAAATGAATATTTGATACTAAATGTTACATTTTGAATAGGGAAAGAACATTGAAACAATTCTCACAATGCCCTGCAATGAGACAATTTTAATTATCCATAACAAATGCTTAGTTTAGATGACCAGAGAACATTTGCAATGGGGGAAATTGAGACTGAGAGTTGATGACCTTGCCTCCGGACACAGAACAGGTCAGTAGTGGAGGAGAGTTTAGATTTTACCATTTCTCAAACAACCATCCTGTATCCATTCCTCCAGAGCCCAGGCTCCTAATTTAGGAGGCATGTATTTAGCGACACAATGTCAAAACAAGTCATCATTTTTCAGGAAGAGATAATGTGACTGGAATTTACAAGCACCAGAACCTTTGCCATGTTTGATCATCAGCATAAAACTCTGTCTGTGTCCTACTGCCAGATTTCCTCAAACTTGGAACTTTTCCATGAGCACAATTGCACAGCCCAGTAAGTCACCATTCCCTAGGTCAGCTCTTCTGAGGTTAAACCCTCACCCACCTTCCATTTACAAGGAATAAAGGGAATGCCTTTGTGGGTTTTTTTACAATTATTACTCAGACATACATGTTTACCTTTAAAATCAAACCAAATAATATATAAAGATTGCTTTAGAAAGAGAAATAGTGTGTAAAGATTATGGCCTTTCACATTAGCTATAAAAATACCTTTCGTTTCTGACTCATGACCAGTATACAATATGTGGCCATATTCTGAAGGGCAAGAGAGTGTCTGGATGGTAACCAAATGTTATCTCATTCTCTGACTATTTTAAAATATTCATTAACATGAACCCAAGCTTGTAAAATGGAATAATTATTTTAGTACTTTTATCATCATTCATAGCATAGCAATTGCATGGTAATGAGCAAGAAATAGTCTTATTGCAAGAAATAACCCCATTGGTGTAAAATACCTGAGGAAAGCTACAGGAAGTTGAAACTAACTCATTTCAATGGAACTGTACAAGACAGGCTGGAGTAAATCAGAAGGCATGTGATGGTTATATTGAGAACATTCCCTTACTGAAGATTTGTATTCTATTAAAGTCATAGTTATGTTCTTAGCTCCTTAGTCAGAGAAAAAAGGGTGAGCTCTTCCACTCCAAAGCCCCTCAACCTCAATATGATAGGAAAATGTTTCATGTTAGAAAAATCATAAATATAATTTAACTAATCTGCTTCTAAGTACATATGAACTTAGGGCATCTATAGCTGTAAGGAAGAGGACTGCAACTAAATTTAGGAGTATATGCAGGGTTAAAAATGAAGACGTCAGAACAGAACAGAATTATGCTTATGCTTATTAACATTTTACTTGAAATGCATTTGCAGACATGGTAAATTTTCCCAGACATATCTTCTGAAACCAAATGCCCCTTTTAAATTCTTTTCTTAATTCAGGTTGTTGATTCTAGATGCTGTGGGAAAAGAATTCTAGCAGCAGTTTAAGCAAGCACCCTGCACCCATGTAAACATTTATCCTTCTACAAAGCGTGATGCTATTTTTTTGCAAACATTTCCATCTCTTTTATGTTCCTTGGTGCTAGGCTATTCAGTCCCATATGATTTTCCCCATTTTCTCAAAGGCTGCAGTCACTTTTTATTGCAGTCAGCAGTTTCGTTTGATTTGTAGGACAAATGCTCTTAGCACTTGGGGTATCATTCTTGAATTTAAATTTCACAAAATGTATACTGAAATAGGCTTATATTATTGTCTCTGGTACAGAATTCCCCAGAGTCTTAAAGGACATAACCTATTGGCGCATCAAAACTCCACCCTTGAAATTCTATCTGGAGACTTGGACCTCCAAGAATTGATTAAACAAGGAGTTATTTGTTTGAATAATTAAGGGAAGTTCTGCACTTAAATACCAAAAACTGAACTGAGAGGCTCAGCAAGGATTCTGCATATGCTTAGCAATTTAGTGTGGGAGAAAGGAAATGTTTGAAGAGCATTTTGTTATTTGTGAGATATATGCCCTTCTGTAGGATAACTGTCATGCTAAAAGTGGAGAAGGCTTTTGCAAGGTTCTCAAGTTCAGTGTTTTAACTCTGTCTCTTTGGTAGACATCAACAGCTTTTGAAAAACAAGAAAAGTTGAGAAAAATCATGAACACAGAGAACTGATGAAAGGTTTCAAATAATAATTATTCTATGTATAATGTCAGACCTGAACTCATTTGCTTGCAGGGTAGTCAAACAAAGGAGTAATAAATGACAACTAATCCATACCTATAAAGTGAACTGTGACCAATTGTGTGTTTGAAGAACCTCACTATGTACAACTTTATACTGGGAATTTTTCACTATGCCATGATAAATGTGATGCTTGTTTACCATCAGTGCTTCCTTTCACTCTATATTGACTTCACTCCACTGGAGGTAAATTTGCATCTGGCACATGGATTATAATGAATGGTCATTAAACCTTAATTATCATATGAATCTTAATTATCATCTGTTTATAATAAACGCTTTGGGACAAGGCAGTGCTTAAAGACCGGGATGTGCCAATATTTCAAGTCTGAAGACTTGGCTAAGATGAACAACTGGTAGTAAGAGCTGCTTAGGAACTCACTGGAGCAAAGTGAACATTGTGGAATGGAAGTTTGCAGTTCAGTTTTTAGTAAAGAGGAAGAGACAAAGAAGAAGAGACAAAATTTTGAAGAGGATGCATACTTTCAAGTAATTCCTGAGCTCCTGAAGGTCTCTATCTATTGTTCAACAGCTTAAAGAAAATTCAGAGTAATAAGTCAAGAAAATGATTTGAAATGTTTCTTTGCTCTGAGCAAAAGAATGAATGGTTTGGGAATGGTGCTTCTTCCTAGTGGAGAATTAGAAGACAATGAGCACTTGTCAGAGCTGTCTGTCAAAAAGGCCAGTGAGTGCAGGAGCAGACTCTGAGGAGTTATGCCTCATGCCCTCTGCTTGTCAGTATCCAGACTGTTCGTGTCCAAGGTAGATGCTTACCTCTACTCAGATGAATCCCATCCAAGGCACTTGCTGCACGTGAGCCAAGCATGTGAGGCCCAAGCACAGCAGTCAGTCAAGTGCCCAGAGACACAGGGAACACTGCCAGGGCTGGAATAATATAGACTGGGATGAAAATTTCATCTAAGACATTTTAACTGTAGACTGTCCATTTAAAATGTATCTAATTTTTACTGCTCTTGAGAGAGTGAAATAATTCACCTGTTAATTAAAATAAAAAGGACCTTACTAATCCCTCTGTACTTCTTTGTAAATCCAACCCCCCAATTCCTCCCACTTTCAAATGTTCACAATTTTATAAATCTATAAACCATGTTCCTTGAATATATATTTATATATATTTAATTTAAATCCACAGGGGCTGGATTTTTAAAATTTGCTCATGTCCTTGAAAATGCATGATTCCTAATTTGTGTATTTCAGAATATTTCTATGTCTTACCCCAAATCACTCTACATTTCAGTCTTTCTCCCTCAAAGATGCCCAAGTAAATCAATGCTGCAGCCCCCAAGTCCCCATGATCTCACCTGTACCACAAGACTCATGAGTCAGGTTGTTATAAACTACAATCACCTTCCTGGGAAGAGGATGAGTGAAGGCTCAGCCCTTGGAAGCTCTGGTTCATTGCCCCCCCATCTCCTCAGTGGTGAGGAACAAACACAGGGCACAGAGGTACCTCAGACCCTGAACCTGCCTGTCGTCTCAGCCAGTGAGCTCTTTATATAACTCTGTATAAAACAGAACATTTTTACAGTAAGAGCCTCTAAGGAATAAAAGGAAGCTCCTTGAATATCAGCATTATCCAAAAAGACCATATTTTCTCATAGGAACATCAGTCTCACTTGCAGCCCTTTGCCAGGGAATCACCAGAAGCAGGTGATCACATAACCCAAGAAACACAAAGCCTGCCAGACAGAGCCCAGAGCTGTGACAGATAAAGATTGCAACAAACCTGTGCCATGAAGCTTATTAAATCTTTCAGAATTTATATTATCATTCACTATTGTTGATAGGGACATTCCTGGGAACTACATAAACATCCAGCTACCTTTTAATCTTACTAAGTCTTTAGCCTTAAAAGCATTCTTTCTAAGAAGCTTTAATATTTACCAGCTCTGTGCAACAATATATTTCTTTTTATCTGTTTTGAATTTGCCACCTTTTAATTTCATCAAAGCCCCCATATTCTTGTGTTATGAGACAGGGAGAACAGATGCTCCTGATCTATTTCTTCTATGCTTTTTATTATTTTGCATTTTTTATCACATTCCCTTATTCGTCTTTTTTATCCCAGTGCTTTCAATTTCTGTTATGAGTTTCTCCACTGCTCTATTCATTGTATAAAATAAGATTAAAAGTGAAATAATTTTAAAATACTTACATCAGATAAAATGGCTGAAGCATAAAAAATAATAAAGTTATCAACATTTGTGTTGTGTTTTTTTTTAAAAAAAAGTCTCCAATGATACCAAGGATGGAAAATATTAGCAACAAAGTACTTTCAGACAATGGACTCAATAAGGAAAATGAATCTTGTTGTTATTATGCATAAAAATACTGATAAATGTACAAACCAACTTATTCATATACAGATATTTAAATACATAAATGGACACACATCCATACAATATGTTTCATTTACCTCCAGGTATTGTGAGTCCTATGGCCACAGGCAATTAAATGGTTGAACTAGAATTGTGGGTACAAAGATTTGACAGTTCATGATACACCTCAGCATGTTCCAGACACTGAAATTTATTTGCCAGACTGTTTTAATAGAACAGACATTAATATGACAGAATTCTAGTTAAAATACAAGATTCATGGAGTTATAGAGCAAGTAACACGGTGCCTATAAACCTGTTTTGTTAGCAGGAAAATTAAGGATGGGTCCTACAACAGCTGCAGAACCCAATCTTGCAATCATCACAAATAAGTAACTTTACTCAAATGCATTTATCTTGGCCATGTTAGCTTTCCCATCTTTAATCTAGGCCCCTGCTTCATTTGATTTATTGCAATCATTACCCTCTTAAATCACAGCCTGGGACACCTTTTCAAGCTCAAATAGATAAATATTCTGCTTTCCTACAAGTAACCCCATATATTTATTTATTTTCTTACACTGCAGTTGTCCTTTTATGTTATAAATGACAGTGAATGCACTGTATCTGAACAGTAAAACCGTTATTCAGTCTAGAATTTCAGCTTCCATATGAAACATGGATTATAATATGGTTTACAGCACAATCTGTGGCCACATTAATGTCTTAAATCACCACCAGATTCCATCTGTCTCTATTTGATCAACACACACAGAAAATAAGAGCCAAGATATAACAAGCATTCGCTGAAACTTTTTATGAACATGTCCAGTTTATTTTGCACTTCAAATAGACAGAGGCAAAGCCAGGAGTGAGGAACACAATCTCATGTGATTTAATCTCTGTTCCCATCACCATTCAGAACCATGCCCTGTGTCAGTCTGTGCACCAGGTTCTTATTTGCTGAAGCAGAAATGAGCTCAGGAACCACAGAGAGCACACAGCCTGGCATCGATTCTGGCTCTTCCACACAGCCCTGGGAGAGCTCAGGAGGAGCAAAGCTCCCTTAAAGAACACAAGTGAGGACCATATTTGCATTTATTCACCATCCTAAACCAAAGGACAGATCAATGCCTTCCACTGTCCCTGCTCACTTATGAGTCATTGGGCATCCCCACCTTCACCTGGGCATCAATATTTGTGGAATCTGCTGAAGTCAAGGCATGATTTGCCAGAGAAGGAAAAATTTTTTCTGTCCTGCCATGTTCACCTGCACTACAGTCAGCACAGTTGGATTAGTCAGCAGTGTCTATCCAGCATCTGCAGTACAGTATCTTTGTAACTTTGAGAAAAGAAAAACACAGTCTTTTCATGCAGTGCAGATAGGACCAATTCCTTAAAAGTGCAAACAAAGGACAGTGGAAAACTGATCCCTTTCTGTACTGCAGAGGCACCTCCTTGGCACAGATTTTCCTGTTTTCAGCTGGTTTAATGTAATGCATGCTGAGTTTCACTCCATGAGTATAGAATATCTAAGAAGTGAGAATGCTGAAAGTAAAATAATAAGTCAATACTATATGAAATCTAAAAATTTCCAAATGAGACCTGAAATTTTTTTCTATTACAGAGCAGAAAGCAAAATGTTGGCAATTTTTAAGAGTCAAGCAGCTGCACAATTTTCATTCTCCACTGAAACAACTGAAATTTATTTGCCAGACTGTTTTAATAGAACAGACATTAATATGACAGAATTGTAGTTAAAATACATTTTAGTTCTATTAAGTTCTATTCAGTTCTACATTCTAGTTAAAATACAATTTTCATTTTGGTTTATAAATATTCACAGCAGGATGTTTTTATTTTTGAAAGTTCTTTAAAATGACATCTACCCTAAGAATGAGTCAGTTTTAATTTTTTTTTTCATACTGAAAAATTCAAGCCCAGTTCTGGAGGTATGCAGACTGACTTATTCCTTACAGACAACAATGGCCATGCTATTGAAATCAAGTTCAGTGTTTCAAATACACCTTTGTACCACATCAACTTTTATGGGTATGAATTCTTGAAATTACAGGTCTAGTGTATATTTACCTCACCCACAGTTCTTATAAGAACAACTATTTCTGCTTGTGTGAGGGAGGCAGGTTTGTCTCACTCACACAAGCAAGGAAACCCTGTGCAAGGAAACAGCACATGTTTCTACAAAGATCAGTTTTCTCTCAAAGCCACATTCTATCAATGTACTTCAGGACAGGAAAGTTGAAGACAGGCAGATGTGTCCCTTGCTTGATGCTTTGGGGATGGCAAATGCAAATTCAAGTCCTGTTTGGATCCACTGGCAAGGGGCTTGCCAGCAGCAGCAGCAGCAGCAAGCAGAAAGCCTTTTCTTGCATATATATGACATAAGGAAGAAATCTTGACTCTAAAGAGCCATTACTGGTGTAGCCATTGCAGATAATTTTTTCTTTCATGTGAACAACCTGCAGTAAAATTCCCTCATAGCAAGGAGTTAACCCTAATTTAAGTCACCCACTCCCTTCTCCAGATGCTCAGCAGAAGGGGTATCTGAAAGTCTGCTGGGAGCTCAGGGTCTGAGCCAAAGCCAGGAGGCTGCTGCCCCAAACCAGAATGAATCATCCATCCTGCAGCATTTTCACACTTATGGGTTTGCCCAGTTGGTATCAGCTGATCAAGTCGGGTGGCCAAATATTTATCACACCCCACTCCAGCCTGACTGCCTGGTTGCACAACGTGTCTGTGCTGCACAAAGGAAATGCTAAAGCCTGAGAAGTTATTCCAATTCAGGTTTCCGCTAACTCTGAAGGAAAACTGCTGGCAACTGTTGTAATAAAACCTGACAAGCTGTCACTCTGCCTACAGCAAAGAGAGAAAAGCTGTGGTTTTACACAAGGACCTGTCCAATTGAAAGAAAACAAACATTGAAACTACACATTTAAGAGGTCGCAATGAAAACTGACTTGATAATTAAAAGAAACTTTTCAATTGAACAAATGATACCACTTAGAGCTTAGTTGCCAGCTATTAAAATTCCTCAGAGGGACATTTTTAACCATGAATTTTAGTGTTTCTGTAAGTGGCAGCTGGGTACACCAAGGCACGAGGCCAGCACAGGGATATGGGAGCTGGCTGCCTCTCGTGCCCTGCTCCCTCTTGACCAGGCACACAGCTGACCATTAGAAACGAGTGCCTCCAAGGCTGTCCCATCCTGGTCCCTCTGTCTGCTGACATTGCCAGAGGGTCGTTTTCAGATAGAGACAAGAGTGCATCACAAATGCATAAACATGTCAAAACGAGACTGTTTAAAACTCTGTTTTATTACGCTGGAGCTTGCAGCAGTGATCAGGAATGACTGATGAGTCTGGGTTTCGGGTTTGAGGATGGCCAAGTTTTCATTAAGTTACATCATTTTTGGCCTTGACCATTCGCTTTTATGTTTTTAAACTTTTTTGCTGGCACAGGCCTTTTTGATCCCCATCCAATTACCCATCTCAAAATAGGTTTACCTCATGCTTTTCAAGAGAGGTTTTATTAGCATTGTCTAGTGGTGAGAGGAAAGCTCAAGGAGCCCAGTTTAGCTTTTAGTCAGAAAATGCCATGCCACTGATGTATTCAATACCACTGCAGTAAGTCAGAGGAAGAAAAAAGGGAGAAAAATAAGAAATAATAGTGATAAAAATAAGAAATGAAAGAGTAGATTCTTCCATAATTAATAGATCACAGAGCTCTTCACTATTAATATAAATTCAATTCAGCTACCTTTGTGTCCTGGACCTCCTTATTCTGTGTATGTAACTGTTTTTCATTATTAGCTGTCCCATCAAGTCTTTATATAAATGCTTTCTGTCATGAACCCATCTCACTCTGTCCTCTAGGAAACATTTGCTCATTCTAGGTGCAGAATGGATAATGAAGCCATCCATTACAGGCTCTGGTCTACTCTGTCATACCCAGTTTATTCAGCAGAGAGGTGTCTCATGGATACAGGCACGCTCTTGCAGTCCTTCCAGCAGGAGATACAGTCCTGGCTGACAGTGTTTTTGTTGATAAACTCCACAAGCCACATTCCTGTCAGTGCCTTTGCATGCTGCCTGCAGGCCTGCCACCTGCCAGCTCAAGCAAAGGCACTCCAGGAATACAGAATCCTCTCTGTTTCCCCAGGCTGGCTGGATGTCTCCTGGCTCCCCAGGGAGTTCAGGGTTTGGGGTCCTACTCTGCCAACCTCTTTGCAAGGTGTTTTTCCAGAGTGCTATGCCCCAAAAGCTTTCCCCTGTTCCTTGCCTGGGTCCTGCTAAAGCTAATAGCTGGACATTTGTTTTGTAACAGAGGAAAGACAGTTACTCTCCAGAGTCCTTAAAAATTACATATTCTATGTTACGAGTCCAGACAGAAAGTCCAGCTGTGTGGGGAAATTGGAAAAAAGATTCCTGGAACCCTATAAATACTCTTCCTTCATTGGAAGATGCAGCTTAATTCTTAACATCAAGACAAAACTGAATGGATTTATTTTCACTTGGGAATGCCAATATTCTTTATTTAGAAAATTTTTATTCTGTGGATCATTTTAATTCTAATAATGGCCAAAAATTCAGATTTTTAAAAAAGGACTGAAATGAAAGGGCTTCCCAGAATATGGAAGATCCAATATTCATTTTGTTCTAATTCTAAAATTCACGATTAAATCCCAAGAGATTCCTATCTGACATAAAAATCCCCACCAAGTCTTAGTGAAAGATGATGTATCACTGTTTTTAACTGGTTACAAGCATTCAAAATAGCTGACAAATTCAAAAAGCTTCATAGCAGAAACAGTTTCTATCTCTGTAAGTTGAGAAGATGATTGAAGAGAGCAACAAAATGCATTTGGAATTTCAATTCATGTTCAGAAAAACACTTAAGTATGTGCTTAGCTTTCAGCAGGGCCAAGCTAAATAAAGTTAAGTTAAACGTGGTTAATATGCTTTCCTGAACAGAGATAATTTTCTGCATCAGGTTGTTAATGAACAAATGGTTAGTGAGACTTTTTTTTCCACTACACATACAAATGAATCACAGCAATTTCCAACCAGCAAGCAATAAAACTATATTGTGAGGAATACCTTGCTAAGAAAATCTACTATGAAATGTTATATAAAAATAACAGATTGTTCTGCATTTGATTTCTCCAAATGATCTCATTTAAATGTAAATTTTAACTAAGTTATGCTTCCCTTGGTGGTATTACTGTTTAAACTAATTGCTGGCTGTTAGAACTCAAAATTGTGTGTATGCAGCTGTGAATAATAAATTTCTATCATCTCACTAAACAGCTCAGGTTTGTCTCTCTTGATATCTCTTTGTCTTCATGGTATTATTAGAACCAGTTTTTACACCAAATAAAGTTCAAGAAAGTAACATAGGAAATCTTAAAAATAGATTTTGTAAGAGATTAGGTAGGTCTCTTCCAAGAGAAACATCTGTAAGTTTGCACAATTTTACCTAGAAGTCACTCTAAGATCATTTACTCCTCTCAGCACAAAACAACCTCTTGTAAATCTGTGATGCTTTGCTTTTAGTTCCCATGCACCTCATTTTTTTTTCTCTCATCAGAGCAGTTTGATTTTTGCCAAAATTTACAATATGAGGGGAAGAATCAACTGGACAACTAATGGATAAATGGTATTGCTATGATATATCTCCTTTTTTTCCTCACAGATTCCCTCCAGTTTGTAGCAGGGAATGCTGCCCATTCGCGGTGTGGTTTGGGTCCCCAGGTCTGTTTGTGCCTTATGGTGGTGACCATGTGCAGAGACCAAGACCTGCCCCAGCCAAATACACACCCAAAACCACTCCCTGTGCAGAACTGTGCATGTTCCACCTGTCCCCAGTGCTTAGCTTGCTCTCCAAGAGAGCTACACAGCAGCTCAGTGGCTGCCATTTGTGCAGAAAAAATTAACCACAGTATATAAATGATTTGGCATAGGAACAATGTAGGCAGGAAGTGGCAGGTGATATAATCTTTTCTGAATTCATAGCTCTTGAAGGGGGGACCTTGGAGGATTTCCATTTTGTATTGTGATAATTTATTTGCAAAATTACTCCAAAAAATCCTAACAGGAGTGCTCTAAGTGTAAAAAAAAGAATCCTGTCAAGTGCTTAGATAGTACAGGCACAAAAAAACCCAAATAAACAATATAAAATAAAAAAAAAAAGCAAAACACAAATTTAAAAAAAATCCACAAAAGGTGCAGACAGATAAAACTTCAATGAGAGCACAGAGAGAAAACAAAGTGTGAATTCCAGCTACTTCTGAGAAAGAGAAGACCTTAAAAAAACCCCTGTTACTTGAAAAACCAGGTGATCTGACTGGAAGCCCAGTATAGAGTTTACATGCATTATTTAAAAGCCAAACTACAGGTCTTCCCTTATGCATCTCTTGCCAGCAAAGCTGAAATATTTTACTTTGCGCTTTTCTTTTTTTTCTGCCAATGCTACAAAATAAATTAATTCATTCATCCTGCTGTCACTTTGCTTTAATTGAGGTTTCCAAATATTCATTTAACTTAAAATATGAGCTGAAGATGATAAGTTTTGACCAGAGGTGGGAGTTTTAATGATTTCAGAAACCAGCAACTGGACAGAATCTTTCTACTTTGATTACCAATTAAAACCTAATCAAAGTGTAACCTCTCAGGGGCTGGTTATGAAATTCATTGACACCTTGCACCTCCTTCTTTGAACAGGAAACCACTTTGTAACTGGATGACTTGTTGGCCATCCAAGCAGGAATTGCTGGGATTACTTCCACTTCCCACATGAACTTAAGTTCACAGGTTACAGCCCAACTTTAACTTTTCTTGGCACTTTCTCTAGGACTGTCAGCAATGACAGTGTCATTATTTTATCACTCTAGCTCATTTGCTGGTGGTGGGTGTGTTTTTAGGCTCCTGCCCACAGTACTAGGAAAACACTAACACAATGGGAAGAAATGGAACCTCCCACAAATGCCATAAACTTTATGGTTGCCAAAGCTAACCCCTATACTTAACACACCGATGGAAAAATTGCACCCCAATAGTTACCAAGTCACCACAGAGCTACAATAAAGTGCTACACCCCTTTTTATGTAAGTGCTACAATAAAGTGCTACACCCCTTTCATGATCTCCCACATTCATAGAAAAAAAGGATCGTGTTTTACAGCAGCATCCAGAAAAGGTTGATTTTTCATGGCTGCTGCTGGAATATAAACTGTGATTATTGCAGTCAATCACGTTACATTTTATTTTCACAATGATTTTTTTTCTCAAAATAAATAAGAACACTTCTATAGCCATAAATTTTGCTCTGCTTTCTAGTCACCTAAAACAAATGGAAATTACGTGAAAGTGTATCCCAAACAATGATAGTTTGGAAATTAATCATGGAATACAAAACTATGGTTCTGACAACAGCCATTATATTTTCCACATTGTATAATATAGTTGCTGCATAACTTGTTTTACCCCCTTTAAATCAGAGTTAAGGCAGTTTAGATTGAAGTTTTATTAATGTTAACTTAAAAGATGCCCACTGAATCTTCAGTAGCCTGGGACAAACCTAAAGAAGAAGATTTTTATTTTATTTGTTCTTGTTCTTGGAAAGTGAAATTACATAATTCTGACAAAAAATATGTGCTTTCTCTTTGTGAAAGGAGACAGCATTTTTCACTTTGTAATACTGTCTTCATTGAATCAGATTTATCAGGAGAGTCAGCAAGTGTTATATTACAAAATCAGAAAAACAGTGTAGAAAATCCCTTGGACAGCATAAAGCAGGATCTGTAGTGTGGAAACACTAAACCTCAACCCTTCTTTTGGAGAGCTGCTTGAACACTCTCCACAAATTCTACCTGAATATCTTTTTATTTGCTTTTGTGGACTGCCTTTGCAGCTATGGAAAACTAGTTAAATTGAACCAATATAGATATATCATTTTGTACTATTGAGGGCAATTTTCTTTAATTAGCATAATAAGAGGGAAATTACACATCTTAGCAAGGGCCACTTGTGCCATTTCCCTGTGTATGCAGGTCCTTCCAGCTGATTGTTTTCAATCAACCTGGAAAGCACCAGTGAACAGAGGAGAAGCTGCCTCTTGCCCTGGATCTCAGAGGAAGACTGCACCCTTCTGCAGGATCCCTGCACCAGCAAAACCAGCCCTGACACTGCAGGAGGCTGCAGCCACAATTCCAATGGGACTGTACCAACACCCTGACCCACAGGCTGTCAGTTTGCATTCTGACTCCAGCAGTGTTGTTTTGTATTACTGCATTGTTTATTTCATCTTTTTCTTTTCTTCCCTAGTAAATAACTGCTATTCCTGCTCCCATATTTTTGCCTGAGAGCCCCTTAATTTCAAATTTAGAACAATTTGGAGGGAGGGGATTTACATTTTTCCATTTCCTGCCTTCCTTAGCAGACATCTGTCTTTCCAAACCAAGACAGATTTTGGTGAAGCTGCTGCAGGGGAGCAGCCTGACTTCCAACGTGATCCATTTCATTTCATACATGACATTTGCAAACAGGGTTTCTGAGCTCCACCCCACATGAAAGGATTTTTCCTGACTGCTCCAGAAAGTTTGTGGTCTATTTGTTCACTTACATCATCCTAGAAAGACTGACTCAATGCCTGCCTGTTTTTAGTGGTTTGGATTTTTTTTTCCCCCTTTTCTGTCTTGTGAGAGAAGATGAAAGAAGAACCTAATTACTCTAGGATTAAACTTCTTTATATGAAGGACAGTTTGCTGTGACTTTGAACATTAATACCGCTAGAAAACACTGAGACAATAATTGTCATTTACCATGCAGGTTCAGATGATGCAATGCACTGAATGAAAGGATGTAAAACTATAATTATATATGTATATATACACACACACCTATATGTCTTGTCAGAAAGTGAAAGGAATGTTATAATAGCTGCTAATTAACTTTTACAGCATGAGTAAAGTTGGTAAAGTATTTTGAATTATGAGAAGGTGAAAAGCCTTGCTGCTTCTGAACTGTGAAAAAAAAAAGTGATATGAGCACTTTTGCCCCCAGAAAGATCATTCAAAAACCAGATAAACTTGTATTTGAAACTTGGCATGTGAAAAATGGCTAGTGATCCTGTTCTTTGATGCACTGTAAAAGACTTGGTTGTCAAGTAACACAGGGCAACTAGCAGCTACAGAGGCACAGCTCTGAAATTCTAAAAATATGTTGTCATATATGCACATTAAAAGTAAATCTAAGGATCTGTCACTAGAAATGTCTTGTAGCAATACTGCTTTTCATTTATTATGGAGTTTTTTTCATTTTCAGGAGATGGCTTCATTTTTGTTAAACATAAGAAAGAGAATATTTTAAAAGAAATAAAATTAATTTTTAAGAGATTCTAGAAACAGAAAAAATATAATTTTTTGTTGATATTTTTTCACTAGACTATATAAAAACCCCTTTTTTTTCATTTTTCATAGTTCCTTTATTTTTGAGTAGATGAAAATGCTACTATTCTCAAACAAATGCAGTAGAAAAATAAAGAAACTTTTGACACATACATTTGACACATACATTTATATATTATCCATGTAGCCATGATTCACAAGCTTATAACAGTAGAAAACTAGGACATGCACACCAGGATGAGGCGCTAAACTCTGGTTTTGGCTAAAGGTTCTCACCAAGGTAAGTCCTACATAATCACTTGGAGATTGCTTGATAACTTTATCTAGACTGAGCAATGCCCAGCTTCACCAGGAATTTTATGAAGACACTGGAGGAATGCTGACTGAAAAGAAAAATATGAAAATCTGCCTTGCAATATGAATTCAATCAAAACTTGTATGTACCACAGCCTGCATTCATTTTGAAGAATCTAAGTTAGACAAAAACTGAAAGTCTTATTTGTGTCACAAAGTATTGCCCGGTACCTCTGGGCAAAATGCTGCATTTTGTTTTTAAATGACTTTTCTTCAAAAAACAAAACTAAAAAAACACCCCAACTTAAAACACCAACAAAACAAAACAAGACAAAATAAAAATCACCAATGAAAATTCCATTTACAGAGAATTTTTGCAGTGGAAATTTTGTTCCTCTCAACCCAAATTTTCAAATCTCCCAATTTTTTTTTAATTTTTGGAGCCTTTTTCCTACCTTCACATGAAGGACATCACTAACTGACAGTGGGATCATCCAATTTTCCACATTTCAAGTAAATCAATTTTCTTGGCACAAGCATGCAGGATTATGACAGTTTTGCCCAGTACCAAAGCAGTCCTGCCACAGAGCCTTGTGTCACTCACACTGCTCATTGCCCACAATCCTGGGTATGCTGATGTGCCCTCCACAAGCCTTTGAGCCAAACCTTTCTGTTCTTCATTACCTGGCTTTCCATTCTCCCCAGTACACGTGCAAGATTGTAACATGGGAGGAAACATGCTATTTTCTTTTTATAATAATCAATATCAACATCCCCTCCAGGTTGCATCCTTCTCAAGTAAGAGACTTCCAAGGAACAAATAAATATAACTTTTGCTCCATTAATCAGCTTTTATTTTGCAATGGCCAAAGGCAAGGTCACAGGGACTTGGAAAGGAGCTGCTTTTATAAACTTCAACAAATTTAGTGCCCATGCTTCTCTGAGCAAATCAAAACCAAGCCGCTTTTTGCCTAGAATTTTAAAATGTGAATTACTCACAAAAAGCTCCTCTGGCTTTGATTCTCCATTTGGATTACCTGCAATTGCTTGCAAGCACTTAGATGCAAATAAGCACCATTTCCTTTCAAGATCAAAGACTTATTGGATGTCAGATTTTATCTCTGACAATCACAGCTCTATATGCATAAGCCTAATGCTGTGTGTTGGTGCAGTCAGAGTTCTGCGTTTGCTGTGTTAAACAGAAAGTAGGTCATTGCCACACAGTAAGTGAATGAGCATAACAGTATAAGAAATCAATAATTCTCTCTTGAGGCTTCAACAAGAGAAGTAGGGAAAGAGATTGGATTAATTCTACTGAAACAGTGTGGTTGGTCATTATTCTTTATGTGGATCAATATGAATTGAGTCTGAGCTATTCTAAAACGTACTGTTACTTTCCAGAAGGCAGGGAGCTATTTTGGTGATGTGCTCAAACCATAATAGTTACATTTGTCAGATTATCCATTACACCTCACATCTCCATAGAAATTCTCAATGCTCTGATGTGCTGATGGAATCATCTTGGGTACTTTTACTTGGAGGTGAGACAATATAGCTGGGGCTATTTTGGGCAATTTTTTAATGATCTTTATTATCTTAATGATTCTTTAAACAGTACTGAGGACAATTTGGTTGCAATTATCCCTAGCCATTTTGGCTATTTTAAAAATTCATTTACTGCCTAATCTGAGTGTATCATAATATAACAGGATTAGAGCTTCAAATATCAGATGCCACCTCAATATTAGCAACAAAGTAGTTACTGCTCAGGTTTTTCTGCCTCTCTGAATTGTGCTTACTTTCTTAGCACCAGAATTCTGACAGATACCCAAGATGTATGAAATCCCAGCTGTCTCTTGGGAATATGCTTCATGGTGCTGTTGATGCCTGCTGATCTGATCCTGTAACAAATGAACAGCTTCTGGAACTGTTAAATTCCTTTTTCTAAGGACTGGGATTTTTGCTGGGGTAAACTGTTACTGAAAGAAGGAGAAAGACTTGAATGGATCTACAAGTATTTAAATCAGCTAATGTTTTGTCCCTACTTTCATGATTTCAGAAGGAGTTACAGCCTTTAAACACCACATTGCAGAATGAAGCCCTGAGGAATAAAAGTTAAAAATCCCCTTACAACCTCTATCATAGAGACTATGTGCTCAGAATGTACATTCAAGGAAGTGTTTAGAGCTGCATAATATATGCCATGAAAATGTCCTTCCTCCTTTTGACATTGACACAGATTGCCTCAACTCATGGCAGAATTCTTCCCTCTTATAGCTAACTTCTTTTCCATTTATTATCTTCCTTGTATCTAATGATAGTGGGTGCAATGTGCAGTCACTTGGACCAAAGCAGTGTTCTTGCATTCATACCCAGTAAATGGGAATAAAACAAGGATGTCCAGAAGCAAAGGACTGCATGAAAGATATGGAGGGCACTGAAAAGTCAGCTTTTTGAAGGGAATGAGTAAGGAGATTATTGTAATCATCTTTATATGAAGATAAAGCACTTGACCTTTATCTTCACTGCAGCATTTAAAGGATGGGTGAAGTGTTTTGGTTTTTAATTCAGAAGACAAGAAATCAAATCTGAAAAAAGCACCTATTTTCAGTGTTAGCTATACAAAAAAGCAAAACCTATTTTCTCATATAATGCTTAGTAGACAGAGCTTCTCAATAGATATCATTCAAAATGAATTAAAAGAGTTATGAACAGTGGCTAAAAATCCTTTCTTCTCTCATTTGCACAGATTTCAGTCTCTTTTCTCCTGAGATGTCATAATTTCATTGTATCTCCAGTTACTATAGTGTTTTTCACAATGGACAAGAGCTGAAAGCACATTAAAGAATAATAAATGACTAAGCAAATGGAAGAAAACCCTTTCTTTTTTTTTCTTTTTCAAACTTACTAATAAATGAGACTTTTGTTCCTGAGACAATAAATACAATGGATTAAATTAAAGCAATGCTGACATTGTGGCTGGAAAATGCAAGGGCATTACACATTTATTACTTCCCACTGAGTCACAGAATTTAGAGAATGATCACTACCTCACAGTGTACTTAAGGTCCTTGATTCTGCTAAAATGCAGAGTAAAACATGGGAGTAATTTCATGTGATTGCAATGGCAAAACTAGTATGCTTAAAGTTAAGAAGCTGCATATGTCTTTGTGGGCTGGAAACCCAGATGGACAAAGCAGCCGCTATGAGTACAAAAATTAACCCAAATTTCTGCATCCCAGACAGGGAGAAATAAATCTTAAGTTTAGTTCTGCTGAAAGTTACAAGTTAATTTTGCCTTTTGGATGTCATTACACAACAGGAATATGTGGAAATTAAAACAATATATAACATTTTCAAACTGAACCCTTTAAAGGACAGAAATTCCAGGAACAGCGCTGCCTAAAGGTAACATCGCACACTTTCTCTACATATTTGCATTCTGACAACAGGGAGTGCAGACATGAAAAACTCCTAGGAATCAGGTCAGTGAGGCAAGTGGCTGAATGTGGATTTGGGATTAGAATTTTCAAACAAGTTAGAACCCTCCTCTGCAATATTGTCCTCAAACCTAAGTGACTTAAATGACTTAAATGTCTGAATCTTACTGCCCTTTCCTTTGATCTGCTGAAACTCCTAGACTAGCATTGAAATCCAGGTCCCATTAAAGTCCATAAAAACCCACTTATTTGATTTCAACAATGCTCCAGGATTTCACCTGGAATGTCTAACTTTGTCCACCCTAGGAACTTGTTTCTTTTCCCAGTATTGACTTAATTTAGTGCTAGAACAAGCCAGAGTAATTACCTTGACTTCAATCCAACTTGAGGTGAACAATCTTTTAAGGAAAACTATCACACAGTGACAATAAACCATGAACAAAATAGCCCCAATAAAAACCACAAATTTCTGCAAGGACACGGGGATTTATTATGCTTTCTATGGGCAGAAGGCAGTATTGTTGATCTGTGCTGCCACCCTGTGTCATTCAGCACTCTGCCTGCTGATTTCAGAATCTAACATATGGAGTATTCTCTGTGCAGCTCGAAATGCCTTTTGATATTGGCCCCTTTTCCATTTCCTTTCTGGTGAACTTCGCCCACGGAAAACACCCCTCACTAGATTCCATCAGTGAGTGGGATGTATATTCCAGCTGGACATATCTGATATCAGCCTACTTCCAAACACGTGAGTGCATCAACCCTTGAAAAGTAAAAGCTTTCATCATAGCAGAGTCAAACTGATATTTTTTTACCAGTAGGGACAGACATCATTGCGTGCTAATTGTCAAATAGGTTATGCTCTGATTTAATTGGAAAAGTGCAATTGAAAATGATGGAGAATGTTTTCATTACATTTTTTTTCAAGGCATTGCTTAATCGTAGTTCATAATGGGGAAATATTCCAACTGGATTTCCCTCAGCCAGGCTGGGGACAAAAACTGTCCTTTCATTTTCATGTGAAGTCCTTTAGGCAAGAAGATTGCGATCTTTAATCATGGCCTTTAAACACAACCACAACTAATAAATGCACAGTTTACATATGTATGCATATTTAGCTGGAAATTATAACTTTTAATTCTGTGCAGATGTGCAACAGCTTGAGTGGCCATGGGAAAACTGAGCTGGCTGTTTCCTCATGGACAATTAGTGTTTCCCTCTGTTCCAGGGTGCAAAGGGCAGAAACATTCATTCCTTTCAACCACAACCTTCCGGTTCTTTAAGAAAATATTGTACATAGAGAATGCTACAATCTATTGGTTAAAGTTAGCTGCCAGGAAAACTGCATGGTGTCCTCTCCCTTGGCAGACAGGAAGAGTTTTAATTAAAGAATGATGTTTTGCACAGGGCAGTATTCACTGATCAGTGAGTGCTCTAACTTTGTTTTCTTACATCTGAAGCTGAGAGGTCTCCACTCTTTTCTTGTTTGTGGTTCCCTTTGGAGCTGTAACAGCCAGGAAGTTTTACAGAGACTCTGCAGTCTTGGCTTTGACTCTTCATGTTGTTTCTTCATAATTCAGTTATTTTCCTTCTAGATTACTCCTGCCCAGGCTGCTGAGTGGGATATTTCTCATATCTCTGTCCTGTCTCTGTTAGAGAAATACTCATTAGATACCAATCTTTGCATTTTATTTCACAAAACTAAGTTTAGAAACTTAGTATAAAAAACCCAGCACACAGAAAATATAAGGCTGAAGATAGTTAACTAATTGTTAATTAATGAATACTGTCTTTGATCACACACTGTTTTTTCCCACAATGTTATTTAGTGGTGATAGTAGCTAGTACACCATAAACTAATACTCCTGGTAACTCTCAGGACACTCAACACTGGGCTCTTATTTACTATGTGATGTTTAGAGCCAAATGTGTACATAGGATGTTCCATCTCTTTGTGGCCTTTTCATGCTATATCATAGCTCCATTCTTCACAAGTATTCATAAATTCCAGGTATGTGTGCACCAAGCAGTGGAGGGATGGACAGGCCAGCCACAAAACTAAAAGCATTACAAATGTACCAATGTCCCACTGCACCTTGTCTTAAGGAGATGTTTCTGCCATGGAATGAGAACCACACTGTTTCTGTAACTCAGATGAGTATGGGCATGGGCCCTTCAGCCACACCAAACAACTTGAAGCTGGCAGAGGGATCTGGAACAGGGTGTTGTCTTGTATCACACAAACATGGCCTTATCTTCACTATGCTGTATAAAAGGAGATATTGTTCTTCTTGGTTTAGGAAAAATACTCTCTGTTTTTGATCCTATTACAGAATACCTTCAGCTAGGTTTTGCAGTGATGGGAGCGGTTTAATGGCATTTTAAAACACACATTTTGCTCCATTTGCAAACCTAGATTTTGCTTTCAGTTTCAGCTTAAAATAATCACATTGCAAAATTCTGTCATGGCATGGACAGATTTCTAGAAAGATAAACAACAAAAATTCAGCCTAGACCACATATTAAAAAATTTGTATAATTTCAGTGGAGAACCACATCTCCACTGAGATCTTTTAAGACGGCAAATCATAAATTGCACATGCAATAACTGCCTTCAATTTTCAGAGAAGGTTGTGAATAGCATTGGAGGAGTTTTATCACTTTGCTGCAGTGTCAGATTTTAGCTTAAGAATCTAATCCCACCCACCTAATGAGCTCTAAGTGCTCGGCTTGTCTCACTGCCAACTGTGTCAAACAAAAGCTCCTCCTGGAGGCAGCCCAATCGATAATGCAATTGGAGCAGCAAAAGGAGGGAAGCTAAAACCAGCAGGGTGACTGACAAGAAAGTGGAGGTTAAGCCAAGGCTTTGCCATAAAAAAAGAGCGATGGCATCAGCTTTAAATAAGACCGGGGTAGAAGTAATGCTGCAAAACAGAACTCAATCCTATATCCAGGAGAGCCCTCATTCTCCAGAGGCTTGGTGACCAACAGCCAACCTGGCTCTCTTGGGCTCACAAATCCTTCACTGCAGCTCAGGTGTGAAAAGACTCAGGTCATGGAAATTCCTGGGCTGCAGGGGTGCTGGCAGGACAGGGCTGTGTGCAGGCCTGGGAGCTGTCCATGCTGGCTTTGGCTGGGACAGAGTTAATTTCCTTCCCAATAGCTAGCATGGGTCTGTGCTTTGCATTTGAGCTGGAAACTGTTGCTAGCACAGGGATGTTCCAGCTATGGCTGAGCAGGGCTGACAGTCAAAGCCTTTTCTGCTTCTCACCCTGCCCCACCAGCGAGGGGGCTGGGGGGCAAGAGAAAGGGGACAGCTGGAGGGGACAGCTGATCCCAGCTGACCCAAGGGATGTCCCACACCGTGTGACACCATGCTCAGGGTACAAAGCTGTGGGAGGAAGGTGGTGGGGGACATTCACAGTGGTGGAGTTTGTCATGCCAAGTCACCATGAGACATGATGGAACCCTGCTTTCCTGGGCATGGCTGAACACCTGCCTGCACATGGGAAACGGGGAACTAATTCCTTGTTTTCCTCTGCTTGCACATGCAGCTTTTTTCCCCCCTATTAAACTGTCTTTATCTTAACCCATGAGTTTCCTCACTTTTACTCTCCCAATTCTCTCTTCTATCCCACTGGGGGAAGGTGTGTGAGCAGCTGTGTGGGGCTTAGCAGTCTGAGGTTAAACCATGAAACCCACTGCAAAAACTGAACACTAAAGCTATCAGTCTGAACACTAAAGCTATCTGTAAGATGATTCAGGAGCTTCTGAAGCTGCAAATTGTGACTTTCCTGGAACAAATCAGAGCAGGTGCCTGCTCTGATGGTTTCCAAAACCATTTCTGGATCATTAAATCTGCCATGATCCTCGATCTCACCTAAAACTAATATCACCCCTTCCCATGGGATAGCCTCAGTTTAGCTTTCCTCTCCTCCCCTGTTCTCCGGCCAGCTTTAATTACGCTATGTGTAGCACAAATACCCACCAGCTTTGTCTTGCATTCTATTAGTTTTCCTTCTACCTTCTCCAGAGTCTCCAAAGGTGTGGAAGATGGGGGAGTTATATAACTTTTCACTAATCCAACACCTACTATCAGACCAACTTAAAATTCCCCACTGTCAGTATTGGTTCCTTAAAAAAATCAACCATTAATATGTGTGAAGAAAGCAAAATTGTCATCGAAGGAATGGAATTGAGTGTAACAATACCTGTTCGGTTGTGGAGGACAAATAATTTTTTGACAGTTCCAAAGTCACCAAACTAGAAGAGTATTCCCAAGATAATTTAAGCAATGCTAAACGGATCATTTAGCAGAAAACTCTTAAATATGCATGGCATGTAATAGCATTTCGGAAGCAGTTTGTACTTTTATTTTTGAAAGATGTGTAAATTTGACCAGCGTTCCCTAAGGTGTAAATTTTAAGGCTCTGTTGAATTTTAATTGCTTACTAACAACATTATGTAATTCTCCAATTAATCTTCTCTCAAAACAAGCTTACCCATGAGATATTATTTCAAAGCCTATTTGTGCAAAATTGTTATTTTTGAAAATGAATATGTATTTGAATTCCTAGCTTGACTTTATATCTTCTATTTTTGAACAATGTGTTAAGCAGAAAATTTAACTGCAGTTTTGCAAATAAATGCAGCCCTTCTTGTAATTTAATTACATCAAACCTTCCTCTGGAAATTGTTGATGTACCAGAAGAAGGTTTAGGGACAACATTAAGACAGCAGAATCTATAATCTATAATTGATATTCTATAATCTATAATCTCAAACTTGATGTATTCTTGGCATGTTTGGTAATTTATTTAAATAGTCTGCACATGTACAACACACATAGGTGCTTGATACATTACACAGCACACAGTTAAATAGTTTATTTTAGCCAAACACAATTATCTGAAGGCAAAATGTAAGTTTGGTGAGCTCTGCTTTTAATAGATAAATTACTGAAAGAAGTGTATCTGTGACCAGGCCTGGGGCATGCATTTTCAATGATTTTTCCACGTATGGTGATTTTTCTAATGGTTGATGTTGTATCTGACATTCAGGATGTATGTTATTGCATTTATTGAAAGCTCTGTTGGTTCTGTTTTGAATGGCAAACTGTATGTGCTTGAGTTAAGCACAATAGAAGAGCTTATCATAATAATGGCACACAAACTGCAAGAGGGCAAAAGCTTTGGCCCAGAGCAGCACTGTATGAGACATTGCCTCATCTGGATGCAATTGCACCCTAAGTTATGTTTAAGAGTTGAATAAGTCAAAGTTATTATCATGTTCACTTTTGTGCTCAGTTGTCACTCTAGAGACAAAGTGTACTGACACATGCTGCCTGGCCTTGATGTTTTTATTGGGTATTCATCTTACAGGGAAAATTAAAAAACAATATTTGATGCTCCAGAAACAGAGTGCCTTTTTCTGACTTGCTAAGCACAGAAATGTGAAGTATATAGAATGGGTAAAGTGAAAAATATTATATACACTTTATTGTCAGTAAGATTTGGAGGCTCCAAGGATTCCATATTTCCAGCTGCACATATTTTAATTAGAGCCTTCCAATCTCTTTTTAGTTCCCTTTTGTCATAGCCTCACAATTTCAGGCTGGAATTTTTCTGTTTGTGACTTCATACCCCATTAGTCATAGTTCAGTCCAGTTTCTCCTGATAAAATGGAAGGACAAACCTGCAACTGAAACCTTGCTGTGCTGACCCTATCTGCAGAGTGGTCCTTGATTTGATCAGCATTTTTTCACATCCTCTTCATTCTCCATTTGTTTGTGAAAGACATGGGAGGTGACATTGCAAAGGGATAGAAAGCTGTGTGACATTCCCCATACATATGGATGAAATCCACAATGAAATGCTCCTCGTTTGTTTGTTTTAACAATGCAGGAGGCTGTAGCTACAAGCTAACATCATGAGTTCTTTTAACACTGTTTTTGCTATGATTTTGGTTAAAATGAGCAAAAAGGAAGCTTTAGAGAATTTGCTGCTCTTGAGAAAGATTTTCTGCTGAATTACTTTTCATGTTGCCAAGAAAACTAACACAAAAAAACCCCTAAAGTTTTCAAAATGTATAAATTCACCACAGAGATGACTTAGAAGTATGTGTTCAAACCAGATCCATTTGTGTAGGAAGTCCATTTATGCAAAATAAATATTTCAGAAAATTGCCTTGTTTTGAAAGTCATAATGAAGGAATAAGAGCAACATATATTTGAATTTCAAATGTATACAAATAAATTTGCATTTCTGTAAAAAGTGCCAACTTTCCGGGAACACCATAAGTTCCACCCATATATGTCAACAAATAGGTTTCTGACAAAGAAATTAATAGTGTTCCTGAGTTCTACTGATCAATTAATGTAATCCTATTATATATAAAACAGATAAGAATAGCAACATGAATCCTTTGAGAAATAATGAGACTGAGAGACTTGGTGACCGAAGTAGAGATTATAGTGATGCAGAAGTGTCCATTAACCTTAACAAGGTCAGGGCTTCTTTTTGTAAGTCAGTGGCAAAGTTAAGATTCCTGGAGTCATGACATACAGTCTTCGATTTTAATAACTACTAAAGCCATCAAAAATACTAACTCAATTTTCATGTTATTGTTGCAGGCAGTCATCCAACACTAAGCTTCTGTAGTAGGTTGCCTTCAATTATTAAGCAGTAAAAGGTGGCAGGTCTTTATCAGGAACAGAGATAAAAGAGAATACTTTGCTTTAATACATGAAGGGAGAGACATGTTGCTGAACATAATGAACTGTATACTGTGTGGAGTACATCATAATAGGCTCTTTATTTGGGTTACATGTGGAAGATGAAACAAATATGTTCATACATTTCAGAGACATTTTTTCAAAACTTCAAATCATCTCATTTCATTCACTTTGGATAATATTTTACATCTGACAAAGCTTGAGATCATTCAGCAGATTAGGTCATGTTGCCTATTTGAAGACTTTATGGATTATTCAAAGGAGAGAGACTTACATGTCCTGAAAACTGTGAGTAGAAGTGAAATGTGCAGGATAAAAACCCTGCCTCAGTTCTGCAACCTTACCTAGGTGTAGCTCCCAGGAGATTTACAGGAATTCCTGTACCCTGCCTGAAACTCAAGGATTGCAGAAGCTGCAGCTCTGTCAGAAGGGTGCTTTTCTGGTGGTAGCAGTACTTGTGCATCTCTCCTTCCAGTCAGCTGCCACTGTAACAGCAGCTATGGAGAAAGCACCATAAAGAACAAAAACCATGGGACAATATTGCACTGGTTTGTACTTCATGGAATGCTGTTTATTTCAGTATATGACTTATTATGGCATATGTAAGTTAGCAAAAATTGTTTGACCCGTGAGACTTGAGAATTAACTGAAAACAAGGGTTTGGAGCAAGTTAAAAAAAAATAATGCACAATCTTCAACATTTCTGAAGTGTTTTGATTCCAAATCTTCAGAAAAATGACCCACATTTTAAAGTTTAGTTTCAATGGTACAAAATGATGACACAAAAAAGACATTTAACAAGACTTGAAATTGTGTCTCATGTCTACAATGTGTTTATAAGAGCTGGCCAACTGCAGCACCATGTAGACATTAACAGTAGAAGATACAGATGGTTTCTGCTTAGCATTTGTTTACAATAATAAAGTGTAAGTCAAGTTGCATTTTGTGCTGCATTTTAAACAGCTGTTTAAGACTCAGTACAAAATCTAAGGCCAAGGACTACTTAGAATATAACATGCCTTGTTTTTCAGCAAGAGTCAGTGAACTGGAGAATGTTTTGATTACTTTAACTGGATATCCTTTGTACATCTTGGTTTGCTAAGAAAATTAGACATGCAGCTCATGCTTTTCCTGCCTATCACTGAGTTCCCCTCTCCTCTGCCAACTAACTGCAATGGAACCTGATGAGAGCAGAAGTCCCAGGGATATTAGATTCCATGTTTTGTTTAAAGAGACAAGATGAGCAACAGAAAAGCTGAGTGCTCAGATGAGGGAAAATCAGGAAGAGCCTATCCCTTACATGCTCAGTTTGCTGAGCAATCAGCCCATGCATCACCCCAAATCAGCTACAGCATGTGACTGCCCAGGTGGCCTATGTGGTGCTCAGGTAGCCAAGATGGCCATGGCATCACGGTTTGTGTTGTGGTTTTACCCCAGCCAACAACCAAACCCAAGACATCTGCTCCCTCACTGTCCCACCAGTGGGATGGGGAAGCAAATCAAAAGGGTAAAATTTGTGAGTTGAGGTAAAGACCCAGTGAAAACAAAAACAAAGGAAAGAAAAGCAAGGAGTTAATTTGGTGGTTCCCATGGCAGGCAGGTGTTCAGCCATCTCCAGGAGACCCGGGCCCCATCACACATAACGGTGACTTGTGAAGACCCCATCACTCCAAACATGCCCCTTTTCTCCTTCTTCCCCCACTTTATATACTGAGCATGATGTCACACGGTCTGGAATGTCCCTTTGGTCAATTGGCTGTGGCCACCTGTCCTGGCTTTGTCTCCTCCCAGCCTCCTTGGCCACTGTGGGCAAATGAAATGCAGAGAAGGCCTCGGCTTAATGTAAGCCCAGCTCAACATTGCTAAATTATCAACCCTGTGTTCAGCAAAATTAAAAATACAACCCCATACCTGCCCCTGTGAAGACAATTAAATCTACCTCAGTCCAACCCAGCACAATTTGTG
This sequence comes from Agelaius tricolor, assembly GCF_023055355.1. NCBI lineage: Eukaryota > Metazoa > Chordata > Aves > Passeriformes > Icteridae > Agelaius > Agelaius tricolor. The sequence goes on along the minus strand of NW_027269266.1, from coordinate 9,578,405 downwards.
TGGCCAGCAAGACTGAGGAAGGTATGGTTCCCCTGCACTCCACACCTCGAATCCTGTGCTCAGTTTGGGCCTCTCCTGACAAGGAAGAGCTGAGGTGCTGGATTGTGTCCAGAGAAGGGAACAGAGCTGGGGAAGGGTCTGCAGCACAAGTTCCTTGAGGAGCAGCTGAGGAACCTGGGGGGCTCAGCCTGGAGAAAAGGAGGCTCAGAGGAGGCCTCATTGCTCTCTACAGCTCCATGAAAGGAGGGTGCAGCCAGGTGGGGATCAGCGTCTTCTCCCAGTGACAAGAGATGAGAGGAAATTGCCTTAAGCTGCATCAGGGGAAGTACAGATTGGGTATTAGGAAAAATATCTTAATGGAAACGGTTGTCAATCACTGGGACAGAGAAGTGGTTGAGTCACCAGTCCTGGAGGAATTTAGAAGACATGTAGATGTGCTGCTTTGGGACATGGTTTAGTGGTGGACTTGGCAATGTGACAGTAATGGTTGGACTTGATAATCTTAAAAGTCTTTTTCAAACTAAATGGTTCTATGATTTTACACTGCTAGCACAGAAAATGAAAAATCAGAGCAGGAATGAGAGGCTTTGACAACACTGCAATATGGGGACAGATAATGGGGAATGTCTTCACTTCAATGTAATGTACACAACTTATGTAAGCACCTGTCTCTTCACATAACAAACTTCTGACACCTTAGGTAGTCACAGTTGAAAATATGGCATTTTTACTGTCACTGCTACTTCAGCATGTCTGAATTCACCCAGCTGAGTACACTATGCATTCAAATATAATAAAGAAAGCTGAAGATCAGTAAGGAATTGCTCCTCTGGCTATTGGAGTACAGACTCTGGCAATACCATCCCCTGGTGGTTCAGATCATATAAACATTAATTCACTCTCAGGCTTTTGAAGTGAATAACCTAGTCTTGAAATGAAACCTGGTAAAATTATGGAGATAAGTTGCTCAAAAACCTTTTCTAAAAGGCAACTAGAACAGGACTTTACAGGGTTAGGCTGCCATCACCTTATACAACTAATAACTTAATGCCAGGGCTTTGCACTTCAGATTCCTTCAAGGCCCTTTTTCCACACAAAGAGGGATGAAGAACAGTTTCATATTATAAAAGCACTGCCCCAGTAAGCTCTATTACAGCTCTCACTATTTCAGGTAATTTAAACTAAAATTCCCTCTCCTCAGTTATATTGTAGGGCCCCATAGTGACCTGAGGAGACCATGGGCCAAGTGTCTTAATTTATACAATCTTCTCTCTCTGGCTTTGCAATTGAAGATGCTTTTCATCATGGGGACACCCTGTAACTTTGACACTTAAGTGCAGGCACACAGTTTGTGGTGACTGGGAGTGGGGCTGTGGCTGAGCCCCATCCCCAATGGGCACAGCTGTGAGCAGCAGGTGAGCAGCACTGACAGCAAGGAGCCATGGAGTGCCCAGGGGCACTGAGCAACCACCAAAGGAACAGGGGGCACACAGGTGCAATACACCAACAGGAGGAGATAAAAGATTGGGATAAAGAACTGATGTGACTCTGTATGGGCAGGCACATGAAAGCTTTCTGAAGCGCTAAGGTGTTGCTGTGTATGGGTTGAAGCTTTCTGAAATTGTATGGTGTCACTCTGTGTATCATGGCTGTCTTGACTGCAATTTATGCTGTGACACTTAAATATGTAAAAATTGCTCGAAATGGAAGGGTTAAATACTTTTTCTCTCCTTTTAGTCCTTGTCTTGCCAAAATGAAAGGTAAAAGATAATGTGAAAATATTATTTCCAGAGTGGTAGTTGAAACATAAATAGATGCAGAGCAATTTTCCATCTATTCTGGACAGCATCAGATATGGACTAGATCTCACCTGTCCTCAATATATGCTTCATTTATAGTGCAGGCAAATATTTCACTTTTTTTCCATTATTACATCTCCACAGGATCTAGAATGTGGTTTTGCAGATATAGGCAGTGAGCTCCCTTTGGAAATGAAAATTCTAGCATGAACTCCACAACTCCTTTATGCAGACATTGTTATTCCCACACACAAAGAGTTTGCTTTGGCCTGTAGCTGTGCTATTTGTGTATCTGCACTGCTAAGGACTTAATAAAAGTTCTCTGTCAGGAGAGTGACAGGAGCAAGACTGATGAACCTTGTTAGAGTTATGTGAGAGACCACATCTGCACAGCATTAATCTCTACCCTGGCTTGTCTCACTGTGGTTCAACAAAGAAGTTGAGAAATTAAATATAATCCAACTAAGGTTGGCCAACAAAGTTTAAAAGAAAATTCATAAAATCTAGATCCCTCTGCAGTATTGAGAATATGTTTATCCTCTTCTTGGTGTGCTGTGGACTATAGTTTATGAACAGGTCTGTGACAACAACAGTGAAATTTCTTATCAGTGAGACTTTCGTTCTTTTTTTCTGTTGAGAAAAATGGACTTCAAAGTAACTCATGATAATCTGTGTTAGAGCTACCTCCCTACAGCAAGTAACATTACTAATGCTAAGTGGAGATATTCCCAAAATGTTTGTAAAAGGATAAATGAAAAGTCTGGTAAGAATAGGTAAGCCACATAGCAGAATATTTCTGGGTATTACAAGCAACCAGCCAAGGAAGGTCCTTCCAAACAGAAAAAAATTCCTTCAGCTGCTATTGTTAACAAGTGACTCATACAGAGTTTGTACACAACGCTAAATTGTAATTTGGAGGCAGCATTCAAGTTATGCACAAAGTTCTGCTTAACTCCTGAGAAACTGAGGTGTTGAGCAAACTTCCACTTCTACATTTGTGATATTCTGTAGCAATGTTTTTCATTTATTTCCTCATAATATCCTGCTTTGTGCTAATAACATTGATACATGCCCTCACTTATAGGTATGCATAAAATTACAGGACAAGGTACTTTTTGCCAATCTTGACCAAAACCCTTATTTCCTCTTTACCTTCCTGTCCCTGAATTCCTCAGTGTCACACTATTTGTTAGTAGAAGAAGTGATCAAAATGTTATATTTTGAGGTTTTTAGAGAGGGTAGTAAAATTATTTTAAATGTAAACCATTAAGTAAGGTTTTTGTTTTGACACCCCAACCAGATATTCTGGTCTGCTTACAACAACCCTAAAACACAGATGCACTTCTGATATACTACCTTATCCAGGCTTTTAGCAAGGCACATGAGGTTCCTTTCTTCCTTCTTTCAAATGATTGTTTGGGAACAAACCTACTTCTGGCACTGCAGCAATAGGAGTATCCTGTTCTCTGACAGACAGTACAAAGCAGGGTCTGCATGTGCCAGCTGCAGTCCTGCAGGGAGTCACCAAGCCCAGTGCAAAGCCTATTTCCACCTTATGGGATCTCTTGAAATAAATTGTACAAAAATCACCGCCCTAAACATTGGGCTTTGTTTTAATTCTGATTTCTACAGCAAAATCCTTGTGGGGAATGTTCCCCCCTCTTTAACAAATATTTGTTTCATAATCTTCCAAATGCTACAGACAGGAAGCTGCTAGTGGGCAGACAATCCCTGGGAAAGCCCCAAATCCTAAGTTTCAGGCTAAATAGACACTTGTAAAATAAGGACGGAAGAAGAAAAGCATCAGCAGTACAGCCATCAGCTTCTGTCTCTGCCTCTTGCAAACCTGTCTGGAAAAAAATACAGACAGGGTAAATGAGAAGGTGTGCTGAGGCATGGGGTTCCTCTCCATGTGGCTTTGTAAAATACTGATTTCAGTGCCCCACCAAATGTTGTCTGACAACTGTGATACAAGATCTTTGGCTTGCTGAGGTTTTGTTATTGAAGAAAATACACTTAAAGATAGAAATGAACATTCCTAAAGGGAGTCTACAAGAAATCTAGAGGGGGGCTTTTTGTAAAGGCCTGAAGGGGTAGGACAAGGGGTAACGGCCATAAACTGAAAGAGGGAAGTTTAGATTAGATTTTAGGAAAAAGTTTCTTGCTGTGAGGGTGGTAAGGCACTGATGTGGATTGCCCAGTGCAGCTGTGGAAGCCCCATCCCTGGAAGTGTTCAAGGCTGGGTTGGATGGGGCTTTGGGCATAGTGGAAGGTGTGCCTGCCCTTGGCAGGGGGTGTTGGAATTAAATGATCATTAAAGTCTCTTCCAACACAAACTGTTGTATGATTCTATGATAAATTCCAGAAACAAAATTGGTACAAAAGCAAAGGGTACCAGTAGGGTTCTGTGATGCTCAAAGTACAGCTGAAGCTGGGATCGTGTTCCTCTCCTCTCAAAGACTTATTATTAGCAGAACCTCTCTCAGGAAGGTCATGGGTGGTGATTGCAGGGAACTGGGGTAGAGCAGGGCTGGCATCTGGGATGCTAAAGGTCATTCTCAACCCACCAGCTAACACCATTGTCATGAACCCCCTTCACTCATAAAGAAAGCCTTTACTCGTGGCCTTCAGGAAAGGGCTGGTAGGCAGACTCTCCCTCTTTTTCAGGTATTTTAACTTGGCAAACTTTGGGCCTCATTGTTTATGAATATAAGATGCATTTTTCAAGTGGGAGGGACCAACCTCTGCTGCAAAGGATAAAGAATGGAACTTCTTGGTAAACACAAAATAGCATTTCCATTCCTGAACAGATTATGTTGAATTTTTTTGAAAGAAACAGCTTGTGTAGGCATGGGACTTTTTAGACCAAATATCTAACTTAGATAAACATGTTTAGTAGAGGAAATGTATTGTACTTGAATATCTGTATTTGAATTCCTGTATAGAGGCTTTGCCCCAGGAGGTCCCGGTTGCCCTTGATGGGCTGCAGCTGTGATGTCCTTAATTGGGCTGCAGCTGTGACCAATGAGGATAACTGGGATAAAAGGGGGTGGGTTAGCCAGTCAGGGAGAGCCTTGGAGGAGCCCTGAACTGAGAGAGAGCAACATGCAGGAGAAGGAGTCTGTGCTGTGAAGATCTGCAGCCATAAGAACACGCCGAGGAGGTACGGACTTTAGAAATCTGATAACAACAGTATGGGACTCTAGAAATAGAACAACAACAAACATGTGGTTAAAAATTAAATCTTTTGAAGGAAAATAATACTAAGCAAAAGTATCTCAGTGTTTGAGTAAGCACTGAGAATTAAATTATCATCTCATTCTTATCATTGGAAAAGCTCATTTGATGCAATTACAGTTACATAGAATTTGTCACTAAATAACTGAAAGCAAAATCTGGTCATGGTAATCAAGATGATTTTATGCCATTTTTCAAGACAAGTCAACAAAACTAATGTTAAATATGTTGTATTTCCCCATACTAGTGTTTTTTCTGAATTACTCTTTTCTTAAGATGCAGAAATCATGTTGCATATATATGATATGACTATATTTTACAAAGAATATAATGTACTACTCCTACATTATCACCAGAGATCTTACACAGTAAGAAAATGGAAAAAAAATAGTACCATAACACACCAGTTTGTTTTGTCTCACAGAAGAAAAGCTTTGATGTACAAAGCATATCAGGGACAATAGCAGAAGAAAGAAAAAATATTTTAAAGTTGTCTAAAGGATCATATAAAAGACTTCCATCTTGTGATTAAGTTTAGGAATGATGTTTGATGTATTTTGAAACTCTGCTTGCTCACACTGGTGAAGTTTGTGAAAGGTTGCCTGTCAAACGCTATGTCAGTGATATGAAAACAGACAGCCAGAAAATCATCCTTCCAATATACACATCAACTAAAAGTAAATAAATGTCTGCAGCAGAATGCCAGCCTGATGTTCCATTAAGATGAATGTTATAAGCCATGAAGAAAACTAAATATTGATGACAAGAAATCTGTAAAGAGAGACAGCAGCTTATGGTCAGATTAGCAAACTGTTAGTAAAATGAAGGAACTGAACAGTCAACAGAAACAACAGTATATCCTTGAATACAAAAATTGTGACAAATTGACCTTGTTGCAACCAATAACAAACCATAAGCATATGAAAACATTTAGAACCATTTGAAAACTGAACCATGCAGTGTAATCTCATAATTCTACACAAGGCTCAAAAATACTTTTAAAAATATATTCATTTTTTTGAGAACATTGTTTATTATATGTTTACATCATTGTCTGGTTTTAATTTGAAAAAATGTTGAAGTTGCTATCATGACTGGTTCTTCACAGTGTTAGACATAACTTCTGGAAACATAAACATATACTGAAAATAAACATATACTGGAAGCAGGACCTATGAAAAGGGGTGTTATTTGAACCTAATCAGAAACAAATACATAAAAATAAGACAAAGAGAGGAGGTGAATTGAGAGGAGGTAATGAAGAAATCTGGTATAATAAAAACAGGTAGCAAACAAATTGCATTTGCTAGTATCCAGGATCTAAGCTTTATAAGAGGTATTAGATCATTTCACTAACCTTAAAAAAGAATGAGGAAGGTAAGAATTAAGATAGATGATAGGTTATGTAGATTAATGCACAACACCCAGACTTTAACTATGGCAAGCTATTGGCTTTTTAATTTAATTTAAAAATTGATGAAATGGGAAAATTACATGGAAAACACAAATGAGGCAACCAGAGAAAATGAAGGGTCTTGGAGCAATCAGGAGCCATGTGGCCACTGGGAAGGACTGCATGCGGGCAGGAGGGCTAATGTGCATCCAGAGTCACAAGAGGGTGATAAAATCTCAACAGTGACTGACTGCAGCAGTAGCTGGAGGCAGGCAACTGCTGCCAGAAAAGAGGAGGAAGAAGAGATCAGAGATGATGGACACAAAAAATTCCCAGCATACTTCAAATTCTTCTTTTTTTTTTGTGGGTTTGGCTTTTTTGAGGGGGAGGTTTGGTTTTCTTTTTTTGTTGGTTGGTTTTTGGTTTTTTTTTGGTTTTTTTTTTTTTTTTTGTTAACATCATAGCCAAAGAATTGAGGACAAGAGGTGAGATCTGCTGAGCACCTGCCCTTTACTACATATATAAGATCCCATGTACTCTCATTTGGCACCAGGCAGGCATCTTTTGTCTAAATGATGTAATGAGGCTCGTATATCCCGGAACAAGGGATTGGCAATTTGGTGGCCGTACTTCACAGGTGCCGTCCTTCTGGGCAACCTCATCAACATGCAGTATGAAATCAAATTTCAAGTTACTATCTCAAAATCCTATTTATTTACAAAACAGAAGGAATAAAAGCCCAGGCATGTACAAGCACTTTCCTAGTGGACACAACACCCTGTGCAGCAGCAGTGAGGTCCCATTATGACAGTGACACGGATGTTTCCAAGCTTATCTGGACCGTGCAGAGGCTCTGTGCGGCTGCAGGGGCTCCTCACACCCAGGCACAGCCGCACGTCATTTCTCGGAGTTTAGTTGTTAATTGCAGCCCTGAGATATGTGCAAAGTCTCTGTTTCGGCCTGTGCATCCAAAGAATGAGTCAAAGCTCTTCAGTTTTTCGGTCTTGAAGCTGTTTATTAAATCCTATCTATAACACTTTCTTTCTGCCCAGCTGAGGTCTGCTCAGCAGGGCAGCCAGTGGCACTCTGACCGTGCTCAGGGCGGTGTTGTCTTTTTATACTACAAACTATGCATAACATATTTACAATTATTTTCCAATACCTATCACCTATGTTAGACAGTGAACTTCTATTCTAAACCAATCCCAAAGTGCCAGCATCCCAGCAGAAGATGGAGACCAAGAAGAAGAAGAAAGGCTCGACACACCCAAGTCCCTCCATCTTGTCCCCAAAACCCCCATTCCAAAAATCCTAAAATCTAACTTTTTGCAGTCTGATAATTTTATTATTATACTACTTAAACTTCTGTGACTTTCAGGTCCTCATACGAAGCTGGAAATTTGCTCCACGGGTCATAGTCAAATCCCCAAGTGTTCTGGGCTGCGTGCCAGGGTCTCCGAGCCCCCTGACAGGGTCCCCGGCAACTCTGGACACCCAGAGGGATGTGCTGAGTTCCGACAGTCATTGAAGCGGACATTTAAGTCATTTAACCTCACCCACTGCTGCTGACCTTGCCCTTTTTCCTCACCAAGCCTTTGCATCAGTATATCGATACACCGGCAAGGCGTGGGCGAGCAGCGAGGCAGCACTCGGAACACGCTGATCTCGGGTGTTTTGTTTTGCTGTTTTCTTTAATCTGGAAAAGCAAGCAACAAGCTCTGCTCAAAGGTCGCTCCTTTCATAACAAACGGAGCTTTCGATTTTCCTGAGAACTTCGTGAACAACGCAAAGGCATTTCCCAGAGCTTTCCCTTCCATCCCAGGCCCCGCTCCCCAGGACAGACACGGAGCACGGACAAACACGGCCCCATGGCCAGCCGGGCAGGCCCAGCCGCGGCCCCACCGCTCGGGCTTGGGGCGGGTCGGGGCGGAGCTGCGGAGCCGAGGCCAATGCGGGCGGGGCGGCGGCGCCTGCGCCGGTTCCCGCTGTGCTGTGCTGTGCTGTGCTCCGCCGTGCGGCCCGGCCCGCCGGCCCCGCTCAGCCATGTGGAGCCGCTATCGGGGGCTGCTGGGCCGCGGCTGGTGAGCGAGCGCGGAACGGGCGGGGACCCTCGCCCTGTACGGCCCCAGCCCCTGGCGCTCGGCCGAGGGGCGCGGAGCCCCGAGCCCCTGCCCGGGCACGGGGCCCTGCTCGCCGGGGGAGCCCTCGCTGGAGCGCCGGGGCCGGTGTCGGTCGCGGCACCGCCGGCCGGGGCGCGTTTGTTCAGAGGGAATTTTGTGTCGTTTCAGGTCGCTGAGCCGCAGGGCGTGGAGGTGGAAGAGCATCGCCGCGAACGAGAGAGCGCTGCAGTACCGGGTGGGAGAGCAGATCCACGGCTTCACCGTGAAGCAGGTGAGCGCCGCCGCCGCCGGCGTTTGCTCTGTTTGTGTACATAAACTTCCCTGGGCTTACAAGGCACTGGGTGAGGCCCGGCGTCTGCGCATTAAATACTTGCTTTGGGTAATCACTCATAAAAATGATTCAGGAGTTCCTTGTAGTTACTTCTCTGCAGATAAATACTGTAGATGCCATTAATAGATATTCTTATGGAGAGCTAATTCTAGAGAAAATACTGCACCCCACGAGCTGCAGGTGTGTCTGCTGCAGATGTGACCAGTCCGTGTGGCCTTCTAAAAGTCCTGACAGATAACAGGACTTCACTGTGTGAATGTGTTTTGATAAACGTATTCAAGTAACAGTGTTATTTTCTAAGATGCTTTTAATACCTGTGTTGGAAAGCTACCATGGAAATATGTTGCATTTCTTTCTACTTTTTCAAAGGAAAAAGCGGGAGTGGAGAGTAAAGGTTATTTGTGAGAAGTGATTGCTAGTGACAGAGCTAGTGGTATAACAGTGTCCTTTTTCTGTACCTGCCCTAGGCTACTGACATTTGAATATATTTATATTTCAGATTGAATTTTTATCTGTACCATAGGAGTATGGTTCTTCAGTGACAGTATACATTTCATTTCAGATTGAATTTTTATCTGTACCATAGGAGTATGGTTCTTCAGTGACAGTATACTTTCATTGGGTTAAAAATTTCATTTAAATTTTATTTTCCATTCACATCATTATTTTTTTCACTCAAACCACGGGAGCAAAAATTCTTTTTATACCGTGTAAGCCAGTATAAAAAAAATTACGTATATGACCAACATATATTATGTGTAAGACCAACAAATTGTAATTCCTCTATCATGCACGATTTATTTGACCTAGTTGAAGTCACACTGCAATACAGATGTTTCTTCCAATGCAGGTGACAGCTATTCCTGAGCTGTTCCTGACTGCAGTGAAGCTTAGTCACGATGGTACAGGAGCCAGGTATTTGCATGTGGCTCGGGAGGACTCCAATAATCTGTTCAGGTAAGACATTAGCATAGGTATTGCACATTCAATCTCCACATCACCCTCTGTTTTTTCAGTTGTAATCTGGCATCATGGCTGGATTATTCTGTGATAACAGGGAGGACAGTACTTCTTTTGTGGGGCTTCTTAGAATTTTTCAGGTTGGAATAGATATTATGAAGTCTGTTGTTCAGTCTGCTGCTCAAAACAGGATCAATGTTAAATTCAGATCCAGTTCCTGCCTTGAAAACTTTCAGGGACAGAGATTATGCAACCATAACCTTCCATGAAGATTTTTTATTTGAGCCTTTTGGATAAAAATAAATGTGTTTACTCATGTGCTGAAAACTTCTGTACTAACTCCAGAAATAGAAGTGCAGAGGCTGTACTCCATCTGAAAAAGATGGCTGAGCACTCAGGAGTCCTAAGAAGTCAAACTTTGCATCTGGTGTGTGCCATGCTAGCTGTTGGGCAGTGATGATGCTGCCATAAATCACAGGTGCAGGCAGGAGTGGGGGCACTTGTCCTCCCAGTGACTGCATTCCTCTCCATGCTCTCTCCTGCAGTATCCAGTTCCGAACCACTCCGATGGACAGCACCGGCGTCCCTCATATTCTGGAGCACACGGTGCTCTGTGGTTCCCAAAAGTATCCCTGCAGAGACCCCTTCTTTAAAATGTTAAACAGGTCACTGTCCACTTTTATGAATGCATTCACAGGTAAGTCCAAAGGAAATAATGCCACTTCAAGTGCATGAGGTTTTATTGCAGTAGAGCTGTCTACTGGCTCTCCTTGATTTGGCTTTGGAGAGCCATTATTATTGGGTTGGGAATGTTGTGAGATACTAAAAAGCTAAAGAGGCAAGACAGCAAAATAAGTCTTGTTCATTTGTCCATTACAAAATCCCAGTAGAGCTGAAGCTTTATAGTATCCAAAAATACATTTAATTATTTTTATGGATATAAGGGTAAAGCAAAATTTTCATGGTAAAATAGCTGCAGTGTTAAACATGCGTATTCCTCAGCAAAAATACAGTTCATTTAGTACATTTCTTCCAGTTATTTATATGGATGAGAAATTAAAAATCAACAAGGGCAAAACATGTCTTAGACTTTCAAAAGTTCTGATTATTTTTATGTTTATTTGTATGCAGCTAGTGATTACACACTCTATCCATTTTCAACACAAAATCCCAAGGACTTTCAGAACCTCCTGTCGGTGTACTTGGATGCAGCTTTCTTTCCATGTTTACGTCAGCTAGATTTCTGGTAAGACAGTTTGAGATGTATGCAAACCTTATTAAATTAAAAAATAAACAAACTCTCCCCCCCCCCAGCTCCCACATCAACAAAACCTTCAAACTCTCAACACTTTCTGTTATTAATTTTTCAGGCAAGAAGGTTGGAGGTTAGAACATGAGAACCCAGCTGATCCTCAGACACCTCTAGTCTTCAAAGGAGTTGTTTTTAATGAAATGAAAGGGGCATTTGTAAGTTTTGTGGATGTTTGGTTTGAGTTCTTGCAGATGGTGAAGTGGTTTCAGCTGTAGGTTATCAATGGCATTATTGCACCAGAGATTCCCATTCCTCCCTTTGAAAATTTAGATCCTCAGTAAAGTCAACACTGTTGCATAGATTTTTTGAAGTTAGCCTGTCAAAAGTTTGTTTACATATAGAAAGGCACTTTGTTAATGGATTTTATTGTAAAATACTTTCTTAGATCAGTATGGAACCATAGCTTATTTTATTAAAGTATGTGTGAGGAGGTTGTGTAAGTTAGAGCTCTGAGGTCTTATTATTGAGCACCTTTTCTCTTTTAAATGTGTTTTGATGGCTTTCACTGAAATGTGGTGTTTTCCTATTAAGACAGATAATGAGAGGATATTTGCACAGCACCTGCAGAACAAAATCCTTCCTGATCACACTTACGGTGTAATTTCTGGTGGAGATCCATTATGTATTCCTGACCTTACATGGGAGCAGCTTAAGCAGTTCCATGCCACACATTATCATCCAAGCAATTCCAGGTATGTGAGATTGGTGACTAACTTCCTAGGTTACTGGGTTAGTGCTTTCTTTGTACTTTCATGAGGAGAAAACCAGAAGCACAGTGTTCTTATCCACATGGCCAGCAACAAAGATAACCTGTGCCCTAGAGCAGTTAAAACAGCATGGAAGCAAGGAATTTTTTCTAGAAAGAGCAGTGAAGAGTGAATTGAAAACAGGAGGGAAAGGTGTCTGATTTTCTCAGGTATGTCTGCCTGATCATGCAGATGTGTTTTGGATATCAGTTGACCTGAACTCATATGAGCTGGGGGGAAAGGGAAGGTACTAATAATTACTTAGCAGTAATATTAAGGGTTAAGATGTAAGTAGCAGAGATTAATCTAAGGGTTCCTGTCCTCTTTGAAGTAACACAGATTGAGTTAGAATTTACAAATGAATGATTTCATTTCCTCCTGCATCACATATTACTGTACTGAGTTCTAAATAATGGATAGTCATTTGATTCAGGTACTGATTTGGTTGATACTAATAAGGTATTTAAACTGGAAGTCAATTTGAAAGTTACATGCAGAGAAATAAATCTTTGTCCTGTACTAATTTTGTGGCCAATCTGTTATTCTGATTCATTCACTTGTGGAACATCAGCTTGTGTCATGACAGTGCATTTACAATCTGTTGATTTTTCTCATCATCCTAAGTATTCTGCTGTACTGGTGTTGAGATTTTAGTCAGGGGATGAGATTTACCTGTGGCAAACCTTGTGCTCATATTTGGTCCAGTGGAAGTGTTTTAGCTGTGGGTATGTGTTTGGTGGAGTGACCCATGGAACCCAGCCATGCTTTATAGACAGACAAAACCCAGGACATGGATCATTGTATTTTATACTTAAAGTGTGAGGACCATAAGAATTTTGTCTTCTGAAACTTAGGAGCACTGGGTTTCTGGCTTCAATTACTAATTTATTTTTTTTCTGGAACATTGTATTTTTCTGCAGCTGAACAAATTGGAACATAATAAAACTGAACGTAATGAAAATAATAAGGTGTTTTGTGGCCCACAAGCTGAGAAATGTGGATTTTTATCAAGAGATTGTGAGTTTTATATATGTTGTATAGGTTGAAGACACACCAAACTATTTTCCACTCCAGATGTAACAGAATTACTGGAAAGCATATGAAATTCAGAGTATAATACAGATAGCTACTGTAAATTTCATATTAAATCAAGTGCTTAATCCCAATATTTCATTTGAAATGCAGATTTTTCACTTATGGTAATTTTCCACTGGAGCAACATCTGAAGCAAATACATGAGGAAGCATTGGCAAAATTTGAAAGAATTGAGTCAAATACTGACATCCCTAAACAGAAACTCTGGGATAAGCCTGTAAGTAAAACCAACAAACAAACAAAAACCACTAAACCCAAAAACCCCCTAGATTGATATTTTAACTTAACCTGCTGGAGTTACTGATTTGTTTAAAATTGTGTAAATGAGCTAAGTATTTTTATTTTTGGTTACATGGGGGACAAACTACAGTTCCTTTTGAGTTTCAGTAATGTAATGATTGCTTGCAGTTGTTTGTTTTTCTTATTTCAAATTTTCAAGTCCCTTGTCATTTGAAACACTGAAGCACTTATTAATGGAAAGCATTTAGGGCTAATGAAAGAAAAGTGGTTCTTAGTGTCAGGAAATATGCTTTCTAATGGTATCTAATCTTCCAAACATGAGTGTCAAAAATAATTTTCATGTTCTCTTCCTACCTGCTCCTCATTTTCCTCCCTGGCTTGTCCAGAAGTGTAAACATTTCTTTCAAAAATAGCTCAGAATTTTATTTATGGCCAGACTTTCTTCAACCTCTCTTATATTGTCCACTTCTAAACATTTAGATTATTTTTCAAGATAGTGTGTGTTTGTGTATTTGCTCATGGATCTTGATTTTGTTCATGAGCATCTGTGAAATTATTTTAAATAATTGGAAAGATGATGCTGTGAAGGTGCAAGTTACATTTTGTTTGTAACTTCTGCTGTGAGTTTATTGTGTATCATTTACTGTACTTTATAGAGAGAACACAGGGTAACATGTGGCTTAGACTCCTTTGCTGCTGATCCTTCCAAGCAGACCACTGTCAGTGTCAGCTACTTGTTGACAGAGTAAGTATATCAAAATGAAATTCTGAATAAAAGGTTCATTTAGATCTTAAAGCAAGGTGCAAGCATGTTTCTTGTCCCTAGTCCCTCTTGATAAATGTCATCTCTAAAGAAAATAATGCCATGGGAAGATAGCTCAGTCCTGCTTTAGTAAATAAAAGTTTACTTGCTGAATAATTTGCTTTAGTGGATAGACACAAGAAAATCAGGTGTTACTTTTCAGAACTGTTCAGTGGATGAGACATTTGAAAACACTGTCTTACTTTCAGTTTCCTGCCATGTGCAAGCTCTTCTGTATGACCCTGCTGCTAACTTATCTCCCCTTGCAGCCCAATTTAAATTGCTTTCCTGGTAGTTATAACAAGTGAAAGATACAGAGCCCTCTTATTTCCCTAAGGTCTTATGTGGGCTTCACAGCTGACAATAATTTCTCCTTGCTCCCTTTGCCTTTGTTTTCTAGTTCTTTTGAAATGGACTCAGTGATACTGGGTGTCACATACAGTTTTTAGGATCTGATTGTTTTTGTTCAGTATTACAGACACTTTTGAAACGTTCACCCTAAGCCTGTTGTCTTCACTGTTGGTTGATGGGCCGAATTCTCCTTTTTACAAAGCCTTAATTGAGTCTGGTGTTGGTACAGATTTTTCTCCTGATGTTGGGTAAGTGTTGCAATTCACATTTCATCACTATAAGCAATGTTATAAATACTAAAAAGCACTTCTAAGTTGGAAGAACTCATCTCTTATACTGGCAATTTACACCAGAGTAATCTTACTTTAATGTTAAAACATTGTAAGGGTTTCTGCTGGTGAACTGTAAAGTATTCTCAGATTTTGTCTCATCAAAGTACTTGGATAGAAGCTAAGTTGGTTTAATCAAAGTTGTATTGTTTACAGCTTATGAACCATAAAAAATGGATAGACAGGATAAAATATGGAATACCTTCAGTGCCTAAATTTTTCATCCTGGGCATTTAAGTATTACTCAGAAGTGTTTGTGAGGTTACAGAGCTCTTCTCTGTAACCATGTTGCTTTAATTGCTTTAATTCTATGGTTTAGTAGTAGTTAAGCTTGTCACAAGTGTGTATTTGTGCAGTCAGGTGCTGTTAACTTGCCATCACCTCAGTACAGAATATTGCACAGAATATTGTTATTTGGGAGGATCATTGAGTCCAACTCTTAAGTGAATGGCCCCATACAGGGATTGAACCCACAGCCTCAGTGGTATTAGCACCATGCTCTAACCAACTCAGCTAATCTCAGCAGGGTATTTCAGCTGACACTTGCTCCAGCTGCAGCTCCCAGTCCTTGCTTCCAGCTGCAGCTCCCAGTCCATCTCCTGAGCTTGCTGCAGGCTGAGGGTGGGTGCATTATCTGCACTGAACCTGGGCTCAGCTGCTCATCACATTTTGCCTTTTTTATCAGCACAAAGAAGGAAGTGCTTTCCAGGCATGATTCATCTGCCTGATTTTTAGACTTGGGATGACAAAAATCCTGCCTTTTTCTTCAGTGGCTGTCTCAGGTGTTTTGAATGGAAAACCTTATTATGCTCGCCCATAATTCTAGTGTCTTACTCTGCCTGGCTTGACCTGTCTCTACATGAAGTAGTGGGCTTTGTGCAAGGCCTGTGTCATGCATGCCAGTGCCATGTAGACATCTTAATATTCCAGAGCATGGCAGTAGAAATCCTTCTTTAGACACTGAAGTAGAGATTATGTTGTATTTTTTGTCAGCTGGTCTTTTTCCAGGTTGGCTGGATTGATAGAGAGTTGAACTGTTCAGTAAGTTGGCTTTAATTTGTCTTAGTGACTGTGGTGATGAATCTACAAGCATAAGTTTGAGCCCAGAGATGAGTATTGCAAAATCCAGGGCCTGAGCCTGCCATTGAATTCCTTCTGTGGTTTTTAGACCACATGTAATAGTGGTTTTTACTAGTGTATGAGCACCTATTGCTTGTTTATTGGCTTTGAACTGCTAGGTGTTCTGTATTTCTGCAAGTGCCATTTTGTCTCTATAAAGATGAGCCTGACAGCTTGGACAGAATTGTCTTCACTGTTATATTTATTTTTTTTTTTAATACATATGATAACAATTGCAGTAAACATGGAAAACTTCACCTTAACCACTTACTTTACAAATACTGCTTCAGAAATACTGTTCCACTCACCTGCTTAAGTAGAATGTACATGTTTGGTGTTACACACAGCTAAAATTTCCACATTAGAAAGACTTCTGTACCTGAAAGAAATTACAGATGAATGGGAAGATGAACAGAAAATTCCAGCTTTACTTCTGTAGCTGTTTTTCTTTCTCTAAAATCATATACTGTGGGTTTTCTTAACAGTGGCTACTACTACTGAAATTGAACAAAAAATGCTTTTAAGTTCCATTTCTTGCCTCTTTGGTAATTACTTTACTTTCTATTTAGCTTTTAAATCTCGTGTGTTTGTATATGTGGAAACAATGGGTGTTTTTTCCCTTCTCTTTCCTCTGTTGGCAGCTTTAATGCTTAAGTTCTAGTACTTACCACTGAGTTGATTTTGTTTTACTCTAGGTTTAATGGCTCTACAAGAGAAGCTTATTTCAGTGTGGGTCTACAGGGTATTGCTGAAAGAGACATTGATACTGTGAAACAGATCATTGACAGAACAGTCGATGAAGTTATTGCGTGAGTAATGCTGAATTTTTCAGAATACTCATGGTTAATATAATAATATGTAGGCATGTAATAATTCAGACTTGTATATAATAACATGCCTTAAAAATTGGGTTATATTGCAATAAAGGCCCCAAAGCAAAGGTAATATTGTCCAATACTCTTACAATTTGTGTCTGCTACTTCCTTTATTGTAGTTTGTTCTCATCAGTGTAACCTTCAGGAGTTGAATGATGTTAGTTCAGTTTCTCTAAATGATACAACATGATTACATTATTTCATATCAATTTTAATTCAGTGTGAAAGACATTATATTGTAATGCTTCCTTTTTCAATCTAATAATTAATTTTCATAACTTCACTTAAAGTGATCAGTGTTAATGGATATGATTTCCTTCTCTCATCACCCCTTCCCAAAGGAAGGGATTTGAGGAAGATAGGATTGAAGCTCTACTTCACAAAATTGAAATACAGTTGAAGCATCAGTCTACGAGTTTTGGACTTGCCCTGACATCTGTAAGTCTGTGTGTGTGTTTCTTTTAAGAATAGTTACAAAAAATCTACCACCTATGTCTTTATAAAATACAGGGTCATTTTGTTGGCTCCTGATATGTAAAACTTTCCACTTAAGGGCTCTTCCTTTGTCATATTGTGTACATCTTTCTTTTCAGTAGCTGTCAGACTGTCTGTGGCCTTCCCAGTGTATGAGTTAATCAGGCAGTGAGCCTGTTGTCTTTGCCTGAATAGCAGCTTTGATTGCAGTAGCACTGGTTATTCTGTGAGGGGCATATCATACTGGCTCTGGGAACTGTGTGTTTTGGCTAGATGCCTGTGTATTTTCTAAAAGCCAAATAGAAGGACTGTATTTTTCTGTGGACTTCAGGATTGTACTGCTGCAAGTTAATTTCTAGATTCACAAGGGAAAATGTACAGTAATGCAATTCTTGGCCTCAGATTTTAATGCCAAACTGTTACAGAAAATCCATTCCACAGCAGAATGTTGTGTCTTGAAGGAGTCTGCAAGTCATCCTTAATTTGGAATGAGTGCGGTGCAGCATTTGCAGTCACTGTGGAAATCAGGGTCTCCTGCAGCCACTCATTCTTTAATCTCCTCTGTTCCTTTCTGCTCTGCAGCAACTTCAGCTCCTCAGTGGCTCTTTGCTTTCTGTCTTTCAGGTGATGTATATTCTTTGCATCAGCAGGGTCTCATTCCTAGATATATACAGTTAGGCAAAGAAGCAGAACCCTGGATTTGTAAAAGGGTGAGCACAAACAAAAGCTGTTTCAAACCAGATTGCCATACAGCCAAATAGGCAAATTGTGGATATTTAAGTGCCTGTCATGTTTCATGGTAAATCTGGCCAAATATGCCTGACTTTAATAGTCAGTACTTTCTGGCATGTCTTCAGATGTTGCAAGTAATTCTATCTGATGAAATATTAATGCAGATAACTTTATCCCTCAACATTTTTAAGTCTTGAAATTGATTCAGCTGCTATGTCTTCATTGTAGAAAAGAAACCTCTTTAATATTTCTTGCTTTTAAAAACCAGTCTTGCAGCATTCAGTGTTAATACTCCCATAGAGGAGAGTTATGTTTCTGTTTGTTTCCCTGAAGTCATATTTGAGAAGTTGGCTTTGAAGAGGACCTAGTTACAGGGCCCTAGGTTATAACTAAAGTGATCACAGCATAGAATGGTTTGTTTTGGAAGGGACCTTTGAAGATCATCCAGGTCCAACCTCCCTGCCATAACCAGGGCCATCATTCACTAAGTCCAGTTACTCAGAGCACTTTTGACATGTCTTCAAACACTTCCAGGGAATGGAGCACCCACAGCTTCTGTCAGCAACCTGTTCCACTGTCTCACCACCCTCATAGTAAAGAATTTCTTCTTTATGTCCAGTCTAAATCTGCCATCTTTCAGTTTAAAACCATTGCTGATTGTCCTGTCTCTACAGGATGTGTAAAAAGTCCCTTTATAAGCCCCCCATATATTGAAAGTCCACAGTAAGGTCTCTCCAAAGCCCTTTCCCTCTCCAGGCTGAACAACCTCAAGTCTCTCAGCCTTTGTAGGAGAGGTGTTCCAGCACTTTGATCATTTTTGTGGTCCTCCTCTGACAGGTGAATGTCTGTCTTGCACTGCAGGCCCCAGAGCTGGATGTAGGACCTCAGGTGGGCTCTAATGGGAGTGGGGTGGAGGGGCAGCATCACCTCCCTCAGCCTGATTCTTCTGGTGCATCCAAGGATACAATTGGCTCTCTGGGCTGGGAGCACTCATTGTGGGCTCATTTCCAATTTCTCATCTACCAATATCCTCAAGCCCTTCTCTGCAGGTCTGCTTTCAAACCTTAAATCACTAAACTTGTGCTGATTATTGGTCATTGCCCCAGCCCCAGTGCAGGACCTTGCACTTGGCCTTGTTTGAATTTCATGAGGTTCATGTAGGTGCACTCCTCAAGCCTGTCCAGGTCCCTCTGGATGGCATCCCTTCCCTCCAGGTGTCCACCACACCTCTCAGCTTGGTGTCATCTTGCAAACCTGCTGTGAGTGCCCTCAGTGCCACTGGCTGTGTTATAAATAAAGGTGTTCAATAGTATTGTACCCATTACAGTCCCCTGAGGGACAGGCAGTGCTTGTCACTGATCTCCCTTTGGATTGGCCATTGGAGTGCAAGTGCTTGCATGTCACCATCCAGGCAATTCCTTGTCCATCCATCAAATCCATGTCTCTCCAGTCTAACAATGGAGGATGTTGTGTGGGACTGTCAAAGATCCTGTGAAAGTCAAGATAAGTGGCATCAGTTTTGATATTAGGAAAAAGCTGTTCACAAGGGGATGGTCAGACATTGGAACAAGTTCTCCCAGGTGACTGGGATAGAATTAAATCTCCTCCCAGTGGCTGGAAGGGGCTGTGTTCTGGGTTTGTGCTGCTAACACAGGGGTGTTTTCATTATTGCTCACTCTTGGCACAGTCAGGGCCTTCTCTGCTTGTCCTTCTTACCCCACCAGCCAGGAAGGTGGTGATGGGCAAGGAGCTGGGAGGAGACACCAGGGGACAACCAACCCCAAATGACCCAAGGGTTGTCCACACCTTGCTCAGCAGTAGGAGCTGAGGGAAGAGGAAAGGAGGGGGTGTTTGGAGTGGCGGTGTTTGTCTTCCAAGTCACCAGTGGATGTGATGGAGCTCTGCTGTGCTTGGCATGGTGAATGAACATCTGCCTGCCCCTGGAAAGCAGGGAATGAATTCCTTGGTTTGCTCTGCTCACACACAGCTTTTGCCTAACCTGTTAAACTGCATTAATTTAAGCACATGAGTTCCTTCACTTTCACCCTTCTGATCCTCTCCCCACACATCCTGCTGTGAGGAACAGAGTTAGTGGCTGTGTGGAGCTGAGCTGCCAGGGGTGAACTGTGACACTGAAGAAGTGGTCATGGCCCCAAGCCCGTCAGTGCTCAAAAACTGCTTGGACAATGCTCTTAGAGACATGGTTAAACTTTCAGGCTGCCTCCTGAGAACCAGGACTGAACTTGTAATGACCCCACAGCAACCTCGAATAAGGAGTGACTGCTTCTATTCCAGGAGAATTAGCTCAAGCATGTTCTAAAGTAATACTCTGCCTTGTATCTTATTAGGGAATTTCCACAGAATAGATAAAAGTAGTTATTATTTTTAAATGGTGAAGGCTTATGAACCTGCCTGTAATTAAAGAGGTAAGAAAAGAGAAGGTGGATTTGACAGGGATTTTATGCTTTGTCTTGTTTTTGGTTTTTCCCCATTCACACAGAGTAGAAATGGAGAAACTTTTGCTATCTTGCACTTGAGTTGTTTTGGAGAACTTTCAATAGCAACTTGAGCATACTCAAATTAGAAAATAACCAGAAATATCCCCAGGATATTTTTTTGTCCAGTATTTTTTCTCCAAAGTCCCATCTAATTTGCATACTTTACGTGTTTGAGTCACCTTCCTATAAATAATTTCATCTAGCTGATACAAAGCTGTAGTATGCATGTACTACTTTGTCTCTACCACCTGTTTCTCTTTTCCTTCTTTCTTGAGCTGAAAAATTAATTTTAATGTGAGGGACTAAATAATATTATAGTATATTTCCAAATGTGCACAGCTATGCAAAAAAAAGGGTAATAATTTAAAAAATGGCGGTTTGGTATGGTGAAATTAGAGGCAAGAATGGAGAAAACAGGGAATGGGTGATGATGGAATAGAACTTTTGTCTGAACAATATTTTTCCCCCTACAGCTAGGTTAGGATTACTCACTCTGTGTCTGCTATTCAAGTATAAATGTTAAGGTGGTTTTGGAACACTGATGCTGTCAGTTAGAGAAATGCAGATGGATTGTCCTGCTTGCCTAATTATTCTTTTCCATTCAGTACATAGCCTCATGCTGGAATCAAGATGGGGATCCAGTGGAGCTTCTGAAGATTGCAGATAAAGTCTCTCAGTTCAAGCAGTGTCTTAAAGAAAATCCCAGATTTCTTCAGGAAAAAGTTAAAACATACTTCAAGGTAGGCAAACTTACAGAAAGTTATCTTGTATTAATTTTTAAAACACAATTTTGTATTTGAAGTTAAACTGAAGGCTAATTTTTTATCACCATAGTGCCTGTTTCCAGGTGTGGCTTGAGCAGCAGCATGTTCAAATGAAACATGTTAGTTTTAATGGTTTAAGTTTCCACAATTTCAAAGGGGAAAAAAAATTATCTGGCTGGTCATTTGGAACCACATTCAATAGAACACTGATAAAATGCTAATGTTTTACCAAACTGTGATTCCTGTAGAAGGGCACATCTTTTTCCTGATGAGAAGTTCAGATGTGAACAGAGAATTTTGGACCTAGTGTGTTCCTTAGTATTGACATAGCAAGGTGTATCTCATTTTCCTTGCAAAGGATTTGGTTTCAAGTAAGATTGTCTTGGTGTTCCTCACGTTCATTGAGCTGCTGTCTGAATCTTGCTGTCAGTGCCAATTACTTTCTGCTCTTTCTCTCCCTCTCCATATGGTCTTCTGGAGTTTTTGCAGAAATAAAAAATACCCAGTAAAGGCATTATAATGCTGAATAGTTCTGGAGCCCTGAATTAGATAATTCCAGAAAAAAAAAATCCACTGATAGCAATGCAGAAATGGTGTTGATTTTTTGTAGGCTTTGTTTGTTGGCTTTGTTTTGTTTGTTTGCTTTTCTTGGTAGGTTTTTTGTTTGGGTTTTTTTTTCTGTAGTCAACTTGTTTGTTTTGAAAGGCAGTTTTATTTAAAGTAACTGTCACCCTGACTGGAGTAAAGCTAGATTCTAATATACTCAGAAAAAAACCCAAGAGTCAGTAGCATCAGTTGAAATCAGTTTTTCTAAGAACATTTACTAGTGTCTGGAGGTAGTAGGGAGCTGCTAAAGTTTTGGCTTCTGTAGGGAAGAAATACAGGTGCAGTGTTTTTGTGAATGTCCTTTACTGTACAGTTCTGTGAGGGGGCTGAGGCAAAGGCACATCTCGGTAGGAAATGTGAGAATGGTTGGATGTTATTACATCATAAGGTTATGCACTCTTGTACCTTGTGCTGGGAAATTATTAAAGCAGGCAGGCAGGGAGCAAGGGGGAGAATGCTATTAATCCTGTCCATTTTACTGGTTAATCTCACATTTCTCTCTTTAACTCTGTATTCAGGTTTCTGTAGTCTTTTCACACAGGCACAGGGGAGATAAACTCATAAAACAGAATCTGATTACATTGTCCCAAATTATTGGTGTCTGTCAGTGTCAGATGTTGCTATTTGACTCCTACATTGAAATGGACATTTTTTGAGGTCACTGTCTTTTGGCTGGCCTCCCTTTCCTATTATGGAAAATGGGAGCTGCTTGAGTAATTTTGATATTAAAATTCCACAGTCTGGTGTAAACAAAGAAGAATTCAGCAGCAGTTATGACACTTGAGTAATGCCTGCAGCTCTGTGGCAGCGAGGCTGATGTGTCAAGCATTTCTGAGCAGGATGAAGCATGCACATTCTACATCATTTGGGATCTCTGTGCACTCAAGCTTGGGCAGGTTGAAAGAGGTGTTTATTCAAACCCTCCTGCCTTTAACAGAATTTCCCCATCTTACACCCTCCAGATAAAACTTCGGGCATGTAGTGTTATGTACAGTTGTTGAACATGGGTTTAATTAAACTAATGAGTACTGTGTGCTGTTGAGGGATTCTGACTCTAGAGTGAAACTTAGCAGAAGGCTGTTGGTGCTTGTTCCAGTGGTGAGCTGCCTCTTCCCCACAGCAGCTTGTTCTGTATGAAACCAAGGGCTCATCAGTCTGTGTGGTTGTGATACTTGTGATAAGGTGCAAGCCAAATGATGCTCAGGCTGTTCATCTGCTGCTGATGGAGCAATAAGCTGAGGCAAGGAAGTTGCCCTCAGAATTAATGCTTTGTTTTGGGGTTTATTTCTGCAGGATAATCCGCACAAATTGACTCTGTCAATGAGTCCAGAGGAGGACTACCATGATAAACAAGCTAAAATGGAAGCAGAAAAGCTGGAAAAAAAGGTCAATGCACTTTCTGAAGAAGAAAAAACACAAATCTTTGAAAAAGGTTAACTTGCTTTTTCACATTTTTATTTGTATAACAGTTTTTTAGCTGTTATCCTGTAGACTATTTTAAATTCTCAGGCACTCTCCAGTATTTGCTCTGAAAGGGATGGGTTTTTTTTGTTGCAAATTTGTGTGTATGTATTACAGGGCTATGCAGGGCAGTGCTTCCACTACAGTGTGTGGTTGGTATATTTCATTAGTTTTAACAGTCAAAAATAGAATGATCAATGTCTTCATTAGGGCAGAAGAAAGGAAATTGTTTTAAAATACCAATCTGTTTATTCTTTCCCATGTTGAATTGCACTGAGTGGAAGATGAATTCACAGAATCCCAGAATGGTTGGAAGGGACCACAGTGGGTGATCTGGGCCAAACTCCTTGCTCAGGCAGGGGCATCCTAGAGCACATGGCACAGGATTGCATCCAGGGGTTATGGAATATCTCCAGTGAGGGAGACTCCACACCCTCTGTGGGCAATCTGTTCCATGCTTGGACACTGCACAGTAAAGAAGTTCTTCCTTGTGTTCAGCTGGAACTTTTTTGTGCATCAGTTTGTGCCCATTGCCTCCCGTCCTTTTGCTCAGCACCACCGAGCAGAGCCTGGCTCCATCCTCTTGGCACCCTCTCTTCAGGTACTTACATACCATGTACCTTGAAGCTGTTTATTTATGAGCCTCAGGTCTGCTCCATGCTCCTGTAAAACTTATATTTTGTAATTATATTTCTTATATTTTCCGGTTAAAAAGCCAACTATAAAAGTAATGCTGGGTTTAACTTATTCTGGAGAGTAACTTATGCTTGAAAACTGTGGGCAGTCATCTAATTTTGTTAAAGCAGTGTCTAGTCACAGAAATCCTCCAAAAATGTGGCATTAATCTTCTGAAGCTTTGGTGTGTGACAGGAGATAGGGGAGCACGAAATCAGAGGAGGCTTTCTACTTACAGAGATAAATTGGAGAGTACTCAGAGGTGACCAGCTAGTATCTGAAAGACTGAAATGTGAAAGTAATCACAACAATTTAGCTGCATCAGTGTTCTGACAAAGCACTTGAGTAAGAACTGGAACGGATTGGGTTAGAAAGAAGCTCCTTATCTGCCAGGTCTGGGTTGATGCTTGCTGAGTGACAGGACAGACTGGCAGGTGTCACTTAAAGATTAAATTACATGTTACTGTAAACATGTTGTGAAGAGGGGATTGGAAAGAGAATCTAACAAGAGTGTTTTCTTTGCTGTTGTTACATGATAATCTGCAGAATTTGCTTTAGGAAAATATTTGCAAAATTGCTGTTAGAAGACTCCAAACTTGACTCTTGAGTTTTTCTGGTCTGTATCACCTCAGTAGGTTTTAGGTCTTGACAGCACCTTCACTACAAGCTGAAAATGACAATTTGGTATTCTCTTCTTACTAGGTTTGGAATTAATTGCTCTTCAAAGCAAACCTCAGGATACCTCTTGTCTCCCAGCTTTAAAAGTGTCTGACATCGAGCCCAAAATCCCCTTCACTGTGCTGGAGACAGCACTCACAGGTTGGTGTCCCCAGTGTCTCGTGTCCCAAGGAGCAGCACTGTTGGGTTGTTCCCTGGCTGCTGGCCCCTTGCCCAGCACATGGACTGGCTTTGTGGCCCATAGTTGTGCTCTTTTTCCTCCACTCCAGCCCAGCACCTGTGGGCAGACATGGCAGTGGATCTGCAGAGCCATGGCCTCTGAGGGGCATGGAACATCCTCCTGGCCTTCCCAGGGCTGGCAGGAGCTCCCACCTTGCCCTGCTCAAGGGCACTGCATGTGCCAGCCACACACTCCTCTGACTGGCACATGCAGGGCTCTTGAGCAATCCCCTCACTTTCCAAAGGCTTGCCCAGGATGCAGAATCTTGGCAGCTGGGGCAGTAAGCCTTCCTTACTGCAGTCCCTCCCTACCTGTTTTTACAGAATATGACATAAAGGAGCCACAGAAAAAAAATAAGTTACAGTAATTCCTCATAACTTCAGTGCAAGTTTTTCCATTTTGCTAGTGGTTTCCCCAGGGACTGATAGGAGATGGTAGTTCTGAATTTTGTTACAGTTCTGTCAAAATTTTGCAGGTAAATACTGTTCTTTAATATATTTCTAATGGACATTTTTCTTCAAAAATTATCAGCAAGTGTCAAGACTGTTTAATTTTGATGCAAAAAATGACCTGGTTTTGGGAAAATTCTAATGTCTGTATTCAGGTGGCCTGGTTCAGGAAGAGTGTACAGTACAAGAAACTGCTTTCCTCAATTTTTGTACAGATGAAGGCAAAAATAAGGAAGAAAAATTTTCTGACTTGTTCAGGAACAAGTTGCTACTTGATTGTTATTTCTAAAATATGACCTCTGTTAGAAGAATTCTCTTTTCAAATTGTCCAGATGTTACCTTACTATGGACAAAACAGAAAAACCCCTTTGGTCCAGTGTTGAGTGTAATGTGCAAAATTTAAACAAGAAGTGGCTCTGAAACACCAGCAGAAAATGATTCGTAATGAGATGTTCTTGTAAGAAATCATTTTGCTGTTGTGTGTTTGTAGTAGGAAACTGCTGGTTATTGTTTGCTTTTGTTTTTTTATCCCTAGGTGATGACATTCCTGTCCAGTACTGTGCTCAGCCAACCAATGGGGTGGTTTATTTCCGAGCTGTGTCCAGCCTGAACACCCTTCCTGAGGAGCTCAAGCCATATGTGCCACTCTTCTGCAATGTCATTACCAGGTGAGAGGTTTGCTTTCTTGGAAGCTGAGGCAACAGGCTGTGACACAGCTTGCCAAAATACTAACACTGACTTGAATGATTCCAGCATCTGTTCTTACTATAAAAGGGAAAGAAAGGCTGGTAAGTTGGTTTCCTGCAGAAAAAAAGTCTTTATTCCCCAATGTTGCTAAATTGTTTCCCCTTCTCCACCAGTCTCTGCATTGCCTTTTTGCCCAGTGTCAACACAAGTGTTCCCTCAACAGATTGGAAAATTTCTGTAAATGAGAAATAGCCTAGCAGAGATTAAAGTTTTTGCTTGAATGGACTTCTGGTGCAATTTTGCCATGTGAGGACAGAAAGAGTGACCCCATCACAGGCAAAAGAGGAGCACAGAGCAGAACAAGTGACCTGGGCTGGGAGGAGTATGGTTTTATTGATGAGAGCAACTTGAGTTATTAATGTAGTTCTTAAGGATGTTGGTAGCAAGCCTGCACATAAAGCATGCTTTTTAATACAGCATTTTAAATGAGCAGGTTGCTTTAATTGAAAAGCTTGGTGGGAAGCTTTTATAAGACATGAAGTATTATGTTTGCTTAATAATGCCCCAGATTGTTTAGTTGTTAAATTAGTATTGTCCTAAACAGGCTGATTTACTAATGCTACATAGATTTTGGTTTTGGCCTACACTGAAAAGGGAAACAAATCTCTTGTTTTTCACAGGATGGGATGTGGAGCCCTTGATTACAGGGAGCAAGCCCAGAAAATAGAACTAAAAACAGGTGGTATGTCTGTCAGCCCACATATCATTCCAGATGATTCACACCTGGATGTTTATGAACAGGTAAATTAATCATAACCTTGAAGATGTTACAATTGCAGTAACAGTTCTGTAGTTCAGGGTCAGTCAGGGCTTCCAGGCAGAGGGTCAAACTAATGTGCAGTGAAAGTCCTTGTAAGATATAAATTAGATAATTACAGTAACTTAGTGTTTTGTGTTAAGGGGAGTGCCTGATGTGGGTGTTGTGTCTAGGGCAGTGCTTCACTAGCATCTGTCACCATATTTTTGAGTGCTCCAAAATATTTTGGAAGCAGAGGGAGGAACAGAAAGGTGTGGTGTTACACACAGAGTTTGCTGTTAATGTGTTATGTCACTGTTGGCAGCATCATTAGATCTATGTGTTAGGCATAACAGTTCTGCAGTATTTCTTGAGATTTTTGCAAATTTGCTGGGGGTCTGCTCTGTATGGATCCTGGAGTTAAATTAAAGGAATTCCCTTGGAGAAAGGTGCACCCCAGAACAGAACTTAAACTTTGTGGGAAAAAATACAAAATTTTGTGTCTGAACTGCTGCTTGTGTTGAGAAGAAGAAATTGAGGAATTACCAGGCTTGCTTTGTGAGAAGAGCAATCACATTTCATGTCTGCTCTCTTTTCAGTAGCACAGCCTGCATTAGAGTGATTTTGTAATGTGCAGCATTAGGTTGGCATCATTGTATCACATCCATGAAAAGTTACTGTGCATTTCTTGGGCCATTGCTGTGGTTGTCTTGCGTGAAGGGTTTTTTGTGTTTTGTTTATTTTTTTCCTTCAGGGTGTGCTCTTTTCATCTCTGTGCTTGGATAGAAATCTGCCAGACATGATGAATTTATGGAGTGAAATATTTAACAAGTACAGTACATTGGGTTTTGTTTGTTTGTGGGTTTGCATGTGTTTTGGGGTTCTCTTTTTCACTCTTCTCCCAACCATTCTCCTTTTCTTAGAGATCCTACTTAGGGATTTATTTTCATAATTCTGTCTCTGTCTTTCTAAATTTACATATTGCATCAAAAGCATGACTATATAGTGGATTAAATGGACAACCAACAGTTTAAATGCACTCTCTTGAACTTGGGATGATGAAAAATAAATTTCATTGGTGTCCTTTTGCATGAGACCTGTTTGTGTTCCTTTTCAGCCCAAGATTCGAGGAAGAAGAACATTTCAGAGTGCTGGTTAAGAAGACTGCCCAGGAGCTGTCAAATGGCATTCCAGATTGTGGGCATTTATATGCCTCTATTAGAGCCAGCAAAAACCTTACACCTTCTGGAGAGCTGCAGGAAATGTTCAGTGGGATGGATCAGGTGAGAGGTTAATAATGCCCTTCAGCAAGGCCCAAATCCTCGACTGTGGAGTTACAGGCTGGTTTTTGTTAATTCTTCCTGTTGATTCAATCTGTGGTCTTTCTGCCTTCCCTTCTTGCACAGGTGAAGTTGATGAAGAGAATAGCAGAAATGCCTGATATTAAACCTGTACTACGCAAACTACCACGCATTAAGAAGTATTTATTAAACAGTGACAACATCAGGTGAGCTAAAAAGAAAGGGGAATTTTGGTTAAAGAGAGGCCATGGCCTGTGAATATGTTTTTCTCAGTGCACCTCATGGTGTACTGGGGTTTATGAAATGGGACATCCGTGGCAAAACTACAGAAATGTTAATTTACATCCCCTGTGCTTACAGAGCAGTAGCTATGGTGTTATGGTAGCTCGTTTTGTTCAATTTTTAAATGATTTGAGAAACTTACAGCAAATTTTATAGGTAACAGTTGTACCCAAAGCTTGTAAGTGACCTGTGCAATTTTACAGAAATAGTCAAAAATCTGCCTTTTGTTTTTCCTTTCAAGGTGCCACTTAGACAAATACTGTTATATTGTTTTGTAACAGTTAAATATAGTTTGGTTTGGATCTTTGTTTCACTCCTAAAAGGAAAGCAATGACATTCTGAAACTTGCTTTATGCATATATTGGAAAAAGTAAAGAGAGCACATTAAGGAGTTTAATGTCAGGTGCATTAGTTCCCAAAATGGGTCTGTTTGAAGTGACATAAGTTGCAAAGTTTTGTTTTTTAAAGCATGAAATGATAAATGAAGTTATGTAAATGTCTGTAGTGTTCAAAACCATGTTAGGCCTGCCTGTAAACAGAGGATACAGAGGGCATTATTTTCCTTCAGAGACCTTTTTGTTTGCAAAACTGAGCTAGTCCTGTCTTGTGCACAGAAGGGGTTTGACAGCTACTGCTCAACTTTTGGTCTGAAAGTGTTCTAGGATGAGCAAAGGAACAGCAATTGGATTGTAATTTTTTTTTCCACATCAGGAAAAAAAATCACTCTCTCTGTTAGTGATTACCTAAGATCACTGACCTAACATTCTGATGATTTAATAGAAAATGTTTAGAAAGACAAAGTGGTACAAATTATAAAAGAGTCTCTGAAAACATAAAACCATACTTAAAATTCTGATATGTATTTTTGACAGATGTTCTGTGAATGCAGCACCTCAGCAGATACCAGAAGCATCTAAAGAAGTAGAGAAATTTCTAAAAGGAATAGCCAGAAGTAAAAAAGAGAGAAAACCTGTTCGTCCACATGTGATTGAGGTGAGAAAATGTCATTCGTCATTAGGGCATCAAATACAGTTGGCTTGATCATGTCAGTACCATTGTGCAATCAGAAAAGTTTGAACTCAGATATTGTGTCCATGTCTGAAGAAATCTGGCAGACATCTCTGTGATCTGCTGCTCTGTGTTTTGCCATGGAGTGTCTTCACTGCAGCACAGTGGACAATAGAAATGCAGGAGATCAGCTGTTAAGCCTTACCCTGGGGTTACTGCTTTAGTATGGGATGTGGAAAAATAATTTCTTCCTTTCCTTGTTGCATAAAACTTTTAACTGAGCTTTACTTGAAATGGTGGCCAAAAGCAAATAGGGCATGATGTGCAGTTCTTCAGTTGCATGTGAGTTTGTTTTGTTATCAGGGTGTTCAGGACATTTGGCACAAAATATGCTTGATTCAGTGGAGTTGACAAAGGATCTGCTCTGTCACTATGCAGATCTGTCTTAATTTCTGATGAAACTGGAATAAGCTCCCAGTTCCTTACCCATGAGTGAAATGATAGTTTGTAGCTTTATGGGTCTCCTTTAATCTGGGTCTTGGTGTCTCTCAGTGCCAGATTACTCTTGGAAGAAAATAATATGGCATTTGTTTAGGAAATAAAAAGAAGCAATTGAGTACCTTGCTTATGTTTGTGAAAGCATGGTTTGATGATTGCCTTAGAGAGGTTTGAGTGGAGGGTTTGCATTTGTAGTAGTCTTGGTCTAAATTGTTAAATCATCTTTTAATATGAGAACTGGCTCTCTTCTAGAAATCTTCAGAAGTGAAGCCTGTGGGAAGTGAAATGGGTACTGGTGTGCAGATCACAAGGAAATTAGTTAATGTAAGTACATTATTGGTGAGGGATATTGGTATTACAGGGCTGTTACTGATGGTAATGGTCCATCTTAAACTGTTACAGAAGCACTGAAACAATTCATGCCCTTCAGTTCCATAACTAACCATCAAACTCAATCACTTCCAGTTAGTCCCTTCCTTTCCTTGTTCTCCTCCCTGAATGATTCTGGATGTGACTGACACCTGACAGAAGAGCATTAGTGAAAAGGAAGAGCTGTATTTGGCTACAGGGATGAAGAGCATACCCTGAACTCTCCTTTTAGAAGAGAGGGGCAGGGAGAGCTCAGCCCAGTGCTGCAAATGCACTGCTCTGCTTGGCCCAGCCAGAGTTGTATGAGGATCTGGGAATGGGGTTTCTGAACTTAAGAAAGGATGGAGAGTTCTGAAATAGTTACACTGGAGGTGTGTAAGGATCTGCTTGTGCCTAAGTGAGCACACAAGCAGATGTATGTGTGAAAGAGGCAAAGGAGCAAGCTCTGCCAAGGCCCAGAGACATGAAGGGGACTGGAAGTTTGGAAGTGAGGTTGTAAGGAAGAATTCAGTCTGTTGCAGGGGATGTTTGAGCAGGAATTTATACTACACCTGCTATCATAAATAGTGTAACTGTGTACCCACTGTTTTTGTGGGTACACAGTTCCTGGCTCTGTTTTCAATGTCTAGAATGGATGGGTTGGGAAATGATGTGGTGACATGTACATGTGTGACACAAGTGGAGAGTTGTGAACACGTTTCAATCAAAGTAAATCCGTGGCTAAATCCAAACTCCTGGGTAGTGATTCAAAATCTGCAGAACTGAAAGGAGGGGGTGCAAAGGATGGGTAGCTGATGCATGGTACCCTCTCCTTTAGTTTTCCAGGGCAATTCTTTGTACTGGATTGCTGATACATGCACAAGGGAAATGTCACTGGTTGCAGGGTAGGATAAGTGGCAGCTTTAGCATTTATTTGTGTGCATGTTTGGCAGAACTTCCTAGTTCTCAAAAAGGTGAGAGTTCTCAGATGGGTACATTATCTCTGCTGCTGTGACAATAATGTGTTCTTCTCCTAGGATCCTACTTTCAAGCCATGCCAGATGAAGACCCATTTTGTACTTCCCTTCCCAGTGAACTATATTGGGGAATGCATTCGAACAGTTCCCTACACAGCTGCAGACTATGCCAGGTGGGAAGCAGAACATCAGGGAGCTCTCTGTGCTCTGCACAGCACAAAGCAAAATGGAAAGGGTTGGGCTGACTGCAGAAAATGGAGTGTTGATAGAAAATGATTTGTAGTGCATTTGTCACAAAATCTTTACGAAGCAGCTGGGCCCAGAGCAACCCTGTAAATGCTGAGATTAAGTAATGAGGGGCTGCTGTCCCCTACCTTGGAATAAACAGCCCCACCTACTCAGACATGTCCTGAGTTTACAGTCCTGATGCATGTAACAAAGTTCAGAGCCCCTCTTACAGTGACGTGACATTATTCAGCTATTATTAAATAGTGAGCATTGCTGTTGAAACTGTCATAGGTTACAAGCAGCAGTGCATGGCAGATGGGGATCTGGGGGACCTTTAGAGGCAGTTGAGACTATCACTGTTGCCCAGTTCACATCTTCACTGCTTCTGTTTCTCTCATTTCAGCCTTCGAATTCTAGCACGGTTGATGACAGCTAAATTCCTACATACAGAAATCAGAGAGAAAGGAGGGGCTTATGGTGGAGGTGCTAAACTTAGTCAAAATGGCATATTCACATTCTACTCCTACAGGTAACAGTGCATTTCTTTCCTCTTGATGATTGAGGGGACCACTGACTGCATTTTGCTGTGTCTTATCTTTGACTTCCTTGTAGCAGTCTTTCAAGAAGAAGTGAAATAAAAGGGATGAAATTAAGTGAGTGATTCAGTCAGTGCTGATGAAGTTAGATTGCCTAATAAAACCATTCTTGCTTTATCTTATTTGTATCCTTGGGAAAGCTTAATTTATCTCTGCTGGTAGCAACCACTGCTGCACCTCTGCACTTTGGTGTTCACTGTCTCAGTCTCACATTTATGTATAACTGGCTTGCACTTTATTTCTTGGTAAAGGAAGCCCTAAGAAAGGAAATTCAAGACTGCTTTAAATTTGAGACCATGAAATAGAATGGGGATGTTCCCTAAGGTCCTGAGTTTGAAAATATGCATCTTCCTTAAAGCAACTGGCTGAAATCATCAGAGATTCAGCAGAAAGCATTGCTGGTGATAAGCTAGAACTACTTGCTCCTTCTTTTCTATTCTTCTCTTTTGCCGGTCCAGAACAGTTACCCTGTATTTAGCTCACCAAGGCACTTTCTGATGAAATTACAACTGGAGGTATTACAGTTGTAATCCCCACTAGCAGTGTTGTGTGGCTGGAGTCCTGGCTTCAGTTGTTTTCCTAGCCCAGAGGCAGGCTGGCACAGTGCTTGGTCAGGGTTCCTGGCTGAGGTTTGAGTAGTCTGGCCTTTCTGTAGAGTTTCAACATGGTAGGACTTGTCCTGGCAGTAGTCCTCAACTTGCCAGTAGTAGCTAACCTGTGGCACCTGTTTTACAGAGAGTAAAAACAGGTGTGGCAAGAAAAGCAACTGAGAGAAGATAGGGCATATCATAAATATTCCTGGTGTGGGCAGTAATGGCAGTGCTGCTTTTTGAGCCCACTGTGAACAGCACTGGCTTACCTGACCTGCTTTTATTACACCACTTCACTCTACACCATTTGGAACTACTTTTAGGCAGCTGGATTCTGTACCTGTGTATCTAAAATTGTGAATCTGCTTGGTTTGTAACCATACTTTTCTTCTGGAAAAGAAATGCAGAACCAAACCCCAGAACCTCTTTTTGTACGAAAAAAAAATGAAGTTTATAATTTGTTTTCCCCCATGTGTGATGCATAGTAAATTGTGAATGAAGTGAGAATAAAGGAATTTTGGTTTTTCATTTTTTAAGACTGAAGTAATAAATTTTTATGTTCTTTTTCTCTTCTAAGAGACCCAAATTCATTAGCCACCTTGAAAACATTTGAAAAAGCAGTCGAATGGGCCAAATCTGGAGAATTCACCCAGCAAGATATTGATGAAGCTAAACTAGCAGTGTTTGCTGCTGTGGATGCACCAATAGCTCCTTCAGACAAAGGTACATTCTCATCATCCTCCCAGGGCTGTCAGTGTTTATTTCCTTTTTAATTTCTGTTTAAAGGGAAGAAAATAGTTTGCTAAACTGTGTTAGATGATAAAATTTGTGTTTGGAAGATGAGAGATAATGGCAGTTTTGATGAATCTATTGGTTCCTGTTGCTCCTTTCCAGAAATACCTCATCCACTCAGGTTCTGCTGAAGTTTTGTGTTACTGGTCCTCTGTGTCACATGGAGGTAGATTGAGGAAATTATTTTAGGTTTGGAGAGCATTATATGCAGACAAATGAAAAGAAATACTGGTGCTCTGATGCAAAAAGAGCTGAGGGATTACTTTCCTGACTCAAGCAGGCATACTGACTGTGAATGTCACCTGCCCTTTGTGCATATGTTCTCTGAAGTTAGAGCACTGAAGTCTGTCTGCTGGGGTGGAGGGTGTTTTTAGCTTCTTTGCAGATCTCCACATTCATGATGCATTGGTAGTATCTTTGCAGTTTACTGACATGTAGCTTTGCTGTGCTCACTTCCCTCCCTTGTTCTCCTACTGAATTTCAGTCTGAAACTTACCCAGTTAAAGCACATTTCCTTCCCATACAAAAAGGAATTGCAAGGTTAAGATCAGCATTATTTTAAAATGTGCTTGTACTAGCACTAACTTTTTAAACAAGAACACTTCAAATTAAGCTTTTACCTGTCAGGATCTGGTTTTGGTGTGGGCAGTTAAAAAGCAATCGGTGCCAGGTGCACATGAGTGCAGTGCCTGCACTTTGGGTGTTGGTGTCAGCGAGGGATGATGAACATTCTTTGGCATTTGAACACAGATCTTAACAGAGCACTGAAGAGGAGAGCTCTGTTCCAGAGGCCTGGGAACTGGTGCAAGGAGCGCCTGTCCCTTCATGCTTTTGAGTCACTGGGCACTGCAGATGGATGTGAAAACCTTACCTGGCTGGGAAGTCAGCCCTGCCTTGGGTAGGAGGTTGGAATAAGTTGACTCAAATCCTTCCAGCTACCTTTATTTCCCTATGGTTATTTGCCTGACAAAAAACTTTTCTGTGATTATTTTGGAGTTCTCTGGTTGTTCAAGGAGCAGTTATAATGCTGTGGGCAAATGCTCCAACAAAACATTAAAGCATTTGTGTGCAGATTTCTGTGTAGTACAAAACTGTGAGCAAACCTTCACATTGCAGATACATCATAACTGTTTGGAAATAAAATAGTTCCAAAAACAGAAGCTTCATGACATGCAGTTTGTTTAAAAAGTTGTTAGAGCTGACTCTCTTCAGAATGAATTATGTCTAAGTTTCCTGGACCACTGTTACATGCAGATTTTTGACAAACTAAATCATATGCCAAAATAGAATTGCTTTTTTCCTAAATAGGAAACTGTTACTACCTCACCCTGGTTTTAACTTACTGTGCTTGATTCAGTTCGATATTCTCTCAGCATGATGGTTTTGGAAATGGAAAGTCTCTATTCCTTTTGAGCACACATTCCTGTTGTAGTTTGCTCTCATTCCTTGCATGTGGCTGTGACAGATTGCAGTGCACCAGAGCAGTGTGTGGTTTTGTTTTCTTTTCCCTAGGAATGGGTCATTTCTTGTATGGCATTTCAGATGAAATGAAGCAGTCACACAGAGAACAACTTTTTGCTGTCAACAGTGATAACTTGGTTGATGTATCAAACAGGTAAGCCTCTGCTCAGTTGTCATAATTAAGTTACTGGTTTTCTTCCCTTGGTCTTTCATACTACTTTCACTATTTTCTTCTGTAACCTAGAAAAGGATATGTTAATTATATCCTGTTTATTGCACGTTTAGCAGATGCAATTCCCTCCTACACTCTGAGTTTGTGGGAGATTGGGTTTGATTTACTTTTGAAAGGCCCAGGAACTGTCTGGTATATGACTACATGAGTAGGTATGAGTGCACTATAGGAGCTGGTATCTACTCCACTTTCAGCATTTTGTGTGTGACTCCTGAATTCCACTGTAGATGCAAGTACAGCCAAGTACAGGGTTAAGGAGAGACTGTTGTGATGAGTGGGCACAACACAAGTTGTTTGCAGCAAAGGACACTCTTCCTGAGATGGGAGTATTTTTAACTTCCACAGCAGAGCTGTGGTTAACCAAATGTAGCAGTTTGTCACTTGTTTATGGGGTTTTTTTTTATTTCCAGGTACCTTGCAGCTGGGAAGAGCACTCGTGGTCAAGCTGTACTTGGCCCAGAAAATGCAGATATTACCAAAGATCCCTCATGGGTCAAACGATGACTTTGGCTTTTCTCTGGGTGTGACTACAACATTAGGGGTTTTTAGTAACTTTTAGCAGTGCTATGGTCCAACTGAAATATTCATTGCTGGTTTTTAACAGTGTTCACCAAATCACTTAGAAGCTCCCCTTCTCAAAATAACAATGTGAAAAATTTTCTAACCATACAGTATTTGAGAGCAAGAATTACATGCTCTGCATGGCAAAGACAGACCTTAATCTTTTACTGAAGCCTCACTCCTTCTATCACATATGAATACTATATAAATGAAATATTTTTGTATATGTAAAACTCTAGTTTTAAATGGTGTTTTGTTTGAAATCATGTCTGCTGTTGGGTATATAAAGAGCTGTCTCTCATACTGACAGATTTCATTCTGTGGTGTGGTAATTCCAGCTGCCTTTGCATAAGCCACCTCCACCCTGAGCAGTCTGTGACAGTACATTCCACCAAGCTTAGTGTGCAGTGCAGTGGGAAAATCCCTTATCAATCAGGGGAGTCTATTTGTATAAAGTTCGGTTGTGCTTGACAGTTAGGGCAAGGTTTTGGTACACCATGATTTAGTATTTACCTTGTGATGGTCCAGTTAACATAAACTAGCATGAGAAAACATTTTTGGCTGTTTTTCAGCCTCGTTACCCTTTCTGATCAGTATTGGGGGTGTTAATCTTAAAGAAGCTCTGAGAAAAAGAAAACATGAAGCAAGGGCCAGGTTACACCCTTATGAATCTCACCTTGCTAAAGCTGTTCTTCCCCACTCCCAACCCCAAGAACTAGTTTTATCTTTCCTGTACAAGGGGAAATTATTCCAACTCCTAGCCTGATCCTGAAGCAGCAATGAAAAACCACTTGCTCTGGTGTGACTACTTCCTGCAGCGCTGAGGAATGAAAAGGGGAGTTTCTTTTTCCTTCACTGGAGTCTATAGAGAATCCTTCAAGTATTATTTCCCCAGCTGTTTAAAAGCAAGTGAACACACGTGTGATGTTTGCAACAGTATTTTATTTCATTTTGGAAACATTAAGCACATCCTGTAACTCAACACAAGAACTAGCCATCTACACTTATTTTTGGGTGTAAGTACTCTGAAACAAAGTGCAGTAGATGAGTAACTTACGGAGTGCATAGAACGGTGTTGCACTTGCTTGTTAAAGGGCAGTATCAGTACTGGTGTTTTCCATTAGATGCAAGGGTTTGTTTCAAATAGAACACACAAACAGGACAAAATCTGTGTGACAGCTGAACGTCATGTTTCACATAAAGTGCTGGAACAATAATTTAAATGTTACAAAACAAAGCTTTAACGATTCTAAAGCATTGTTACTCACAATGTGCATCTATGACAACAATCTAAATGTGGTGTGTTTAGATGGCTCCAGTCTCAGCTTCCTTTGGGAGCATGGCCACATGTTCCAGCTGGCCTGAGTCTGACACATCATAGCTGGTCTTGTACTTGGCCAGGATCTTCATCAGCGGTCGCAGCTTCAGCCACCACTGCTCCTTGGGAATCCTGTGTCTGGGGGGGAAACAGGGAGGTGAAATACATGGGGTAAGGCAAACACCTTCATTAGGAATGGAATCAAGCATTGACCATCATGGGGGGATGTAAAACACTGACACAAACAAGAAGAATTAAGGACAATCCCAAAGAAATGAACAGGTCTTACTGGAAGTGTTAAACATAATACCAAATTTAGCACAAAAATGCTGCCCCAGTGAACTGAAACAGAAGTAAAGTAATTCTAGGCATTAAGGCAAAGGCAATCACATGGAGGTTACTTAACGGGACAGCAGTTCCAGACTTCACCATGAGACTTTCAGGTGTAAGGAGGATGAAGTAAAAGCACAAAAGCAAGAGAGAAGCAAACAATCCAAGTGGATCTGGGAGAATTCAGGCCTCAGGCAAAAGCAGTAAGGCGTTGGGAAGTGTTTGTTTGAAGTGGTGCAAGGCAGGCTGTGGTGAGGTGTTTACCACCAAGGCAGTGCATACGTACACAAAGTCTGTTTCACTCTTCAGCTCAGCCACGGGTTGGAAAACAAGGTTGCGTCTCCGCATTCCCAGCAAACAAACGGAGTCATCGGTATTGGCAAATACTTTTCCTAAAAAGAATGAAGTAATTCAGCATCCTTCTTACAAGTATAAGAGCAAATACCACTTTTCTGTAATTAAACTGAACAAAAACTTACAGTAGCCTAATTTCAGCTACTGATTATTTAATAGATTGATATAACATCAGATTAGTACTTTAATAGGATTAGATCTTTTTAGCTTAACTTCAGTGATTAGCAATGAAATTACAGTGCAGTTAAACAACAAAATGATTGAATTTTAGCATCCAGTTTTAGATCAGATTTTAGGAAGTAGTGGTTTACAATAATTCTCAAAGACTTAAGTATTACCTCCTTCTGTCTCCCATGAAGGCAGCATGAAACAAAAAAGAACAAATGTAACTATACAAACGTCAATTCCTGCAAGCATGTAAACCTTCCATCACATTGGCTATTTTAAGAGGATGATGAAGCAGCTATCTGAATTATTGACCTCACTGAATTGGAAATGCTCATACACCAAGAAGCACAGAAAGGCACTACTGAATAATAAAAACACCAAGATGGGAAGAAGTATGTTGACTAACAAATTGTCATATGTTTGCAAAGTGGAGGACTCTTACATACTGACAGACAATCAAAGACAGTAACAAGAGACTGCACCAAATTTTTGTGCACCTTTCCGGTAGGTTTCCTTCAGTTTTTTGGAGATCCACTGCATAGCTTTTGCTGAAATTTTTGTCCCGAAATTTCTATCAAATGGTGAAGGTGCTCCACCCTGTGCAAAAATTGAATTCTGGGTTAGCTTATCAAAGCAGGATTGGTGTTTGTTCTAGCAGTTATCTCTGTTAATGGCCTGCTCTACCTCTGATTTCCATTTCCCCCACTTAGTAAAACAAACCAAAAGCCCCACCCCATTAGTCAGTCTAAGGTGTTTAAAATTTGTGTTCAGCACCTGTGGAATTCCCACAGAATCAATTCTAATTCTCATTTTGAAGAATGGAGGGGACTGTGCATTCTCCTCTAGGTCAGCCTCAGTGGTAAGTGTAGCCAAATCAGGAACTCCCTTTGCCCACCCACCAGCTGCACAGTGAGATAAAGCCATGCAGACAACACAGGCCAAAGGAGTAGCTCACTTCTGTCTCTTCCACAAAAACACCCATCTGCATAGATTTTCTTAATGAAATCTCTGCTCTTCAAGAGGGTTCAAGAGGCAGAGACATTATGGATGGGCAGATAATAGTATTATGAAGAAAGTATTACAATATAAGACAAAAAGTGGAATTATTTATTAATATAGACAGAAGAGGAATAAAAATGAAATTCATAAAGAATCTAATGCATTTTTCCTAGATTTTTAAAAAGGGTTTGCAATAAAACCTGATGCTAAAAAATACTTCTGAGTTGCCTACAAACAAAAATTCAAATTTTTTCCTTAATCTTGAGTCAGACGTGTTTCAAATGCTTGAATAGTGTAGTGTATATACTTTGTGCACACAGAGTTAGTGCTGTCTGTAACGGTAGGGTTGTATTTACCTGCTGCATATGGCCCAATACATTTTTTCTACAGTCAAACACTCCTTTTCCTTCTTCAGAATACAGCTGATAAATGAAATCAGTTGTGTAGTTCTCATTGCAGTTCTCATTTCTGTAACAATTAAGGCCAGACAGTTAGCAATTTTACTCTAAAGCATTGGATGTCTTTGCAGCTACTGAATGACAAGTCTTTTTCCTTTTCTTGATAGCAGTAATTCTGGCTGGGACATTTTCATCTGATCACATACACTCACTTTCATGTAACAGGCTCATGATTTTTAGGGGTTTTACAGTAAAGGCTACAGTGTGGCACACTACCTTTAGTAAGAAGGAATCTGGAATAAAAGACAAACCCAATGAGAAAACAGACTGAAAATAGGATGAAGTATTAGATTACAGAGCAAATATATTTACATAGAAAGAATTTTTAGACTTGCACTTCCAGACAGGTCACAGAATTGCCTTTTGGAGCACAACTTTTCTAAAAATCTCAAGTTAAAGGAATAATCAAGGAATACAGACTTGGAGTGTCATTCCAAGTGGCCAAGCAGCCTACCTGGCTGGGAATGCTCAGTATCACTGATGCCACCTATTACAAGTACTTTTACTTACCTCAGCACTAGACCACGCTGGATACTGGTTTTCATTTTTTCAGTCAAGTGTTCCACATTAGCCTAGGAACAAAAGTATTTTTAAAGATCCATACAGAACTCTGTATCTGAAACAACTTTAATGAGCCTACATTTCCTGAAAACTTCTGTCAAATATTCCACATAAAGCATTATGTGCAAATTGAAATTATCAAGATTTCTGGAGATATAGGATAACATGCTGTGTATGGCAATTCATCTTGAGTTAAAACTAACATCTTTCTCTATATCAGAAGTAACAGATTTTATTAAATCAAAGGAGGTTTTATATTCTATACTGGTACAGCATCCAGCTTGATATACATAAAAATACACAAATTGCCACTGAAGTTTACAGCCTGCCCTTACTTCCAGTCCTGCCAACAACTGCATGGGGATAAGTTCTGATTAATTTCACATCTCTGTGCTTCTCAGGAAAGTTCAATCCTTTTAGCTTTGTGTTTGTCCATGACTGCAGCTAGCACTAACCATCTCAGAAGTGTAAAGTCCTCACAACAGACAAGTTCCATATCAGCTTGTGTATGTACTACACCATAATCCGTAATCCTTAAAGCCTGAGGGCTTTATTTTAGTAACACTTCCAGACATGCTCTGAATAGCTGTGGTAACAGAGTCAGTATCTAAATAAACCTGACATACTGGTCAGTTCTTGTCCTGAACAGCCTTTAAATACAACTCTATCGTACTAAGAAAATACTGTTCTCTTCTTTTTGGCTTTATTTTAAAACTACCCAGGTCTGTTCATTTAATTTGAATGTCAATCAGAAGACTAAAAATGAAACAATTAATCTAGTAGTGCTTAATGGCCAATACAATTATTTTTGTCATTTTACTGAACTTGGTTGTCAACAGTGATTGTGTCTACATTCCTTTATATAATGTTATGGAACTGGCATGACAAGCCAGATTTTAGGCCCAACCTCAGCTGTTTCTTTCTTTCATGAGCCATCTGCTTCAAGTACACACATGATGATACACACGTACAACAGCTTTAGATCTGCTTAAGAATGAGCAAAAAAGGTGCAGAGTACCTGGAGCTCCCTGATATCAAACTGCTCCTCGAAGATGTAAGCAGCATCAGCTCCTGCTGCCAGGGCCCCCATGTTGGCCAGGTAGCCGCAGTAGCCGCCCATGGTCTCGATGATGAAGACGCGGCGCTTGGTGCCGCTGGCCGACTGCTTGATGCGGTCACACGTCTGCTCAGAGACACCACAGCCTGAGTATGCACTACAACCCCTCACTGCTTACGTTTTTGTATGTCATGCAACTTTGTGTCACCTACTGGTAACAAAAAAGTTAAAAATAAAGCATTTGTAAAGAATGAATCTTTAAAGAATTCCAAAATGTTATAGCCCGTGTAACTGCAATAATTTTCCAATAAAGGATTTCTTATAAATCATATACTGAACACCAGGGTAGAAATAAAATGTTTTTCTACTAGTAATTCTTAACATATACTTGCTTCCTGGAAATACTGAAACAAGAGTTCATTTTGGTTTGTAGTGGCATTAACCAGTTGTGTATCTGCATTTTCTAACACAGATACAAGTAGATATAATGAAGCTTTTCAAGGAATTGTGGGATGAATAAACTTCTCTTCTTTAACTCTATTCATTACTTCTTCTTAGCATTGATATTAAAATTCACTGCATTCCTATCTATGCTGAACTTCTTAAGTCCTGAGCATGTACTGCCCAATTACTTTCCAGTAATGATTTCCAGATAAATATAATTCTTTCAAGCACTACTGGTGCATGTTTTAAAATGTTTTTGGTTTTTTACTAACAGGTGCATAGTTACTGTAAAAAGACTGAAATCTCCACTTGCACCTTACTCTGACCAGCATAAGGAATGTTCTCTACATGGAGATCTGTTACTTACATGTAACCAGTTAACACCAATATTTCTTAGAGCTGCTTAAGAGAAGAGGAAAGTAACAAAGACAGAGGCAATCTCCAGTGTGGCAAGACCTAGGAATCTTAGGAAAATATTGTAACTCAGGAAAATGCAGAAACTTAGGAACTAGTTTACTATCCACGTTTAGGTTTTAGTAATACTCAAGAATCTATTTGACAAACTCACCTCCTGGAATGAATTTTTCTACCATTTGAAGTTATTTTAAAGTTGTTCATTAATGTATTTTCCTTTCAGAAAGCAAGTCAGAGAAATAAAGAGGCTCTATTTTCTTCTTTGTCTTAGAAACAAATAAATAAATAGGATATACCACACTTTCTGACAGGAAGAATTTTGTGAAACTGATGTAGTGTCCCAACACCAGTTCTGTTTAATAAAATTGGAAATGAAAGTACCTGGAAAGTCTGTCAACTTGCAACCTGAATTATGGTAACATTAAAAAATCCCCCAACTTTCTGATTTTTTGAATGAGTAACTGTAGGTGCTGTAATATTTGAGGTATTTCTAGTTCACGGTTTTTCAAAACCAGAACTTCATTCAGCTAACTGAAAATACTACTTCTGAAATTCAGATTGTGAGCAATATGGCCCTTAAAACCATACCTAACACATCACAGAACAAATCATTACTTGATATATCAGAAAACTTAATATAAAAACTCTAGAACTTCTAACATAAGAGAGTTTAATGCATTTAAAGACTAAGACCAGTATATGCATGTATTTAGGTCAAGCTAGCAAAAGATACATGCAATTTTATTTATACATATTTTATTTATGTATTTGCATATATGCATATTATGTGCTTACACACAAAAGTGCAGCATTCACATGAATTTATTCAGAATATGGATATTCTGTTATCCCAAGCAGAGAATTATCTCCATAACATACTATGTCACAAAAGTCTATGTTGACTTTCTGTCAGTTTTTCAAAATGACACTTTTACTTACTTATCTTGGGTTTTACTGTGTCACCAAGCACTTTACTTTCTCCTTGCAGACATTATTTCATGAAAATTTTTGCAGAATACTGTAGCACTGGAGAAATTTAACTCATTTTTTAAAGAGCTGCCTGAAACTGGATAGGTACTATGTGTTTAACTTACGTTATAAAACAATCTTGTCTTTAGACAATAGAGATACATGTGAAGGTTTCCACCATTTTGAGAGACTTCTAGTATTTGTAAATCCCAAGATTTCTAAAAAGATTTCCCATCTGCTGGGAGGAGAGTGGAATTTTCTGCCTTTTGAGAATCTCCAAGTACTAAGCAAGGAGGTAAATCAGTCATTGCCAATGGGACTAATCACTTGAAATCTACTTAGAAGGGTTTCTGTCCTTGACCATACAAGAGATGGAGTACAAACTTCCTATTACTCTTGCTTTCTCAGAATTACTGTGACAGAAATACCCAAATATGAAATTGGCACAGGTAGACTTAAATGAATTATTAATTCATACACTACACTACAGGCTGGAAGAGCCAAACCTCAACTGCCTGGTGCAGGTTTCAGACATCATAAACAAGGTCTGATGACTTGTTTTGGAATTCTGTTGCTAGTTCAGTTTTTATATGAACTGACCCAGCTTAATGAGAAATCCTAATGTTTGAAACACCAAATCAAGTGTGCTATTAGCATTAACTCAACATCCTAATGACAACAAAATTCAAATGATGCAACCATTTTTTTTTACAGAAAGCATCACTGATATCTATACAAACTGTAATTAAATTAGTACCAAAAACAATTATGTAAGAGGAAGCAGCACTATAGAAAATCATTTGTTACCCCATTGTGTTTCCAAAGTTATCACTTTTGAAGGGGCGTCATTCACAATTACCAGATTTAGCTACTTGAATAAATGTCAGGACAAGGGGGGAAAAAGCTAGAGGAGTGGTGAAGTACCCATTTCCTGCCTATGAACATTGTTACATGATGACACCAACACAACACCTTAGGACATCTCAGCCCAGGGATGCTGCATGCAGCTCCCAAAGGCCACCCTGTGTTCTGCCACAGCTCTTCCAGTTATCTACTGAGCTTTTTCACTCACTGTGTAAGAACACTGTATAAAGCAGGAAAACAAACCTGCTTTTCCCAACCCCCTGGATCTGTAGTCTTGATTTTACTTCCTTGGCAAATTACTTCATGGTTAGTTACACAGTTTGCTAATGATGAGTTTGATGAAACTCAGAGCTGGTAAGATTTACTCATTTGTTTGCATTACACCTCAGCTCAGTTCCCTTTGCTGTGTCTTAAGCAGAGCAAATAGGACTGAAAGAGCTCATGAAGCAGTTGTACCCAAGGGAAAAACTATGGTAGACTAAAACTAAGACACTGATTGTTCTGACCCTGCATTGTTTAGCTGAACATCAGTGACAGACTTAACTGCTTATACTATCCATGCATTTATATGCACTTAATGTATGTTAAGCCTAATGGAGTCTACGGGATTATTCATGTGTTTAGTGTTAATCATGTACTTAAAATGCTCAACTGCACTGAGCTCAGTCAATAGTTCATCCAACAAATGGGGCACTTATTTATAAAATATGTGCTTTCTTCTTTTACCTAAGTAATAAGTAAAAATTAGATAAAAAATTAAATTGAAGAAAGCAAAATATTTGATTCTCAGTAAAAGCAAATACCCTAAGTACTAATGCAGGAGTCTTGAAGAACTAAAGATAGTACCCAAAAATTAAGCATTTAAAATAATATTTTTTCTAAGGTTAATCTTTAATCAGTCTTGGAAAACTGAAGTATTAACCATTAAAAAACACAAGTAACTGAGTTCTTTAAGAAAACCAGACATTTCAAAGTCTTTAAGTAACCTCATCTTATGCATTTTATCATCTT
This sequence comes from Agelaius tricolor, assembly GCF_023055355.1. NCBI lineage: Eukaryota > Metazoa > Chordata > Aves > Passeriformes > Icteridae > Agelaius > Agelaius tricolor. Next base: position 9,533,835 of record NW_027269266.1, on the reverse strand, counting down.
AACTTTTAAAAGATATGCAGTCTTACCTCCACAATAGCATTCAAGGCAGTGTCAGTACCAAGGCTATAGTCTGTGCCTGGCACATTGTTGCTAATAGTAGCAGGCAAAACACACATAGGAACTTTAAACTCCTCAAAGCTGGCACGCGCCTCGTAGAGCTGCAGACAACTTTCAAAGGCCTGAAGCAGTGGTACAAGTGTGAGTGAAACATTCCTTGTCTTTGGACTGCTCTGCTAATGACTCCTGGCATGTGATGGTAAATGTGGCTGTCCATTGGCCCAAGTAAATACAATTGGTGAGATTATTTGGGGGGGGTGGAAATATCCTGTACATACCACAACAGTGCACTGGGGTTGCATTGGCACAATGCTCTTTGAAGAAATGCAGAGGATTAGTACAAGTTAGTACAGACTGAAGGTGAAGTGTGCACAGCAGAGAGGCCTGAAGCAGCTGGGTAGGAAAGGATAGCAAAAAGCTAGACTGGAAATCATTCCACAAGAAAGAACTTAAAGAACAGAGTTTGATACATGCTAAGGAGCTTAGAAAGTTAACTAGTAAAACCCTTGCAACTTGAAGAAAATGCTTAAAGAAAGACACTTTTTAAAAAAAACTATGTTATCCTAGAAAGTCAAGACACGCATCTATTTCCACCAAGAGAAAGGAAAAAAAAGTTCACCCATGCCTTCAAAGTTTCTATCAACATCACACATCTGCCTCTGTGAACACAGACTGGATGTAGGCCTAGAAAAATCCAGGAACATATGCACATGGATGAGTTAATAAAGTTTGCAAGTATAGTTCAAGGTTTCTTTCAAAAGCAGTTTTAGGTCCTTGGAATGACTCCAAATTCTACAGAATATATTATCATGTCAAAAGGATTAGGTGCTCCTAGTGGATGTCAAAATAAATGTTGAGATTCTGCAGCTGTTTTAAGTAAACATGCATTACATTATTCCAATTATTTCTAATCTAAACTCATCAGTATCTCTCATGAAGTGTGGCAATTTTTCAAACTGCCTGTGTTATGGCTCTCTACCAGAAAGCCTGATTACGTAGTACACGATGTTTTCATCTCTTTCTCCCAGAAACTGATGTTCACAGAAGTCTCATTTTCTTGATTTCTCAAATTGGTTCAGAGAAGCCAATTACTGCAGATCAAAATTAGATACCTATTGAGGTATATCCAGGCACATCTGCACAGTGATGTGTTTAAGGAAAAACATAGAAGAAAATTATGGGTAAATCCCCTACCTGTGAGAGTTCTTCTGAGCTTTTGTCCTAGACAGAGCAGATCCTGTTCAGTGAGAAGACAGGATATTTATGGCTTTCTAAAAAAGCTCTCTCTCCTCACTGTTTTCTAAATGGAAACTCAGTGCTATACTTTCAGTTTGAGGTTGAAACATAGTCTGAAAGATGGCACTTTCAGACCCAAAGAGCTCAGAAGAACTACAGCCAGGAGCAACAAATAGGAGGGGTTTATTTGGGATTTGATTTTTTGAGTGGCTGAGACTTCACTTAGGAAATTTCAGTAATTCCCTGGCTCAGTCAGGCTGCTTTGAACTTTTATTTCTATTAAAAGAATAAAGACATACAAAGTAACAGCAGTTTGGTAAAACCACACAGCTTCCTGGAGATCTGCAGAACATGAGTTTCTCTAAAAGGTTTCATATTAAGACTTCTGGAAAAACAAGTCAAAGGGAGATGTAGAGCAATAACTAACATAACTGGTTAGTCTGCATTTATGATATGTTAAGATGCAGTTATGATATGTTGTACTTGCATTAAATATTGCCATTTTATTTGATGCAAGTGATTCAGCCAACATATCCAATGACTGTACCTTCACCACGCACGAGCATTAGATAATTATATGCAACATCTTTGCATCACTGTGGCAAAACATGAAAATGCTTTTAATATATGGTCACTTAATTATAAAGGGTAAATAAGTAATCAATGGTTTTAGCAACTGCTATGAATTTATTTTTTTTTAAGTACTACAGTAAGGCCATAGAGGGATACTGCACTATGTTAATAAAATGGTTTAATAATTTCCTACCCTTTTATTGGGTTTGTTTTACTAAAAAGGTTGTTGCCATAACCAACATAACCAAGGATGCTTTATAAAAATTCTGCAGTCAAAAAAAGACTACTGTTTGTTGACTTGAAGATGATCTAAATACAAATGCCCACTGAAGGGAATGGAGTTACTGCCCTTACTCCACATCAGCTATTACTAGGACTGAAGGAGATGAAAAATTAACAGGTTAGCTAGTGGCCTGGCTAATTTTCAGCTTCCTAGCTCAGAGTAATGTGGAGCCACACATGCTACTGGGAGGGTACAGGTGTCTGTTTTCCATGGGAAATGTGTGGGGACTGCCTTAAGGCATCTGACTGTAGCTTTCTTTGTTCCTCAGGGAACGTTTTTTGGGTTTTTTTTGCCCCACAAAACCAAATCATCAGTCTGTACCCCCTTTTCCCTGGGTGAAAAGAAAGGTAAGATTGTCAAAGAAACACAGTGGAAAGTTTTAGCCTCTCCCTTTTTCAGGTTCCATTATTCTCATCATACCTTTCCTTTCCTTTCATGGCTCTGACATTCCTGAGGTCTGACATCTAAAATAATATCCTATTCATTTCATAGAATTAGCAACATACTTGAAAATATAGATATTTTTATTATGGTAGTTATTTTAGTGATGCTTCATTTAATAGAAAATTTGAAGTTCATGTTCTTATCCTGCAATCCTACAAGGATAACTTTTTTATGTCTATATAGATCAGCCTTAAGCATGCTTTCTCCTCAGGTAGAAAAATCCAGCTTTTCCCAGGTACTTTATGTTGTCATTAGCAGTTTTTCTAATATTCTGAAAAGTGAAGTGAAAAATACAGTTTATCACAAATTTAAAACACTATTCAAAAGATAAATCAAATTTGAAGCCAGGATTTTAAAACAGAAATGGAAAAAATGGAACATTTCAGAAGGGTCCTCATGATCAGTTACAGAATCTGAAGTAGTTGTTGAGCAACATTCATGCCTTTGTGAGGAGCACACTCTTTACTAATCTGTCATTCAGAAGTTATGTATCTGTTAAGTCTGTTTTTTGTTTTTCTTTTTAAATGCAGAATTTTAACACATTTTATCAGCCAATGTTTCAGCATACTACTTACACTTTAAGTTAAAACAACTGCCAAGTGTCTAATGATGCCAAAGAGCAACAATCCCTGATTACCAGCACAATTGTACTTACCTGACTAGAGATAGGCAAGAGCACACAAGTAAGAACCATACCACAGAAAAACTAAGTGTGATGACACTTTGGTGTTCAGACAACACTGAAAAACTGAGCAGTTTAGGTGCTCTGACAGCACTGTAAACTATGATGCATTTATTGACCTAACTGTGGTAACAGGAATAAAACCTATCTATAAACTTGATAAAATGGATATTCATGTCCACCTCCTACTTTTGTTTACCACTGTCAATTGTATGACATGTACTGAGCTTATCTGGTCACATTTAATAGAGGCACAGTTGCTACTGCACCTGATCTGAGCATGGCACAAGAATGAAAGGATGCATTTTTCACTGGGAGTTCTTGTGAATCACATTCAAACAATCAGAGCAAAAAACTGAAAAGACATCTTCTGAATGTAAAAGTCTGAAAAGTCTGCTCCCTCCAAAAGAAAAAAACAAAAAACAAAAACAAACCAAAACCAAAACAAAACAAAAAAAAAACCACCAAATTTAATTTTCCACTCAACTGAATATAAATCTTGCAAAGCCATTACTTTTCATATTTAATCCAGAGAAAAATCTAGGCAAAATTAAATGCAAAACAACCAGAAGAAAACCATTAGCAAAAAAAATTAAAGCTTTTGAAAAGTTTTCAACTCTCACATTGAAAATACAAACATTTTATCTAATGAAGGCAAATGACACCTAGAAACCTAAACAGAAAAGCAAACCACAACAACACAGATTGACTGACTACTACATATCTCCTTTGCATGAAATAACCTATAAAAAGAAGTCAGTATGGTTAACAAAGTTTATGAAGATAAGAAAAGAGGGAAAGCAGATGTTATGCACAATCATTTTACTCACCTTAGTTCATGATCAGTCATTTTGGACAGATATTTTTATTTACCAGAACTGGAAACAACATCAACTTGTTTGATATATAACCCAAGTTGTCAATATACAATTAATTCAGTGAATTTTACTTAGCTTACAGTCTTATTCAAGGCAATACTTCAGGAAACTGATATTTCCTAACTGAAGGGTTTCCTTTGATGAAGTTAAAATTATTTATGTCAGAATGGTGGGAAAAAAAAAATACAGTAGTGCATTCAGAGTTGGTGGAATCTGAAGAATCCTTGACATTAAAAAGCTATCATGATTAAAATTTTCAAATACATTTAAGTGATAAGAGAACTGCCATTTAATTTTCAAAAGCAACTTGAAACTCTTTTTGTCCAACTGACTAAGCTTCCTGTTCAACTGAAATTAGTATTAGGGAACTGAGGAATGGCTGGGGTCCCAGAGGGACCTCTGGAGGTCGTGTGGTCCAAACCCTTGCCAAGGCAGGAACACCTGAGCAAGGGACACTGGAACAATCCAGGAGGGTTTGGATTATCTGCACAGGAGACTGCACAACCTCCCTGGGCAGCTTTCTCCACTGCTCTATCACACTCAAACTAGAGAAGCTTTTTCCTCATAAGAGATTAAACATTCACTTTTTTACTTTATGTTGTATTACTGGATTTGATTTTTTTAAAAAATTACTTCACATGTCTCAACTCTTTTTATTAAATCTGCTATTAGGAGAATAAATGTAATGCCTATTACTGAAAAATAAGGATTTTATCTATTGTCTTAGAGGAGTAAAGATGTTACATAACTAAGAATCTCCTTCTCAACAGAGCAACTTTCCTCAGTGTTCCAGCTGGGTATACTACAACTCTCTATTATGAACACGGATTTTTTTTTTCCCCTCTACACTGTAAATGATCATCCAAGTCTCAGCTTTAGGTTTCTTTCTCTCTTATTCAACAAGAGATGCCATCTTATCTTGCACTTAAAAAATTCAGAGGTCATTGCAGTTTCGGCAGAAACTAAATGGAAGCATTTGGGATCCTAGACTTTCTCTTTTCTGCAGTGGTGCCATGACTGTGTTTATATCAAGTAACTATAATTTCCCAGATCACATTTCTGAAGTTCTGGTCTACAAAAATATCCAGTAGTAGCCAATTGAGTAAGTTTAAACAACTGCTTTGTTAGTATATGCACACCAGAGCAGACTTACATCAGTTATAGTGTTCAGAGCAGTATCTGCACCAATGCTGAAATCTGAACCCGGTACATTGTTGGATACAGTTGCAGGAACCATAACCATTGGAACACAGAATTCGTCATATTTCTCCCGAGCTGCTGACAATTCCAGAAGTCCAAGGTAAGCCTGTTGGGCACAGGCATCAGGTGAAAAATTAGGATGAATAAAGGAAGGGCAGAGTTGGGAGTGACAAAATGAGAAGGGCCACAGGGGGAGCCATTTCTACCACAGCACACTTCAGCAAGTCAGAGCACTAAGGAACGACTAAAATCTAACACAGACAAAAAAGAAAGCATTAGAAACAGGCATATATTTGAAAACAATAAACAGAGCATATGTTCTCTTGAAAATGAACAATTTAGGCACAGAAAGTTGGTTTTCAACAAAACAAACTAGTTCCCCAATCTTCAGGTACTGTTACTCCTGATTTAAAAATCTTGATATTCCTGAGTTAGGGTCATAGCTAACAACTTGGACAAAAAAGGAAGATACATTCTTTATCAAAAAGCAATGAACACATTCTTCTCTGCAAGGAGAAGGCAAAATACTTTCCTCAATCAAAATTTCCAAAATTAATTGGGTTTTTTTAGAAAAAAACAAACATGAAATACAGGAAAAACTTCTCTAGATCCATTACAGATTTTGACATGCACTATGTGAGAGGAGTGGCTTAAATAAGGAACCATAGTGCAATTTCTACTAAGAGTCAAGAACTTCTGCAAGGATGTTCTAATTGTTGATACTGTATAGACTGAAACTTGCACAGCAGAAGTCATTAATTTATTTTAATACAAAAAACTATAACATTATCTCATCTCATTTATCCATTTAGCACATCTGTTTAGCAGTTCTAGGCACTGTATTGAATGCCAGCTTTCCAGAGAACCACTGACTGACAACACTTATGATCCCAAACACTATCTATGTCATGTATCAAATACACATAGAACCAAATGCATCTTACATGAAGATTGGGTAAAAATCAAACCAAACTATTAATTTTGTTAGGAATTCTAGTCTACTTAGACATAATTAGATATTTCAGTGTACCTCAAATCCACCAATAACCATAAGGGCGTTAATGTTGTTAGTGCGCATCTGGTCAGCAATCTTCTCCAAATATTTTGCAGGAAGAGTACTAAAAATCATTAAACCAAAAGAAAAATAAAAACAGTTTACAGACTCTGAAGCACTAAGAATCCATTACTAAGCTGAAACCATAAAGTCAGCAGGCAACACAATGGTTTTTGTTTTACATATTTATCCATGCAAGTAGCTCCTCCAGATAAACAATAAAGACTCATGTCAAGTGTAAAGAAACTGCAGGTTTGAAATCCTTTAAAATGTAAGGACCCCAGGAATTTTTTAAGTTGAGGTCCCAATTCCCACTTTTCAGAGCTGGTTCAATACTATAAAGATACCCACGTTGGAACACAAGGATTTGAACAAAAGACAAACTCAAAAAACCACAATGTACAAAAATTGAGGACTTAAAAATACTAAGTGGGAAGAAAAGAACATGGAATCATACAGTGGGTATATAAAGCACTACAGTTCATCATATCAATTGACAAAAATATTGATGTTACCGTTTTGTACCAAGAATTGATCCTCCTTGACCAGTCCAGCCTCCAACATCTCCCCAGGAAATTTCCTTAATCTTTGAATAAAAGTAAAAATGGAGAGTTTGTTAAGTGATTATCCAATTAATTCTCTTGAGCTGTAGCAAACAACAGGTACTACTTCATGAAAATCTGTTGGAAGAAGTTGTGGGCATTGACATCACTAAAACTAAATGAAGCCAAGGAAGAAAACAGCATCAAGAGTTTAACTCTATTTGTCTTCAATTACTATAATCCCTTTCGGTGTTACCCCTGGATACCCTAATTGTTTTGTTGCCTTGCATTAGGCTGCAAGTCCTTTCCATTCCATTTGTTCTTTCTTCTTCCAGACCAGGATGAACCTTGTCTCTGTGTTTCATATCTCAATCCTATTTTCAGCTATCCTCTCCTACTGAATGTGAAGCAAAAAAAATCTAAAGTTAGGTTCTTGATGTAAGTTTTGGGATCTGTGGCTCCAGCCAGGCACCAGAATTATTAGTCTTGCATTCAGTTTCTCTTCAGTACACCAACCAATGCATAACATTTAAAAACAGGTGATTAGAAGAATCTAACTTACCTAAGGAAAAAAAAGCTTCCTCCCTCAATAAGCACCATTAAAAAGTTTCTTACAGCAAAGGAATACATGTGCAATAGCTCATTGTTCAGAATCAGAGATTATTCTGCTACTCTGAAAAAACTTCAATATGTTCAACATAGACCAAAACTCAAAGGCAGGATTCATCTGAACTGACTTTGTAGCTCTGTACCATGTGATTAGTAACACTCAGCATAAATGAATTTACAGACTTGAATAGTTGAGAAATACAATTACAATCTAGGTTTTAGAGATCTTTAAAATAAAATAAAAGCACTTAGGGAGGCAGTTCCCTCAGCAGGTATGACAGAACATACCTTGCAAGAACATGAACAAAGGTGGTGGTGTGGGAGGGGGTACCTAGCACTTGGTAACGCACACACGTGACACTGACCTTGCCTCTAGCGAACCCTTCAAAACCATCAATGACAGCAAATATTTTGTGACCTTCAGTCATGCCAACTCTCACTGCAGCCCTCACGGCGGCGTTCATCCCAGCTGCAGGGGCACCCACATTTAAAACTGCCACATTAAAATTACTCTGGAAGAGAAAAAATTATATTTAGTAAGGACTTTGATTTCTACACCATAGTTAATCTGTACATCATATGCAGTTGCTAAATACTGGAATGCAGGAAACAAAATTTCAAAGCCCCTAAACATGGTGAAAATTTGAAGTTAACTGCAAGGTGCAGACACATTTCCCCACTTGCAGAATATCAAAGAGACAAACAATTTAAAAAAAATTAATGTTTGTTCTTAAATAAGACTTTATCATAATTCCATTTGGTTTACAAGTTAAATTATTCAGGTTTTTATATTCTAGCCCAGGTTCAAGAAACTTAAAATAGAATCACAGAATAGTTTGGGTTGGAAGGATCATAAAGATCATCTCATCCCAACCCCCTGACATGGCCAGGGACCCCATTCACTAGACCAGGCTGCTCAGAGCTCCACCCAACCTGGCCATTGTTATTCAACCAGATTCATGTTACTAAAGCAGGAAATTTTTTTGCAAACACACCAACAATAGCTAAAAAAAAACAAGTAGGAACTGACTCTAGCACCACAGCATTTATGTGTGTATCATCAGTACAATGCAGAGAGGAACAGACAAGTTTCAAAATTAAGCTATTGGCCAGGTTTTTCAAGTAGTTGACAATACATTAGTGAACACAAGCACTCAGCATCTTTCCCAACACCACACATTTTCAGATTATGGAAGTTTTTAAAACATTTTTGAATGACAATTATAAGAATTTGGTCCTGCAGAAGAGGTAGAAGGTATTTAGCTTTATTCTGGAAGATGAGAACAAAAAAAAACCCAAAACAAAAAAAAAAAAAAATAGAACAGTTGTTAAGTAACTATTTTGGAATCTCATCTGATTAAAAACCAAAGCAAGCAAACAAAAACAAACAAAAAAAACCCCAAACCAACAACAGCCCTCCCCCCACCACAATAAAAGAGACACAACCCAGAGTGTATGTAGGGGGCTTTTTTTGGTTTTTTTTTGTTCTTGTACAGTTGAGGGATTGTATAAAAATGCAATGCAAACACAAACAGCAAAATATAATATGTGCAGAAGCACTGCTGAAGCAGAGCATTCAGCTGGCTCCTCTGATCCGATCAGCTTAGCTCTTTCCTCAATTCCTGTGACATGCACATTTCATCTACTTTTTAATTCCTATTCAACCTCTTTTACTGAATACACACAGATTTTGTTAGTATGGCCAAATCTGAGTAGTTAGTAATTACACATGGCCTACACTTCCTTCTAATGTCATTTATCACAGAAGGTATGACAGAAGTATCTAAAAAAATACAAAAGCCCAGTGCTAACAGTCCTGGACTTGCATTGCTGTATTAAAAACAAAAAAAACCTCACCACCCAAACACCTGATCTGCCAAAGAAAATGTTAAATATCCACCTAAAATATCCTGAATTCTTTGATCTCTTGAAGGTCAGTCTTAGGTCCTTACTGTATTATCAATACAATTTTGCCCCTTAATAATATTGAGAAGCTACCACCAGTAATCATTACTCAAATATTTAGTTGGGAAAAAGATTTCTAGAAAGTATAACAGCAAATCATTATGCAAATAAGGTAACAAATGGTCACAAACCACAATTAAAAGAGGAATTAATGAGTGAGATGACATAGTCACCAACTATGATCAAACAGAATTATTCAGTAAATTTCTAATAAAACCAAAAATAAATCCCTTCTACGATTTGTTTGCACACAAAATTTAGTGTCTGCTTCCTAAATAAACCCAAATTTCCTCTTATACAAATCCTAGGAACTATAAAGAAACTAAATGTCCACTACTGTATTATGCAGAGTGACTTATTTCACATAAAGGTGATGGATCTGTCCTCAGTACTGCTTCCCATGAATTCCTGCATTTGCCCTTGCCCTTGAGTGGTTTTACCCTTCAAAAGGAAGGCTTAGAATTATTTTAATATAGAACTCTCCTTTATCTAATGATTTTCAGAGTCTTAATCATGACCTTAAACATCACCCCTCCTTCTCTCCATGGTAAGAAACAGAGGGCAAAACAGTAACTATTAGGACCAGACATTTTAACAATTGGGACCAGCTGTACATCCAAAACAGAAGGAAACTGTCTACAGCAATTTTCTAGTTACAATTGTATTTAACTTTAAAAATGTTGCCTATTATTAAAATAAACTAGTGTGCTTCAAGTATCTTCATAATATTTAAGTTGTAACCTATGCTATAATAGAGGTTTGAAGGGAGTTATTAATGGATCCCAAAAGCAGACATTCATTGCACATTTAACAAACCCCCTTACCTTTGGAAGCTCAGCATCTGGCTTTTTGTGCGACAGTAATTTGTACGTGTTAAGGTTGTTTTCAAAGCTCCTAAACAAATGAGCAAATATGATAAGCAAATCACATAGTAAAATTTTAAATTCAGTTATTTTAAAGAAACATTTGAATTTTTCAGAAACATTAAAAAAGTGGTATGAAATATTAACACCATTGTTATTGCAAATGCAAAACATGGCAAAAATTGGAAATGAGAGAACAATGAAAAATATTCAATTCTTTAAGATAAGAGTCACAAAATGTAAAACAACTATGCAGCTAACAAATTAAGTTTTCTAGACTGGGGAGAAAGCATTTTATTATCAGATGACTTGAAACAGAAATCACTCTCCTGACAGGACTGAAGAATACCTCCTCCAACATTACTGCTGGAAAACTACCAACTACTTAAAAACAAGCTCACAGGACTGGCCTCAAATTCATGAATAAACAAACTTATGGTAGCTACCAGTCAGGTCATACAGCACAGCAGCTTTTTGCTTTGTGACCAGTTAGCCTAGGAACAGCTCCCAGTCTGACACAGCAGAGAATTACAGATTGCTTTGTTTGGGTGCAAGTAAGAATTTCAATTATTCTATTTAGGCAACTCTTCTGTCTCCTCTCATTCTCAAACCCATAAAAACATACAGTTAGTAAAATATTTAAAATAAAATGTCATGTGCCAGCATAACAGCAAAGCAACTATGCTTTTCTACAGCAAATAAACTGATATAAGCTATTGGCCATACCTTCCACGAAGCCTCACAGCCTCAAGAAATCTTCCTTCATCCATGGCTTTCTGGACTTCTTGAGTCTTGAAAAAACAAGTTGATTACTCAGTATGTTTAAAAAACACAGGAGTTTGATTATTTAATATATTCCACGTGTTAATATATTTCTACAGTGAAAAAAGAAATACAATTCCTCAATTTATGAGCTACCTCCTCTCATAGCATAGATTAGGGTAGAGAAGAAGAAAGTAGAAACAAATATCTAAAGCCTTAATATGACAAAGAAATCAACATATCTATTGTGCATTTTCTTCTTTCAGTTTAAACTGTGCGGTTTTAGTGAAGAAACCTGACTTGTGTATGACATGTAAATGGACGCAAGCATCTGAAGAATTTGTTGTAACAATAAAAACAGAAGATCTGAGATGAAATTTTAGAAAAAATTAAGAAGCTATGTATTTCTTATTCCTTGATAGTTTGCAAATGAATAGTGAATAGTAACACATAGAGAACATATATGAACTTCATTATTCATTCCCAAATATGGGAAAGACACATTCCATCAGTGTCCTAATGAGAACAGGCAATTATTGTACACAGTAGTCTGTTGTAGTAAATAAGTAACATAAACTGGCTCTTTGCCAGAGCCTCACCATCTGCACACACTCCATCAGAGGCAGGCGGACAGCCTGGTTTCCAGACAGGGACACAACACAGGCAGGGGTATCTGGAGTAGCTTCTAAAAGGGCAAGCACAGCTTCCACACCCATACGACTCGCCTGCAAGGAGAGAACGTTGGAGTGTTCAAGCAAGCACTGAAATGCACAAGCCTCCAATCACAGAAATGGTCCTGATTTCTCTGTAAGTCATGCTGACACAAATCACTCCTTGGTAAGGTGAAAAAGTTATGGGCTGTTTACAACCATAGGTACGGACGATTAAGCTTTGCATTTTGATCCTAAGCAAAGATTCCTTCACACAAAGTGCTTCATCACTCTAAATTTGAGCTATTCAGACAGTTGGTGTGAGGCAACAGTTTGATTTGTCAAGTTAATCAGGTAGAGAACCATCCCACCCCCAAATAAGTAATAAAATGCAGTTGTCCTATGTGGTGCCATGAGCAGTTATTTGGGAATACTCACAAGAATTCTGTCAAAAGCTGAAGGGGTTCCACCTCTTTGCACATGGCCCAGGATGGTTACTCGGGTGTCAAAACCAAGCCGCTGCACCACAAGCTGCAAAGAATTTCAAAATACAGTGGGCTTACCATTATCATTATTTATATGGATGTTAGCATCATGTACACTTACACCACTTAGTGCTAAATGGTACTTCACAAAACTGCAATTCTGAATGAAGTCAAAGGTTTCTCTAAAACTGACAGCTATGGAAAACAGAGCTTCACAGTCACAGGACAGATAAACCCCAGGTAAAGCCAAAGTATCATAGCTCCTTTCCAGCAGTGACTATTTCCCAATTTATTTCTTAATGAGCCCTTAAAAAAAAAAAAGGCAGAAAAATGCAGCTTAAAAGTTTTTTTAATCTTAAACACCAATGAAATTTTTATCAAAGCAACCATTTGGACAAGACTTTGTCCAAAGCACACAGTATTAGTTCACTGTGAGACAGACCGACAGTAAAAATTTTACAAGACATACGAAGTAAAGTAGGATTATAAATATAGGTTTGAGCTGATTTCAAACTATCAATTAAGGCACACATGAAGCAGATGCTTTTGAACTGCTCTGTTGCATTACAAGGAGAAAAGGTTCCAATTAATTGCCACTGAAAACACTGCCCTTTAATTTGACTATGGAATTTTAGATTATAAAGCCCAAGGATAAAATACAATTGTGTGATAAGCTACCTAATGGGAACAGATTTACTCTACAAAAACGTTACTGTTAACAATAAGCTCCATCTTATCAACAGAAATCTGGTATCACAGGGATGTTGACACTTACATCCTTAACCTTCTCTGATGTTATAGGTTTGTTGTGGCAATCAATAGCTCCTTCAGCTACAATAATAATATTCAGCCTTTTCTTTCGTGCACGGTTCTGTAATAAAAATAAAAGCACATTCCTGTAGTTAAAAAAAGCAAGAGTAATTTACAACATAATTTTATAATCATTTGCTATACATTAAGCTGCTAGGATTTGAGGAAACATTCCTTGTATTTGATCACTCATATGCGATGTGTTCTCACACCTTTCATTTTCATACACATCTTTTCACTGATGAAGTAAAATGTCTAACATCAAGTTGCTGAGGAAATGCACACATATGGCTTATATAGATTTAATTTTATGCAATTCCCAGGGCAGGTCATATGATTCCTCAAAACAATCAGAGAGTACAAGAAAAGAAACGTTCAAGATCACAGAGAACTTTATGTGACACCAAAACCAAAGACTTGCCTAAAGTCCTGATCACACTTTTTAATCACTGTTTTCAAATAAACATCAACAAAGACATGAGGGAATCTCAAACACATTAACAAATTACCTCTGAAAGCTTAACACACATTGTATCTTCCCAGCCTTCTTCTGGTGGGTATTCAGGAATAAACACCCAATCTGCACCACAGGCTAAGGCACTAACCAGAGCTAGATAGCTAAAAAATAGAACAAATTATTAGACTTTTATGGTTCAGATTTCTTTCATAATTGTACCTATACAAGACACAAAATGCTGAAGACAATACATACCCACAGTGTCTCCCCATAACCTCCAGAACAAATGTCCTCTGATGGCTGTCAAAATAAGAAAACAAATTAACTGAATCTAGTATCATGAAACAGCTTGTGTTTACTATGATTACTGAACTCAGAATTCTTTAGCAAAACAGAAAAACATTAGGAAAACAAAATCATTGTCATATTAAACAAGATATTTAAAATTAAGTATCTTCCAATGCATAATTCATTTTCACTTTCTTGCAAAACATACTATGAGAGAAGATATGAACCTTTCTGGAAATGTAAATGATGCAGACCCATAGTTAAGAACTATAATGGTATAGCTGTATTAAAAAAAAAAATTAATTGCTTCACTCTCACTGAAACAAAGCTTATATAACACAGATGCTATTTTTGTATTATTCATGGTGTGTCTGGATCTTCTCTAACAGACTATGTCTGAAAAAGACTAAAAACAGTGAAACCAAGTCTGCCCCTAAGGCTGATGCAGTGTCTATGATTGCATACTTGAAATGCTGCCATGACAGGAATGATGAAAAAGCAGTTACTAAGAAAAAAAGAAACCAAGACATTTGAAACTTGCAGCCAAAAAGAAATTTTATTTCCCCACCTACCTAACCTCTATTTAAAATGAACTTAAACAAAAGCATAAACGTGTGTGTATTTGTTATCAGTCTCTATAATATGCTCAATTTACCTCTGAGCAGTGGTCATGATGGCATCCACAACTTCAATTATTCTGTGCAGAGCTGAGTCAGTACCTATGGTCATATCAGTGCCACAGAAGTCATTGTCTATGGATCCAACCATTCCCACAATGTTAAGGTAAGCATATTTCTTAACAGCCTCTGCATCAATCTTTCCTGTAAAGAAGTATTCAGAGAAAGAGCTGTAAGACTACTACTAAAAAAAAAAAAAATTAGAAGTATTGCTTGGGTGCTCTACTTTTATAAACTAAACATATCCAAACATTAAATTATGTTTAGATATTTTAGGTAACAAGGTTAGTCAAAACTACAAACAAAAGCCAATCAAACATCCAAACAAAAGAATCCTGCACAGAACTCCTTACAGTAAGGAAGGAAATAAGAGCTTTTCAGTCCATCTCAAAGTGTCAAATAATTATCAAGTTTTGTAACCAACCTTGAAATTGATGGTTTCAAACTAAAACAATATCATTCAAACTGTAGTCTCAGTGTAGAACATGCAACGAAGAAGCAGAAGGATGCAAACTGGATATGATTATGGGCATATGTAAACAGTTAGAAACCAGCATCCAACTTCTGAAGACTTCTCTTTTGCAACACTGAAAGGCTCTGATTTCATGATTAATAAGCAAACAGAACAGAAAAGCTCCTATTCTATGTCTTAGCGATGTCTCCCAAGACAGCAATGAAAATGCTGCATCATCCAAGAGCTCTAAAGGATCTCAAGGATGAAACACCTTAGCTGCTTAAGCACTTAAAACTACCTTAGTATCTGTGGATGGGATGGTAGTAAATATAATGCCATATTTTTAATATGAGATTTAAGAACTATGTATCAGTGTGTTTAATGTCTACATTACAGAAAAACAGCAGAAACCATAATGAAAAAATATAACTAATGTCCATGAAGATAAATATAACATTGTGAAGAAGAATCAAAATGTTTTCTATGAATGTATACCATGCATTACAAACCTCTTCTAGAGTTCCAAATGTGACTTAATATCTGGCTGACATATTCTACTTAGATTTCTAAAAAGCCATTGACAAAGTCTTTTGCCAAAGGATTTTGAGGAAACTAAGCAGTCACTGTACAAGACAGAAGGTTTTTCATAGAGTAAATAATGTGAAACAGAGGGTCAAAAATACAAGGCAGTGGTAAACACAAATTCTTGTATCTTAGGAAGGTAACCAATGGAGCTCTACAGGGATCTGCGCTGTTCACTCAGCAATAACCTGGAAAAGGGAATGAGCAGCAAAGTGCCAAAGTTTACTGATCAAACTGCATTACTTGGGATCTAAACATATGGAGTGTTTGAGAAGAAATGAAGACTAGCAAGACACAGTGAGCAGTAAAGTATCAGATGGAATTCATTGCAGATCAATGTAAACTAAGACACATGAAAAAAATGTACCCTAACATCACAAACGAAATAACACTATTTCCAGCATAATATAAAAATGCTGTTTTCATTAATAAATCAGCTTCAATGCTCAATAGCAGTAAAAAAAAAATCAAAATATTAGAAAATATTAAGAAAAGAATAGAGAACAAAACAAAGATCATTATACTACTGTGTAGATCCATGGTTTGCCCTCATCTTGAATACTGGGTGCAGTTGTGGTCCTCCCCACCTCAAAACAGGGTAGAACTGGAAAAGGTTCAGAGAAGGGCAACAAAGATGATCAAAGATATAGAACTTACATATAAGGAACAACTAAGCAAACTAGGATTCTTCCATCTAGAAAAAGAGATGATGAAGGGAAAATAAGACAGCTGTAAAATCTCAAGTGGCATGCAGAGAGGAAGCAGGATTGATCATTCATGGTTTACTCTAACACAGAAACTATGGATATCAAATGATCTAGAAACCAGCAGGATCAAAATAAACAGAAGAAGATTCTTCACAATCTTCATTATTCAGTGAAGCTGCAGAACTCCTTACTACACAATGTTTTCAGCAAAATTCCGTATGCTTTCAAGTAGACTCTATACATTCATGAAAGAGAAATTCATTAAGGACTGCTAACAGCATCTGGTTCAGGAAGCTCTGAAGATAGAAATGGATGGAACCTATCAGAGTTTTTATGTATTATGAGTAACACATAGCACCAATACAGCATTATTTTAGTCTTTACTCTTCCCTATACATTCTCCTGGATGCTATCTCCTGGATGCTATGGGCTGGCTGTATTTCTATCAACAGCCTCTTAATATTCTGATCTTAAAGAAATAATGACATACAGAAAGGAAAGCGTCATAATTAAATAACATACAAATGTGCAGCTTTTTGTAGGAAAGGAATTACCACCTCAGATTGGATATGAGGGCATAGGGCTTTTCAAGCAAAAGGCATGAAGTTCAGATCCTGAAAATTATTCATAATAGAGGACAAAAGTCACACAGATTGCTGCCCAGTAACTTATTTGGCCTTTTTTGGACCTTTATGATTCACATGAGTGGATCTACAGAAACCAAAAGCTATTCTTTTATGAAGAACCATGCGATTTCCTAGAATGAATGCCTTTAATTTTTAAACTTTAGATCTACCCTCTGCATACAGTCTGCACACCTGCAGTTAGGGTTCATAACTCCCCTGCAGGCCGGAGGGGAAGTCTGGGGGGCCTGAAGGCACACTGACCTTTCTGTGCCAGCTCTTCCAGCAGCCCGCTCCACTCCTCGCGGAAGAGGTTGGCGCCGGTCAGGCTGCCGTCGCCGCCGATCACGCAGAGGTTGGTGATGCCCCTCTGCACCAGGTTGCAGGCGGCCTGCAGGCGGCCCTCGCGCGTGCGGAACGACTTGCAGCGCGCGCTGCCGATGACGGTGCCCCCCTAGGACAGGGGAGAACAGCACTTTTGGTTAGAGGTCCGGTATATCGCTGTGCATTTCTAAGATGGATGCGCGATGAGTTTTGTAGCATAACCTCCGTCTTTTAATTTTACACTGAGGTAAGGTAACGACATACAAATTATCAAACCTGTGGGAATTTATGTTCAAGAACAGATACATACACACACAGATATATACACACACAAAAACAACAAAAAAACCACTCAAAAATGACTGATAAAGAGCTACTCTGGAAGGAAAATGTTAAATTACATCAGATTAATTTTAGCAGTATTAAAATAAATAGGTTGCTACTTACATTCAAGAGTAAAAGTGATATATTAACTAGTTAAGTATTTACATTAATTTGCCTCAGTGTGGTATTTTCCCCCCTAATATCACAAGATACATAGACAATAAGAGAAAAAATGTATCCCTGAAATTCAAAATTAGCACCCATTGTCATTCCACAGAATTATGGAAATGAATGCCTATAATTCCTTATAGATCAGACTAATGCTACATGTTCTGTTTTATTGATTATCTGTTGCATTAATTAATATGAATTTAAAAGCTTCTTTTGGAAACAGTGGTATTTTAAAAATAACTGAACTGCCCTGTCACTGAAAACTGCTGGGTGTTTTGCTGGACACACATCATTTACACATCTTCTGTGTTTATGTTGTTCAGTCACTCAAGAACTTTAATTTTTGCCTTGTTCATTGTCACAGTAAAAAGTAGTATCAATTAAGACTGAAAAAACGATTTTTTTTCCTGTAAGCAAATCTGGAGATGATTACATCCTTTTTGCATAAACATTCCCTTTACTTTAACTTATAGTAAATCTGTCACATCCATCTAGATTTGAACTTCAAATCTGCAGTGGCTGTACTGACACAATTTACCCTATCAATAGATGTTTCAGCTCTCAGGCCAGTTTGCCATCTGTGTTGCATAGCTGCTAGTGGAAAGAAAAAATGAAGTGGAGCAGAATTCAGCTGTCTCCAGAAAAAAAGGTAGATGTGTACCCATGGAGATGCTGAAAAAAAATCAGAACTAAAAATGTCTCTAAAACTAGGTATTTTCATACTTAGAAGAAAACAGCTGCAAGAGGAAAAGAAACTGTACTAGAAACAAAGTGCTACTTGTTCTGGATAAACAAATACACAATGGGCTGTAAAATCTGTCTCATCAAAACAACTAAACACATTCTATTCTGTAAGATACATGCTGAGGTTCATTGTTGGTCTGTTGACTTAACCAGCAATAAAGCTCAGAAAGATGTTTTTCTTTTACCCTATACACATACAGGAGCCTACATCCTGCTCCTGCCTATACTCTGTGTGGCTTGGCCAAGAAAACTCAATTTTCCTGTCATCATAAGATACATTTGGATGATGCTCCTAGTCATATTTAGTTTTAGGACTCAACGATCCTTATGGGTCCCTGTCAACTTGATATATTCCATGACTCTACTCAAAGATTCTGCAAGATAGACATGGGGGAAAAAAAGAAGAAAAGAAAAACAACCAAACACAGGGGACAAAATACCTCACAGTACTCCAGGGCATTGGTTTAA
Source organism: Agelaius tricolor (assembly GCF_023055355.1). Taxonomy (NCBI): domain Eukaryota; kingdom Metazoa; phylum Chordata; class Aves; order Passeriformes; family Icteridae; genus Agelaius; species Agelaius tricolor. Next base: position 9,514,923 of record NW_027269266.1, on the reverse strand, counting down.
AAAAAAAAATTGTCTCTGCTAACTGTTTTATGTTCTTAAACTTTACAAAAAACTCCAAAGAAACCCACGCTTCACCTGGAGGTAGTTTTCAGAAAGCTTGGCAAGCAGTAAGGCCTCTTCGCCAAACATAGCACCTGCTCTGGAAGAGGCAACAACATTACCATGCTGAGCAAAAGCTGAGGAGATCTAAATGGCCACACTGCAGAATGTTGTAACCAAAATGTACAAAGTCACTGGCAGTATCTGAGCTCTGCAGAACTGCACTGTAATTACATCCGTTACTATAATTCTAAATCCACTTACACAGAAAGACAACAGGGTTTCGTAAGAAATTAATTGCCTTACAAAACACAGCTGTTTCATGGTTTGGCCCTATAATGTCTTTTCTATTAAATATAGACTTGCCAGTATGGCTTTAGGAGGCTAATGACAGGTGGCATTGCAAATCTAGAACAAAGGTTTTCAAGATTATTTCTGGGCTCCAAATTCAAGACCATACCAAATCTCCAGCAAGTGTCACTGCAGAAAGCAGGCTCTGCTGGAAGTGGCACGTGCTGGTGACTCATCACACACAGCCCAAATACATAACTCCAGCAGGTGCCTGCATCTAGAATTTTGGCTCTTCTGTTTGAATAAAGAGGTTTTGGGTCCCACTCTCACCCCTTAGCACTTACCACTTGCAGGATACTCGAAACACTTTCCCATGAAACTTCTACAATATTATCACCTCCATCAACCATTCCCTGGTAACCCTGTAAAAAGGAAAGTATTTCATAAGTCTAATTTTAAAAACTACATCAAATTTCCACTACACTAGTACTCAGTGTGCACTTTATACAACTTTAATTAAAAACACTGAATAAAAAAATACTCAATTTAAATGAAACAGTATTCAAGAAGGTATCAGTGCTTCTTTAATGGGGGAAAAAGCAAAACAAACCCTCTTCCTAAAGGATCAGTTCCAAAAACAACATCAAGATAAGGTAATACTTTACAGAGATTACACAGCTATAAAACTAGAATGGTAATGTGCTTCTTCTTTAAGAATAAATATTCAAATATATTTTCAAAAATTGACAAAGAACTTTAAAATGCATTATAAAATATGTTCCTTAAAAACACAACCTCAGCCTGGGGCCATGAACTTAAGAAATCTTTGTAACACATTGTACATTTTTCCCCCCAGTGCTGGTAATAACCAAAACATGATAAAGAGCAATAACCCAATTTTTTTCTTGAAAGAACAAGAAATCAGATTACACAACCTTTTTTCTTTTTTTTTTTTTTTTTAGGCAGTCACACAATAAATAAAAGACATTTAACAGGAAAGAAATACAATTTTTAGTTATGCATTTAAGAAATTTCCTAATACCTTAACTTAAAGGGTCTTCTGAAACCACAGCATGCTGTAATATGAGAAGAACTACATTTATCTGGAAGAAGGAAAACTATCCAGCAAGGGTTTTCTCTGGCTTTGCTTTATTTCCTCTCTACAAAAATACTAGCAGGATGGCAATTGCAGATTATTTTCCATTAGGTGATGTAGTGAACATTGATTAAAAAAATAAAATAAAGAAAAGAAAAAGAAAAAAAGAAAAAGAAAAAAAAAAAGAAAAGAAAAAAGGAAAAAGAGGAAAAAGAAAAAGAAAAAGAAAAAGAAAAAGAAAAAGAAAAAGAAAAAGAAAAAGAAAAAGAAAAAGAAAAAGAAAAAGAAAAAGAAAAAGAAAAAGCCAAGTCCTAAGTTTAGAAAATCCTAACTGACAGACACCAGAATAAAAGTGGAATTCCCATTCAACTTTTTGACATTTATTTAAATCCACAGGGAAAATCATAACATGTTAAAGAAAATAAACAAAAACTACTAAAGAAAAATAACCATGGCAATGTTTAGGTCTCCATTTTTGGATTATGTGTACATATTCCCCATACCAAGGAACAATCAGTTAACAGTTTTTCTCTGTGCAGTTTTTTTTTTTTAGAAAGTCAGGAACTAGAAAAAGAAAAAGTTCAGAAAACAGCAAAATTGACATCATAACCTGGAAAAATTTAATTTGGCACAATTCAGGGTATATGCAGAATTTACTCAATAAGCAGTAACTTGGAAACATACTAAGCCTAAAGTGGCTTAGTATTCATATAATATATATGATTTTTTATGTCAAACTTTGAGTCCTCACCATCACAAGAAAATTAGAATGTAAAGATAACCTGAACACAGCAGAAGTACCAGTTACTCATTTAAGCATTTCAGAATTCCAGTCCAGATTCCAAGGGGAAAGCATGAAAGTTTCTGCTCAGTGAGACTTGACTGAATAATTTAGAGACAAGATGACCAAGCAATAGCAAAAAATCTCCAGATGGAAAACTACTTATATCTCTAATTCCTGCCACCCAATAGACCTTTTCAATATCTTGTATGGTCTCACATGTATGAGATGTATCTAATGTCTACACACAGAATGGTGTGGGCTGAACAGGACCTTAAAGACCATCAGCTTCCTGTTCCCCAGCCATCAGCAGGGACATCTCCCCCTGGACCAGGCTGCTCAATGCCCCATCCCACCTGGCCTGGAGCACTGCCAGGCCTGGGGCACCCACATCTCTGGGAAGCCTGCTCAGTGACTCACCACTCTCACAGTAAAGAATTCCCTCCAAATAGCTCACCTACATTTCCACCCCTTCACTTTGCCCCCATTACTCCTTGGCCCATCATTACAGTTCCTGGTGAACATTCTTCCCAGTTCCCTTGTGGGCCCCTACATACAGGACACACTATTTCTATGTTAACGTACACACACACAATGACTTGAAGAGCTAAGCCATTATTTACACAATTTGTTAAAATTAGAGCAAAATGGAAAAAGAATAATGCTTAATATACATAGCAACTTTAAAACAATACTCCCTCAGATAAAGTGCAAAGATCCTCAGAAAGAAACATCACAATAGATACAACTAAGCTTGATGATGGCTAATAAGTTACTAAGTTCATTCATCACCAGCTTTGCTTTGCTTGCTTTAAAAACATAGAATTTTATGTTCCTTATATCATTCAGTAATGGAGTGAAAGCTTTTACTCTAAGTATTTCTACTGACAGCTACAATAACTCAAGAGATCCACTGGTAGAAAATAGTATAATGTTGCATCTTAATTCAGTGTGTAACACTGACTACAGTAAGCTGCACTGAGAGCTGACAAAAATATGTACAGTACATGTGTGCTCAAGTCATTCACCTTCCATTTTAACTTGAGAGGAAAAACAAAAGTGCATCCAAAGAAGTATAACATATAATAAATTTATACATAAATAAGACTGATGGAATAAAATTCTCAATTTTCAGATTAACAAATCTAAGCACAGAAAAAAGCAAAGAGATAAAATAAGTTGTCTATAAGTTTTCTATATATGAAACACCTCATAGCTAGGCTAAGGATGAGCTATGACCCATTCCTGCACCATGTTTCTTTGAAATAGAAGGAATTTGTGCATTTTGGTCAGGAGTTCCTATCTGTGCAGACAAGTGAGAACTGGGGATGCATTAACAATTCCTCCCAATACAAGGTAAGGGCAGGGAACCTTTGGAATCATAATCTGTTTGAACTGTTATATGAACTTTTCCTAATTCAGTTGTCTGCCAAGTATGTGTATGCTACCTCTGAATAAAGTAGACAGAACTGTCACATTGTTTTCCACACCATTAAAAGATACAAGCTATAGAATTAGAACAGCTTTCTAAAAAAGCTATTGGGGAAAAAAAAAAATTACTAAATACAATTGAGTATAAATGATGATGATTTCCATTTATTGTTTTAGTTAGATAAACACTGATGAGGACTGGACAATGTATGTTTGAATGTTTACCACTGCTCTAATTGTATGGTTACCAAAAAACCCCAGCAGATGTGACTACAGACCTTAATATGAGGGTGGGAATCTGTCAATTTATATTAAAAAAGTAAATTCTTACTGAGATCCTAAAAATATAGGAGCTTGTGTACTGGGATACTGAAACTGTGTAGCAAGAATGGAAAAAATGAACTGTCAAAAAGTGTGTGTGTGTGAAGATCAGCTCCATTTTGTGTTTAATCCTTCAGGTACCCAAAATCTAAATACTCAAAGAAGAAGAAGAAATCTCTGTGGGTCCAAGGCTCACAGGGTACATTCACACACACTGCAACTCCAGGAGAGCATGGCAGGAGAAAACATGAAGACAAAAGCTTTTGAAAAAGAACAATCATCTTCTGGTGTGTCACATGTGAGACAGTTATGTGAATTTACTCACTGAGGATTCTTAGCCATTGCTCAACAACATAAAATAATATTGCCACTGAGTGCACAAACCCCCAGAGGAAGGACATGAAGTTTGCCTCACAGAAATCCATGACTGCTGTACCATTGCACTCCCAGTGCTGGCCTCTTGAGAAAAAGACTCTGAATCAAGATGCAGAATCTAAAAGCTCCATAGCTTAGTAGCAAGAGCACACATCCTCTGGGAACTATGTCCTTCAATCCTGGAAAAAGGGCAGGTTATTTGTATAAATATTGAAGACCTCAAGTTTCTAAAACTGAGCTGCCATAAATGAGAGGCATCACTTTTTCTTCCCATTCTCAATTAAAAAGGAAAAACAAGACAAAACAAAAATTATTCTGAGTTTAATAGTTTCTGATTAGTGAAAAAAAACCAAACTAGCTCCCTAGAACAGCCTGATACTCTACACATACTTTCAGCTCCTAGATTTCCATACCATGAGTGAAATTAATCCATAGGTATTCAAATTTTAATTCAGACTGGAGTAGATTTGAGGAATAATGAGATGATAGTCAAGAAGGATAACTACAGACTAAAATACAATATTAAACAATACAAAACTGTGAAGCTAGCAGAATTGTATAGATTTGCAATTAATACCAAAAATTTGAAATGTGCTAATATCAGTGAATTAAGAAACACAAGGGATTTTTTAAATTTTATAGCTAAAAATTCACAGGTTTTATATAAACTATAAAAAACATATATAACAGGTAATATAGCTTTTATATTATTTATCTTCTAGTTTTCATTTTCACATGAGTTGATTCTTTTTTTCTTTTGGGACTTGAAGTCCAAATAGGCCATGAAGTCCAGTATGTAACTGTTTCTTTCTTTGGGCTTTCATAAAACTAATTTTAAAAAGGCTAGAAAATTACTTGGATCTTATTCATTAGCAATTTTAATTCATTTACCTTAGTAATCTCTTATAACATGATGAAGAAAAATGGATTTAGGAAAACAGAGTTACTTTTTTACTTAGAATATGGAATAGTGTTGGCCACAGCTGTAGAAGACAGATGGTTTTGCAGAGCAAAAAAAGTTCATTTGACAGACACAGCTACAGGAGAAATAAAGCCTGTGATGTCTAGAGCAAAGTAAGCTTGAAAAGCCTGAGACCTTTAACTCTAGTTTTGGATCCAAATAAGAATACTTTTTTTCTTATTTTGGATATGGTCACTTCAGGTTTTTCCTTCATTATTTCAGAGCAGCTTCAAATACAAATATTATTTTATCCTGACCTATGGTGTAAAATGCTCAAAACGTAGGCTTAAGATATTCTATCTATTCTATAGATATTCTATACTATTCTCTTTGCTTAACACACTCAAGTCACACTCAATAAACTGTAACTCAGAGGGAACACCTTATTAAAAGCATTAAATAACCCAAACTATACCCAAAAATCCATCCCCCCTTTATACATCACGCAAAGGCTTAGAACAGGGAACATTAGTGACAAGTATCAGAAGATTTTTACCTTCTATTACACTTGACAACTTCATCTGTTTCCCATTTCAAAGGGATAAAATTAAACAGCTGTTTAATTTCAATGCTTGCAACTCTGTTTCTCTGAAGTACTTGCAAGCATTGTGAAGGAAAACTGAGTTCATATTTCAATTATTACCAGTGGGAGAAGAACAAAGCTTAATGTTCAGTGCTTTATGAAACACAGAACTGAATGGACTAATCTAGAAGCAAGATCTTTTTCAGAGCCCATACTTGCAATGAAATGTGCATTTCCTCACAGACCCTGCTGTCACACTGAAGACAGTAGGATAATATATATGGGAAACTGAAAATTCCCAACATTGACTACTTCTTTTACAATCACTTTTCATTCTGAATTATCTGTGACCTCACACTGGCCAACTCTACCAAACACAGGAACATCCTAAATTAAATAGTGCTATTTTGATAAGTCCAGTTCAGAAAAAACAAATATTCACAGTTCTCTTGAAATTTATCACTCTGTGATACCAAGTATGTTTAAAAGGTGAAAAAATATGGCAATTCTTGACTTAAGATTAATTAAAAAATAAATTCAAATCGAAGTTCTGGCCTTAAAGATGACCAAACCACCCTCCTTACTTCCAGAGAAGTATCTGACCCATTTCAGTGAGCCTGCACAAGAGCTGAACACTGAAGGAATTCCAGAGATTGGCCATGTAATTAGCACACACTAAGTATTCAGAGCAACTTGCCCTAGCACAGTAGTAGGAAAGAATTTTGGAGCACAGTCCTCTGCTTATTTGCATTTCAATATATTTTGCATCTCATTAGTAAATGAGCTATAGGAATAAGCAGACAGGAAAAAAATGGATGAACAGCTACTTTTTAAAGATAAATTCTGTATTTACCATGCACAAAACTAAAATGAAAGCATTTTCTAAGCACTTTTATGAATTCTAGTACTTTATATTTTTATATCAAAGTTAGACTGTACTGGGGACTTACCAAGCTTTGTCTCATATAAATTTTTTCTTATGATTTGTAATAACCTCAGACTACTAATGACCTGTACAGGAATTCCAGTGGGAACAGAATCTTGTGAGTGTATTATATTTATTGTACTTATCTATTGTATCTATTTACTGTATTGTTTAATCTACAAAAGTTGTATAAAAACTGGAAGTGTCCTTTACAAGGAAGTCTAACTGCAAAAGTTTACCAGGAAGACAAATACGTGGAGCATCACCTTGGTACTGACATTAAACTTGTCCCATCTTTTTTTCTTATTGCATGATTGCTAGAGAAATTTACAATATTTCTGCACATACAGTTACAAATTTCAACCACAAAATCTAATGTCAGGACAAACCAAGGAGGGTCAAGTTTTTGATGTGGCTTTTCTTTTGTTTGTTGGTTGAGTTTCTTCAGTTGCAACCTATAAGCCAGGCAAGATGGCACCAGTGCCACAGTACTCTTGATCAAAACCAAGCTGTGAAGTGAGGGGGAGGATACATCCTATCATACCCTAGGAAAACGGAGTCAAAGGATTAAAAATCTGTAGTTTAAACAGGTTTAGGAAAATATTTATGAAGTACTATAAGTGGGGCCAAACATCCAACAAGTGCACAGGTATGTAGCTCACTGCAGGGTGACAATTGCTTTCAAGTCTTTGGTGGCACACAAAGAATTCCATACATTTAAGAAATTACTTTAAATTAAATAGTTTAATAATATACCTTGTGAGATGTAAATTTCCATTTAAAACAAAGTACTAAATAAAACACACAGTAAAAAGGAATGGTGCCTACAACATTTTTTAATTTATCCTATTTAGTCTCCATGGTATTTTTACAAAAACTCAAGTTTAGTGAGAAGAGAAAATACAGAATGAATGAAACAAAACTAACCTCATAAATAAAATAGACTTTGGCATTTACATAGATTCCCATGCGCACTACTGCCCGCACAGCAGCATTCATACCTGGGAAGAAAAAGCAAAATCACATTGTTATAGTCATCCAGCACTTTCTGTATAGCAAAAGTATTGTGTCTTGAAAAGAAAGGGAGCATTAATTCATTCCTAAAAAAAGACAATGACCAGCGTCCATTAAAACAGAAATTTGCTTAATGACAGTGCAAGCAGCCCATGAGTATGAAGGGTTCAGAACTATTCTTTGTTACAATAATTATGTGAATGCCAGTGTGTGTGTTAATCAGAGATTAAATTGCTGCTGACTGCAAAATGGCATTGTAGAGTTACAGCTACTGAACAACGAAGTAAATTAATTTTGCAATAATGGTTAGTTTCCAGTCTTAAATGCAAAACATTCAGCAAGCTAAAATTTAGCTTCTTTGGATGAGAAATTACATTTGAACGGTTTTTCTGGGATTTCCAAAACAACACAGGTGTATATACAGCATTTTGTGGGGAGCAGAGCCAAAGTTGACCTGGACAGATGCTCATTTAAAAAGACAAAAGTAGCAGTGAATTAACATAAATAATACTGCATTGACTCATTTGACAGAAAAGCGTCTGAACACCCCTTTGGTCCCAAAAATGCAAGCTCTGATTGGAATTCCCTGCTCACAAGACATCTGACAAACGATAGTCCTGGAAAATCTTCCATTTATGTCCCATGGTCAAACACTTAACCTCCTGAGCAACAGTGGAAGTTCCACTGGTCCCTCCACACAGGCCAAATGAATTTCTCTTATCATTCATTCCTTCAGATACTGCATTACCTTACCCATTATTCAGGAACTTTCCAGAACTAACCAACAAATTGCTTCCATACCACTAAAACAGACATAAGAGATCACACAAAGCATGAGGAGATAAATAGTTAGACTATACTATGTGTCTTAGCACACCAGTAAAAAATGGATGCAAGAAGGATGACAACCCAAAGTACTAGGCACCAATTCCCCAAATCTGCTGCATTTAATATCAAAACAGCCAAGTAGCAGGTAAGCTCTGCTGCTCAATATAGGTGTTAAGTGTTCACCTCTCTGCAGATATAAAAAGCTTGTAACTAGAATATATAAACAACACAGCAAGTCCCAAAGATCTAATCTTACAGTATCTACCTTTACTGCAAAAAATATTGAGCTGTACAAGTCAACCTGTCTAAAGAATCAGACCAAGTTTTTCTCAAAGATTCATTACTTATGAGCACACCAGAAAGTCCCTGAAGTTGCTCAAAGTGAAACAAAAAAATTAAGTTGGTCACAACCAAAAAGTTGATTTTGCTGTTTGTGTAGATGCCACTTACACTTAACAAAAATCAGAAGTAACAATGTTTTCACATAAGTTCTGTTTTAGGAAATTGTAGCAAGAACTCTTTCAGCCAGAGTTGGCCTTGTGGCATAGCTGAAAAAAGCTTTCAAATGCCAAGACAGCTAAAAGCACAGCTTTAGACAAAGAACTGGATGATGCCAAAGAAAAACAGAGAATCTCATCTGACAGTCTGTAATGAAAGGGAAGTTAGCGTGATAAATCTCAGATCAAACAGAGCAAAGTTATCTCCTCAGTGAAACAGTTTTCATAACAAAATTAACACCCCTGAGAGACAAAGACCTTTAATTTTAACAAACTGACAGCTCATCACAGCACTGCCATTTTCCACAAACAGGAACACTCAGCACAAGGTACTCCTTTCACCAAAGCCCACAGCTTGCTTCTATTAAAGCACATTTTGTGTGGGAGGCTTTTTTGTTGTTGCTGCTTGGTACTGAGGTTTTTTGGCAGTTGTGTTTTGGCTTTTGGGTTTTTTTTTGGAGGGGGATAGTTGTTGTTTGTGGAAAGTTTGTATATAAATGCTTAATACAGCTATATAATTTCTTAGTGAATACCTTTCAGTTTCCATGTTTCTTGCATGAAAAATAGGTAAAAATCACAATTTGCCTGCTCTGTGACAAGGAAAAAACCCAGGAAAAAAAAATCTGTAATCCCACAGATCACAGACAGACAGAATCTTCCCAGTACTACCACTGCAGTTTTACAAGTTTAGGTAACCTACATTTTATTGTTATTTCATGTTGTATATTTTATCTCCTTATAGAGAAAAAGGACTTGGTTGTCTACTGACAAGCTCCTGGCTTACATTTGATACCTACAAAATACAGTTAACACATTGCAGCTTTAGACTTCTACAATTTGGCTGTCTTAACTGCAGTAATTCAAGAAAAAACAAAAAAAAATTCCTGAAGCCTCTGTAGAACTGTTTAATAAAATTTCATTATTTGTGGAGTCTTACAAAAGTATTTGTGAATTACTGAAATAACCATGAAATGTTATTACTCATGCTTATTACTTTATAAGAGATTTAGCAGGTTAACTGTGGATTTAGTCCTGAATAATAAATGAAGTTTGATAAACATATAGGATTAAAATAGCAGCTTCAAAAGAAAGCCACAAGTAAAACCAGTATTTTTTTAATAATATAAGAATTATTTTAAATGTTTCTGACTTACTACTGGCTTTTGCATTAAAGCCTTGGAAAAAGGGAAATATTTATTTTGCTCTTTTGGACTCAGCAAAGATTAAGTGAAATGCAGCTACTTTCAGGGCTTTACATAGCATCTGAATTAATTTAAAAGTTGATAATTTCTTGTCCTTGATCTTGTTTATTCAATTGTCCTTAAAAGGAGCACTTGGTTTTTCATAACAGGGTTACAAACAAGACTGCAGAAATCTTTACATTATTTCAGAGGCTTTTAAAGAGTATCCCTCTCTTGTGCCTACGTCCTGGTCCATGTGCATATGCACCACTACAACAGAGGAGGTTCTACATGAGTTTGTGTTTAAGCCAAGTTTGCCTTGCTTTAGTCAGCTAGACATGCCTTTAAATAACTGTAACATAAACTATTCAAAAGCAAATCAAAACTATGCATCTTGGACAAGCATCAAGGAATACTTAAGTATCACCAATTTGAAAGATAAACATTGGCTTTAACGCAGGCTTAATGACTTAGCACATATGTTTCAGTGCTACCCTGAATAAAGATTCAGACTTAAAAGACTATATAGCAAAAATCACTAAGGAAAATATCTAAACATTACCAAACAGGAAGACTTTATTCAAATATGTAAATGGTTATGTCAGTAAGAGCCTATAATTACCAAAAGAGAAGGAGTCAAATACAAGAACTGAAAAATCAATAAAAACACAACTTGAATTTGTTTCATTTAGTTTTAGTTACGTTACAGATTTTATTGCATAATATCAAAGTAAGTATTCTAGACACATGAAGAAAACATTACACAGTTTTCCTGAACACCAACTGTATTAGATCAGAACATTCTATTGCACAAATATATACAATTGCAGAACATCTAGATGGCAAATGTATCTCCTTCTTAAAATTAAAATAAAAATCTTAAGAGACCAGTTCCAACCATTGAATCCACTAATTACAGAAGCAGCTTCTCAAAAATACTAAATGCATTGAAATAGTTACACTCACCCATTAATAACTACATTCCTTAATTTTACATACAAATAGTACTTATCTATAGACACATATATATGAATTTCATATACATGTCTATTTGCATGCACTATTCTTAGCTGGAAAAGGTGCCTTTTGTGGGGGGCTAGAATTGAAAAATTCCTTGTGACTATGTTCAAATCACCTAAGTGGTAACAAATAAATTCTAATTTGGATGACATAAGAAGAGTATGTGTTGTTTTAGTTTGAGACTTTCTTAAAAAATATATTTTTTTATTTTACTGTATTAGTTGAGAAACTTATGGTGGAAAAAGAAATTTTGCCACCCGGACAAGATCAATACATGTACACTACTATATTAAATATGTCCTCAGTCTCTAATGCTTCACGAGCAGAAATATGTAAATCTACTTCCACAGTCATGGTCAGTGGTATTCCAAAGTTCTGGAATCCAAAAGGCTTCTTTAGGGTTCTTTTTAGGCTGTTTTTAAACCCAGTATTTGCTGAAGGAGCTGAGCTTTTTTATTTGTTCAGTGCCAAGATTTCTTCTTCCAATCTATGTCACCAGGACAAGACTTGTATATCTACACTACGAACAAAACCTTGGAACCTTGGTTTGGCTTTAGTTTGGTTTTTAGGAAGCCTGGAATGCTTTGAACGCAGAGATACAAAGCTCTTTATTTCAGCAGGATGGGCTATGATATTCCAGACCATTGCACTCCTTACTTATGCTGTCCTCAACACTGAATCTTTGAGTTTGTCTGAAAAACAACATGGCCCCCATTCAGACAATGGCCTTGAGTCAGTTGGCTGGGCAGCAGCTCCAGAGCCACAAGCACATCCTTCCCCAGGAGTGCACAATCACCTTCTGTCAGCAGCTTCCCACGACGCTTCCTGTACCCACCGCGGTCCCGGAATAGGCTCTGTGTGAACGTCAGTCACCTACGGTGGTCAGAACTGTCTGTGGCAGCCACTGGGAACCCACAGAAAACTCAACCCACAGAAAACTCAACCCACAGAAAACTCAACCCACAGAAAACTCAACCCGTGCACTTCATGACCTGAAGCACAATGGCCAGAGAATCCAACAAAGTGAGAAGCGTGACTTATTAAACCCCATTTATTAAACCACCTTCCTGAGCTGCAACCAGTACAATTTAGAAATACTCCAGAAACTGAACCAACCCATAAATATTGAGAATTGATTGTCAGAACTTCTTTTGCCTCTCAAGGTACTTGTGATTACAGTGGAAAGTTTATTTTTAGCTCACAATTTAACAGCTGGTTAGCTGAAGTGATAGACTATCAAGTTTAGTACTTATACATATTATAAGTGTACTAAATAGAGATCTTTTTTTCCTGTGAAACAGATCACTGATAAATTCTCTAACTCCACAAAGAAAAAAAGTCCAGTATGACACATATATATTCTCTAGTCTTTAAAATTCTACAGGTAGAAACACAAAAAAGAAAAATGAAACTTCTAAGGAAGTAGCACTAATGCGGGGAACTAACTGAAAACTTTGCATGCCCTATAAATAGAAAGCCTTGTGTAATTTACATAACTCTACTTTTAAATTATTAGAAGTACAAAGAACAGCAAAGGGATTACTTTCACCTTAAAATAATTTCGTATATATTTTAGTCTGTGCTCAGACTTACAGTCCAATCTAAATACTAGCACATATAAAGATTTTGTGTTTAACAGGCATTTTTTCTACTCAATTGTTTGTGAGTTTAGTTTGGATTACAGATATTTTGAAGACTTTTATTGTCTGATGAATCTAAAACAAAACAGAAGACTGGAACTTTATTCCTAATACTGGAACATTTTTGCCTACTTCTGAGTCAGTAGCTTTGCCTCACCTACACTTTGCTTGAACAGATAATTTTCAAATAGTAGTAACAGCAACATACTTCCTTCTTCGTGTACTTTGGGACTTCACTTCTCTCACACATTTACACTCTGTCCTCCAAAGGGCAAACGACCTTGACAGGGCATGACTCATTCTGTCCCTTGTTTAACTCCTAACCTTCAAACTGACTTGAGGCTGCTTATTTTACACATCTCTGCTGTCACCAAGATACTAAGGGGTTATGGTCACACACTGTGTTGTGTGATTCAGGTGAAATAATCAAGTTCCAAATTGCTGGTAAGGTTATTTCCTTGTTCTTCAAAGTTAGGACAACAATGCTGCCAGTGAAACAGCTTGGAAGGCATCCAGTTTACTTTTTTTGGTCTTTGTGACAACCTCACTCCTTAGACAGTAACTTTCATAGGCTGTTACTTTGGAACTCTCCGTGCTTCTGTGGCAACCTGCCAGATGTAAAGTCTAGATGTTACCCGTGGATTCTGCAAGTCCTTCAAATGCCTTAATTCACACAGTGGCCAGTGAAGATTAGTACTTTATAAAAGGAGATGCATCTGCTGCTGCATTATATAATCTCCAGCCACGCGGAAGCAAGTTGCAGGGCTCAGCCTCTTGCTGAGCACGCTACTGCTGCTTCAGGCAGTGCCCTGCCACACTTTTAAATTAAAATGGCGATTTGGCCTCCAGACCATTAAGACAGGGATGCTCTGATTCTCAGTTCCTCCGAGAATCATTTAGCAGTGGAACTGATGTCGCTGAGGGCAAACTGGATAAAACTTGAACAAGTGCAGCCCCACCGAGGGGTAAGAGAAGCCATCGATTTGTTAACCGCATCGATTTGTTTTTTCCTCCAGAACTGCAACATTTTCCTCTTCGATGGCAACAAATCCCTTTCATCCCGATTAGAGTTTCGGCTAATCCTAGGTAAACCCGGGGGCTCCCCGTTATTCCTGCGGGCAGGGGGAGGGAGGATGCTTCTCCCAGCCCAGATGACGCAAAGAGGCGGAATCTGCAGCGACTCGCAGCGGATCACGTACACACCGGCGGAGGGAGGGAGGGAGCGGAGAGGGAGGGAGACACTGGTCCATGCAAGGCACCACCATGGACACGCCGGGAAACCCGGGTAAGGGGAGAGGGGAGGCTGCCCCGGCCGCGGGCTCGTCCCGGCACCTCCCCGTGTAAAATCCGGGGAGAGACCGGTCCCTAAACCAGAGAGCTCACGGAGAACGAAAGGAGAGGCTCCCACCCCCCATTCTCTTCACGGACGCGAAAGAGTGCCGCTGCTTCTTTAAGTGAAAGTACTCTCGAGACAGTCCCGGCGGAAAAAAAAAAGTAAAACAACCGTAAATTAAGAGAAGGTGCTAAAAGCAATTATCATTGATTGAACAACTCTCCTCGTACAAGCAGAGCAAGAGTCCTCTCGAACAGCACGGAGCATTGCGTGTTTGAAATCTTAATTAACTGAAACTTCAAACTATTACCATAGAATCACAGAATATGCCGAGTTGGAAAGGACCCATTCTGGTAGGAAAGGGGAAACTAAAGTGTAAAAGAGAATGGATTCTTGACTAGGTATATTGTGATCGAGCCTCTTTTCTTTGCCATCCCTCTTAATGTCTGCAGGTCTTTTGTTCGCCCTGTCCTGTAGTAGCTACGACTTCCTCTACACTGAAGAGATTTAAGAAGGCGAGACACGTTTCTAACATACTCCTACGGGGTGGGGAAGTAAACCACCATCTGAGCGTTCTAAACCACGGGTAGGAGCATAAACGTGTTGCTGGTGCCAAAACGAAGTGAAAAGCAGATGAGGCGAGGGCTGGCAGAGCCCCAGCAGCGCAGCCAAGCTTCCCACCCGCCGTGCAGGGCAGCACGACCTCCTCCTCCCCCGCTCGCATCAGCCATCCCTCCTCACCCCACCATCTCTCCAGGGAACGAGACATCTCGGTAGTAAAAGTTACTGCAGCAGCGTTTCTACCCTCTCCCTTGCCCAGCCTGGGGCAGAAGAAACGTGGAGAGGAAGGGAGAGGGAAAGAAGGGGTGAGAAGGGAAGGGATGTTTGAGCCTTAAGAGCCCAAGCCGTGCAAAATTATTTATCTTTTAAATGCGCTTAGTAGGAAAGCCGGGTCGAAGGCCAGCACGGAAAGAGCCCGAGCACCACTGCAATCCCGTGTGAACCGCTCCCAGAGCCCTCTCTCCACACCCTCCATGTGCCGCACCGTGGCTGGCCGACACCAGCCCTGAAGCAGCCCACGCTGTTTCCCCGGCCTCCCGCATGGGCGCCCTGCCAGCCGGGGAGGCCCTTCCTTCCTGCCCCTCACACCGCCCTCGAGGGGCTCCTCGCCCTCTCCTGCTGCTGCCCCACTCCCCATGGTGCCCGCCGCTCCCCCGCGTTCTCCTTCCCCCTCGCCTCCTTCCCCTCGTCCTCCCTGTGCTCCCGGAGCAAACGGTGTGAGCCGCTACCTTGGGCATCGCCGCCGCTGGTCAGCACCGCGATGGCCTTCCCGGCGCCCGAGAGGTTCTCGAAGAACTTGGGCTGGTGATCCATGGCGCTGCGGGAGCGGCACCAGCGGGCGAGGCGGAGCGCGGTCGCTGAGGGAGCCCCTGGCCGCTGGGGTCTGCCCCCGCTCCGCTGGACCGAGCGTTCGGCCTCTGCGGGAAAAGAGCCCGAGCAGCCCGCTGTGGGCGTGTGGTTACCGACAGGTAAATCTTTGCAGAAAACCTGAGGGAAGGAGCAAGACTGTGTGCAAAAGCCCGGGAAAAAAAGCGAGCCGAGCAGCAGCTCTTAAGCTCCTCTCACCCGCCGCCCCCCGCTCTGCCCCGCCGCCGCGCCCTCCCCGCGCGCCGCTGACAGCGCGGCGCGGCCCCGCCCCCTCAGCCCTGCGGGAGCGGCGCTGACCGGCGGGCGACGCGGCCAATCAGCGGTCGAGCTGGCGCCGCGAGCGCGGCGGGCGGGGCGGGGGCGCCGGCGGGGCGCGGGCAGGTGGGCGGGGGCGGCCCCAGCGGGGCGGGAGTCCCGGCGCCGCCTCCCCGCCTTCCTTCCCCTTCCCCCTCTCCTTCCCAGCGCCCGGGGTGGGGGCGATGCGGGAACATGGCTGGCGCCTTGGCACGGCGGCAGCGCGGGGGAGGGAGTTGTGTTGGCTAGAGCTGGCTCATCCTCCCCGCTGTAGCGGCTGAGGAGCGCCGCGTGTCTCCGTCGTGCCTGCGGCTCCCCTGGGCAGCCCCTTCAGCGGAGGCTCTCCGGCAGCTTCCCGCCGCCCTCACGGCTCTGCCGGAGGCTCGAGCCTCCAGCGTGTCGGTTCCTCGCAGCCCGATGCCTCCGGGGCGGCTCCGGGCTGCTGCTCGGAAGGCTCCGGCAGGGAGCGGAGAGCGCGGCTCATTCCCGCTGGGAATGCGGGACAGACAGACAGACGGACGGACAGACGGCTCCTGGCCGCGTCTGGCAGGGTCCGTGTCACGGGGCCGGGTAGGGACACCCTGAGGCCCCGAGCTCTGCTCTCATGCTCAGGTGTGTGTTCCGCTGAGGCTCCTCAGCCCCGCAGTGGGCGTTCAGGCGCCGGTGGGAACAGGAGGTTGTTCTGTGAGTATTGGCGGCTGAGACAGAGTTTGAGTCAAAGGGAGCAACAGAGGCAAAGCCATTGGGAGGAATTGCTCTGGGTGGGAATCGCAATCTTCCTGCCTTTCTTTTCGTTCTCCTGTTATGCACTGATGCTTTTGCCTGGGGAGTGGTTAGTGCTAAGTACTACTACTTAAGTACGCTCTTAAACTCCCTGTATTGTAACACCACGCTAGCAGAGTAATTCTCTTGATCATAGCTGCGTGTGTAGTCACAGAAACATTAAAAGCGCCGAGTTTTGGTAATTTAAGCAAATAAAGCTGTATTACCCTCTCTACAGTTGTTTGTGGTACTTTGCATAAGTAAAAGTATTTGCGAAATCGGGCCAGTTTATTTGCACGAAATAATAAAGCAAGCCAGGGAGAGAGTCAGGAACAGCATCAAAATGCTGACTCGAGTTTTATATTTTAATTGCTGTGTTAATTACTGGTTTTATTCAATGTCTTCATCACATCACAGACAACTCACATCGTAAAAAGTACACGTGCTCATCCTGTCGGCTTTCACGCAGGCACATGTGGAAGTACAGTCATTTGAGTAGTTCAGTCGAAATTACTCATAGATAAGTGTTTGAAGCCATACCTGAAAATGGATATTTATACCTAGCGTGTGGGCAGCCCAGATTTGCAAATCTACACTGAGACTATAATGAGTGTGATTTGACAACAGAAACGATCTATTGACAAATAGATTGCATACCATGAACATTAATATCTCTGTAGGGAATTTACTATATTCTTTCCTGAATCTGAAGTCTTGAGTCACAGATTATAATGAAAGTGGACTTCTGTTACAGAAATATGTAAACATCCACAAAGTCACGCCATGTTCAAAAGATTTTGATTTGAAATCACATTATTTTATTTGAGAATAGCTCTGCAAAAGCTGAATTAAGGTCTTTGAGTGATTCAGGGCTTGATCCAAAACCTGTAAAATCAAGAAGATCTTTTGCTGGTAGAAAATATTATGACTATTTTAGCACCATGGACCAAGGACCATTGTCATCTCAGGACTACTTTGACAAGACAACAACTTCTTGTTGCTGGTGTTTGCTTGGTGCAGCTATTTCTGAAAAATGGCTATTCACTAGCTAAAGCATTCACACTTTGTCTGGAAGTAGACATATCCCTCTTGCTTCCCAATATAACCTCGATGCTAAGGAGCTTGTATTTTCTGAAAGTATTTTTTTCTTCAATTGCTCTATTGTCCATATAAACTTGTGATTAATTTTTTTCCACCTCGTGTAACAAGGAATCTGCCAATATTTTCATCATTTATTATAGCTACTCCTTGTTCTTCAGCAGAGCTGTCAGGGAAGAATTGTGTTTTGGCTGTGTCGGGTTTTTAGAGGTGGGAGGAGAGGAAAGGATTTGGAACTGTTTGTTCCTGAGGCTGTCTTGATACACTTAAATATCTTCCAGCAATACAATTGCCTATAATCTTAAGAGTGAGTGACTGCCTGGCTTAAGTGTTGAAGATTGTTGGGGAAAACAGTGTTAGCCTTGTGAGATATTGTTAATGCAGCTAGGTACACATGTATAAATCATACTGACACTAAGAGAATGGGCTCTTTTCAGATAAACTGTGTATCTGAATAAAGCCTCAGCAGGTCATTTGCACACTACATTAGGTGCTATAATTGTCCTGTTACTGTAATGCTAAATGGAACCAGTTTAGCTGGAACAGGGAGAGGACAGGTGAGTTTGACTGTTCTCTGATACTGACCATTGCAGGCGGTCCAGTGCATCCTTTTCACATTGCCTGTTTGTTCCCTGTGCCATATAGGTCAATCACATCTGCCCATCTTTGAATCTTATCATGACCTAAAAAATCCTGATTGACCCTTTAACATACTTTGGCTTGCTACCCACCTCCCCTTGCTACACCAGCATCACTACAGGTGCTGCTTTAAACTGTACAGCAGTTCATCTTTTGGGTGTGGTACCACAGGTGCACCCAGTACCACATTCAGCACAGCATTTTCCATTGAAATCAGGTTCACCTGGGAAGAACAAGTTATGCCTAAAGAGAATGAGATTACAGCATGGATTCCAGAACTGAATGAATGGTTTTCCAGCCAAGTGAAACAGTTTTCTACAGCTAGACCTTTCTTGGGTGTGGATTTTCTGGCATCTATGGTACCTGAGCCCACACTTCCAAGTTTGTCTGAGGTGCTTGGAGGAGTTGTTTCTTCTGCTCAGCTGTCTTTCTTTCATGACACTTTGGAATCATAAAGACAAATAAATTCTGCATATTCAACCTTTTAGTATTATTAAAAACCAGGCAGAGAACAGAAAATGAGATGGAAGAATTTACAGAAATTCTGGCATTTTAAAATTATGCCAGCTAGTCATGGAAGGCGCAGATAAGCATGAAAAGAAGGAACTAATAAGTCATTTAGATATCATTTCTGAGCAGATGGAGACAGTGATTTCTTTAAGAGCACTGACTGTTTTTTTTCATAATACTCCCCTACTTCCCATATGACAATATTTCCTGGTCCTACATGTCAACTATAGAGGATTTTTTATTGTTTTCAGTAAGGAATGACAAAACATCAGCATATATTCATCATGAAGGAAAATCACGTATTGAACATGAGCTACAGCCTTTCCTTGAATGTCAAATGGCTGTTGCTTTGAATTTGCTGTAACTGATTCTTCAGTTGAAAGGTTAGGTACAAATGTAAGGCATTGAGTAAATTACCACTGAAATAAAAGTACAAGAGATTTTAATGGCACTTTAATCTGGCCTTCTGTAAATGAAAAGCACAAATTTAATTCCTATGTTTACTTAATTATAGCTGTTCTAAATTAAAATAAGACAATGATTGAACAGCATTTTGAAGAAGTAGTTCCTTCCACTCCATTTTTATCTTGGAATCTAAATGTAAAACATGATAAATCAGTAGCAAATTAATTCCTAGCCAAAACATTTTGAATGGGAATGTTGTTACATAGCTTTAAAACCAAAAGCTATTGTTCAGCTTATAGTAGTTTTGAAGCCTCCAGGGTTTTATGGAAAATATTCTATAAGTAGTTATATGGAAAATATGTCAGTGTGGTCTTTAGGCTTGATGTTATTTGTTCTCTGCTAAATTCATGTATGATTTCTTAAATGACACATACACATTTTTAATTTGTGCCCAACAGGTTCATTATGTGTCATTGTTTTTCCTTCCTCCTGCTGCCAGCTCCTAAATTTACTACTTAGTGTTACCTTCAGACAACATGCATGTCTGGGTTATCTAACTTTCAAACTTTGATTATTTAAAAAAATCCAACCAAGTTCTAAATCCCTAAAACCTCCTCTTTCTGTGGTTTGATGTGACCTGGAGTTAACTTCTTAATTGAAAAGTGAATTCTTCTTTGTGTTTTATTGGGTAGGAAAATTCACAACTGAGCTAAATGCCACCCAAAATTATTGCAGACCAAAGAGGATCTGTGTTACTGTGAAAGATACATAGTGTAAGATACACTCTTTTTGGAAAAATTGAGCCATGCTAGTCATACATGTATGATAATTGCTCAGAGGTTTAAAAAACCCTCAGAAACAGGAAAAAACCCTGCTGAACACTACATTGTGCTAATTAGTCAATTAATCAATCATACAATTGACCAAGCTATTTCTCCATGTTTGGGGGCGAAGAAAATGAAAGCCTTTCTCACCTAGAAAACTTCCACAGTGAGCCATCATTTGGCACCACAGGATAATTTGCAAACTGGCTGTACTATGAGCCACAAAAGGTAAATGTCTCATTGGGAAATGGGTAGGGCCATGTATACCTGTTCATAGTCTGCATTAAAAGGATATGGACTACTCATGTGTTCTCAGAATGTGGGAGTTCTGCAGTTTTCTCCTAAGTAGTACGAAAGGATTTGAGATACAAAGGAGAATTCTTACTATTCATGGGATAATTCTCAAATTATATTTGTTTAGTTTGATGCTCAGTGTAAAAATGTGAACAATAAACTTAGAACATTGTCTAAAATGCAGAACTTTCTTTTAGATGAATGCCCTAATTGATTATCCACGGTATTATCCTTTTGTACAGTACTTCTAAATTACTGAATCCTTGGAACAGCTTCACCAGGAGTGTTGGAGTGTCCCCATCCAGAAAATGTCCTCCTGATTGGTGGGCAGATTGTGGAGGAAGGCTTCAATGTACTTGGACAAGACTTATCTCAGTGAGTATTGCTTCCTAGTCATGTGCTGAATTGTTAGGCTACACACACACATATATATATATATATATATATATATATATATATATATATATAAAGGTGTGCACTATGGAATTTTACATGGAGGTCGCTACTGTTAAAGAGTGAATGATATTAAGGAGTTCTCTGAAGATTTGTTATACCATATTCCTTGACAGAGTTTGGTTAGAATAATGTTTAGCCACTTGTTTCTGAAAAGACGTGAATACAGAGCACATCAACTAAGTGCTTGTGTGGATTGGGGCCAAATGGATGATTTGGCTTGAAGCTTTCTCTGTTCCTTCCCTTAGCAGGATTGATGGAAATACCTGCAAGGGGAAAAGTCTGAAAGAACTAGGAGAGATAAAGAATGTAGATGATTTGTGCAACTTAGGGCTGCTCAAGGAGACAGTAGTCTCTTCCCCTTTTTTATGACATTGGGAATAATTTTTATGTCTAAAAGAAAAACAACCAAAAAAATCACAGGAATGTTTTTCTACTTAAAATTATGTGCTCATAACTATATTTCAAAAAATGCTACCATTAGTAATGATCTGATCTCATTAATTTGATTGGTTAGTGTAACTTCATTCCTAAATGTAAGTTCTGATGTTTTACAAGCATCACAAGGGCTGTTCCCTTCCACAAAGAATAGAATTTTACAGAATTATCATGGCAGTATAGTTGAAGTATTATAAACGTAGTTACATGGTTACTGATATGATGAATTAAGAATGCAGTCCTCCCAAATACTTGTTTGTGCAGCAGTTCCCCCAAATATTCAACAGTTCTTGTAATACTGGAGAATTTTAGTTTATTTAAAAAAAAAACTGATTGTGGTTTATAGTTTGCAATCTTTATGTTTTGTAACACATGAGAGTTAAATAGATGACCTTGTTGTCCATTGCAGTGTAAATCCAACTTCCTGCTTACCAAATGCTTTTGTTGAAGTGTAAGAATTTATATTGCTTTTATTTGTGCTGTTAAATGATGGATTTGATATCTATTTCTTGTTGGTTTGCTTTACCTTTGAGGATAGATTTCACTCTTTGCAATAGAGATTGTGCATGTTTTCTTTGCAGTTTTGTGCCTTGCCTGAAAATGGCAGCTCCAGCAATGCTTAAAATAACTTAGGTGACTGTGGAGACCTCAGGCAGCCATTAGTGATAGACTGCTCAGATGGACAGAGTGATACACGACTGCAGATTTTATTGTACGTGCTGTGACCCTATCAGATGGACAGAGTGATACACGACTGCAGATTTTATTGTACGTGCTGTGACCCTATCAGATGGACAGAGTGATACACGACTGCAGATTTTATTGTACGTGCCGTGACCCTGGTCCTCCAAAGGCTCTTGTTCAGCATGGTGTCTTTGAATTAAAGAGGAGTAAAAATTGCCTAAGCCTAATGGAGACATTGATTTGGGGGGCAGTGAGGTGGAGGGAGAGCATAGCTGCTCTAAATGGAATGTGTTCCAGAGTGTACAGGACATTTTTGTCTCTTTCGAAAACTCTCTGGGGAGTACAGTGCCAAAGGGTTGTGTTTGCACGACTGAGGAGACTAGAAAAACAATTTTGGTACCAGAGCTGAGAGTGAGATCAACATTACACGTGTGTTAGCAGCCTGTAGGTTCTGAGAGAGGTTACAAGTACCTAGAGATTGCAATGAAGTAAGGTATTCCATCCAAATAATTAGCATTTCAAGAGCAGTCTTCCTTTCCTTCCTTTTATTATTATCTTATTATCCATTTTCTTTTTCTCCTTGCTTTCACCACTTTCCACTTTCTTCCCACCTCTGTCCTCCTTTCTTCTTAAATTGAAGATAAGAATAACAGGAGGTTTTTTTTCACTCCCATACTATAGTTTTAGTATAGTAGTTAACTGCTAAAATTTTCATGCTCTTTCTTCTAAATATTTTTATGGCATTGATTCAGTACCATTACAAAGGATGAAAAATATGTAATGTTTCCTTTACAGAATTTTAAATATAGCCTCTAATAACTGGCAGAGCCATTTTCATTTGCAAGAAGCCAGTCTGGACGCCTTATGCAATGTGATCTGTTTTCTTCCTGTGAGGGGAATTAATAACATCTCATTTCTCCTTGTCTCTGAAATTTAATAAGCTAGCAAAGATACATTTAATATTGAATTCCTTGGAAAATGCATTTGTATGCATCCCTCGGACAGAACAACACCAGAAAAAGTCTAATCTCAGATTCTGTAGCACAACCCCCACCCTCCCCCCGAAAAAAAAGTCAAGCACAAAAAGCCCCCCCCCCCCAAAAAAAAAGCCCATAGATATTGCTTATGCCAGAACCTACAGTTTGGGAATAGTTTGACAGGCTTAACTGAGAATTTAAGTGACATATTTAAACCATGGAACAGAGCTGAGTAAAAAGCCCAAACCAGATTGGTTTTGCTTTTATTTACAGAATTAATAATGTTGTAAACTTCTGTGTAGCGTAGAATTGAAGAATTTAAGAGTTTGAGCCAATGCTCAAATATATTAAATATCCATATTCAAACATATTAAATATCTGGTTTCTTGCCTTTTTGTTTTTCTTTTTTCTTTACTCGCATAATAGTTCCTTGAATCCCCTTAGAATTCAAATGAAGAAAAATTGATTTACTTGACTGTTTTTGCAAGTGACCAAAGTCCTTTTAAAATACATTTGAGTAATACCATTAGGATCATTATGTGAAAATAGATGGCATATTGTGAGTAAATTGAATGGTGATTGTTTGGATCAGGCATAGATGGAGCACATTTAATGTTTAATGTTTACAGTCAATTTTCTTAGGCTGCTCATTTCCTTTCCAGGAAGGCGGGGTTTCTTTGACCTTGAGTGTCTCCATTTGCTGCTGAGGCCAAATTCCTCACACAGCATCTTGTCTTTAGAATCTCAATGTTGGAGGAAGGTTGGCACAGGTCTCCCATTGCATTCACAAGCGTTTTGGTGTAGTTCTCTTCAACCTTTTTCATCCAGGGAATCAGAGGGTCCATGTGACTTATCTCCTCCCCTGTGTCACAGTGTAGGATGTACTTTGGAGCATGGTATAGCATCTTCCATGGAAGGGAAGAATGTCAGTTGCAGGCTAAAATCATCAGGTGTGGCTTACACACGTGGTTCCACTGCCAAGCGAGTTGCAGCCAGCCTGAAAATAATTTTGTTTAAGAAAGAACCAGTGTAGTTTTAGAAACTTGGGCTCCTGTGAGGAAATTCTTACTGTGCAGTTGTGTGGGTGAACAGCATGAGTCAGTGCAGGATTGTGATTAATGAGAAAAGAGGAAACATTTCATAGCTAACAGTTTCACACCCAAGGGGTACCTCCTTGTCCAGGGAAGAGAATTGTTAGAAGCATGAAGAGGCCAAAATTATTGAAATTACAGGCATTTTCTTTGCAGGTGTTAGAGCCACAATTTCCCAAAAGCCATGCCCCCTGAGAAGAGGTCACAGTGCCTGCTGCTGTAGGTGATGTCACTAAAGGAGGGGATTTTGCTGCAGAGTTAGGCCAGTACTGAAAATGAAAGTGAATATGACTTGTGGAGTAGGTCTGGCAGCGCACAGCCAAGTCTGGAGCAGCAATCCCTTCCATGGCACCTTCAGGCAATGTCAGTCAGCAAACACGTGGAAAAGGGCAATAACTATCCTTAGGAGGAAAGGTGTAGTGTGGGTGTTGGAGGGAGAGGCTGCTGAGCACGGGTCCAGCACATGGATCACACGGGGAGGGCAAATGGGAGATTTGTACTCTGTTCCTTTATCGTGGAGCTGATTCAGCGGGACAGCGGTCACAGGTTTTCAGGATGAGGGGAGAGACGAGGATTTGACTCCATATTTCAGAAGGTTTGATTTATTATTTTATGATATATATATATATATTACATTAAAACTATAGTAAAAGAAATAGAAGGAAAGGTTTCCTCTCAGAAGGCTAGCCAAGAATAGAATGGAATCAATAACAAAGATCCGTGTCTCGGACAGAGAGCAAGGGCCAGCTCTGCCGTGAGTGGTCACTAAATCCAAACATCCACAGGAGACCAATCAAAGATCCACCTGTGTTGCATTCCACAGCAGCAGACAACCATTGTTTACATTTTGTTTCTGAGGCCTCAGCTTCTCAGAAGGGAAAAAATCCTAAAGGAAGGATTTTCACAAAAGATGTCTGCGACAATTCAGTTTTACAACGTTTTCAGCCTTGTAATCAGTTCACATCACCAGGTTTGCAGCACAGTTTCACCTCTGCTCTGGGTTAGGCATTCAAAGTTAGACCTTATGAAATAACATGAGATAACAATTTGAAGTAGCTTCCAAATTAGCTTTAAATAATTTTGCCATCTAGATATTGTACTAAAAATGAACATTGCATCTAGTTATATCTTTCAGGACGTAAGAGTTTAATAAGAAAATTTCTTTGACCAGAAATAAAGAATTCAGATATAAGAGAGTACCATATGGCGATAGTATTTTCATCTGTAATGTTTAATATTCACTAGCAATTTTACCTATATTATCTATATTTCTTAAGAGGCAGAAGTTATCCACAAAACAAAAAGATAGACAGTGTTTAAATAGCCGGAGCAGAATGTTCATTTTCATCAACAGGAGCAATAATTCACTCTAACCAGCAGCATTAACAGTTCTGTGACAAAAGAGAGGAAAGTCACAGATCACAGAATGGCTAGGGCTGGAAGATTATCTGGTCCAAACTGTCTGCTCAAGCAGGGTCACCCTAGAAAATGTTGCACAGGATTTTGCATCTAGATGGTTTTTGAAATTTACCCTATGCGAGTTTAACAGTAGAGACATTGGAGCCATGTGTCCATTGAAGTTTCAAGGCTGAGTCTAGAAAGAATCGTGAATCTGCTGAGCTGGACACAGGCCAGGCATGTTCCTCTGTGCTAGACCTGCCCTTCTAGAGGAGAACCTGTGGTTCCAGAAAAATTCTGTATTTTAGTGAGACTGTCTTATGAACTCAGATTGTTGATGATGGAATTATTTTCAGGACTCGATGCTGCAAAAAAGTCTTACTTGGAAAACAACTTGGTAACTCAGCTAGACTTTTCCAGGTTTTTCTGATATGCAGTTGTGGTATATCCAGGGAAAATGCAAGTGAAGAAGGAAAAAGGATGGGGTGAGAATAAAAAAAAACATGGAAAGGAAAAAGCTTTAGCTATAAAGCTTCTTTATTGCAGAACTGCTGTTCTGTTTGTCAGAAAGAGCGTTGTCTGTGAACAGTTCCCATTAGAAAAAACATTTTGGTATTCCAAGCTACCTGAAGACAATGAGACTATTAAATTGTACTGGACTTGAGTGGTTTCAAGAAGTGGAATTCAATAATGTTGTTGTATCACAGTGGATCAAGTATTAAAAGTAACTTGTAAAGAGCAACATGGTTGTTATAAAATCCTTACCACTTTTCTCTAAGCGTTTCGAAATTATCTAAAGCAAATTAGACTTAGGATGATTACAGCAATAAGGTTTTCACGTGAAGAGTGTGTTGTTAACAAAGTCCAACAAAACAGTATAAAATTATCCCTTCATCAAAGCACCATAAACTATTAGTGTTTTGATATGCAGTGAGGACTGACTCATACGAGCTTAAGCTAAATGGAAGCTCTCTGTTATGATCAGGAACGAAGGAGAGTTCTCTGGAGAATAATTCAGAGCAGCTATTTTTTTCTTATGAGCTACAAATAGCTCCCCCAGCCTGTAACAGGCCATGCTGTAGCAAGGTTTTTTCCTCTGGTATGTCTGAGTGAAGATCACATAAAAAGGCAATGTGGGGCTGCTTTCTTCCAATGCTGTGGTTAGCTCAGATTAAACTGAAAGCCGTGTATTCTCATTAAGGTCTAGAAGCTGGTTTGTGGCACTCATTTCTTCTTGTTTTCAGCTGTGAGTTCATGTTAAAAACTGAACAACTGTTGTCACCTAAACAGCTCAGTTGCTATAGCTGAGTAAAATCAGTAGTAAGCAGAATTTTCCCATTTGTGCCTTTGCCTCATGCTGCTTTTCCCTGTCCCTCTTGAGATGCCTCTGTGCAAATGGAGTGGATTAAAACTCCAAACATCAAATAACTAGTGTATATTTTGGTTGTCATATGCTAATAGCATAAATATGTCCATTTAAACTTGCTCCTGCCATTCTTGCCATTCCTGTATGCCACCAGGTGCATGTCTGCTGAGAGATAGCTGGGTCAAGGGCAGCTACAAGCTCTTACTATATCAGGTACACTAAAATGATCATGCTGAATCTGAGTGACAAACCAAACTGTGCTATGTGCTTCGTTAAATTTATCAGTTCTGACTATAACGAGGGTACTTTTAGACTTTTAATGATGCTGGTTATCCAATACAGACTAGGGAAGAGTTTAAAATCAAATTACATCGCATGATATTGGGAAAAGCCTATGGAAATAAGCATGCAGGTGTGAAAAGCTTCAAAGTCATCATGGATCTACACATGTTTTGGAAAGAGTGACCACGCTCATCTCTTTCATAGGTTGGAATTAGAGACTCATTAATCTGGTACCAGTAAAAATGATGTTTAATATAATACAGTATTGCCAGTCAATTTCCAGTATTGTACCTTAAAAATATGTTCTTTACTTAAAAGATTTTGCTTGCTGCATCTGAGGATGTACACACTTCTTGTAATTATCAAGGCTGCAACTGAGGAATAAGGTTTTACAAAGATGCTTTTAAGATGAAATTTTGAGTGTGAATACTCAACTGGTAAAATAAATTATGCTTAAATTTTGATTTTAAAAATTCTTCTAGGCAGATAAAATAATTTGCTGGACATAAGTAGTTGAAAAGATTACTAGAAAAGAGTAGTTTTAAATTTGTGCATGCTAGTGACTTCAAATGGGAGAAAAATTAATAAATGTAGTCTATTCCAAAGATGTCGTTTCATAGTATGTACAGTCTGCTTGCTTTATTTATATTCTGAAATACTTTCATGTTGAAATACTTCATAAACATATGCTAAATAAGATAACATATATTTAATCCTGTATCTACAGCTTTCCAAGAAAAAGTGTAGGCTGTTTAACATGATAGTTCTTTCATCTTTTTATTTCTCTTCCTTTAAAAAATCTTTTTCCTCCAGCCTTTTCTTTTCTCTCTCATTGCAAAATTAGTGTTTTAGAAGATGCTAAATAACTTCTGTCTTTTTTTCCCCAAAGCATAAAAAACCTTTGCAATTCTAATGCTGTTTGTCAGGAAAAATAAAAATTTGAATAAACCACTCATGAATAGTGAGTTATGCATTGGTATTTTTTGAGTCATGTTAAATTTTTGTTGTATAAAACCAAGATTGCTGTTATTCTGCTCTTCAGAGCCCAAGTGAAGTATTGATATCCAGGCTGTTTTTTGATCATGCTGTGGCCAAGTGTTTTAAAGTTAGCTCAGATATTTTTGGACTACCCTGAGCTGTACAGAGTTTTCCTGAGAATGGAGGAAAAAAAATAATATATATAAATTTATATATATGTATGTATGTATTTATGTATGTATAGATGGATAGATAGATAGATAGATAGATAGATAGATAGATAGATAGATAGATAGATAGATGTGTATATATATATATATATATATATATATATATATACCTTCTGGTCCAAACTTTCTGTCACTGTCTGGCACACAGAGTGGATTGTGGCCATGACTTGTGATTGATGTCCCCAGACAGAATATCACAGATATCTTAGTTTCATATATTGCTCTAACTTGTCTGCAAATCTGTGAATACACAGAAAAATGTGTGTGCTCTTATTAAGAGAGCATAGGTTGGTTTATTCATTGAAGAGCAAACAAAGTTAGAAATTGCCAACTATTCCATCAGAAACTAAAGTGTCTGTCCTTGGCTACTTGAAATGCACAGTGTCACTGCTAGATGCCTAAAAATTTCTTAATACTAGTCAATCTTCCTCTACGGTAGAAGATTGGGATATATATTGTAAAAATGATGCATTCATCATTATCTGAAACTTGAAAGCCCAGTGCATCTCTTCACTCCTTTATTTTTCCAAAGTTGTTTTTGTCTCCTTATACTTTCTGCATTAAATAAATTAAATGCCTTTTGTACTTTCCAATCTGATTAAAACAGGTTATGATCACTATTAAAATAAATATTCAGACATATGCTTTAGAAAAATAATCATACTCAGACTCAGTTTACGAATATCTACATGTAACAGAATAAATGTATGTATGTTTTGAATTGAATTATAATCAAGGGAGCACATTAGAAAGTGACAATAAGACTTTATTATTATTATTATTATTATTACTATATTTTTAAGTATTTAATGCTATAAGTATATATAATATGCTTACACTGGCACATTACCATTTATGATGGAAAGGTCAGATTTAAATAAAAATAATACTAATGTCTAATAATATCTGCCTTAGAAAGTAATGAATACAAAACACTCCCTCAGTTCAAAGATGTGGAAAGTCTGTTCATTATTTTATTGTAATTTTTTGCTTAGTGGAATTTATTCTTTGAAGAATATGGATTGTTGCACTGATTTCTGTGTGACTTCAGGGGGTTATTTTGTTTTCAGCTGGAACAGTGTCTGCACACTGATCAGGTCTCAGCTGAGTGAACGCTTTCCAATTCAGATGATGCATGAACAGGACAGTATAATGAATATGTCATGAAAGAATACAACTATGTTTTGTGTTAAACTTGGTGACAAAGTGATGGTCCAAAGGGGTTAATATTGATTAACTGGTTACTCTAATATTTCTTTGTAAAAGATAAAAGTTTGGGGTTTTTTCTGATGCCATTTTTGAAAGGAGAGATGAAGGGATCTTGTGACTTTGGGAAAGTCACACTGAAGTGAGGTGCTAAGCTGCCTGTAAAGACTCAAACCAGATTTAAAACCAACCAACCAATGTCCAAAAATGGTAAGAAAAATTATACACATAGGATATTAAAACAAAGGGTATTACAAATATTTTTACTCTTTTCATCTTTGTGCAATCTAAGTGTAAATATTAGAATCTTTTGCAGTCTCCTGATTTGTTTTAACATCTTTGTCTGAAGAGACAGCTTGAAAACCAGTGCCTAGAAATCAGGAACCACAGGAATAAGGCGTATCACACTGCTAAAAGATGTTGTGAAACACTGTTCATTCACTGTACCCCTCCCTTCTCTCCTTCAAAACTGTCAGCTTCATAGATGTTATCTTCTTCTACAGGCTCTGAAATAATCAGTGAGCTGTTTGGAAAAATGTGCCAGTATGCAGTGCTGCCAGTGCCTATTAGATACCATGTGAGCATTTAAAGGTGTTTTGCTGTTGAGGGGCCTAGTCTTTGAAAAAGATAGTAGAGATTTTTTGTTTGTTTGTTTTGTTGTGTTTTTTTTTTTTTTAATATCTGTAAATATATAAAATTTGTGTCTGGATGATCAAACTGCAATCTCAGAATTCCTGAATGGCTGTGGGAGCCTGGCAGCACAGTGTTGTGGAAAGAGGCTGATCTTTTCACACATGAATGGTTCGGGAGCCTTGTGACTGCAGTGGTAAAAGTGCAGGAGTGCAAATGTGAGATGTGCATTGGAAAAGCATTAGGCTGTCAGAGGTTTGTATTTCCATAGCTTGATGGATGTGAAATCAAATAGTGTAACAAATATGCTGACTTTTTAGCTGGAAAACAGTTTTTGAGGGCCTTATCTATGATACCTATTTTATGAAAAATATCACCTTTGTTTTTGTAAAACAAATAAATACAAATATATTCACATAGGGGGTTTTGCATCCTTTTTATTAAGGCTTAAGTTTTTATATTAGTGTAGAAAAATATCTTGACAAAAATAAGTTAATCTGTTTATAGTCTTAAAGGCAAGCAGTGTATTTGCTTCTTTCTTTAATTTTTACATCTTGACTTGATAGAAGATCCTTGAAGTATGTGATGGAAACTGACTTTGCTAATGCTTTGCCCTTCTCTTGAAAGAGTAGTTTTCAATTCTTTGGAGTATCTCTCTGGAGTGTGCATGGATCTCTTGCCAAACGCAGTGGTCATTTGACTGGGAAAAAAAAGGTTATTAAGAAGTGTCTATTAACTGGTTTGTAAAAAATTACATCCAATATTATGGCAAGCAAAATGTGAGTTGAGAAGAAGCATATAATTATTTAAAAGAAATTTAAGAACAAAAATAATATTAATTTTAGGAAGTCTCTCTAAAGTATAAATGTTCTTTAGTATATATGATGATCATTTCTTTTCCACCAACAGACACATGGTTAATCCTGACCAATGTGATGCAAAGTTTTTCTAAATAGGCACAGACTGTCATAGGTTTTGGTGCTGAATTAAAATGAAATGTTTTTTAAAAGCCCATGATGATACATTGGCCTTGACATGAGTGTGCACCAGAAGATTTTCAGTGAATGATAATCTCTAGTGCATGGAATTGGGGCACAATTTCACAGATGTGTGCAGCTTTGATCAGCAGTGAGACTTCTGGTGTAAGAAGCTGCTTTTTATCTTTAGACTTCCTTAAATTAAAACAGTCCAGGAAGAAACAGCCGAAGAAACTTACCTTGGCCACAAATTCCTCCATTTTCTTGAAGCAGTCTTTCACCAGAGATTCATGGCCAATGTTACGTCTGGGCTTCAGCTGAAGGGAAGGGAAGGGAAGGGAAGGGAAGGGAAGGGAAGGGAAGAGAAGAGAAGAGAAGAGAAGAGAAGAGAAGAGAAGAGAAGAGAAGAGAAGAGAAGAGAAGAGAAGAGAAGAGAAGAGAAGAGAAGAGAAGAGAAGAGAAGAGAAGAGAAGAGAAGAGAAGAGAAGAGAAAAGAAGAGAAGAGAGAAAACTGTTATTTTTGCACGATGACTAGTATATAAAAGTTCAAACAGTGCCCTCTGATGGACATGGTTATCAACTGGGAGCACTGTAATTCTGCTGCCATATGCAAGCCTGGTGAACGGATTAATGCTAAAGGTAGTGCAGCACACACTGTCTGCAGAGAGATCAGGAAATAAATATACCAGTGTTCAGGGCAAGGCAAGGGTCTGTGGATCTTTTTGTTTTGTAGCAATACTGGTTTTGTCAGTGTGTGCTGTCTGAAGGAAACAGATTTCAGAGTAACCGGTGGTCGCTGACGTTCAGTGTTCCAGATGTACAGAGGTGATTATGTTCAATTAGTAACACAAAATAATTACTGATGTGTATGTGTGTGTATATATATATATTAAGCAGTAGTTATTGTCCATGGCTGTACACACTAAGTCCTGGGGTCTGGCCTGGCAGGAGCAGCAGAGTGGGTTTGGAGGTCAGTGCCCCTGTGCTCCTGCTCAGGCCACTGTCCAGCCATGGAAAGCTCCCTGCCCTGTAGAGCTGAGCAGGGGTTCCCTCCCCTGCACCACTCTTTGTATGCCCAGTTGTGCTCTCCTGCAGGTTTGTTGGCAAATCTGGTGCCTGGCACAGGCATTAGTTCCAAGGGAAGCTACAGTAAATCTGAGGCTTTGTCCTCTGTAAATAGTTCTTAAGCTGACCCCAACTGAGTTAACTATTTGCACATATGTTTAAGTAATTCACTCAGCTGAAATAGGCTGAATGCAGACCTAAGATTTTTTTGCCTACAACTTGCATGTAATTTTTATGTTAGCTTGTCTTGTCAGAAGTCATACATACTTGAAGAAAAACGCATGAAACTGATATTTAGTTAAAATAGTAAGTAACTCTCTTTAGAACTAGTGCAGTCTTTAAGGAGAAGAAAGTGAAATACTGGTTTTTAGCATCACATCTTTAAATAAGCCCACAAATAAAATGTGTGAATTTAAAATTGCCTGTATCATACAGGTCAGTAAAAGAGTTGAAAGATGCCTCTCTTTACTTTCAGACATAAAATTTAGGTATCATTATTTTAAAATGTAGTATTTTAAGTTTTCTATTGCATTTTCAATGGACATATTGTCAGTTTTCTTCACCATGAATACCTGACTTGAATATCATGCCATATAAATGAATAAATTGTACTTACACATGTCTTGAGCTGAGCATGAGTCTCATACATTTCTCTTAGAAAAGTGTCCTTATTTTGAAAAGGAGTGTCTGCTCTCTTGAAAAACTCAGCAATTTCATGCAATATATGAACAATGGCAGCATTATCATATTTAACCTGTGATGACAAAAAAAAAGAGTATAAACAAATTCAGTTTCCAAAGTCTGCACTTAAACATCAGCTAATTTTGCAACTACCTGAGTCCAATTATCATAACTTGTTAAATAATTTTCACCACTTTCCTGTGCTTTTCTAAATTTTTCAGTACAAAAAATCTAGTTAGTAACATGCATTGCAAAGATGGCATTTATTTGAAAATCGGAAATTGTAGGTTAAACTTGCAGTTGCAGTTCATGAGTTGCTTCAATTCAAGATGCTTTCATAAGGACAACCCCTATTTTGAAAAATTAATCTAGCTCGCATTTTTGGGCTGCATTAATATACTTTTATATTTACAATGCATAAACAATAGTCAATAAAAGGCCAAGAGGAAGAAGCAGATCTTTTGAATTCAGGCCCAAGACATCAGACTGTGCAGGGCTTTCCTCCCAGGCACAGTCCCTGGCTGATGAAGGGCAGCTCCCTCTACCTCGGAGAAGATGAAATACAGAGGAGAGGCCAATATTGCATCCTTTGTCCTTTTGTTCCCTGGGTGCATTTTAGAAGATCCATTGAAGAGATTCATGAAAACATTCAAAATGAAGAAGATCCATGAAAACATTCAAAATGAGTTGCTGGGGTGCAGTGCCACATTCTCAGCCAGTATCTTATTTTGTGGCATTGCAGATCTGGATGCAAAGTGAGCTGGGCACATAAAGTGATGTATGTGCTGAGTAGTACATAGAATTACCCCTGCACTGCCTTTATGGGATCTGCTTCTGACTGAACCTGATGCCAGCATGCTGTTCTGGTGGCTTCTATTCTACCAGACTGGTTCTAACTAATTTTTCCCCCTTAAACAGCAGGACAAACAAGAAAAATCTAACCCTTTCCTTATAAAAGTGGCATTGTGACTTAAATAGTAGGAGAAGTAAGAAAACAGTTATTTCCATAAATAGCCTCTTCAGGAAATAATTTAGGCTGAAAAGTCAACAGTCAGAGTTATCATTTAAGCCTGTAATACAAGGTTGCACAATTCTAGTATAGAAATCTCATGACAAGATGAATAGGCTGTGTGAGGTAGAGCTACTACAATGAGATAATGTCAAGTACATGTGCTTTTCTACTTACTGCTTTCAGCATCTGCTCAGGGAAACACAAATCTTCATTGCTCACTTCCTCACACTCCAAGGAAAAGCCTCTTTTGTTCTTAAAGAAAACATAAAGAAGAAACTATAAGCATGTGCTAAACCAGGTTTATAATGTAAAAAATTCATAGAAGTCACTTCTCAGTTGGTTTCTTTACAATGAAGTGTAAAACTGACCACACTGACATTATATCTCATGAGTTTGAAGAAGATTAATTTGCTTCCCAAGGCTGTCTGAAATGGGAAGAATAGCTGCTTGTTTCAACTTTTTTCAAATTTTCCAGGGATGTCAATATGTACAGAGTTGAGGAAAGGGCAGGCCACAAAAGTGGGTAAGGAATCTTTCCATAGAGCTGATTTCAAAACCAGCTGCATAGAGTATTTGTACCAAAAACTTTGTGACTGTGGATGTCTTTTTCTTTCAGTGAGATTATGTTGTGGTAAAGTACATTATGGAGTTACAGTTTCCCCTGAGGCCAATTAGAAGGACTGCCAGATGACTCTGCACTCTTCTTGGGAAGTACACAAATGTCATATATTCAACAGGATGAGTGTGAATTAAGATCTAAATTTAAGATTTTTGGTTATTTTTGGTTTTGGAGAGAAGGAACATCTGACTCATAACTTCTTAATTATGTGAGGGCAAAAATCATAATCTGGCAGTTACACAACTGAGAATTCTTTACCCCTAAACTGAAGAAAGATGGAAAATGACATCTACAGATTGTGGCAGTGTTTTATTCTTTGACTTACCAGTTGCTCAATCTTCTGTAAAACCTCACTCCACGGCACGCTTTGGAAACACTGGTGGCTGCTGTGTTGGGGGTTACCAAGGGATGTAGCAATAAGGCAGGCAGTTAAGAGGAAGAAGCAGCTCCCAGGGCAATACATTGTCAAGTTCTGGAACTAGCAGGAAAAGACAGGAGGCTTAATAAAATCAGGAAGGTTTTACAGTTTTGAGTAACACAAGTGTAGGTGATTGTTAGCTCTTGCTTGTTCACTGTGCTCTGTATTTACAGATGTTCTGTGATAGTCCTAACAAGTTCAGCTCTTATGGTGGGACATTTGAAAGGTATAAATAGAAAAAAATTGTATAAGAAAACCCTTTTTAAAAGATTATATATACATACGTACATATATATATATATATAATTATATATATTATATATAATTATATTTATATAATATATTAAGGGTTGCATATGTGGAGGTTTTTTTTAAATTCATTTCTGGTTTTTTTAAATACTTATTTTCATAAATACATACTGTATCTAGAAAACTGGCATTATTTACTGTAGTAAATTTGACTAAATATAAACTATTTTGTACTAATTAATGAATTAAAAATGAGTTTTTCCAGTTTTTCAGTGGTTTGCTGTAATTCATATTAACCTGCAACTTTGCTACCTCTAATTCATAACATGATTTAGAGCAGTTTCTTCTAAATATTAGGTTGTATTTTAATTGGACTTTTTTTCATAAACTCATTTTGTGTTACAGTGGTGAAGTAAAAAGGAAGAAATGAAATGAGTAAATAAATTTCATCTAGAAAAAGCAGTAAAAGAATCAAAGAAGCCTACCTTGTGGATAATACTCAGCTCCTGGTTGTGCACTTCTGTAGGGCTCCTGGGCTACCATTCTGTCAGCTGAGTCCCCTTTAAATAGTCTTCCACCTCTATTAATTTCTGACCACCTACTCATCACTCATGCCTCAGTAGATGATGCAGAGTGAAACTATCTTCTTTCAGTATTCCATCCCTTCAGGTGTGTTGATTTCCAGGCAACAGAGAGGCTGTATATGGGTGTCATGTTTTGAAGGTTTTATTTAAACAGAAAAAACCCCTAAAGTCTGTAGAACAAAATGTTCATTTTTATCTTCCTTGATTTTAAAATAACTTTATTACTAACAGTTTGTAAATATTCACATGCAGGTGTTAAAATACAGGGCACACCATTCTTTTATATGAATAGTATTGTCTTCTGTATTTACAGTATGAATGTAGAATTTCATATAACTTACTCCATGTGGTTTGTATGTACTTGTAGTAATTGAACCTTAAAAAAGCTTAACTGTACTCTTCCTGTGTGAACTTCTTAGTTTATAATTCTATAACTATTATATTTATTTCAGAATATAAAACACAAACTCATATGCACACACATATTACATGTCACATATATGTATATAGAGACATGTTCATTCCAGAAGCTGCACCAAGTACTATGAAGTAATCTGCAGAAATTTTTATTTTACTGAAGGTTTGAGGTATTGAAGAGAATTAATTTCCAAGAGAACTAACCCCTACAAAATCAGAAAATGTAGTGGTAGTGGTAGTAGTAGTAATAAGAATAATAGTAAGAACAATAAAATTTCATTACATTTTCTCCCTGGGAGTTTTAAATCCCATTAAAACTCAAAGCAGGCCTGCTGAACATCCAACTGTATTGTTCTTGTTATTTTATACCTATCTGAGCTCCTTCATCTTACTGCCTGAAGTTTCTCTGTGATAGTTTGGCCAAATGTTAAGCACTGCATCCCTTGCTGAAAGAAAGGGGATTGCACCAGGTTTTTGATGCTCTTTCTGTGTGGGTTTGCTTGTAATTTTGGAAGTCCTTAGGTACCTAACATCCAGCTTCTGGAAATTACATACAGATTATATTTGTAACTTTCATCTGTAGTATTTTGTCAGTTTGCCCCTTTACAGAATATCTGCCCATGTTCAATAATTTTACTTTAATAATTCTAGTGGATGTCAATTCTCTATGTGCCATTCATAAATCATCAATGGAACTGTAATGAACCTAACAGCTGGAATTAAGGGCAACTTCTGCCACTTGTCTGAGAATAACTATATGTGTGTGGTAAAACAGGCCTCATTTTATCTTGTCTTGGAGCTGTCTCATGAGCATCTTTTCAGCAGTAGACTCTGGATACAGGACTTCAATATTTACTATAAGATACCTGCAGCCACTGGGGAAGGGTCAAATTGAGGATTGTCCTGTCTTAGCATAGTGCCACGTCAGGATTGAATAGAGAGCAGGGCCAAGTGGGCATCAGTGCTGGAGCCTGGAACATTTTCAGACTTGATTGCCATTTCAATGTGATCACACCTTTCAGTGTGAGACCCCTGACTACCTTGGTGCTGCAGATGTGGACCTAAATCTTAGGGATTCATTTAGGGCCAGGATTATTGTGTAGTATTCTGTGACAAAGTCATATCTGTTCTTTTTAGAATTTTATTGTACCTCAAATAAAATTGGGTTTGACTGCTTTGGTGAGTGTATTCAGGGAAGGAGTGTGGTGGGGCTGCAGCTAAAGCATATCAGCTTTCAAAAGGTTTATCTTTATGTTGTGTGTGCTAGTAGAGGCCCTTTCCCAGATGACTGATGAAATAACCATATTGTGAGCCTGCAGTTCACCTTTATGAGGGTCTGCAATCATCTGTTAATGTCAGGATTCAAATATGTTCTCTTGAAGAAAAAATCAGAAAAAATGAAAAGAGGAGACAATAAAATTTGTAGTGATGAAAATAACCTTATTTGAATCTACAAATCTTTCAGTTCCAGATTTTTTTAAAAATTTATTTACCCTTAAAATTAGACTATTTTAACAGCATAAATGCTACTTGTATGTTGTTAAAATGATAGACTTCTTTTCTTGTCCTGAAAGATGACTGACAAATGTCTGTGTTTGAAAATTTGCCACGTCATTTTTCCACGTCATTTTTTCCACCCAGCTTGACTTTCAACATTAGGCTTCACATTTCAGGATAATATAATTTTCTTTTTTGCACTGCAACACCATTAGTGGCAGACACTGGCACCTCAACTACTTTTACCTTTTTTACTTGAATATTTTGTTCCTGTATTGTGGTTTTCCTCTTATAAGGTTCTCAGCACTGATGTGGTAAAATTTTGCTCTACTATGTTTCTCTTTAAAGCATTTGCAAAGAAACAAAAGACTTTTAAAATAATTAAATAATGAAAAATATTTCACAGTAAATTTATTGATCATAAGAACCAAAGTCTTTATTGTGTTTTGGCCTTTTACAGCTGGTTTGACAGAGGAAACCATGGCTCATTTTCTAAAAATGAGGTAATGGAATAGTGTCAGTTTCACTACGGAACTATAGAAATTCCTTCTGCTAGGAGATCCCATTCTGTTTGGGATTAATGTGTGTGGGAGGGCTGTTCCTACTCTGCCCCACCTATTTTTTTTTAGCTTTTTTTTGAAAAGGCACACCTTGCTGTGTGAAACGTGACTGCAGAAAGTGAAAGTGAGATCTGAAAGAAGGCAATTTCCTGCTCTTCAGAAAAAGGAATCCAAGTTTGGTAATTAAGCATCTGACTTTACCACTTGGAATTTCAAAGTAAAGACCTGAACTGAAATGATAGCATCATAGCTCTCAAGAAAAAAATTTGCTTTCACTAGTTCAACGAGATTGATAGTGAGGAAATAATTAACTTTTGTTAGGCCTCGTAAAGACATAGGTTATAAATTGTCTTTAAGGCCCCAAAATGGAACTTGGAAGATCTGGACCTTCAGACTTTGTATTCTGGTGACCTTTGAGCAATCACTTTTTCTTTATTACTTTAATTCTTATCTCTAGAAGAGTGTCCATTGGGAAATTTAACAGAAGGCTTTCTGTCTGCAGAAAGCAACCCAAATATTATTACAGAGTAAAACAGAAAAGCCTAAGTGAGAGCTTGTGTTACTAGAAGAGCCAGGAACAGCAAAGTCTCCAGAGACTCAACAATGCGAGCATGGACAGACTCTTTCCTCTGATAATCATGTCTTTCCTACCATAATCATATCTTTCCTGTCATATCAGCCTGTAATCATTCCTACCATTCCAAGTGGAGAAGGCTGCAGCATGATCTAAACCATGTTCACACAATATTCATTTCAATCTTTAGTCTTCACAAGGAAGTTGTCTTGCAAATTCATCATAACTTAGAATGACAAATCCTAAAACTAAAGTATTTACCAGGAAGGGGAGAGAATACTAGTATTTTGTTGCTGCTATAGGTACCTGAGATTCATGGATAAGAAATTCAGGTTGCTTTAAAAAAAACCCAAACAACTCTATATAATTGTGTCATTTTTTTAAATTAAGTGAAAGTGAAGTTATCAGTTATGACTATTGATTACATTATATTATTGATTATTATGAAGTTATCAGTTATGACTATTAGGACATGAGGCACACAAGAATCCAGAGGGTGAATGTAGAAGACCAATGGTGATTTAATGACCTTATGATTATGATGTTTTAAGAATATTTTACTTGACTGTCAGTATTGTCTTGTTTCAGCACATTTCACTACATTTTTGAAGAAAAGGCAAATGTGATTAAATTGTGATTGCATACCAATGTTTAATTTGCTTCAAAAGGAAGGTATTGTTTGAGTACTGAAGCTCTGAGTATGTGGCATAACTGAGTGGCAGGAGTAGGTTGTAGAGAGTGACAGCCATGACAACACATCCCTCCAGAGATCTTGTGCCTTTGTATTTGGTGGCTTCTTGATTTCATTTGGGCCAGGCCCTCCAGAGTACTTAGCACAGCTGTTTTGGGAGACTCTACTCTACAGGGACCATTTTAAACATAACAATATTTAATTGGAATTTTACAACCTCTTGGATTCTGGGACAATTTTCTAATTGGAGTAGTGATAAATTGTATTTTGCATTAACATATGACCTTTATAAATTCATGAAAAGTATAATGAAATCTAGTGTGTGCCAGAGCTGGAAGCTGGATTTGGTGATTTTAGAGGTTCCTGCATATTTTTTTCCACACTTTTGTGAGCTTGTGTAAACATTCTTCAGAAAGTTTTAACTCAGCCAGATTGAATTCTAATTTGAAAGCCAGAAAATTTCAGGAGCTGCCTCATTTTGAGTTCTCACAACCACTTCACTGCCTAATTAAAATAATTGTACAAATGATCAGATTGCTTAAACATTGTGGTGAGGACTGAACTCATTTGAAAATTATTAATCCTTACTACTTTTGGTATCATTTCCTTCCATAGGACTTAATAATCCCCGCTTTCTATTCCTGAGCTTTATACATCTGTTTTAAAATTCTCATTAATTTCTTTCTGTGTACAACTTTTCATGCAACAACTGAGCTCTGTGTCAGATATTCCTGAGCTCATGTTTGGAAGTGCTTTGTGGTTTATATAATCTCTTTCACCAATATTGTAATATGAAGCATTATAGAT
Source organism: Agelaius tricolor (assembly GCF_023055355.1). Lineage (NCBI taxonomy): Eukaryota > Metazoa > Chordata > Aves > Passeriformes > Icteridae > Agelaius > Agelaius tricolor. The sequence continues at coordinate 9,474,529 of NW_027269266.1, read as the reverse complement.
GTCATTTTTCTGGCATCCAGACCAAGGCACCAGGCAAAAGGCCTGGCTTCCTGGAAGTACTGATCATCCAGTCCCTGAAAATAATACTTTAAATAATTATGACATAAAAAATCATCAATATTTTCAAAACCATTGCCACACATCTTTTAACTTTGCATTACCCTTTTAAAGGTTTTCCTTTGTTTGGATAACTTTCTCTGAATTTACCTTGTTTCTGTGTGAATGAATATAGGCCTTGCTAGCATTTAATTTTTATTAATTAACTCAATTCTATCAGAAAAAAATACAAAAATGTTTATGGAAAGTCTGTTAATTAGCTATATAGTCCAGCTGTTCCCTAAAGTGTCACAGTTTTTCATTCAAAATTTAAAATGGAAAACCTCAAAATTCACTGTTTAATTCTAATTAAATTCCGTAGGATTTCTCACTTATTTAAAGGTCATTGCAATTTAAAAATATGTACTTCTGCGTTAAAACCATAAATTAAAAGCAGTCATTTATGCTTTTAACACAGAAGTATATTTATGAAAAGGTGCACAAAAACCTGTAGTGACGTAATAAGTATAAAAGGATGGAAACTCATTAAATTCTTATCAGAAAAATGTATACTTTTTGATTGGCAGATGAAATTCCTGTTTTGGGAAAGAATTAATGAAGAGGTAGAAAAGCCAATAACAGAAACAAGAGTTCAACAAAAAGGAAACCTAATTATAGCAAAACTCTACCAAATTTCAACTCTCTAGAATCTTCTTAAGCCTCATCATATTCTTTATCTTTACATATTTCCTAATGTGGACTCGGCTCCTGAGCTAGGTACAAAGGTTCTGGAAAGTGTACTTGGAAAAGTCAGCTGCTATAAAACAGATCTGGAACACCAGATACAGTGAGAGACTGAGCTAAAAAGGGAATTTGTTCCTTGTCCTTGCCATGGGTAGTGTCTGCTGCCGTGTGTGGTGCTTCTGGCCATGGGCAGTGGACCAGGTGATGTCCAGAGATTCCCTTCCAATCTGGACTGTTCTATCAGTCTGTGATCGAATACAAGGGCAATATTTTTGGAAAAAAAAACCCCAATTATTTTGCTTTACAGTGTAGAATAAAACCAGTCAGAAGCATAGGTGGCATACTTCACTTTAGGAAGATTATAACCTAGAGATTTAAGGAAGGCTGCACCGACTTGAGATGAATATTATAGCCATCCTACTGGTGTTAACATTTTAGTTAAATCTTGTGCCTGCCCAGACTTCCTGCAGAGGCAGTGCAGGCAGTGTGAGAGCTGCACAGCCTTCCAGTGCAATATGTGTTTCATTTGTTACACAAAGATGAAGAGGCACTGCTGCTCTTCCCCAGACATGCCTTAAAACTAAACTTCATTGACTCCTCTCTCGAGCTGATCTATTTTGTCTTCCCACTAAAGTAGAGTTGTGTCATTTTGTGTTAAGCTACCAGACTGTCTCCCTTGAGAGTTTCAGACACAGGATCTGTGCTGTGCTTAAATGTGAGATAGATGTTGGTCAGGCTCAGTAGTGTACAGGGGAAGAATGTTAACATGGCTTGAGTAAACGAATTCAAAGAGCTGAAGTTCTGATAAATTCAAGCATCTCAAAGGCTTCCAGAACTGAAGGCTTGAACAAAAGTGTATGATGTACTCCAATATTAATTCAGTCCCTTTTGGAATTGTTCCAAAGAAATCCTTTTTATAGAGCAGACATTACTGCCTAATGTTGTAGCTACTTCTCTTTTCCCTTCAAATATATATGTAATGTGCACTGTAATAGCTGGCCAGTATGCCTTAACCTCTATCTTGAATAATTCACCAGATTCCACCAACTACTTGCAAGAAAATGTCATTAAAAAACTTCTGACATTTAAAAAGTTGATGAAATTAGAAATATACAGGGCACTTTCAGCCTTTCAACAGCTGTTTTTTTATTATTAATTACTGCATGGAAAAGTTTCAGGATTAAAAAAAAAAGGGGGGGAAACAATAAAGAATGGATAATACCATCCAAAATGAAAAGATTTTTTCCAGTGACAATTTAATGTCCTTGTTTATGAAGTACTACTCCAGAAATGAGGATTTTTAAATCTATAAAGATATAACAGATGACTATGGAAACATCTGAGATGGTTTCTGCTACAGTGACTTTGGCTTCAATTTTCCATTCATATCTGCAGCTTTGATAAAGTAGCTGAGTGGGTGGTAAAAAACAGATGCTGCTGTACAGTGTAATTGGAAGTCTCCAGAGACTAAGCACCTTCATTTTGGTTTTTGGGAAAACTTAGGATTACTCATTTCTTTAAAAATTCATAGCAAGTCACCCACATTTATGTGCAGCCTGGCAAATAAACCTGCAACCTGATGTAGGAGACCTAATGTCAAAACTCTCCTCTGCTAAATAAAGAACAACCTCATAAACCAGGTGCTGCCAGCCTCATTTGTAATAAAATATTTTAGGCTTATGGCACTTGTGCAGGTATGCTTAAATTGAGGAGTGATGTACACAAGGTAGATACATTTCTATAATAAAACAGATTTTTGACACTGTGTAAGAGGATCATGGTAGTTTTGGAATTGTTGATAACAGGGTTTTGGACTAACTCCATCTACTGATAGCATAAAAAGACTGAATTAAATTAATGAGAATTTTTATAAACATGAATGTTTTTAATCATTTTAGGTGACAAAATTATAGAAGATAATTTTTTTAATTGCTACATGTGGTAAGCAGTCTGCAATTTGCTTTAGGAAAACTTAACTTCAGTGCAAAATGAATGGGAAGAGGAGGTAATACATGTGGAGAGAATGAAGCCAGTTTATTTTCAGTTCCCAGAAATGGACATTTAGAAGATTTGTACAAGCCACTCAATCTTCTAGATTTGTCAGTCATAAGAAAATCTGTCCTGACTTGCAGTAACAATTAAAGTCTTTCCTTTTTTTTTTAAGCAGGTTATTATAGGAAAATGCATCATCATGCCATAGGCATTTTATAAACTCTGGTCTTATAAAGCTATATCTGGATTTTCATGCAACCTGAAAAATATGAAACATGTATTTCTGAATAGTGCTTTCAATGAATTTAAATTTCTAGCACTTTTTTTTTCATGTTTTTAGAGGAGTTATTTGAAATAACATTTAGTTATTAAGTATTTTTAAAACTTTGTGATTCATAGTTACCAAAAGACACAATTTTCCCCAAATCCTAGAATATTTCACAGCAAAACCTTACAGATTTACCCATCTCATAATCCAAACTAAAATATGATAAGTTTATTTTCATTCTTGCTGTTATCAGAACTCAGGAAGATATTTTAAATGGTGAACATATAATTGCAAGATATTCTAAACCAATGTGTATATATATGGATATTTATCCATACATAAAAATATTATTTTCAATGTTGATTTACTATATAGAAAAAATAAGTAATTTGCCACAAGATCTGAAAACAACAGTTGTTGAAATTTTTTAAACCTAACTTTTATAGTGACTGGCTTTTTTTTAACTGCAGAGGTAAATGAGACCATAAAGATTGTTAAGTTGATTGTTGATGAAAGAAAACCAGTAAATGAACTTGAAAGGTTATTCTTTTTTAAACACTTATTTCTGACTAGAAAAACTTATGTCTGTAATAAATACTTAGTTCTCTTTACCATGGGCTTTGAAAGCAATGCCAGTAGTGTGACATGGACGTGTATATACAATCTTCCTATATGTATGTAACTGAGAAATTTTATATAGAAAAAAATCAAATTTCTTATGGTTTAGATTGTTCCAGTTGCCTAACAGACCTAATTTTTTATTGTGCAAAATCAGAATGTTCAATTCCTAGCTTTCATTTTTCTTGGTCAGAGTAGCACTGAATTGTTTCACTTTACTCTGACCAGCAGCTGGAAAATAGTCTCCACCCTTCCCATAAGTTAAACATCTCTCTTTACAATAATTTGCAGGGTCTTTTTAATGACCAAGTCAGTTTTTGTTTTGTTTTATAGTTCCACTTGATGAAATGGACAATTTTTTGTTTGTACAGTACATTCCTGCCAGTTCCAGGTTGAGGTGTGGGGTTTTTTTGTTTTTGAATTCACAGAATTTCATTAATGGGCTTCCTGGCAATAAATGGAGCATCTCTGATGATGACGCAACAGCGAGACTTGGGGAATTTCATGCTTCTCCACACTTCATGACTCTACATTTGGAAAAACTCTGATGCATTTACTTTCCTTTCCTTCTAGTGTGCCCTTGCCCATTTCACAGAATCAACCAGCTGGAAAAGACCTCTGAGCTCATTGAGTCCAACCTGTGACCCAACACCACCATGTCAACCAGACCATGGCACTGATTGCCATGTCCAGTCTTTCCTTAATAAATACTTCCAGTGATGGTGACTTCACCACTTCCCTGGGCAGCTCGTTCCAATGTCTAGTTACCTTTTCTATGAAGAAATTCCTTCTAATGTCTAAAATTCCTACTAATTTTCAATTTCCTTGCTATATGCGAAGTTCAGTAGGTAGCACTGGGCTTCATATCCTGAGAAAAAGCCTTGTAAGCCTTAGGCCAGCTGCCTCATTTTGTCTTTGAGAGATTCAAGATGCCAGAGACTGTATTTTGAATAGTGTCAAAGAGTGACTTTACAAAGTACTCATCTCAAACCTAATTTCAAGGCTGCCTTCCAAAATGCCATCTTTCATGTAGGACCGATGTGTTTGTCACTTGTGGATTGGGAGATCTGGCAAGTTGGAATTGATGGCTACTCTTCATATTCCTGGTATATAACTGAGTTGAAAATGGAAGTAATTTGGGCTTTACTTCAGTGGAAGGCAAAGAATTTTCCACAGCCATCTCACTGGCCTGTGTAGTTTGACAGAAAAGCTCTTGCAATGTCTAGTACCATTGCTGCCTATACTTGCCACTGGATACTAAAAGTAGCAAAAAGTAAATTTTTAAATTATGTCATGCCATGTTAAAATGATAATGTTGCATGGAAAAACTTGATATGTCTTTGTTAAGTGGAGTTATTTTGTTTTATTGTACAAATTTGATACAGTAAAGGTAAAAGGAACACTAAAAACTAAACAAACCTTGGAAATAATGAAGCAAACAACAGCAAAAAATATAGGAAATAATTAAATATAAACATACAACAAAATAATTTGAAAACAAATTATTAAGTCCATTACCAGTGAGTTATGCCCCATCTGTTCCTAGTGATTTGTCAATGAGATTTCCAGAGGATATATATATTTTTTTAATTTGATCATTTCACTCACCATTCCATTTAATCTTGTATAGCTGTAATCTGTGACTTTTGAAACTGTTTCAAGTCTGGTAGATGTGACTGGTTCTTCCTGAAGTGAAGCTTAATCACCAGTCAAATAGTTCATTCAATTTGTTATCATGCCTACAAGACACAATCTCACAGAAGAACATGGGGAGCTAGAGAAGATCATAGACTTCTGCACTGTCTATCATAGGAGGGTTACTTTTCAAATTCATTGTAAAGCAGGCGATAAGACAACTAAGAATTGTTGAGAGGAAAAAAAACAAAAGGTGCTCCTATCCCAAGGGCCCTCAAAGAAGCAACCATCTCTTAAACCTCACATTAACCTGGCATTCAGGGGGACCTTCCAAATGATAGTAGAAGGCCACTGTGAAGGTTTAAATATTTACAGATCAAACTTCTAATGTCATCGTTCTTCTTTTAAATAAATACAAGAAGTCAATATGTGAAGACATCTAAATCACCATATCAATTGATAGCTTCAGTGACACCTCATTCTGAAAACTGTAACCTCCTGGTAAGTAACCTCATAAGCTATAACCTCATGGTGGCATAAATGAGTAGTCTCTAACATGAATGAGTTGTTAGTGACTGGGTATCTAAAATGAAATTTGTCTTTGTTAAACATGCAGGTCTAAATTTCAGTTATGCACTGTGTAATCACTAGAAAATGATGCAAGCAATAGGAATGAATCTCTAGATTCAAAGAGTTGATTCTGAGGAGTGGAGTTCTGATAAACTATCCGAGTTTTGTAGTGGTTATTTGTGATTAACTCTGATAAACTGAGTTTTGTAATGGTTATTCGTGGCTAACTCTGATAAACTATCTGAGTTTTGTAATGGTTATTTGTAATTAACTCTAGTCTCAGCAGAGTATTCAGTTGTGATCCTGGAATGCATCTTCTGGTTGCAGATGAAAGCAGTGCCCCCACTCACGATGTGAGATTTGCCTTGGAAACACACTCCTGACCCAAAAGATCCATATGCCCTTACTCTGAGTTAGCCATCTGGGATTTTTTAACAATCAATGGAGGTAAATAGGCAACTCCAGAATGTGATTTATTGGCACTTAGACACTCTGTCAGAGTAATTGTCTAGAAATTTCTAGTTGTTTATCGATATAAAAGGAATCTACAATGAATAGCTCAGGCTTAGATGTCTAACAACTAAAATTGTAGCTTTGGGCTAGGATCCAACCTCAGTAATGTATAAATTATATCAGTCTGCTTAAAGTATCTTATATAGTTGCTAAAAAATAATCACCTGAACACTCGAAATAAGTCTATTATTCTCAAATAGATCAGCATCATTTTCTTTGATCTGTCTCAGCTGACAAATCTTTGATTTTTTTTAGCCAAAGCCAACTCATAATGGATCTATTCAAAAGCTTAGGTGTTTAAAGAAATCATTGAGTGGTTCTGTAGTATACTTGTAATTTCTGGTATATAAACTAAGGAGTGTAGCTTTGTGATTTTATTGGCCTATGTATTTGAATATCTGAAATGGAATTTGTATACAAGAAAATAGATTTCTATAGAATTATTTCTAATTCATTTTTTTTAATCCTCAATATTCTCATATAAGGTTTAGTTTGTTTTTCTCTAAAATTTTTGGTTTAAATTAATGATTGTTCTGGGTGTTAAATAACCAAACACTAATTGTGTAGGGTATTCTTTTTTTAAATATTGAGAAATATTTAAAATTTCTCAATAAGAGAAATTTCCTGGATAAAAAATAGTTAATCTTGAATTTATTTCATGTAATACTAGCCATCTACAAGATAGCAGATATATAATTACATATTTTTTATAATGGTAGGCCATGAAGAAAGAGGGACTTAGGATAAGTCACTTCATTCTAGAATGGATGAAATAAATTTGCATATTGAGGAATCTGTCTTCTTAATAAAATAGATGAGAAAAGACCTCTGCAGGTTTTCTGGCCCAACTCCCTGCTCAAAGTGGGGCCAGACTAAGGGCAGGTTTCACAGGGGTGTGTCCAACTGAGATTTTAATATGTCCAGTGTGAAGAGATTGAGTCTCTCTGGACATCTGGACATTGTTTTGCTTACCCTCATTGTGAATGTTTTTTCCACACTAGTCAGAGTTTCCTTTATTGCCCTATGTGTCCATTGGCAGTTGTTCCATCTCTTGCCCTTCCAGGAGGAGTCTGTATCTCTTTTCTCTGTACCCTCTCTTTAAGCAGCTGCAGACCTCCCTTTAGATTTTCATTTTTTCAGGTTTACAAGCCAGCTCTCTCAGCCTCTACTCATCTTGTGCTCCAGCTCCCTAATCCTCTGGGTGACCCTTGTGCTGAACTTGATCTGGTATGACAATATCCTTTATTGTGCTGGACACAGAACTCCAGGTGAGTTCTCACAAGTGCCGAATGGAAGAGAATAATTATTTCATTGGCCCTGCTTGCCAGCCCTTGCTAATAGAGGCCAGGATGTTTTCCACTGGAAGGAGAAAGTTTTGACTCATTTTCATGCCCCACAGGACCACAGGTGCTTTTTGCACAACTCTTTCTAGCTGCTAGCACTCAGCATGGGCAGTTGAGTGTGGTTATTCCAAGTACAAGGACTTTCCATTTCCCTTTGTTAAGCTTGATATCAGTCTATACCTTTGGAATTCCTCTGAATGGAATTCTGTCACCTTCCAGCATACTGGCCCCTTCCCTCCACTTTGATATTCTCTACAGACCTGCTGTGAGTATATTCACTTGCATTGTTTGGGTCATTAAAAATGGCACTGGAAGCACTGACCCCAGCCAAGGCTGCTGCCCCACAGCCACCAGGCTGGGGCTCAGGAAGCAAGGAATGTTCTGGATCAGTGACTGGTTGTGTGTGTCTTTTCCAAACTAAATGATTCCACAATCCTTTGATCCCATGACTCCCGAGGATCAGTGTTGGGAGCTCACTGCCCTCTATGCTGTTGATTGCAGCCTGTTCCCTGCCCAGTCAATTTTCCACTCATAGCCCATGAATTGAAACTGTATTTCACCAGTTTGATTAAAGGCTACATTGGAAGACCATGTCAAAAGCCTTGCTAAGATAGTTGAATGAGTTACAATGAGAAAGAGATTTTTAGTTAAAAAAAAAAGGAAATCTACAAGCCCAACAGTGTAACCAGAGAGAGCTACAAAATATAAGATCAAACATTTTTCTTTGAATGCAACTTGCCAGTCTGAAACTATCACATGGTCATTGTGCTTTTTGCCATTTGAGTGCTCTAGATAAATGGGAATACAACTTCAAAGGCTCAGCAAAACATTCCTGATGATTCATCTTCACACTTGTTTCATCTTGCAACTCCCAATATTTACTCTGAGTGTTATGTCCTTTTGTCTAACAGCTGTTTTCCCTTCTTTGAATATGGTAAATGTGGAATGTGCATTCCAGGTGAGTGCACAATAATTTCAGTCAGGAAATAATTTTCTTTTATATTTGGATCTAGTGAATTACAGTTTGAATCTCACCATGCTGAAGAATTCCTATATTGAATTAAAAAGTTTATAATGTCCCATGTATTTCAATAAATGACCACAGATTAACTAGGACTACAAGACTGAATTTACACAAATGAATTAATGCTTTAATATTTACAAAGCCTATTTTATACTTCAAGTGAATACATTTTCCATGGAACTTGTACTCTTGTTTCTCTTAGGCTGTGTTCAGACACGTCAGAGTAATTATTTGTTAATTATCTCTTAGTGCATGCCCTGACGATGTTGGGACAAGAAGTGGATCTGTGTTGGGATGAGGCAACACCATTTCCCTTCCTGTTTCTGTACTCTTGTTCCTATTTGAAGAAAGTGTGTTCACAGGAGCCAGAAAGGTGTCAGAGGCCAGCTGAGGACCCAGCCTGCCCCAAAGCTGCATTTGTTTGCCATGTGGGTGCAGTAACAATAAGCAAGCCCCATGTCAGGGGATGGTTTATTATGGCAAAGAGAGTCTCCTGCTCTTGACATCTTTAACCCTAAAAGGGAAAGATCTGAACATTTTCTTTCTCTGTCCAGGACGATATACTGACACCCTGTCCTACATAGCTGTAAAGTCCATATGTATCCAATAACCTTCAAGAATGATCAAATCTATTTTTCCCTAAAGCAGTATTTAAAACTTATTTTTCTCTCTTATATGGGTTGATTTGGGTGGTTTTTGTTGTTTAATTGTTGGAGGCTTTTTTAAAATAAATAAAGAAATACTTACGAATGGATATAATGAAGAATATATGCTGACATAAATTTGAGCAGATATGGAATGGTCTTTCTGAATATTGCAAAACTCAGATTATACATATGTGGGTAAAGAAGTAACTCACAGTAAACCTCAGCAGTTACACTGATAGCAGGGGAAACTGCCCAGAAAACATCCAAGACAGTTTCTGCAGGATGTTCTCTTTGGCATTTTTTGTGAAATGCTCCTGGCAATAGGGTGTCATAGTCTCTAAACTAGTCCTGTACTGCACACCCTGAGTGTAATATGTACTGGCCTGAAGAATTATCCAAGCTATGCTTTTGCTACAAAGAATCTAAATTAAATACATTTTTTCTATCTAGCTGACCTAGACTGAAAAGGAAAATCAGAATAGAGAACATTTTCTTGCTAGTATGAACCAGGCAAGATGTTAATTGTAAACAACAGACTATGCTTAAATGACGTTTTCTCAAGGACTTCATCACCCTATTCCCCACATGAACCATGGCATATTAACCCCATAAAAAGGCATTAAAAGTCTGAAGTCCAGATCTTAAGTGAGGGCTTTTCATTTGCATCCACCAGGTTTTCTGTTCATCTCTTCTTTCCACTTTTTCCCTCTTGCAAAAAGTTTTGCAAGCTGAGATTAATAAAGCATTCAAGACCCAACAGGAAATGAGACCTTGTAAGATATTTCATCATGTTTGTTGCATCACAAAAAAACCCAGCAATTATTTCTAAAAGAGAACACATTACCCCTGAAATGACACAACAAAATGAGGAAAATTAAACTCAAGCTGATGTACAAAGGGAAAACCTCAGCCTAGTATGTTGAAAAGTGCAGATGAAATCTGTTGTTCCCACTGCAGGGAAAGGTCACTGGGAATACATGACCTGCCCTAGGTCAGGCAGGTTTTGTGGAGGAGCACTTCAGCTGCTGTCACTCTCTGGAAGAGCTCAGATATACACAGAAGAGAACTCTTTGTGTTCCTTTGTTTTTCCTTTTCAAAGTGTGCCTTGGGTGCTGTCAATGCCAGCAGTGCAGGGAGGCAGCTGGTTCTGTGCTGCACTTGTGTCCCTTAGACACCACACAGCATCACCATTAACTGAGATGAGACACCTCCACCCTCAGGCCTCTGGACTCCTTAGTTTGGTTAATTCCTTGAAATATTGTTTGCAAATAATCCTATGTACTTGACTGCTTTTATTTATTCTTTCTGTTATGTTTCTTTGCCTCCCATTTTGACACAATTCCAGAAGAATGGCTCTGTTTGATGCCATTATGGGCTATTTGATAGCATTATGGACTATTATCTCTGTTTCTATCTTCAAGCCTGTGAATAGCACTATGCCAGGAGAATCCTTTACAAATCTACTTAGAAAATAATTTGGGTGCAGATTGCCTTTACCCATTGTCATGGCCAGAACAGGATCTTCAGACACAGTTTGTTAGAGAAATTCATCCATTGATTTTCAGGGTGCAGAAAGGACCTCCTTGCTTTCTGAATTCCTTCACAAACAGGTAAAGGAGTGAATTCCTAGGTGCAGCTGAATTCAATCTTTGCCACATTCTTAATCAAAGGTTTAGGTCTAAAGTAGTGTACAGGTGGAACTGAGCCTTTATACTGTTTAATCCTGCAGGATTAAGAATGGCAAACCAAATATATTTGTATCAATAACATAAATTATTGATTTTAAAGGATGGTGATAATGATTAGACTGAAAGATCTTAATCAGCATAATTTACTACACAATATAGGTAGCTAAAAATAACTAAAATTGCTAAGTATTGAGGCAGTATTGAAGCAGTGATGTTAAATCTACAAGAAAATTATCAAATAGAGATTGATATCACTCATACCCATGTAACCCATACCAATGAATGTGGGCAAAATCTCTGTCACTCAGATTCAAGGACAAGCCTTGAGGGACATCCTCACTCAAGAAAGTAAATTCCACACCCACTCCAAGAAAGGGTTTGTTAGAAGGCCCTGCCATGAAAAATTGGGACTGGGTTTTTCTAGGATAAAGTGATTTATTTATCTGTCATACATTGCTGGGCCAGCTGTGTCAGCTCAGGGGCTTTAAATAACTTATCAATGCTTTCACAATTTGGTTCCTTTATCAGGAACTTTGCCACATCCTGCTCAGTGCAGCTTCTGAGAATGTCTAACTTTGGGATTAATGACCTAGGCTGGGCTCAGCATTCTTCAACACCAACAGCAGTGTGATCCCCATTCTCCATCTATCACCTTTGCAAATAGGGTATTTTTGAAGCTATTTTACCTCCATGTAGGCAGAGCAGCCTCCTACACCCATGTTATTGCACTTTGCTTATCTTATATTTCTTTTATTCTCAAAAGTGCATATTCTTTCACATTGTAATGCTGAAAATTCCACCTGCAATTAAGATGTTAAGTATTTTGAAAGGAGACTTTGCAACCTGCCTGTTTTTCTCTGTAGGTTTTTATAACATTCTGAAGAACTAAATGCTGAATCTCTGACTGGTGTATCCTCAGTGCTCAACTAGCATGGATTTCTTCAAAATGGAGCTTAGGAGTATTACAGCTAGTACAACTTTTCCTCTGCAACAGTTTAGATGTACATGACTCTGATTGATACATTTTCCTCAGAAATGTCTGTGACACTGTTTATTTTCTTACCTATCAGTGCACAGTTGAAGCATTATTACAATTGAATTATCAGGAGTGTTGATTTCTTTGCCACTTCCTTCAAAACTAATTTGAACTATGCAGTGTGAGCTTTTGTGTGCATTGTATCTCAGGACTGGAATAATATAAAAACCCAGCAGAGGGACCCCTCATACCTTATAATGTACATGTTGTGTTTGCAAGAGTCTTTTGTTCCTGCATGAGTATTTTGTTCTCACACAAATTTTTGGCTTTTTTAATCTACATGAAAATTAAACTTTAACACAGTAGATCTCAAAATAGCATGTAACTTGTAAAAAAGGTGCTTAGGGTTTCTCCTTATCCTAGGAAAAAATTGTAAATAATAGGAATCAAGGGTGTTGTAGTAGGGAAATACAATTTATAGAATTAAAAATAAATCTTAAATGTGAATTCAACAGTCTATAAATAAAATTTTAAAAGTACTTCATTATTTATCCACTGGCTAGACCTGTCTTATCTTGCATGTTTTCATTTTTGAAACCTAGAACCTACATTTTAACTGTCAATTTTAAAAGAAGTACCTAAGAATTTATGCTGGTCACACCTCTCCCAGCTGTGATAGACTGAATGTTTGGTTTTAGCACCGCAGATGAGTCAAGTTGTCTAGGTAACAATCTGCTGCCTTTACTGAGCTTATTTTAAGTATTTTCTTATATAATTCAAATCTTTTTTAATCAGATCACTGTGGAGTCTTTGGAGACACTGAAGATATTACCATAAACCTGAGCTATATCACATTTTTCTATTGATTTATATGTGATTTTAGTAATATTCTACATCTCGTCCATCTCACGAAGCAGGCTCAAACTAGGCATTCCCTCAGACTGTGATGAGATCCCCTTCCACCCTTACTGTACCATCAAAGACATCCTAGGGTTCACACTAATACTTTCCCTACTCATCTCATTAGCCCTATTCTTCCCCAGCCTCCTGGGTGACCCAGAAGTCTTCACCCCAGCCAACCCACTGGTCACTCCTCCTCCCATCAAACCCCAGTGATGCTCCCTATTCGCACACGCCATCCTCCCATCCATCCCAAACAAATAGGAGGTGTGCTAGCCCTAGCTGCCTCAATCCTGCTTTGTATTCTGTATTTTGACTACATTGGTGCTTATATTCAGAGCAGAAAAAGACTAATGTGAGGCCTATTGGATGTTGCAGACATTTTGGGACTGTTTTTTGCAGTCTCACCAGTAGAGTTAAATCCTAAATGTGCTTGATCTGTCTCTAGAATTCTTCCATTCATGCTGTCAAACTCTCAGTCCAGAGAGCAGAGCAGAGAGCAGGAGAGCCTGCTTGCACAGAAAATAGGTAGAATGGAGATCTCAATGCACAGGGCAACTACCCTGGCCTGCCACCTGCTTACCTGTGACTTGCCCTCTTTTAGTCTGTCCTCTTCAATTTCCATGCCTGCTCTTCCCCAATCCACCTCTATCCCTGCCACTGCCTTTGCCCTTTCGCCTAAGTATCCCAAGTAAGGCCTTCACATTCCTACAATTCCCTCAAAATACCCCTTAATAAGTCCCATGCAGTGCCACAAGCCTCTTCTAATATTGTGTAAGGTACTTGGTCTTTCCTGTGAGACCCTGATCACGGTGTTTGCTCTCCCATGCATTGCTAAGTGCTGGCTGACCCTTTCACAGGCTGAACAGGTGGGTCCTGAATGGCAGTGGGAATTCTGACCCCTGCTATTGTCTCAGTTATCTGCTGCTGGCCACAGTTTGTGCCCTCTTTTTTACTGATAACCTTTTCTGTCCCTTCACTGTGTCTCCTGCATTGAACACTCATTAAATAAACACATTTCTGTTTTGTAAGCTGTCCTTACAACCCAGATAACCTTGCCCTGCTAATGTCAACCATACATGCACTGCAGAAGAAATTTCCAAACTAAATTCTTCCTCTGTGTCATCATTACAAGGATGCTGAGAGTCTCAAGGAAATAATAAAAACTCTACAGTCCATCAGGTCCTATGAAATGAAATGAAGAAATTTTACATCCAGGAGTAGTTGGCTGATTTAGGCATTAACATTAGCTGCTGCTTTTCTCTGGGTGAGATGGTTTCTCTGTGCATCACTGTGTGCATGTTCTTCTGGATTCTGTGCCACAAAAGGAAAAAACAAATTTCTAGCCTTAGTCCAAGGCACAACAACAAAGGAAAATAAGTGAACTAGGAAAAATTAATGCAGGAAGTATAGAATTATCTTAGGAAATACAACAGGAAGTGGATTGAAGAGGCCATCTGTTCCATCCCAGCTCAGGCCTGACTACATTTGAACTATTCATTCATAGTAGCCTGGCTAAGTGGTAATTAAAAAGCTCAAATTACAAAGCTTTTCTTCGCCTTCCACATCTAATCTCTTCCAATCTTAACTATTCTTTTTGTATAAAGGTTTCTCTTATGTTCTGAAGTAAATCTCCCTTAATTCAGTTTTAAATAAATTAGAATAACCCAGCAGTCTCTTAGTCTGGTGCTGAATTAGTGCTGCTGTTTAGATTATTGATGTGAAAGTATCCACACTGATGCTGTGAAAGGAAGGCTTAGCTCTTGTGGTTTTTGACAAAAGACTTTTGTAGCAGAGTTGTGTCATGACCAAAAAAAATAAAAAGAAAAAAAAGGAGGAGAGAAGAGAGCGGACTCTACTCTGTTGTTGCAATTGGATCTCAATTCTAAGCCTGGCATCCAAAGAAAGAGAGTTTATGTCATCATTGTACTTGTTTGTCTGTCTGCTAAATTCAAAATTTTATAATGCAAAAAAAGAAACACACCTTTTGAATAAAGCCAAGAATTTATTGTTGATACAATAATTTCAATCTCAACAGGATGATCAAAGGAGTTGCTATGTCTAATTAATGAGGACAGAGAAAAGGAAAAGGTCCATTTTTTCCCACAAAGAATGCAGGGAGCAGGGTGTTGCATAAAGGTTCATTGCCCCCACATTCTGTCCTGGGAGGAATGATGGTGATGATGGTGTTTCTTCCCCTTTGTCAGGCAAGTATCACATTGATGGTTTCTTCTTCACTTTAAGCTGTTTTTGTTTTCTGACACAGATTGATGCCATAGTTAAAGTCTGCAACATCATCCTGCATCTAAATTTTGTATGTGAACTGCTTTACAAATATTAGATGCTTTTTCTTTGGTTTTTTTTTGCTAAAAACCAATTTTGTCCAGCCCCATTTGTTAACTAACTACTGAAGAATTACCTGTGTCCCTGACACCTTCAGTGCTACCCTTTTTAACCACCTCCATGCCTGTTCTCTCTCTTGCATCCTGTATCATACCATCCCTGTGCTGTCCTAACACCACAGCATCGTGCTGAAAAGGGAAATATTTCCCTCTACACAGAGGAATAATTTTTCACTCTGTCTGTAGGAAAGTTATGGTTTCCCATTGAAAGATAAGTGAAGATAAAACTAATTAGGCATACCAACCCTTCCACATAGAGTAATTGGTGTTATATCTAAACAAGCTGGTAGAAAAGTCTAGGCAGGCCAAGTTCAAACCAAACCTACCAAGCCTCAATCCCAAGTCCTTGAAAAGCCAGCTCAAGCCTGTAGCCTGCTAATGGCAGTGGCAGTGATATGTTTTTGGGGCTGCTGAGCTATAGGGACCTTCCCTTACTCCCTTTGGACTTTCAGCTTGAAGGTTAGAAATCCAGAAACATGACAAGAGAGTATCAGTGATATTCAGTGAGAAACAGGTTGTATGGGATGCACAAAATCTGTATCCTCCGTAGCCTGCCAGGTGACCCCAGCCCCAGGAGCTTGCCAGGCACTCTTTGTGTGCTCAGCTCTGAGCCAGCCTCTGGCTGCATAGCCAGCAGTGGGACACAAAAAGAAGCTTTGTGGAGGTGGCAGTACAGCTCAGCAGAGCTGGAGTTTGGCTACTTGGACTTCTGAAACAAAAAGGGGTCATAGAAAATCAGACACTTACTAAGAGAACACTGGGCTATGGTGGCTCTCTGTCACTGTCATATTTTCGGAAAAATCTCCTTGCCCAGGATTCTTCTCCTGGGAAGCTGAGAAGCCTCAGAGAAAAATGAAAATAATAATTATCTGATTGCTTCTCCTGTGTTTGCTGCTTTGGAATGTGGGTTGGAGATTGTTTATCCAACATGTGAATTGTTTTAACTTAATGACCAATTACCATCCAGCTGTGTCGGGACTCTGGCAGCAGTCACGAGTTTTCATTATCATTCTTTGTAGCCTTCTGTCTGTATCCTTTCTGTATTCTTTAGAATAGTTTTAGTATAGCATAATATAATATAAAATAATATAATATAATAAATAATATAATATAATATAATATAATATAATATAATATAATATAATATAATAATAAATTAGCCTTCTAAGAACATGGAGTCAGATTCATCAATTCCTCCTTCATCCTGGGGACCCCAAAAACACCACAACTCTCTTTGCAAGTATATGTTGTGTGAGACTGAGACCCAGGTAACCTCCTGCCTGAGGACACCACCAGCAGCTTTAGGAGTAAGTTTCTGCAGAGAATGTCTTTCACAGGTCTTTGTTGCTTGCCTCTACACCGCTGCATCAGCCACCCCAATACAATTTAAGGTACTGATTACAGCACTGTCTGATTGCCTCATCATCATCAACATGCCTTTTTCTTTCCACATAATTCCTGTGATGGACAGAAATGCTATTTGCTATTGTTCTGATGGTAGGGGTGAGTATCTTAATCGTGGCTCCTCCAAGATACTGCAGAGGTGTAACTAGCAGCCATTCTTAAGCAAATAGGTTTCCAAAGACTTATGACCTGTTCAAAGTCATGGAAACAGAGCACCCTCTATATCCCAGGTTACAACCTAAACTGCTTCTTCCCACCTCCAGAGTTCCCTTTTTATGTTCTTTTTATTTTTAGAGCAGCTCTACTTCTTGGACTTTCTACTGCCCTTGACTTCATTGGCACTGTTAGTGGAAGGAAATTTCACAGCTCCATACAAAGGAAAATTAAAGTGTCTGTTGAATCTAGTTTTGTATTGCAGGCTTCAGGAGACACGGTTTCATACATATCTAAATTTTAAAAAATAGGAAAAAGGAAACCTCATGCAGTTAAGAAAGCAGTATGAATGACACTTGAAGCTGGATCCTCCATTGAGCCTTCCTCTGGAAGTAGAAAACTGCTAATGAGTTGTTCCATGAGCAGCAGTCTTAAGGAAACATGATCTTTCACAGATTTTTGCACTTTCAGAGTTTCTCCATGACACTTATCACAGTCTTTCAATGCTCTGTAGCACTGCCAGTTTCTGCCATATCTGGTTGCCCACAGAGCTGCTGTGCAGCCCCTGCCTGGGCAGACACGCTGTGCTTAGCTCGGGTTACACGTGTGGATTGTTTGAAAACATATCTTGAGCTCATGATCCCATGTGTCTTGTACTTGGTAGTCTTTCTTTCCACAAGGATATTCAATTTTTCTCTCTTTCTCCTCCAGCCACGGGTTTTTTTTGCAAAGCTTACGAGTTCTTCATATCTCTTAGGGCCTCTTCTCCCTTTGCTGAAATTGGCTTGAGTGACTGCCACATGGACAGATGGACTGCCACATGGTAAAGTCACATAAACCTTATTTTCTGAAGTGAGGAAGAAACAAGTGATGCTTAAAAACCGCAACCAAACAAAACCCCCTCCAAAAAAGAGCATCCATAAGAAAAGAGCAGTTGTTTTCCTGTAGCTCTTACTCTAGCACACCTTGTCCTGTGCTCTAGAGAGAAAGACAATGTTTATAAAGGTAGCTGGGACTAGTCATGTAAAACTCCTGTCCTGAATCCTCTTAAGCCTGCAGTAGTATTTCTAAAACTCAGTCGAATCATTAAGAAACAAAATCTTTCCTAAAGTTGTAAACTCTCTTTTCCCTTTATTCTCTCCATGTCTCACTGCATCATACCCTTGAGCTGATAAAACTCAGGCACTTGATCTGGACTTCAAATTCCTTGCCTCCTATATCCATTTTTACCATTTTTCAGTGCAATTTGTGTTTTATGAAGCTCTGAAACTTTGCTATTTCAGCAAGTACAGGAAAATACTGACTTCATAAAATTCCCAGACTAGTACACAAAGAAAGAGGAAAGGCCAATAAGACAGAAATATGTTACCTAAAGGCAAGTCTACATTTCAAAGACGTTTTCTCTCCCTTTCTCACACACACATACTTTCATCACAAACTTAGTATCTCTAGACTATGAGTATGAAGGAGCACTATGATCTAAAGCATCTCAGTATGCTGCCAGAAAACTCCTGAGAGGCTAAATAATCATTATTGGAAAAGAGATAATAGTACACACAGCTACTGAGAGGATTGTTGTATTCAAGTGTAAAAATGGATTTTGCCAAAACAGATTTTGCAACTGAAAATCATAATTTTACACATTCGAAATTTTCTGCTCAAGAAGAAATTACTCATTTCCAGATTAATTTTATTTTCTAAAGGGAAAATGTTAATGTAGTAATTTGCTTTGACTTTGTTGATCTGATTCAGAATATTTTCTTCTTGTTGAACTGAGCCAATGCATTTAATTATGGGTCATTTTAAAAAAAAGGATAATAAAATACATGAATCAGTTTCATTGCTCTGTCAGCAAATGGCCTGTGAGATGCTGTCATCTCTGCCTCCAGACTGGCTCCACTGGCAGAGCTTTCTGGAGAATGAGAGCTGAAATGATGCACACAGATATCACTCTCAGCTGCACTGTGCTCAATAAAGAATGCAAATAAGCATGGGGAAAAGCTGGACAAGGAACTTCCAACTAAAATTCAGAAAAAAACAAAGTTTTTTTCCATTATGGAGCAAGTATTTTTACAAAGAAAAGAGAAGAATAACAGTTAAATTTTCATATAATAACAGATATGAGAAAGAGGAAATGTTAAATTGCAATTTGGTGAGTGAAGAATTTAATCTGTGAAACTGATCTTGTGCTATCTTTACCTGGAGTCTCAGTCTGAGATACTAAGTAAAAAGAGTGCAATCCCCACTGAAAATTAGCATAGCTCACTTCATATCCTAGTACTTCACAGATTTCTTGTGATGTTGTGGACACTAGAGGGAAGCACATCACTGAGCTACAGCAGTTTATGGTGCTGAAGAGAAAATAGTACAGCCCTGTAATCAT
Source organism: Agelaius tricolor (assembly GCF_023055355.1). Taxonomy (NCBI): domain Eukaryota; kingdom Metazoa; phylum Chordata; class Aves; order Passeriformes; family Icteridae; genus Agelaius; species Agelaius tricolor. Next base: position 9,455,233 of record NW_027269266.1, on the reverse strand, counting down.
GGACTCTTTCATTTAATGGCAACATTAAAATTTTTCAGGGAGAAAACACAATTAGTGGACTAAGGGAATGAATGCAGGTTACAAGGCTTATTCTTCTTGTAATGGATATAAATATACTTTAAAACTTTAGCTGCTGTTATGGATCATGGACAACCAAGAAATTTATATATTAAACTAATCACAGGTAGTCCTTATATGTCACGGTTCCATCTTTTCTTCCTTTCTCCTGCAGCTGATATTTCCTAATTTAACATGTTCATCCTTTAATACAAGTAAAAGGAAAAAATCTTTAGTGTCTGATTCACTACCTTCTGTAGTGTTTATTTCTGGCTTGACATGGTAAAGGAAAGTCTTGTCTAAAGAAGCTTTTTTTACTTTGTGCCAGAGTTAATGACTATAACGCATTGGATCTCATGCACAATTCATGAGAGCTGATTTAGCATTAATGCAGGTGCATAGAATGGCTGGAGCTGTTCACCTGCTCTCCCTGATGCAGGCAAAATGCTGCCACAATTTCTAACGAGGAAAAAGTGGAGGAATGAATCAGGAAGATAAAATGTATAATATATAATGTATATATAAATGTGTCTAAAAATGCACTGCAAATTATTTGCACGTAACTGGTGAAATACCCTTCTCTGGTGTCAGGGTAATCTGCTAGTCAATGCTAAGATACAGGGCTGGGTTGCCATCCTGTTGGCAGCCCTCTGAAGCAAATTAGGACTTGATCCTTCTGCCAGCAGAGTCATTGGCAGGCAATCATATGCACAATATGCTGTTCTAAATGCAATCAGAGAAATAGATTTAACTAGGTAAAACTCTTCAGCTGATAATCACCTGCTGACTTATAACCACCTGATAACTTGTCACTTCTCTAACTGATGTTCTTATAATAATATATATACAGAAATTCTAGTGAAGTAAGAATTTACTTTTTTTCATCCCCATGCTTATTCACTGAAAATAGATTTTGGTCTGTTGGTTCCAGTAGCCTTCACAGCTGCTATCAAAATTGGTTTTCTCTTAAAGTGATCTTATTATAGAGTCATTGCATTTATAGGACTGAAATTATTTTCTTCCAAAAATCAATATTGACATGCATTTACCATTCCTAAATGCTGCCAGCCTGTATAAAGAACTCAGTCACTATGTCCTGTTTAGCATCTCATTTCAGCTCTTTTGCTTTTGCCCTGATGAGGAAATACCTAAGCACTTGGAATTGATATGGCCTGTTTTGACTAGAATTATAACTTTTAGTTGTTAATATTAAGTAGAATTCCAGTAAGTAAAGAGGGCTCAGGGGAGATCTTACCAATGAGCATAACTACCCCAAGGGAGAGAGAGTCCAGAGGATGGAGCCAGGCCCAGTTTCAGGACCAGAGGCACCGACAGAAACTCAGGAGGTTCCCTCTAAACATCAGGAAATTTTCTCACTGTGAGTGTGACAGTTCTGGCTCAGGCTGCCCAGGGAGGTTGTGGAGTCTCCATCTTTGGAATGATGCAAAAACTGTCTGGATACAGTCCTGACCATCCTGTTCTGGCTGACCTTCTGGTGAGCAGCAAGGCTGGATCTCCTGAAAGACCCTTACCAACCTCACCTCTACTGGGGTCCCCAGATTCTGTCAAATGTATGAGCTGTCATAAATTATCACCTAGGAGTCAAAAATAATCACAAATAATGTGTTACTTAAGGGTAATTCAGAATTTCAAAATTAATTTTTAGTTATTTCTTCTCAGATTTCACACAAAAGTGGTTTGTGTGAGGTTAAAATTTTTAGGAATGTTATACTCTATTTAGAACAAATTTTAAAAGTTATTATAGGTTAGTAGGGTTTTTTTCCTCCAGACTCAAATTTTATGACTTAATCTTCCAGACTACCAAGTACTCATTCCCAAATTTTTTGGCAGATAAAATTTAGAAGCTAATTCACCTCTCAATGAATACAAAGTTCTATGCCATTGCCTTCTTAGAAACTTGCACTTGATCCTGTCAGTTATTTAAAATAAGCAAGTAGATCAAGTAGACCAAAAGATTCACATGCCACCCATTAGGCACATTATAGAAACTAATTCAAAGTTACTAGGAAATTTTTATTTTTTTTCTCTCTCTGGATTCTTGCCAACTAAGACTTTGCATGGTGCAGTAGATGATGCTACAGTTCTTTAGAGGTCTGCAAAGCCTTCCAGTGAGCACAGATTTGTACAGAGAATTCAGCCAAGGTCTGTTGTTCATTTGCTGACAGCTACAGGGGGATCAGAGAAGGCAGAAAGAGAAGGAAGCTTCTCACAAGAGAAGACACTGCCTGTTGGAATGTCTAATGGATCCAGAGGATGGTAAAGAGCAATATCTAGAGATGTGTAATACAGAAGGTAGCACATACACACCAGTGGTCTGTTGTGGCAGATCTGACTTCATCAAAATCTGCAGGAGTCCCACACAGAGCAGGACATATTAATAAAAGTACTACTGTGACTATGAGTTCCATCATCTCTGCATCATTTTCCTGAGCTAAAAGGAAACATATGAAAGGATGAGAATTCACCAGTTTTTGTTCCGAGCAAGTCTGTGGGGATCCCAGTTGTCAGGGTATCGGACCCAGTTTGTCTGGGTCTGGATTGAAGGCACTTGAGACAGTAATTCATGGTTGGACTCAGGTGTTTATTATTTCTTATCAGTAAAACAGTCTCACTACCGTGAGTTTGGCAGCTTTTTATTAGAAGACACAAAATGGCCAACAACCTCTTGGCCATTTCACAAGGTCTTTTAAGACCAAACTATCCAATTAAGAACTGACACCTGGATTATTTTCCCTTTTAACTCAATAACTGATCCCAAAGAGCCCACAATGTGGACTTTTCTGCCCAATTACAAAATGCCACCCAAACCCATGAAGAAGAAGGCAGAAGAAGCATGAAGAAGAAACCCAGGACAACCCCCTGTGCCCTCCATCTTGCTTCCATACACAACATACTACAAATACCAAAACCTAAATTTCTCACCAAGTGATGCACCTACACTACTCTCTATAATCTATATCACACTTTTGTGGATTCCAGTCTATCTTGAAGTCTAGGAAACTTTCTCCATGAATGAAGGTCAAACTCAGTGCTCCCCTAGGGGTCAGGGCACCCCAGAACAAACAGAGAAATATTCCCAGTGCCCTGGGTTTCCACACAAGTCCAGAAATCTTTATTTAAGATTATGGCTTCATTTCCTTTCCTATCAATTTATCTGCTAATTCCATTGTGCTGGTCTTTTAATTTCCTTTTGTACAACAAGAGCTTGGTCAGCTATGCACAAACAGCTGTGTTACTGTTTGCTGTGGCCAGCAGGACACCCTGAAGGTAAGTCCTGGGCAGCCTGGCCTTCTGTGAAAGGCTGAGAGAGAATTTCTGCAGCCAGGAGAGTAAAGGACTGAAATGTCAGGCTTTGGTTTATGCAGCAAACATCATAGCAGCCTATTTCTCCCCTAGTGGATAGTTAGTTTTATCCAGGAAACAGTGGATAATCATAATCATATTTCCCCACTTTTATTTTTTCTTTTTCTGGATATCTTGTGTATAAACTGAGTTTCAAGTCTGAGGTTACAAATTGAGATGGAAATTAATAACTATTGTCTCTTTGTCGTCTGTATGGTAATAAAAAAAAAAAAAAGAATTAAGACAGCAGCATTTCAATCTATAAAGACTGAAATTTCAAAGAAATTTCTAGAAAACAGATAACCTAGATAAGAGAAATTCCAAAGCCTAGATAACAGAGTCATATTAGTTAGGGATCACCCAGCTAAGGATCCTGAGTCTGCATTACAAAGCAGCACTATACTTGTACTATGCTGAGAAAAATTCTATGCATAGCCTAAAATAAGTATTCAAAAGTAACTGTCTATTTTAGAGCTGATGAATAGATCTCTAGGTTTCAGTAAATTTATCGGATTAGATCTCTCTTGATTGCAGTGAGATCTTAGCTCGCTTGTAAACATCTAAATTTAAATGTCTAAATCTGTGAGCTGTACCACTCAGGATGACTGTATTGTAATAAAAAGACACTCAAGATAGCTTTAAACCATATGGCTTGGATAAGTCCAGTCTAATTTCACAGAAACACAGATTTTAGCTCAAGATAATATCCTGGCAAGAAGAATGACTACAATATGGGCTATTTGGGAGACCTGCAGTAATTTGGGTAATAAAAAATTTAGCATTAACTGAAATGGAATATTATTTGGTAACCAGGTTGTTTGATGAGCTGCGCACTGCAACCTTAATGCAAAAAGTATTTATTCCTTGTGCATTAGTGCTAGGGATATAAAATGTATTCACCTGGTAAAATCCTGGACACTTGGTGAAAGAATGATATACTATAATGACATTATAATAAACTTTATTTCATTTTTCATTGTGTAATATTGTTTAATTTGCTTGCATGGACATTGATCTTGAGTGAGGTCATGCAGTGGCACATAGCTGATTACTGTGGCTGGCTTCTGCTAAATAATAATTTACAGTGCATTCAGATAGTCCAAGTTATACATGCCTTGAATGTGCAGCATTAAGTTGCTGCCACAGTATGTATCCTGTCAACTTTCTGAATACTTTTCTGATTCACTTTTCTTTACCATCTTGCCTACTAATAAGTATGAAGAGGCTCCAGGGAGACCTCATTGCAGCCTTTCTGTTATTAAAGGGGTTTACAAGGCAGATGAAGAGACATTTACCATCACTTGTAATGACAAGGGAGAATGGTTTAAACTGACAGAGGGCAGGTTTAGTTTAGGTATTAGGAAGAAATTCTTTACTGTGAGGGTGGTGAGGCACTGGAACAGGTGGCCCAGAGAAGTTGTGGGTATCTCATCCCTGAAATTGTTCAGGTCCAGATTGGATGGGGTTTGTGCAATCTGGTCTAGTGAAAGGTGTCCCTGCCCATAATCTAAGATTATACAAATATGTTTATATTTGAGTTCTGAGTCATGAACAATATAAATTGTTTGATTGATGGAAAGCTGCAGGCAGTTTGGAAAATTGACTAAATATCCCTTTTATTTTTTTCTCCATAACTCCTTTCTCTTTTATTCAGAGTTTTTTTCTTTTCAGAAAGTCTTCTTGTAAAGTGTCACAGAAATTAAAAAGTAACAAATTTACAGACATGGTCCTTCAGTGATCCTCAGTCAATCCCTTTGTATTTGTAACAACCAATTTCAGGTTGTTACAACTCTTCTAAACTTAATAATCATATTTTCTTCACTTTTTTTGCAAATGAATTAAAAATAAACACAATTTTGAAGCAGCTTCTTTTTTTTTTTAGTTGGTTGTTTTTTTCTTTAAATTTAGCAATCCACTTTGCAATGGGCTTTTTAAAGTGTAGATTTAGGTAGGGATTCTTTATTATTCATTTTGCTGTTATCCTCAGGTAACTTTCCCATGAAATTTATATTCACTGTCACCTCCCAAGCACAGCTGGGGATACACAGTGAGGCATTCAATTTTTCTTTTATAATACTGTGAAGAATAATTAGATTGGTTTTGTTTTTAAAGCCCATGGCTTATTAACATTAGCTGGTAAGGAAAATTTTCTAACCTCAGATGATGCCAACAGTTAAAGAATTCCTTGTTAACTACCTGAATGGGATTATACAAAGAGGAACATTTGATACTGATGTTCTGTCCTGCTACATCCTGTATGGCATTATTGATTAAAGACCTTACAAACATATATATATATATAGTGTTTGTAAATGCAAATATATATGTAGAATACACAGAATGAATGTCAGAGCACAAGTACAAAAAGATGAAAATTGAAAGTCACTGTGAGTAAATATAGGTGCCTGAAAAATATTGCCTAATAGATGCCATCAATAGAGTAATGACATCTGAAATAACATTCTTGGTTTGGTGGGGGTTTTTTTGGTGGGTTTTTTTTTGTTATTGTTTTGTTTTTTGTTTGTTTGTTTGTTTTGGTTTTTTAATAGCATTTAGGCTTCCAGAGGCATACAGCAGGTTAGCAGGAAGACCAAGAGCAGATTCTAGGAATAGGAGTCACCTCATCCCCCTTAAACGCATGTAGCAGCTATTTCTGAACCTCCCTTTATATTCACTGTAGAGAAACAGACCTTTTTAGGATTCAATCCATCAGATATATTTAAAATGTCTATTTTAAAGTTAGAGCAATTCTGTCTTAGACTTTGTAGTCTGTAGTGACTAGATTTTTATGATTATTTCTGGAGTCTGGGGTAACTCAGATAAAGAGCAGGCCTCTGCATTTAATCAGATGAATTCCAACCCAAATCTTTCGACTGAAGGAACTAAAGCTTTTCTCTCTGAACCATGAAATCCTTCTGAATTGGAAGATAAAACAAATCTAAGTAACTGTTGTGCATTCTGGAATAAGTTCAAATAAACCTTTTCCTCTTCACTTAGTTAAGCCAAATATGCCTGCTTTGCCATTCTGGAGAGAGCTGACACAATTGGCTGTATTCTACCACCCTGTTATCCCAGACAAGGCACAACATTTCAGAGTGGACCACCACATGGCTGTGTAATTTACAGTCTCATGTTATCTGATTTGCATATAAACTACCCCAATAAACCAGTGTCTAGTGAAGTAGGTCCAAAAATATCAGACATATGCACAGTTAGTGCATAGACATAGTTAGACTTCTTATAAAAACCCCTTCAACAGGAAAAGAGCTCCAAGGATTCTAACTTGCAATTTGTATTCCTGTTATATTTAATAACTCTTTAAATAATCCATCTAGGTCAAGTTAAATGAATGCCTTGTTGCTACTTAGATGATTATGGGTTGCAATTCATTTAACGTGCCCAACGATTCATGTTTAATTTATTGACTCTAATGTGGTATGTGAGTGACCTGTGCATGTGTAGTACTTTAAATGCATGCACACTGGCACACACAGCTCTCTGCAGTATTTTGCTTAAGTAATAAGCTAATCAATGTGCTAGAGTTTGAGATACTGTGTGACTCTTTATGCCACTGTTTAATTTAATGCTGCTTGCAGTAATGAGCCTGTCTGGGTTGACTGCCCACCTCTCAGAAACTCCATGGCTTTTATGCCAGCAAGAATGGTTCAAGATGGGTCCAGTTCTGTGATTTGTTACCTGGCCATTTGGCATTAGCCACTGACTTGTCTTTGCATCTCATTCTATTTTTGTGTTTGAAAACTAATTGATGAGTGCCCTTTGTTTACAGCTGGAGCTATAAATCCTCCTTCAATACCTGACAAGTCAGATGGCATTTACAACTAATGCCGTTTACAGAAATTATCTTTCTGCATGATAAGGGTACACCTCTATGATTTCCTCAGTGTTTTGTAGTGGGTTTTTTAACATGAGGAAAATGGAGAATGTTTCAGGGAAGTTTGAGCTTTCTTAAAGTCCAGAAGTTTTGGCAGATGTGTATTTTTATGCTACCTATTAGTCTGTTCTGTTCCTGCTAAAGGCACCTGCTTTTAATTCTCATCATGAAACCAAATCCTTGCAAGATAGCAAAAATGAAATTATTGAGGAAAGGTGCTGTTGTTCTGATGAAATCCACAGCAGCAGCAATGTCTTCTGCCTTAAACACATTACTTGTATCTCTAAACTTCAGTCCTCAAGCTGCTGGTTGATATTTGTAATATCAAATAAGGGGAAACTCATATGGCAGTCTAATTACCAATTACCCAGCTCCAGATTTTTTTCTTCCCTCTGTCTAAGGCATGAGAAAATTCTGCCTTTTGCATTTGCCCTATCCTGTGATTTTTTTCATTGCATGCATTTTCCTGGGTTTTAAGTCATCCTCATAGCACCCTAACTATCAAAAAGGACATCACTGTCATAGGCTTTTTTTGACTTCTTTTGAGATGTCTCAGAAAAAAAGAATACAGAAAGTCCAGAAACGTCTTATTTCCCAGATCTTCTATGTCCCATATATTAAATATTTGGATTCTAAATGGTAAAATATAGTTCTGTTTTCTTGTGAAATAGTTCCTGGGTAAACATCACTGTAGTGTCAACTGAGATGTGCTAGTTTCAATTTCCTGTTAACAAGTAGACTCCAAATCCCCAAGGAGCAATGATAGTTCCATACTCAGATTTGCACAACTTAATCATACTACATTATACCCTGAAGAGGGTCAAAAAACATTAAAGTAGGTGCTGCCTGACTGTCAGCACATCAGAAACTTTGAAATGTAGGCCAGAGTTATCCCAGCAGAGGCATCTAGCAGAGAGATCCAAGATCAGAGTTTCATTTTTTAAAAAGATGCAAATTTAATGCAAATACCTTTATTGGCCCCATAAACATTTAGAGCTTATCCTAGAGCTATTCTATCCTAGAGCTAAGATATTAGCTTTGTAAGAGAAAAAATTGTTGGCACAGCAAACTTCTACACTGAGTGGTAGTTTATTTCCAGGATCCTTGGAACAGTTGTCTAGCAGAGGTAAAATATCATAGTTCCACCACTGGAGCTGTGATTTATGTCAACTGATATGCCAAACCTTGACTCATATTTATTTCTATTGATATCTATTGTTTTAGAAACATTTGAAGTGTTTTACACAATCATCTAAAATTAAACTGAAGCAGCATAAGCCCCTAGCCTCCCTTACTTACACATAATCCCAGTTTGAAATGATTCTCTGGTCTTTAGCTGTAATGAATTTCAGAGAAAAAGTGGGTTACCTTGTAGAAAAACTGTATGAGATTAAAAAAAAAAAAAAAAAGAAAAAAATGTGCTGTGGCCCTACACATATAATGTATTTAAAAGATGAGAAAATTTAGGCTAGACTGACAATACTAAAAGTCTTTTCCAACCTAAACGTTCCTATGGTTCTGTGATTCTCTTTTCTTCCTGCAAGACTGAGAAATATGGCAGCTCTGTAGGGAATGTCACACTGCCTTGTACCCTGCATCCAGATGGCTCCCTGGCAACCAGGAGGGGCTACAGCCCAGCACCTTTCCAGTAAATAACACACAGAATTGCTACCTGGCCATCTGGATAACGCTACTTGCTGTTTTGTAGATTTCCTGTAGTGTCTAGGACAAGTTCCTTAATTAATTGATATTCCATTTCACTTTTATAAAGTGAAGACAATAGCTGTAATGGTATTGGGAAATAAATACATTACGGATTTTGTATGCCTCAGCTCCTATGGTAATAGAAGCAATATAATTTCCATAGAGGATCGATTTTTGCTTTATTTTGTAAGATGATTTATAACAAATCCATGACTGAACCTGATATTTAGAAATATCTTTGAAGCATATAGTACCAGTTTTCCTGCCAGCTCTTGTAAGAATCCTGGGTTAGTTACATTATGCTTGAATTGCAGTTAATGGAGAGTTTATTGTCTTAAATGCATCTTCTCTGGCAAAAAGTCTTCCACTCTGAGTTTCCAAGCAGCAGCCTGCTGATTTCAGAAATGATGTATTTCTATTGGTGGAAGACATGCTCCTCTAATTGCCTTTTTTGATATTGTCAAGATATATATTACATGTAGTTGTTAAATTGCTCAGCAACTTTTGGTAATATATATCCTGTGAGATGTCACTTTCATTTCATGCTACACAGCTTTTCTTTCTTCCTTTAACTCCATACAATAGCTCAGATCCCTGCTCCTCTATGTGCTGAGGTTGTGTGATCAGAACAGTAGATGCAATCAAACTCACAATTAGACTGTGATTCACATTATGTAAAAGATTCATCATGCCAATTGATGTGAAATGACGTGCAGCCTCCAGGCAGTGATTGCACACTGCTTTAATCTCCCCACACGGTAAAACCTGCACCTATCGTGGTTCAGCAAAGCTTATTTGTAATCATTTTTGGACTAATGCCTTTCCATGATTTCATTATGAAGAGTATTACAATGAGGCCTTTTTCTGCTACTCCTTTTAAATGCCAGGGTGTGCTGATTACTCAGTTAGCATCCTGCTTGCAGTTGACCTTTTGGGTAGAAATGATGTGAGAATAGTGGGTTTTACCATTTATGGATTAGGTGTTTCACTGTAGACAAATGACAATTTTTATTCTTTATCCTAACATTTCTCTTTTCTTTCTTTGCCCACTGGGTCAAACACCTTGATTTTTTCTAGGAGCTGAATCCAAAAGAAGGCATTTTTCTAATTTTTAAAATAAACAAGGATCTTAAATGACTCTTCTAAACATTAGTTTTCAGAAGTTATTCTACACCTTTATGTAGTTTATTGTAGATGTGGAAAGCTAGACTCCTTGTATGGGTGCCTGAAAAGGATGGCAAGGGTCATGCCAGCTCTCTGGCCTGAGCAGTGAGTGACCAGGGTGTGTGTATGCCAAATGTGAGGTGTGGAGAAAATGTGCAGCTCCTCACTATGGTCACTGATTGGAAACTGCAGGGACTGCATGGGCAGGAGGTTTCCAGCCTTGAATTCTAAGTAGAAGTGGATTTGTCTTTAATGCCTGTGGATGACAAGGAATACACAGATGCTAATATGCATGACTAAACTCTCTTTCAAAGAACTGAGTGTCACTGAGTGGCACTCATTTTTCATTTGTGAATAACTTATCTAGATGAAAAATCATTTGAGACATGCATATCAAAATAAAAACATCAGAAATATGTAAATTGTTATGTCTTTGCTCAATAATTGAAAACACTCATTCCCAGAACTGCAAAAAATTCGTCTTTGGCTATTTTGGAATTCGCTCTGTGTCCTGTTTCATTCAGCAGGAAATGCAGATGATTAAGGATCAGGCAGAAGCTGTAGTCATTGACTTCTGATGGAATACTTTGAACCTATTTGTGTTCAGAGTTCTTTTAATTAACTGCTTTTTCTACAGGATAAAAGAGAACTGGAGCCAAAACCCACTGAAAACAGGAGATCAGATAAAGCTTAAACTAAAAATACTATATTTTGTAGTTGGAAATCCCATTTTGCTATTCACACACATACTGTAGCACAAAAGCTCTGTTCCCCAAGCAGAGTTATGACCCCGTGAAAGATATTCTGAAATCTTCCAGAAGTTCAATAAGAACTTTGCTGTTGTTAATGTTTCTAGCACTGATGAAAACTGTGTGGCAGAATAATGCAGATAAATTTTTCATAAGATAAAGTTGTATAATTTTTTTTCCAGATGCAAATCATGTGTTTGTATAGATCAAATATATTGCACCAAATTAAGGCCTCTGTCTGATGAAGATATGGATTCCATCCCACATCCTTGTGATTTGATTCCAGTTTGTGCACTAGTAGTAAAACCTCTCAAGTCTTGGCTGTCCAAAGATGTCTTTATATGTAGCCACTCTGAAATTCTCTGTTCATACAGTGCATGTGCTATAAGTGAAGTAAGCCAGTGCAGAAAATTCAAATTATCTCTTCCAATTTAAGGAAAATTTTTGACTCAGTTTGTAAAGCCCATACCTGAAATAGGTGATCTCTTTATTTTAACATTTTGTTTTATAGTCACAGAATCCCAGAATGGCTTGGGTTGGAAGAGATCTCAAAGATCATCTACTTCCAACCCCTCTGCCATGACAGGAAGGGTACTGGGTTGCCCAGGGCTCCATCTAACCTGGTTTTGAACAGTTCAGGCATGGAAAGACAATGGACTGGGTGTTGCCTGAATTTTGACCTCTACTGACAAAATGGGGGAGGAGAGAGGAGTTGTTGAGCATGCAGAAAATCAGCTCCTCTGCCCTGGAGAGAGTTTTCTGATCCAATTCAGAAAAACATGTGCTCAACTTAGATATGAGTATTGATGTTTATGAAACTGTTCTGTTAGCAAGCACTGACGTGTTTTATTTATTTGGATAAGCAGCACGAGGAAGATGTGCAGAAAGATAAAAGGAATGATTTTGGAGAGCTTCACTAGTGTTTGGAGAGTGATCCTCAGAAACAATCCCCAGTATTTTCCTGCTGCAGAATCCCTACTTTGGCCTTGTTGATGCTGCACAGTGCCACATAAAATATCTCTATTATGTCTCCTGCTGTGAGCCAAAAGTAGCATAGCTTCAAAAGATCAGTTCTGTTCCCAGGCTTATAAGTTTCCTTTTCCAATTCTGGTCTTCAGTAGAGGAGGGAATAGGATAACTGCTGACATAGACAGACTTAGGAGAGACCTCTCAATCTATGAAACATATGTGGATATCTCACTGATAGCATTTAAATAGCCAAAACCTATCCCAAAAGCCATGTGCAAGGAAACATTCAGCTGCCCGTTTGATTTAGATAAATATAATTTTCCCTCTAAACAAGCTTTATGTTCATTATAATAGAAACATATGTCGATGGTAACAGTGTTGAGGGCCATGTGCCAAAGCCTCCTCTGTTGCTCCTAATGGAATGCTGGAATTCTGGATACATTCAGGTGTTTCCAGCTAAGACTGCAGCTGTTGATTTTGATCTTCTCACTAGGCAATAAGCATGTTCAGTTATACCTATCACTAGCGAGAATCTTTATGCTCCTGTAATTTATTTCTTAAAACAAGCCTACAGGTGGAAATTGAGTTTAGGGAGTAGTTTCTCAGATGTGAATGTGTAACATCAATTATTACATTCCCATCTCTACCTACCTAAAATTTGTCCTTTCTCATCTCTGTTTATTCACAGTTTTGTACCGTCACTTTGCAAGGGTCTGTCTCTTGATACATACCAAGAGATGAGCCTTTCTTAACATTCCTTGAGGGACAATTTAGAGACACACATTTAGAAATTTAATCTTACCTTCAGGAATGCTGTGGGAAATGGAAAGATAGAAAATTCCACATACACTGAAGGCTTTGATTTGCAGCCTTGGAAAAAGCTTGGATTGATGTAAAAATAAAGTACACAGACATTAAGCAGAAAAATCATAAACTTATGTTTCTATAGTTGTAAGAACATAAGTAAGTGAGAAGTTGTATTGATAAGATGGTGAAATGCTTATAATGTAGGGGTGTAATTGTATAGAGTAAGTTAAGAGTTTAGAAGTTATAATAGAAGAACACGTGAGATTGTAGCCCATTGGATAAAAGTGTGGTCATTGCAGTAGAAGCAAGTAAAGGTGATAGATTAGAAAAGCAAAATAACCTTTGTGGCAACTGTCCATTGGATTGGAAAGTTATATATTGTCTTGTAATGAAGAACTTGTGGCTATTTTGAGCTATGGCAGGCTGCTTGCTCCTTTAAAATCTCACGGCCTTTGAGGGTGATGTTTATCTGAGCAATAAATTGTTCTTAACCCACCTGTGGTCCCATCCCTTCAATTAAAGCTGCCATAATAATAATTCCCTGCAGGCCTGTGTAGCAGAATAATGTCTTCAAACATTTGGCCATAGGATACTTCACCAAGCTTTCCCTCTAACCCTAGCAGGTCTAATGCAGGTAAAGTCACTGCAGCATTTCCAAGGTCATTATTGGGTGTCATGGAAGTCACTGGGGAGTCATTTGTAGTTGACTCCAAACAGCTCCTTAGAAACAAAGTGGTTCTTAGGTAGTGATAAATGTGGAGCATGATCTCCAGCAGCAGGAGAGCCAGGATTTATGCCATGCCCTGTGTGCAGCAGCAGGCCCCACTCCTCACAGTTTAGCTGACAAGACATGTCTTTTAAGTGTTCTCATGTGCTTGGGTCAGGCTCTCATGGAATGAGCTGTGTGAGAAAATCTGTGAGAAGTCTCACCAGGGATCTGCACCCATGCAGCATCTGCCCTTGCATCAGGAGCTGCATTTAAGCTCAGGCTTAGTCCTTGCCTGGGTTATGCCTGTGCCTGATTGCTGATCTGATCTAACTTTGCTGACTTGCCTTGTCTTGGCCGTAGACCTTCCTCATCCCTTAGGACTTGTTTGGAGATCACTGCTCTGGTTGATGATGCTGATTATCATCAGACGTGCTGCTCTTCTTTGGGTCTTGTGTATATTTCATAATTTTAGAAGATTTAGATCTTTTACTTTTTCCCATGCAGAACTCTTTCTTGTTTTGACTTGACCCTTTTAAATGACTTGGAAGTTTAGGTGGACACTATAAAATACATAAAAAATGAACACGTCAGTGATTTACAAATTCCTTGTGCTCACACTAGGTCATTCCTCTGTCATCCCTTGTTAATGTAGGCCTCTCACCTTGAAAACTCTGAAATTTAACACAAAGGCAAGAAAGAAATACCATGTAGCAGCTGCTGCCCACAATTCCCCTTTTTAATTCTTCTTTTGAACAGGGCAAAATAATTTTCATGTATTTAATTGGGTTCAGAGGATGCTGACTCATCACCATATGCTTGTGATTAACAGTCAATTTTGCTGATTCTTTTCACTACCAGCTTTTAAAAGAGAGTTGTTTCTGGTTTCAAATGGCATTTTAAATGGAAAAAGAGCCAAAAAAGTACTAAAATATGACAGCAGGTAAAGCACAAATTAAAAAAAAATAGCAATATAAAAAGAAAAAAATTAAAGACATTTAGGAAAATGAACGAAAAAATTGAAGGAAATTCTAATTACAATTCTAATTGCTCACTTGAGGCAACTATAGTAGGGCTGCAAACCCATGACAGAGCCTTACTAGTATAAAATAACTTCACAGAAGTGCATTTCTTAACAGCTGCACCCAGCTGAGATGCAGTAATCCCTTTGTAAGTGCCATATGTGAAAGTTCTATAGCTATATGTGAAAGTTCTATATTCTGTATCTTAAGGATGAAATATTTAGATTTTTCAGGTTTTTTTGCCAGTGTAAAAATATTTCTCCCAAATTAGTCTACTCTGTCTAGCAGTGAGATGAAATTCTGTAAACAGAAAATAGCAGATTTTTTAAAAGAATATATTGATTCTATGTGTGGAAAGAAAACTCAATAAACAAAGAAAAACTTACTAAATATCTTCAAGAAAGAAAAAAATTAAGTTTATACAAGAAAATAATTTTTTTTACATTTGCCTTCAGCTGGAATGTGAGGAATTGTTCTACCATCTTGTTAATAACATGAAATTAAGTGAGAGAGTATTAACTTCATTTTGTCAAAGAGTTAATATTATGCATTGTCCATACATCTTTTCCTAAAATAAAGTAGATCATACACATATTTCCCTCATGCTAGTGCAACTCCTGAGTGATGAGTGAATGAAAGTAGAGGGAGGTGTTTGGAGAGGAGGGTTCCCTTTGGTTTGTGGGCAGGACATCACAAATCTGTCTGTGCTTTACACTATTCTGAGCAATGAAACACACTGCAGCATTTGAAAACAGCACATAACAATCTGATTTCTGGAGTTGCAAGCTGGGTGTTCTGCAGACCATCAAGGGTTAGAAAACCTAGCCAGCAAACAGAATCCAAATATTTTTGTTACTGAACAACCAAAGTCTCAAACACGAGTTGTGCATCTCTCTCACTTTCCTCATTTTCTTATTATCATATACTGATCTATATTTCATTTGCTCCTCTACTTCAAATTTAGCCATCTTACAGCCTTTATGTTTAATTTTATGAATTTCTAATATTTGTTTTAAATTGGATCATATGCTTTACCTGACCAAATTTTGAAACTAAATCCAGAGCAATGCTCATTTGATGTCCATCTTCAGCCACTCACTTTAGGCTTACATTTGGATATAATTGTGTGATTTTAACCCATGGCAATTTCTGTTGTATGTACACAAACTGCCTGTCTGAGCTGTGCATAAATAACTAATAAATAATAAATAACTGTGCAGAAAGCTGAGTACAGTGTAGACACTTCCTCTGGGTCCAATCTGTGCAAGGAGAGAGAGGGATTTCCTTTCTAAAATAAATAATATTTTCCCTCAAAACACTCTTATATTTCTTGTTATGTGTATAGCTAGAGTTAACCCTTTAGAGACAGAGATATTTTGAAGCTTGCTTTAAGGGCTGCGATGAAAGACCTCTAAAGAGTTTTGTTTCTGTCTTTCAGCTCATCTGTCTGGGCTCACAAACCTGCTGCAAACTGTGTCTCTGTAAGGGGATGGAGGATGTCTGTGCCCTCAGGACCTCCCCCTCTGGCACTGTTCATGGGGCTGTGGCCAAGGTGGGACTGAATAGGGGCATCTGACTCTAGCAGCTGGAGCTGCTCCAGCTCAGAGCCACTTTTTTCCTTCTGATGACTCTGGAATCAGGGCAGTGTCCTCCAGGACAGCTTTGGAACAGTCACAGGCAGTGCTTTCTTAAACTGTTGCAACAAGAGCCACTAGAGCTCATCTTCCATGGTATTAAATATTAATTATATACATATACACACAGAGGTATTTACACAGAGTTAATTCATCCCTTGTGCTGCATGTTTAAAAGACCAAGAAGCAATGTTGGTTTTCAGTTTCTGGTAAATCAACATCTTCGTCCTTAGACAGATATTTTGTGTGTTTCAATAGAATCAAACATTGTTTATTATTGCACTTCTTAAAAATTTCATTTATATGTCCATTTCCGTGAAGGAATTCAGACTTTGGTGTCATCCCAATTTTATATATATATATATAAAACTTCTGTGAATAATTCAGGCAGATGGCACAAAAAATGTGTCCACCCATGGCTAAATATTGTGTATAACAAGACTTACTCTGTGTGCCTGACATGGGTATGGATGCTTTTAATAGGGAAAAAAAAATCTGAATTTTGATGATATAAGTAGCATGCAGATAGAATATTACTGTGACCTTTATTCTTTCTTCAAAGCAATTCTTTTGAGAAGAATTGAGTTCATTTAATTATGTTAGTAAAATATTTTCATGCTACTAACCATATTACATAATTTTAAAAGGAATAGTATGTCTTCAATGTAATGAAAAATAAGTAAGTGCTTTATAAATAAGAGAAGGGAAAAAGATTTTCTTCTTTTTCTGGTTCAATAAGAATTGTACCAAATAATTAAAAATAATATAGCAGCAGATTTGTTATTTAATTGCTGTCTTCTACATAGCACAGACATTACTGTACTGTTTTCTCACCACTTTTATCTATTTGAAGAGCTGAGATAGAACAATTTATATATATTTTTGAAATATTTCATCATGATATGATACTACACAACATCAAAACCACTTTTTGATTGAATACTTGCTTTTCATTCATGAGTAATTTTTTTCCATTATTTTATATTTTAATTTTAATATTTTATATAGGGGTTTTTTTATTCTTTGAGTAAATGTGAGGTTGATAAAACTGCTGCAAGACTACTACTGGGTCTTGACAGTGCTATTCTGGTTCTGTTCCACCCTTCAAGTCCTCTGGCTCTGCCAGTCCTGGGTCTCCCCCTCTGACCATTCTGATTGTTTGGGGGATCTCCTGCAACAAATCAATTTACAGATCAAGTATTCATATATATTTAGCTGTTATAGTGCCAATTCGTATTTCAATTTTAATGCTGTGTTATGATGTGTTCACAAGTAAAGGTTTTATAGGATTTCTGAACTCTGAGGATGCCCTGTACAGTGGTGTGTGATTATAGTTAGGTATTTTCCCTAAATAAGCTTCCCTAGAAAGCAGCTGGTTGGTACCAAAATGAAGATTTTTTTACAGCAGTGTCACACACCGAGGAAGTTCCTTCTCCTGAATGCCCTTCCTGAAGTCCCCATTTAATGAGCTGTTTGTTGACCCTGAATAAGTAAAACTGTGAATGTCTCTTGTGGGTTTTCCTCACCTGGAATGGTTGAGTCTGTGTGGTGCTGTGTTTTGCTATGTGGTCATAACAATCCACATCCCTCCAACTAGTTAATTCCACAAACAGAAATTTCCTTGGTAAATACCATTCTGGTGCCCAAAATTTCATTGGAAAACTGTGATTCCATAGGATTGGTCCACAAAGGGACAAGTATTAGGAGGGCACAGGTGGGGAATTACCACTGAAACAGGATTAAAAAGAATTTTCAAGCCCTCTTCATAAAACAGGCAATCAAAGAGTGAGTCTGAAGGCAAAATCTGGGTAGTTTGAGAAATAAAAATTGAAGAAGGAAGAACAACAAAATACAAAGGATTACAGTTTAATCTAATCTCTCTAAAAGGATGGCCATAGTCCTCTGTCAGCCACAGGCCCAATGGAAGTAAAGGGGTTTTGGCCTGGATAGTTGATTTTTTGGAAGTTCAGAGAAGCAGTTACCATGACTGCTAGTGCTTTTAAATGTTTGTTTTCCTTCAAAACTTTTATTTTTTCCACAACAACTCATTTAATGAACTACTTGATGTTCAAATATCAGGTTGTAGAAAGCTTTGCTTCATTCACAAGACTGGTTGGTTCACAGGTCTCAGATTCTGATACCATTTTCCACTTGCTCATGATAGAAAGACATGGTCAGGACAGCTAAGTAAAAGATTCAATACTATGTAGTTGTTCAAACAGAGTAAATTATTTTTCAAAATATTAATTAAAAAAAATTTTCTTAGCCTGGCTCATCTCTTATTTCTCTTCATTTCCCTTGTTGACAGAGCTTAGTGACCTAGGAGCCTGAAATAAATTAAATTTTTGGTTAATTTTCAACCAAGAAGTAGAAGCTTGTACTAGGTGTGAAGAGACCCACCTATCAATCCTACCTCATTGTTACTAAGGAGAGGATAACATAATCTCAAATTAAAGGAATTAAAAACTAGTATCCAAGTAATGCTGGACATCTCTTGAACAAAACAGCTTTCATTGTGTTTTCTGTCTCGATTGCACTAGATAGTTTAACACAAAGTAGGTACTCCTGGGGAAGTTTCTGTGACAAATTTGATCATAATCCCACATCTTTCAATTGGCAATTTAGCCCCAGGGCTATGCAATACAAGGTGTTGTAGTTTCCCCCTCTAGCAGAAAGTGACAGTGTTCTAAAAAGTTGCAATGGTTTAGCAGTTTACTGCTCTGATTACAGTTCCTGGTGGTGTGCCACCTTAGTGTATTTTTGGGTATGCATCCACTATGTGCTACCTAAAAATAAACATTTTTCACCCAATGGCTGAATAATCAGGAAAAAAAAATGTGAATAAATTTGCTTAGGCTTTCATTGCAGTAAGGGAAAGCAGATAGTGGGATTGCAGCACTTTGACACTCTTCCCAAGAAGTCATTTTTATCCAGTTCTTTGTTTTTACAAACTATTGTGATCTGATAAATTCCACAGAAAAGGGATTTTTTTTCTCCTTTTTTTCCCCCTCTTCACTAGACAGATACATCAACAAACAGTAGGAGGACTGACTCATCTCCACTGATAATAGCATGCAGGATAATTTTGCCATGTGACTCACTTTCTTCTTTGACTCTAAAAGACATTTGAAAAAAAAGAGTGGCATTAATTTAAATAGATTTCCCATAAACAGCATTTACTAAAAAAAAATAAAATCCTTGCTTTTATCTCATCTTTAAAAAGTACAGGAAAGAAAAAGCCTACTATGATGGTCTAGCATTTTATAATGTTATTGGAGAATGAAAATATTCTCTTAGTGAGTAAATGGAACATATTTGAGGAAATGTATTTGCAGGGAAGAGTTTTTACCTCTGTGCACATCACTGCTTTCTTAGGCTGTCACAGAAAAAAAAAAAATTTTTTTTTTTTTACCTCCTGCACTTTTATAGCTAGACCCTCACCTAACCTTGACCAGGGTCATGGCATAGAATGAATTGATAAGACACACTTCATTTAGGATTAAATAATGGACTGATAGAGCCTAGAGGGGTTTGCAACCCTAACTGAGAGTTTATCAGCACTCTTAGGGAAGCAAAGCAATGTGACTTGGTTTAGTTTCTATGTAGTAGATTATAAACCTGTGAAAGCCTGATTCTTGTCTTCTACCACTGATTTTGAACAGCCCCAACATTCAGAGAACTTTTTGTGATCCAATTTTTGTACCTATTAATTCAATGAGATTTCACTGTTAGTGATAAGTAATAATTTCCTCCCTGCTCCCTTTTTCACTGACTGTGACAGTGCCTTAGGTTATTTTCCAAGGCTTCTTTTGGTTTCCATGTGGTTTTTTTATAACACAGAGATAATTGTGTGTTGCAGTTTAGCCTAAATTTTCAAATGTGAATGGGAAAAAGAAGGGATCCATGTTGGAGGGTACCTTCACCTCCAAATTCTAGACAAGTGTGTTTTAAAAATATGTCTCTTTAAAGCATTTTATTCATTGCATGTCCTTGCTGTAGCAAATGGCATTCTGTGTTTCGTTGTGTGACAGAGGTGACTTGTGTGAGCATCCAGTCTAAGAGTCTTGACTGAGAATTTTCTCAGATCTCAGGAGATAAAAAAAGTCACTTGTTAGTTGGATAGCTAAAGCTGATCCTTTTCTTCAGATAGAGAATTAATCATCTTTTGTCTTCTGAGCTGTAAAAGTTGAAGTGTTATGTGACTGTTTCTCCAAGACAGTTTTAATTGGCATTTATGGTAGGAATTTGAGGCTGTCAGTTATAGCAGCATACCAATACCAAGAGCCTGGGGAATACACTATAACGGTATATATTAATTTTGATTTTTACACACTGCACACTAAATTAAATTTTTAAGGGATATATTATAAAATGTGGCACTTATTTTAGAAGCATCACACCTGTTAATCAATTTCATAAAACTCAGTTCTCTTCTGTAAGTGCCTATGAACAATTTTCTTTTAACAAGCAGTCTTAAAACTACTTATCAATTATTTAGATTGCAATTTCAGTACATGCAATGAAACTGTTCTCTTGCAATCTGTGAAATTAAGAGTGTCTTTTTCCTTGTGGACTTTTCAGGAGACTGATGTAAATCCTGTTGAGCTCATTAGGAATACTTCCTTTATTCTTATTCAGGGTAGAATTGCAACATGAAAGAATGTATTATTAGAGAAGGAATTATCTGTATAACTTGTTTGTCATAAACTGTAAAATTAATTTCAATGATTCTCGTGATTTTATGATAATAAAATTCTAGCCTTGCCACAAATATCTTTTGAGACCTTGAACAAAGCATTCAAGCTGCCTGCTTTATTTCTCTGTCTGTAAAATGGAGAAAATGTTTCCTTTGTCCCAAATTTATAACATCTTGTTTATCAGTGCTTCACATTCTTCAAATCCATTTGTGTTTGTACAGGTCCTGGAGCAACGGATGTTTTCTGGTAACTGTGGCTTTGACACACAATCATAACTGAAATATATAAGAGAAGCAACAGGCCTGTTCCACAGCCTCGATGGCATTTCAGTAGAATAACTCCTTTTCTTACATGCCTATTATATAACTGAAAATGATGAACCTTTCCAAATACTTATAGCTTTCAGTAGGTTAGCTCTGCTAAGGTCTTTGCAAGTCCTTCCACAGACAGTATATCTCCTTCATTTAATTTTCCAGACATGTATATTCTATGGTGATGAGCTCATAACCAAGATTAAATGACTTGAGCTTGACTGGATAAAGTCACAGTTCTACCCTCTCCAGGAACTCCAGAGCTCCCAGAATTTCTGTGTGCTCAATTTCCATTAA
Organism: Agelaius tricolor; assembly: GCF_023055355.1. Lineage (NCBI taxonomy): Eukaryota > Metazoa > Chordata > Aves > Passeriformes > Icteridae > Agelaius > Agelaius tricolor. The sequence goes on along the minus strand of NW_027269266.1, from coordinate 9,433,861 downwards.
TTCTAATATAGCAGTTCCTGTTAATGCAGTTTTGCTGACCATTTTGAAAAGAACTTGATCACTCATCTATTTCTTTATTTTCTGTCACAGTATTTTTCATGGAGCTGTGCTTGCTAACATAAAGTAAATCTTTAGTGCCTTTTTCTTTTTCTGCTGACCTAGAAATGGATTAGGTGATCATGTAGAATGTATATCATGATTGATCTTTCCTCTCATAGGTCTTGCAGTGTAATTTTTACAATATAAACATGGAGGTGAATATATGCTGATGGGTAATTCTCTGTTAGGGTGAATTTAGCAATGTATTTAGTCTGTTCTCACAGCTCACTCCTTTTCTAGAGCCTGATAAGTGCCCTCTCCTCTACTCAGGCACAGGCTTCCCCTTCTTCCTTTGCACTTGTCAGGTTCCTGGAGGAGCTTGGTCCAGCAGAAAACCAACACATGGAAACTTAAAAATAAAAATTTTGGGATATCTGCTTACTGAGAAAGCAGGCAAATTATTGTAGTAAAGAGTGGTGAGCTATTAGACCACCTCAATAATACAGTGAATATCTTTAGAAAATCCTGGCCTGGATTTTCTTAATTAGAAAGAATGAAGAATAGGAGGGACAGAATAAGAGGGACATCCTAGCCCACAGTATGGAGTTATGACTGCAACACTAAAATTGTTGTCTTCAGTTTATTTGAAGTTTCACCCTAAAGGCTTACAATTGATGGTATAAAATCCATTCTTTCAATTAAAGTGATTGCCCCCTGTCAAGCTGGAATATGTAAATGTAAGTAAAATACATGTGTTTTTTTATTTTCTCTCAGTATCTTGTGTGTAAATAGATTTAAATTTACCAATGTAATAGCTTTAACAGTTATTTTTGGACCAGATATGAGCTCAAATAAAGGGAAATTATTTCCTTCACTCTAACAATATGTTTAGCAATGTGCTTAAAATTTCTGTTGCACATAAGAGTGTAGTGATATTTAGTCATCTGTTTGTGATTCTTCCCAAGAGAAAAAAAAATTAGGCAACAGCTTGAATGCTTTATAGAAATAGGGTCTATCCACCACAGTCAAATAAAAGTAATGCACTGACTGTTCATCTCAAAAAAAATCTTTGCTCGACACTGAAATGGAGTTTTGGTCAGAGTTCAAAAATATTCACCCTTCTAACTTGCTGTGCAAAACACCTTTGTGGTGACCTGCCAATTAGTAATGAAAGCTGAAGTAGTTTATGAGTCAGTGAGAAGGAAAAAAGAAATGAGGGCAAGTTTTCTCTGATATTTTAACTCTTAAAAGGAGCACTAATTGTTAAAGCTAATTGTCTGATGACTTCAGTTTGCATTTTACTGAAAATCGTTTGACATTCTGCAGTTTTGACCAGTGGTTCTGAGGCTTGTTAGTGATTCATCTGAACAAATGAATGGGGTGAATACTGATAGGTAATGTACTTATAACAGAATGTCAAAAATACCACATTTTTTCTAATTCTTATGAAACAAAAATAAAGATAGGTGTATTTTACAATTAAAAGACTAAAATTCTATCTTTGGCAAGGTTTCTCCCTGATTAACTGGTAGAACTCATATTGTGTTTTGTTTGTTTTATTGAGGAAGCCAAACCTAAATAAGAGGTTATTCTATTGATTAAGATGTTTGTCTGTATAAAACTTCTAATCTTTTAAAGAATAAGTTTATTTGTCTATTTAATTTATAGAAAGTTACAAAAGGTTGCCAAATATATCTCTTTTATCTTTATAGTTAGGCAAATAAATGTTATGGGAGAGTTGTAATGCTTCCTATTTCCATCAGAGGGTACTGTAAACATGCTTAAAACTTACATTTTTTGTCTTCACCTGCAAAGAAGTGGATGTTTCTTTCTGTGTGGAATTTCCAGATGATTTTCAATGCTTACAAATTCTGTGTACCCTTACGTATATTTGCCTTGCTGAAAACGTGAGTGGTTTATGTAGTCTCATTAAAAACATTTGAAAACAAGTTTAACTAACGTTCTATTTTCCTTGTAAACATTCACTGGATATTCCCTTTTAAAGAGGAGTCACGTTCTGTACCTTCTGTGTACAAAATGTCAACGTGGAAGAAGGCAAAAATGTTCCTTATGTAACAAGCACCTTACACATCTCGGCAGTCAAAATATTCTTTCTTTCTTAGTGGGTACAGAGAGCAATCCTGCCAGCAGAGGCAGAGCTGGAGAACCTGGGGTGGTGTGCTCAATGTGTCCTGCACGAACAGGACTTGCAGCAAAGCAGCAGAGCCTGGCAGCCCACGAGGCTGGCACTCTCTGGGACATGAGCCACCAGCCACTGTGCCAGCACCAAGCTCATCCATGCAGCAGGGCTCTGGTGGCTTCCCAGGGTTCTGGGGGTCAGTCACCTGGGTTGCTCATCTCTGTCCTTATTTTCACATTGTTTTCCTAATTCTTGTGACTCCTTGAGGCCAGGTAGTTCTCCATGTGGACTGTTTGTACACCAAAGGCATTTATTAGTGGGCAACAAGGACATATTTAGTATTTCTTTCTTTGATGAGAAGGACATATTTAGTATTTCTTTCTCTGATGACAAACCTGGTTCTGTACACACTTTGTTATCCAGACACAAAGGAGCAGTGGGGTCCCAAATAGACACAAGTAAGAAGTCAGGGGCAGTGAGCAGCTTGTGGGCAGTGTGTGGGGAGAAGTGTGTTGGCAGGTGTGTCCCAGCCCAGCCAGGAGCAGGGCAGGGTGTGGGGGCAGCCCCAGGCACTGGGCATCTCCTTTGGGCAGGGCCAGGCCAGTCTCAGCTGGGGCATTGTCCTGCAGGTGGGCTCAGCTTGGCAGGGTCTGTTTCCAGGCAGGGCAGGGCTGTGGGGAGATGGAGACCAGCAACAGGGAGTGACCCTTGGGGGGCTGGAATGGATCATGGGCCAGGACAGGATGGGGGAGGCCCTTGAGGAATTTGAGATGGTCAGTTTGAGATGGTTAATGCAGTTACAAGCTCATCCCCAGCCTTCATGCTCTTCTCCTCAGGCAGCACTGTCTGCTCTGGCTGGGTTCTGTTGGCAGCTTGCAGATAGTCAAGTTCAGTAGTAAATTAAATACAATTTTAAAGCCCAAGATTAGAACAAATTGCTACATGACTATTCACATGGCAAGCATTCAATTTGGTTTTTTACAGCTGTCAATAAGAAAATGTTTACTTTTCATCAGAAGAACCTGGGTATAGTAGTCTGTCTATGTCTTTATAATTAGCAACAAAACCGGTAATGTTTGTTGTTCCACAGGTCTTATTTGTTGTTTCATGATGAACCAAAGATGAGCATAAACTCTGGGTTTATGTGGCCTGGTAAGTAGAACAGAAAAAGCCTTCTGACCATGCTTGGCTGAAATAAAATCTCCACCCAGGTGTGATTCTGCATCAAAAAATCCTCCAGGATTAAAAGGCATTGTCTGCATATCAAACCTTCAGATTGTAACATAAATATTCTGATAACTGTGGTCTCCTAGTAGAAACATAGAATCATAGGTTCATAAAATATACTGAGTTAGAGGGGACCCATCAGAATCACTGAGTCCAACTCCTGGCCCTGTGCAGGTCACCCCAATGACCCCACCACTGCAGCAGGACCATTTGTAGGGTAAGATGCTATTTCCCTCATGGAAAGTGAAGTTGGCACATAGAAATCAAACTGTATTTTCATGGTTCATGAAAAACAAAAAACTGGATAGGTTATGGAAAATAAATTTTATCAGACAAGAAATATACCAGCAGGAAGAAGTGCTTGAGTCTTATTATTGTTTAGAATCATACATTCAGTTCTTGTTTAAGTTCATATACACTACATGAAGTGTATTTACAACCACCCCAAAAAGGTTCTGATCCCTGCTTTAAGCAAAGCTAAAGCATACATTACACCTCTACAGGTGGTAAAGGAAAAGTTTATTTTAGAACCCCTTTTCCTGCATATACAGCCATATTCAGGTGCTCTGAAGTAAGACTAGTCCTATATCCCCTGCATGCCTCCCATTTCCTGTATACCTGAGCACTGAAATAGAGGAGAGCCTGCTTCCTCACACCGAATTTGCACCTCTTGCTCAGCAAAGTATGCCTCCCTCATTTTCTGAAATTCCACACACATATTTCTTTTAGCCAGCTGTCTTCTTGCATTATTTATTATCACTCATTTGGTTTTTTTTAATTGCTGTTATTTTTAATTTTCCTTGGCTATTCCAAATGTCATTTTGCCTAGGTTTCTTTGAAGTTATGGTGTGGTTTACTTGTTGATTATGAAGTTTCCTTCTGACTTGTAGGTCAAGCCTACAAGTCTTTTTTCATTTTTACCTCATTTTATTTCTAGTCAGACTTCAAGATTATTAAGAGAAATAGTCACATCTGGAGTGTATCTTTATTCACATAACGAGTGTTTGCTTTCATCTTTGGATGGAACGGATTGCCTGTTTCCCTCTTGAAGTGAACTTCATGACTGGCTTTCCCTTTGATATCCTAATACTCAGGTGGATGTGTCCCCTCCAAAAAGCAACAAAAGTGTTTTCATCCAGTGCTACAAATCACACCAGAGTGATTTTTGCAAAAACAATGACATTACAGAATGGGTGAGGTTGGCAGGGTCCTTAGGAGTTTGTCTAGTCCAGTGCCCCAGCTGAAAGCAAGGTCAGCTGGAGAGGATTGCTCAGGACCTTGTCTGGATAGGTTTTGAGCATCTCCAAGGCTGAAGACTCCAGAACCTCTCTAAGAGTCCAGCTTCAGAACTCGATCACTCTTGGAGTAAAAAACTTTTTTCTTGTGCCTAAATGTAACTTCCTGCCTTTCAGGAAATACATTTGGAGGTAGAAATCTTAAGGAATTGATGAACAAAACCAAACTGGTTAGCTACTGGAAAAATAGCACTACCCCTTTCTATTGCTACTTTACTCCTATATGCTTCTTTCATAATTTTGTGAAGAAACATTAGAACCAGTGTTTTAATTTATATGCAGTATCAATCTGCATTAACGCAAGAAATGAGTTATTCAGTGGTAGCTGGAATTGTATAGATTGCTTACTAAGACAAATTTTTAATTATCTGGTTTTTTGTAATAGTTTATTTGTTAATTCCTTAGGTTGACTTTTTAAGATGATACACATGCTGGACTAAGAAATGCTCTAAGTTCAAACTGATCTCTATAGCATTTTAGCCCTTTTTAATATGTTTTCCCTCTCTGGACTTGACCATAATAATTCAAACAATGTGGGAAAGAAATTGCTGCTGCTTTCATATATTTCATGAATTATGAAACTGTTAAAATAATAATTTAAATCTCAAAAGCTAACACCTTTCTATGGCAAAATATGTTAAATCCTAAAATAGTGCCTATGGTTGTATCACAGGTTAAAAACTCTAAAAGGCAGGCAACGTAACTAAAAGAAATTCACTTTCAATATGTCATCTACATGTGTATCAAACTATATATATATATATACATATACAAATAAAATTACATGTGTGTGTATACATGCAATTTATTAAATGTAAATATATGCAATGTTATGCATTTTTTAAAATGTAGGTAGAACCATTTACTTTTTTGGGAATGACTAAATGTATGTAAAGTCAGAATCGAGTTCATTTGATAAAAAACCAAAACAAAACAAGGTCTGATTGTATTTCCTTAGTTTAGATTTTCAAACTGTAGAGAGAAAGAAAAAATGCAGTATAAAATCTGCCAAAATCTTGATATGTGAGCATTAGAGGCATTGACCCTGAAGGTCTTTTTAACCTTCATATCTGAGTGTACTGAACTCAGTAGAGTAAGGAATTCTCTGTGCTGTGCATTCTGTATATGTAAATAACAAAACTCCCATTGTACTCAGTGGTACAGGATTAGTATCTTTTTTTTTTCTTTTTTTTTTTTTTTTTACTGGGGCAGAAGCTTTTTCCTTACTATTATTGTATCATCATATAAATATAGCAGTGTTATTGAAAGCCTAAAGCTTCACGCCACTGCTTTGCTCATCTTCTTAAATTCAGTACCACATGGCAGATTTCTGCGGAGCCTTATCTCTCAAGCCAAAAAGAAAAGCATGATCACAATAGTCAGCTTGGCTTTTCTTCTCATCTCTGTATGCACTTCAGTGCAGGAGAAGTTCAGACACCAAAGAGCTTCAAATGGTTTCTTTCAAAGGCATTAAGAAAAGGAAACAAATATTGAGCTCTTACAAAGACATTTTCAACCAGTGCATGTTTATTAGGCTTACTTTATTCTACCCAGCATATTCAAAGACATCTGATTAAACTGTCCCAAATAAAAAAGACAAAGCTTGCTTCAATCTGTGCAGGACAGATAAATAATTCTGTGGGAGATTTCTATCATCTCTCAGACTCTATATGGAGACTTGTTGAGACATTTCAAACAGAGTTTGCACATTGCCAAATACAGTCCTGCTCAGAATGCAAAATGGTGTATCTGGCTAATTGGAGATAGAAAAGATTGTTTCTAATCACTGCATGACATTCTTTGCAATTCTTATAGATATCCAGACATATTCCTTGCTTCACATGTATTTCCAGTGAAAGAGCTAGGAATAGGAGCAAGAATAAGAGTGGGACAATATAGCAGCAGAGATTGTGGTACAGCAGAGCACACAACGACCTTCTTATGACCTTGTTTGGAATACCCCATTCAAATTCTTCACATTCTCTAATGTTTCAGCTGTGTGATAACCCTCTTTTACTTACAGGTAACCAATAATTTGGAAAGGAGAACAGAATTAATAAATAACATTGTATTCATTAAGGTGGAGACAGAAAAGGACTCGGGTCCTTATCCATAAGTTTTCTTGAGATCAACACAACACTGTACCTCCTTTAGCTTCATGGGGTTTTTTTTCTTTTTCTTTTTGGTTGTTTTTGTTTGTTTGTTTGTTTGTCTTTATTTGTTTGTTTTAATAAATAAATAAATCTCTTTCATACAAGCAAAGTTGATTCTGATTGAGTAAGGGAATTAAACTGTTCTTTTTTTCTCCATGGGGCAGTATGAAAACCACTAGGCCAAATCACATCTTTTGTTTCTTATCCATGTGCTTACTTGCTTTTAAACTGCTGACTAGTACAATAATCCAACCAACAGTGCTGTTACTGTCAATTTCTGCTCCTCCTTTTCCTCTATTCATCAAGTTGATATTTTTTCAAGCTGATCTAAGAGATAGATAATTCAGCTTTAGTTTTATTAGCCAGCCAGTATCGCCACCTTAGTCACTCATCATGCTCTTCTGCCTGGAGATCAAGACTTGGAGGAAGTTGCAAGAAGAGACTGCAGCACTACATCTATGAGAATAAAAGAAAGCTTACTGTAATCTCCTTTGAAATACAAAATTATTCTTTTGATAATATGTTTCCCATATTGAAATGACGTATGTGATGGAGCCTTTGCTACTGAGTTTGGGAAACATCCTTATCTTTACCTTAATGACAGAGAAACTTTGTGTATACACAAATATCAATTAGCACCCCACCTGAATTTGCAAGAGTTTTGTCCCGCAAAACTCTCTTACTAATAAGTATATTGAAAAAAGTCAATTATTTAATTTCTTTCCATGAGCCTTCTTTTATGTATCTTCCCATTCTAAACATTGTCCTTTCTTCCTGCTGTTTACACTAATGATTACTGACAAAAGCAATGGCTACTTACCTGTTCCATGTTCATTAATCACACCCTTGGGCAGGCTCTCCTTTGAGTGTCTCTGCAGGAATATCAATAACACCACGCCTCTCACAAAGAACTTGTGACCAGCAACACAGCCTGTGCAAAATTAACTTCCTCATTTATGATATTTCCATTTCATCCTTTTCATCAATGGTCCAAAACAGTTCCCAAAAATGTTACCACCCACTGCTGTCTGCACTGAAGGAGAGGCAAATTGAATCCCAGTGAACGGAAGATTATTTTGAAGATGATGTCTTCACTGAAGTATAATAACTTTAAAATGCAGTGATCAGATCCCAAATCCACAGCCTGCTTTAGCTCTTTCCCAATGGGAATTTCCTCTGGCTGCCTCTCCTCCCCTCTGCCCCCAGTGAGTACCTCAGGAGAAGCCCAGCACCATTTGTGGCTGGCTCCAGCTCGCCCAGGCACTTGTTATCAGGCTGTGCTACTCCTTGTATACATGCAAATGCCTCTTTAGCTGGAGGTGCTCACATTTTTCTAACCCTTTCATTCTGTCTCCAAGAGACAGACAATAAAATTAATTAAAGTAGGTTTTATTGCACATTTGGGTAAGTGATGGGCCTTTTCAGCTCTGGATCAGCAGTCTCTGATTTCATATTTGCATGAGGCTAATAAAGAAAACAAGACAATTGATATAATACCCTCTGCAGACAACATTTCTGTAACTGATGGCACAACCTTCATGGCCACAGTGCTGCAATGCATTAGCTTACCACTGCAAGGAGACTTCCCTCTTTTGTGATGGTTTTGGGAGACTTAACATGAAACTGCTTTGTACACATCTATATAAGTAATGGCCCATAAAAAAAAGGGATGCTACCACTTGGAATTGTTTATTAATCAGAATTCTTCTCTGGGCTTTTATTTGGGAAAAGGTGCAAGAATCTTCTTTCTGTTTTTCTGCATTCATTAAAAATTGATTTATATTGTCTTTTATTTTCTAAAGTGAAAACTCTGGCAGCTCCAGAGTGCAAAGTGAACATTCCCTGGGGTAGAAAGAGTGGAATGTGCCACTGATCTTTTCTCACAGAAGCAATCTGACTGAGATTAAAGTCTGGTTTAGAAATGTGCCTTAGAACACCCTAAAATCATTCATTTTGGAGGAATAGTATTTAAAAATACAATTATTAATTAACATTCTTAGGTAGTGTAATATCCCCAGCATTTGGGGATCTTAACCACATTCAGTAAAGCTGTATAATTTGCAATAACTAGTGCTTTGCAAAAAGGATAAGGTATTTGTGGAGGGAAGGATTCTTTAAATGAATAGTTAAAACTGTTTGGAAGGGAATTGTGTATTTTTAATTCTCTAAGAGAAATTAAAATTGTTTCATTAACAAGAGTGAGAATCTCTGGGAGAGTCTATTACTACAGTTTTTTCTGATTATTAAATCATGATAACACATGTGGCTTTATGGGAAGCAAGAATACAGTGATACAATGTCCCAGTATTCAAAGTACGAAGTTCAAAGCTGTTGAGCGTCATAAATTATTGAAATAATCTATAAAAATAGCCTGCTCATATTGGTAAAATTTTTCAATATTTTTGCTTATTTTAATGCACAAATTTTAGCTTTTCATTACAAGAAGTCAAAGATGAAACTGATTTCCTTCTTCCTATTAGTCAACTGGCAATTGAAGACCTTTCCTCACACTGCAGCTTTATTGCAGGAGGCTCATGCAGAACCAGCAGGGCTCTCTAGAATGAGGGTGCCTTCTCTCTGACTCCATACCCCACTCACATCTCCTCCCCACATTCCACATGATAAAGGTGCAGGCTTGCAGATGGGGGCACAAAAGGTCCATCTTGAGGCACTTCTTTCCATTTGCTTCACTCTTAGACTTTCTACCTTCTCTAGCAGTCACATTGACACAGACATAAATGGATCCATGCAAGGAGGGAAATGCTTTTGTGTTTTAATGGACCTCTTTCCTGGTGGGATAAGTGAATTCTCAGGCAAGCTATTTAAATGTGAGAAATGTGCCTTGGACTGTGCCTAAATGTGGTCCTTTATCCCTAGTATTCTTGTAGATACAGTCACTTATGAGGCAAAAAATAGATGGTATCACAAACAGCTTATAATTCTCCTACGCCAAATAAAGCTCCAACTTGTACAACCCAATTTGTAATTCAGGTTGTAAAACTGCTCAGTTCTTTTTGCTGAATATTCGAGCAGCAGTTTGTGACAAGCTTCTACATGATTGCCCAGAAAAAACCTTGTGTGAGATGCTCATTTACCCTCATGTGAGACATTGTTGTCTCTCTCCAATCCAGGAGCCTTTTCCTGGCTGTGGTTTGAAACACTTGCAGTGCTGCAGAGAGAGAAATTGAGTTTCAGCATCCCCTGGATGCAGTGGCCAGTGAGAGGGCTCCAGCTGAACTGGGGACAGGCAGAGCATCACGCTTGTGCAAAGATGGATTAGGCTGCAAAATCTCCTTATTAAAGCTGTAGTGAAATCATTTTGGCACCTGGGGTTCTTTTTAGCTCCCAGCAAAGTCAGTTGGAGCTCTGCAGCAGACTCCAATGAGAAAAGGATAAGGCATTAAATAACATGCTGCACAGCTTTTGTGTGAGTTGAAAGGGATCCAGGCAGACCTTTGCCAGAGTGATTGTGGATGTGGTGCTTTTCCAGAAGAGTTTGGAGGGGCTCAAGCTTGGCCAAAGGAGTACAAATCAGTTCAAACCTAAAATTGTGCTAAATTTTCCAAAACCTAAATGACAGACAACAGAAAAGCATGAAAAACATTGAAGCTAAAATCCAAGTTAACATCTGAGCAGAGCACAAAAGAAAGATGCAGCTGGTTAAATGAACTTTTTTTCTAAAGAAACTTCAGTTGTAATTTTTTTTCATATTGAATTTTAAAAATAGTCTCCACTTTACCCTCTAAGTGAACTGGAAAAGAACAAATGACAATAGCATAGCAATTTGGGGGCCAATTTTCCTTAAATACATGTTCTATTCGATATTGAACCCTTTTGATATTCAGAAGTTTCAGGACTCAGTTCTCTGAAAGAAGCTGCATAAATTGTGGAATTCTGACAATACCATTTGGCCTAATAGCTACTTGATCATGATTCCTTGGTGGATCCCACTGTTCTGGCTGATTGGAAAGCTCTCATTGCATACAATAATGCTGAAATGCCAGTCAGACTGCCTTGCATAGGGTTTCATGTGCTTTGTCATTAAGCCCTATTGTCAGGGTCTTTGTCATCTGGCTGTAAAATCATTCTTAGCTGAGGGAACATGCACAAACCTGGAAGCACATCCACTTGGCTATTTTTGCATATTTTTCAAAGTGCCTGTTCTCTTTTCCCGCTTTTTCTTTATTTTTTAGTCTTTTTCCTTTTAACAAGAAGAAAGATGAAATCCATTCTCCCCAAAACCTAATACTTAAAGTTCGGATAAGTTGGGCATTTTCAGGGAAGTTACTTTTTTTTTCTGACACTGCTTCTAGACTGGCACTCACCAAAAGGTGATTTTATTCTTTCCTCCCAAAAAATGTCTTAAGAACATTTCAGGCTTCTGTTATGTTCAGGACCATAGTCTGGCAGACCTTTCAGGATTAGTTTCTAGCTGATATGCCTTTGGCATTTCTTTGATGTTGGTTCCAAACTACATGTACTTGTTCTCCATTGACTCACTCCATAGTACCATATTGTAGCTGTTATTGCATTGAAATAATTTGTCATTGTTGGTGTAGTAGTCTAAGAGAAAGGTGACTGTAGTAGATTCTTCTAGAAATAATTGAAATTTAACAGAGACATTCAAGTTGGTTTTCCTGTAGTTCTTGTATATTTAAAGTTTTTTCTTTTCTTTTGTAAGTACTGAGAATTTTATAAACTGTTTATGTCTGGCACATTATCTAATTCCATTTAGTACTGGGCCTTTTCTTTGCAGAGCAGGGGAAAACATTTTCTTATAAATTATTTTCTGTGTATGAGCAAATACAGGCAGAGCTCAATAAATAAATCTAGATTAAACCACTCTTCCCTTTCTCCCTTTATGTGTTTCATGTTGCTTTTTCTCTCTTCCTTTCTTTAGCTACCTGACCCATCTTCGTAGTTGTGCTCCACTAGGTAATTTCAGATTATTAAAACTCAGTATTAAAGAACAGTTTCTATCCTTTCACATTGATCTTGTGATTGAATTATATATTAAGGTTCCATTTAGAAGTAATATAAATATATTTTAATAAAAATAGTGGAACCCAACAATTCAGAAGTTTGATTAAAACAATATTTATTCTGACTCTAGAAATAGCCTTGTGATTCTTCATTATCTGTCATATAAAGATGAATTCATTATTAACTCATTACCTTACAATGTATTATCAAGTTAGTTTTAAGTGTGCTGAAATTCTGCTAAAATAGTAAATAAAACTTGTTTTGTTTGCAAAACAAACATTGCCAAGTACAGTGTTACACAGACAAAGGGTCAGAAGGCCTCTCCTGTTATATTCAAAGTCTATTTGTGTGGACAATTCCAGGACAGCTTCTTTTTTCCAGAGACCAAGATACACTTCTGTCTTGGGCCAGTGTCCTGCTCTCAGCTGGAATAGAGTTAATCTCCTTTCCAATGGATGGTGCAGTGCAGTTTTGGATTCAGCAAGAGGATAATGTTGATAACATAGTGCTGGTTTAGGTGCTGCTGAGAAGGGCTTACTCTAAATCAAGAACTTTTCAGTTTCCCATGCCCTGCCAGTGAGGAGGTGCACAAAAATTCTGGTGGAAGCACAGCCAGAACAGCTGACCTGAACTGGCCAAAGGAATATTCCATACCTCAAAGCACCAAGCTCAGTGTATGAACTAGGGGGAGCTGGCTGTGAGCCACCAAACACTGCTCAGGACAGGCTGGGCATCAGTCAGCAGGTGGGGAGAAATTGTGTTGGGCAGTACTTGTTTTTTTAATTGGGGTTTATTTTTTTTAATTGCAATAATTATTATAATCACCACTATTATTATTATTATTATATCTTAGTATAATAAGTATTATTATATTCTATTTGATTTCAATTGTTAAGCTGTTCATATCTCAACCCATGAACATTTTTTTTTCCTTGTCTGATTCTCCTCCCCATCCCACGGAGGAGCATGAGAGCCAGCAGCTCTGTACTACTTAGCTGCTGTCTGGAATTAAAATTAAACCAGGCGGGCACATGGAAAGACTTAAATGTCAGGTACTTTTGGATGCTAGGACTCAGGACCCAGAGTGGGTGACGAGTGTGAGCTCCTGCTCCCTGACACAACCTCTCGTTCCAAAGGTGGTGGGGTGCCTTGTCTCTGTTCTGCTGTGAGTGCAGCAGCACAGGAAAAGCAAACACAGTACCCTGCAGTGTCAGCTTGCAGTCACTTCACCTTCACTTGCATTTCTTCCCTGCCACTCAGATTTTCCTTCCCTGGGCTCAGTGCAGCTCTGCACAGAAGCAGCAAACCCCTCCCGACCTCCTTTGCCAGCATCCCCAGGGAGCTGCTCCTGCAGCCAGCCCCAGGATGTGTCTGTGTGCCCAGGGCAGCACCTCCAGACCTGGAAACCTGGCGTGTCACAGCCTGCTGACATTCCTGGGAGAAGGCAGAGCAATGTGTGCAGTGCCTGCTGGCAATTTGCCTGGCTTCAGCCAAAGGTATTGATTGTTAGGTGCATTAATATTAGGAAATAGGCTGTCTCCATTCTTTTTCAAAGGGCCGATATTCAGCTGTGAAATCCTTTAGCTGACTTAACAAAGATTATTTGACAAGGAGGACAGCTGTATTAATATAAACAAGCATGTCTGTTTAATTGCCTTCCTCTTTCAAGGAGCCCTATTTGTTGTGATCAAATGGAATGATCCTAAAATTTTTTTATTGCTTCCCACAGAGGAAAAAGATCAGATGAAGTAGAAAAAAATCTTAAATTAGCTCAGCATTAGCAAGACAGAAGCTTTCTCAGATTGTTTCAATTAGTGGTTTCTTTTTTCCTTCCAGGTACTCTCTACAGCCTGTTTTGGTTTTTTAAAGCTGCCTGTATCTCCTCTTTCACACTTTCCTCAGTTAGACATTTGTCTTTTCAAACTAGCACCTCCTTTTAGGATTTTGCTTTTCCCAGACTGTTTAGCTTATTTTTGAAAATAAATAAATAAATAAGTAAAATAATCTTCTCCTGCCACAGAAATACATAATAGAAGGAAGTCAAAGATATGTGTTATATTATCAGACTCATAAAAGGGCACTTGATAAAGTGTCACATAAAAGACTTACCAGAAAGTAAGGATTTATGAATTACATGGAAAAAGAAGGGATATAAAAATGCAGTAGAGAAGAGAGACTGGGGAGATATGATTTGTCATTGTGACTGACAGTCTAAAAATAGTGCTCCTGATGCTGGTAGTGAGTAGTGATATCCTCTGAGGCTCTCTTTTAAGCCAGGTTGTCTGCTATATTCAGTGCAGCTTATTGATGGAAACGTGAGGTGGAGCAGCCTTATAATAGACCTTGGGAATATTCCAAAGTGAGAGAGGAGTCTGCTGAATGATAAAATCTTGTTCCATGTGACACTGTTGAGACAACCAAGCCACCAAGTTGTTGACTTCAAGCTCATCTCCTTCAGTAGCTCATTTATGGGTTCTTACACCAGTACTTTGTGGCAACAATATCTGGAGTTCAAGGTAGTTAATTAATGAAGTGCAGCTAATGAAGCTTACTCAAAGAATTCCCAGGGGCCACTTCTAAATCAAGGTAAAAGCAATGACCAACAATGAGAGCCAAGACCCACCACAGGTTAAAGAGAGCTGAAAGTACATAAAACTTCTAGTGTTAGGGGAAAAATCAATTAATTTATTCTCTTTTTTTTGGTAAAGAATTTCTCATTTACATCCTATGGCCTTTATTTCTACAAAAATTAAAATATCTTCTTGGGAATGAAATAGACAATATTCTGCCTTTTGCTCAACTACAGACTTTTATGGATTCTGTATTGCAATATGTCTATGTTATATAGTAACTAATTAATTAGATTTGAATTAGAGTCTTGTTTTTATTATAATATAAAAAATGCCCTAAATTGTGAGCACAAAAATATGAAGAAAATAATGTCATTAAATTAGGAAATGAAAATTTGCTTTCTGTAAGGTCAAGGAAGGCCTTCAGTTTATTCTTGACTAAAAGTCTAAAAAATTGTGATGAAATCAAAATTGTGTTTTACAGTCACAAAGGAAAAGGCCTTGGATGCATCTTTAATACACAGAAATTATGTTTTTATTTAAAAATCTTTGTACTTACCAGCAAAACTCATGTACAATCTCATATAAAAATCCCAAGGGAGTAAAAAGTGCTTTTTCTAAACATAGACCTTTACGTGTGTTAAAGTCAATCTCAATCTGATGTCCATGGCCTTGGATGTTAATATGATTGAGAGACAAGGTCTCTGCAGTTTAGTTAGTGCCTCTCAACAAGTGCCTGGGTAGTTTAAATTCCAGCCCACCATCACTGGAGAGTTAAACACTTCTGCAAAAGTTCTCAAATTCTCATGTAGTCTATAATTCTTTAAAAACCCTTCTTAATGAAGCATGTGTCATGGTTTAGGTATTCCCCAATTTCATGTTCCCACTGAAACACTCCAAACCAGGGGCTCACTCCCCCCTTCCCCTGTGGCTGGAGAGAACTGGAGGCACAACAGGCACAGGGTGAGATAAGAACAATTTACTGGGGACAGCAACGAGATAAGAAGGGAACAGTAACAGCAGCAATATTGATAACAGAGTGCACGAGAGAGGCAAACAATTCACACCTACCACGTGTTACCCCTGACTGCTCCCTCCCCACTGCCTGCCCTTGTCCCATCCCTGGTTATGGCATGAGGTGGTGTGGAATAACCTCTGGCTCCTGGATACTGCAAAATCGACCCTGAACCAGTACACCTAGAAAAATCCCTAAAGAATGTGAACAATATAAATAATAACCCACTTCTTGTCCAGATTTGTCAATTTAATTCCCTCTCACTTTAAGAAAAAGAATGCTCTGTAACGTCTCCTTTCTGCTCTGAGGTAAAAGCAGCATCAGTTTCACATGAATAGTGGTACTGTACAATTTGGATATCCATCCCTGAAACAGTTGTCAAACATTCCCAGGAGGACAGATGCTTTACTAAGCTGTGGGTCTAAGTGGTTCATAGAGAGGTACACAAGTCCCCGTTCAGCTCTGGTCTTGTCCTCTACATCTATTTTGAGGAAGAAATCTCTTACATGAATACAAGGGATTGTTGAATAATGGACACCTCTTAGAAATTTTAATTTTCTGCACTCTATTCTTTGATATTCTCCTCAAGTTTCCAGGGAAAATGTTCCCCACAGAGAAGTCCAGATTCATGCAGGCTTACAAGGATCTCCTAAGAGTCACTAGATAAAATGCAGGAAGGCTACACTTGCATAAAAGATGAGATTACCTTTTTGCTTCTCCTTATAAAGGAAGGAGATAGATTTTTTTTGTTTATCTTTTATAATTTTATAATTAATTTTATTATTATTTTTCTAACTTTAAATTTTCTATGGCTATTAAGAGTAGCCCAAAGGTAACCATATTGAAATCTTGTTACTGCTTTTTAAAGGGCCTATGATTCAACTCGAAAGAAGAAGAGATGAAACAAAAAAAATTTGATAGTTTTTAATTCTTTGCCCCTACATAATATATACACATGAATGTGTTGACTGTTGCTTTTGCAGCAATCCCAAAAAATTCAACCCTCCAGAATTTTCCCTGTACCGTAGAATATTTATACTGAAGAAATCCAGAGTGGCCATTTTAAATATATCAGCAAATATGGAAGTTCTGCAATTCAGTAAGATGATCAGGCAGAAAAAAAGTCACAGGCAAAAAAAAAAGAGCTGTGGTGTTGACAAAGAAATATTGTGAACATTTAATGGCAGTTCCAGTAGCTGCACAGTGTATTGTAGTTAAATAGTTTTGTCAGCTGCTTTTCTTGTAACCATTGGCCATGCCATAGTTCTGTATAAACCTCTGCAGGAGACAGAGCCAGCTTTAATGAAATTTGAGTAGCTGACATATTAGGCAATGCATTATTCTGGAAGAAATGCTCCTTGATATTTTTCCAAAGGACTCTCTCTCAACTGTAATCACTTTCTCCGTACATGAATGATGTCACTAAAGACTTTTAAGAAAATGATTATTTTGACATTGACTGTTAAACAAATAGGTTAAGAACATCTGAGGCTCTGTAGAAATGATTTCTTTTATCCTGTATTGATAAAGCAGCAGCATGTGGCAGAAGTTGATTCCATCAGGCCTGCTAGTTGCATGGCCAGTGAGCCAGATCTCATGCAATGGGAGAATATTGCTCATTTTGCTGCTCTAACAACTTTGAACTCTATCATGGGAAGTGTTTTAGAAGACAACAAGTTACAAAGCAAATTTATTCATAGATTTTTTTTTTTTAGGAATCTCTTTAAAACCAGAGATTTTAGTTCATAAATACTAGTTCAAATGGTTTAAACACCTAAATGTCAGATGCAGAAGTTATTTCAGCCCAAAGGAAAATCATCACAATCTGTGCTTTAGTACGCTAAGGTTTAGTAATCTCAACACCCAAAAATTCAACCCTGGCCAGTTGACTAAGAACATCTGAGATACTTACCTATCCCTTCAGAGGCAGAGGAAAGGGATAAGAAGAATCAAAAACAAGCTGGAAAACCTAGATGGTGAGCAAAGGTTTCATACAACTATCCATGGGAAATGTGCATCAAGCTTCAGCCTGCCTTTAAAGCAGAGATACTGGGTTCAAGACTGCATATTTGGTGCTTCTTTTCATTCCTATCACTCCTAATCCAGGCTGGGAAGCCTGCCAAATTCCAACTCAACCTGTTTCACAAAAAGAAGGAAAAAGTTTGCTGGAGAAGTTTTTGCTGCCTGTCTTTGGCTTAATAGCTTTTGTACTTGCCTGGGCTATTTTAGACCTCAGCTCAATTTTCTTTTCATACTGAGATGGATCAGACTTCTGTTTACCACTTTATAAAAGAATACCCTCACTACCAGATCATAAAGTAGGTGTGGAGAAGGAAGGAAAAGGTGCAAAGGGAGCAATACATTCAAAACTCTCTTATTAAGATCGATCACCAAGGGCCAAAGGCAAACAGAAAAGCAAGAAGGACAAGTCTCTGGAGTTCAGTGGTCATGCAGGAACACTCAAATGTTCAGAGTAAGAACTCTTGTTACACCAAGGAAAAGGAAATTTTTAATCGTTTGAAAAACATGGTTTTTTATTTGGAATTTATTGTTGCTCTCCTTTAATAAAAAAATTTAAAAACCTGAGTGTATGCTTATCTACATCTAACTGCTTAATTTTTTAACCTGTTTTCCTTCCAAACAACTTAAGAACTATTCTGCCTTTTCTGAAACAGGAATTCATCTTAATTTTTCTTTATCTTATATTCTTCTGTATCTTTGACTACAGAACATGAGGACATTATTTATTTTTCTGCATGAGGAAGGTTGCTGTTTTTTCCCAACTCCATACTCTCAGATCTGTTTATGACCATCATAAAGTCTGCATTACAAGCAGAAGTTCTATATTGTGTTTGAGTTAGCACTTTTGTCTTAAATTGGATGGCTTTAGTGGAGTTGCACCTAGTTTCAGCATCTGAAAATCTGGTTCAGCATTTCAGTTAGGAACTGGGAATATGGAGTGACAGCAGTTTTTCAGAGAGCTTGTCTCACCTTGTCAGGCTTTGCATTGCAGATGCAAGTGTTTCAGATGTTTAGTTTACATTAAAACCACTAAATTTTGGCTGTGTTTATATCTTATTCACTGTCACTTTCCAGCTTTAGTCTATGTCTATGCTTGTATGAAAAAAAGTAAATTTCACAGTTTCACGTGAGGTCATGAATAGAAATGACATTTTCACATTTACAAAATTAGATATTGATGGTGGTCATATACATCAATAGTGAAATATCACCACTGCTACCATCAGCCAGCAATCTTGAATAGAGAATCTTCTAATAATGCTTTGCAGTCATCTTTGCAGTGTTCCAGTGCAACTCGAGCCAATCAACATCTCTCTGTGGAAAGCAGATCTCACTAAACAGAAGCTTTTGGAAAGATCTGAGCTTGGTTGATAGGGCTGCCAGGCTTCCATGTGGCTTTGGATATTCTGCTGTGCAAAGAAATCTGGACAGTACTAGATCAGCACAGGCTATTTGTAAACCACATAGATTAATCAGTCACACAATAGAGACTTATTGATGATGGTGTGGTTTTGCAATTTGTAGTTTAATTTTTTTATCTACTTCTTTTTGTCATTAGGCGTATATTTTTTAAACTCTGATGTGTAAAAAACCATAAAGTTCTCATGAGAAACAATTTTACCTGGCACAAAAATAGGTTAAATGGCAAATAACAGAGATGTTTATCCACTTGTTAGAGAGCATAAACAAATCATATGAATTTCATTATGTGCAAATATAATGTTGTATTAAAGCAGTAAATGGAGTTCATAATCTCTGAATGGATTACTCCTTCCTGAAAATTTGTGACTAAAAAGGACTTAGGGACTCTGGGATTTAGCCAATCTAATGTAGATTCCTGGTCTGATACAGTGGAAGAGGTGTGGTCCTTAGAAAAGGAACCCAGAACAGGAGTAGAGGGCTGGTTTAGTGCTCTTCTGATGTTGCACAGAAGAGCCTTGGGATTGGCCAGAGGAACAGAAAACATCCCTTATGGCAAGTTCCTGAAGCTGTCCTCTTTGTTCAATAAATGATAGGGAATTTCAAGGGTAACAAAAGCCCAGTTTATAAATACTTTGAACTAATGCGAGAAAGATACTACAAACTGTGCAACAGATTAATTAGCTATTGGTAGCAGCAACTCATGGTGGATGCCTCCCTGAGGACTTTGAAATAAAATCTGAATATTTGTCTAAAATGTTTCCTCTGATTCAAACAGAATCACAGAACTGAAAGGAGGAATTAAATAATAAAAGTCCAATGACCTCTGTCAAACTCAGACTATAATCACTGTAGTCCATTTTGGCTATAAAATTTCTGTGATGCTGGTTTGCATAGTAATATCACAATTAATATTCATTTATCCACAAAAAGTGCTAGGCAGATTTATTGTACCTCTCTTTTATAGATGATGAACACAGAAAAGCATAAGTGTCAGGCACATACAATCTGGTTTAGAGCTGTCTAATGCCATAACTATTGCAGCACCATAATTTTTTTGTGTAAAGGAGAGATGCCTATAAAAGTGTGTATCTTCCTACTGCCAATGCATAATAGAGCCTGTAGCTGTGAGAGTGTTACTATATTACATGACTGTCTACCTCCTACGTGAACACCAAGATTTCTAAGCAATTTTCAGTTAAATGGGTGACTGAGAATAAAAGGATTCAGAGGTAGCAGCAAATGCCTAGAGCCTCTTTGCAAACATGCATATGGAGATGTGTTTTCACCATGTATTTGTCATTTTCAGACAAACAAGTATGCATTAAAAATCCAAAACCATGTAATTTTCATAGCCAAAATTACACAATTTCAGCCTAAGTGAGACAGTATAAAAGGCATAGCCTGTACTTATTATATAGCTCCTATGGGAAATTCACTATATTTTTCTGACAAGGCCACCTATAGGAAATGTATCAGTTCACTGATACTCATCCTCATGAACATTTTCTACCTTTTCTTTCCTAAAGGATGAAAGAATGATTTAAAGCAGTTAGCACATGACAATAGATATTTTCCATAGGCTTCTCTCTGATTAGGACAGCTTAAGCTTTCATTTTAGCATTCCCTCTAGGTTTATAAGACACATCAAAAACAACCATGCATTAGGTTAGATTCTTTCTGTGGTTAAGCATTTCTTTCTTCAGGAGATGAGTCAAGGAGGGCAAAAGGTGATGATTCAACAGCTTTTTACACACACATTCCAGTTTCGGGGCAGCCTGAGGCTGTTTCAATTCCTTTCAGAACTCAGAACTTTGTATCTGGCAAGAAGTCCTTCAAACTGCAGTCAGATGCACCCAGAGACCTTAAAAGGTTTTCACTCATTCAACCGGACTACTGAAATCTAGGACTGGATCAAAGAACATGCAGTTTGCGAAAAGGCAGAACATTCTGCACAGGGAAGAAGGATATTGTGGAGCTGAGCTTATGCAAGTACTTAACAAAGATACACTGCTTTGAACTGCCATGGTCAATACCTTTAGGCTGACAGTCATCTGCTCCCAATTTAGACCTTTTTTCTCTTTCTGGAGCCCAGTTCTTCCACGACTGCTGCAGTTGGTGGGCTTGAACTGGAAAGCCCAAAAAGTACTTCCACAAATTTAGTCCCACAACTTTAGCAGGTTACAGCCACAATTTCACTGCCTACTGCCCATTTCAGGCTTGCAGCCATTAGAGGGCAGACCATAACAAATTGTTGACAAATGTATTTAGTCTCACCAGAGTTATTTGTCCAATTAGAAACCTTAAGAGACTCATTTTTGGCTCTGTTCTGAAGTGAATAAGTCACAGCAGCAATGCAAAGGCTGGTGAGGCAATTATTTTAGCTTTTTTTTGCTAGTCTCTTCTAATTCTGATGGTGGAGATTACATCTCCAAGATTTTTTTTTATTTTTTTTAGTTCTACTGTAAGTCTTGATGGAGCCATTTTTGTTAAAAAGTATAAAATTTTCACTGGTGATACTATTATAACAAATGAACTCTGTAGCATCAGGAACCTCTTTGGAAGGATCTACATTTTTGTTCAGTATATAATTGATTTTATTCACCATACTGGTTTGGGTCTGTGTTCTGGATTTGTGGGGATAACAGTGCTGATAACACAGGGGTGTTTAACAAGGTCAAGTCATTCTCTGCTTCCCAACCCATCCCACTCCCAGGAGGCTGGGGATGCACAAGGATTTGAGAGGGGACACAGCCAGGACACTGCCTCCACCTGCCCAAAGGATGTCCCACCCCATATTGCATCCTGCTGATCAGTAACAGCTGTGGGGAGAAGGAGGAAGAGCAGGATGCCTGGAATGATGGCTTTTGTCACCATTATATGTGACATTTTCCTGGCTGAACACCTGCCTGCCCATGAGAAGTGGAAGGAATGAATTCCTTGGTTCCACATGTTTTCTCACTTTTATCCTTCTCTCCCCCATCCCACATCTCCAAGTAAACCTCTGGGTGATGCTGGGCAGGGTTAAACTATGACAAAGGGTTAATGTGCACTCAGATCATCTGTCATTTCTCTCTCTTTTCATTAGGGAAAATGGCTGAGTGAGACACTGAAGGAGTTATGAACATGATTCATTAGTGACTCTAAGGAACAGAAATTAAAGAGGCAGGAGGAGGATAGATAATAATGAATTGCAAGTGAACATCAGCACAATTTTCTTACCTACTGGTATGAATTACACACAGCACAAATGTGCACAATGGCCCCCTTCTATACACAATTGTTCTACTAAAATCCAACAGCCTTCTCTCCCACCTCAAAATTTCTTGGTCTAAAAGCCCTGGAATTATGCTAGAACATTTGAAAGAATAACATGAAACTTCATAATAAATACACATGTGGCCCATGACTACATATTTTCATAACTGAATCATTCTAAATCTTAATCCTTATCCAGATGAAAATAAAATAAAACTAGTGAAAATTATTCTTATTTATATGTTAGGATCAGCTAAGGAGAGGAGTGAAAAAAGGACAATTTGATTTTCAAAAATGCATTAATCTCTGAGAACCTGAGGTCTTTGGAGTTAAGGCCCACAGAGAAGTACTTTGACTCCTCTCAGCTGAGGTAATCCTGCAATAATTGTCCATAAGGCTGGTTTGAAGGCTGATATCAACAAACCTTTGAAAAAGCTGGACAGTAGGGATGAATACAGTGGAGAAAGTACAGTACACAGAGCCACCCAGAGCCTCAAGTAAACCAACCAAATGAAAAGTGTTTGTGAATTATTTTTATAGCTGCTCTGCCAAAGGTCAGAAGAATTAGAGTGGCTCAGGAAGGGACTTAAGGAGATTAGCCTGTCACCCTTTTGCTGCCCACTGGAAACAGTAGCTGCAGACAAGAGTAATTAATCTACAACTGGACTTCTGTAAGTCACTATGAGGAGAACTTTGTCTCTACCACTGCAGAAAGCCAAGTCTGTCTCTACCAGATTCCCTCACTGCAATTTTTGGGATGAGTGAAGTTAAGGTAATGTGTAACAGCTGAGACAGCAGGTCCTGGCTGGCTGAGTAAACACCTGGGCATCACCAGGACCAGGCATCTTTAGTTAACTCAAAGTTGGGAATCATGTTAGCTGGACTAAAATAACCTGAAGGAAGCCTGTACCACTATCAAGGTTTACTCTTTCCATTAAACACTAAAATTAGCAAATTTCCTTTTGTCTGAAACCTCTGGCTCTCTAAAGGGTGCTGGTAATAAAACTATTTATATTTTCACATTATAGAAATGGATGTCCTACCACCTCACAATCTTTTAATTGTTACTGCATTTTCTTAGCAAATTCTTTATTGACAAGAAATCTTACAATATTTAGCCTCCTAATATTTCCACAAAGCTTTCCTTCTCCCCATGCATGAACTTAAATCATCTTCCTGAGGAGCACAGAAGAATTAGACAGGTGATACCAAGACTCCCAGAGTCTGGGGGTAATTTCTTGCCCCTCTTTGCTCTGTAGATCCTGCATGTGTTAGCCAGACTAAATCCAAAGCCCAAAGTCTTATTCATACTCAGATGTTTGCAAATTGTGTGGCTATGGTCACTTCCTGTCTGGAAAGCCTAAAATATGCACCATTTGAGCAGCATTTTTTTAAATTTTCTGAAGGACTGTAATCCATCCTTCCTTCCTTCCTTCCTTCCTTCCTTCCTTCCTTCCTTCCTTCCTTCCTTCCTTCCTTCCTTCCTTCCTTCCTTCCTTCCTTCCGCCCCTTCCGCCCCTTCCTTCCGCCCCTTCCTTCCTTCCTTCTGCCCCTTCTTCCGCCACTTCCTTCCTCCCTCCTTTCCCTCCCTCCCTCCCTTCAATTAGGGGATTATCCTACTTTCATTTTACCCTTCAGCATCTTTAGAAACTTCCTTTCTTTTTAGTAAGCAAAGTGCTAAGAGAGACCACAGAGGGTTACCTCACCCGTGCTGAATCTTATTTATTCCCTTTGAAATCCATTTCTTAATTCTCTTCTGCTGTAGGCAAGTCCTTTATTTCCAGCATAATTCTTTGCATGAGAACAGATCAGCTGTTTTCTCTAAAGTGAAAAACTTTGTGCAGCAATAGGTGAAAGATCTCCTCCTTTGCCAAACACCATCCCTGTTACTGCAACAACTTTTTGTTTCCAGTTAAGCCCACAGAGAAGACCAGTTAACAGTGGCTTTGCTGGGGGATGGAGAAATAACTGTTTGTTTTTCAAAGCTGTCAATGCTTAATTTTAAAACATGTTCTTTTATCCTGTAGTATTTAATCTTCTGGCAAGACACATTTTTTCCCCTGAATATTAATAACTTGTTTTTCAGTAGTTCTAAGACTTTTTATTCCATCCCAAAATCTAAGAATAGGCTCAATTGTCCCTCAGAAAACCCCCTGTGTGTAATAGTGTCAGGGTTGCAATGTCTCTGCTCTCCCCCATTAGCTCAGGGCTATCACCAGAAAGGACAAGAGCACTCCTACAAAAACTTGCAGGCCATGCAGGGAAACCATAAGAAAAACTTGAAATAAATTAAGGGCAAACCTTCATGGAAAGCATGAGTGTACTTATCACCATGTTTGCCTCTGTTATCATTATCCAGGGAACAGCACTGGCAAGACCCTGACCTAAATCTCTGAGTCAGGATTCTAAAAGAGCCAAATAGGCAAGCCTTGTCTGGAGCTTCTCTCCCTCCATGTGATGGGGGAGAGGCTTGGAAGAGTACGAGTGAGAAGACTTGTGGGTAGAGATAAAGGCAGTTCAGCAGGTGAATCAAAAGCCATGGACAGAAGCAAAGCAAAGTGAGGAATTCATTCACCACTTCCCACGGACAGGCAGGGGCTCAGCCATCCCCAGGACAGCGGGGAAGTCACACATAATGGGGACAGGGGAAGACAAACTCCATCCTTCTGAATGCTCCCCCCTTCCCTCTTCCCTGGGCTGCTAGTGCTGAGGACAGGGTGTGGGACATCCCTTGGGTCACCTGAGGCCAGCTGTCCAAGTGTGTCCCCTCCCAGCCTCTTGTGCCCCTCAGTGCCCTCACTGGTGGGGTGGGCTGGGAGGCAGAAAAGGCCCTGACTCTGTGTCAGCCCTGCTCAGCAATAACCAAAACATCCCTGTGTTATCAGCACTCTTCCTCACAAATCCAGAGTATAGCCCCAAACCAGCTACTGTGAAGAAAATTAACTCTATCCCAGCCAAAAACAGCACAGCAGAGTGAGCCAGCAAATCTAGATTTTGTTGGATGGCTGCTGCAATGCCTCTGACAGGGAAACCATTCCCTCTGAATGAGTTAACAACCTTTTTGCAATCAAAAATCATTCTTGCATGTACCTGCTCACTTTCTGAGCTTGTCTTCAAGTGTTAACACAGCCCTGCTCTCCAGTTTGGTTTTTTTTTTTGCCTATTTATGCCAGCCATTTAATGGAAATCTTCTACCTAATTTTTCAAGTAATTATTTCTTAAACACATTTGTGTACACCAGCATTTTTTTTTCCTGCAACAATCTTTTCTCCATGCTTTAGTTCTTGTTATTGTTGTTTATGTAAAACAACAAATTCTTAGCTTTCATTCTTCAGCTTGCAGGAATAAAAACAAGTGTCAAGGGGTGTATTCTGTTTCCTATTTAAATTTCCATTTTTATCTAGATTTCCTTTGACCAGAAATTATATTTTTAGTATTTTTTTACTTTTTTTTTTTTCTAATATAGGGAACATATTAAACTTTCCTTTAGTTTCACTTTGGTTCAGGATCAATATTTCAACTACATTCATAACTTTGATATATAGCATTTGTCTGGCAGAGAGTATAAGGAGCAATATATTATTTTCCTCTAAAGAAGAATGGGAATCTGATCTGGAGATTACGCGCTAAGCGGTGGTGAGGATTTATTTCAATTCCCCCAAGAACCTGTTAGTATATAATTTGTTGTGTAGGATTTATTACCTTCCCAAGAGGTTTCACTCAATGTGTAGGAACACCTCCCTGGTGTACCCAAGGTGTGGATGGGTTTTCTTATTAATATGGTGCAGAGTTGCCCCACTACTCCCTCGGACATTTTCAGTCTTGGCTTTACTTGTCTCCATTAACTTTTCCGAAGCAAGATCAATATTCTGTATCCCTCTGCTTTGATTACACTACCATACACAGATTTATCTTTATTAAAAATGCAGCCAAAGTCATCAGTAGTACCTCTCATGGTCACAAATCTTTAAATGTGGATTCTTTAAAGGATAAATTCCCAATAACAAACTCTTAAGATACATTTTATTTTCAAAAACTTTCTTTTTCCTATATGCCTAGCCACTATACTGTTCATTGTTAGCATTCTGTGTGGACATTAAAATTTTCCTATCTGTATAGTATAATTACTGTAGTTTTATAAAGTAATTATTTAAAAAGCACTTTGAATTTCTAACCCAATATATACCTAATACTAAGCCTTAAGGTAATTTAGCTGTGCATATACTCAAGACATTCATAACCACATCCATTATCTATTGAAATCTACATAAAAACTCCCTATGAATTTGGTGAATATCAAATCAAGGAGATTTTTTCCTTTTTTAAATGATGCTAAAGGAGTTTCTTGTACATGGTCCTATCATTGGCTTAAACACTTCATTAGACATCTTATTCCCTCTTCTGCAAACAGAGCACAAGGAACACCAAGCTCTTTTCACTTTAAAGGAGAACTTGAGATTTAAGGAAAGTTATAGAAGATAAAGCTAGGAGAAATGTAGGTCATGAGTGTTGTAGGTATACAGTACTGGATGAGTAAATCACAGTTGAATGGTTCCCCTTCAAGGGAAGGTTTCTTCCAACCCTAATTTTTAATAACTGTGAATATTATTGAAATTATTTAAAACCCGACACTTTATTATCAAGTTCAGTGTTTCAGTTCTGTTAAAATAGAAGAGCTATATCAGAGTTACAAAACTCGAATATATCCTACTTTATGTTAAAAGTTTGGGCATGGAATCATAGAAACACAGATTACAAGGAACTTCCTGATATCACCTAGTGCAGCCTGGCCTTTCAAGTAGGACTGTGCCAGCACCAGACTGGTCAGTTACAGATTTGTCTTAGCAAGTTGGGAGGGTTTCCAAGGATAGAAATTTCACAACCTCCTAGAAAGCCTGTTCCAGTGATACTGTACCCTAGATAGTGACTCCTTTCTCTTCGTTTTCAAACTCATCCTTTGAAATCATAGTTTGTGGCCATTTTCAGAATTGTTATAAGATTGAATTTCATATTTAAATATATATATATATATATTGGAAATGATTAAAAGATCCTTAAAACCCTAAGTGAAGACTATGCATGCAGAAAGCATGGCCAAAGATGCCCAGGGATAAATGATCACCTTTGACAATGCTTCCTTCTCCAGTCACCTTTCTGTTGTCCCCACACATGTTCTAATGATGTGCCTGAAGTCACTCCTCATCTGATTTATTTTTGAAAGCAAGATCTCACTCTTCCTGCTTCAGTGTGCTTCCTGCAAGTATTTTTATGATGAGCAATGGCTTCATATGAGTGGCAGAGTCGATTGAGACAGCAAACATAAGAAATCTCAAGTGTGAGCATAATTAACCTATATGCAGCCTCAGTCCATTCTGCAGCAAAAAGTGAGAACCAGAAAAGTTTTTTTTTGACAAAATAATGCCAGAATGAACAAATCGCATGGCAGAAAATAATTTTGGAAAAAGAATTTGGTTATCACAAAAAATTCAAGCAGAGATGCAAACGAGGTCAAAAATTAGCACGGCATGGTTGGAGCTGATCTTGGTGTCTTGAGCAGAGCAGAAAGCTTATATAGAAAAGTCTCTGAAGGAAAACCCTCTTATGGCTTGCAAAGACTCTTCATGCAAGGATACTTACGTTGCTCAAATGTGTCAGGGCAATAGGAAAGGCTGCTTAATTTTTCCACAAAAATATTTACCTCGGTGTAATTGCAGTGGCAACTGTTAATGAAATAAAGCTATTCATCCCTGCCATCATAGCCCAGATTAAATGGCCCTAAAATCACTGAAACAGCATTTCTGTGATTAGGTTGATGGGTATTTACAGTTCTTAATGAAACATTATATAGTCATTTGTGCAAAGCATGAGCATATTGTGTACAGAAATTGTCACATAGCCAAGTTAAAATTATCCAGGATACAGATAGGATCTCAGCAGCATGCCATGCTATGAAAAAACCCAAAAAACAACCTAAAACAAAACAACTGAAACCAAAAATCCTGCAAAAAAAAGTAATAATTTCTATTTTTTGTCATTTTTTTCTTCTATAAATTTGTATAAAATATTTTAAAGCTTAATTAATAGCAACCTTACAGAATGTTATTATTATGTTGCCTTTTAGGTAAGGTATTACACTGAAAAAAAGGAAAAACCACCCTGATTTTCTATATTCAGAGGTAGCAGAACTGTCTAATCATGCCTGTTTATCCCTGGGACCCCTGGTTTTCCTTTTTCCCACAGAGTACACATTTAATTTTCTAGTTGCTTAAAGGTTATTACAAGTTTTACAATTCCTTTAAGACATTACTAAGGCCATTTTTTCTCTACCATGTGGAGTGCTCCTCCATTTTTTTGTTGAATGCATTTTTCTATACAGTGACTGAACTGTGGCCTGTGGATGTCAA
Source organism: Agelaius tricolor (assembly GCF_023055355.1). NCBI lineage: Eukaryota > Metazoa > Chordata > Aves > Passeriformes > Icteridae > Agelaius > Agelaius tricolor. The sequence continues at coordinate 9,405,336 of NW_027269266.1, read as the reverse complement.
AACTCCCAGATTTGGGGAGGATGAAGAGCTGTCTGTTGCATTTTTCTTTTTATTTTGAGATTGTTTGTCTGCTTTCCCTGTACCCTTGATTTTCTAATTTCTCTTCAGCTGCAGTGCAATAACTCTGCTTTCTTTAGTTCTGTCCTGACCCTGCCATTGGTTGTTTGAATTCAAAATTAGGACTCAGATTCAGGTAAACATCCCTAAACACGTGTCAAACTTTGAACTACATGTCTAAGCTATAATAGTCAAAGGAAGAACTGCTGTCAGTGGAGCCTGAATTATGTGCCAGCTCACCCTGGACTAAGTACCTGATTAATTTATTCAGGGGAATCCCTCCCCAGCTGTCTGCATCTCCCACTGGACAAGGTCTGGTTTATGTTTATATGTGTCCAAACTAAGGAGCTAGGACACTGTTGCTTGACTCTTGATTTTATCTCTTGAGCCCAAGCTATGGGGATTTGTATATTCAGCAGGAAGGTCTTATTTCTGTGTTTGGTGACAGCTAAGATGAGATCATTCTGCCTACAGCTGAACAGAGAGGAGCCAGCTGGCAGCCAATATCTCTCCTTTTGATTTCTGTACAAATTGCCCAACATAGCCAGGCCACTGCTATTTAGGCTTCCAAATCCTAGCTCAGATCCTAACATTCTGTCTTTTCTGTGTGTGGGTGGTGGATGTTTTGTCACTGCCTTACTTTCCTGGAATAAAATGCTCTCCCTGAAAGCTTTTTATGTATTACAGATGACAAACATTTGTCTAAAAAGATTCTGGCTGCGCCTCCATTTAGTTAATTTCCTCAGATATTCTAAGAATTAGGGACATCATAGTGTGTTAAGTGAGAATAGGAATTACCAGGAAAAACCTTCTGAAATCTTGTGGAGAGTTCCAACCAAACCCAACATGTATGCAGCTGCATAATGAAATGCCATATTCCTTGATTCAAAAAAGTCTGTCAGCAAATTTTTAAATCCATATGAACTAATTGAAAATATATAACTGTAAAATTCTGAAATAAGTCCTTAGCTACTGTAAATCTTTTTTTTGATATTGAGTTCAGCAGTCTACTCCTATGGCTGTTGAGGTCTAGCTGGGAGGTAAGACCAAAGCAGTGATCTGAGGTTACAGCTAGTTTATTGTCAGAGCACTTTACAGCCCAAAGAACTTGCTTATGATTTGCAGAATTTGCAATAAGCTAATTCCCAGATTGACTGCAGGTTAACAAAAGCAGCACTGCTTCAAGAAAAGCACAATATCAGCACCTTGTCCCTGAAGTTATTTTACAAGAACCTAAAAACCCCCACAAAAATAACCTAAATGTGATGGGCTGCCTATCTCAGGTTTCACAAAAAATCCTAAATAAAAGCTTTGCCAGACCCTTAGGTTTGTTAGCATATCAGTGGAAATTAAACCCACTGCTCCTCTAGACTGAGTGCTTCAGTGGAGTACTTTAAGACTTGAATTGCTTGTTTAATGGGTTGTGAGATCTTTCCCATTTTCTATTCATAGAAAAAAAATAGTATTGTTAAATTTTTTTTAAAAAACAAAACTTCCAATTCTAGTTAAATCTCTGTCTATGCTGAAAATTAGGAAATTGTTGGTACAATAATCTGTCTTTAAGAATATGCAAAGGTGAAACACACCAGTGTTTCAAAAGAAGATTTGCATGGGAATAAGGGGCTTCCTCTCATCAGGAAATAAAACTTTGGCATCATTGCATGTCTTGTGGGTTTAACAAAAGACAAACAGAATTTCTGGGAACCGAAGTGTAGCATCCATGCAAACCAGGACAACATACTTCCTGCTGATTTTGAAGAAAAGCTGCAGGAGAGGGAAAAGTGAAAATCAAGGAGAAAGTTCACAAGGAGCCATCAGGACTACCCAGCAAAGCCAGAGTGGGGTTTTTAAACCCAATGTTGCATAATGTGCACCACAAAGTAAGATGATAGGAAGAAATACCTGGTGAAGCTGCTCTGAGCAGTTCTTTTCCCATTGGCCATTGTGCCAGAGGAGATCAGAAGGTGTCTCAGTGGCCCTCAATGTTTGTCCTGCCCATGGATGAATTTCTGCAGTAGTATAAGGCAATGTGGAGCACATGCCCAGGTTAAATCCATGAGTGGCTTACTACAGTTTTCAGTTTTATACTCTCCCAACATATTTATTGGTTGCTGAAGCTTTTTTTTTTTTTCCTCTCCCTGAAACAGCGTCAGCTTCCTTCATGAACCCAACCTGGTTCCAAAAACATATGTTCATCACTTTGCCCTTTTTCACGTTTCTCTACATGGCTTCTATACAGTTGACACCATGGCTTCTATACATTGACACCATGGTCCCATGATCCCAGTCTACCTTTTCCTGCCATACTGTCTCAGCTGTGGGCATTTTTACTTGGGCAGGTGTTCTGCACATATAATGAAAAATAAAGGCGCTAGGTGCTAGGCCAAACGTTGGCTTATCATGTTCTGATGGGGTGAGCATATGGGTTTAAAGACTACTTTTGGTCCTACCAGTAAAAAAACAAGTAAGAAATTGGTCTTTCCACCCCTGGATCATACAGCAGAGCAGAAAAGAGCTCTTTGTAGCAAAGTCCAGGAAATTTGTAACATGTATGGTTAAATGGTTTTTTAGCGCTGCGCATATCATGTGCACTTTGTTCTCTGATTAAATTCTTGTCATTCTCTATTCTCCATTCCCCATTTCTTTGAAAATGATTAAGAAAAACAGTCCTTGAAAATTGAATATTTAAAATATTTCATCCTAAATATAGGTAATTTCTCTTATTAAAGCCTGACCTAGTTCCCCTATTCTCTGGAGAATATAAAAAACCTAAGAGATGCCACAGTAGAAGATAAATCAGTGATTCTGATCAAGTAGCAAGAATATACTGTGTTTTTTAAAATAGTTTTTACTAAAACTTGTTTTAAGATGTGGTTTTTTTTTTTTTTTTTTGGAGGGGGGATTAATGATGCAGGAGATCAGAATTCCAGGAAGGCCTTAATCTCTGTCAAAATGGGAATTAGATTCCAGGTGTAATTTACGGAGACTGAAGGTCTTAACCTGAAGTATTCAGTGGTCTAGGGGGCTGCTGCCCCAGACCAGGATTGCCTGTGTCTCAGAGCACATTCTGCAATCCTGTGGAGTCATCAGATCTGTCAAGTGGCATTGGAGACCTTTGTTCCATGATGATGGATGAAGGGGTGTCTGTAGGGCCTGGCTTGGTGACAGCACGTGGAAGAGCAATGATTCACTCTGCTCAGGTCACCAGGGGGATCATTTTAATAGGGCTGCTCTTGCAATCAAAGCCTGGGCTCATTTAAAAACCTGTGCTTTGAGACACCCATGATCACATTTACAGAAATGATATCTCTCCCAGAGCTTCATGGAAATGTGCTTTCCTGTCCTGCCTGGTACCTTTTTGTCACCCAGTGGCACACCTGGCATGCTGGCTTCTGTCAGGGACATCGCTGGCCAGTGGTAAGGGCACAGCAGAGCCAGCATCAGCACAGGCATCTTTCTGCAAGCACTGGAGAAGGCTGAAGAAGGTTAGTGTCAATACAGAGATGTGGGAACAAGTCTTCCTGGCAAGGTATTTTAAATAAAATTAAACCTTTATTGTGAAAGTTTCTGAGACATAAAAAAAAAAAAAAATAAAGTAAATGCACTTTTAAAAGTTTATGCTGCTGCTATGATACATGCAAATGAACCAAATCCTCTCTACATCTGACATATTTGCATGTTGTGCATCAAAAGGCTTTGAACTAGCATTGAGGTAAACAGAATAGATTGACAAGCTTTGCATGACATTAAAATATTAGATCATGACTCTGTGTTTACCTGGTAAGTTCAGAAATGTGGCACAATGACAAATATCCCATGTCATTTAGAACCTGTTTATTGGGGAATTGTTGGATGCTGTCTCTCTCTCTCCCTTCTTTAGCTTCTCATTCAGTAAAAGCCCAAATTTTGAGGCAAATAAGGATCTCAAATACTCTATGAATGTTAGCAACATAAACCTTAGTAAAAAAACCAAAACCCTTAGAGGTAATTACATAACATCACAGATGGCAGAATGGATCTGTAAAGAAGTTATTTGCTCGAAGGCACTTATCAATTTTGTAATACAGTGCACAAGTGTTCATTCTTTATTCAAACTGAAAGAACACTGCCAATTTATTGTGTAACCATGTTCTGCCAATGTCCTACATAATGACATGGTTTTGTTTTCTTTTACAGACTTCTCCATTACTTGCCTTTCCCATTATCCACATGTTGTCTGCCAATGGCAGAGGCAGAGCCAACACTAAGACTGAAGACCATATTTATCTCCCAGTTCACAGTTTTTTGTTTCTTGATGGTATTTTTTTTCCTGAAATTGAATTTTTTTTATTTAACATGGAATATTATTTACCACAGAGTTAAGCAGCAAGGGTTTCAGACTGAGAAAAAGTGGAAGAGAGAAGAAAGAGTGTTAAATTCCTTTTTCTACCCTAGGAGAATAGAGCAATTTAAAGTGCTCTCATACCATCATAATGTTAATTTCCCCCCCAGTGATTTCTGGCATCTGGATCTGTTCCCCCATGCAAAGGAGCTTTACAGAGTAATTTGTCTCATTAGAATTTTTGTTCCTGAAATGTGAAAGGAAAATAAATGTACATAGTATCTGGCTAAATATATTGATGTATAAAAATATAAAGATAGTTAGATGTAAATGTATTTCATTGAGTCAAGTACAGCTAAAAAGTATTAATTCCCAAATTTAACCAGAAAATAAGAAATTTGATCTACAGTTATCTTTAGGACCTCAATTCTGCCTTCTTGTGTATAACTGTTACAATTCAGTACTGCAGAAAATTGGACAAATGGTAACAGGATTTCTTGAAAAATGTGATGCTTTTTGGATTGGAGGATGAAGGACACCTTATAGATTGGGTATTACTGCCTCTTTCACTTGCTCAAATAAAATTCACTGGTGAAAGCACTTCTTAAATGAAGAGTGGAACTGTTGAAGCTGCTTTAGGTAGAAACTACATCCAAAAAAAAACCCAACAAAAAAGTCAATCTTTTCTATATTTTTTTCTTTTGTACAGCAATAGGAGACAGGTGCTGAAAAATACTAAATACTTTACTACACCAGGAAAATATGTAATCCTGCATGCTCTTCAGCTGTATTGGACCCCATAATCTGCTGTGATCTGCCAGTAGGTGAAGTGCTGCAAGTGCTGTCCAATGTGACTGCAGGTTCTGCAGAAGATGCCAGTGACAGCAACCAGATTTCTGTGTGCTTCCATATGAAACATTAATGGCTTGTTGAGGACTGTCTTGTTTATGTTGGGTTTTTTATACATAGGGTTTTCATTTCATACATTTTTTTTTACATACATTTTTATTTCCCCCTTGATATTAAACTGTCTGCACTTAAATTATAGTTATTCTATGAATAACAGCATTCTGATAAAGCATTTAGAGAAAGCGTGTCTGCATATGCACACTTTTTGAAAGGCAATCTCCTTTGCACCTTCTTGCACCCTTCAGGTACCATCTAAAAAAAAAATTAAAGAAATGATGAAAAACAGAAAGGGAAAAAGGCAGTATCCCCTTTCTACTTTTCAAACTGAGAATTTTTTTAATATTTCTGACACATTTGATTAGAGAATAAAATAGTTCTAAATTATGTTACCTGTTATTTTTTGTAATTCTTGAAATTGCCTTACATCAAAAAGAATATTAAAGTTCCCTAGATGTGTTTGATATAATCAGAGCATAGTTATTTAAAGGTCTCAGTGGACTGCTAGCCTATCTAGATAGAATTATATTTTGCAATCCCTGAAGAACAAAAGTCCGTCAAGTACTTAAAAAGCTCGAGATGAAGGACTACACTTCAGCTAGGGCAAGTGTAAGCTAAAAATGGCTAAACGTAGGCATTTGGGAAATGTGTCAATCCTGACTGCTCAAAAATAGAAATAATTATGTAAATCTTGACTCCAAACCAGAAAATGATTGAGTTAGAAAGGTTGTTAAGTATGGTCACATACTTCAGTAAATTAATTCAATCTCCTGTCAGAGATTAGAGATCCCTTATGAAGGTGCTAAAAAGATAAATTGCTGAGTAGCAATTTGGGTCAGACCAACTTAGCTCATTCAGGGCTGGGAAAGTGTGGGGTAGAACACTCTGCTCCAAATGTCTCAGCACCCAGGCAGGCAATTACAGCCTCTGAAGAGCATCAAGAGCAGCGAGGCGTGGTTGCTTCCCAGACCTGCTCACAGTGAACAACATGCTCACCCTTAAAACAGCTTGGGTTGCACATGAAAAGAGACTGAGTAAATTGGAAAAGGGAGATGGAAGGACTATGATATAGGTGTCCATTTTTTTTCTGTAATAGTTTAAATTTATTTCATGGTTCATGGACAAAGGCTTCCAGTTGTTCCCACCACAGAAAATTAGAACATTACATTTGAGATCAGTAAGAAAAAAACCCCACAATCTCTTTCTGCATTTTATGATTTGATAAATATTTCTTCTCAGGAGCAGATACTGTTTTCACCACTGGGATTCAACTCCCACCGCTCAAGGAAAGGTTGAGTGGAGAAAACATTTGTGGCATTGTATAGACATGACTTATAAACAGCATTCCACCTCTCAGGTGTCTGAAATAAAGCTTATGTTCTTCAGAAGGGAATTTTCAATGGAATTATTCCAGGTTTTGGGTAGCTAATGGAGCACTGTCTCCAGTTTTGCATTAAAAGACATTTTCATCTATAGTAATGGTGGCCAAACACTGGAAGAGGTTGCCCAGAGAAACTGAAAATCTCCTTCCATGGAAACATTCAAGATTTGATTGGGACAGGGAAACCTGATAGGATTAAACCTTCTTTGAGAAGGTGGTTAGATTACATGACATCAAGAGGTCCTTTCTGATCAATATTATCTCTGTGCTTCCATGGCATGCTAGAAATGCATTATTTTTAGAGCTAAAATTGTGATGTGTATCCTGTGGATCACCTGTGTGATCTCAGGTTCAGCTGGCCATGCTGGCTACCAGGAGGAGCTACAGAGATGTACCAGGAAGTGACTTTCTCTACAGCTGACAGTTTTGACACTCCAAAAAATGGGCTTAAGTACTCATCACAGTTCTACAAAACAGATGAAGCTACAACCCCCTCAAAAACCCTTATGCAATAACTTAGGATTTAGGATTTTAAATCTGAAAGAGTAAGAAAACAGCAACTTACACCTTATCTTCCTGGGCTGTGGCTACTGATAATCTGGAAGGGCACAGGTGTGAACACTGATATATGATTGCCCACACTATGCACTTTTACCACAGAAGCACCTCCAGTGTTCAGGCCCTGGCAAGCCCCCCATATTTAACAATGTTTGGCAAGCAGCTGCAAAGAGGTTCCTCTCCTGTGCAACAGGATGCATTTTGGAAATGGAGCACTTAATCATGGGCTTGTCTTTCTATTGCTTCCAGACAAATAGCATTAATTTTCACAGGTCTAATAAGTCGTCATTATCTGGCTGGTAAGGACATATCACTCAGAGCTGCCTCAGCAAGAAGAGATGAAGTAGAAAATTCTGTCTATATGCCATTAAGTGGAGCTGTTAGCAAATGCCTGCTGCTCTGTGCAAGAATAAAATAACAAAACAAAGTAACACCTTGTTGAAGCATTATAAAAATGTTTCCTAGAACCACCTGCTAAAATGGCTACCAGATTAAGTTTAACACATATGGATATAAAATGGATGTAATTTTTTTTAAATTTCAAAGGTTTAATGAAAGCATGGGAATTAAAGATGACTATGCGAGGTTCCATAATAAAACATAATAAAATGATGCAAGTATTCTAATAAATTAAGCAGTAAAAACATTGTTTTTTGTAGTTTCTTTCTGTAGTGCCAAAGTGATGTTTTCACACTGACAAGTAGGAAAATGGTTTAAAATAATAAATAAAAATAATAAGATTTAAAAAAAATATTTACAAGCAGAAGCAGTTTATGGTCATTGGTCTATTACTGTAAAAATATAAAAAGTCTTTTAGAATCTGGAGACAAAAATACAGCATCATCACTTCACTCAAATGTATCCTTTCCCCAAACCTGGAAATTCTCTCACATATTCTTTCTTTTTTCCCTTTTTTTTTTTTCTCCTAACATCCTCTTTGCTCTTCTTTTGCTTGCCTCTCACAGGTTACATCTATCAGGCTTTTTAAGTACCAGCCCTAGACAAACTAAATTGGCCCTCCTGTTGATATAGATTAAAGGTAGAGCAGTATGAATTGCTTTGCCTTAATCCTACTATATGCAGAACCAGCTCAGAGCAGAGCAGTTTATGGTTCAGACTGATCAGAAAACATAACCTGAAAATGTTCCTGCATTGCTAAGCATCCTAGGACTCTTTATTGGAAGCCATGAGAAAATAAGAGTTGTGTTCATTAAAAAAATTATTTTGTAAAAAATCATTAGCACTATGAAGTATTCACTCACTTATTAATATGTTAGTGCTACCCTGGAAAGCAAAGCAGCTGGAGTGTATTTGAAGAACCTGAAGCTCTGATATTTATATTTTTCTGACAAGAAGAGGGAGTGCTCAGGAAGAGTGAACAAGGCTATTTTGGGACATGCAGGATGGAGGAGAAGCAAAATGGCTGCATAATATTGCTCGTTCAAACTTTGAGGTTTTTCCATCATTTTTGTTCATCTCTCAGTTTACTGGCATTGTTTTGCAGGCAGATATTTAGAGGTAGTGCTTTGTGAGGAGGTATTGAAAGAAGGTATGGACCACAGATTAGGTCAAGGAATTTGGAGAGGTGGAGGGGTATAGAAAGACAGCATAGATAAGAAACAAAAGATGTGATGGAGGTTGAAGGTAAGGTGAGTGGGTGGAGGAAATCAAAGTAACAGGAAAGAATCAGAGATGTAACAGGTAGGAGCTTGAAAAATAAAAGAAAACAATAGGCACATGGAAAAGGGGAAATAATACTGGTTTTAAAGAACATTTGGTCATGAAAAGCATCGAGGCATCTGGGTGCTAAATTAGGGCATGTGGAGGGTTATTTATCCCATCATGAAAATCAGTAGGATGAGATGAAAAAATGCCTCTACAGTTGCTCATTTGGCCTGGAGCAGATTTGACATTTCCCACTAACTGAATATTTTTTTCCTAATGGCATGGGCCCAGTGAAGTGAGATGAATGATTTCACAGGAGCTTGTTCTGCATGATGCACAATGGGAAATCCTTTGTGGAGGTTTAGGCAGTCTCTGTGCCTGGATGGTGAGAGGAGATGCATCCCTTAAATAGGGTGTCTGCTATTTTTTTGCATGTCATTTGTCCCAAGTTTGAGCCAGATGTCCAGAGAGCAAAAAAGCCAGGGCTGCAACAAGGACATTCCTGTCTGGGCTCTGTACAGGAATGATGTGGCATGGGATAGCTCTTGTCTGGGGGAGAGCCTGAGTGGCCCAATCTGCCTTCTCTCATTTTTCTGTCATTAGGTCTAATTCCTAAGAATTCAGCTGTTTGTAAATATATTTATTCAAGCTGATTTCAGTACTGCTATCTTTAGTGTAATGAGAGAACCTGAACAGAATGGCTGCTGTGAATTGTATGCCATGGGGAAGCCCCTTAAGTTTCAGCAAAGAATGGGTGAATGTCAACATCAAGTCTCACACAGAGAGTGTGCTTACATGTAGCTTGAGGCCTGACATCTGCTCAGGTATATCAACAAGCTCACTTCCTAGCAAAAGTTTTGTATTTTTACATTTTTCTGATTTTTATTTCTGTTCTTCTCCCCTTTTCTACTAAACACAAAAAGCTCCTAGAAAAGCTTTTGTTTGTTTGTTTGTTTGCTTGCTTGCTTTTTAATCCAAGATAATATCTACTAGGAGTCCAGAAGCAGCTGCATTAGAGAGTTCAGCAGTTTCAAAACTTAGCTCATAGTGGTACTGGAAGAACTGCCTCAAATCCTTTTACAACTCTATTCAATTTCTTAATTCCATATGCTTAGAAATGTGTTTCATAAGTTAATTAGGTAAATAATAGCACATTAAAAAAAGTTAATTTTATTTAATTGCAATGTCTTTGTTTTCTCTTTCTAACTAAAATTGGAGTAGTTTCTGTTTAGCCTTGTACAGAAATCTCTTCATGTCACTTATCATTTTCCTGTCTCAGGTCTGGGCAATTTTAATGGTCATGGGCTATTTTCATGATAGGATGACTTCAGCTGAGCATGGAATTCCAAGTGAGAGTTCATAATTCTTTTCTCTACTGTGAAAATAATAGATTTCTTACTATTTTGTATCCTGTTCCCATTATCTTTATTTCTCCTTCTAAGTTTTTAAGTCCATCTGTAATTGTAAGTTCAGCTGTAATTCAGCAATAATGCCTTCAAATTCTTTTATCCAGCGAGCATTGCTGTGCATTTCTCAACAGAGGTTTTACCTGCCATTATGTTACCCATTCACCTGTCTATGTAGGATTCCTCTAAACAGCTCAGTCTTTTCCAGCTTTTGGTGAAATTAAATATTTTAGGTTGGGTATCTATTTTCAGATCTTCCTTAGCCCTTTAATTAATAGCTAGCCAATAAATAATAACAAATAACAACTTTATAATGTCTCAGTTCTTTACAGGCAGATTGGAATTTTTCCCTTTTTAATCTTTATTAGAATTAATAAAGTATGTAAAGTATGTAAATATTTGTGTGTGTGTGTGTGTGTGTGTATTTGCATGGGTTTACATGTAGAAGATTCTCTTTCCTCAAAATGACTCAAAACCCAGCTGGACATAAACAACCTGGAAGATGATCCTAAATGGAGCAGGAAACCAGGCTAGGTGACCTCTAGAAGTTCCTGGTTAAATTAACTGTTTTACAGAATAGAATCATACTCTCATTTGGTTTGGAAAAGACTCTTAAGATCATCAAGTCCAAATGCAAATCACTCTGTGAATTTCATTGTTTGCCCAAATTACTTTCAAACACAAATTTCATACTTATTTTGGCTAGATGGATGAAGTTTGGTAAAAAATAGAGTTTGAAATCAAAATATTTTAATTAACCACAAAGTTATTATTAGATTTTCCATTAATGTTATTTTATCACAGATTTTATCTTTGCACTTTGGCTTGTCTTGAACTTCTTACAAAATCTCAAGACCTATTTGAAATATACATTATTTTCTACACAATTCTTTCTTTTCACTCCAAATTACAACCAAAGTAGCTCTTGATAGTTTGTGACTTCCACTGAAATTCTTTTCCTTCTTTGCCTGCAGCTTCTTTCCCAGATCCTTTAAATCTGACAGAGACAACTAGCCTTAGTCCTACAGGGGAATTTTGCAAGTGTCTGCTGCTGGCTGAATTATTTAAAGAAATGGAAACAATGTTGAAAAATTAAAAATAATTCTATATTCAGCTCACTTTCTAACATTCTAATATCTTACTCTCATATATATGTTCATTCATAAGATTGATGTAAACTAATATTTTAAACACACTACAAGGTAATTCTTCTAAGATTTTCTCAGAAAAAACAATTTTGTGGGTCAACCCTGCAAAGCAATCCCACACAGCCATTCATTCACCACCCCCTCAGTGGGATGGGGGACAATTTTCACCTCTTTGTAGAACAGCTCTGGATGGGAAATTGGTCCCTGGGCTAATGTGAACAGATGTGTTGGAATCTGTGGTGTGCAGAACTGGGATGAGCCTGAGAAGGAATCTGTGCCTGGCTGGAATCACTTTGGAAAGTTGTCCTGGTGTGAGGGTGGTGGTGTATGGCCATGCCATCAGCCAAACCTGAGCAAGCTGAGGTGCTCTCCAACAACCAGGGACTGGAGTGAGGCAGGACTGACAGACAACACCTGCTGTGCAGACAGAAGGGACAGGAATATTCATGTAATCTTAGCAAAAACAACTCAGTGCATATGTTGTGCATAATTCATGTCCTTTTCTTGCTGCACTGAGGGATTCTGCTGCTGAGGTGGTGCTGGTTGCTTCTGGATGCTGCTGATACTTGAACATAAAATGTGGCATGAATATGATATACCAGTATGGATTGATGAAACCTGTCCAAATCACTGTCTTGCCAGTAGATTGCTTTTTGTCCCATCATTTAGGATCAGCATTATTATCATTGTTTTTAATAATTTCACTTGAAGTGTGGAATCAAATTTTTTGTGAGTAAAAGTGTCCCAATAATATCCCACAGCAAATGACTTGGATCTAATGAAACAAATAGAAGTCTTCCTTCTACTGTCATCCAAGGGGGAAAGGAAAGTAATTGTTAATCATCTAATGTAGAAAGAAAGACAAAACAATGGAATCCAGTTCACAAATGCCCTATTGAAATCAATGGACCAGAGTCCAAAAGTCACTTACCTGGACTTTGTGGCTTCAAACTTCTTTCAAATCACTGATTTCTCAGAGCAGATGTAGTTAGGGAACCACTAACCAAAAGATCACTATTTCATAGCAATAGAATGCCATAGAGGCAGTCACTGGGCTATCTGATCTGAGGGCAAATCTGTGACAGAGGACAGTGTTTTTTGCTGGGTGTCCAGCAATCCCAAGGAAAACAAGCTCCCTCCCCAGCCCACAGTCAGGTCAGGGGAGCAGGCAGAGCTAGGCACTGGCACTGGGAACTGGTTGTGAACCAGCTTTGGTCATTAATGAGGTTACAGCTGTACTGCTTGTTTTAGTACAAGGGAAAAGATGGGCCTATAGTGATATTATCCAAAAACTGGAAAAAAAAAAACCCTAAATATGTTTTGAACATGCACCTTCCCTTGAACAACTTAACAGGGGTTTGCATGCAGAAGAACAGGTCCTTGACAGACCAAACCATCCCCAAGATACTTTCCATGTTGTAATCTTTATTTCCACCTCATCAGTGACTGGTCTGCTATGTGTCAAACTGAAAACCATTGCCTGGACATAGAACATTGTAAGAAATTATTTGATAATAAAACCCTCCCTACCTAATTTTATGAATAATGGCAAGACAGAGCTGTGACAAAACCTGCACAATTTACTGCACTGTAGTTAACAGCTGCCTGTAAATTCTTGCTGTGGATATCCTCTCTGCAACTCCACACAATCCCTTCCTTCCCTGTCTTTTAGGGAGTTAACTTTGCATTCCTTAAGAGAGAAATTAAAAGAGAAGAAAAATCCCACCCCTAATTAAATAGTGAGAGAGTTTTATAAATAGACATAGTTACAATTGTGTTCACTGAGACATTCACTGAGCCTCTGCACTAACAGTAATTGTCTCACCTTAAACTGCTCATGCAGTTACCACTAATGTGCATGTTCCAAAAGCTCCAGGGTGGGAGAGGGATTAGCCTAATTGGTGATAAGAGAAATTGTAGAAGGCTCCGTAGTTTGCATGTAAGTCTCAGAAGTATTAATGAACTGGTTGGTTAAAATTAGGTAGAATGTGGATCTTCATACAGGCTAAACTACTTTTGGGAATTCAGTGGTTCATTATTGAAGTCAAAAGTCCACCTTTTACACATTATTACCATAATTATCCTCCTACCTATAAGAAACCAAAATGGAGTTCTTCAACAGTGTTCTATACTGCACAAAGGGTGTGTTTTCCATATGTGAGGTGTTAATATCAGGACTTAATGTTTCTTTGAATTGATGATAGTGACAGCACATGAAAACACAGCTAACAGCATTGGCTCCTACTTCCAATCCTATTAATAAAAGGTTTTGAAAATCATAAACTGGGACTTTGTGACCTACTGATTTACACCTGGAAATACACCCTGCCTGGATGTGCTTCTTGCTCTACTTTTACAGCTTTTTGCACCTTTGTACACCTGACACCACTGCTCAGGGAACCCAGACTGGAGCAAGGTGGGGAGGAATATTGAACCAGGGGGATTCAACCCCAAATTCAGCAGAAACCAAATAAATGATTATGAGCTGTAGAGTCTAGGAATAAAACCTTTGCAAACTCACAGGACAATGGCTAGAACTGAAAAAGTTTAGACTTAGAGTAGATGTAAGGGAGCAATTTTTTTCCAATGAAAGTGTTGAAACACTGCCACAGATTGCCCAGAGAGGTGGTAAATGCTCCAACCCTGAAAACACAGAGCCCTAAGAAACCTGGTTTAGTTGACTGCAGGAGGTGTTGGACTAGGTGATGTCTAAGGAGCTTTTCCAACCCAAACTATTCTGTGATTCCATGAAATTCTCCTTTAGATGACACTTGAGATCACAGGAGTCCCCAGTAGCTCAGTTAATTCTGCTTCACAAAGGTGACAATACTAAAAGTTGTTATTAGTTTAAGTAATTATACTTTTTATATGATAGTATAAGCCTAATACAAGGCCTAATAACAAATCTTAACTTGGTATATTAATGAAATTCCCAAGCCTCTATTTTTATTTCTCCCCAGTAATACTCCCTAGGTTTCTCCTGGAAAGAAAGGAAAAAATCACAGATCTTGATGTTGTTCAACTTTCTACATCTGAAGATGTATAATTAAACTAAATATTTCTGTATCTTACCAAAAGATCCTGACCTGGTAAAAACACTCAGAGCATATTTCCCAGATTAGTCATCTGGAAAACATAACATGAAAGTGTGGCTATTTGTGATTTCCATTGTGGTGGGGTGTGATATGAAAGTCCAGGACTTGACTTCTTTTTTGAGATGTTGGGGAAAGAGTTCAAATCATGGTCTCTCTTGAGGTATCATTTTATTACAAAATAAAGAGGTTCAGGAGACAATCATTACTTCCAAGAGACCAGACCAAATAGCATGGAGTGACTGCACTGCTAAAAGGATAATTGTCCCTAGAGCAGACTGGTCTTACCAGTGCTGTGTGTCCCTTGGCTTTGCTCACCCCCTGCCTTGTACATTGGTCCTCAGATGTTAATATTGGTTTTGTATGTGTTCAGTTCAAAGCATCTGAAATAACAGGAAACTGTGTTGCAACATTCCAGAATGTTTCCATACCATGGTGCTGGAGGGGTTGTACACCCTGGGATGGGGCAGGATGATGCTGCAGGTGTTTGAGGATGTCACACTGTTAAAATAACACTGGGAAACTGTAAAACAGAGAAAGACAAACTGTTATGTCATTTAGACAGACTTTTGCCTGAAGACAGACCCTGGGAGAGGGTGAAGATGCATTTCAGCTCTAAGAGTTCTAACTCAGGTGAAAGATTAATTGTTTAGTAGGTAATTCCCTGGACAAGAACAATTGCATAAATTCTTCAGTAGGAAATTTTGTGTCTGCTTGATCCTTTGTTTTTGGTTGTTCTTTCAAATGTTACAATCTTTGTCCAGGCACTAATAAGGAAGTCAACTGCCAAAGTTCAAGGGAATGATAGTGAAGAACAAAATAGCAATTAGAAACTTCCTCACTGGAAGTGGAAATAAAAATATTTAAATTTTTTTTAAGGTATACTTTTTATTATTTTTATTTTGGATATTCTTAATTTTTAAAGTAATTTTACCAAACACCTCTATTTGTCAAGGTTCTTTGGTCTCCTCTGTTGGGGAGGTGGTCTGACAGCACTCATTTCCTGCAGGAAAAAGTTCAGGGTCTGCCTCTTCAGCTACCTTAGGTTCCCAGAATGCTCCTGACAGAGAACCAAACCAATTCTGTAATTCTTAACTTCTTACTGTGTTGCACAGTTGCTGAATAAGGCTGGCTATTCATAAAGGAAATTGCAGACCCCAGACAAACTCCCAGTGCAATCCCTTTCATTTAAACAAAATTGAAAAATATCACTAATGAGGTGCCAAATTAAGGCAGCAAGTGCTCATATACATTCCAGGCAGCTGATTATCTCTCATCAAGGTGCCTAAGTAATACAGTCCTCATAATGAACTAATGGATTTGCAGGTCCAGTTAACACAAAAGTTCAACCTCAGACAAGTTAAAGTTAATCAAGTACAAAAAGGATTAAATTAGTACATTTAAATTCAACTGACAGAAGCATTAGAGCTGTGCTGCATTCCCTTATTTTCTGCTTTGGTGTTAAGTGCTGGGAAGAGAATGGCAGTTGAAGTATCCCACTCTTTGGGGACTTCATGCTTCAGTTCTTTACCACCCATGCATATGGAGCCGCTAATGACAGAGCAGCTACCCATCAGGGAATGCAATTCCACGTAGACATTTTCACCAAAATGGATTATTTCAGCCTCGTTGGTCACAGATTCTGTAGTTTTCCAGTGATTCATCTTACTATTAATAATGTCAGAGAATTTTAGGCCCTTGAATTAAATAATGATAAATAGGAGCCACTGAGCGAGCTCAGCAGAGGCAGTGCTGTTTATTTCAGTGTGAAGCTCTGTCAGGCCTGATAAATCGGATCCCTGAAATAGTTTATAAAGTACTGAATTGATGTGGCGGTTGGTGAGGGAGAGAATTAATGTTACGAAATAGGCCTGCAACCTAGATTTGATGAAAGCTGAGGAAAGCCTTTTATATAAATTCTGTGTCTGTGTAGGAAATGGTTGCAGGGAGAGGTGAAAGAGCTGCACAGGGAAATAATGTGCTTCTGTAATCTCGGTGGGCACAGGTCAGGGAAGCAGGAGCTCGGCGGTGCCGGCGCTCTGCGGCGCTACACGAGAGCTCTGCCAGGAGGAGGGGTGGTCACAGGCTGCTCATTTATAACACCAAGCACTGAGGACACATGCACAAAAGAAAGATGAAAGGCTTTTTAAAGATGCAGAATAGGTTTTCGAGTTGCACATGGCTGTCTGTGCCAGGCTGCTGGGAAGGAAGGGATCCTTGATGCTGCCCTCAGTGGTGCAGTTGCTATTGCTAATCTCTGACTGAATTAATGGTTTCGTCTTCAGATCACTTCATAAAAATCCACTGGAAAATGCATGTTAAATTCATCTTCCATGCAGTTCATGATTCTAGGTGGGTGCTTTCCAATTGTGCAGATAGGATTGCTAGGAACAGCAGCCAGTAACAGAGCTGGCTGAGCTGTGTGTGCTGGGACCCACTCAGCTTTCAGGAAAAACATGTTACCCACAGAAATGGGAACTTTTCAAAGCTGCTTACTGATGTAATTGTGCACACAATTGCTGTTAAAGTTAGAGAGACCTAGTGAAACCAGATGTTGCAAGTATGCAGTAATGTAGGTGCAATATTTCTGCACCAAGCTGAGGGGGAAAGATGACAACAATTTTTATCCAGATATTCCAGCTGTGGCAACACACCAGTGATGAACACCTTACTTACATGTTTTACTTATTGCTGGGGATTTATATTTTTATTTAAATCTTTAGTTAGGGAATTCCTTTCTGAGATCCTGATGTATGGTCATAGAATCACAGAATATGCTGAACTGGAAGGGACCCATCAGGATCATTGATGGCCCTGTGTAGGACACCCCAAGAATCACACCAGGTGCCTGAGAACATTGTCTAAATGCTTCTTGAACTCTGTCAGGCTGGTGCTGTGGCCACTTCTCTGGGGAGCCTGTTCCAGGGCCCAACCACACTGTGGGTAAAAAACCTTTTCCTGATATCCAACCTGACCCTGACTCAGCTTTGTGCCATTTCCCCAAATCCTGTCACTGTTCAGGAGAGTGATGCTATTGGTACGTGCCCCTCCTCTTCCCCTCACAGGAAGCTGTAGCTGCAGTGAGGTTTCCCCTCAGTCCCCTCTTCTCCAGGCTGAACAGACCAAGTGCCCTCAGCCACTCCTCACACAGCTTCTCCTCAAGGCCCTTCACCATCTTTGTTGCCCTCCTTGGGACATTCTCTCATAGTTTAATGTCTTTTTTATATTGTGGTGCCCAAAGCTGCCCCGGCCCAGAGCAGAGTGGGACAATCCCCTCCCTGGCCTGGCTGTGCCTGATGCCCCCAGGACAGGGTTGGCCCTCCTGGCTGCCAGGGCACTGCTGATTCATATTTAACTTTCCATTGACACTTTCCCTCGACCCCCAGGCCCCTTTCTGCAGGGCTGCTCTCCAGTGTCTCATTCCCCAGTCTATACACACAGCCAGGTTTGCCTCATCCCCCGTGCTGAGGAATTCTGTGGGTGAAGTTCAGATCCCTATTCAGTCAGTCTGCTGTGCTGCCTTTTGATTTTATATTTGCTCATGAGGACATCCTAAAGAGATGAAAAGAGGACAGTTTTTTTTTGCTGTCACTCCCTTTCCTGACACTGTATCACAATACTAAGGGCCAAAACAATGATTATTCATGTGGCTCATAGACTTCAAACCATGTGCTAGCCACACAGGCTGTTGGACAGGGGTGATAGTTTAACAATTCAGTATTTGTTGCCTCTTACAAGATAATAAAGGGAAAGAAATATGGTAGATGTTTATCAGCCCCAAAGGCATGTTCTAAGTCTCATTGTTAGTACTTACTTTTTTTTTTTCCCATTAAATAGGTCATTGTTATTAGAGGTATTCACCATCCACATTTTACAGAGCTACAGCATGGCCAAGACCTGGAGACAGGAGCCATAGCTACTCTCATACAGCTCAGTCAGTAGAAAATCTGATCAATCTAACGGGGGAATCAGTGGGTTAAGATCTAAAGGGTAATCCTTTCATGCAGTTGAAATGTATAGTATCAGAACCATATAAATGGTTAGATAATATTCAGCATTTAGACTGCATTTTGGGAAGAGCTTTGGTGTTCCCTTTTTCTCCCATCAGGTTTATCTCATCTCTACTAACAACCATAAAATTACTCTCTAAATTGCATAAGTGCATGCAATATCAAAACAATGAGAACACCATCATGATAGAAAAATAAATATACCTTTCCCTTGAATGTATTATTTATCAGTGATGTGCCTTGAAATGACTTGGTACCTTTTTTCTGTCTCCCTAGTCTTTTTTCCTTCCTTGATCTCTGAAAAGCACAGATCTGTTGCAAGTAGGAAAAATATAATGGGCTCAATTAAAAAATATTCTGATTATTTTAATATGGACAATTTAATCTCTTAATCTTCAGTATCACAAGATTAGAGGAAGATTGTAAACTCTAAAGTAAAAACAAGGGAAGACTTTCAGAAAGTTCCCCTTAGTACTGATACAAAAATATGTATTTAGAAACGACACAATAACACAATTTTTCTCTGACTTAATCTTTTTTGCTCCCTTCTAATTGTGTTTGAAATAAGAAAGAATTTTTGAATATGAAATATCTTGAAGGAGTTTAAAGAAATGTCCTGAAAACAGTGAAAAGATTCCCAGACACTCAGCTCACCTTACTTTCTATATTGCAATACAGGTACCAGCACCTGAGCTAATTGCTGTGATCTGCCTTTACAGTCCACAGAGAGAAACAAACACTTTTACTGCCTATGTTAGCATGAGAAGGATTTATTCTTCTAAGTGCCTCTCTAATCCCTTCCTTGATCCCACCCCAATATATAGCAGTGCATTCCAGCAACTGGAAAGTGATGTTTGCTCCTGGATGGGAATGTCAGATGTACTCCTGCCATACTCCTTAGTTCCCTGTCCTATTTTAAATAAAAAGTGGTTTACTCCATTCCCCCAAAATGTGTTTTACTGAGTTATTTATAGAAAAGTCCAGCTCTGTTTGAGTAATTAACATCTTGTCGTGTTTTTCTTTCTTTGTATATTTACTTTTAATCTGTTCTAGTCCTTGTGCTGCAAAACAGTTCCATTTTGCCATCCTCCTATTTCCCTGCTTCCACCTGATTTAATTTGTAGTAAATCTTTGAAAAATATCTTTCACAGCACAGTCTGGGTCCACCTAGGGCCCAGTCTTAGAAAGATGTGTTATGAGATGCAGCTCCTTTAGAGAGAGCTGTGGGGGCAAAGCAAATTATAAAACCAGCTGGGAAGTGATTCAGGATAACAACAACAGCTGAAGCTCTTCTCAAGGAAAAGAGATACAGGTAGCAGAGAATCCTCTTTGAGAGGCTGGGATAGCTGGAGGAGAAATTAGAATGAAAAACTGTATAACAAACATTTCAGGAGGAAATATCATTTATGGAATCTGCTTGGAAAGTATCAGGAAGGGAAAGAGGAAGTGAATTTCTTTATTTTGAGGCTGAGAAGTCTATCATACAGTTAATGATATCCTAACAAAAGGCTCTAAACCAGGCTCCAGATGTCACAGACAAATCTTTCTGTAGGGGGGAAGCTTAGTGATACTCTCCCATTCAAGCATGTTTAATAGTTTTTGTAGTAATTACAATGAACATTAGCAATGAATGTGGGAAGCTCTGTGACTGCTTATGAAGTATCAACTTCAAAATTGCTTGTGATGCATTAGGACTGGTAAATAAATTAAACTAAATAAAAGTTTTAAAAAATGAAGGTATGTTTTATAAATTTTAAATTAATATTATATGCAAACTGATAAAATCAAACTGTCTGAAATTCATCCAATGTGAATTTTAAATACACTTTCTGTGCTCCATATTTCTGCTGGATAGAAGAAAAGCCTGATAGTTGAGTTTCTGGACAGTGAAAGTCCATTACAGGTCTGTCCTTCAGGATGAGGACCTACATTTCTATTTTAATCAAAGCAACATTTCTATGGGTAAAGTTGGTATTTTTGGGGCCCAGCCTTCAATTTGTATAGCTATGCATCATACCAACATTGAAATGCAGCTCAATGATGTAAAGCAGTATTAAGCAGAAAGTATATTCTTCAAAGTCTTTTTCTCCTTCCCATCTTTTCCTCACAAGATTTCTTATCTGAACCTGAGAGGGTTAAGACTTAGGAATTTTCAAGCTATAAAATGTACTCTGTGGAAGAGACAATGAGAGTTTCTGTGACTACTGGAAATCAACATTCTGTGCTCCCTAAAACTGTCTTTCACAGCCTTTCTTCATTGGAAATTTCAGATTTCTTGAGACTGCATATGAAGTTCTTTCAGAGAGCAAAAATATTTATCTCCTGCTAGAACTGAACTAGCTGTAGTTGATAATATCATTTATATCCAACAGCTTAACCTGCTCCATGCCATATCTCTAAAACAAGTGTCAAGTCCTAATAGCTGAAGCATTGATGTAGAGGTGGGTGAAATGAAGGTAATCAGTGGAAAATAAAGAGGAGAAAGATTTTAGCAGTGTCTGTAGCCCTGTTTTCCTTTAGTATAGGTTACCTCTCATCATGATTCACAACCTCGAAGAGTCAGACCAGGCCTGTTGGTGGAATGTAGCCATGATATTTTATGAAAAATCCTTTCCTTAGGATTTTTTCTCCTGAGAAGCAGAGAGGCCTCAGGAACAAAATGTAACCAATGGTTATCTGCTGCTGTGAAATACAACAGGTGGAGCTGTGCTTGGTCTCATGTGGTTGTTTCCAATTAATGGCCAATCACAGTCAGCTGGCTCAGACTCTCTGTCCGAGACACAAGATTTTGTTATCATTGTTAATTTCATTATTGAGCTCAAATCTCTCAGACTTCCTGTCATACTGCAGGGTTTTTTAGGCTTTCACAGTTTCTCCTTTGAAAGCTGTTGCTTGTTCAGACCAATCAAGTATCAACAGGTTCTCTGAGCTGGGTGTAACACTGCAGAGAGGTACAGCTGGTCTCTAGACATCAGCTGAAAATAAACTAAAGCATTGTACAGGAAAACCACCTGCTGGACCACTGTCTCTGCACCTCCTTCTTCAAACTCCAGCACTCAGCAGTGCTTTCTTCTCAGTCAAGGTGGGTACTGCTGCATGATTTTACCTGTAAAAAATAAAATTAAGTCCTTCAATAGTTTGATATTGCTGGTAGAGGACTATAATCTCCTTCGTCTCCTTCTTTTTGGATGTAAAGAGTTGAACCATAGTTTTTCTGTAACAGGATGTATCTTTGTCAGTGTTGTTGTAAGTATGAAAGCAGGGTGAAAGATGAAAAAACCCCACATTCAAAAATTATATTTCCTGGCCTTCAGGTCTTTGGCTTGGCATTGGTGAAAGGTTTATTACCTGGGATAGGAAAGTGGCTATGTACGTGGCTTTGTCCACATAAATTGAAATAAATTTAGTTCCCTAGAGGGTTAGGCAGATTCAGGCTAGTTCATACAAAGATAGACTTAAAATCTTTTGAAGATTAAGGCATAAATATTTGCTTCTGAATTAGTACATAAAAATGCTACCAGTTCCTTCTTTTCCTATCATTGATCTGTCCCCCTGGACCACTTCAATTTTAATGCTCTTATTCAACGAAGTTTAATAATTTCCCATAATTGACTTCAAGGTAACAATTTGTACAGAAAGATTATATCAAGAACAGCTTTTCAAATTTGGCTGTTGCTTCCCATATGCTGTGATTAAGAATGTCCTGATTTAGTCTATTGCCATGGAAACAAAGGAAATACAAAGAAATTTGTGGAACTCCAAAATATTCATGTCATTTTTACAAAACAGCAGTATTACATGAAGCAACACGCATGAATCAAATTCAGCAGTGTTTTTTTTAAATGATTTTTTTAATCCAACTTTTTGGATAGAACAGTTAAAATTCCAATAAAGCCTGCAATTTATTTATAGTAATAATCAAGTTACCTGGGAGAATAATCTGAAATTAGAATGTACATTTTGCTATCAATATCCATAGCAGTAAACGTTATCATATTAACCTTTTTACTTTAGCACTGGAATCATAAATCTAATTAAGAGCTTTTAACAAAATAAATAGTTCTTCTTGAAAGCAGATTTTCTAAAACAGGGAGACTCCTAACTGTTCTCTTAGCTGTCTAGCATCTATTCTCAGAACTTCCAAAGCATTACCCTTTTCCTATCACCATAGAACCACCAATGCTGCAATTTATTAACAGGTTAACCAAATCCCTTCACTAGTAAGGAAAAAACCTCTAAGCAGTTGTTTGTGTCCATAAGTGGATGGCATTCAGGTCAATTTTCATCTTTCATTCTTTACCAGTGCTGTTTTAGCTCTCCCTCAAGAGAGCAAAACCATGCAGATGTGATGGCAAGGATGTAGGTTATTCTGAATGGGGTAGGACAATTCCCACATATTAAAATCCCAATCTCCCTGAGTTTTATGATTAGAAACTTGGACACACATTTGCTTCTCTCTTGCTGGGCCATCTTGCTCTTATCACATAATCACAGAATCACAAAATAATCTGATTTAGGGAGGGACTCACCAGGGTCATTGAGTCAACTCCTGGCACTGCACAGGTCATTCCAGGAGTCACACCAAGTGCCTGAGAGTGTTGTCCAAATGCTTCTTGAACTCTGCCAGGTTCGTGCTGTGGCCACTTCCCTGGGGAGTTTGTTCCAGTGCCCAACCACCCTCTTCACCCTCCTTTCTCTAATGTCCAAACCAAACCTTCTCTGACACAATTTCAGGCTGTTCCCTTGGATGCTGTCACAGGTCACTGCAAAGAAGAGATCAATGTCATTTACCTTCACTTCCAGCTCTGAGCTACAGCTGGAAGGCAAGGTCCCAGAGTGCAAGGGGCAGGTTGGGGCAGTCAGAGAAGGGCCAGAAAATGTGGCTGAAGGAAAATTTCCCAGGAAACTTTCCCTGTATCTATGCATGACCCTGACACACTGAGCATATTCCATCTGATTGAATGTGGATACCTTGCTGAGGCTTTAGGTAACATCTGGTAGATTTTCTTTTGAAAGAACTTGGTATTAATTTACTTCTTAGTGAAGGGACTTAGATAACTTACTAATGAACAGCATTGGACTTTGGCCTTTAAACTACCTTCCATTTTTATTTCTCAGTAAAAACCTGTAGAAAAATGTAATGAATTAAATTGTATAGAAATCTTAGTAATTATCAAAAAATCATGCATTTGATTCTATATTACTCTCATTTTTTTCCATAAATATTACCCTCGAGAGCTAACAATTGTGAGTACTCTCTTGGGTTTTTTCAGATATTATGTTGAATTTTTTCTACAAATATTTCTGGTCAAGCAGAGTATTGACACACTTGACATTCAAAGTTAAAGACATTTGAGTGTTAATAGATATCACACTGAAGTTTTTTGCTCCCTGGTTATGTAAGGTATATGTATGTATAATTTTGGAATCTGAACTGTATTGCTAAGTAGTTCTCCATCCCAAACTTCTCTAAATGCTCCCTAATAGTCTCATAAGTTTTTAGCTTCAACAAAATTGTTTGACAGAATATTTAAAGGAAGCTAAACAAAAGGGATTCCAAAGTATCAACCTATAACCTTAGACATGGCTGTATAGTCTGAAAAACCTATTGCTAACCTGAAAGCATGTATGGAGAAACAGAATTTTCACTATAAATGGTGGCTTACAATCTTTAGGCAGATACTGCTGATGTCCTTCACCAGTGCCTTTCATCAATAGAATTAAAGCCATAATGTTACAAGGTACAGAACTAATCTAAATGTATTTAATTTCCATCTGAAACTCACATTTACTTACATTTTAGTGTTATACATTAAAAAAACCACAAAAAACAAAGAAGTAGATTAAATAGAAAAATCAGTCAACAGGTAAATCAAGCCATGAAATTTTAATAAGCCTTAAAGTCCAATACCACTTTAGCCCATTTAGTACACCATGAGATAAACCAGCTGTAATTAGATGCTCACTTGATTTTTTTTCAGAGAATGCTTGATTGGCACATCCCACTGAATGAACTCTTCATGCTCTTCACTACTTTCTTTTTTCCTCTTTTGTTGATGAATTAACCCTATAATAATGCAAGACTTTCTCTGTCATATGCTCTTTATGCAGAGTTAGTATAGTATAATACATTTCCCATAGAAAATTTTGAAATAGCTAAGAGTTTTACAGGTACATATCAATTTATTTTCACAGCAGCATGTTCAAAATAGGGAGAAATGTTCAAAATTTTAAAAATAAAGAATTAAAATACCCACATAAGAAGGTCAAAATTACATGCTCAGTTTTGACACAACTATATGCTTTAAATGTTTTACCAGGTCCTACAATTTTCCTACTTATTAAACTGTAAATGATAAACCATTATTCAAATCAGTTGCCAAAAATCTAAGCCAGACACCAAGTGACCACTCATGAAAAGATTCTGGTCATGCTTTTTTTTTTTTTTTTTCACAAATTTGATTAACCCATGAAAGCTTAGAGCTCTCCTTTCTTTTTCCATAATCCTCGCTCAGCCCTTTCTTGCCTTCCAACTTCTTTAACATTGACAGTTCATGAGATGGATTCATGTAAGTTGGCTCCTTGAGCAAATTCCTCTGTACTGACTGGGGGCAGAGCTGTGGGAATGAGCCCTTTGATCACACACCTAAGGCTGCCAAATCCATTCACAGTGCCTGCTATTCTGGCCTGGTAATCTACTTTTAAAAGATCAGTTCAAGACAAATATGGAAAATTTCCAGAAGGGAGAATGTTTGAGCAAATGAATTAAATGTGGTGTCATTCTCTACATCACTGGAAAAGGTTTGTATCAGTGGGGCAAAGTGGATTGTACCTGCTGGTGGCCAGACATGATCCATTGTGAGTGTGAGAAGTGTTACCAATCCCACCTCTAATTAACAGAGCTAAAGGGCATCATTTCAGTGGTGATGGGAATGATTGTGGCTCCTCAAAGTGGAACTGAAGCAAATCAATCTGAGCCCATTAGACCCAATCCAATTAAAAAGGAGATAATCTGTTTTATGAGAGAGAAACATGGCCTACAAAGAAGACATGATGGTAACTAAAAGAAAGAGAAGAATTATGATTAATTCAGCTTTCATTTAGCATAGTTGCTCTGATAATTTCTTCAATGTGTTTAACAGATCATATTTATATACAATCAAAATTAATGAAGCTTATCAGTAACATCACTTGTATCAACAGTGGTAATCTAAGGAAAAATCCAGATAATAAACACTTATTTTTTACCTCAGTCCTGTAGTCCAGACTGCCTTTCACTTTGCAACTATTCACTAGCTAATCTAGAGATTATCCTAAATAGTTAAATTGGGAATAGATGAGCTATTTAATTAATAAGAAACAAAGTAGATATCTATCACTTCTTGATTTTTTTACCATTTGATATGTTTTTCTAAACCAGCTTTGCTTTGAAAGCTGGAAACACTGGGATGATTTAGAGGTAAGTACATAGCTGCAAAGTGACTATGAGCTACTAACAGCTGTAATTAATAACATTTCCCATTATTATTGAATCTATTCTGTGATCTCATGAAACATATGAGCTTGGAGTGTCTGCAGCAGGAGAAAAGGATCATTAAATATTATGTCACCAAGTTTTCCATTTCAGATCTGTCTCAAGAGACTTTCAATAGTTCTGCTAGAGAGTTTTGGAACCAAGAAATGTCAAAAAGATTATTCAAAGTAAAACAGTGAATTGCTTGAGTATGCAGATTTCCAGAGAGCAGGCTTTTTGCTCTTGGCACTGACAGTTCTAGCACAGACTGGAGAGTGAATGTCATAAACTAATGTTCCTCAGCAGAAAACTTGAAAATGGACCAATATTCACTCTCACTTGAAGCCTGTCTGGCATGAATAAAGCAGCAGCAGCAGGAATTCACCTTGCACCTCCACTTGATTAGATCCTCTGGACTACCACTGCAGTCAGGAGAGAGCAATAAACCCCTTAAAGCACAGGCCAGCTGATCCTAAAAGAACAGAGAAAATGAATCAGTGCCTCTTCTCCTTACTGTTTATAGAGGAAAAGTGTGTGACTTGCTGCAGACACCTGAAATTAAGTGAGATGAAACCCCTGCCCCACCACATAGGGCAGGATCAGGATACTTGATTTTCAGGGTTTTTTTGGTGCACATTTTGATCCCATTTGCATATCTTTACTAAAATTTCTCTCTATACTTCTCATGTCTTTTTTGTAGGATAGGGAATAATGGTTCTTCATCTTTGGAGTGAAAGGTAAGGATTAACCGTGTGCTATTCAAATATCATGATTCACTGGACAATATCCTAGATGAATGGGTTGAAAGAGAAAGAGAGATAGATGCATATATGAGATTATTTTTGTAAAATTCTTTGGGCTCTTTTGATGTATAAGGCTATCTGCATTCAGTATATAACTATTTTAGTATTTTATTTGAACCAGTTAATTCATCCATAGTTTAGAGGATTTTAAGAATAAGTCAGGTTCCTGTCATTTAAAATCTCCCATTTTGCAGCTAAAAAAGGAACTGAACTAGATTTATGACTGTAAACATCTTTTTTCTTTTAAGGGGTAAATTGATAGACACCTTCCCATGAGACTCCCTATAGATATGGTGACTACCTTAATGACTATTCCATATCAAGCCCACTCTGCTAAAGAGCTACTAAATTAAAAGGCTGCTGTTTGAAGCAAAAGCTACAAACTGAATTTCAAACACCTAATAAGATACTGAAAATTACCTCTAGCTTTCAAATGTCACATACTGTAAAAATATAAATTAGACTGTAAAATTCAGCCTAGCCATAATTAACACTATGATGTGCTCAAATAATCAAACATTATCCTCAGAGGAGTCTACAGAAGGAGATTATTGTGAGCAGTAGTTCACTAATCATTATACGACAACTATTTTTATGTCATTGATCTAGACTGCCTTGTCTATTTTGTCAGTGTCACTTGGCATCTTTTAAAAAAGGTGATATTTTCCCCCACACAGAGACAGTTCGTCCTACAGCTCCAATTGATGTCAACCTTTGCTCACAGTTATCATCTGCACACAGCCAGGCTTCATTTTAAATCAGAGAAGCAGGGATAAATAAAACTGGATAGCTTTCAATTCTAATCACATCCTATTTTACCTCACATCAGCCAAAAAGTTTTCATGAAATGATGGGCATTTTCTCTGTGCAAGTTAAAAAGTAAGTTTAAGATTTTCAAATTTTCTAAAAAGTATTCTCCTAGATCTCTTATCTGCTTCGAAGAAACCATTCCTTTTTTCTTGGAGGATGAAAAAGCCTGAAGGATTTTATTGTTTTTAATAATAGAAAAGGAATTATTTCAGGAAGAGAAAAAAATCAGATGTATTTTGTAAAAATGGAAAATGAGACAGTCACTATACTTTGTATTATTAGATAGTCAGCACAGATTCCCAAATTTCCCAAAGCATAGTAATTGAATTTCACAGCTCCGCTCCCGATCTTCACACTTGCAAAATTTTCTCCAATCCATAAAGCATGACACAGATGTAAACTCAAAGGAGCTGAAGGGTTCAACCTTCTTGTACATTCCTCTTTAGTACTGAGTATCTATGTAAAAAAAAAAAGTGAAGCTTCTGCAGCTTCACCTTTTTTTAATGTGTTTCTCCATTGCATATCTCCAAGCATAGGGGTATGAAAGAGAATAAAAATTCTTACCTACCCTCTATGTGTGGTTTAGCCTAATCCTTGAAAATAAAAATAAAAAGCCATGAATAAGAACTGGGGCTAGCCAAGTGTGTAATATGCTGCACTAACAACACTCACTAGAGAGTAAATCACCTATGACTTAGCTTCCAGAACACACAGACTATTAAGGAAAAAATTTACACCATGTGATATCCTTATGCAATATAATGCAGTGATAGTCAACTCTAACCTTACCTTGGAACTTGAAACAGAATTGCTCCGGAATTATTTATGAGGTTAGGCAGAGTTGCACTTGGCTTGTTAAAAGTATTTCTGTTGATTTTACTAGAGTTAAAGGAGAACATGCCAAAACATCTTTGGAGAGGATGTTGTCAAAAACTGTAAGTTTAGCGGCACTTCTCTGAGAACTTCAAACAGATTGTTTCTGGTTAGAAAAAAAAAGTACTCTAAGGTTCAACTCTTTAAAAAATACATAGTATATGTCTATACCAAGAGTATGTAGGATGTCTGGATTTTGTTCCTACCTCTGCTTGAATCTCTGCTCAATGTTGGCAACATTGTTCAGTCTCTGTAATTCTGTTCCATGTCTATAAAGGAGATGTAATCAATTTTTCTTTTTACTGTTTTTTAGTTTATTTTCTTTACTTCAGGAAATCGGTTGTCTTTTCCATATTGTATTGAAAGTGGCCATGGAAATCAAACAGTAGAAATATCATTAGTAAATAAAATCCAAGGTCTGATATTTTGATGACCTTGTTAATCATCAAATATTTGAAGTAGAACAGTTGTAACTTCAAAATGGACATAAAAGAAGTGAAGAATGACAGTAAATAACCTATTCCATGAATATTGAAGTACATTTAATGTAACTTCATTATGACAAGATGGGGTGGAATAGCTAAGTGTTTTCGTAATTGGGAATTAAAAATTCTGGGGACTAAAACTGTGAAGCTCCCCTAGAGTATTTCAAAATAATGTGACACATGACAGAAATGTAATTCTCTACAAAGACTTTTGCTGCTGTTTCTGCATCTGTCCTTCCTCTTAGTAGTTTGTCTCATTTTTAAGGAGAAAATTAGTTTTAAGGGCAAGAGAAAAGCTACACTGACCAAGCCCCTGAAAGAAAAAGTAATGCCCCCCTCAACAATTAAAACCTTCCTGGGCTCTAGAAAGGGTGATGAGCTTTTAGCGCCTTTAGCAACCTGCACAGCGGTGAGGAGAAGGATTTTGGCGCGGAGGGGCGGGAGCAGACAGACAGCTGGCTCTGGCAGCCGTTTCTGCTGTGCCTCCAGTCCAGGCTGACGTGGTGTGAGTGTCTGGCAGGTGCTCGGGCTCAGGGACGGCGCTGCCGCGGGGTCGCGACGCTGCCGGAAGGAGCGGGAGCTTGGCCAGGGCCAACTGGGAAGGTTGAGCTGCACCTTCTGGGCAGGAAAAAAGGAGAATCTGTTAAGTAGCAGAGAGAAGTTATCGGAAGTGGCACTTTTTAAAGTGCTGTTAAAAAACACCTAAAAGACATTTGCTTCATTTTGAGGAACATTTTTATCGGGGGGTTTTTGAGCCTGGGCCACTTCTGTAAACTGGTGGAAAGCATTCCATCATGAGGAATGGAAAGAAGATAAAACACAGGGTGCTGTAATTTTTTTTTCCTAATTTAAATTAAAAGATCTGGTAGTGAGGATTTTTGTTCATTGAATATTTCGCATTAAGATTTGGTGCAGTACTAGTACAGCAGCACCGTTAAACTCAAGAAGTTGAGTTTTGCAATCTGCTATCAGAGCTTCTTTCAGAAGGAAAACATTTCTTGTCTCTTAGTTATTTTCATGTTTTTCTCAATATTTTCATTGATATTCAATGATAATTATTTTCCTTGTTTCAAGATCTCTTCAATGATAGTTTCTTTATTTGGTTTGTCAAAAAAGTTATCCTTTATTATGAACTAGGGCACATGATCATGAAGCAGTTTTCCATTTTTTTCTTCATTTCTATCTTTCTTTCTGGGGTATCTTAGAAATAAAGACATTTTTGACTCTCTTACATTTTAACATTTGTTATAAAATGAGCCCACTTGGCACCTTGCATCGTTTAGAAGGCCTTTGCTCTTGAAAGAATTCATATACTTTTTTATTAGCTTAGATTTTTGGACTTCCATATACATATTGTAGATATCAAATTTGAATTAAAAGTTTATAGAATGATCACTCATTTTGCAGTTTATAAGATGACATAATACAGCTGGTGAAGGAAGAAGGAGCATAATCCATTTTGAATTATTTTTCTCTCAGGATTCTCATTTTTTTCCTCTTAGAAGTAATTAGCTAAATTTCCATAAGTGCTGTTGGGTCAGTTTACGGTCATGGAGTTATTCAGTGCCTGCACTGTGTCTGTCTTCCCTTATTTTTTACCAGGCATTGCCTTGCCAGTTTAGCCATTCATTCAAGACTACTTTAATTTTCCCTCAGCAAACAGCAAACTGATATCAGTTGACAGTGACATTTTCTACTGGTACTCTATAGCCACAACATTCCACTTGTGTGGAAAACCTTACTTTTATGTGTGATCATTACCAGTTATCTGTTTGATTATCCTCAGAGTGATTTCCATTGCAAAATGTTGCAACTGTTCACCTACAGAAGTGGCTACCTCATGAATTTTCCCTGTTTTTCTTAGTGTCTCAATGTCATA
The DNA here is from genome assembly GCF_023055355.1 of Agelaius tricolor. Classification (NCBI taxonomy): domain Eukaryota; kingdom Metazoa; phylum Chordata; class Aves; order Passeriformes; family Icteridae; genus Agelaius; species Agelaius tricolor. The sequence continues at coordinate 9,374,429 of NW_027269266.1, read as the reverse complement.
CTGTAAATCCAGAAAGGTTTTCTGAAAAAAAGAACATTACTGAGAGATCTGGACATTTCAAGTAATGGTCTTAGCACAGAGTTCTGGGCATCCACTACTCTTTAATATTTTTACTACAAAATATCCTTGTGATAAGGTTAAAAGAGTTATACCATCTTGGGAACAGGAAATATGTATAGAAAATTTATCCTAAATCAGACAGAAGTTTTATTTTACCTAGATTTCCATTAAGAATAATGGGCTAGAGTGAGTTTACTTTAGCTGGATTCCAGGCACTCACCAAAGCCTATCACTCCCCTCTACAGCTGGACAGGGGAGAGAAAATATAATGATTTCATGAGTTGAGGTAAGGACCAGGAGAGATCACTCATGAAATACTGTCACAGGCAAAATTGGCTAGGATTTGGGATATTAATTGAATTTATTACTAACAAAATCAGAGCAGGATAGTAAAAAGTAAAATAACACATTAAAAACATCTATGTGGGGTCTATGGTCAGCTTATCACTTGATGTTTCTGCTGCTGCTGCACAGGGAGAGAGGTCATTCCCTGCTCCAGCAGGGGTTCCCTAACAGGGTCACAGGTCCTAGCAGAAAACCTGCTCCAGCATGGGCTCCTCTCCCCATGGGTCTGCAGGTCCTCTCCTTGCTGTGCAAGCACTTCCAGGAGCCTGCTCCAGCTTCACAGGCTCCTCTCAGGCATCCACCCACTCCAGCACTGGTCTCCTCCATGGGATGCAGCTGCATCTCTGCTTCCCCATGGATGTCCATGGGCTGAAGGGGCACAGCTGCCTCACCTTGGCTGCACCATGGGCTGCAGGGGTACCTCAGCTCTGCCATCTGAAGCAGCTCCAGCCCCTCAATCTCCACTGACCTTGGTGTCTGCAGAGTTGGTCCTCTTACATGCACTCACCCCACTCTTCTCTGGACACAATTACTCCTGTGACTTTTTTCCTTCTTAAATCTGTTATCATAGAGGTGATTGGCCCAGCCTTGGCCAGCTGTCTTGGAACTGGCTGGGATTGTTTCTGCCAGAAGCTTCTCAAAGATGCCACCCCTGTAGCCCCCATGCTATCTAAACCTGGCCATACAAACCCAAAAGACAGGGCCATAAACATCTGGCAAGAAGTGCCTGTGTTTACATACCCACATTTATATGTTTGCATGTTAGCTAGGGCAGCAAAGAGCTACAGTCCAACCACCTGCAGAGTCTGTCTTAGCCAGCAGCATGAAAAATGGAATCAGCCACTGCTGATATGACCTCAGAGGAGACTGAATGTGTGGAATGCCCTTCTTTATGCCAGTTGTTACCATTGCCACTGCTCCTAAGAAAAGGCAATTCCTGAGCAGACTCCCAGGATTTTGTCTTAGTTCCATCATTTGCTTTGGCTGTATCCATTCCTGTACATATTGTAGCTATTGGGAAGCTAAGGTCAATCTTTCACCATTTCTGAGATGTCTTGAATTAAGAGGACTCTAGTGTTGCATGGACACTAATAATTGCATATTATAATTGTGTTTTGCAGAAAATTCCAGGCTTGTGCCTAGAAATTTTTTTTTTGAACCTGTGAAAAAGGCAGCACAAGCTGAAGTGCTGCACTTAAAGCAAGGTGACCTCTTTTCTTGGCATCAGCTCTAAATCAGCTGTTTTTTTAACTAGCTGATTCTCAAGATCTGCTTCTCTTTTCTCTATTATGTTGGAGACCGTATCTCCCTTGTGCCATCTCTCTCCAGTGAGAAAAGTTGCATTTGTTCTGAGTTTGGAGCAGATTAAAATAAAAATTTTCTGAAGTTTTCATGTCACTGTTCAGGTTGTACCAAACATTAAATGAATTATAAAACCGTTTCCATTTATATTTTTATGAGCCATATATTAAGCCAAAACTGATCGACTGGGAGAAAGGGGAAAAAAACTCTGAGAAAGAGGCAGAAAACTTGTCTGTACTTGGAGACCAAGTTAATAATTTACTTGGAAGCAAAACTTGAGATGAGCTCTTTTGGATGCTTCCAATGCTTCTTAAAATCATTATATTGTATTGTCTGCAGTAATTTTTATTGCATGGTTGCAGCTTACTCGAATTTCTCATATCTACTCTGCTAAACCTCTTCATCATGCCTATCCTAGTCCAGCTTCCAAGCAATATAGCAGAGTCTGAGAGCTCATAAGCTTCTCATCTATCCCTTAAATCTGCAATATCCAAAAGCCAGTAATTTTCCTTGCTGTGCATACACTGGAAATCTTATTTTTCTTTGTGTTCAAACACAAATTCTATGCTACATGCAGGGGCTTTTTGTAAAAGGATGAAGAAAATTGGCTAGATTTTCTACTGGTTTAAAATCAGTGCAGCTCATTTGTAACTAGGATGATACTGATTCATCTCAGTTGAGGGTATGGCCTTATGTAACATAATATTCTAGAAAATATCTCTGAGAAAAGTAGCAATGAAGTAATATCATTGAGCATGAGGAAATAGCAATGAAGAAATACCAGGGGACATTTATTTTAAAGCACAGTTCAACGTATGCATCAATATTTAGTAAAAGGTACAGGATTCTAGTACATGTATTTTGTTTTTATATGCAGTACTAATCTCTTATCCCTACCCATTACAAACTTCAGATAATTAGTCTTTAAAGCATTTTCAAGATCCCTGAGTGACTGGTGCTGCATAGGTACACCTAATTGTTTTGTCTTGTCTTTTTTAAATGCTTTTTTCCTTCGGGTGTTTAGAAATTCCCTTTGATCCTTTGCCATGGAAGCCATGCAACTCATGGCAAGGCTACATGAACAATGTAGTGCAGAAGTGGGAGACTGGATTGGCAGCCACCCAAAGAAGCACTCAGCCTCTAAAGATGTAATGAAACAGGTGACATCTTTTTGACAAATTTTAAAATAAACTCTCTGAAATTTTCTTTTTCTTGTCCAATGCTCATCCTTTTCCTACACTCAAGTTTTGAAGCAAATCACAGCTTTGTGGAAAGACATTTGAAAACAGTTTTCTTTTGCCTTTTCAACTCTGTGTCTTTCTTCAGAGTAACTAAACTCACAGTTAAGACAGCTTCAAATTTCCAAAGAAAGTTAATAGTTGTATTTTCATATTTTAATTTATTTACTCATGCTATACTTCTTTTGCTATGGCTGCAGTTACTGTGCTGCATTTGAGAGTTGCAGGGCTAGGTATTAGTAGATGAAGGATATAACATCCAGACTTACCTGTAAGAGTTTTTCAAAGTGCTGGAAAGTAAGTTTGAAATGAAGCCCAAGTGGAGTATAGAAAAGATATGAATATTTTAGTGAATATTTTAACTATGTCTCAGTTTTTCTGTGAAAAGAATTTTTTTAGTGAGCCTTTAGACATTCAGAATGTGAATGGAATTTATGAATATATATATATATATACACATACATGTATATATAATGATAAGGAGATTTAATCTTTGAAATAAAAGGCTTTGCAGAATTTTTTAGACAAATATCCATCAAGAAGAGCTTGGACAAACCTGGTTTGGGGTTGGGTCATGGGTGTGGATTAGCCTGCTTCATGAGGTCTATTCCAGCTGTGTATTCTGTTACTGTATTTCTTGGGCTAGTGAAGACTGGTAAAACCCCTCAAATTTCTATACTGAATTAAGTGATGGTAAGAATAGGAGTAAATAATTGCCTCAAATTCTGGATCACTAGTTCCTACATTCCTGCAATTTGAAAACTACTTTTGAGTTATCAGATGTATTAAATTTTTCGACTTTACTTTTTTATAGAATTGTAATGGAATGAAAACCATGATTCTGAGTTCTGAATAAACTCCATAGTAGCATTCAGTTGTTCTGTTTCTCATTAGTAGACAGAAAATTGCACCTATAAATGTAAAAATCCACTGATGTATCTGACTTCTTCTGGGGTCATAAACCATTGGTAAATGCTAATTTACTGAGCTATTGCATTACTTTTTCAGAATATGGGGTCTACAGCTAAAGAGGAAAGTGTCAGCATCCACATTTGGGCAAATTCCAGCTACAAATTAAATACCTCGCTGTTTTTTACTTTTTTTTCTCCTACACAACTACCTCTTTGAAAGCATAAGTGTCATTTAATGTCTGTGTTTTACTAATAATGGGTTTTGTGAAAACAAAAAATTGTCAAGGAAAAGAGTATGACCTCCTCCATTCTCTCTTTAGTCCTGTGTTGCAGCACTGTACCTCATTTATTACCTTACTGCACTTCACTGCAAAAGCTAATTACAGTTAAAATTAAACTCTATAGAGTGTGTCCTGCCACCTTTTAGCTGCTAGACACAAAGAGGCTGATTCCTGTGTATTCACCTCTTGTTTAGAAGATTCATGTTTATCTAATGTGAAGTCAATATTATTGTCCTGAAAAGAGTTAGAGTATTGCTAACAATCCATCAGGGAGTGCTTCTTTATAGCACCGACGCTATGCTCTAGTGGCTCAGAAACCATTTAACAGTGCTGAGATTCTGATCTACCTTGGTGCATTAACATTCAAACCATCATTTATCTCTTCTTAAATGCTTAACAATAAAATAGTTCATCGTGTTTAACAGTCAGGTATTTTGTAAGGGGAAGGAAGGAGAGACTGAAATGCCAATGGAAGCCATGAAAAAATACAGAGAAACATGAACCAAACTCTCTATGCAATACACACCTCTATAAAATGTATAACATAGAAATCAGGTGGTCTGGGTGGGCCTGTATCACTTACAATATATAAATTTATCTATGGATGAATTGGAAGCACTATGTTACCTTTACTGGCTGGAGGAGAGAATTAAGCCTCCAGAACACAACCTATTTTAGGATGACATGAAAGCTGCTTTAATTGATATTTTATCTTCATTGTCTCTAAGAGGAACATAGGCTAAGTAGCTGGAATTCCAGAATTGAAACTTTGAGGTATCTAAGTTAGGGCAGGTGAATTGAAGTATAAATGTCTATTGGTTGCTCTGGTTTTGAATTTTCCTTCTGTAATGTTTAATCTGGTTTATTATTATAATATATTTGTATTAATCTGTCAATGACATTGATACTCTTCTCTCTGAACCATTCATGATATCTCATATGTATGTAGTTATATATATATATATATATATATATATATATATATATATGCAAAAAATAAAGTAGGGAAGGAAACAGTAAGAGATTGTGTACTGGAAGAAAAATTTTATATTAGTACTGATATGCTTGTATGTAGAAGAACTACAGAAATGTTTTCTGTAATTTAAGGTCTGTTTCAAAGGATGAGTTTATGCTGCAGTTTCCCAGAATGCAGGAGGTACCTGTGCTGGGCCCAGGAGCTGCTTCATCCCACAGCACAGCACGGGGTCGTTATGGCACGATGGGGTGGCCATGTCCTAACCACCCTTTCCATACCTTCTGCTGCCTGCTGTGGTCACCAGTCCTTTGAAGAAACATTTGAAACACAGAGATATTCCTCTAATGCTGGCCAGCACAATTCTGCCTCTTTATACAAGTTCAGTTTCTCCACAACCACAGGTATTGTCCATTTGTGAGGACAGCCTGTATTAAAAACTTACTGCAAATAAAAATGTAGATGTTTTAAAATTAACTCTGTGCAAATTTCTTATTAATTCTGTCTTTGTGATACCATTTTGTAACTATTTTTTGCGGAGGGGGGGATATTGTTTTTAAATATTTTTTTTTCCTTGCTGTCCCAGTTGTAGTACAAGAAGCACAAGAAGCAGTGAGGAAATAAGGCTTCAGCTGTGATCTCATTTTCTCATTGAACCTCCTTCAAGATGATTAGAATTGCTCCTGCTTTACTGTAACTGGTTTGTGTGAGATTAGAGTGAGGTTTCACAGCTTTGTTTTAGACTGCCATTGTTTTAGAGATTTTTACTATACACTGTTTATTTTAGCTGCCTCCCATTTGTTTATTCATCTTTCGACCTCCTGTTAAAAGGATTTTACTAGAGCAGGACAAGAAAAAATTACAATGGTCACACAACCCACCTATGTTCTGCTGAAGTACAAGAAACAAGATTTTTTTTGATAGCAAAGGAACTGTCATGAATAGAGAGATATTTTGTCTTTTTGCTGTTAGCAATGTATTAGTTTTTTTTAGTAGATAATACTGTTGCATTTATTCTTTGATTTTAACAATGTCACATTCACACAACAAGGTCATTTAACCTGTGTTTGGTAGGCAAACACATAAAGCTGCAAGATAGCATGTAATGCAAACTATTTTCAAATTGGGTCCGGGAATTAGAATGACAGAATGAGTGAACTCCAGATTTGAAGAGCAAACATTTAATGTGGCATGTTCAGCATTGGCCAACTTGATTAGATTAAATGTCATATTTTCATGCAAGGTGTAAATATTGAACTACAGCTGTACACTGTAGATCAAAGCTGTTTGCTTGGCTGAGATGATTAAATAAGGGTTAATAAATATAACCTCTGTTAAATCTTCTATAACCAAATTTATCTCTCAGCTTCACCTACCATAGAATTAATAACTAAAGCTGGTAATTGTGAGCCAGAACATTTAGGCACAATGTCTCTTGAGCAGTGTGTTTGATATTTGCTCAGAGCAAGAGTTGTAATTGACTGACAGTCAGTAAATGAACTGGTTCTCATTTGCTCATCTGGGCAGAGAAAGGGGCAAGGGTGATCTGACCATCTTGTTCTTGGTGTGCCAAAATGTGATATGACAATTACCAGTTGTGTGCATCTTCTGCTGCAAGGTGTTGTGTAAAAAGGGTCAAGGCTTTGGCAGATATTCTGGTGTCTTTGACCAAGTAGAACTCACAGAGGGAGACTCCCACCTTTTCCAGAGCAGAAGACCCCGTGAACATTAGGGTGAGAGAAAGAGGAGAAAGACAAAATTACTTTGTGAGGATGTTCTTATTTTTCAACTATTTGTCTTATTTAGCAGGCAATAGAAATCAATAGGCAGGGAGTGACAAAGCTGAAAAATTCATGTTCAGTGTCCCTGGCAACTTTTCTACTCTGTGGCCAGGTATCTTATTGTGGTTAGTTGGACCCTCCTTGCCTTTAATACACAAGAGGAGATTTCTGGAATTTCTGTTTACTTATCAGCAGATCTTTCTATCTCTATTTCAGAGTTTGAAATACTAATCATACTCTACCAGTCTTGACAGAATTTATCATAAGACAAATAATGACATTAGAATGATGGATGGACTTTATCAAGGAGGATGATAAGCAAGTGCATACTAGTGCTGGCTGAGATAGGCAAAGATGGAGCATATTCTGCATGGCAGCTCAGCCCCAGATTACAGGATAAAAGAAAGATGAATTATACAGTGCTAACCAGCAACTCCAGAAGTTTACAAAGCTTTTTCAGAATTTACAATTCACTGCTTTGATTGGTGTCTGGCACTAACAAATTTTCAGAAAAATCACATGCAAGCCATTTTTCATCCTTGGGAGGGGGGAAAATAGAACAATCTGAGAATATCTGGCTTATCCACAAATCTTAAAAAGCCATCTCTTAATGTCCTAAACCAGAAAAAACCCACAGAATATCAGACTCTTTCTGCACATGGTAGGTATTCTGGCTTTACTTGTGAATAGTATTAAGACCGTTATAATGACTAATAATTATTATGGTATCAGATATAAAGAATTGTATGGGAAAAGAAGTGTAACTGTGAGAAAAGTGAGTTCTGTTATCACAGCAAGCTTATTACAACATCCTGCTGCTGCTTTTGACAATTTTGAAGACAGTGTTAGGGATAGGTTGTTTTGCTCTTTCAGACTGAGTTTAGGTTATAAACCCCACACTCCATGAGTAGAAAATAATTTACTGCATTTTAGATAGGGAAAATGTACTCTGTGCCTTTCTTCTCCTTTCTTCATGAAACCCTATTTTGGAATACTGTCTGTGCACGTGCTGTGTGATTCAGCTATGACAAGCCTGGAAGGGAGAAAGGGAGAGATGAGGCACAAAAATTTAATGGCTCTGCAGGAACCCAGCAGCTTGTTAAGGCAGTGATGTGCAGCACGGGCAGGAACAGGCACAGCACAAAGCACGCCTGGCAAAGCCAGAATTTTGATTGCAAAGATCTGGCATTTAAGACGTGACATTGTTCCCAGAAAGACAAGCAATTACAACGTGAAAGACCTGCAGCAAAACTTGGCTTGATTCAGCCAGGACTGTGGTGTTTGTGAGGGTCCCCAGGATGAGGTGAGAGATAAGAATCTGACTCCAAGTTCTCAGATGGCTGATTAATTATGATATGATATGATATGATATGATATAATGCTATTCTAAAGCTATACTAAAAAAGAGAAAGGATACAGACAGAAGGCTTTACAAGAGTGAATAATAAAAACTCATGACTCCTCAGAGCCTTAACACAGCAGGCTGTGATTGGCCATTAAGTTAAAACAATTCACATGGTGGATAAACAGTCTCTAGACCACACTCCAGAGCAGAAAACACAGGAGAAAATCCTGGGCAAAGAGGATTTTTCAGAAAATATACAGTGACACAGGGCAGCCTGTTTGGATTTTGACAAATAAACTGGCATCCATTGTCCTGAGCCTGCATGAGCAGGACAGTGGCACTGCAGGGATAGCTGGGGCTGAGGTCCTGGAGCTGCAGGGCTGCAGGAGAGCAAGAAGGAGCAAGTGGAAAGAATTGAGGGAACTAAGTAAAGGAAATGCATTCAGAGCAGTGCACACAGCAGCCAAGCCATGTGGCAAAATTGCTTGAGTGCCAGACTGCCACCTCTGCAGTGGCAAACAAGGTTCAAGTTTAGTACCAACAGTACTTCTGATCCACCATAACCAAACCAACAAATGTAACAAAAAAATCAGCAGTGGGAAATATTTATGTTAATATAAAAAGGGATAGAATAGCCAAAAAATACCCAATGTAACTATAGCTCTTTAGGTTTTAGGAAGTTTTTCATAAGAATTTTTATCCTAAAATGACGACTTGCAGAAAGCACAGTGTTTCTTTATGCATAAGAAGAAATATCAAAGAAATAGGAAGAAGTAGTATCTTTTCTTATGATTCTTTTAAGAAAGGAAGATAATGATTATATTTACAAAAGAGCTGTTTTCAGTGCACATAAATTCAAAGGACAGGATAGAAGTTTTAGCAGTAGGGTTTGTGTTATTTTAATGGAATGCAAATGACTTTTTAACATAGGCACCTAATAATTCAGAGGGTGTTGTCTTTGATGAGGCCTTCAGGGCAATTTCACAGGAAAGGTGGAATATTTCTGTCACATAAGAGAACTTCATCTGCACTTCATTCACTGAAAAATATAAAGATGAAAAACTATCCTTCAGTCAAAGAAGGGAAGATAAAAGATTTAGATAATGGAACTAAAGCCTGTGTGTTGCCAGAGAGACAGGATTCTTCATGAAAAGGATTGTAGTTAATTCCTTCAGGTACACACAGCTCATATTTCTGGCAAGATAACCAGGCAAACTGGGTGCATGAGTAAATGAAAATACAACTGCTGTTTTACAGACACAAAAACACGAGTTCTTGTGATAAACAGACCATAAAAATATCTAGAGTAACAATGTGATAATTTTAGCACATTTTTACTAAATTCTGAGAACGGTTCATAGAGAATTATCACAGATCATTATTAGGGAGGATTGGGAGTGCTGGTGGATTAGAGGCTTGACATGATCTGGCAGTGAGCACTTGCAGCCCAGAAAGCCAAACATGCCCTGGGCTGCATCACAAGCAGTGTGGCCAGCAGGTGAGGGAAGGGATTCTTCCCTCTGCTTGCTCTGGTGAGATCCCACCTGGAATCCTGTGTCCAGCTCTGGGGTCCTCAGCACAAGAAGGACCTTGTACTGTTTGAGTGAGTCCAGAGGAGACCATGAAGATGATTAGAGGGATGGGGCCCCACCTATGAGGGAAGGGTGAAATGATTTGTATTTTTTAGCCTTGAGAAGAGAAGGCTGTGGGGCGACCATTGCAACCTGACAGTACCTGAAGGGAGTCTACAAGAAGGCTGGGAAAGAACTTTTTGCAGGGGTATGTAGTGACAGGGAATGACCTTAAACTGAAAGAAGGTAGGGTTGGATTAAATATAAAGAAGAAATTCTTTACTGTGAGGGTGGTGAGATACTGGAAGTGCTCCAGGCTGGGCTGGGTGGGGTTTAAGCAACCCAGTCTAGTGGAAGTTGTCCCTGCCTATGGCAGGGGGTTGGAACCAGAGAGGTTTTAAGGTCCCTTCCAACCCAAACCATTCTGTGATTCTATGACTGATTCTGTGACTGGTTCTATGAATCTAAGATAACTAACGCTATTTGCATAAGAATCCTTTTTCTTTTCTTGCAACAAGATATGTTCTGTATTTACTGCCTAAATTAAAAATTAATATTATGATATTGTGTTCATGCAGAAATCTAACACAAGATAACAGGATCTGTGAAAATACAAGTTTCCTGAAGCATGTGCCCTCTGAGATCCAAGAGATCATGCAGATAAAACTCATCAGGATTCAATCTTTTGTGAATCCTAGCTTTTGACACTGCTGACACTGTTAGTAGAGCCAGCTTGACCCCGTATAGGCTGACACAGGAGGACTCTGTTCTAAAGTCTCCAGTTTTAGCTACTCTGAAGGATGCCACTGCCCTGCTAGCTTTGCATTTTTACCTGTGACCAGTAAGAGTCTCCCTCCTCTTTAAGCATGTTTGCATCATTTTAAAAGTAGGAAATAAAAACTCATGTAATCCAGCAAAGCAAAGGGTGGAGGTTTTATTTCATGGATACAATTTTTAAGCCTATACCTGACAGCCTATAATGACCTTGTCATTAATGCAGGGCTGTTTCAGAGCTGGAACTATGGGGCCAATTCAGCTTCTGGTCCATCTTCTGTGAAGATGAGATATTCATGAACAGGTCTCTAGTTCATGGCTAGGGATACCAAAATTTTCTGCATCTTTCCATCCACAGCAGAACCTTTTGTCTTTAAATTTTTTATTTACAGGGACATAGATTACTGTGTCTTTGATTACAACTGCACATTTGTGAGACTGAAGATGAAAGATTTAGGAGGATTGTCTATGTGTTTTTTTTTTTTTTAAGTAAAAAGTCTTTGATGTATGGATTCTTCTTTTGAAGTTTCCTCTCTGCCTCTGCAGCAAGCTGAACTACAGAGTAACCTCACTCCTCTGCCTTCCAAGAGGGTGTGATGTGCTCAACCACATTTTCTCATAGCTTAATTCTACCTTAGAATTCTAATAAGTAACAACTCTACAGCATTGGTCAGCCACTTGTTACTTATTCTCTGCAGAAGGCACAGCTGGGATATGAGGAAGCAAATGACAAATTTGACATTTAGAATTATTTTTCCAAATCAGTTCATTGTTTGCCCTTTTCTAGCTTGGAGTATTCTGATTGTTGCAGGCCAGCTGGAGAGATAAGCAAATCCTTCACTTCTAATTAAAAAAAAAAGAAGGCAGTGATAACAGGTATAACAGATAGTATCATATTTTATTATTAAATTAGAAAAACAGCACAATTTGAATCTATTCCATATTGTTACTCCCTTTATGCTGTATATGACATTTAGCTTCAGGAGAAAGAAAAAAAGTTGATAAAAAATCAATGGTGCATATTTAATGGACTAAAAATTTGCTAAGTAATGATTTTGAGGTTTATTATAAAAATGTCATACAATAATATAAATGTAAATAGGAAATTGTTGATTAGTAGTGAATTCTCAGAGGTTTGGTGTTCACCTTGTCCAAATTTTATCAATGATTTAGGAGGAAGCATGAAAACAGTTTGCATAAACAAGTATATAACAAATATATAACAAAATGTAAAAAAATGAGAACAAAACCCATGCTGATATACCCATGGTACAGGGAGATTTGGTATTGGGAAGAGTAAATTAGAAAAGAATTGTAAATTATTCATTCTGCCTAATTGCTGGGGATTGGAGATGGTGGTCTCCTGAGGTTGCTCCCAGCTTTGCTGTCTTTGATTCTACAGAAATGCATGATTAAACAGAAAAAACTCCCAGATCAACACTGTAGCTTCAAAGAACTAATATGTTCTTCAAATAGCTTAATAGGGGAAAACCTTACTACAATATAATGCTATGTTATTTTAATAGTGTTCCAATATAAACAAGACAAACAGTATATTGATAACTTTGAGAGGTTTTCAAGAAGCAGCATGAAAATGTAGCACAGTTTTGGAAGATGTGCTCTAAAAAATGAAGAGCAGTCAAAATATGTATGTCTAAAGCTTACACATTAATGGGCTTGGTGATCATGCCATTTCACCCCCTTTTCCCAGCTCTTGACACCAAGCCCCACTGAGATATTGAAAAACATGTTTGTGCAACTATGCAAAGAACTAGAGCAGAATACTGGCCTAACAAATCCATATTACTTTTTCCAGGAAGAGAAAGATCTGGAATAAGCAGATGAGGAGTGAAGAGACTTCACTTAACTGCTGTAGTTTCCAAAAGTAGAGTCTCATCTCTAAGACAGTCAAAATTATATTTGATTTTCTATTTGTTTTAAGAAAAAGGAACAATGTGGACTGAGTTTAATGTCAGAGAAAAAGGGCAGCCTGGATCTGTGGCAGTCATATTCTCTGGAAAAATCCCTTCAGCCAGAATTTTCTCCTGGGAAGCTGAGAAGCCTCAGAGAAAAAAGGAAAACAAATTCTTATCTCATTTGCTTCTCCTGTGTTGTGCTCACATGTGGAATGTGTTTGCAGATTGCTTAGCCACAGGTGATTGTTTCATTGGTTTCATGTGAATTGTTTTGACTTATTGGCCAATCAGGGTCAAGCTGTGTCAAGGCTCTGGAAAGAGTCACAAGTTTTCATTTTTATCTCTTTAGCCTCTGTAAGGATCCTTTCTGTACCCCTTAGTATAGTTTAGTTTAGTATTCTTTAATATAATATAGCATCTTAAAGTAAAAAATTAGCCTTCTGAGAACATGGAGTCAGATTCATCATTCCTTCCTGCCACGGGGCACCCCACAAATACAATATGCATCCATGCATCCACTTTGAGAGATACCTCATATACTGTCATGCTGACATACAGAATCACAGAATCACAGACCAATCTGAATTGGAAGGGACCCACAAGGATCATCAAATCCAACTCTTAAATGCCCTACAGGGATCACAACCTTGGTGCTATTGAACCACGCTGTAACCAACTGGGCTGATCTTGGGGCAGTGTCATGACACAGAGTGTCATCCTGGTGACACTGCACTGGGAAGAGCTTTTGAGTCCCTTGAGGGCAGAGAGGCCCAGCAGAGAGACCTTGGAAAATGAGATGGAAAATCACCAACTGTGGGCAAGTGCTGGGTTCTGTGCCTGGCACAGAACAACACTGGCTGTGTGTATAAACCAGGGCATGGGAGGCTAGAAAAGCAGCACAGAAAGGGACCTGGGGGTTCTGGTTGATGGCAAGCTGAACACGAGCCAGCAGTGCCCTGGCAGCCAGGAGGGCCAGCCCTGTCCTGGGGGCATCAGGCACAGCATGGGCAGCAGGGCAAGGGAGGGATTGTCCTGCTCTGCTCTGGGCTGGGGCAGCCCCACCTCAAGTGCTGGGGGAAGTTTGGGCACCACATTATAAAAAAAGACATTAAACTATTAGCGAGTGTCTAAAGGAGGGCAGAGATGGTGAAGGGCCTTGAGGGAAGCCATCAGGAGGAGTGGCTGAGGTCACTTGTTGTGTTCAGCCTGAAAAAGAATAGAGTGAGGGGGGATGTCATTGTGGTTTTCAACATCCTCAGAGTGTGAGTGCAGGGGCAGGTACTGATCTCTGTATTCCTGTGGTCAGTAACAGGACTCAAGGAAATGGCATGAAGGAATCAAAGGAGGTTTAGGATGGATATCAGGAAAAGGTTCTTCACCCAGAGGGTGACTGGGCACTGGAACAGGCTGCCCAGGGAAGTTGTCACAGTGCCAAACCTGTCTGGATTCAAAAAGAATTTGGAAAATGGTCTTAGACACATGGTGAAATTCTTGGGCTGTCCTGCACAGGGCCAGGAGTTGGATTCAATGATCCTGATGGGTCCCTTCCAACTTAGCATATTCTATGAATACACACCAGGGATCTCTTAGATCAGAAGACACAGGTTTGAAAAGCAAAGAAAGGGGATGGAGGAATGCTGCTGCTATTGGGAGCACAATTTTGTATGTGGTCCAACACATTGGCTGTCACATGGCTTAAATTAACTCCATCACCCTCTACAGCTCCCTCACAGGGGGCAGCAGAGGGGCACTGCTGATCTCTCTGTGACCAGCAATAGGACTTCAGAAATGAAATGAAGCTGCAGCAGATTGTACATTAGGAAGAGGTTTTCAACCAGTGCAGTGGCTGGTCTCTGGAACAGGGTCCTCAGGGAAATGGTCACAGGTACAAGCCTGCCAGAGTTCAACAAAACCTGGATGATGCTCTTGGTGTTGGACACTCCTGCAAGAGCAGGGAGTTGCACTCCCTGACTGTCATGGGTTCCTTCCAATATGAGATTTTCTGTGATTCTGCAATTTGTTTTGTTTTCAAAAACATAAATATTTGAATGAAGATGGGTGGTAGAAGGCTCAGGAAGTACCCAGAATAGCAGAACAACTTTTTAAGATACAAGGGGTTGAAAGCTGCAAATACTTCTTTATGGCTATTTTTCAAAGAGAATTCGCTACAGAATTCTGTTATCCAGCTTTGTATCTAAACACTTTCCCCACCAAGTATTACATACAAGAAAATAGCAGCTACGGAAGCTGGTTAATAAGCAGAGTGTGAGATCCCTCAGGCACCTGCAGATGCTGAATGAGGGCTGGGTAGAGGACTCCCTGGAGAAGAGCATTTCATTCTATCATCCTGCTCTTCTGACACTACACAGAGGAAAAGCAATCTTGGATTGTTACTGGAGCTGTTGAGATTTTCTGTCTTCTCAGCCAGCCCTAACTGCTGCTCAGTTGAGTTGCATCTTTCCCATTTTTTATGTTCAGGACAGGGATGAATTAATTAAATCTTAAAAACCCATACATTTTAGGACAGGGGAGGGAAAATGGAAGAGGAAAGGAAACAACAGTCTCATTGCATGCTCTGTGGCATAATTTTGTGTAGTAATTCCCTCTCTACCTCTCTCCCCACTTCTTAAAAACACATGGTAAGGGCCATCACCATGCATGAAAAACCACTTAAAGGATATATTTGGTACAGCATTCTAGCACAATGCTGTGCAGTACTACAAAATTTCTAAATTGTAGCATTATTGCACTCTGCAGCTTATCACGGATTGATTTCATTTGTTATTTTTTCAAGATTCTCTACTATAAGAAATAAAATCTTAGAATCATTACCTGCAATTGCTATTTAAGATTTTTCAATTGACACTGTGCTCTGAGCTGAGTCAATTAACTGTGTGGGGTAGAACTTCAGTAGGTGTATATGCAATTCCATTGACTTCACTGGAGTTGAAACAGTGATAACTAGATGATCTGTCTCATAAATCAATAAAATTTCAAACAATTATTTTTCTGAGTACTGTGGTGAAGCTTATCCATGTTTTTTTCCAGATAAGTTCTTATATGGCTTCCAATTTCTCATGATTCTTATACATATGTTCCTGTGTGTCTGTGGGTAAGGTGATAAAGTATTTGCCAAAAGGTAAGCCAGTGAAGGTTTTTAAGGCTGAATATGGGCAGTTCTGTATAATAAACAGATATCAATAAAAATATTTTAGTAATTGAAATTGTGTGGATTTTCAGAAAAGTGAACGTACATATTAAGTCAGTGATGGGGTAGTTTTTTTCTCAAGTTTTTGACAAATCTTATTCACCCTCATCTAATTCATTATTCACTCTAGTACAGTGCAGCTGTTGATGGCATCATAAGACACAGGATTATGAAAGCCTTAATAGGATGGTCTGGGAAAAAATGACAATAGAATAAATCTGCTGTTTTTCAGAGGCCTTGCAGGGCCAGTACAGACTCTGATCTTGTAGCCCAGCCAATACAGTGATGCCATTGCTTACAGCAGGAATGCAAGCAGGGCCAAAGAAAGGAGGAGATATTGGAAGTTTTGTGCACACCTCACTTTAACTGCATGAGTTTTGAGCTGTAAGCATTCTTATAATTGATAATGGATTAAGTTATTTAGTTAGCTAGGTTAGACTAGTAATAAATTATTTGCTTTGCATACCAAGTTTGTTCCTTTTTGCCTATAGTAAGATTTTAAGTTAAAAAAAAATTAGGCAACCTAACCTCTAATTTAGAGGCAAGAAATTGAGAGCACAATGCACTGAGTGGGAAAGGTTTGGGGTTTTAAGTTCCTTTCCTGCAAATAGTTAAGTTTCCCCTTCATTTGGTTTTCACTGGAAAATAAGCAGAATTAATGCAATAGTTCCAGATTTGTTAAGGAAGAGAGAGCAATTGCCAAGTCATAAAAATAGCACACATTATATGGAATAAATATTTTGCACAAATTGTAAAAAGAGGAAACTCAGAATCTTAAATTACTTCTTCATTTATCTCAAGCTAACATTTGTGTAAATCTTTTATGGCTCTAGCAACTGCAAACATTCACCAAACGCTGTAGTTACCCTGCTCAGTGACTACATAATTATTGATGGTAAATCCCAAGAGATGCTGTTAAACATATGTTTAGCACTTTGTCCTCTGAACTCTCTGCAGCTTTTTTGTACCTGCAAGGCTGATCTCCAGTGCCACTGAAATGCCACCCTTCAGTGCTCTTTTCACTCAGTGTTTTTACCTTTTCACCTCCATTTTTCCTTTTGAAACCTTGAGCCAACAACTGTTTCTCTCTCAATAAAGGCATTTTTGTCTGTCTTTTCTTCTTCTTTTGTGAGGATCCAGCTCACATGCTTTCCCAAACCTTGGCAATGCTATTGTCAGTTTCCTTCAGTCTCCTGTCCTTCCCTGGACCATGGAGCACAGGTAGTTCATCTCCTGGGCTTAGGGTTAGTGGACCCTGTCCTTCAATCCACGAGTGCTGAATTCCAAGATGTGGGCTCAAATATCTCTTTGGCTTTGTTAGACTTGAGACCATGTCTTGCCTTTTCTGTGAGACATTCATACTGATGAAGCAGGGTGTGTAGAAATAACTCCTCCCTCTTTAGCTTTCAAGTTCCACAGTTGTGAAACCTGGCTGCAGGCAGCATGCTCTTCAAAGCTGAGCAGGTTTTTTGCCTGCAGGATTTGACCTTTTTGACTTTTCCTGCTTTTGAGCTCAGGCCACTCTTTGGCTGATTCACTGAGAGTCACCTCAGGGCTGGCACCAACACTCTGCAGGCAGAGCTGTGCTGCCCAGCCTGCCTTGGGAGCCCCATAGGCAGCAGCACCCAAGAGCACTGAGCACAGCAGCCCACCATCCTTCCCTTGAGAGTCTAACCCTGAATTAAGTACATAATTAACTAAATGAGCATGTTAGTAATCATCTGGGTATGGAGCAGTCTCACTTTCAGCATGCAAATACAGGCAATATATATACATGTTTTGACACACGCATTTGTGCCTACAGCCTTAATAATTTTGGTTCACTGTTAGCTGTGCTATTTCACAGGCATAATAGAGAAATATCTCAGGAAATAGCAGGAGGTTTCCAATTCAGACTAAATTAGAATTATAAGACTGCCATGATCTTTGTGGAGCTTTGGCTGCCTTATTAAGTACCCACTTAAACTTACACCAGACTAATAATGTATTTGCTCAGCTTGAGAATCTCCACAATGAGGAAGAAATGTATTATAAAAACCTTTGTTTTAATTTACTCTAACAATTTTCAGAAACTGCTGGAATCTCACAGGTATGATCCCGAACAAATTGCTGTGTCTGCCACTGCTAGTAATGCAGTGGAAATGCTTTTAAATATAGATTTAATTTAGGGTCTCAGTTGGCCACTATGCAATTTTAATTCTTTGGGTTAAAAAGAAGGACTAAATTTTATACTGTGACTGAGAAGAGATGTGTGAGCAGCTTATTCTGTGTTCATTAGGACTCATCCATGGGAAGTAATAAAACTCTGTCACTGGACTGATGGAAATGGGAAGGGCTGCCATAGCCTGATGTCTTGGGCAATGAAAACAAATCTTCTTCTAGAGCTCCTAGCTCCGTGCTATATTTTTTGGAAGAAACTATATTTGTCTTTGTTGACAAGCCAAAATGCTTTTGGGTGAGACTTCAGTGAAAATATGAAAATAGTTGTGTAAAAGCTCTGAAAATTTCAAGAATGATGATGTAATTACTAGGCTTGGGGAAAAGTCTTTTCATCACAATTTTCTCCAAGTCTGGTCATATAGGATAAATGTAGAATAACTTCAGTACAAATAATATGAAATTGGAAATAAAAAAATGAAAGTTTAAAAATATTTTGGATTTATTTGATTTGTATTTATTTTGGATTTCTTGATTCACAATATTTTTAGAGTTTTGAATCTTTTGTCCTGGCTTGGAATTGTAGATTATTTTAGGATCCCACAGTTTTTCTACCTGATTTCTCTTTTATTGTTGCTTCTATGGTCTGAACATATCTCCTCTTTTATTAGATTCTGTTATTTATTTAATATGAGTTTAGTGGATGCTCATCCAATTTCTGTTCCATTAAAAGTCTTCCTTCATTAGGACTTTCTTTTAGAGAAGGACTTATTACTCTCAGATATATAAACTGAATTATTTCAAAATCTTCTTGATAAGGTACCTGGAGGAGAAAAAATAAGTGGGAAGCAAGGCAAGAGAAAATCAAATCCAATAACAAAGAGTACAAAGTCAAGAATTTAGGGCACAAAAAGGCACCAAAGAGACCTTAAATTGATCATCACTGCTGGCACTCATGAAGGATGAGTTATAATCTAAGAGTTTGAGGAAGAACTATGAGGATGATCAGAATAGAGATGACACTACAATACATTTTTTAATTAGGAAAATGAAAAATATACATGGGTTAGAGCTTAACATTAGTTGGTTCATCAAAGTGAGCACTATATAGCAAGAAGAGCTCTTGGAGTTAAAAGATGTAAAAACAAATGTACCTGAACTGTCTGTGAATGAATTTAATTTGGACTTCTGAAACTTTTTCCATCACCAAGGCACTAAAGGCATGGAACAATGTTTCTCTGTGATGTCCTGAACTGAAGCTCTGCATAAGGAGTAATACTGTGTTATTTTGTCACTTCAAAATGAAATTTAGTCCAGGGTGGTTTTTGTCTCTTTCCAGTCTCAACCCTTTTGTTCTACAACATAGAATACTTTGATCTTTTATTTCATTGCAGTGATAATACATACATACTCTCTACTTGCAGTGACCATGTATACAAGTGTGTGTGTGTTTTTTTTGAAGTCACATCACATCTTCATAAGTGTCTTCATCTTCTTAGTGGTTGGCAGTGAAAAGTAGCATCATTTTTTCTTTTTTTTTTTTTTTTTTTTTTTTTGTGCCAGAAGGAGACCAGGAATGAAGGAGATTCTGCTCCTCTCTGGCTGCAGTGTTCACTGAAGTCTACAGAAAGTCCCCTCTTTCTGCTGACTGTGCACATCACTGTGCTACAACAGAGGACTTCCAAGCTCTTTTCCTCAGAAACTCAAGGAGCCACCACTCAGCCCCATTCAGCCTTCTTGTGTGTTTTTGTCTACAAGATTTTTGGGAGAAAGAGAAAATGAAGGTGGAAAGTGGCATGGCTCATTGCTAAATAAGAGTACTAGACATAAAATTGTGAAATGCAGGCTGGTGTCCCAGCTTGTACATGTTGATTTTTTGTAACTTCAAAACACTTAATGATACATCTTTTTTTCATAAAATACTTATTTTGACACCTTTGGTGAGGTGAATTTTAGAGAAAGTTTGTTTCAGAATATCATCATTCAGGGAAAAGAAAAGAAGACAAAGAGGGATGTTATAGTATTCTAGAGACTAAAGTACTATTTTGCTACTTGTGTTTATGAGTATTTCAAAATTCATAATTATTAAAGCCACACTAATAATTTTTAACTTGAATGCCCTATGCAACTTGTTTTGTGCTGTGCTAAGCAAGCAGGCTGCACTGGTCCATGAAGGAAATAAATGAGAATAGAAATGTAAGAGGGTGTTTTAAAATGTAGTCTGTGTAAGGGAAGGGTTCCTTCCTTTGTCTGCCATTAGTGACACAACCAGCTCAAGACAGAAGAACATCTGGAGGCTGTCTGCAGCAATCAGGAATTCACAGGCAGCTGCTAAGATAACTCTCACTGAGAAACAAATGAAAACCACGTCAGGCACATATTCTTGGCAATTAATATCACAGGATTAGATTGCCAGAACTGCTGATTTTGCTTCCTTTATTTCATGGTAGTGGTATCTGAAAGTGAATAATGTACACCTCCATAGCATTGTGGCAAGATAATTACAAGCTGATTGCTCATTTGGTTTGGCCACATGAAGAGTTCTTAAATACTACTGAGAAGGTAACACTTCCTACTGACACTTTAGTGTTTTTATTTCTTAATATAGTGAACTTCTAGAAGATCAGACCTAGACTGTGTTTAACTAAAGAATTTTGCATTTTTCACCTGCAACTGGCTTTGAGAAGAATTACTACCTCCATACTAACAAATGCTAAAAAGCATTATAGACTTGGTAAAATTGTGTTTCACTCATACTTTGATGCTTTATAACAGGAAATGATCTGAAACATGTAATCTAAATGTTAATTTAGACTGTTAATTTGATAGTTATACATTGACCATCACCACATCATAAAATAATTTAGTTTGGAAGGGAGCTCAGGTGGTCTCTACCTCCCCCAGCATTCAAAGGAGGTTGCTCAGGGAAAACTGTCAGGACTGAAGGAAGCTCAGGCTGTTCCACAGCCTAACCACCTTCATGGGGATGGGTTTTCTCCTTCACTTCCACCTAGTTTCATTTGCAAAACCTTGGATTCCTTAGATGAATACCAGTGCATAAAATCACAAAATGTTTAAGGTTGAGATGCTCTGAAAATATTTATGTGTGCTCCAAGAAAGTAAAATATATTGACCTGAATCAAACAACACACTATATAAAATGTTTCTGTGGTTTATGGAAATGCTTTATTTTTTGTTTGTTGCTGAATTTGAATGCAATATTTTCTTCCATTTTGGACATGACTGACAAATTGTACACATTTCTGTAGCAGAATCAATTAGTTTTGGCCCAACTTCTTTGAGTATCTAGGAAAAATATCAGAAAGATCCTTCATAAAAAAACTTCTGACAGAAGTTTTTTCTTCCAAAGGACATGCACACTGGGTTTGAAAATTCAAGTACTTGGAAGATATGGTGAGTCACTAAGTTGGACTACTGGAGTCTCATTTCACCCAATACGCTTTCTTTGGTTTCTTGGGAGTTTTTTGTTTTTGTTTTTGCTTGGTTTTCAGTGGGTTTTTTGTTTGTTTGGGATTTTGTTTGGTTTTGTTTGGTTTGGGTTTTTTTTTTTGTTTGTTTTGGTTTGGTTTGGTTTTGGTTTGCTTTTTTTGTTTTTTTTTCAAGATAAAACTTGCATTTTTAAACATTTCTAAAATTTTAACCACTTTTCTGTGATATGAGGTCATCTGTTAAGCTGAAGTAGTAGAGAAAAAACCACCATCTTCAAATGAAACCAAGAAAATAATCCTTCACCCTGAAATGAGCTTAATTTTAGGAAATATAATAATTTATTGATTGTTCCATTTTTGGGGAGATATAATCAATGGATGTCATCTTGCAGAAAGGGTACAAGATGCTTTTTGTATACAATGTATTTAGTTGCAATCCATTGAAAACCATCTCAGGAAGACAGTATTTCAAGTCTTGTGCAGCATATAATCATTATTTTAAAAAGGATTCATCATACTGCTTGGATGAAAGATTCACACCAAACAGACAGTATTTAATGAATAAATCAATAATGCTCATTTCAGGAAAAAATTAGATATGGAATATAGCTAGGGAAGATAATAAAGCGAGATCAAATACTAAACCTCAGAACTGATGACCCATTAGGGATAATACAATTTACTTCAGTATCAAGCTAAAGTATATTAGGAAACTTACATCATAAAATTTGCTGTGTAAATGCAAATTCAATCTAATTTCTTATATGAGTAAAGCTCAGAGAGAAAGGAAATCTACTACAGTGCTAAATAACAGTACATCAGTGAGTTACACCGGATAAAAATAAGCATAAAAAAAAGTTGGTGCTTATTATTAATAAACTGCTATATAAATATATCTTATTGGTCAGAGAGAAATATACAGGTCTGTTCTCAAATACAGTTCTGTTCAAAGATATGCTTGGTTGGATTTTGCTTAGAAATGCACTTTGTTGCAAACACCAGCTTTTTTGTATGTTTATCTGTTTTTTCTCATCAGTGTTGCAGTAAATAACCCTTAGAGAACTGTAATTTGGGAAAGTGGGAAATGGAAGTTTCATTTCACAGGGGATTCTTCCCAGACAGCCTAAACTGCTAAAATTCTGTCACCTCCAGGAACACAAAAAACCCCAAAAGTAGAATAAGAGCAGTGAAACTTCCTGCATTTCTTAATTAAATCCCATTAAAATCTCTGGCTAACAGGGGCAATTTGATATGGGAAAAAAAACTGTTTTAGTCTTCCAGTCGTAAAGAAGACTTGTCCTGACTAAAAGCTATCCAACACACAGCTTGACTGTGCAGGGCATGATAGACAGGACTGGCTGCTCTACTTTAATATTCACACTTCCTGTGCCTCATGTGTGATTTCTTAAATAGCTCCAAGCGAAATCTAATTTTATTTTATATGGTTATGCACATATCTGCTGCTCCTTTGTGCTATCACTTGAGGGTCAGCTGAGATGCACAGTTAGAAAAATCTCTGAGTAGTGAACAAATCCCCCAATCTGTACATGAGTAGGGAAGAGTTTGAATCTCTTCTGAATCCCTGGAGATCCATTCAGCTTGAGAAATACAAGAATATACTGATATGTCTCTTAGGGAACATAATAAATGCTGCCAGCAAAATTAATTTTAAAAAATGTTATGTAAATCACATTCTGTGTTTGGCAGCATTACCAGCTGCTGATGGAGCACCAGGGTTCAGCTGGTATATACCTGTAACCTGAGCATGGTTAATATTTATGAGGATCATTCTTAGACCACCTGCATTTTGCCCACCACTGCATTAATATGTAGATGTGCAAGCTAAAGTCATTGATCCACTTGTGATTTTTCTATTTCCATTGCTATTCTTAAGATGTTGCCCACAAAGGTAAGACATGCAGGAGTGCAATCCTTCTGCACATGTGAGTATTCAGGGGTTTGACCCTTCACGTTGGGAACCTCCAAATCTTTTTGTCGTTGTGGTCAGGGACAAATCAGACAACAGGTGTTGTTGAAGGCTGTCTTAGACTCTGGTTCCATTTTCATTTAACTTTAAAATGGCAAAGGGGGGAGGAATACTATCATACTAGAAAATTTAGTGCAAGAAATGTGTTTTGTTTCATAAAAACCCCTTGGACTGGAAGGAAAGGCAGTTGGTCCTAGATTCCTATCTTACTGTTGGAAATCAAATACTGGCTAAGGCTGTAAGTTTTCAAGGACTTAAGTCCTTGTCAGTAGCATTACTTTCTTTTAGGGAAGGCAAAACTAAGTTACTCAGAGAATTGCGAATATCTGTGGTGGAGCTGGCACCTCAACATGTGCCACAGGCTGGGAGGATAAAAAAAAGATGGGTGCTTCAAAAGTCATTTTCAATTAAAACAGTAGCCCTTGAATGTTAGATGAGAATTATAGCTTTGTTTTCTGTTGTCTCTTCTTTCTGTCTATTATGAAATACAAAACCTGTAAGAGGATCAAAGGAAATATTGCAAAATTCCAAGTATAATTGAAGGAGTTGGTGGAAATCAAAATATAGAAGATAAAACCATTTACTCCTCTGTACATATTACAGGTACATTTATAAACAAATTTAATAGCAAATATTTTTCTCTTGTATCTCAGATCTACAATTTATTTACATTCTCCCATCTTCTGTTGTTGCTCCAAGATAATCTGGTTATTGCAGTTTTGTGTAAAGTATTGCATTTTCTATTTTGACACGCCTCAAATGATCTTTTTGATATCATTTACACTGAAATATTTGTTTATTTGAAGAACCTTGGAATAAATTATGTTCTTTTTTAGTAGGATGTGATACTATCCAGATAATTTTGATATGGTAAACAAGTAATACAAGTATGGGGTTTGAGTGACAATGCAAAATTTACACAGTAACTAGCATGTTTTCTTTATAAATAACAGTGCATGGTTGTCCTGGTAATTCTTCTAGGTATTAATTATTGTAATACTTGCTCACCTGCAGAAGCTATTAGGTGATGGACAACCTGTAGTTATGTTGTACAACCATGACAGGGGAGCCTGACAGGATTAATTACAGCATGCTATGGAAGTAATGGCATCTTGAACGCTGCACAAAAATGTGATCATGTTTGTGGTAGGCTCTTTCCCTTTTTGCTTGTATTTTTCTAATATGTGAGTTTATTCTTTGTAAAATACAAAGAAAATTCTCCTTTTTTAGCAAAATAGACTTTTAAGCCTTTTAACCTGTAAGTTCCCTTTACTCTAACTGGTGTCATAATCATTGTCTGTGTCTGTGCAGCCCCTAATAATACATTTGAAGCTGCATCTCATGCCATCATTTCATGGCTAATGTGTCAACTGTCCTCTGTGCTTGAGCTCAGCTCTGTCTTTTGTTGTAACTGCAGCAGAGCCTTCCTTATGGTTCCAGGGATCAAAGAGGTCCTAGGAAAGTTCTATCTAAATGCCACCAAGCCATGAATGTGGGTGAAAAGCATAAATTAAAGCATAAAAACATAAATTATGCATGCTAGAAATATGGGATCTGGAATATTTATGACCCTCCTTGGAGAATTTTATAGTGTTCAAACAGAAGAGGCACCAGTTAGAAACAAAAAGCTTTTTTTCTCATAAATTGCATAAATGTGTTCTGGACATTTCTAGTTCACAATGTTCATGCTCTTTTTATGATATTTTAAAAGATGTGACTGTTGATACTATATTAATAATGTGAAACTAAGGGCTGGACTCTCCAATGTAACTTCTTATAGCTCCTGTAAATATCAGTGACACTCATGGTGACACAGGAAAATGAAGGACAGGAGGTTTTCACCACCATTTAGTGAATCATTTGGAGAAGTCTGGAAGCGTTTTTCTCAAACCAGCTCAGACATCTCTAAGAGGCTCTGCTAATGACAGTGAGTCCTTATTCATCATACAGGGTAAGAGGAGTCTCATTCATTAGTCATGGTAAGGGGTAGAAAGTCAAACTACTCAAGAACATTTTCACTTTCATCTTTGTTCTTCTTCTTGTAACTTTTCTTCCCTGATTAAAAATAGTATCAGTCCAATGAGAGGTGTGTTTTTTAATGTCTAGATTGGTTTTCATCAGTTTTGACAACGATTTTTAAAAGACTGAAACTTCCTTAAAAACAAGTGGGACATGAGAATGGTACCTGTCACTCACAGCTATCAATGATTAGCATGTCTGCATGTGGATATATAAAATAATATAAAAGCATACTTAATATAAAAGTATTCTTAAAATGTAGTTTTCCTTTAATTCATAACAAAGCAAATTATTTGAAAATTCCATTCAGTATAAATAAATAAGTGATGTAGAATGTTATTTTTATTTCCTAAGTGTGATTCCACAGTTCATTACATCTTCTCTTTTGTTTTAAAATGAATATCTTTCAGAGGCCTACAATGCCTAACTCAGAATTTATGGAAGCTCTTACTAAAGGACAAGACTCTGCATAGTCATTTAAGAGTAGCAAGTGATCATTTAAAATAAAAATAATTTATAATTTAGCATAAAAATATGGTAACCCTTTAATTATTTAAAAGCTGTTAAAATTGATCTGCTAATGATAAAGGTTTTAATCTCTCTCAAATAATATTTTTATAAAAATATTCCATCATTAAAATTTTTGAAAGTTTCTATTTTCAGCATAAAATGCAAACTATTTTATTCATAAAGATGAAATAAATGGAAAAATTACCATTCTGAAATATCTTCTCTGCATTTCCTTTATGCTGTCCTTAACCTGGAAACTGGAATATTAGTTTAGGAAGGTCAACATCTTGATTAATTTGCTGCCTTGCATTTAGCTCAATACCAGGAATAAAACGATGCTCCATTTTAAACTTTCAGTGGTAGGAAAATATGCTTAGGCTCATAATCTGCATTTTTATTTGCACAGATAAAATCTTAACGACATAATCAGCATTCAGCTGTCTGTTAGGAGCAGGACATCTCATATCCCTCTTCCATCCTTTAAGTGAGACCCCAGCCAATGAACTGGTGAGATCAGTAATAAGAAGTCAGAAACGTTAGCTGAGGGTTCCTCAAAGCCACATACACACAGAGACGACAATCTTTAATAAATAAAAGTCTTAATGAGGGTTTAGGAACTACATGTACAGCCTTTTGCTTTTTATGTCTCCACTTGGCTTGATAAGTTGTTGTTACTCCATGGCAGCTCGATGCTTCAAATAAAGTATTGACATTTTGCATTACAAATATGGCAAAATAATAAAATAAAGCCACCAAACTAATTGTTACTTAAACTGACACAACCAGCTGATAAAGCACAAACTGTACTGTAATCCACCACATTTCTACAGCATGATTTCTCCAAACCAAGAAAGAAATAGTTGGAATGGAACAATGTGCTGTTTCTTCCATTCTTTGTCTGTTCTGGATAAAGAGATCTTGTAATTTTCTAATGTTCGTAAACCAGAATTTCTAATAAATGTGAAGAGAGTTTCCCTCTTTCTATTGCACTCAGATTTTTAAGCTTCTATCACCTAAGTAGAGTCACACAAATATTAAATAAAGATTAATTTTCTGATGAACCATATAGTTTTACCAACATTCCGAAACAATTTGTTATTCTTTGTGTAAAAACTTTGAGAACTAATGAGCTCATTTACTATTGTTCATATTCTATCAGAGTCCTATTGTTGTCAGGCCTTAAATAATATGCTATTAAAATAATATTTTTTACAGATTCACATGCCCACTGTAGAAAAGCTTCTTTTAATGGATAATGTGTTCCTATCAATGCTAAAAGAAGTTAAATAATCTGATTTTCCTATTTTCTGATTGCTTTCAGAAATTAATTTTAACATGTGTCATAAGTAAATGGAATATTTATAGCTTCTTGCTGGGACTATGTCTCCCCAGGATGAATATGTGTGAGAATGTGGGAGGAGAAGATGAGAAGATTAATATAAAGACTTTCTAATAATCTAAAAATTAATGAGTTCATGTACTCCTCCATTCTGTACCTGAGGAATGATGACTCAAAGCTACAAATGTGGGCATGTTGTTTAAAACTTGTGGAGTAACGTGAAAGGGCAGATGGGGGAGTTGTGTAACATAGCAAGGTCAGGGCCTTGGGGTGGTGTGAAAAGGAGCTGCAGATGATGGTGAAGCAGAGGCTCAGGTCAGGGCTCAGCTTCTTCTTCAGGTAGGGGAACAGCTGAATGAAAGAAGGGATAAAAACCATGCTCATAAAATCTACTCTCATTTTTAAGTTCTCTCACTTCCCTAATTATTATTTCAGGTAATTATGAAAAAAAAAAAAAAGCAACCTGTCAGTTTGGAATGCCACAGTTCATGTGTCCCTCGTGTCCCCTCTGCACCGCTCCCCATGTCTGTGAGGGCTTCCCAAGCCCTGAGTCCCTCCAGGTGCCCCACAGCAAGGCAGGCCAGGGAGAGCCCCCTCACTGCTTTCCTTGGATTTTCTACACATGTAAAAGCAGAACATCTTTAACTTCCCAGTTTAACCCTGATTATAACCAATGATAAAGAAATGAAACATTTCATTGAGTAAGGCTTAAGGCCAGGCTTTGAACTAAAACAGGAGAAGAGTTTCAAGCACACAAGGTTTGTGATTTGAATGAGCACCTGACAGTTTCTCTGTAGTTTCCCTTAGAGATGAGTCTCCAAATTCCTGGGTGTTGTAGCTCAGGGTATGAGTTTGCAACAACTCTTCTCTATTTGAGAGATACACTCCACTCCAGACTGCCTTGATCTCTCCCTACTTTCTTCCTCATAATTTGGCAATTTACAGATGGGAAGATTTAAATGTGTCTGTCACGGCTCCTGTGACCATTTCCTGGGGGTGGATTAGGGAGGTGAAACTGCAGATGTATCCAGGCATCACAGCTGATTTTAAACCTTTTCTTGCACCTACCCTATAAAACAGTTTCTGCAGGGAGAGGCATCCTTCATCTCCATGGCACAGGGTACCTGTCACCTGCAGAAGGTGATTATCTCCCTGGAGCTTTGGCCTGCCAAACATGGGTGCCCAAAAGCTGCTTCAATTAAGTACATCAGCCTAATTGAACAGAAAATATTTTTTTACTTTCCTGTTAAAGCAAATATAATAGATTTCTTTTACTTGGCAGAGAATTTTCATTCAAGCATAGTTCAACATTTGACTGTAATATATTTATTTTGGTAGCTAAACATTTGCTTTTAGCCAGATAGCTGATCCTGTACTTTTCAAAGATGAGTTAAGATTGTTGGAGCTCTGAGGCTTTTAAGATTCACTAGGATAGCAACACTCATAAAATGACATTTACAGACTAGATAAGCGTAATTCTTTTACAAGCAGTCACTTATAAAGTGATGTCTAAATGCCAGTTTGTTAAAGAGGGCAACAGCAATTCTAAAATTCAGGGAATATAAAAGAAATACAAGAGCAATTTATGATCCAATTCAATTAGCAAATAAAGTTTGTTTTTTTAAATTTCTGCAAAAAAATAATTTGTACTTTGATTCCCATGGACAGCGACTTCTAAAAAACAACAAAGGCCATAGGCATCTCAGTGAATTCACAATCACAGATTCCCTGCATTTCACAAATCCATAACAAGTTTGTACTTTTTTCTTAGCAGTGATGTGAAGTTTAAAATTCCCAGTTCTTCTTAGAATCTGCATCACTGTTGGTCCTCTATAGTGAATTAATGATGGAAAAACCCTTGTCTACCTGTCAGTGAGTTCAGATTCACCATATTTGATGCAATTTGCCTGTAAAAAATATCATAAGGAATTATGATAGACCCTTATTACTGACCAGGAGTGTTATCTCTGGTGTTCTATACTCTACTGCAATGGTATATAAATATCATACAAACACTTGCAAGTAAATGGCATTTCTCTGGTGAACTTTCCTTCTTCATCCCTGTTTCCTTTGCTTTCTCCTTCAATTCATGCATTACTCTGTGCCCTCACTTCTTGTCCACTCTAACCAAGTGTTTCCCTGTAGAGGTCATTTAGCCCGGTATTGTCCTTTCCTGGTCCTTCCTCTTTCTCACACATATTGCCTACATTCCTTAACTTTCATTGTTCCTTCTCTCTAGTCTTAGCCCTCAAACTTTCTTGCTTTTTAACTTGTCTTTTTAATGTAGGGTGTAAATGAGGTAAAGCCAAGTGAGAGCAATTATCACAATTGTCTGTATATTACTGAGCTGATTGTCAGAAGGCTGTGTCTAGCTCTTACATACACATGAAAAAGATAGGAATGAGAAGAGGGAAAACCAAACCATTACAAGGTTCCCTATCCCTACCCTACTGTGGAGACAATTTATCCTCAGCTGTAAATGGTTCTTTGTTACAGCAGAGGTCCAACAGATGGAAATAGAAATAGAATAGAAATAGAAATCTGGAGCCACAGCATCCATTTGGGTGGTGAGGGTAGCTAGCTGCTCCAGAAACTCACTTTTTGTAATCTCTCACTAATACATCAAGTTGATATAAATTAGATTTCTCTTACACTGGTGATCACTCAAAGATGAAATAGTGAGAGGCAAACTCTGTCAGAGGGATTTTGTAAGGAGACTTTATAATATGATGGAGTGTCCTTTAATAACCAAGTGACTATACCTGAATTCCCCTTTCCACGTCATGTTCAGTGACTGGCAACAGAAATAACAAAGCCCTCTGCTATTGTAATTAAAACATTAAATATGTAGCTTTAAAAAATATTCATTTATAACCAAAGCAACAGAGGTCAAATTTTTCACCAGTTTCAAAATCATTTTGGAATGCTGCAATGGGAAAAAAAGACTTTTACCTTTGAGTAACAGACAGTGAGATCTGCACTAACTGATCCAATTTTTCCTGACCTTAAAATAAGAAAAATAAGTTACGTTTATTCTTAGCCTTTTCTGAGGCAATTAAAAAAATATATATATATTTGGGTAAAAAACCTCCAGCATATGAATCTAGAATTAATGTATTTACATCTTAAAATTTTAGTGCAAACATAGTGTAAAGAAAAAAAACCCCAATGGATCAAGCCTGCCAGACCCCCACTAAAAGCCAGTTTTCTTTAACTGATGGGTCACTGAGAATGTAGGCTCTGGATTAGTTAATTTGAGTACATCTGTGTTAATCCACAGAAAATGTGACAGAAAATATGCTTAAGTATCTTCTATTAGCCCAAACAAAAAATTCCTCAAGCAAACACTTCATTTCAAGCATGGCTATAACTTTTATTGGCTTTAATGGGACTTAGGAATGTAAGTGATACTTAGAATGAGTTTTATTCACTTACAAATGTTTGTATCTTTTTATCCATTTCTTTGTCAACAAGTGTTGCCTCTAATTTTTTTCTGCTTGTTTTAATTTCAAATACTGATAAATGTTTTAGTCTAGCAAAACATCATGATACATTAAGACCTTAAAGATGTAGTATCATAATTTTATTTTAAGTTACTAGAAAATACAAAATTTGTAGAAAGTTTCTTGCATTTTTTAATTTAAAAGAGATTATAGAAATTTTAAAAAATCCTCAAAGGAGCTTGTTTTGCTAGAGACTTTGCTAGAGATTTTCACAAGATTAATTTACTTTTCAAAACAGACAAATACAAATTTGCATACTACAAAGAAATGGAAAACTTATCATCATTAAGAGCCTGATATGGGATGGTGACTGAATTTTACCCCACAAGCTTTCAGTGGCAAAGAATTCCATCAATTTGATGATGATCACAGGTCTAGAGCACTCCTCCTGTGAAGATAAGCTCAGAAAATTGGGATGTTTCCACCTGGAGAAGAGAAGACTCCAGAGTGACCTTCCAGTACCTAAAGGGGGACTAAAGGAAAGAAGAAGAGGGACTTTTTAAAATAGCATGTGAGAAAACAAGGAGGGATGGCCTTAAACTGATAGAAAGTAGGTTTATAATAAATCTTAGAAAGAAATTGTTTCCTGAGAGGGTGGTGAGACGCTGGCAGGTTTCCCAGAGAAGCTGTGGCTGCCCCATGCCTGGAAGTGCTCAAGGCCAGGTGCTCAGGTGGGATGGGGCTCTGAGCAAGCTGGTCTGGTGGAAGGTGCCCCTGGCTATGGCAGAAGGGCTGGATCTAGGGATGTTTAAGGTCTCACCTGACCCAAACCATTCTACATTTTAATGATGTATCAATAATTTATCCTCTTCTTATAATTAACTCTCAGGAGCATCCAGTCTGGGTGACACCACAGCAGTGTCACCTCCCTGTGCCATGTCACTCTTCAGTGACAAAGACAAGCTGCATGACTTGCTCCTGTGAGTTGATTGCTAATGACTTTAGCTGTTTAACACTGAAGTTTAATCAATACCTTTCAGACACAATCAGGATCTACAGTCATATATTTAATTAAAAAAAATAGTTATTCACTAGTACTTTGCTTAATTTTTTTAGTCTTTTGTTAAAATATTAACCTTTGCTGAACAAGATCTTAATCCTAGTTTAGTTTTCAAGTCTATAGGTTTACATATGCAAGTTAAAATGTTAGTTAAAATGTGTTAAAATGTGTTTGTTATGCCCCTTGAAGACAGAAGAGTTATTTCAAAGGAAGTGTGCTCCAGCTCCTGCAGTATGGCAGATATTGTCCTTCAAGGAGTTTTTCCCCAAAGAGGTCAGATGAATTCCTAGAGCCTGGTGAAAACATTTATGAAACAACTTTTAAAAACTCACTAAGAGGTTGAGAAATCTTGTCCTAATGTATCCTGCCTGCTGGGAAGGGGATAAAAGTTATGCAGTGTGTTTAATTTGTTATGTGGAAGAGAAATGACACAGTGAAAATTGGAAGTCTTTTTACATCAAGTGAAATGTGGGCTTTGTTCAAAGATGCATTACAGCTACCCGCTGAGTACAGGGAGAGATCTTACTGCATGAAATTTCGGTGCAATATGTTGATTTCTGAGTATCTTGCCACAAACTACTAATTAATATAAAATGAAAAGACTCTCTCAATCTGCAATAGACTAAAAAAAGCCCACTAAAATTACTGCTGAATGGCATTTCAAAGATGATAATTTATTTTTGCCCTGAACAAGACACTTAAAACATTTTCAAGGACATCACGTCTTTAGCCTTTAAAATATCAACTAATTATCAAATCAATGATCATTTGGGGGAAAGTAATGAAGTATGGAAAATAACCACTTGAAATTATATAAGTCATTACTGCAAAGTATTTAAAACTGGTAAGTCATTAGCAAGGAAATTTAATATGTAGTTATTAAATGCCTTAAAATTTTATAAAAAAAGACAAATTGTATTTTAATTGTTGTAATTTCCTATAAAATAAGCAACTTACCCTTTAAGTTCTTTATACTTATCTAATGCTTGTTTGTTTTTCTAAGGAAATATTAATTCATTTATTAAAATTATTTTCAGCTTTTTAAAAAAGTTCACACCACTTTATGTTAACGTCAAATATAGGGAGGTATTTGAAATAGCAATGAGCAGAATGACTCAAAGTTCAAGTGGAAATACTTAATTATATGCTTAACTCATGATTACTCATGAGTAATTAGTCCTTTGGAGTTCAATAACTGCATAAGTATTTCCAGGATTGGGAACTTGTTTATTGTATTTTAATACTTTTATTAGTTTAATAAACCATGGATTTACTGTAGCAATGGCTTGTTACACATTTCAAAACAACTTTCCCCTTTTTTCTTTTTGCAAATACTTTATCCATGTTTTCTTACAAATGCACAGATGTGGAGCTAGGGAATGGGGGGAGAAGGTAGAGACAGAACAGTTTCTAGGGCTTTACTTCTTTATGGTCTTTCTTCCTTTTTTTGACCTCCAAGGAATTTGTGACCAATAGAGTCTCTAGGTAATGTGATCATCAGTGCTAACACCTCAGGGAATTGCCTGAATCCACCCTATTTGCTGTGCTTCTAGAAGTGTAAAAACTGAACTAAAAACTTGCCAAAGACAGGTAGAGGCTCCTTTATGCTGTGTCATTTTATCAGTAGGAAAATGAATAATTATGTATGTTCTACAGTCTCCCAATTTATCTACTTCCTACATTGTGGAGAAACCCTTCCCTTTTTATGTGAATTTAGGAAGTTAAAATTCTTCTCATGGAACATGGCACTCTCTGACACAGGCAACTTTCAGGGCCTTATGAAAGAAATACTTCATCCAAGATCTCATCCTGATTTGGATAGAAAAGTTTTTCTCCAACCCCAGCTCAGTTCTGTACACCAGCTGTACACCACTGGATAAAACCTCCATATTTAGTATGTAATAGGCATATGATAGATCAATTATACACCCTCTCATAAGAGAGTTTTAATTGCATACTATGCATAATCAAAAATGTCACCAACTTTGATAGAAATTTTGAGAGTCCAGGCAATAAAGAAAAATCTGATTTAACTTTATAAACAAGAGAAGCAAGTGGGGTATTGGCAAAAATTGTTGTCATATTAAAACAAAATGTCTTTTGTGTCTCACATTGAAATGAGGAAAACAAGTTTTCTCTATACCTCCCTGCTTTTTTGTCCAGCTAGTTTTCTGTTTTTTGTGTTGGTGTTTTAGCCCTGACTTGACTGACACATCCCATTTTCCTGTTATCCACAAAACTGTTAACGTCTGCAATCCCCGTTCATATCTTGAGCTCTGGTTAAGACCCATGGGAGAAACAGATGCTTAAAATACCTAAATTAAAATATACATTCTGTATAACTTGCATGTGGGGAGAAGACTTTGTGTGATCTGTCCAGACAACCTGATCATAACATCATATTTGAAGCTTCCCAAAATATCATTAAAAAATTTCTCTGTGCATTTGTGAAGAACCAATGAAAGAAAGCACAGGTGCAGAAAAACCAAAGAGCTGGAATGTGTCAAGATGACACAACCATGTGTAAAGCTTGCACATTGTCATGTTGCCCCAGCAGGAAATGATTGTGTCTCCTACCCAGCAGCAATGCACTCCCAGGTATTCCTGCAGTGCATGGCTGGCTGTCCCCTCTCACCTCCTGATGTCTGTCTGTCCCCTCTCACCTCCTGCTGTCTGTCTGTCTCCTCTCACCTCCTGATGTCTGTCTGTCTGTCCCCTCCTGCTGTCTTACTCCTCCTACCCAACACCTCCTTTTTCCCTATGGCTCTGATGAGATAATAAGATAAAACCCCATTTATTCCACCAGACATTGGCCAAGGATCTGGATGAGCAATGGATGGGGTTATACTCACCTGTTGAGAATTAAAGGGCTTGCTGTGTGTCACAAACATGGTGGGAATCCAAATCTCTCACTGCCATCCTGCTGTTTTATAGTTCCTGATAGAAACTGTAAGGAAAACTTTTGTGATAGTGTGAAGGTCACATTTTCAACATCCTTACTAACAGTTCTAGGACTTCCTGGTAGCTATCCTGAAATGCAAATACACCATGATTTCCCTGACAGATTGAAAACAAATGAAGCAGCATAAAATTTTCCCTTCCACAGTGTCAAAAGGTTTAATTACAAGAGGAAATGTCTAGCCTCACTCAGTGAATTGCTTGTTGCATGTGCACTGATTCTGTAATTAAAAAAAAAGGAAAATCAATTTACATTGTATTTTATTTCATTATGTAGTAAGGAATGCATTAAAACTGTAGCTCCAAACTCAAATATCACAATAAAAGCACCTACTATTAAAAAAAACAGTTTCTGGCTTTGCCTTATCTGAAGTTTGCTATTTTTATTTTAGTTATTTTGAGAACTTTTACTACTGGTGAGAAAAAATGTTGGAAAAACTGCTCATCTATACCTATTAGCATTCCTTTAATCTGATCTTTTTTGGTTTCCAAGCATAATGTTACTTCCCTAGTCAACCTCAAACTACTTCCAGCTTTAATTTCCCTGAGTAAAACCCTTCAGTAGCAGCCAAGTAGATGCATGCAGGGTGGATGGAAACCATCCATCAATGTTATTATTCTATTCTATTCTATTCTATTCTATTCTATTCTATTCTATTCTATTCTATTCCATTCCATTCTATACTGCAGCTGGTGATTTCATCCAGTGTGCTCTTTGGCTTTGTGGCTGGAAAATTTCCTGAAAAGTAAATTTTTAGGCACCATGAAGATCATCTTGCCTGCCCAACTTTCTAACTGTACTACTAAAACCTGTAGGATTGTAAAATATTTTAACAGAGCTTTATTCCTCTCAGTCAGCTCTGTAAGAGTCCTCCTTTTGTCAAAACTCTCAGGTGCAGATTTTTTTTTCTTATAAAAGAAATTTTTGCCTTCTACACTGTAATGGTGTTTACAACCAAAATGTAGGCAAATATTAATTTGGTTTCATTGCCTAATGTTGAAGAGAGATTGGTGTTGAAGGCAGTTCTCATGACATTACTGCAGAACAAGTAACATGATGGGAGCCTGCCATTCCTTCATGTCCAGCCCAGTCTTTTGGAAAAAACTGATGTTAGAGATACTTGGTGGATAACCCCTACAGAGCTTTCCTCACATAACTTTTCTCCCACCCTGATATGAACTATTGATTTGTCTCTGAGTTTCTTGCCCACTGCTCCAAAGATGAGGCACCCTGCAAACTGTTCCTTTTAGACACCAGAGAGAGACCAGTCGTCTAACATGTAAATAAAAATGTATTTGAAAAGGAAAACTAAGCTGTGCTATGAACTAATGCAGCTACAAGTACCTCTGCTTGCCTCTATCACACTAGAACTAGATCCTAAATTGTGTGTTAAATTTGGGGAAAAAAAATCCATTTCATGCTTTGCCTTAAAAGCCAGCCCTTAAGTGGCTGCTTAGGACAGTGGTGATTGAGCAGTTGGTTTGAAGATAATCCTCTGAGAGGGAAAACCAGTAGTGGCCCTCTGGAGATCCCAAGGGATTTTAGAGCAGACACTGCAGGGTTCAATGCCACTTTCATGACTCTCTTCATGCTTAATCAATGGAGCACACACTGTGACTCACCTGGAGTTCTGGACACGTGTGGTGCAATCCTGGAGGAAAAGGGACTGCAGTGCTCCAGGGTGCTCCTGTTCCCTGCACCCAGAGACTGATCACTGAGTCAAAGAACACCATCTGCTATTACCTAGCAAATTTCTTCCTAAAGAAACATGTGCTTCAGCAGATTGCTTTACTTCACTACTCTGGGAAGATTAGAGCAAGCACAACTGTTTAGAGGACAAACACTCCAATGTTCTCACTGAGTGTTTTTGAGTCATGAAAATTGTATGTTCTAATAAATGGTTGTGGGGGATAGTTTTTCACCTCTGTGGCTGGGTTCTGGTTGCATCTTTGGGTTTTTTCTCCCTCATTTTAAGAGTAATAAAGATCCAGATCTGAAACAAAATAGTAGAGCAGTTATTTTAGAGAAAAAAACTACATTCAGATGCAGTAAATCAGAAATACGTCTCTAAAAGTCACTTCTGTTGCAAAGATTTGACATAAGTCAAGGATAATTATAATACAGTGTTATTACTATTGTTTTTCCAATTAGGAAAAAAGTGATGAAGAATAAGAAAAATGTGACAAATAAATAGCTTTTCAAAAGTGCTGTACCTGGAGCTATAGATGCTTGAACAGCTAGATGCTGCTGCTGTCTTGCATTATTTAGCAAAATGACAGCTGGCTAGAAAATCAGAACCTTACTAGACTAGACTAGACTTTATCTGCTTTCTAATGTGTAGCAGTATTTTGTACTTGGTTATATCATTTAGTAAAATGGATCACTGACATGAAATTTAAGTCATATTGTAAATATCATTGGATAATTGTAAATTAAATGAACTATGTAAATACCAACCACTACCAATGCTGCAAAATATATTTGATTCACTTTGAAATTAAGGCAGAACTTTTCATATGGCAGCCTGTTTTTACATCAGATCTCTGGTAAAAAGTTCTAAATTCTTCTTCAAGATATTCAGTTTCATTCTGCTTTCTGTTCTCAAACTCATTGTGCGTGCTGGTGGTTTGTGTGGATGTGACAAGGACCAATGAGCACTTGCTGATTTCTAGATTCTGTATCCTGGTCCTGAGGAAATTTCATTTTGATTCATAAATAAATGAATCTGATACAAAGTTACTACTGGAGAATTATTATGTATCACCATCATCTAATTTACCTTATACCATTTGTGTTATTCCAGAATCCTCTTGTACAAATTAAAGTCAAACCAACTCCCATATCTTTAACTGAACTATTGTGTAACTAGGAACAGGTACCTCTGAGCTGGAAAATTGTGACAGACAATAAAACCTGGATTTTATCTAACATTTTGGTAGCCTTGCCAGCCTTAACTAAGTGGTCAAATAAACTTACACATGCAGTGTAAACTTACACTTATCCAATGTCTTCCCTTCTTTTTCCCTTTACAGCTAATTGGTTCTGCACGAACAAATCAGTGTAACAAGATGAGCTCTACCTTCTATGGACACAAAAGTCTGAGGCTGTATGTTCCTAGACAGAGGTTGCATGTCAAAATCATAATTCCATCAAAAAGGGGATACAGTCTTCTAAAATACAGCAATTCTAGTCATGGGCACTGAAAAACAGCTAATAAATAAGTTTTCATGTTGACAATGCAAAGCTTCATTTGGTGCTCTGTCATGAATTGTGCATAAAAGGAAGATCCCTTCATCAACAAGTTTAATTTCTGTTTGTATTGAAAAGGTGTAACTAAAAGAAAAATTAAACTGTTTCTAAGACTCAAATCCCACATGCTTTACATACTCGTTAGAGAAAAGAACATGACTGATATAAACTGCAGAATATATAGAAAATGTCATCCACACGAAAAAAATCAATAAGTAAATATAAGTAAATATAAGTAATATAAAAAAGTAAGTAATATAAGTAAATTGTATTTCCTCTGTCATGCAATGAAGAAGACTATGTATCTATGATGTGAGACTGAGAAAAAAATATGAACAACCTGGGGAAATTTTTCTCTTAACTGAGAATTTGTATACCCTTCCTGGATGTCCACTGTATTTTTTAACAAGCTGAATAAGAAATAAACCCTACTGATGACCACTTTTAGCTGCAAGCAAAGCAAAACAAAACAAGCCTGAATAAAAAGTGTAAATGCTAAGAGCTTCCTACAAAGAACCATCCTCAAGCAGGAAAAGATTTTTCTCTGCAGACTCATATCTGAGCTTCTCCCTTCAAGCTGGGACCACTGACAAGCAGCTGAAGGAAAATCAGTCACCAAGAGCCTTTCTCAGTTGCAACACATTAATGAGGATGGGGTGTCATTCCCTTAGTGCTGCTGTGATCTCAGTGTCTCAAACACACTGCATGATGGTTTTTCTTTTCCATTTGACATCATAGTATCCTGTGGAATATCAGCATCAGTGGAATTTGGTCTCCAAGTGTTATTAATGAACAAATTATAACTATTTTGTCTTTTTCTTTGTCTTATTGAGGATAGTAAAGAGCAGAAATATGAATTCTGATAAAGTTAATCAACATTTAGTGTACCAACTTGAAGTGCAATAGCATACTTACAGTTATTTTTGTGTATTTATATCATACATTTCTTTAAATGACCATCAGCATTCCTGCAGCAATGTTACCTCTGAAAATGTTTCTATGGTGAATGCAGGCAAAGCATCCTATGAGAAATACTTTGTTTATGATATAGAAACCAAGGTAAGTGGTGAAAAAATAGTTGATGGGTACTGTATTCTGGGGATTATAGTAATGGTTTAGAAGGTTTCAATGTGAAGTTAAATTCAAGAAGGATATTTCATGTGAAAGTGTGTTAGGTTCAAAATTTTGTTTGTGGTCAAAGTGGAAGCACACATATCTAAATTACAGAATTTATTTATTATAACTTATGTGTTAAAAATCTATTTACAATTGTTCTCAATCTAATTGCAACAGAAAAAGAAAGACTAATAATGTAGTTAATGTATTGTAAAACATACATTTTTTATGGTCTGTCCTTTTCCTGGTTGCCAGGGTCATCCTTCCCCTGCTCTTTTGACCCCCAAGGCCGGTGCACTCATCATCAGTGGGGGTTTTCACATCAGCAGCAGCTGCCAGGATGAGCCTTGTGAGCCCTGTCAGGCTCCCTGAGGGTCTCTGTCACTGCAGGGCAGCCAGATCCCCCCAGTGCACTCACAGGGAGATCTCCACTCTACCCTGGCTCCTCCTATCCACACAAATGTAGGAAACCAGTGGGACTGGCCCCCACACACTGCAGGGATGAAAGAAACTTCTGTGTCTCAGCCCTGATCCCTCAGCATATTCATACTGAGAAGTATGTAGCCAGCTTGGGAATTGTAGTTTTAGAGCTTCATTTTATTTGTTGCTTTTCCCAAGAAGCCACAGTGTCATACTTAAAACTACATCAAATCAGTAGGATGTGCTGGGCTTTCCAAGCTCCTTGGAGCATTTATGGAAGTGGTAGATGTTCTTAATGGAATTGTGACAGAATGGCTAAGTTAATCAATGTACTTTGAGCTGTAGCATTTATATGTTATTTAAAAGAAAATCCTCATAAATATTATATCTTTGCCTGTGAAATAGTGACTTCAGTATTCTGTGCATTCATATTTAAATCTGTGAGACTCCTTAGACAGTCCTGTGTTACTCATATACTGTTGACTCTGACTTTATGTTAAAGCTACAAGACAAAAAAAATGTGTTGCTATTAATCATTTGAGCTCTAGCTACAGGAACAGAAAGTTCATAGTTGGAAAAAATAATAATTATTTGTCCTTTTTCTGCAAGATTGTACATATTTTGCTTTGGGCTGCGTTGTGTTGTTTTAAGCATGCTGAAATCAGCAAAAGTAAAAAATTATAATAATGCTACATGCATGATTATAGAAATTTGTTCCCTTCTAACCTGCAAACTTAGAAAATTGATGAACTGTATTAAAAATATGTGGCAGTGTTTCAATAACTTAAAATAACTTGATAGTACAATAAGAATTGACTTTCTCAAGCAAACATTTTTTTTCCCAGAGTCAGATATTAAATAAATGTGATGCTATCCCTATGTGTAAAGAAGCATTAATTTTGTAAAGGATTTTAATGTTATAACTTACTATAGTGTAATTTAGTAAAAAATATGGTTTTCTATTTAGCTTATAATTAATGTAAAGGCTAGCACAAATGTAAAAGTAGCATAATTCCACCACTTTCAGCAGATTTGAAACTGGGAAGAAGGAATCCATGAATTTTGACTATAATTTTTTCCTGAAAGAAAGTTATTTAGGGAAAATATATAATTTTTTTCTTATAAACAGGTCAGTTGTCTTACACTCTTTAAGCAGTTTTGCTAAGCTATCAGAATATCCTTTCCTGTATCTTGCCTTTTAACTCACTTGACTAGAAATGTGATACCCAACCTATTCTCTATTTGTGGATCTTATTTCCATTCTTATCCATGCATCATGACAATGGGCCATCCACAAGTTGTGACAATGCAGCATCCATCTGATTTGAGTCCTAGCCCTCAGTAATCATCTATTACCTGTCCTTTGCTAAGCAGTGAATTTGACATCCCACTCTGGAAAGGGTTATTTTTGCTTCTGTAACCTCAGGTATCAAACCTCTGTAGCCAACTTTGAGATCCACAAGGAACTGAAGGGAGTGACTGTCTAGAGAAGGACAAGCTGGATAAGCTTTACACACTTTATTGGTGTGTTCACATTTGATTTTTCCATATTATCCTTGAAATTCTCTTACAGTGCAATTAAGGAATAAAAAAGGCAAAACAATTTATTATAAATGGCCTATGTGCATAATCAGACTAATAATCAGCAATGCCAGCTCACACACTAAGGTGAGTTATTTTGAGTTATAACTAGTTTTTTTCAACAGTAAGAGCTCTCAGTAGTAGGAAAGTGAATAAGGTGGTTAAATTCATATTTTAAAAAGCATAATCAATTGAAAACACAATAGCCTTAATGATATTGATGTTAAATACAGCAAATCTATGACTTCTTTGTGCTACATCATTATTCATTTTGACTGTATGAAGGCTGGTCTACATTTCCCTTTTGAGATGCAGTCAGAATGTCCATGGGTGTGAGTATGTGTGTGCATCCACTCACCCCTAACATTAAACAATTCCCACAGAAGAACACAAGAAATGTATTTCCTTTCAGAATGGATTGAATGGTGGCCACCTGAAACAGGTCTGTTTTTCTCCAAAGCCACAAGTGTCATGAAGAGCTGTGTCTGGACAGCTTCATTTTCCACTACACTGTCTCCTATCTAGACTTTATTTACAGTGATTTCCACCACAGTGGCCTGCAAACACCAGTCAGGTGGGTGCACCATGGGCAGTACCTGGCTGTAGTGCCCACCAAATGCAGGCTTGTGACCCTGTGGGCAATGCCAGCTCACACACTGAGTTATTTTGAGTTATAACTAGGTTTTTTCTAGTTAGTGCAAAGCAGAGAGGAGAGACATAACCCATGAAAGGCTGGGTCCCTGATTATCAAAACTTGGCACTATTATAAAACAAAGGTTTCAGGATTCATTGGTTATAAATTATGTTTATATAATATATTATATATTATATATATAATATATATATATATTATGTTTATTATATATATATATTATGTTTATATAATAAATTTTTATTAATTAGCACTCAATACCCTATTTTCTAGTTAGGGCTCTTAAGACTCATGATAATTTTAGTCCACATGCACATTTCTCCACTCCCTTTGAGTCTGGGGTCCATTTTCAGTAGGTGGCCAATGAGGTGGTGGTCATGATGTCCCAAGCTGGAGTTACCTTCTCCCCAGTCACTGCTTAGCTCTGATATCTCTCCTGGTGGTTATTGTCTGGAGAGCTCATTCATCTTGGACTGTTTTCCATTTCCACAAAAGAAAATATTAGCCAAGCGTACAATGTTCACAATTCCATTGCTTAATCATTACTGTGTGGCTACTGGCTGACAACTAAAAAAAAAAATTGCAAAGTTTGATTTGAATCTTAAGGGGCTTGATATCAGAAATACTTTGGTTTTTCCTCTTAACCTAATCTAAGGATCTTATCAGATGATTCCTGCAGAAGAAATAATCTTTTCCAGAATATGAAAGATGAAAAATACATTTTAGAAGCATCTTACAGATACCTA
Organism: Agelaius tricolor; assembly: GCF_023055355.1. Classification (NCBI taxonomy): domain Eukaryota; kingdom Metazoa; phylum Chordata; class Aves; order Passeriformes; family Icteridae; genus Agelaius; species Agelaius tricolor. The sequence goes on along the minus strand of NW_027269266.1, from coordinate 9,332,037 downwards.
GAGTGTTTCAGTAGACAACAGCAGAGAAGAGTGAAAATCACAGTATATTAGTCAAAATATTATCCAAACCATTAGGAATACTGAAAAAATAATGTGGGATAGAATTGTGAGGGAAGTGGGGGTTTTTGCAATTTTATATACAGTAAAGATGTTCTCAACTATTAAAATATTACATGTCATGTATCTTCTTCTAACTAGATACTTCAGGCTAAATATAACAGAGCACAAAGTTAAGAAGAAAATTTTGTATTCTAAAACTACAAATTGCCTCACAGGAGGCTAAAATTATTTCAGATTCCTTTTCTTGTGTGCTCTGCTTAGAGGCATATTATACATAATATGAAACATGACCACTGGTTTGATATACTTGTTAAGAATATCACATAGCAATTTTGGGAAACTGCTGTTACCCTGGAGACCAAAAGCAGACTTTATCTGGCCAATTTCTACCTCAACATTTTATGAATCAGAAGTTTTGAGCATCCCCTACTCAAAAATATAGTAAGATGGGTATGAAAATTTAAAGAAAAACAAGAATTGGTTTAAAATCTCAATTTAAAGTCCAGGTTAATCAACCAGGGAATAATTTGTCTCATAGCTATGGTTGTCTGAGCTAATCATCACCTAGACTCACTTTATAGACAAAAGAGAAACAGAGCACTCTTTTGCTAGACCTGTTTTGACGTTTTCCTTAGGGTGAGTTGTGTCCTAGATTTCATATGTTGGACTCTTTACATTTAATGCACAAGTATTAAAGTCTCTCTATAAGCAAGCCAAAGGTTCAAACTCGTTACCCAGCCAATTTAATCAATGGGGTCTGTGGTGTCCAAGCCTTTCTGACTGAGGCAGACAATTAAACCTGGTCTGCTGGCCAGCACTCTGGGTGCTGCTCACTGAATTGCAAATCCAGCACACACACAGACACCAAACTGAGTGGTCCTTGGTGTGCTGAATGCCACTGAATTAACAGCAGGAAGTATGAGAGGAATCCAAGTAGCTCACATGTACAAGCTGCACTGCAGGTACTCAGTCAAACAGTTTGGTGGGCAAATGAATTTTGTGCAACTCTCCAGGGTATGGTTTGCCAAGAATGTCACCATTCCCATGCTGGATATATGTCTAGTGCCATTCCAGCTTTATATATATAGGCTTTCTGTAGTTTTGGATAATAACTCTCCATGTTCTAAACAATGTTTCATTATCTGTCCTTCTGTCTGTTCAAAATGAACCAGTAAAACAAAATTATCTTAAGATAGAGCTTCATGTAATTTTGAGAAAAATATGCAGGCATACAAAGCACTTCAGCTCCTGCAATGCCAGAAAGATTTTTGTGAATTAATGTATTATATTTTGTCTACAGGCCATTGACTTTTCATGCAATTCCTTCTGTATCTCATTTTTTTTACAGTATATCTTAATGGAAGCTAAAGATGCTGTAAGAAGGCTTGAAAATAAAATCTTCTTCATGTAAGCAAAGTTGTCCAGGTTTTTGAGACAGTTTATGCACAAAGTGTCTACAAATATTCAAAGGTTCTACTTTGTTGCCAAAATCTGTCACTGGGCAAATAAATTTCAAATTAAGGCAGAATCATCCCATTATCATCCTAAGGTGATTTCAAGATAAATTTATAAATGGAAACTTGCACAAATGCATTAAATTAGGCATAATTTGTTGACTTTTATTTTTCCTTTTTTTCTTTTAATGAAACCACAGCTGCATAGTGGACCTCAATAAAGGAAATAATGCTGTTGGGTTTTGAATAAGGTGAAATACCTGTACTGGATCTTTCTGAGACAGAGCTGACTTTCTTCATGGCAGCTCTGTGGTTCTGTGCTTTGGGCTTGTAACCAAAACTGTGGGTAACTCACAGATTTTTAGTTCTTGCTGAGCAGTGCTGATGCAGCCTCAAGGTCTGTCTTGCTGCTCATGCTGCTGTCCTGTGAGCAGGTTGCACCAGAAATTGGAAAAGGACAGTGCTGACCCCAGCTGACCAAAGAAATGTCCCCTACCACACAACTCCAGGCTTGGGAGTAAAATCTGTTTTATCTGTGATAACAACAGTTGCAATTTTTCAAGTTTGTCTTTTCGACTAATTCCAAACTATTCAGCAGGATTTCACTCTGCATATGGATGCAATTTCATCAGTTTGCATGTGGTGCATATGGTCAATTTGAGCTGCATTTGAGCTGAACAAAATTTATGGCTGTTAAGATTGCTTAAAAGAGTAATTTCCTGTATGTTTTATAGTTTGCAAAAGAGTGCACACAGTTATAATATTTGATGCTCTGACTGATAGTAAATTCATTATATCAAGTGCTTTGTAGTCATACAGTAAAGGATAATTTCTCCAAGGAATTTATAAGCCAACACACAAGGATATTTATTTAAAAACCAGAAAAGCTGAATATAGAGTTTCTAATTGGAAATTGGCCATTTAGTTGATTATTAAGGGTTTCCAACTTGGGTGTTTCACAAGATCATAGGATTAAATCTCTGTACTAAATTCCACTCTCCTGAAGGAGTGATCAGGATCATAATTGGGCTATCACAGCTCCTTAGAGAGTCTGAAAGAGAGACAAATAATAATAATAATCTCTACACATATTCCTCTTGGTCAAGGATAGCACTGTTACCATGACAGCTCATGCCACTACACCTACAGGTCCAAGAGAAGGAAGAAGATAACAAGTTTTTCAGATTATCAATTTATTTCCTGTTCTTCTTCTCTATCACTGTCTTGGCAACATCTGTTACATTTACATTGGTTAATCCTTCATTGTTTCCATATAAAATGTAATTATTTTCTACATGTATCTGGTTTTAACTAGAAGCCAATTATCCTTCTATGCCTGAAAGATTTAGAAGCATTTATTGTCTTACAAATCAAAATTCCTTCTTTTAGTTGCCTACGCACATGTCCAGAACATGGCTAATACAAAGCTGTATAAAGTGAAGTTCTACAAAGTGAAATTATCCACAGAAACTGTTTATAAACTCAGATAAAACTCAACAAAAAACCAAGAAAAAGCAAAAAAGCAACTTTATTTTGTAAACTAAAAAATATTGAATTCTTATAACAAAATAGGAAATTTTTCAGAAGTCTTCAGGTTCAGTTAAAAAGGGAAAGGGGTTGCAACTAATAATACATTTAAGCATTTGTGAAAGTCTGTCTTTAACGGTACTTATAAAAATCTGATCTTTCTTGCTTAAGATTTGAGGATCCTTCACCATCCCATCAAAGATAAAATTGTGTTGCTAAAAAGAAGGAAAAAAACCCACATAATTTCCTTGCAGCTTGCAATCAAGGGGAATTGGGAGCTGTAATATGAATATCCCAGACAATGCTTTAGTGAAGATAATTGTTAATTATCATCACCTGTTTATAATTTCAGTTAACACTACAGATGCTGCCTTTTAGAGAGTGCTCATACTTCCTTCTGAAGTTAAAAATAAATAACATAAATTCTGATATTAGGGTAGGATTCTCTTTGCTTGAAAACAGGCAGTGAAACTGGTTTCTCTAGGTTTCCATGTATGGGGAGAAAACAACATATCCCAAAAATAATATAAATCTGACTTTTTTTTACTTTCTTATAGGGATAGTTGATACCTATCCCATTCCTAGTTGATGCTCTTGTGCTCTGCTTGAATAAATGTTACCCACTTAGGGTCTTCACTGTACTGCTGTGCTAGATTTTTAACTGATGAGAATCTCCTCTGTACAAGATTTCAGTATTTTATAAAACACACAAATATAGTGGTTTTTGAAGGTTGAAATCTACGTTTACAAAATATGCCTGTAAATGTAGGAATCCATATCAGCAAACCATTTTACACTGGTGAACTGAAACATGAAATTTCATTTGTTGTTTTGGTTTTAAATTAAAGCTTGCTGAAATGTAAGTTGGTCTTTAAACTTACCTGTTCTTTTCCTCTTTCATTCCTTCTATATATAAGAAGAAAAATTATTCTAGAGGTCTGAGGTCTGATCTTACAACAATAATATTAAACAGCTTTTCCATTGCCATGCAATAGCACTGGATAAAGTACATAAAAGGCAACTTGGTCATGAGTGAAAAAGAAGGGTTATGAGCCTTCAATCATAGACCAGACTGCTTTTAGTTTAAAAGGATATTTATGGATAAGATTTTCAAAAGGAAGATACGTTTTTCTTTATATATTTAAGCACATGTGTGATTTTCTTTAAGAGATGCATTGATGTAGAATTAGATGAAAAAAAAAATTCATGTGGCTGTTTTAAAATACAATACAGTTAGAGATTCAGCACAAATCTAAGGAAAGGCTTTAGGCTATCCTCAGATTCATCTAATGATGCAAAGGCCTGAAAGGGGGAGTTCAGTAAATGTTCATATTAAACTGAAAGTGAAATGGATCAAGAGAGTTCCAATGTAGGTTGAATGAAAGACCACAGGAACTGTGGACATCTGCAGTTATTTGTAAAATAGATTTTGAAATCAACAGTTTTGCTCAGTCAGAGTTACAGTAAAAAGAGTCCTCAAAATAAGGTCACCAATGCAGGATGAAGTAAATAGAGTTTGTCAATGTGGTGGTTTTTTGTTTGTTTTTGTTTTTGTTTTGTTTTGTTTTTTTTTTTATATAGTGAAATTCCTTCACTGTGGATTCTGTTTTTAACATAGTTTTGTGAAGGCTTTTGCAAAAAAAAAAAAGAACCAAAATCTTGGCATGTATATTATGGTGGATGGAAACCACTAGCAGGAGGAACCCCTGGCTTGATATATATATATGTATTTTGAAAATGTAAAATATAACTTAAAATAACAAGAAAAAACTGACTAGATGAGAGCAATTCATCTGACATATAATTCAACTTGATGCCATGCTTAAAGTGTACGAGACTCTTTAACAATTTGTGAGAATATAAATACTACTTATGTTACTGAATCGTATGGATAATATACATATATCCAGAGATCAAATGGAGGATAATAAAATATACTGATGAAGAATTCAACAGATTGTGTCATGAGCTTTCCTTAATCTTTTTCATCAGGTTTTATTTCAGCAGATGCTTTCTTTCATAATTCTTTCTGACTTTTCAGTTTATTTTGCCAGAAATACCACTATAAAATATCTTCTTTTTCAGCTAGAATTTTTCCTTAGTTATTTTTTTGCATTTGTTCTGGAAAAGAGAACAGGAGGGAGGATTTCATTTTTAATTATTTACTTATTTAGCCAAATAATTTTTCAGTGATTAAGATGTTTTGGAGCATTTGAGGCTCACAGAGTGATTTAACCTCCTCTAGCAGCAGGTAGTCTGCCTTTATTTGAAATAACATGTTTGGGAATTAGTTCAGCATTGTGCTGAAACACACAAAGTATTTTTGTTCTACCATTACAGAACTGCACTAAAATAACAAGGCCCTTCCACAAAGGCCCTTTTACATCCTCTTTTGAAATTGCATACAGTATTATGTTACTAATGCAGTTACTGTGTGATGGTGGAAATAAACATTAGGCTGAATAAAAACGTAGGGTATTTCATCTTCCTTTGCTGTGCAAACAAAATAAGAAATTCTGGTGTTGTTTGGTGTTTGTTTATACTGTATGTATTATTTGCAGAAGGACATAAAAGGAAAAACATCATAGACTGTAAAATAGGATATTTGAAACAGAACAAGACAAAATGTGTAGACATATACACATTTAGGAACAGCCTTATGAATTATGAGTTATAGAAATTGTCTAGTTGCTAATACAAAATTATGACTAATTTAATAATTTTTAACATGGTAGCTAATAGACATCTGTGTAATACAATTGAAAATTTGATTAGGAAGAAAATATGTACCTTGTTTGTATCTTGTATGAGTTTTATAAAGAACTCTAAGTTACACAAGTAAAACCTAGAATACTTGTACTCTATAGTGACATGAAACAGAATCCAAACTGTAGAGTGATATTGTTAATACTTGCCATACTGTGAGATATTTTATTTCTATAGCATTTTGTCAGCTCTTCTTTTCAGAACTGTATAACTGGCCTTGGAATCATAGAATCATACACTGTTTTGGGGTAACAGAGACATTAAAGTCCCAACCCCCTGTCATGGGCAGGGACATCTTCCCCTGGAAGATGGACCGGGCTACTCAAGGCCCCATCCAGCCTGGCCGTGACCACCTGCAGGGATGGGGCATCCACAGCTTCCCTGGGCAATGTTTTAGTGCCTTACCACAGTGAAGGATTTCTTTCTAATGTCTCATCTAATCCTACCCTCTTTCAGTTTAAAGCCATGACACCTTTTGCCTGTCACTACATGACCTTTTCAAAACTCCCTCTCCAGCTTTCCTGTAGGCTCCCTTTAAGTTCTGGGAGGTGCTATAAGGTGTCCCCAGAGCCTTTTCTCCAGGCTGAAATGCCCCAACTCTCCCAGCCTGTCTCCATAGGACAGTTGCTCCTGTCTTTTGGTCATCTTCATGGCCTCTCTGGACTCACTTCAACAGGTCCATCTCCATATTCTGCTGGGGACTCCAGAGCTGGATGCAGCTCTCCAGGTGGGGTCTCACGAGGACAAAATCCAGAGGCAGAATCACCTCCCTCAGACTTCTTCCCACATTACTTTTGGTGCAGCCCAGGGCACAGCTGGTTTTCTGGCCCATGCCTGCACACTGCTCGATCACTGCATGTTGAGCTTCTTGTAGACCAATGCTCTGAAGGCTGTTCCAGAGCTGCTCTGAGTCCATTCTCTGCTCAGCCTGTATTTGTGCTTGGGGCTGCCCCAACCCACGTGCAGGACCTGGTACATGGCCACGTTGAAGTTCATGAGGTTCACATGTGCCCACCTCTTCATCCTCCCCAGGCCCCTGTGGATGGCACCCCATCCCTCCAGGGCATGGAAAAGCTGTTCTAGAAAGCTTGGTGTCATTGGAAAACTTTCTGAGGGTACCCTCAATCCTACTGTCCACTGACAAAGGTGTTAAACAGTGCCAGTCCCAAAACTGACCCCTGAGGAGCAGCACCTGCCACTGGCCTCCACCAGTGGCATCACTGATCTCCAGGAATCCAATGGACATCAGCAAATGGAAGGAATACCAATGTGGGGACATGTTCCAATATAATCTTCATTATGACCTATTGCAGCCAACTCACCCACTCAATAATATGTTTATCATTTCCTATGTTTTTATCAGAAGTGTACATGGTTATATGGGGAATATTAGCTCATCACAGATCTCAATGGGCTATTATAGTACTTTGTTATTCATAATTTCTTTCAAAAGGCCTTTTGTTTCAGATGTTTTAGAGACAACATTAAAAGTATATATCCAAAGTTGTTAAATCATATGTTAAAAAAAAATTGCTAGTTATTAAAACATTTCATGGGCAATCAATGTTTTTTCTCCTATTAACAACAAGAAAAATAGGTGATCTTACAGAGAGACTTTAAAAGCATTTTTTAAATTAGCATATGCATTATTACATTTTTTATCCTACAGTATAAATTATAACTGATGTTAATCAATTAACATCAATTCTCCTTGACATTAAACCACAGTTTATTATACAGAAAGGCTTCTCGATTTTTAAGTACTGGCATTTATTTATTATGCAAAGACTAAATCTTGGTTAAAGATACATTAACTTTTAGTCGTCTTTATTTTTTATCTTATTTTGTATTATGGTGTCATGCTCTACAAGGTAAAAATTTAGCTCTGTAACAAAACCTTGCTCATCTTCAGATCAACTCTGATTTCAACCAGATCCTTACATGCACTTACCATTTTGATTTTCTTGATCCAAATGCAGAACTTTTATTCAAAACTTGTATGTGACAGTTTCACCTCAGAAAAAGTAGACCTAAATGCTAAAAGTAAAATAAACTCACTCAGTGATAAATTCATAATACAAATCAGCTTTAAGTTTCTGATTGCAAAAGCTCTTGAAAGTTTAATTGATCCAATTCTCTTCAGCCCTATCAATCCCAATAAGATTTTTTCAATGAGAGGTTTCATCATAAAGATATATTTCAAACTTTCTTCTGCATGATTTCTGCTTGTTCTTTGTCAAGTGGATTTAATTTATTTTATTATTTGACTATAATACCAACAATAACAGAGTTATTTAACTCAGCAACAGGAATCATGGAATTACATGGGTAAAGAAATCTGGATATGTGTTTGGAGTTGTAATGACATTAGAAATGTAGCTGGTGCTGCCCATGAATGAAAATAGCTCTTCAGTAGGTGTATATGGTGGATTGCTCACCAAAGCAAATAGATTTAATTGATTTAAATGTCCATGACTCATTCACAGCAAATTTGGTTTCAAAAGAGGGCAGCAAATGAGTTTTGAAAAGGTGTAAGTTCCTTATATTTAAATCTCTTTTATGTACAGTTAAATAGATATTAATTTTTTGCAACATCATACCATCACTTTTTTCATTTGATTAATCCTTCAGTGAAAGCAGATCTAGGGGTAAACACTAAACCTTATTTTTGCACAAGCCTCCAGACCTACTTAACTGTGTGGGATTGTTCCCATTCTGCATATATACAATTCTCCTCTACTACAGCCTCACTTTTCTTTCTCACACTTACCTGTATACCTTTATCCTGCAACTTATTTCTCAATCTTGTTCATTTAAAACAAAAGATTATCTTATTTCCCAGCAAGGGACAGAAAATATTGACCTTACTTAAGCCAGATATTTCAGATCAGAGGGATCTTATACAGATGGGCTTTTGCAAAGTCAGGTAAGGTTGCTAAGCAAGCATAAAAGTAAGTTGGCTTTTGTAAAATTTTTCATTAACTGAGGATTTTATAGAATAGATGAAGTCACAGTCTTCAGTCTAGGAATCTTTAATCAGCTTTTTCCAGGAGAAAAAGGATGGCTTGACAATTTTGGTAAAAATTGAAACTTCTGCTCTCTGTGAAAATTATTTTTTTAATTTGACTAAAAAATATAACAGACATTTACTCAAAATGAGGATAGGATAAGCTTCTAACTAGCAATTAGTTTTAACAGCTTTTATTTGAAAGCACATTCATTTTAAATATAGGGTGCTTCACAGCAAAAAAAAAAGTTGGTTTTGTATTGGTTTCATTTTCTTTCTACATAGAAAGCTATGACCTTGGATCATATTTAATAAATTTTTCACTTGGAGCTTTCAAAGGCACCATCAATTTTGCATCATTTCTCTCACCAGCTGCACTTTTGTTCACACAATTTACCACATATGCATGGATGGTTACATTCTTTATTCTAAACGGGATAGTTTTTCCTTTTAAATTTTGATGTTTATTTTGACAAGAGCAAAGTAAGAAGCAATCCCCACTAAAAAAAATATATATCCTACAAGAGCAGATTTAGAAGCCTTGCTAGCCCCCACATTCACATTTACAAGAAAACTCACTGGTTTGGGGAGCACTCTCCTTTAACAAACTGATAGTTAAAACACTGTTGTAAGGAGAATGATTTTTAGGTTCTACTGCTGAAGAGCACTTAAAATAATTCTACCTACTATTGAGTTTTTAAATATGTATTTTCAAACTTAAAATGAGGCTCTCTTTTAGCAAGTAATACATTTGACAGTGAATCATATTTCAGATTCATGAAAGAAAAAAAAACAAACCAAGAAGCAAGCATTCACTTTTTTTCTTCAAGTATAGTTTTGCTTGGTGCACCTGCAAACACTTTGGTCTCTACTCACAGAAATATGCAGGCAGTATCATGGGGAGTATAAGTCATTTCTCACCTTCACTTCTTTTAGCTCTGTGGCACCAGGAATAAACCTCTTATTTCATGAGATGCATGAAAACAACCATATCCTGGATTTCACTTTCTGTTTTGAGAAAGGAATTTTTTCCCTATAGCCTAAGTCAGTAATAGAGGGGAAAAAAAAAAGAAAAAAAAAGAGAGTGACTTATGATAGGATACACCTGTCCTTGCTTAAGTTTAGCCAATTGGTAGTTCATCTCATCCCAAAGCAGATGTCTCAGAGAGATGCCTGTCTGGCTCCTTTGACCTCTCATCAAATCTTAATGAGTTACTTGAATTAGATGTCATTTCACTGACAGGTAAATGTCAGACAAATCCTAACCTCTAACTCTTAAAACACTGCAGAGCCTGTCCTTGTTGAGACCTCATGGTGAAATAGAGATCCCTCTCATAATATTTAGACTTGTGCAAAACAGTAAGTGATGCAGAAAAAGATTTGTACATACAAACAGGAAAACCAATCTGTCTGAGAGGAAAACACTCAGTTTGTCAAAGTGGAGCCTGTAACATGTAATGATAACCCAGAGATGCTGGTAGATTTGCAGAGCTTCATCCCATTGGGTACTCAGATACCTAAAGTGCAAATGGACAAGTCTCAAGAGCACAGTATAAGAGTTGAAGAATCATAAGGGTTGGAGAAGATATCCAAAGTCATCAACTCCAACCTTTGAACCAGCATGCCCACTAAACCATATAATGAAGTGCCACATCTGCTTGTTTTTTGAACACTTCCAGGGATGATGACTCCACCACTTCCCTGGAAAGCCTGTTCCTGTGGTTAAGCACTCTTTCAGTGAAGATTTTTTCCTAATATTTGACCTGAACCTCTTGGCAAAAGTTGAGGCTGTTTCCCATCGTTCTATTCTTATTCCACTTGTCTAGGAGAAGAGGCACTCTTCTCTTGCAACCTCCTTTCAGGTAGTTGTAGAGAGTGAAAAGGTCACTCCTGAGCATTTTCTTCTCCAGCCTAAACAACCCCAGTGCTCTCAGCTTCTCCTTATGTTCCTGTCCCTTTATCAGTTCCATTGCCTTTCTCTGGAAATGCTCCAGCATCTCAATGTCCTTGTTGTAGTGAAGGACCCAAAACTGAACACAGGATTTGAAGTGAGGCCTCACCAACACTGAGTATAAGTGGACAATCACTGCTCTGGTTCTGTTGGTTGCACTAATCCTGGCTGTCTGGTGTTTTATCTGTGATCACTCTTACTTTATCCTGAATGAATGCTCTAGCACTATGATAGTGAGTGAAAAAAATACACAATCTCTGTCTCTGTCCTTTGTGCAAAACCCAACCCTGTAGAATTGATTTTGCAGAGAGTACAGCGGGTGGAGTCATTCCAGTGTCATGAACTCATTAAGCCAAGCAGCTAGGTAAAAAAATCTTGGGCTGAGGGGATTCCTAAAAACGCCTTTGGGTACCTACAAAGGCAGATTCCACCTCATTTAACCATGTGTGTGAGTCACTATAAAAGATGCGCCCTGAAACATGAGACCCACATAGCAGTTTAAAAAAAAGTCATGCTGCTGTTATATGTGCTATGCCTTCCAATTTGGCTCTATTTGATTCTAGCTAAGGTATGGAAATTAATTCTGGATTACACATGTTCTGACCCTGAGACCTTTAGCTGGTTTATAAATGACAAGTGTTTATTACATTACATTGATCATCATTGTATGAGGTATCATGGTATGAGGTTTGCTTTTGGGCACGGGTGAAGGTATTCTGACTAAAACAAGGAAGCATGTAATGTGGAAGAAAATGTTTTCTTCACGCTGAAGAGTAATGGAATTTTATGATTAGTAGAATTAGAACACACACCTATTGTTCTGGTTAATCTTATTTTGCATCACCTTTGTAAATGGAGCTTAGGACAATTTTTAATGATCTTTCAGAGAGCAGCTCAGTAGAGTTGTACCCAAGAACACAATCGATGGAAAAAAAAAGTAGGTTCTATAATTCAGTTTCATGAAAGTAAACTGGAAATGGTGTCATAGACCATAATAATATAAATTGCAAGGTGCTATCAACCTTGAAGGAATTGACATGAGAAACCAGAATGCTGCAGGAAATACAGAGGAATTTAAGTAGGTTGACAAGTATGGCCATTTAAATATGAATAAGGCATGCATTTCTAAATTAAGCTGGCTGTTTACTTGAGTATTTTTAAATAGTCTCATTTAGTCTTTTCTACCTGCAAAATAATAATAGTAAAAACTTTGAAGCCTGTTTTGGAAGTGATCAGGTAAACAGCTACCTTAGACACTCAATGAAGTCTAAATATATATATTGATATATATACATATACACATGTGTGTGAATATATATGTATGTACATTTATATCTCTGTTTCTCTCTCTATATATATAGATATACACACAGGTATATTTTACTCTTTTCTTGTAACTTGTCAGTTATTGCCCACCTATTACACTCTCTTTTCTGAGTTAGCTCCAGCTAATCAGATGCTGATTGGGGATGCTAGAATACACTTGCTGATGATTATGTGTTATTTTAACAGGAGAATGACAATAATTTCCTGTAATGCCACTTGTTAAGGTAATTATGCTGTAATTGCCTTATCAAGGTGTCATAGAGGAGAGAGGAGAAACTCTGAGATTTCACAGCTGCTGTCATGCTTTTATAAAGTGCTATCTTGAAAATATATTATCAGTCATCAAGCTAAATTTCTACCAGTTGTTTTAAATCAGAAAAATCTGTCTTGGGTGGGGCATGTGACCTCTGCATTTGATGTTTCTCAGACTGATAATTAGGGAGGATGGATTATCTTTGTTTTAAGGCATAAACCTAACAACAGGCTTGCATAGGTAAGAGTATGCAAGTAAATGCAGGTTCATGAAGATGTCTGTAGTTTTCAAAGGTGAGAAGCTACTTGCTGTGAAAATATAGACTTCAACTGTAATATTGGTTTTAGAGCACAGTTACTTGGATATTTTTGTTGATATAGAAAGAGAAATGGGAAGTGAAACAGAGAATATAACACCTCTAAAGTAATAATAGGAAGTCCCATAGACATGTTTTTGAAATTATTTTTAAAGAATTAGATAGCCTTAATAAGAGCAATCACTTCAGACTTACTGAGGTTCACTTTCCAAGACATGTTTAACAGGAAAAAAGGCTTGAGCTCTGTTCCTTTGGGTCATAAATACAAAATACCCAGTGAGAATTTAAGGCATATCATGTGCCTGACATCAGGGCAAAATTTAGGTGAAACGTACTCTTTGCCATTTCTAGTTTTGCAATGATGTCCAAAGTGATTTTTTATTTTTCAAACTCTGTTTAGTCATGCAACCATGAACTGGAAAATCTAAATAATGCCTGTGGAATACACCCACTGTTCAACTGATCCTGCACTGACAACTGTACACTCCTACTCAGGCCAATAACTCAGAGAGAAGTAGCCACTACTTCAGCTTGTGATGACTGTCTCTTAAATGATTATTAGTCATGATAAGGCCAAAAGTGATAGAGAATTAGGCTCATACTGCATAAATCATTATTTAGACTTGCACCTGATCTCAGTAAGGATTGAGGGTTGTGCACCTTACTAGATCTAGCCCAAATGCATGCTTTAAGAAAGGCAAATGAATGTGCATATATTTTTGTGCATTTGCATCTGTTTTATACCTTCGAGCAGCTGATGCAATATACCATGGCAGTGATTATATAAGCAATCCACAGATAGGTACACTAGCTTGATTAATGTCAGATCTTGCTCTGAAGCACTTCCCCAATCAGAAAATTGAGAAACTAAATTTGGAGGAGGAAGCATTTTTCAATTCTTCCTGACATGTCTTTCCTTCTCTCTGAACTATTTTGAGATGTGCTGCTACCGGTGCGATTTTCTGTGTGAAGGTTCCATGCAGAACATCAGCTTCAACTCCTTGGATTATACAGTGCAAAATCCGGTACAAGAAGCATCGCTGACAGTTTTGAAGCAAATTTGGCAATCCATTTGTCAGCTGGATGAGAAGAAAGTTACATTTCTAGCAGTGCTGCTGGGACATTTTAACTGATCCATCCATGGAAGCTCATGCTCCACTAAATTTACAAGGGTATGTTCTCAAACTGATGACACTCCGCTATCTGCTTGAACAGGTTAACTTCTCGACATTAAATGTAATTACTACCAAAACCTCAGAGAATGTCTAAAAATAAGAAAGTGACCATGAAGTTACACCATTTGTGACGCTACTAATAGGAAAGAATGAAAGCAGAAAAAGGAAAGAACAGAATTCAGCATGTAGAGGGATTAGTAGAAAGCATCTTAGGGGAAGGTGGTCTGAGAAAAGAAAGTTGAATTTGCATTTTTAATATGTATTACTAAGGGCAAAAAATCAATCTATATATACTAAGGCCTTCTGAGGCATAAAAGAAAAAGGAAAGCTAATGGTTTTACAAACATTTTTCAGTGTATGAAAGAAAGATGATATTTTGCAAAAACTAGAACAAAAGGTTCACAATCAAAACAAATACAAGAAAAATAAAGGAAAAAAAAACAAAACCAAACTCCAAACCATACTCATCATGTAGGACTAAAATGAAAATGAACAATATGAAAAAATGGATTGTAGATAACAAAAATAGAAGCAGCAAAATGAAAGTTTCAAAAATTGTAAAAAGAAATGAATGTTCCATTATGTGACTGGGATGGAAAGCAAATTTGGCATTTCGTAGATAAGGCAGAAATAGTAATAACTTTTTTACCTTTTAATTTTTATAAACCAGCAAATAAATGAAATAAGGGCCTGAAACTTTGCATATTCCTAAGAAAGAAAATATGAGAGGCAAGAACTGTTTAGTTTACTTTGATTTTACTCACTCTCACTCCCAGAAGGCCTCAAAAGACCAAAGATATTCAATAACAATTGAGCTATTTCCTTGAGAACACATAAAGAATGAGGGATGTCCAAGTGGCCTTCAGAATGAGAAATAAAATAAGAGGGCTTGGGGTTTCAGAACTTTCTAGCATATGACAAACCAATTTACCTTTTTAAAGGTAAATTCCAGGAATACTGGAACAACGTGGATTTGTAATTTTAGCTGCAGTCAAACCTGAACTGATTTCCTGGTTAACTGAAAAATCAGATGAGGTATAACAGCCAATTATTTGATACTCTATCCTGTATTGTATCCTTAAAACCAAAATACAAATATAGTACATTCATGTGCAACTGATTCAAAAACCTAACCAAGTGTTTATTAGCAATGCAACATCACACTAGAGGAATATTTTAAGAGTTGTCAGCAGGATCTGGGATGAACCATGTTCTATTGATTATTTTCATTAATGACTTAGCTAACAGAATAAGATTGTATTAAGTTACAAGCAGATTGTTCCAAGAGATGGACAATTAAAGGACTGTGCTAATTTTGACTGGGGCAGAGTTATTTTATTCACAGTGGCTGGTGTGGGGCTGTGTTTTGGATTTGTGCTGAACATGGGTTGGTAACACAGAGATGTTTTTGTTATTGCTGAGCTGGGCTCACACTGAGCCAAGGCCTTCTCTGCTTTTCACTCCCCCACAGGGGCCAGGAGGCTGGGGGAGCCTGGCAGGGGGAGAGGAGACAGAGCCAGGACAGGGGACCCCAACCCACCAAAGGGACATTCCAGACCGTGTGACATCATGCTCAGTATAAAAACTGTAGGAGAAGAAGGAGAAAGGAGGGAGGTTTGGAGTGATGGGTTTGTCTTCCCCACTTTTATGTGATGGGGCCCTGCTCTCCTGGAGATGGCTGGACACCTGCCCACACAGTGAATTAATTCCTTGTTTTGCTTTGGTTGCACATGCAGCTCGTTCTTTCCCTATTAAACTGTCTCAACCCACTTTTACCCTTCTGATACTTTCCGCAATCCTGCTGGTGGGGGAGGGAGTTAGAGACTGTCTTGGTGCTTGGTGGCTGCCTGTGTTTAAAACACAAGAAGGACTCATGTTGCAACAAAGATAATTGTTTCAATATAAGGGGGTTTTTTTAACAATAAACATGTCCAAAATTGAATAAGTTGGTCAGCAATGTTGTGGACCCTCTATCCTTGGATTTATTCACGACTTGATTTGACCCTGATAAACCTCATATTACTTTGAGGAGAAAGAGACGAGAACAGAAGTACTTTCCAACATAAATTATTCTTTAATTCCACAATTACATCACATTCATTGTTAAAAATTGAGAGAAAGCATGAAAAATTAGGAAGGAAGCACTCTCTGGATAAATTGGCAAAACTATCCACAATCAGTAAAAAAAAATAAACCTGAGAAACCATCTCGGAGAAGGTGAGAGCAGAAAATTACTTGCAAAGAATCTGAAAGTTAGCTCCTGAAAGTTGGACTTCTAAAAAAAAGCCACACTATCAAACAAGGGCAAGGTTTTCACTTATATAAATATCTGTCCTTTAAAAAAAGTAGTCAAGTCCTGTTCTGGGCTCTTTTGTTTGCAAGACAAAAAAGGTAGATGTAGAAAATTAACTAATGCTTCCATTCTAGCTGGGACTCCTCAGGCTTCATGTTGAGCTTTCTGTCTGGTTTTATAAATGTTATTTTAAGAAGATTAAAGCCATATCAGCAGTAGTTCGCAAAATATGAGTGACAATGCTGAGGCTGTTAAACACAATTTATGAAAAAGGTTAAAAGAATTTTGGAAGTCTTTTAACAAAAAAGTGGGGATGATTTTGATGTAGTTCCAGTACACAAAAAGCTCTTTACAGGAGATACTGATGTGCAATGTATCTACTGTGTCATTGGACAATAAAGCTAGAAATTAATGCACATAGAGTGAACCTAAGACATTTTTAGGTAAAATTCTGTCAAATATGAATTCTAGTTATAAAATCACTAAAGCAGTGGAACAGATTATTAAGGAGTGCAATAGAACATCAATAGCAGATTTCTAAAGAGAAGTTAGATAATAATCTGCCCGTGATAATCTGTGAACCTGCTTTAAGAGGGAAGGTTAAATCAGATAATCTTTTGACATTTATCCTATATTTGCAATGCTGATGAAAAATAGTTACCAATTGTTTTTGGTTTTGATCACAAAAACTGCAGAAGGAACTGCCATTCACATAACACTCTTTTGTGTTTATCACCATGAAAGCTTCATCCATTTGCAGCCATCTGTGGTTCAGTGATAAAACCAGTGTCTGTCTCTCTCTTCAAACAATACTCAAATGCAGCCAAGACTGGGAGACCCCAGACAAGGTTTCTCACAGCCCTTCCTCTCACACTTGTTGCACCAAAGTCTCACCTGAGGCTGCACTGTAACAGAGTTGGCTGTGCCCCCTAGGAGGGTCAGGAGAGGCTCTATCTCACTGTGCCTCTCCTTGCAGTACTTGTTATATTGGGCATCAAATGAATTTTCTCTGAGCCCTAAAAATGGCATGAAAGAGGGAGGAGAAGAGACCTTAGACAGTAACACAAGAACAAGAATTCATAAACTGATAAGCAAAAACAACATGAAGGTTGGAAATTGGAACTCATGAAAAGATGGGAAATGGGAGACAGAGTAGAGTCACATGTAGCAGGGAGAGGCAGAACTGCTGGGAGCAGGATGTGGTCAGAGCCCAGCAGCTTTCTGCCAGGATGGATGGGTGCTGCCATGTCCAGCCAGACTGGCCTCAATGGCAGCTCTCCTCCCGCCCCAAACTCCTCACCAGCGATACAGATGTTTAAAGGATACATCAAGGAGGAAGGACAAACCATGGAACTTGTGTACAATTTGGATTTTTTTCCTCTATTTACACGATTTTAATTTGCTGAAATCATTAGTTAGCAGTCACTGATTTAGTAAGGAGTCTCTCCTGCGTATGCTTGTGTGTCTAATTTACAGCATGTGTTTTAGTGAAAAATTTAAGGATGAAATGAGTTATTAATCAACACACACTCTGACATCTAGATCAATAGAAATGGATTTCCAAGGAAGCACATTCCTTTAATGCCCACTGATGGCTTCATGCACAGAGATACTGCATTGCTCCTATGTTTCTGTTAAATGACATAAGCCATCATTTTAAATCATGATGTTGATTTATTTTGCTTTCTTGCTTTTTGAATATTTGATGTTCCTGGTACATGTCAAAAAAGAAACTTTATGAGATGGCTTTTTTATATTCACATTGCATTTACTTTGATGCTTTGAAGCTTCACAAATACATTTCAAGTGTCAAAGGTTTTAAGATACTGTATTGTGGTCCTGCTGGTCTTAAAACAGACAGACAGACAGATATTTTGCAGCCAGAGGATAGAAGACCACTGGAATACTCAGGTTCCAAAAATCAGAATATCCTGACAAAAATGTGCCTTGGAGATATGTACTGGTTTTTACCAGAACAAAACTAAAAATACACAGCATTTTAGTGAGGAAAACTAACAAATACTGACAAGGCTTGGCCTTGTCTGAAGGAAAAACATGTAGAGATTCATTTCTGCAGGAAACCCTTCTCTGTGCTTCAACAGTATTTGAACACTAATAAGATTGAACATTCCCTGCTTGTGTGGAGAACTCCTCAGTAAAAAAAGAAGTTTTGATTTTCCTTTCTTGCAAAATATGACGATGGTTTAAAATCTGAAACACAGTTTAAAATAAACAATCTTTTCCTGAATGTTGCATAGTTTTGAAAGGGGCAGAAGAAGAATGTCAAGAAGGTACATTTGTAATATTGGATTTGCCAATAGAAGAAATACCATTTTTCACATAGTCAAATTTTTATCTAACTTGCCTAAGGATGAAGTGACCCACCATAATTTCTTTTCTTTCCAGACTATTAAAAAGTACAATAGATACAAAATCATGATTGCAAGCTATGCACATCTGTTAAATTAACTAAACAAAACACAAACTTAGCAGGGTTGAAAGTGTCTATAACAACAATGTATTGCCTGAGGCTCAATGAGTCTGTGTGAACAAAACTGCAGTGTTAACCTCCCAGAGTTTTAATGTCTTTTGCTTCACCCTTGAACTGAATAAAGACACTTAATCACTCACAGGAGGTTCTTTTGCTTACCAATAAAAGTCTATTTTCCTACTATTCTTTATCTTTGTTCTAAATCCATATTTTAAAATAATTTGAAAATAACATATACCCTCCAGTTAATCTTAAAAAGTGGAAAATTATTTGGAAGATTCAAGTGGATACTGCTTGAAAACAATGTCTTTAATGTTCGTTATAAACAAGATTTGTTACAATAACTGCTTATTTTTAAGGTGAGATATTGGATTTCTCCTTGGGACCTTTTAGAGACCCAGGAAATGCACAGGGTTGCCTGTGATATCTTATGGCTTGAATTCATAGAGTCTCAAAGATTTTCTGCAGATATTTTATACATCATGAATCCTTTGATCAACTAGGAAAACAAGATAAAAATGTTTGTTTGAAGTCACAGTTTCCCAAGACAGTTAATTAGAATGGGAATGAGAAGATATGAATGGAAGTGGGTATTTGTACCATCTTCCATCACGTAGTTGAGAGCTGAGCTGAAAAGATTTAAAAATGTTTCTGGCAGTAGAAGTAACCTGAAATGCAGCTATGTTTGAAGCAGAATGCTGATGGACTAGAAACATACTGGGATGATTCCCAGGTACTGAGGCAAGCTGGAAGTGCTCATGTCCAGCCTGCTATTCCAACTGAGCATTCCATAGCAAGGAATGTTCATTTGTCATTTGTACAAATGTAAGTTCTCCTCTCTTCTTTCACTTGTTTGTTTAAAATAACTTATTCTTGTTTTAAAGGTTTATGGACAGGGGTGTTATGCAAAAGATGTGCTCCAGTATTTCAAGTGGTAAACCCAGACTATTGACTAGGAAAATGAGAAGAAGAAAGATTGAATGTGAAAAAAATTCAGTTTTCTGAACAGCAGTATGACAAAATGAAAATTTGACCTTGTTTAGCTGTGTTTCATTGCTCAATCAAAATTCTTAAATTTGCTTTGCATGAAGGTATAGCATAATGGAAAGTGAGCTGAACAAATCACATGGCCAAAGGAAGATCAACAGTAAAAACTAGTTTAGTTTATCAGGTCTCATTTTAATTATACTGTTGAGAAAAATGACAACCTTGTAATGTTTTGCTTTTTTCATGTGCCTTTCATGTTAAGTTCACAACAATGGAGATATCTCGTATGTTTCACAATCCTGTCATTGAATACTGACTTTTACATAGGAAAATGGGAAAATCCACATCCTCTATGCTTCAGCTTCTGTGATGGAACAAGATTATGATGAGCAACTCCAGAGATTAAATAAAAAAAAAAAAAGAATTTCTTTGAATTACTATTACACCTACTAATACCAATCCGGACCCCTCAGTGATAGATGCTGAAAAGACTCCTTGCCTTCAGAAACTTAAAATATGGATTTTAAGATACCAAAGAAAGAAGTAAATCAAGGAGGAAATTGAAAAGCAAGTGCCAGAGAAGCAAGTAAATTACACCTATATGTGTCACATTTTACAATTTACTTAACTATAACCATATTAAAGGAGTTATTTTCAAAAAAATTTTTATTAAGGAAAGGATAACATATATTACATGGAAAAAAATTTTCTTCATTAATTTTGCTTGTCCATAGGGTACACATCATATTGCTGTTGGTAGTTTTTTGTTGATTCCTAATTATATTTAGATGCTATTGGTTTTATTATTGTTATTGTTAGCATTAATATTACTATTAATATTATCTATTTTATACTCCCCTTTATGCTTAGCCATAGGTTGGCATCTAAGAAGTACCTGAAAAACCTGGTGTTCATTTTTGGCTTTTTTGCTGGCCCAAGATGAGACGCTGATCCATCTCAGTAATGCGACAGTAAATACCAACTATTTCTCTCCTTGTTTTTCAGATATTCACCCCGCTGTGAGCTAAAACTCTGTGCTTCTTTTAAGCAAATCTGTCTTCCAAAAGAATCTGTGGCTTTCTGAAGTTAAGAAAAAGCTTAGAAAAGATTTATTCTATTGAGGTAAAAATGTAAAGAAGTCTGAAGTTCCTTCTAAATCTTGTAGTCAATCTCACTTTTGAGGAAGAATAAACAACATTAAAAAATCCCTTAGCGTGTTAGCAGTTTATTCATAAAGAAAAAACAATAAATCTACTTCCACCCACAAAGTAAAACAAGCAAATATAATTCAGTTTCCAATGCTTGCTACTGGAGACCTGTGTCTCAGAATGGCTCATCTTGTTAATGTATATGGGTATTTTAATTGTTCAGAAGAAATGAAGGGGAACTAGTTACCAAAAGAGATGTCTCTTTCTTTGCTCCTCTAATTTTTCAGAAGCTTTACATATAATTACTGATTGTTGATGCAGTGATTACTGTGAAACAAAAGAAGCTTGATTGCTGTACTATTATACGTTGAATGAGGGGGAAATAATTTGCCATGATTGAATTTACTAATAAATATTTAATGGATTATTCTGTCCTAACATATTTAAACAATACACCATGTAGAGGGTGGTAAGTATTAAGCAGAGCAATTCCAAACTTTATGTAATTTTTTTTTATTTAATTGGACATCAGTCTCCTATAATAAATTCTTTACTTGGAATAAACATGTCTCCTTGTACTCCAGCTCATACATAATGATTTGTGGATTTTCAGTCTCCGTGGTTATTTTATTTTAGCATCCTGTGGGCTGTGAATTATTCTCTGCATTTATAGAAAACCAAAGAAATTCACTTAATAATTCATTTTCTTATTTATCTTGCAAATATTACATCTCTGAAAGAAAGATTTTCATATAAAAGAAGGGAAGAAGTAGTACTAAAGAATTAGTTTAAAATATTCCCTAACCATGTATTTGTCTCTCTGACTTCACATTAAGCATTAGAAAAGTTAAGTATTGTGTTATGGCGTTTTTGATTTGGATTATTAATGTTCAGACCACCAGGCAGGCCCCAGTTTTAAGTTTTTTGTAATGCACAGGAAGATGTGGCTTTTCATCTGCCAATCCAAGACTGACCAAAGTAAAAATGACCTGCCTGGAGCAGGAAGCATGAAGTACATTGGCATATATGGTCTCTTGCTCCTACCAGGGCTCTGATGGAGGATAACATGGAGTTGCCTTCATCTGTTCATGCTCAAAGGTGCTCTCTATATCCAGACCAGAGGCCAAGACCAGCACTGCTTTTCCATTAAGAAAATGGTGAAATTATTCTCTCTATTTGCAGTGATCTAGTTCAATAAATTAGAAGGGAGAGATTCAGATTTATTTTCTGTGGCAGTTTACATGGCTCCATGTTTCCCCAGGAACAGTTTTAACCATCAGGCTGAGAAAGTACCTGCACATCTCTATTTGCCTTCAGCCTCCTGGGTACAGAAGAGTGAAAGATCCATTGTGGTGTAAAAAGCAGAAAACCAGTTTGGGTCTGCAACCCAATAGTGAAGGCTTTACCTCAGGAGCAGGTTTGAGCTGCCTTGTGCTGTAAGGGAATTGAAGCCCTCATGAAAGCTTGATTATTTCTGCATGTTGAATCATGGTCATAAAAATTTCATTGGATATAAACATTTGATGGACTGTCTGTCTTAAAAATAATATTATGTTTAAAATATTTTGCTTGTGATTCTGGAATTTCTAGCATACAGTAACTAAAGCGTTACTATGGGTTAACTTGATAGCTGGTAATCTTTCCACACGAGTGTTCATTTCTGAAAAAATGTTGTCTCCAGTGTTAGAGGGACACTCTGAAGCTGAAATAATCATCTCAAAGGTGAAAATGTTCCTGCATTTCCTTCTTTTTCTGGAAAGTGAGGAAAGGAAGAAAGAAGCTCCATTTTTCTAATTCTTCCTGTACGAAAAGCTAGTCATGTGTTCTGCTACAGGGTTTCTTATCCAAAGCTCTCTCATTTTATGTGCAGTGACACTCAGAAGAACTTTATTGATTCCCATAATTTGAAATCTTAATACCATCAAAATCAAATCCTTCCATGTATACATGATTTTGAGTGGTAAAATTTTAATGCAAATTGAGTAAACTGTAAGCTAAGAGGTAAAAGGAAACACTTGTGTTTCATTTTACTTGGAAATTTGTAATATTTAAGGCTGATGTATTTTACATATTCAGCACTACTAATATTTCCTAAATTAGTTTATTCTTTGTAAATAAACTTCTTGAAAGCAGGAAAAAAAAGTAGCTTATTTTGGAAAAGATGTCACTATGCAGATCTACTTTTTTTTTGTTCTGCCTAAGGTGATTTTCTGTAAAATAATTTTTACAAGATGTTATACTAAAATAGGTAGAACATGGAATGAATTTTCTGCATTTCCTGACCTTTATGCCTCACAGAGATTGCAGTCTACTTGATATTTAAAATAATGTCTTGACACCAACTACACCATTATTTCCAATGAGGTAAGGCAGTAGCATCAGCACTGTTTATTTTATATCTGTCCTTTCAGCAGCAGAGTTCAGCTGGTTACCAGTGACCTGTGCTACTCTGTGCTCATGCCAGCTGAACAGCTAGAACCCAAATCCTTCTTGTTAGCTTGTCTATATATTCTAGTGTTTAAAATTAGCACCTAAACACAATTCTGTAGGTTTTATGGGAAGCAGCTTCAGATAAATAAACATCTTGAGCTCTGCATTCTGGGCACAGGCTGGATGAAGCAATTATCTTGGGAAGTCATCTTTGTTGTTTACCCAAAACAGATTTCTCCACACTTTATTGTTTATCTACTGTAAGTGCCTAACAAAGTCTGTGCAAAGTAGTGGCATCCTGCTCATAAATATCTTATTAATTCTGTAGCAAAAGATTTCTGCTTAACAATTTAATCAACCTGTTCTTACTGTTCTTGTACATGTGCTGCTTACCAAGAGCTCATGCTCCTAAACTAGAAAGTCAGACTTTTTTAGACAGTGGAGCCTTGAAAGGAGATAAACTCTTGGAAATAAAGAGGGTAAATTTGCAATGACAGCAATGTAGAGCAACATATATGATATTTGACATTCATGGGAAAGATCCATGGGAAGGGCAAGTTTTGAAAAGGCCATAAGTAATTTCCACGAATTTAAAATGTCCCTTCTATAAACTGCTGAAAATGCAAATTTTATTCTACTCTAAATTAAGTTTTTTTTTTTATGTCAGTGTCAAACGACAGAAACTCAAAAATACTATGGTATTATTAAAACCCAATATATCATATACCAAATATTTCTAAGAATTTAGAAAGATAGTCTAATTGCACTAAATGATAATTTATTTCAATATCATGTTTTAAAGATATGTATGTAGTAAAACTTTGACACATATCTTCAAAAATATCAAATAAATAAGGCAATGTGTGAAACCAATTATTTTGAAGCCTTTGCAGTTTCTCTAGTTTGAAGTATTATAAAACTTTGTTTCTCTAAGTTTTATATCACTTCAAACTAAGAGTCAAATTATTGTAACATTTTTCCCTAAATTAATTCTAAAATTCATTATAGAAGAGTCATTTATCTCCAATTTTTTAGATTTCAAGCTAATTTCTTTTTCTGTGTTTGTTTTTAATATTTAGTGTTCTACATTGCCAACACTAATACAGTTCCTGTTGCACAGTGTTAAAATTACTAATGGGATTAGTTTTCCCGATTTTAGCATTGTTTTGTAGATTCACAAGTAACTTTTCATCTGTTGGTTTAGTAAATTGCACAATATGGAACATGTTCTATTTTTTCAGAGATGATAGGCAATGAAAGATTGCCTCACAACTCAGTAAGATTTCTTTGCTAAACTTAGAGATTTAGCAATTGTGGTTTGTTCATCCTGATGTTTTCTGTGTGATCCACAGAAATAACATCTGCTGTTTAGATGGGCTTAAAATGTTAAGATAAAAATACACTGAAGTTCTAATTTATTTAAAGCTTTAAATAACCCTGCTCTTTACCAATGCAGCTCTGTTTCCTGTACTCTTGGTCATATTGGTTAAAGGCCTAAGTCATTCAACCAAACCTTGACCATTTTAAAAGTTTCCACATATCATGCCTGGCCTCCAGCTGATGTTCTGTATTGTCTAAGGAATCACACTTTATTTTATAAATAACTATAATGAGAGCTGACATGCATCACACGTGGGAATCCACATGTAGATGGTTACATGAACGTGTGCTGAATCATATCTTCAATACCTTTGAAATAAACAAAGGGAAAAAGCTGAAATCAATTTGTTTTCTATGTCCACACTCAAGAAGGCAAGAAGTATTGCTGGTATGTAAACTGCAACAAGCCAAAATCAGATTTAGACAGGAAGAAATACTTCCTGACAAAATGGATAGTTAAAGACAGGAAGAGATTTCATGAGAAGTTTAAGGAGTTTGCCTCCTTGGAAACTTTGAAGAACAGGTACAACAAACAGGTCAGGAATGAGGGACAAAAGATAATCTAGCCTTTACAGAAGATATAGATGAGATTATTCCTTCAAAAGACATGGGCTAGATGGCATAGATACTGATTCAAATAAAAATGTATGTCTGACAATAATTTTGTCTCCTCTTTTTACTCATTTACTTGTTCCTGGTGACCTTAAAGCAATTTCTTCAACCTCCACATTTGAGATGTATGTTCTATACCGTATCTCTGTTCCTCTATTTCGTTAGAGTAACCTACCATGCCATGTGTCCCTCAAATGCAGTTGTCTGAAAGTTGTCTACAGAATGCAGTCATCAAAACTGTGCCATTGTTTTACTTGTGTCTCAAAAAAATTGTTTAAACAAGCTTTGAGGAACGATAAAGCTTTAAAATGACTAGGGAGTGTGCACTACTCCAAATCCAGCTTTTTTGGTAAATCTGTATGCAAAGGTTGTTTAAAACCATGTTTTAGAATTGACTTGTAAGGGTGACATGGGTAGCTTTTCATTATCTAATTGAAAATAATACCTAAAATAGTTGCATCATTCTCAATTACAATGTGTTGGAAACACACTTTCACTTAGAAATTGTGTAAAATACTGAGTGTGCTGATGGACACACATTCTGTCTTAAGTCTGCTGTCCCTGGCCAAGAGGAAACAGCTGGAAGCAGAGCTGGCTAGCGGGAGTGCATGATAAGACAACATGCACTGCACTGCCAGGAGCTCAGGTACAGAAGATCTATATAATTTCTCATCAATTCTGCCTTATCATGAGGCCAAATGCCAAATAAGATGGGAATGCAACCTGATCTGTTGAACTTTGTCAGGTGTTTCCAAGGCAAATGTGATACTCGAGTGATCTCTGAGCAATGTGCAAGTTTCTGAAAACAAACCCAAAACACATTTAATTCCTATATTATTAAAAATAAATAAATGTGGTCTTGTTACACCTGACCTTCTGTAATAATCCATCTCTGTATTGCAAGAGAGAAAGGTGTCACAGTCTTCATCAACATCAGTATAAACTATTTACAGCAAGTAGTGAAGCCAATTGGACAATGTCACTGAAAGTCGTTTATGATTGGCTTTGAAAGGTCATGGAAACTGTGGAGGATTCCCAAAGGCTGTAATAAAACAAATGTCCTGCCTGCATTAAAGAAGGAAGAGAGGGAATCTATGGGTGTGTCAACCTCCCATGATACTGGGGGTGGTGGTGGAATGAATAATTTTGAATACAAATCCAAAATGTATTAAGGGGAAGTAATGATTAGGAGTAGTCAGAATAGTTTCACAAAGGTGAAATCACACCTCACCATCATTTGGGCTTGATGATCTTAGAGTTTTTTCCCAACTTAAAAAAATCCATGACTGTATGGCAAACTTTTACATTTTCTTCAAGAAAAGAACTGGTTTGGTGGATAAAGGAATAGCAGTGGATATTGTTTTTCTTTAATAAGGCTTTCAACACTGCCTCCAATAATGTCTTTATTGATAAACTAATGAAGTGCAGAATTTTCAAATAAACAGTGGAGTGGATTGAAAAACACCTGAACAGCTGGGTCTAGAGGGTTGATCAGAGGTATGAAGTCCACCTGGATGCCAGGCACTAGGGCAATAATCCAAGGTCAATACTGGGGACCAACACTGGCTTACATCTTCATTAATGCCTTGAATGATGAAGCTGAGTGCATGTCCAACAGCTTTGCAGGCCACACCAAAGGGGATAGAATGGATGATAGGCAGATAATTGTGCTGCCATTCAGAGGGACATTGCCAAGCTCTAGAAATGGGCTGACTCTAGAACAGGCTAACTCTCATTAAGTTCAGCAAAGGAAAATAAAAAAGTTCCTTTTCACCTTGGGAGGAATATCTCCGTACAGCAGGATAGGCTGTGGGCTGACTGGTTGGAAAGCAACTTTATGGAAAGCACCTTTACAGAAAATAACTTGGGATTACTGCTGGACTGTAAAAACATAAGAAAAAGCTTCTTACTGTAAGTGTGGTAAAGTCTTTGGGTGGTTGTCACAGACATCTTTTATGAAAAATCCTTTCTTTAGGATTTTTCCTCCTGAGAAGCTGAGAGGCCTCAGGAACAAAATGTAACCAATGGTTATCTGCTGCTGTGGAATGCAACAGGTGGATCTTTGACTGGCCCATGTTGGTTGTTTCTAATTAATGGCCAATCAAAGTGAGCTGGCTTGGACAGGAGAGTCCGAGCCACAAGCCTTTGTTATCATTCTTTCTTTTTCTATTCTTAGCTAGCCTTCTGATGAAATCATTTCTTCTATTCTTTTAGTATAGTTTTAATATAATATATAACCTAAAATAATAAATCAAGCCTTCTGAAACATGGAGTCAAATCCTTGTCTCTTCCCTCATCCTAAGAGCCCTGTGAACACAGTCACAGGTGGTTACCCAGAGAGGTTGTGAAGTCTCAGGCCTTGGAGACATTCAAAACCAATAAGATATGGCCATAAACAAACTGCTTTAGGTGTCCTGCTCTGAGCAGAGGCTGGATGCCTTCTAGAGATGCCCTCCAATCACAACTATTCTGTGAAATAGCACGAAACAGTGATTGAGTGATACTTAAATAAGTGTTGTAAAGTAAGATGCAGTAAAAAGAAACATGTAATAATGACCTTGACAACTAATAATTTTGGTTTATACACCAACACTCATATAACACAGGGGTTCAGTTTTGTCTACTTTATTCAAAGAATTTGATACTAGAATAGAACTTTTGGACTACTTCCTTTACTTTAAAGTACATAACTGTAAAGCATGGTAGAGATGGAACAGTGAAGATTCTTTTTAGCAAAGACAGACAAAATATTTTAGTCTCTAATATTCCTCGGTACTGAACACAATGTTGATTCTCCTGTTCAGAGAAAACTTTTTAAATACAATGCCTGGTAGTGAACTTCTGACTTCTCAACTTCAGAATTCAGCATAAGGTGTCCAAGTTCACTTCAGCAATGCTATCCTTTTCAGAGAGTCTCTAGAGAATTGCCATGGTAACCCAGGAATAATTGTGTGAATACAACTTTAGATGAATTACTCACAGATGTTTCTAAGGGCACTGATGCATGATGGCTACTGGTGATCTCACCAAATGCAGAATCCATCACTGCTTGCACACACGAGCTGTGTGAGAACCCCAGTATCATCTGGGATATCACAAAAGTCAATCCTTCCTTTTTAGTAGGCTCATTCTGGAGCTGCATTATGTGCCTTCATAAAATTAAGTACCTCCAGAAAAATCTCATTCAATTCTTTTATTCCTCACTGGGAGAATGAATATTAAATGACTACACACAATATACCTTTCACATGTAATATAAGGGCATGGGAATGTTTTCTTCTTTCTGTAGGAAATGAAAGAATTATGAACTTTATTCAAAGTTTAGAGAAGGGCACTGTAATGATAATCAAACAGACAAATCTGTTCTGTGTCTTCCCTACATGGAGGGGAAAAAACGTCCATTTATTTAATACCTTCAGCCTGGGAAGGTCTGAGAAACCATACTTAGTCTGTTATGGATAGTAGAACTAAACTGTAAAGAAAGTGGATTTTGAAAGAAAATCTGTTATATTTTGATGAACAAGAAGTTGGGAGAAATAGTGCTGAGAGCTTCTGCTAACAAAACAGAACCCCAGAATCATGGACTGGTTTGGGTTGGAAGGACCTTAAGGATTATCTTGTTCCAATCTCCATGCCATGGGCAGGGATGTGTTCAACTAGATCAGGTTGCTCAAAGCCCTGCCCTTGCTCTACCAGGGATGTGGAACCACAGCCTCCCTGGTGAACCTATTCTAGTTCAGGAGAAGACTCTACTAAACATATATTTTTTTTTCCAGCAAAAAAACACTGCTTGACTAATAGATAATTTTATTCATGTTTACAAAGAAAGGTACATTAATCTGGAACTTTCAGTAAATTCAGTAAACTGATTAACTAGAACCAGGGATTACTTGTTCAATACTAATCCTTACATAGAGGGATTTTCTGTATTTTATCTGTGTCCCATATCAATCCATGGCTGTCCTTCCTTCTGGTTTAGGAGGGAAGATCAACTGCTTGAGTCCTTACAAATAGACTGTCATTATTTTAATTTCTGTCAATCTTTCCTTTATGCCCAGTCATTCTTCGCCTGTGCACTGATAAATAGCTAACTTTTCCTTCCACAATGTCACAAAATGTATGTGCATTGTGTGTTGGAAAATATCTACAGATAATCCTTTCTAAATGAGACCAAGGCTCTTAAACAGTTGTCATGTTTGTGGGTTTTTTCATGCGTAGGCCATTGTCTATGTCAAGGTTCATCAATCTGGATTGTTTTGAAAGAACACTTTATTTTGGCATGTTTCATAATTTGCAATGCAATTGGTCTTTGATCAACAGACCTACCTTCATACAAGTATTTCTGAAGGAATGCATTGAGAAAAATTTAGATTCAAGGTTAAGGTTAGGTTCAAAGTTAAGAAGGTGCTTAATCTCTAAACTATGGTTTCAGAACAGTTACATCTAAAGCTGCAGTTATCTATTCCATTATTATTGTATTATTCTTTATATTAAAGTAATATATTTTATTTTATTACCATTTGTAAATATTTGTCAATTGAGTGTTTTTTTTATTTGCAAGTGAGTACAAAAAGCATAGGTTTACATAAAAAAATATCTTTACATCAAATATTTAAAATTAAAACTCTTCCAAGTATTTGTTATTGTTTTAGGACAGCAGTAGTATACACAGAATATCCACTTGTAGTGTACTCTATCTGCCATTCTTTGATGAGAACACTGCTTTACCAGATATGCATTTCCTGGAAATCACTGTCAAATGTAGGGAAAATTCTATTTCTGGAAGACACAAATTATTTTCGGTATATGCTTTGCTTCTGCAAACACAGAATACATCTCTTTGCTTATAATTCAATTTTTTTTCTTTTATCAGCAAAGTCTCTTTCATCTCTTATCCTTCCGTGTCCAGTGTCCAAAATAACTGAAAAGTATAGCAAGATTTATGCTATATGATCATTGTTGAGGAGTACTTTGAGCTCTTCCACAGGAGTTACTTTTAGTGCTCAGTTTCTTTAAGAATAGTTTGCAATGGGCTACTCACAGGGCTGCAGGATAGCAGCCTTAGTCTGCTAATCTTTTCCTGATTATTTATATCCTATTACTAGTATTTACAAAACAAAAGTAAAAAGCCCATACAGACATGTAAGAAGTAGTAGTCCTTTCTCTTTTTTTAAAGCCACTTGCACTTTACACTTTAAAAAATTGTAAATAGCTTTATTTCCTGTTAATGGAGTAATTTATATAGTACCTACTATCTACATTGACAGCACTTTTTATCCACTAGCAAATGTGAGGCATTTACTGAATCAATTACTTGAGTTATGAAGAGGAGCACAAAGCCTCATTGCCACTCCATTCTTCTCAATAACAAAGGAGAAAACACATTAAAAACTAGCATTGATGGGTTGTTGTGAGATTCAGTCAATGAGCACTCCCAGAGTTGAAATTAAAAGGCAGTTAGGAGAAAATTGTTTTCTCTGGTCATCAGTCACAATGTGAAAGGCCTTTTTCACAATGATTAATTAAAAGCTGAAAAAAGACTGAGCTTTAATAAAGTGTCTGGATGGCTTTTTGGGAGCATCATGAGTTAATGGACAGTGGCTTGCCTTGACTAAGTGTTATTGCTCTAGTCCATAATTTCATCTTGAAAATGGGCAAGGGAGTGAATCTTCCTCTTAGTAATTGAGTATTGATTTGAAAATAAATGGCACTGAAACTCCCACTGAACTGTCAGGATATATTCTGGACAGCACTGACAAGCAATGGCTTTTGGTTGCTGTGAAAGTTATGGATCAGCTTGATACTTAAATACATAGAGCTCCGCTGCAATCTATCTTGTGATTTATCAAGATTCAGATGGTCAATACATGACATTTCAGAGGAAATAACATTTATGTGCCTGAAGCAAGAATAGGGAAACATTATCACCTTCCTTTTCAAATGCTTCCCTCAATTTGTGAAGCTATTTAAAAAGCAACAGCAAAACGCTGGTTGATGCCTTAAATAAATACTGTAACTTGAAGAAATTAAGCTTGAAATTATTTTAAAAGTGCTTACAATTAAGTTGATTTATTTCACATATGCACATTATCTTAAAATAACTTGGAGGCATTCAATTGAAGGCAGTATGGTCTGTGGAAGCTGGGAGGTCACAAAAGTCACCACCTTCAAGGTTTCAAGTACTGTACTCTGCTGGCT
Source organism: Agelaius tricolor (assembly GCF_023055355.1). Lineage (NCBI taxonomy): Eukaryota > Metazoa > Chordata > Aves > Passeriformes > Icteridae > Agelaius > Agelaius tricolor. Next base: position 9,300,663 of record NW_027269266.1, on the reverse strand, counting down.
GTATTTAAAGGTAAATAACCTACATTGTCACTGTCTTAAAACTTTCACTAAATAGACATTGGACATAAAACTAAAATATTGTAATTAAAGATTATAGAGAGAAAATGAAATTCAGCCAAACTTTTTAACCTAATAACAAATAAAGCAGAGTTTTATGGATGGTATTGTGCCAAACTGCCATAGAAGTTAACAGGTATTAGGCATTTTAGATACCAGAGTCAGAGGAGTCTTTACTTCCTTCTGAAGTAACTCTGGGCTTTGAATGGCAACATCTCTGCATTAGCTGTGAGATCATCACAGTATATCAAAGAATTAAGCATCAGGTTCCTCAAAAGAGAGTGAAAAGAGCTTCAGACACAGATGTTGAATGGGAAATCATCTAAACACAGACAGAAGGAAATAAGCACAACTATGTCTTCACAGTTTTTACCTGGGAGAAGTCTGTCTTTTTAACCTTGAAAAAAATAAGTTATAGGAGGTTATTACTTTTGCAGCAAAGCTGGATGGCACTTGAATCTATATGAAAGACTTGTATAAAAAAACCTGTAGAATTGATATGCATGTCAGCTCTCATTTTTTAGGTCCTTATCTTTCTGAGAGTTCAAATGCCAAAGTCCTCTGAGCCTCTTGATCCCCCCTCAATGTTTTGAGAAAAAACTTCATGGGGTGTTTGTGTGCTTGAGCACATCTGTGTTCAGAAATGATTGCAGGGTCAGGAGAGACAGAAAGGCAAATACCTCCACAGCACATTGTTTCTGAGTCTTACATAGGGAGATTAGAATGTCCAAAGAGGAGAAATGAGTTTCCATTTTCAAACAAGGCTGAGCTCTGAGATTGCTGCATTTTGCTGTGATGTTACAACAGTAGTTCTTGTAAGGGGAGGAAGGAAGTTGCTCTCCCTTTTCTGGTTTATCTTCAGAGGTGTCACAGGCTACAGTGACTCTGTGGCACTTCCAGGAATTTTGTCAGCCTGCTCTGCTATTTCTAGTGGCTGCCAATACACTTAAAAGAGTGCCTAGAAAGACTGTTTTCACAAGGACTTGGCAGGTTTTCCTATTCAATTGTCAAACATCTTAAAGAGGTTTTCATGTCAACTATTTCCATTCACCTGCACAAGGAAAAGAAAACAATCCTGTATCCATAACAAAGCCTTCTTTCAAGTTCTTACTCATGACATACATTTGCAATTGATGGTTTCCAGCATTGTCTGTTCCCAGTTCAGCTGAGAACCCAAGAGGATGCAGAAATCACAAGTCAGAAAACACTGCAAGGCTGGCTGCAGTTCTTGAGCAAAGAGCAAATAGAGAAACAGGAATTGCATTCAGTGCTACCTTGGAAAGAGATGGTACTGTCTTTTCAGAGCTTCAGATTTTTTTGTTGTTGCTTTTGGAGGTTATTTTTTGTTGGTGGTTTGTTTTTTGTTTTTGTTTGTTTGTTTGTTTGTTGTTTGTTTTGTTTTGTTTGTTTTTTTGGTGTACCCAGTCTAGGAGTTCTAGAGTCTAGAACTCAAACAACTTTTTCACTCAGGGATATGGGAGCCCTGAGCTCTCTCACATTCTCTTTCACTGAAGGAATTGAAACCAGTAGCTCTGGCTTCCCAAAAATGTGTCACACTCTAAACTATGGTTTTGTTAGAAAGTAAGAAGAAAAGGAAATAGGAAAGTTCATGTTAGAATCATCCCTATGCTGTTCTACTACTGTGAAGAGAGAATTGAAAATTCACAGGACTGGAAATCTAGCATATGAAAAGGATCATTATTCTTTCACAGAACTGAGAAGGACAATAGTTTGTAATGTTTATAATGCCTATAGCTATCTCTTTGACAATGAATCACAAAATAATACTTTAAATGGAGATAAATTTAAAAAGAAAGTGCTGCAAGTGTTTTCCACTAATGATCTTAATGAACAGCTACCATATGTAATTTTACAGTGCCTCAAAGTGAATGCTAACAGTTATCAGTCTGTAAAAAATGCCCCCAAACCCTAGAAACAAAATGTCGTGTTGTTCAGTTTGTTAATCACCAATATTATCAGTGGAGGAAATATCTCATGTTATACAGAATGAAATGTCTTTATTTTTTCTTAATCCTTTTTCATACTTATAAAATTCATATTTAGGCAAATTGATTTCCCAAGTTCTTAGACAGACTCTGACAGTTATAATTAAAAAAAGAAATCGTATGGTGAGTGAAGCAGTGCTTTTGTAAATCTCCCTTACTTAAAACTATTTGTTTCAAGATATATATTTTCATGTAAAGACAAATTCCTTTTACTGTTGTTTTATGACTGTTTTTATGGAGCTAATTTTTATGAAAGATTGAATATTGGCAATAAAATAGTCAGGATTTGTGACAGAAACACCCTGACTATGTGAAATATACATTTTGTCAGTCATAAAAACCTCTCAATAAAACTTCAGCTAAATTTTTTAGCAGCACAGCTCTTGGAGCCAGAGATGAATTAATGCATGCACTTTGTGAAGCAGAAAGAGTATTACTGCTTCATCAATACCAATCATACTAGTAATCATTCTGAAATTTCCTTTAAGTTCAGTAATTTTTTTTTTGTATTAGTAGAGAAATGTAAACCCAGGGGTCAGGATGCTTCCAAGAAGAAAGGAGGTCTAGGAAAAATACAAGGATATCCAAAATGTTCCTTCAAGAGATTGCTTCTTTCTACTGCCAGAAAAGGAGAGAATAGAGCAGTTTGCAGCCTGATACACCATGGATTCTTTGGGGCACCTTAGGCAGAGAAACCTTAACCAAGCCTTGCATGTTCCCCAGCCAGTGCCTGACAAACTCTTCCTCACTTGCAGATCTGCACAGCCACATGTGAATGGGACAGACAGATGGTTTTTATGCCATTCTCTTTTCACAATTAATTTTTCCCTCCTTGCTTTAACATACCTTTACTCACACATTTTGTAGGCAGCAGCTTTTTGAAAAAATTGCAGTCAATTCAGTCAAGCTGAAACTTGTCCCACCTATACTGTCTGGACAGCTCCTGTGGCTTGGAGTGTCTGGGTTCAGAGGAAAAAATATTCAGGTGGGTTGCCTAAGGGATTTTATAATATCTACAAGTGTATCACACACAGAAATATTTGCTTCCCTGATGATTTTTAACCAATACAGGAGCCTCAAGGACTATTCATTTCAATTATCTCATGTATTGCCACAGGAAACAACATTGTTTCTAATATTAGAACTTACATAAAAATGCACAGATTTTTTTTTTTTAAAACAGGAAAAGGCTTGTAAGTGATATCTTTTATTGACCAAGCAATATAATTGGAAAGAAAACAGACAATGTTCTGGACACACAAGTCTCCTTCAAGTCTGAAATAGAAGCAACAAACTTCAAGCAAAACACTTCTGAGTTTTAGAGCTTAAGAAGGAATTTTGGCAATGTTTGCAATAATGGGTAAAGTACTGATAAGGTTGAGAAGGGAATGCTGATGTGTGAATGTACTCAGCCAGTAAGTGAAACAGCAAAAAAACCCCACCTGTGATGACCTGAAAATGATGGTACCTCAATAAGTACATTAAAGCATGACAACAACACCAGTTTAAATGAAGGCAAGACCAAATAAATCTGGTTTTAACTCTTCACAATTTCTCTCATTCCTCCATGCTTCAGCCTCCCTCCTTGGTCATCAAAGCAGAGTTGTGTCAGTGCTGACTGATTGCTGACTAACTGTGGGTCCCTCTCTTGTGCTGAGCACTGGAGTTTCAGAAATCCATGCAGGCACCTGTGCCCCACATCACTGTCTTGAATACCATAATGGAGCTAAAACAGGAGGTCACAGCCAATTAATAGAACCCAGATGTAGTTACTCAGAACAGAGAAAACCAGCAGATGACAGTGTCACTAAAACTGCCCTTTCTGAGGCAGATGAAACAAGCAACCCTAAAACAATTGTGTGTTTCTATCTCCATTGTCGCAGACATCTTTTCACTAAAAATCCTTTCTGTGGGATTTTTCCTTCTGAGAAGCTAAGAGGCCTCAGAGACAGAATGTAAACAATGCTGATCTGCTGCTGTGGAATGCAACAGGTCCACCTGTGATTGGCCCATCTTGGATGTGTATAATTAATGGCCAATCAAGGACCGAGCTATCTCGGACAGAGTCCAAGAGAGCTGCCTTTGTTAAAATTCTTTTCTTTTCTATTCTTAGCTTAGCAAGCTTCTGAGAAAACCGTTCCTTCCTTTTCTTTTTAGTATAGTTATAATGTAATATATATATATATCATAAAATAATAATCAGGCCTTCTGATCATGGAGTCAACATTCTCATCTCTCCCCTCATCCAAGAACCCCTGTGAACACAGTCACACTCCATGTCTTTTTTTTTTTCACCCTAAGGATATTTTTCTGAGTGTGTTTCAAGCTTAATATGCTGTTGGGGATATTAGACACAGTAATGAACATCTGCCTTAAAAAAAAACCAGGAACAGCAAATCAGTCCCTGGATGTGGTGCATAGAGATTACTGCATTAAGACGTCCCACCATGGAGAATTTTCCTGACCTTGGTATGCTTTTGCCTAGGTGTGTAGGTGAATTTCATAAACTACTTACAATATCTAAACAAATAGTGTCCTACATAGCCTTTCAAGGTTCCTTCCAACCTAACCTATTCTATGGCTCTTTAGGGACAATCCTCACTGGGGCTCAGCAGTGATGGGTACCCCAGGCTCAGCTCCTGACAGAAGTTGTGCTTCCCACATGATGGAATGGAAGGTGAGAAATGGGGGGCTTATAATACAGATAGACACAAAAAATCCCATGCCAGGAAGAGAGGGTGGCTTAAAGGGGCTTGGAGAAAAGGGGGACAGAGACTTTTTAAATGGGCACTGATGGAGAGTGGATTTAGGTTAGATAATAGGAAGAAATTCTTTAGTGTGAGAGTGGTGAGGAAGAGAAACAGGTTTCCCAAAGAAGCTGGGAATGTGTTCCCTAAACATCTGGAACTGCTGAGGTCCAGGTTGGATGGACTTTGGACAATCTGGGCTAATGGAAAGTGTCCCTGACCGTGGCAGGGGTGCTGGCATCAGATGAAGGTCCCTTTGCACCAAACCCATTCTGCAATTCTATCACTTCTTGTGCCAGTGGTGCTCTGCAAGGCAGTGCCCAAAGCTCTGCCCAAAGCTGTGCAATAGGAGGAGGTGGTACAGGAGCAGCTCTTGCCTCCCATCAGGAGCGGTGGTGCATGGAGAGCTCATGGAGAGCTCATGGAGAGCTCTGTGGGAAGGTGGAGGCAATGCTCAGGGGTCTGTGAGTGGGTTACGGGTAGTTAACGCCCTCCTCTGAGGAACAAACCTGCCTGGCCCAGTTCTGCACTGGGATTTGCATTGTCTCATTTGTTTAAATGAATTAAACAAACTGGCACCGCTGAAATTGTCTGGCAACATTTTCCTGTGTCTCTATGCCTTTGATTTCTCTTCTTAGTTCATCTGACTCACTTGATCATATGTTCACCTCCTCTATAATATAAATGAAGACACCGTCATTGCTCTAGCAGGCTCTGATTATCTCCTGAAATAAAAAATCTGTATGTTATTTTTAAATGAAATTAAAATGCTTAATAACTTAAGAGCATTAGGATGGATACTGTCTACTCTTGCTTTGAAATAGATCTAATCATGCAGAATGACATTAGTCTAGTCTGATTGCTATTTTGCTACCATGGTAACTTTTACTAGATTTGGTAGTTTTTTTTTTTTCCATTAAAAAAAATCAGTTGGAGGAATTTTTGGGGAATTTTCCACAGGTAATTTTAAAAGAAAATATTTAAGAACAAAAATTAAATTTTCCATATAACTTTGTTTTTAATCATATTTCAATTTCAACCCTTATTTTACAAAGTGAAAAAAATAATGAAGATTAAACAGGTGTAAAACCCTTCAGTATATTTTTATTTTGGCTCTAATTATTTTTTTAATCTGTCTGCTGCCCTGAAACATTCATTTCTTTGTTAATTTTTTTCTGAGAAGCAGGTGAAAAGCCAGTGAAATCCAAATTCTGCAGCAGAAAAATCACTTCCCTCTGCCCACAGTTTGGGACAAGTTTGCTGGGCAGGGAAAAAAGGGAAAACCAGGATCCTGCAATTGGAATAGGACAAACTTTGTCCAGAGAATGACAGCATTTCACACCTCTACATTAGCATCATTGTTACAGTAGAGGTTTTCTGAAATTCTTTTTAGAAGCCATTCTGTGTTTAACACAACTGGGTTTATATGAAAACATAAATATTGAATTTTCAAATTATCACAGAAGGAATATGCATTCCAATGATTACCTTGCCCAATAATTTTCTTCTATAGATTCTCTCACTGAGATGTGAAGAAAAGAACCAAAATCAGGGAAATCCTACACTGAATTATGTATATTTTTTATCATACAGTCACAAACTTTCAGGCTTCACCTTACAAACACTTGAAGAAGCAAACACACTCATGTAAGGAAACTGAGTCTTGGTTAACTTGTCCTGTAAAATCTATTCTCTGTCAGAAGCACCTTAATTTCCATGTAGTCAAAACATCTCTAATTAACTAACTTGATTTCTAATATTTTTCCTTTTATTCCCTTTTGCTATTTTGAAGGATTCAAGGCAGGCACCTTTGGAGAGGTGAGCAGAGATGCCACAGCAGCTCTCTGAGTAGCACATTCCTGCAGACCTCTGGTCATGCTGTTTTGACCTCTGGCTTCCTGATAAAACAAATAAATTGCACTTTGAGGCTTCCAGAGAACATGATTTTTTTGTTTGTTTTTGTTTGTTTATTCTTCTAATGGGAAATAGTGTTTTTTTTTCACACAATATTGTTTTGTGGCAATAAACCAGCTTTCCCTCTCCTCTCCTCCTCTCCCCTCCCATCCTCTCCCTTCCCCTCCCTTTGCTTCCCCATCTTGAACACAGACTTAGGAAACAGACTGGAGTCAGAACCAAAGAAAATTATTTCTCATTCCTCATGTTTTAAGATGTAAAGACTCTCCCTCTGACAGTTTCTGCCATCTCATCTAGTACTTCTTTCCTTAGTACATCTTGTTCCAGGCATTTCATTATTACCTTTGGTTTGCTCCTGTAAATAGTATACTAATAAAAATAACATATACCAAGGACATGGCAGTTCACAAAACAGAACAGTCAATTCAGATAATGTGGATGAAGGCAGTAAGGATTTTAGAGCAGGGGTCATTTTATTGCCTCTGGCACGGCACAAATCTGAACAGAATGGCAGCCTGGGTCATGATGGGTGACAGGAGGTGCATTTACTCTGTACAAGTATTTGCAATGAGGATAGTAATTATTGTGACAATAATGTTTACATGATTTAATGTGTCTGTAAATCACTGCAATTTGTCCCTTTCCTATGCAAAAATTTTCCAGATCTTGTGTCTTGGAAAGTCTTTACTCCTAAAAAGATTCAGCAGTTTTAACTGGTTAATGACTTTTGTATTTAGTGCTCAGGAGACATTGCTGGCAGCCAAGTCCCCTAAATCATTTGTTGGGTATAAAGGGAGTGGTTCAATGATACAATAGACAAGGGTCTATCTGTGCACATGTAGCCCATCTTAAAAGAGATCACCAGGCCCCTTTTTCCCCCATTAGCAACTTCTTATTCACTGAAAAAAAGACAAGGACTTCTGGCAATGAGCCATATTAATCTCCTAATTCAAGCTGTACTTTTGCTGAGTGCCTCATGCTCAGCTCCTGAATCAATCCCTCACAAGATGACCTGTGTGAGAAGCTGCTGAGTGCATGTCTGCACATAGTTTTGCAAATAATGCTAGAAAGACAGAAAAAAAAAAAACACCAGGGAAATAATTTTCTATTATTTCTTAATGAATTTGGATGGTTGACCATAGAATTGAGTCTAAAAATTCAAGTCAAATTCATGCATATATGTTACTCCTTTTGGAGGTAGAGATCTTGCTTGGTACAGTTGTTTTTCTAGATTAGTCCCCATGACCATTTCTAAGTGCATCATATTTCCTCCATGAGGTACCAATATATTCTGGAATTAGTAAGGATTTATGAGAAAGAAAATAATGTGATAATGAATTATTCACTTGGTGTTTCTTAACAGAAAAAAAATACAGATAACAATGAAAAGAAATTTTCCTTTAGTATATGTTAGCTAGAGTAATCTTGGGTGAATACAGAACATACAAAAAATATTCATTTTAATGTGATACTAAAATAATTGTTTCAGGCTTTTGTAAAAATAGAACAAAAGAATAATAGAACAATAATCATTCTTCAATGTTTGACATTGTCTGGACAATAATATAGATTTCCCATAAAAATTACAAAGATAGTAACAGTTTAAGCAAACTCAATTCAAATCCTTACTGCTATTCTCTTTGTGTGCATGTATAATTCCCATTGACTGAAATCAAAGTTACTAGTGGGAAAGCAAAGTGCATTCTTGGCTGCTGAAAGTCACTTAGCCAGTCACCTCATCTGGGCCACAGCTTTTTGATGCCCCATATTCCCTCCCCCAAAACTAAGGTGTTTGCTTACTATTAATTTTGTCTTTTCTTTGATTTTTTTCACTTTGGTTTTTTGAAAATACTGTATTTCAATTTATTATAATTTAGATCACACAGTATTCTTTTTAAACTTAAGTATGGAAGAGATAAAACACAATTATGAGCAGACCATGCCAAATCTTTCTGCACTCTTTTGCCACTTCACCTTCATTTTCCATTTTAACTTTTTCTTATGTTTTTATTATATTTATTTCTTATGTTTTTATTAGAAGGTTAAATGCTTTCAAAAGGCCTTTAGAACTTATCTCACTGACAACATGTCTCTCAGAACATGCTTGGTGACACTCAGAGAAAACAGGGGCTCTTCCAGTGGCACTGCCAGGATCTATGTAATACATCACAAAAAGGGCACAAACAATGGGTAACAAAGCAAAGAGAATTCTCAAGGCAAGCAGGAGAACAGAAAAACTGCATGTAAATCACAGAGCATGCCATGGCTCACAACACTGCTTGAAGGAGCTGATGCTCTGCCATTGTGATGCTATCAGTCTCTATTAATTTGCTTGATTTTACATTTCCTGCTGTGTAACCTGCAGGCAGGAACTTTAAAGGACTTTTTTGTATACATGGAAGAATTCCTTCACTCTCTTATTGACATTTTCTAATCGTCTCTTAGGTGTCTCTTCTCAGAGACATTTTCCCTGCTTGTTACCTTGGAGGCACATGAGAATGGCATAAGGAATCAGAGAAGATCGATTCCCTGAGCTGCAAGTTGCGCCTTTGTTTAACTTTATTTTTTCTTGTGTTTATACTCTGGCATTCTCCTCAAATAAAATCAACAGAACATTGACAGGAATTTGAAAGCAGAAGTGGAAAAATTGAAAAAGGTTTCCACTATTCCTTCCTCAAAATTAGGTATTTTCTAAAGGACAGGCCTTGGTTCATCTCAAGCTGTAGAAAATAACGCTGAGAGGAGTGAAATTTAATTGTTTCTATATTGCCAGGGACACCCATCCCCTTGATTGATGAGATCCAAGCCAAGCAGGCAGCTTTGAAAACTCAAACATGGCTCTGTCCTAAGTGTGCTGTGCACCAAAACCGATTGACAAACTCCTCTGCTTGGATGCCTCTGCTCTGCCTGCAGTGGTCTGGGCTCCAGACATCGTGTTACACAAAGCAGGAGATGAAAACCAGCAGCAGGAGAAAACTTGGAGTATTTTTCAGGGTTTAGAGATCACTTTGTAGAGATACAGAGCCTTGAATTTAAATAAGGTCTGATATGCAAGAAACAATGTTTGTAGAAACATAATATTCTTCATTAGTATCTTTACATAGTACCAAAACAGATTTATAGGATTACTGAAAGTCCATTACCTTTAAAGCTGATCTTTAAGGTACAGCATTAATGAAAAGCGATGGAAAATACCAATGTGACCTTCATAACACATTAAACTTGCTAGAATGCAGAGGTGTGGTGTAGTCTATCTTAAACTAAATATAGAAAGTACATTTTTTCCTCTCTCTATGTCTCCTCCTCTTTCTTTTTTATTTTCCTTTAATAACTGGATAGTGCAATGACATACCACAAATACTAATAAAAGTTATTTTGTAGCACTTGAAATTTTGGGAATGTTTATAACAGGTCTTAAAAGGATTTAAATATTTTGAGATAACAATAAAAACAAGTCTGCATTATCAGAGGTAAGCTGGTAGAATCTCTAAGGGTATTTCCACCTTGTAATGTTTCCAATAATAGATTAGTGTCTAACAAGCAAAGGAATTTAGAGAGGTATTACACATTTAATTTGCTGCTGTGGGCATGTAACTAATGAATTAAAGTACATAGGGTTGTATCTACTTTGAGTATAATCTTGGTTTTGGGCAGTTTCTCTTCTGCTAAAGCATTTTCTTAGGATAGTAGAGAAATAGATTTAATCCCTCACATAAATAATTGTTTCTTGACTATAAAAAACTGAGAAACTTCATATCCATATTAACCAAGTTTCCAGTCTAAACATGGGTTAGGCAAAGAGTATAAATTACAGAAGTTTGTTTTGAGACATAAAATTTTATTCTTTCTCATGCCAATGAGGTCTTTTACTAAGAGCATGACCTGATTAATGCAAAAACTTTCTCCTAAGTAATGACTGTTCACTATGAGTTGGCTGGAAAACATGTTTATGATTATCACTTCATTAGTCAGCTGAAGAAATTGCTTGGTTTTAGATTAAAAATGAGAATAATTCTTACTATAAGGGCTAGAAATAAACCCAGCACACTCACTTCATCCCACAAGTTTTTGTGGGATGGGTGCAGAGGAGGGCACTCCAGCCTGAACCTCCTTCTGGCCTTGGTGTCTTGGGAAAAACTTGAATGTGCTATTTTCTTAACCCTGTTCTGTTCCAGCAGGTAGGAGTTTCACATCTTTTGTCATAATATGTCCAAAGTGAAGAGCTGATAATTTATTTGAATTCTTATAAGGACAAATCCAATGGTGTCACACTTTTAAAAACACTCTGTTCTGGCCTTTTTTTTTTTTCTTCTGGTGATGGCCTTCTCATAACTTTACTAGGAATGCACCTAGGAATGAACATATGCTTTTCAAAAAGTGATGTACAAACAATAGAAGTATGAAATATATCTGGCTACATTATGATTGCAGAAGGACATGTTTTGAGGGATTTTATGTTTATTTCAGATTGGGTGACTTGTTGTCAAATCACCTATGGTTTTTCCTGTCCTTTATTGAAAGCCTGGAAGGGTTTTAACCAGAAAATAAAAGTGTAATAGGGCAACTCTCTCCAAAGTTATTGCAAAATAAGTCATCAGCTATGCTAAATTTCTTGAAGCTCTCAGGTCTAACTCATATTTCCTCAAACTCCATGCTTCAATCTGAAGAATGGGAAGCCAGGCTTTGAATCATAATTGTCCAAATTCTGTGATTTTGTTTTCAAAAATGTTATGAGATACTTTTGATCTTAGGTCAGCAAGGAGCTTTTAACTCCCTAAGATATTACTTATCAGTAGAGTTGGGATTTTAATAATTTATTTATTTACTTTTCTTTCTGCTTTACTTCTGGATGACCAGTTCTGTACTGGTTATTCACTTATTCAATTTCAGTCTTTCACAACTCTGAAAAGTTTATCAGATTTGTTATTGATGTATGAACTTAATTTGTTAACACGAATTTTGTGGCTTAGGTGGGGAGCTGAAAATGTTACTAATTGGTGAAGGGGAGAAAAAAGATGTAAACTAATCAGCAAGGAATAGCCTTTTTGCATAAAAAGTTGAACATGGAACAAATGCAACACTGCATTTCATTACACTCTACATTTCATGCAGATCTTAGAGACAACTTTGAAAAGAATGTTTTACTTTCAGTTGCTACTATTAATGACTCTGCTTGTTTCTGAGCTGTGCAAACTCCAGTGATTGAGAAATTAATCAGAAATAACTGTACAGATGAAGAAATTAGGAAAAAATTTAGGAAGAAAATTCTCTGATTTCCGTGCTGCCTCATGCCACAATTGTCCTGGTTTTTTGATGTTGAGCTGAATTTTTGTTTTACTAAAAGAGGTATGTTGCATTTCGAATTTTTTGTATTGCTACTTAAAACATACTGCCTTCAAGTTAAAAAAATGGTGATGGACTGGATTGAGAGAAAAATATTCAAAAGTAGAGATGAAAGTTAAAGATGGTGTCTGTCAGTTTTTGTGGGTAGGTCTTGTTTATTTATTATTATATTCTTTTTTGTTTGTTTGTTTGTTTGAAAATGAAAAATAGAGCACCAGAAAATCAGTATTTGTATCTAAGCCAGTATCTACTTCTGTACCTAAGTGTTAGGTGATGTTAGATGTTCATTTCATTCTTGAACTGAGTTGAATTAATTGAAATTTCATTCTTGAAGCAGCATAGGTTAACAAAAAATGTCATAGAAAAGTCACCAGCTTCTACAGAGTGAGGCTATTATCCCATGTCCTTTGCTCCTCAGCATATTACAAATAAAACCATATCTTTTTTTTCTTAACTGACAAGCTTGTTTTAGAACAGGCTATTCAAGAACAACTTGAAACTCTTAAAATATTTTTTTTACATCCACCTAAAGAGTAATCATTTTTCAATAACCAGTTTACAAGAATGTTTCTTAGAAGTGGATGCAGAAGGAGAAATAATTTCCATTTCCATGTTTTTCGCAATTAGCTGCAGTATGTACTTTCAGCTTCTACAATATAATTCCAGTTTCACCATTCAAGTAGAACAATCAGAAATAATAAATGCAATCTGAGAAAAAGCTAAAAAAATGGAGAAGGATCTTTTCAAATTCTGTCAAAATATTTGGATTCTTGCTGGTTCTAAGTAAGCCTCTAACTAGGTAACTGTTGGCCATGCCAATTCAAGTACTTTGTTAAATTATGATTTTTATTTTCACCTATATTGGATATCATTGTCCACAGACAGCCATGCTCAAACCAAGCCTTATGCTTCCTTCAACTCTGCTGTAACTGTGGTTAATAAAGAATTCTCAAAATTATTACTGAAAAACTTCAGAAGTCACTTTTACAGTAGGCTATTAATCGTCTCCTCTTTTTAAGCCCAAAGAATGCCTTGAATAAGATTTCATAACCAAAATATCCTTTTTAATGTTATCATATCTTCTTAAATAAAAGGAATTTAATTTTTTTGAATGTTGGAAGTTGTTGGAAAAGAAAGCCCAAAATTCAATTCAGAATCTCTTTTTGATGAAATGAAATAGGAATAATTTGTTTTCTGCATGTTAAAATTTATAGCAATTCCAGATAAGGTTAAGTGATGATGGAGGGAGAGAAGAGGAAAGTTTCCTTTGCTTTTCTGTAAAAATACATCCCAGTGGGGTGGCTGCAGTGAGATCTGTGATGTAACACTGCCTGTGCTGACTGAACCCCATCTGCACTCGAGTCCCATTTGCTGCATTAGCAGGCACCATTCCCACACCACTCTTTCTCACAGATGTGGCACCAGGCAGCTGAAATGTGAGCTGCAAAGTTGTGTCCTGCTTATAAATGTGTCTTCCCACCCTTTCTCCACAGGCAGCAGTTGTCTTACTTTGGGAAAGAAAGGATAACAGCAAAGTGTGTCAGGAGCTGGGACAGGCAGCAGCTGGGGCAGCAATTCAGTACATGATGTGAGAATTTTCAAATATCCAGAACTACTTAAAAGTTTTACCCAGAGTATAAAGAGCCCTAAATGAAACTGAAAACTATTTTTGAACAGGCATTACATTTTATGTATTTGATCAGAGATTCTGCCCTGGTATTACTAACAAAATAATTTAATTATGAATTTCAGATCTTTCTGTATCAACACAGTAAATAGTTTATTTTAGGTTTTATTTAGAAGTAAGTCTGTGCTTTATGTCTCGTGTTTGAGAGAATTTGTGATTTTCCAAATAGCCTTGTAGATATGACCAATTCATAAATTAATTTTCTGTTTCCAGTAAAATCAGTAGATGCTTTTCCATTAATTTCAGGAGTAAAAGCAGTTTTTTATCATCTCTATATCAGTTATCAACTGTATTTTAATTTGCAATAAAATAGTGTTGGATTATTTATATGGTTCAGTTACAATAGTCATTCCACTGACCTTTCAATTAATTCTTGATTTCCATGGTAAAGGTTTAGTCACTTTTAATTGTTACTGTTCTCTCATTAATAGTGATTAAATTACACCTTATATTTCCATTTTGCAAGGCAATTCTCAACCACTCCACCTACAATGTGCTTTCTCCATGAAATCTGATTGAAACAAACAATTGAATTTTAATTAATGCTTGCAGCATTTCAAAGGACCAGAGCAGTAGAGACATACAGTAAAATTTTGAGGCAGTATAAGCACTAGATGACCTCAAAGCTTTGAATCACAAATGGATTTTCTGAATTCCAAATCTAATTATAGCTGTGCCAGGAAAAAATCTGTCAGTTTGCTTTCCAGCTGATCTGTCCTTTGTCCATGCAGGCCATTTTTGTCACCTGAGATATCAGCAGGTCCTGTGACTCTACTCTGCATGTAAGAAGGCAGAAACTATGAAAGTTACCAAAAACACAGCACAGTCATTTTGTATTCTGCAGTTAAAGAATTATTTATATAGATTATCCCAGAACTGTAATTTTGCTTTCTAATAATGCTGGTTTTGGCATACAAAATAGTATTTCTATACCATGGTAAAATTCTTAAATATTCCATGATGACTTTGTGACAAGTAACTCAGAGGTAACCACATAAAAAATGTAGACCTGTAAAATATATGTGTGGCCATAGTATGACCTATAACCATGTGAAAATTCACTGTAAGGAGGTAATATTTTAAAACTGAAATGGAAATTTTCAGTAGAATTATTAGAAAATTGATCTGGTACTAAAGATAGACATGAGGTAATATTGACTCCCAGATCATATTGGTAATCCAGAATATTTTGACATGAACCACTTTTAAATTAGTCAAAGTTCTTAATCCTTCAGGCTAATAAGTACCAGCAGAAAGGTATAGTTTTTATGTTTACCACAGAGTGTTCTGGATTCAAAACAAAAACAAGACATGATTATATTAGATTATGTACCAAACACAGTCAAGGTTAAGTACTAGTTTAAATTAAACTAAACAGGAGTGAAACAGCAAATGTGTCTCTTACCTGTGGGTACTGGTCTTGAGAACCTTCTCTTTTCTGTTGAATCTTTATCTCATCCCCTGCACTAAGCAGAACCACAGGCATTCTGCCATCACACTTTGCACCACAAAGAAGAGAAAACACACATACCAGAAGTTCTAGGAGAAAAACACAGCAAAATTTTTATTATTTATCCCTTTTACTTCATTAGGACCTTTCTGTTCCTCAGCATGTTATGAAAAAATTCATCTGAATGGTATACTGCATTTTTACCAAACTTTCCTTGTTCTGCATGATAAAAGATCCTCCTGATGGAATTATTAATAAAAAATTTGCTTTGTGGGGGGAAAAAAAAAAGTCCCTTTTTTGGAACAAATCTACAGATCTTGAAAAATTATTACAGCCTGGTCATTCTGTAGGTCCCAGGAAATTTTTGCACTTGTATAATCCTTAGCTTTGAACACTTTTGTTGGATTTCCATTGCAAGATGGTGAATGATAAATAACAAACATGATGGACAGCTAACTAAATTTTTTCATTAATCCCCACATAAGCTTCTATCAAATATCTTAATCTCAAACTATTGAAAAGATTGAGAGATTCTTTAAACAGCACTACAATTCTACCAATCCATGCTGAAAGGAGTGAAGTTCTGAATTTATTTTTTAGATCTACATTATTCACACATTTCTTCAGAACAAGAAACCAAGGACAGGAGGGAGCTAAATCTATTCACAGCTGGAAGCTTTGACCAATAATATACCTGTGTAAAAGTGAACACATATTACTAAGAAGAAAAAGATTTTTTTTCCTGCAGTTATGGGGGATTTCAATGAACTTAAAAATCATTAAGGTGTTTATTGTAAAAGAGAACTTGAGTGTCATTTATGATTTTTTGGCAGCATGATTTGATATGTCTTTTTCCACAGCATTTTTTTCCAAATGAACCCCAGATAAAGGAAGAATCCAACACATACAAGAAGAGGCCACAGGGACAATAAATATTGACAGACCTGGTATAGTTTAATTAGGAAAATTTGGTGGCTTTAAGAATTTATATCAAGCTTGATATAAAGAATTTATATCAAGATTGATGTAAAGTGAGAAATATCAAGCATAATGAATGGCAGGAGAAGTATCTGTCCTCTTCATCCTCTATGGTACTGCAGCTTCTTGATAACTGATCATCACATTTCCTCCCTACTGAGACAGAAGCATTCATGGAGTTTACTGTTCTCATTGTAACTCTTTAGAAAATATCAGTTTTGAGGCATTACCTGTTATAAACAGGTTTCAGCAAAGAAGACAGGAGTTAAAAGCTGATGTCAGGCCAAAGATCTCTGTAAAAACTTTGTTAGTTGTTCAAGGTAAAATGGCATAACTGTTTTTATAAGAAGAAAAATTCCATTCAGCATCCCCTGGCACTGCTGTGTTCTCTAAATCTGCCTCAAGGTTCTGTGTATCATCAGAGGGAACTTAACACTCACTACTCCAGCACTAATCACTGTATACCTCTGGATAACAGCAGAGAGATGGTGAAACCCTCTAAACACACCATAAACCCCTAGAATGTTTGGTGTAACCTTTTGTGCAAGCTTGTGTGCATGTGTATGTACTGTGTATGTGTTTATAGGTATCCAGGTGTGTGTGCACACATTTATACAAATGCACATAAACACAATGCACCAAACCAGAGTATGAACCACAGACAAGTTGTATGGTTTCTTACTCTGCAGAAGAAGTAAAGTATCTCCCAGCATGAATCATGAAGTGTGAGCAAAGATTTTCTGTGGAGGAGCTTAATGTACTACAAACCCAGACCTGTAACTATGGACCCGTTTGTGTACCCATATGGAAGAGCTGTGCTTTGAAGAACTTGGTTTGTGCTATCACTTTGTGCAGCCATTTGAGTGCTGTGAAATATCTGGTAATGATGAGTGAAATACATTACAATCTGGATGTCTCCTCATCTCAGTGGTGACATACTCTTGCATATTGTGTGGTCTGGAGGTGTACAAGTGAGAAAGTGGCAGCGTTTTTGGCAGGACTGCTTTGTAGTAGAGTAGGTTCAGGAATTTGAGAGTCATATTCAAAATGAAGTGTGGATTTCAGTCTGGTTTCTCACACCTCATATGCATTTTGAGCTCTCTATTTGAAATAGATACACTTATGTTTTCAGAATTGAATAATCATTGATTAAAAGGTTTGAACCTTGGCTTCTCACGGTTCTGCAGTGTACCTTAGCTGTTGTCAATTATATTAGATGTCCAATTATTCTTCTGATTGCAGTTACAAACACTCATCCTTAGTTGAGAAAGTCCTCTTGATTATGTTTGCACTGAAACTTGATCTGTGGAAAGTTTAAATTTCAGCAAATTGACATTTCTGTAGAAACCCACCCCCACAAATGTCATAAAAGAATTCCTGACAATTTTCAACTACAAAGTAGAGTTCAGGAAGAGAAACACATTTACAGCCTGTCATAGAGGTTATGTAGGAAGTTCCTTTATTTAAAGATTATAACATTTAATTTTTGATTATATGTGTAATTTAGAATTCAAAATGAAATACCACAGTGATAAATAGCAATCTGTACAGAAATGGCAATGGGAGTGAATGACAGCAAGAGGTTAAATGCTAAGCTGACACTAATTTTCCACCACATCCTCTATGTGTTATAAAAAGAAAATTCATCACCAAGATAAAATCACAACACAAAAGATCAGGCAGGTAACACAAAAGGTGAACCAAAATTCAGTGACAAAGTTCAGATACCTCCCTACTTCAGCAGGGATTTGATGCAAAATCCAACAAACATATCTTTAATTGTTCGTATTTAAAAGATTTTAGTCACTGACAAACTCTTAATCATTCACTGAGGACAAAATTCTTCACTAACTTCACTTGTTGTTTCTGCTAATCCAAATTGGGTTTCAAGGCTGTCACTGCATAAATTCTCAGTCCCAAGGGCTGGGAAAATAGTCTAATTCTGTTTTCATTTAACCTTGCAAAAAAGTACATTTTGTGATAGTGATCCAACATTTAACAATCATTCTCCTTGTACTGAGAGTTCCTGCAGGCTGTCACTTTGCAGGAAACAGCAGAAGAAACACAAACCACCTCAGATAAAATTATTCAGGCTCGTTATTAATTGTCAGTAGTGTGACCTGGCTCACTTTGTGGCTCTCAACAGCTGCTCTCCCTAGGGTTCATGCAGTCTTGTAGGGGGATAAATGTTTGTCTTTGCTTTTGCCTTTACCTTTTGCAAACATTAGGAAAATTCTGCAGCTTGCTACATTTCTTCCTTTCATAGAAGCATAAATAATGTACTGATACAAGTAAGGTGTTTTTTTTAGGATTGGTGTTATAAGTAGGAGGCAATAATAATAGATGGTAAAAATAGCTGATGCTATAAGGTGATGTCAAATTTATTGCAAGGATGAACAAATATATGTCCAGACAGGTGGAAGTGAAGCACTGAGCAGAAAGAATAGATGCAGGATTCTAGAGGATCTCACCTTCTCCCCACACAACTTTTCAGCTGAGCTTTGCAATCAGATCTGGGAAAATATAATAACGCTCTTCCCAGTTTTTCCTTCAAGCAAATACCCTTCTACAGAAAAGTCTAAAGTTTAATTAAGAATTTGCAGCACAAGTCTTTTATAAGTCTACTCAATGTGGTAGATTATGGGGATTTTGTTTTTCTATATTCTACATTAGAACATGTTGTAGTACAATGCCAAGTTAATTGGAACGGAATTATTTAGCATGCAACTCCATAGGTTTGATTTCCAAGATGGCAAAAGGTTGATTTCTTTTATTTCAGCTTGTTCTTTCTGGCAATTGTCAATTAAAGATAATGCATTTAAACATTTGGATGAGGTTGCTATTCAAATTTTTTTTAAAAAATGTCAGTAGAAAAAATACCTGCCATCTCTGACCAGCCCAAAATGTTATTCACCTCATACCACGGCCACTCTTACAGTTCAGTCTGTTCCCTCCTAAAAGAATTTGTTTTCTCATATATAATCATTGCTTAGGACACAGCATTGCTTGAAACAGGTTACCCAAGTTATGTAGAGTCTTTGACACGTCTAAATAAATCTAAAATAGTCAGGAAGGGTAAGCTAAATAGTACATGTGTGCAAATACTGAAAATGCTTTACTGGATGCACTGAGGTTTCTAAAATACTTTGCACACTTTTCTAAAGCACAAGTTGCCCGCTGCCAGAAGATGCCACATTGTTTTTATGGGTAAATTGTAACTGCATTCCTTTGTTCTCTTTCCAGCTTTGGAACAAAGGTGTCACCCAAAGTCACAGTCAGAGGACTGGAAGAAGGTTTCATCAGCTGGAACTTTCTTGCAAATCAAGTTATTCTCAGACTTAGGAAAAACTGAAATTTGAAGTGTGAAAATGTCTTCATCCCAAATTTCCCTAAAAAATAGGTAACTTCCCTAAAAAATAGGTAACTTCTCAGACATCTTTGGTAAAATAGAAAAACTCCTTACAAAACTGTAGAACAAATTAGCTCATAATAATAGACAATAAAATTTCTAAATAAAAATAAGCATTTTCAATTTAAAATGAATGTTCTTGCAGTGATACAGTTTATGATGGGCATCTTTACAACTTCATACATGCATATATTTCTTTAAAAAATACACTTAAAGCCACCTCTTCTCATAGCTTTCAGATGCTATATTTGGTGCTATTTCTGGTTAAAAAAAAAACAAAAAAGAAATTTTTCCAAACAACAATAATTCATCTATCTTTCCTTACCTTACTCAGCAGTCCCCTTGCTAGTTACATTTCCACTGACTGACCCTTCCTTTCTTAATTTTTGATTTGAATTTGGGGACTATGGAAGGTGTACTTGAATGTGGATAAACTTGAGCAATGAACCTTCCTCTCTGTTCCTGTCTTTACTAAGTATTTTAGCATTAATTAAATTTTATTAGGTGGGGTTTTTTGTTGTTGTTGTTTTGTTTTTTATTTCTGATAATATATATTCAATGTGATTGTATAAACAAATTTAGTTTTATATATATATACAAAAGTCTCTTTTGGGGAGTAGTCCAATGATCACAGTGCTGAAAATCTCATGCACTTGTGACAAAGTGCTTTTAGTACATATATTACTTGAACTTCAGTTTTCTTTCTCAAGGTCTATAGCTCCATGACTGTGAGGCTGACATTCTTGGAAAAATTTGTAATTTCCCTTGGCACCAGGCTTCATTTGTTCAAAATATTCCATTCGGTGATGCCTTCCTCTCACCATCAGGATTCTGATGCTTTCTGACAGTGCTGATCGTGGCAGAATAAATTCTGGGGTTCTCTCCTTGATTTATTGCTTCAATATCATATTTTTCCTTTAACATTCATAGCTGTCCTTAGCAGAAAAGCCTTGTATTCAGCTCTGTGTATCCTTCTTTATAGTCAAGCAAATGTCTTAAGATGAAATAAGGATGGGATCCTAGCTTATCCCTGTTCTATAATAATTTGGAATTTCAGTTTATCATCTTCACATGTGTTGTTTTGATCTCTCTGCATTTCTTACTTCTCAGTTGAAACAAAAATCTCAAATCTCAAATTCACCTTTTCTTAAAGGACTCGTGCACCTTTTGCCAAGCAAAAGAGCTGAGATCTGAAATACTTTTGTATGTAAAACAATTTTTTGTGCATCCTCATAAACCAGTTCTCTAAAGGTCGTAGGTATTTCTGAAGACATTGCATACCATGAAAAAGGAATGGACAAGAACTTTGAGGTGAGAGAGAAGGAAGTAAAGGAAATACTGGGGGGTGGGAGATATCAAGGATGAAGTAAGGACATGCAAAGACTGACTTGGACAAATTGCAGTTCAGACTGGGACTGCAAAAACATCTAACCATCACTTCTTGTCTCTCTCTTTTCCCCAGCAGCCTACAGCTATAGGTCCTCCAGGCTTTCAAAACTGGCCCTGCTGATGAAAAGCAGCAACTATCATCAATCATGCTGATTCAAAGTCAAGTACAGTGAAGTAAGAGCGTTCCCAAAAATCTTATGGCTACTGCATCAAAAGCTACAATAAGCATGTGTATGGACATGTGCAATTCATCATTTAAAATAACTGGGGTACCTCTGGTATGAGTAGCTAAATAAAACAAGCATCTTTGATATATAAACTGAAAATACCCAAGTGGATGTGTTTATTTTTAAAGGAAAATTATGACGTTAATTTTCCATTAGTATCTTTGAGACCATTACTATCTTTGAGACCATTTTGCTAATACTTTATCTAGTTTGTGATTATAATTTTTTTCAAGTTAAAAAAATATCCTAGAGGTCACTGAGAATCTAGCAATTAAATGTTCAACCTTGCTTCTATTCATATTGAAAGTGAAAAATTTATCATGGTAGCACATTAGCTCCAGCTGTAGAACCTAATTTCCCTGAATGCCTAGAGAATTTCAATGACAGTTTCAAGAGAAGTAATAACTGTGGAAGTTAGGTACTAAAAGTATTAATATTAACTCTATTTACTTAGAGTTATCAGTTACATCATGTTTTAATGCATTTATGTGAGGTTTAAATGTTTGTAATGGGAGAATTTTGACTGTATAATCTACTTATTTATTTTTCACCATACCTGATATTAAAGAAGACTGATACACAACTATACCATATCAGTTGCCTGTTGATTTTGTGAAAGAGTAGTCTAAATATAATAAAGGAATTTGAATAATTATCCAGAACATTTAACCATAAGGAGGCTAAAGTCTACAGAATACATTAAGTGGATGCTCTTGTGCAGTCACAAAGCTGTTGTTTCCCTGGTTTTTGGTAGGGAAACAATGATCTCTAATACAAAGCTGAAACCAGTCCTTCACACCCACTAGAGAAAATTCAAGATTTGGACATGAAGCAAAGCTAACAAAGATGTGAAAAAGAGTAGTGCAGTAAATATTTATTTACAATAAATATTTTAGGTCATAACTTCTAGCAGACAGTTGTGTCCTGCCTTGTAGTCAGCTTCCTACACTTTTATTTGAGTGAAACACACTGCAGTGCAATAAGAAATTACATGAAGTATGAAAAAATACACTCAAAAAGGTAAAGATGAAAAATGAGAAAATTAATATAGTGTAACATTAACCTGTGTAGCACCCAGACATAGATGTAAATAATCTACTCAGTATACATGGTCAAATAATACATATTTCTTTCAGATCCCTTTGCCATTTAAACATTAAGTGTTTTTACTGAAAATATTACTAGGCAGAAATACTGTTCTTTGTTCTATGGGAAATAGATAATTTATTTAATATGATTTTCTGCTATAAGAAAGAAAAAAAATGAAAACACAGGGAAAAGTATGCACCCCTAAATATAAAATAAGCAGGAAGGGAAGGTCTAAATATCACTCACTACAAAATTATTTTATCACACTCTTGATGTGCAGTTCATATCATCCCAGACTCTTAAGAAAGCAAAGGAATGCTTTTCCTTTTCCCCCTTCCTCTAAACTCTGTTGTTGTAATTCTATTTCCATCATTGATGGAAATATTGAGCCTTTTATTTTAGATATTGAGCCTTTTATTTTTTGTTGTTGCATTTCAGCAATTTTGTCAAAGGATCTGGAGGAGACAAATTTGCTGCTTACAGTCCTAGAAATAAATGTCTACACCTCCTTTAGGGTGAATTATGTGTATACTTGTAGGCTGGAAGGTGTCAGAGCCAGGAGAGGAAACAGGGGCATAGGGAGTCATACATATTCACACACATCTTTATTATCTCCCTGTCTGCATGGTGCTCACTCTGCTGACACACGTTGCCCTGATGTCTTTGGGTCACTAAAATGACAAGTCTGAAAAAATCAGTTTTTGTCTTTATCTGACACGTATTTCGCTAAGGTGAAAATTCTCTTTCCTTGCAGGCAGAACCATAAGGCCAAGGCATTCCAGAAAATGAGAACAAAACATGAACTGATGTGATGTGCTCTGGAGTAGACTGTGGTCTTGAGCTGAGAGAAATATTTCTTTTCTTTTGCACACCATGGGGTCCTTCTGCTGGGATACAGAGCAGTTGTGACTTGTTACCAGAAAGAAAATGACATTCTTTTAAAACTCTCTTAAGAAAATTTCTGTTGGAGGGACTAGTAAAGAGACTTTTGTTCACCTCAAAGTTTGCCATGTTCATACCCAAACACCTGGGCTCCTTGGACTCGTGGACCCTTTTGTGGCTTGGCTTCCTACACCCTTCTTTTTTCACTGTTCTCCTAAAAACAATGCCACAAGGAAATCTATATCTCAATCTTACAAAGTAATGATTTAATAGGTAAATATATGTTCAGGGAACTATGCTGTGTTGTACTACCTAGTGAAATAAAAGTTGGTATTTTCTTGTACAAATCACTGCAGAAATACACAATTTTCTGTACTCCAAGCCTTTTAAAAAATTGAGGTAAAATTAACCAGTTGAATTACTATGTATCTAATCCCATATAACAAAACACTGCTAGGATTGACATGGCTAAATCTTATGCTTCTGTGCAACTGAATATTTTCACTCTGTGGCACTCCATGTAAATGACTTTTAATATAAGTTTATATTTTTATACTGGTAATGTTTATACATATGCAATACACAGGAAAACATTGAGTATGGCAAGTTTTAAAATACTCATGGGGCTGAGATCACCACCTCCATGAAGAAGCTATATCATCATACTTCATTTTTACTTAACGCCAAATCCTACATTAACTTCATTTAAAAAAGGTGAAAAATAGAGAAGTGTTTCATACCTTCATCAGATATGAATGATTTGATAGAGAAATATGAAATCTAGAATAAATATACATAATAAGTAAAATACTATTGATATGTCTCCTGCTCAGATTTCATGGAAAAGCTCTTCAATTCCCAAGTAGGAGCTTAGCCACCACTACCTGGTCAACCTCACCACCCTTCCTCCCCCTGTTGCTGATAGGGTGGTTTCTGTGTTTTACTTTAACAACCATTGGATGAATCCCATAATATACAGTGCCTAGCACAACATCAGGAGGAATGGACTTGGTAAGAAGACATTTTGCATACAAAATACCTCAAAGAAAATAGTCATGTTAATATTCAATTTCACAGAAAAAAAATCAACCTAAGAGGTACAAAGGAGCACATGGAGCATGGGAATGGCTCTTCACTGGACCCTTACCTTTGGCTTAATAAACATGGAACATCTGAGGCAAACATCAGCCCATCTCCCAGTAGTCATAACCCTGCCAGTAATGTGTGGAAGGGGTTAACAGCAGGTTTGTTAGCTAAAGGAGTGAGAAGAAGTTGAGAAGTAAGAAGAAGTTGATAAGGAGTTTTTTTTAAGGTTGTAATTAAAGAGATTGAGAGAAAAAAAATAAAAGAACTTTGTAGCTAGACGAAGCAATTTTAAAAAGTTAGTTGAAGTCACTATAACTTCTCACCAATAGTATTATGTTGACTTATTGTAGCCAATAGTAAAAATAGAAGAAACATAAACAATTAGAAAGTGTATAAAAGTCAACCATGTTCAATAATAAAGTGTTACCAACTGAAACTGCTTGTAGTCTCTGCTTTATGTCATAAGCACCTCAACAGTGACAGTAATGTTTATCATCACTTTTCCCTCCAGGAAGGAATTTGATCAATAAAACATATTTTTAAACTGCTTGCTTAGCACAGTATGAACAATGGCATTTAGCATTTACATATCAGCTTATGCTTGTGCTGCTGCACACACACTGACTAATTAATCAACTAAGACAAAAGAAAGCCCTGCTCTGTCTCTGTCTAACTGGTGCATTAAAATTAGAGGGTTTTTTAGAAATTCAGTTTAATAAACTGAAAATTTCTCCATTAATGTAGCTTGACTTGTACCCTTGCTGTTTATGCTTTATGTATGTTTGTGTGTTTGTAATAGTATTCTGTCCACATAGTATTCTGAGCACTAATTTAACAGCAATGTCACTTAGAAAGCTGTGATCCTTGTCTCAGAGCACTCAGGGATGTGTACAATTACATCTCAGTGACTAAATGTCACAGACACAATAAAAATGGTGAGGCAAAGAAATCATTCACAAGGATACCCTGATTGAAGCAGAACATGTTTTCATGTAATGGAAGAGCTTATAGCACTGGAATAATATTTTAAATTTGATAGAGCTCTTCCTAAACATAGGAAAAGATCTCCAATATTGTGAAAAAGAAGAGAGGAAAGAAAAGACTTCTCTAAAAGGAGGAAGCCAGTGCCATTGCTTTGGAGAAACAGCAAGGTTGAAGGTCAACCTAAACTGTGACAGTGTCCCATGAATCTGCAGGTGACAGTGCCAGAGTACAATTAACTGTCTCTAACATGGACTTAAGCATGGCCAAGGCCTGTGCTGTAAAACTCCCTGGAGACCAGCTAGATCTTGCAATCATTTAAACAGAGCATCCATTTTCTCTTAATGTAAGGTGTGATCTTTCAGGTCTCTTTATCTCGAGTAAATCTTAGTGAGAGTCTTACTGAATGTCTGTCACCAGCCCTTACCTGGATGCCAAGAATTGATTGTACAAGTACCTCAAAAGAAGACAATAGTTGTTCATGTAGTGTGGTGTTAACCCATGCTGACAAGGAAGAAGAATGGGCCTGTAAGTAATTAGAAAGTTCTTTTTTATGCATTATTATTTTACATGTTTAACAAACTTTTTTGAATGACATATTTAATTTTTACCTCATATTAATTCCTTGGTAGATTTTGTTTTGAACAAAATTTCATTCTTGATGAACTTAGCAAATTCTGGTTTCAATTGCTAATGGAAATTGTTAAATGCTTTAAAAGTGCACATCAATACATATATATGTTCCCTCTCTTGCCCTGGGAATATTAATTTTCTTGCTTCTCAGTAGAGTGAGTATGGGTATCCAACTGTTTTAAAGTGTTCCCCAAAGTGAGAGCACAGAAAAGTTTTGGCCAGTCTGACCAAGATAGTAGCTCATGATTCTCAGAGAAAATTAATAGTCCTACATCTCCACTTCTTTAGTTAGACCAGCTGCCTCAGGCCAGACTAAGTGCTCCAGGAAATCTCATCCTGTGTATTTTCAAGGAGCACTGGGAGAGAAAACAAAACTGACATTGTAGGGGCTGAAACAGGAAAACAAATACTGGTGAATATATGTTTCAAGAAAGGAAAGCTCAAACAAAGTCAGGACAGTAAGATCAATGGAAGGCTAGAAGGAAGACTTTAAATGGAGAACAGCAAAAATGAATAATTTTCAATATTAAATTGTCTTCCATCAATATGTCAATAAATGTTTCCAATTCAAAACTGAAATGGCAGTAATTCTGTGGATTACTTATTACTAAGATAGAATACAAAGCAGTAAATAAGCAGAAAGTGTCTGTGAAAACTGAGACTGAAGCATTAAGTGACACAGTGTGTTTTGTCACTCAGTGTTTTTGAGTGTATTGCCATTGACCAGCACACCACTGTGTAAATTGCCATTCAGTTTTACTGTGGAAAACATCTGAAAAGTTGACTAGTTGTAGTGATTGCAGAAAGTGCTTCAATTCTGTGCTGTTCCAGTTCCCATATTCCCCTGTGGACTCTGTATGAACTTACTAAAATATTTTAAGCATTCATGGCAACAGTTCATGCAAAGGATCAAGGAATCATAGAATAGTTTTGGTTGGAAAGAAGCACATGTGGATTTTCCTAAAGATCTAAGATTTTACCCAACATTACCCTTTCATTACCAGTGAAAATACTTCAAATTCTCCTAATTATAATCTTTATCCTTTAATTCTGTCTAGTGCAGTAAGTTCCCAAAACTACTGGCTTTGCCATAATCTTAATACATGCAAGACCAATAGAAAACGGGGACAAAAATCCGACCATAAAATCAAGAAAATCTTTACAGTCCCCCATGATCACAAACAGCTTTTAAAACATCTTATGGGTGTCAATGCAGTTTAAAATATTTACAAAGTAACATCTTTGTAAAGCCATTTGTTTTGAATTAATCTCCTGACAATGGAAGATGGGAGGAGAGTAGAAAGGAATGGCGAGGAAGTTGCTAATTCTATTGGCCAGGAAATTAGTCATGAAAAGTCAGGTTACAGGAAGGAATGAAGATCCATTTAATGTATAATTAAATATCCCTTTTAACAAATCAAGCACATATAATACCAACAAAAGGAAGCAGGGATTGTTTAGTACAAAAATATGCTGAATGAAATGGAGATTTCTTTGATGTTAAGAAATTAAACAGATTTCTGAAATCACATTATCTTAGCCTAAAAAGAAATGGCCTCCTCCTCAGCACACTGAAATGTAAGAAGTTTCAAGAGAGGATAACAACAAAAACTAGAATAAAATTGAAGTAAAGTCTATCTAAGGATATAACTGTGAAGGATTATAACATAAAGAGACAGTCCAGAGCTGCAGACTGTAATACATCTGAGAAGAATTGGAGATTCTAGTTTTCTCTTTTGCTGGTGATTAAAGCTCATGAAAGTAATACAAATAAAAATGCAAGAATGAAAAAGTAAAAGTATGAGGCAGGAAGAAATATTGTTGATAAAGGAGTAAATGATGGTTTAAGTTTTTTAAATATTTGGGTTTTTTGGATGAAATTATATTTCTAGCCAATATGAAATTTTCTACCTACACATGTACACTAATAGATATGTATGTATGTATGTAAATATAAAAGGTAAATGCAGACTTTTGCAATAGTACATGTGGGAAATATACTTTTTGTCAATGTACAAAATTGCCAGATAATCCTTGGCTTCTGGGGCAGCTGTATTTTTCTAATCCTGCAGTGGTGAGGAAATTAGCTGTAGGATGTGCTGTACGGTGTGTTTGCTTTGCCAGACATTTGAGAAGAATAGGAGTTGTTATTCTGTTGTTTTTTACTTCATGTGGCTGTGGTCTTGTCTGGGATCTAAAAATGTCTTAATGAATAACCTTTCCCAGAGGCCAACAGAAAGCCCTTCTCAGGATTTCAGGATTGTCTCCTGTCAGAATCGTGTCTCCTGTCTCCTGCAGAAGATGTCTTCCGGAAATATATTTTACAATGGACCTAAGAGTTTGGTTTTCCTCTTTCTTTCTTGCTTTCTTTCTTGCTTTCTTGCTTTTTCTTTCTTTCTTTCTTTCTTGCTTTCATTTGCCCTTCCTTCCTTCCTTCCTTCCTTCCTTCCTTCCTTCCTTCCTTCCTTCCTTCCTTCCTTCCTTCCTTCCTTCCTTCCTTCCTTCCGCCACTTCCTTCCGCCACTTCCTTCCGCCACTTCCTTCCTTCCGCCACTTCCTTCCTTCCGCCACTTCCTTCCTTCCTTCCTTCCTTCCGCCACTTCCTTCCTTCCGCCACTTCCTTCCTTCCGCCACTTCCTTCCTTCCTTCCTTCCTTCCGCCACTTCCTTCCTTCCGCCACTTCCTTCCTTCCTTCCTTCCTTCCGCCACTTCCTTCCTTCCTTCCTTCCTTCCGCCACTTACTTCCTTCTGCCACTTCCTTCCGCCACTTCCTTCCACCACTTCCTTCCTTCCGCCACTTCCTTCCCCCACTTCCTTCCGCCACTTCCTTCCGCCACTTCCGCCACTTCCTTCCTTCCTTCCTTCCTTCCTTCCTTCCTTCCTTCCTTCCTTCCTTCCTTCCTTCCTTCCTTCCGCCACTTCCTTCCTTCCTTCCTTCCGCCACTTCCTTCCTTCCTTCCTTCCGCCACTTCCTTCCTTCCTTCCTTCCTTCCTTCCTTCCTTCCTTCCTTCCGCCACTTCCTTCCTTCCGCTACTTCCTTCATTCCGCCACTTCCTTCCGCCACTTCCGCCCTTCCGCCACTCCCTTCCGCCACTTCCTTCCTTCCTTCTTTTCTCTCTTTCTTCCTTTCTCTCTGTCTTTTTATGAAATAATCAGAGTTTAGTGGCTTCCTAAGCATGTTGCAAAAGATAAAATAATTAACCACTGTGAAAATTCATATGTCAGGGCAGCAGGTATTTATTCCTAAAGAAAACTAAAGTCAGAATAGAATATTGGAGAGTAGTAATTTGCTGAACAAGTATTAAAATTAAGATGATTGGTCAATTATATTCCAAAGAGCACTGTATAATAGTACCTTCCAGTCTAGAAATTTGATGTCAGTGTGATATCTTTTTCAGACAGACCAAATTAACATTTCCAGGGCAAGGAAGGAATAAAAAGACACTTTCTCGTATTAAAAAATCTCAAGGTCTTTCTTAAATTATTGTTAAAGGTTTTTAAAATATTAATTTGAGTAACTATTTAAATATCTTAATAGCGATTCTTTGTCCAAACACAATTTCATAAAAGCTTCCCAAAAAATATGGGTTTGATCACAAGTTCAAAATGTGCCCTGTGTATCGTGGTCCATCTTGACTACTTAAAGCTGAAGAAAGCCACCATCTTTCAGACCTAAAGATATTAAATTCAGAACATAATAGAAACAAAAAATCATTCAGCTTAAATTAAGCTTCTTTTAAAGCCTGTGAGCAATATGACTGCATCATCTATTTGGAGAGATGATTCAATTTTTCTTTACACATTGCATGAGGTTACATAATAATCAAATTTACTGTAAATATTCACTTTGTTACCTGAAATATAATGAGCTTCCTTTCATTCTTTATGAAGGTTGTTTTGCAGTTCCTAGTTTTTTTAAATCATACTGCTTTGAGTCATCTTATAATTTAATATATTTTATAAAAAAATATTCAGAGCATGTATTAAATTTCTTCTCATGAAATTTAACCAAACTGCATAAAAGAAGTGA
The DNA here is from genome assembly GCF_023055355.1 of Agelaius tricolor. NCBI lineage: Eukaryota > Metazoa > Chordata > Aves > Passeriformes > Icteridae > Agelaius > Agelaius tricolor. Next base: position 9,270,754 of record NW_027269266.1, on the reverse strand, counting down.
GTTTCCATCCATGCTCCTAATTGATTTTCTCCTTTCAGATATTAGATAATCAGTTTATCTTTGTTAGGGCACAGTATTTCCAGTAGATATGAACTCACTTTTTTATTCCTGGCTTTCCAGAAACAACATGCTAGTATGTGGCACAGCACAAAATTTCATAAATCACAACAGTGTCTTTGGAATATGTGTGGAAGGAGATCTTCCTTGATGGGAATAGACACACCCTTTAGGCACAAGATTCCTTGTGACTTTTTAAAGGAGATTATTTCTGATTGTTCTTCTCTCAAACATTCCTGAGCCTAAGACATCCTTTTTGTGTTCTTAGTTCCTGGAAAAATTATCATGTATTTGAAATGTGCTTATTTACACTTTTAGGATTGCAGGACTGGAATCTAATTAAACATATTGCAGTAAAGAGGAGAGAACTTATTCATGAGACATGAGTGCAGAGGGTGAAAGAAGCAGGAATCCAAGATATGCCATGATATTTGTACACTATGATTGCAGATTAAGACACTTATTTAATTTTTTTTTAAACACCCTGGGCACCCTACCCTCAGAAAAAACCCCCAAAAAAACAAAAAACAAAACTAATCAACTGTTTCTGTTTTGGATCTTCTAAAATACATCTCCAGTGAGCACAATCTACTCTATTTCTTGCTGTCTGTATGTGCATCTTTCTGTCTTTCTGTCTATCTATCTATATCTATCTATCTATCTATCTATCTATCTATCTATCTATCTATCCTCACAGAAGTCATCATGGACACCAAATGAAGATGAGTTTCCTACACATTTGCATCATGATAGGTTCAAATTTACATTGAAAATTTAAAGAGAAATGTTTTTAAATGTTCTCAGTACTTTGTGGATATTACCCTGTTTATAACAGCTCTTCATGGGTTTTAATCCAGCTATTTCATTAATTTTAATCCAGATAGTAGGACTTTCATTGAAATTCACAATGTTTTTCAATTTCTAATTGGAAATAAGAAAGAAAAATAAATTGCTATTCTTAATTCTTAAATTGAACCACTTTGCAAGCAAAGAACTTCACTAAAAGTACAGGAACATCATCTTCATGGGCCAAGTTTATCTGAAGTTTACAGGTTTTTCATGTTTACCTGTAGCACTTTACAGGTTGGCAAATTTGACAAAGTGTTGAGCTTAAACAGATAACACCTAAGTTAATATAAAAACATAGTATAGGAGAAAGGGATATTAGATGGAGAAAAACAGAACAGAAAGGTAGTAATGAGATTTTCAGGTTTTGACCATCATAGATTCATGGAGAGACAAGAGTCTTTAAGAGCTGTGACAGTAGCAGGACTGTAATAACCATGGAATAAAATACAGTGGTGGTTATTTGGCCTTAATAGGATTCTACTTTTGTGAAACATGCTGGGAGATTTAGAATAGGCTACAAAGAGAGACAGAATGACACAAATTGGATTTAGCTACTAGTTTCATATGAATTTATGGGAACAATAAAGCAGGTGGAGTCACACTTGACAGTTTTAGGGGATTGAAACAAGGGAGTTCCAAGGCAAAAGCTATATAAAACATACAGTTGGAAGGACAAAGTTCACAAAACAACGACAGAAAAATGTGTACTTTCTGAAAGGATATTGCAGCATTTAATATTGCATTTTTCTTAAAGACGTTTACAGGTTTCTTTTCTAACACCACAGGTCAGTAGTATTAACATTTTTTGTAAGTAAATTGACCACTCAACTCTGTCAATTTTTTGAACACTTCTTTGTCACTCACTGTTGTTAGTTGATATTTTATAATATTGTTAAAATGAGACATCATGCCATTGGCATGTGTTTACTATTTTACTATAATAATCATGGTAAAATTATTAGGAAATTTGTTATGCAGAGTAAATAAAGAAGAAAAAAAAACACAAAGAAACCAGTAGCTTTTTTTTTATATCATACATTTCTTCATAAGACAGACTAAAAAATTTCTGCTATTTATTACATATCCAACAGAATGCCTAATGAACCATGTGAAAGAATGGTAAGTAGGTGGTAACTAGCAGTGTAGACAAGAAACTAAAATGTATTAGGAAGTCTGAGGTTTTTCCCAAGATAACATTTTTCTAAACTAAAAAGTCAACAATGACTTATGAAATCCCTAGAAAACATTAGTATTAAATTCGGCATTTTCTGGAATATTATGTACTAAAAGTAAAGTAGAAGAGATTAGAAATTATGGAAAATTATGTAAAATGCAGCTTTTGCTTACAGCTTCCTCCCTTTACTATGCTGCATTCTTTGAAGCCTCCAGCTATTACTGAGTGGAGTGAGCAGCAACATAACAGTATCCATACAAAATGCAGAATCCATATTTTTACCAACATTTCTGCATGAAAGTCTTTCTGACCAGTATATTGCAAAAATGATTCAGGAAAGCTTATTTAAAAGTAGTAGAGAAGGGTAGAGGAGAAAACAGGTATAAAAAAATCCTGTTGGTTGAAATATTAGGACATGAGCTTAAATGACAGTGTCCTGATTAATGTGTATGGGATTACATCAGCACAGGATCTTACACTTTATGGAAATGTACAAAGAAAAGCAAATATTTCATGGAACATTCTAATACTCCAGTTCTGACTTTTAACTCAGTATAACTTATAAATTTCCTTCTTTAACAGAGGCTAGAAGAAATGAATATATATGTGTCTGTGCATGTGAAAAGATATAAAAGAGATATCTTTTGATATTAAGTAGGTGGCTATGGGCATTTTATAATTATGAAATCCATTCTCACCAGACAGGTCAAAGCATTTCTATAACTATCTTTCTCCTGTCTTATATTCATATTGTTTGTGGGAATGATTTGATATATTTTCAAGTCCTGACAGTAATACCAAATGTTCAATAAAAAGTTCATTATACACCTAAAATGATATTCTTTGAGTATTTCAAGATGGGCACAGTCTACTTCTCCCAAATTGTCTCATTACAACTTTCACAAAACCTTTCCCTAACCCTGATGCATTTGAACAATTCTATTAATGATGAGAAGCATGAAATCTGGTAGCTTTGGACACCTTTTGACTTGACTGAAGATTGTTAAATAATTCATTCCTGGCTGTCCTCATTTGTTTCCTGCTTTTAAGTTACACATGGGATTTAACTGGAGTTTGTAGCTGTTTCCTGCTTAATAACAAGTTACTCAGCAGGAAGATTTTTCCAGGCTCTTACAGCTTTACCACAGGTATACATCTGGGTGATTAGCTGAAGAAATGCATGATTGAGCCAAGATATTTGCATGAGTAGATGGGAACCCATGAGGCAAATTAAACAGCTCCATTAGCTAAAGCCATTTTAAAAAGACATATCACAAGGAAGAATACACTGTGTGCAGGATTGTAAGGTACTCAGGTGCTGTCATGTGGAAAGCAAAGATCAGGGGTGTTGAGCAATGCAGGCTGTGTTTGTGGATTAGATGACAGGTAGACCTTAAAACCTGCAGCTGTTGGCAATGCCTGAGACAAAGGAAACCCTGGAGGCTACACTGGGGCCCTGCATGTTGTGTTTGACAGACTTGCTACTTATTACTTTTAACTTCATGAGCACAGCATAGTCTTTGCTTTTATTGTTTTTTCTGACAGTCAGGTGCGATGCACTGGCTCTGTAGAGGCAGATGTTCAGAAAAGTAGCACAGTCATTGCAATGCTGAGCACTGCAACCTTTCTGATGTAGCAGCTCAACTCCTTGAGGAGGGTAAAGAAAGCTTCCAATGTTCTGATGCATTGAATAGATAAACATGCATTAGATGGAGATTCATCAAAGGCAAAAGATATACAACAAACAGAAGCACACATGAAGGTCTGCTTCATTATAGTTGAAAAGCTGAACATAGCAGGAGACATTTTGATAAAGGATAGGCCATAAATTCAAAAAAAAATCTCTTTTTCTCAAACCTAGATTCCTGGTATCTTTTTCTTGTCTTCCATCCTTGGAAAATGAAATAATTAATTAATTTTTGATAAAATCTTAGGTAATCTTTCCTTTGAGTCTAGAAATCAAAATTATATTCACTTTACTGATAAAAACACTCTTATGTAATTATACAGTAGGTAAACTTATAAAGACAGTGATTCTTTGGGTTAGAATATATTTGAAAGCCTAAATAATAAGGAATTGTATAAGCCCATGACTTAAGCTATGATTTCCATTGACAGTCAAGCAAGACTAAATCTGCTTTTTAGCATATATTTAATTCTTCAATGTGACAATTGACTTGCATGGCTAAAATTTGATTTTTTTTTCTCCACACTAAATTGGCACAATATGAATAATGCCATTATGAACCTGTATGCTTAAACAGATGCATCTGTGTGTGTGTATGCAAACTTAGAGCACACATAATGCACTTTCCTTCCTGGTAAGTCATGTTGCTTTCAAGGTGAGAGGGTTCATATCTAAGGCTGAAGAAATCTTTTTCTCCTTTCTAAGTGAGTGGTTGTGAAGCAGGGCTCAAAATTTTGTCTCCTTAAGAGGAGCAGCTCTGGAAGCCAGAAGAACCCTGGACTCAATAAGAAATTTCAGTGTCTAATGGGCTCAAGAGTACATAAATGCAAGTACAAGTAAAACATGAGGCTTGTATTTAATGTCCTTTAAAGAGAACTTTGCATGATTAGGTTTAACAATCAAAGCTGACTGAAATAATTGTGATATACAGGAAATTTGCCCAATACAAGGGAAAAGGGCAATGGAGATCTTTTTGAAACCAACTCCAGCCAGCAAATAGTCTAAGCAGATGAATAAAGGTGTGTGGAATTTCTGAGAACAGAAGGATCCTTTTCCCACAGCTCTATTAATGATTCAAGAAGGGTGTTAATAAACTGAAGAAGGTTCAGAGAAAAGCTGTGACTAAAGGACTGTATGATTTGCCTCTATTCTGAAAGAAGGAAGGATCTCTGGCTGTTTATCTTACCAAAGAGGAGGTTAAAATGTGTGCTTCCTATGCAGAAGAAGAAAATCGATAATAGAGGGATCCTCAATCTACTTTACACAGACAAAATGAGATCGAGAATGAAGTCTGCAAATGAACATGACAATGCTAATGCAGTTTTTAGTGAACACAGATAACCACACATAAAACTTCTGGAGAATTTTGGTCAGCTCCATGCCAGCAGCAATAGAAACAGGGTACATTTCTCAAGTATGTACTTTACACTTGTGGGAAATGGGAGTGGCAAGTGTTTTGGGAAAATGTGTGACCTGATGTGCAAAATTTCAAACTGGAATCAATGTGGTCTCTACCAGATTTTTAGTCTATGGCTGTATATTCTGTAGCACCATGCTTGTCTTGTCATTCCTTTCAGTGAGTCAAGATCTTCATTCTAGATTATCTGTGTTAATGTTTTCTATATTGTGGATTCTGTAGACTTGGGATTCAGAAATTTGCACATATGTTTGTTCATGATAAATGAGCTACAGATAAAAGAAATAAAATACAGGTAGCTGAATTTGAACTAAGGGTGGTTTTACTATTACAGAGCCAACAGATCATTAAATAGACCAGGAGAGCATTTTTATTAGATGATATTTTAAAGTGCAAGCTCACAGGAAGGCAGAGGTGCTAAGATTAACATGAACTTCTACCAGAATTAACAAAATAGAACCACACCATGAAACAGTCTTGTCTGGAGTGAATTAGTTATTGATCAGTTGTGTTCAAGTCTTTGATGAACTAGCAAAATAATTTTTGAAATTTTCTGAAATTATTTTGAAATTAAAATAATCTTTTCTATTCAAGAACAATTTGACAATAATAAATTAATCTAGGGAGCACCTTCTAGCTGTAATTCCTCACATTGTAAGCCATTTCCAGGCTGCAATTCCTAACACTGTTATCAGTGTTTTTACCTAAGTTTAATGCTATAGCACATACCTTTAGCAATATTGAAGCTGAAATAAGAATGAAATATGTAGAAGTAAATCCTGTAGCTCTTCTATCTTCCTTTCCAGGACAAAGATATCATCATGACTTCTGTGCTTAACTGAGGAATATGGAATTAGAAAATTTTGTCTTTGTCTTTTTTTTTGTCTTTTTAAAAAAATTATCTTTCTACAATTCAGGAGTATACAATACATTCATAAGTCCATTTTTTAAATTAAATTTCACTAAGATGTGGAGGTCTGACTTTTGAATCCTCAGCCATCCATCTCCCATCTTATTCATACCAAGAAGTAAATTTAATCCTATAAACTCTCAACTGCAATATAGAAATTGTGCTTTCTAGACTTTATTTAAAGAATGAGGACCTAATGTGTGCGTGACTGTGTGTGTGCCCACAGGTGCACATACATGTGTGAGTTTATGCACACAAACACACAGAAAGATGCAGGTAATTTGGCATTTGGGATCTGCTCTGCAATACATATGGTGTGGTATGTATACTGTATATTTATATATATATATATAAATATATATATATACTGTATATCTATATTTGTGAGAGTGTGGTATGGTCTAGAGTCTGTAGTGTTGAAATGGGTCTTGTTTTCTTCCCACCCGGAAGAAAATGCCGGGCTCATTTAAAGGTCCCTGAGGAAATTTTCCCTGCTGAAACCCAACAGTCATCTTTTAATCTGCCACTAATAAGAAGTATTTTAAATATCTTGAAGGAAGAGGAGAAAAAATCAGTAGGTCCTGTCCATATTCCAGATACTGTTCCAAGACTGTTGAGTCTTACACATTCTGTCAGCCAGTCCTTCCCATTAGGCCATTGCTACTGGATAACAGCCAGATGATAGTGTGCAATCACTGTCTGTGATGGTGGCTCCTTGTGTCCTGTGTCACTGCCCTTGACAATAAATTCATATGTAGAGCTTCGTTTGGGATCTCTACACATTTATTTCTAATGTAATGTAGCGTAATTTACCCAACATAATGCCTAAAACTGGGATCCTTCAGAGCTGCTGGTAAAAATAATTACAGTATTAATTACTTGAGATACTAAATATGGATTGGTTTATTCTTTTATTACATGCTATGGATGCTAGGATGAAAGATGAATGTCCCTTGAAATAGTTTATCCTCATCATAAATTGTCAACCAGGAGATTGCAGATGGACTTGATCTTTTCTGTACCAGAACACAAACAAACCTCCAGCCTGGAATATGTAGTTGCCAGAAGATCTCACTTCAGCTGGGGAATTGGCAGCTCAGAAATCAAATCATTCTTATTTTTAATACTGAGACAGCAAGAATGACCATAATAAAAGAAAGTGGTAATGTCACTGACACACTAAACTGTTATAACAACCATTTTATGGGTCTGCTAGTTGGATCCTTTTCCCCCCAAACTTAATTATAACTGATCAAAATTACAGCAACAGGAAGAGTTTTATGTCCTTGTTCAGTTGTGCTTAATGTTTCATAGCCTCAGAGAGGGATACAATTTCAAGTTACTGCCAGGTCATACCTGAGCCAGTTGCTAAAGGTGTGATTGGTTATCTTTGGTGTGTTCAGCTCCTAACTTCATTTGGAGATCCTTTTTTCATAACATGATCTGTAGATTAACTCTCCGTCTATCCTATATTATTTTCTGTACAAATGCTTATAATACTCAATCTTGTTATGCTGGTTGATATGCAAATAAAAAGTTTCAAGAAATTCAAGTAAATCCCAAAGCTCTGCAGCAAAAGTGAACAGATTTGAAATCAAGCACTTTCTAATGTTTAGCTAACATTTGCTGAAATATCTTTCACTGTTTGAGCATCTCCAGCCAACAGGAGCCAATATCCTCATGTTGTCCATAGCATGCACAGCTGCACTAATCAGATCTTTCCTTGCTCTGCAATTCCTCTTTTTGCTTAGCCTAGCTGGGTTCTTTGTCAATACAGCTGATTGCTATGGTTACAGACTGCCTGCTGTATGTTAGGCCTGAGTAGACTGTAAAAGAAAATATTTTACTTCAGATAGGTAAATATTAGCCTTTTCTTACTGGAATATTATATACATTCATTTAAACTTTATTTCAAAATATTTTTTGCAACAGCCACTGCACTGAGCATTTAACAATTAATGACTTTTAAACAAACAGCAAGACTTTGAAAATGTGGAATATCTATGTTTCTCTTTGTTCTCTATCATGATCTGTGAAGAACTGTATACAGCCAGGTAAATATAGAAGAATATGATATTTTTATCATTTTCCTGCAGGTTTATGCAATCGTTTCATCATGTTTTGAAGGTGGGAATGTAGTTGATTGGGATGGGGGAGCTGATTGATATCCAAGTATGCAGGAGCTGGTAACAAGAATGAAAGAAAACATCCAGACTTCACATTCTTTGCAAAATCAAGACTGTAGCGGTCCATGGTGCATCCTTGCCAAATGCATTTATTGCTTTAAACAGCCCTGCTTGTTGTTTCTATGTCCTTGCCTTCCTATAGGTAACATTTTCAGCAAGGGAGTTTAGTTCATCTCCAGAGGTGGGGAAAAAAAATTTAAAGAGTAGAAGGGTAGTTAAAATAAAATACTTCAGTCCTGTCAACTTCCCCAAGTCACTTATCAGGAAAGCAAAGGAAACTGGTCCTCTTGTCCAGCTGAGCAACCCATTTTTATAGGTACAAAATCAGAGCTATGAAGACAGTTAGTAAAACATTTTATTGGGTCAACACTGCCCAGAGGGGTGAACAATAAAGTCTGAAAAAATATTCACATTCATCTTCAAGTCCACTGTGCTAGTTCATTTACAAACTGTCCTGATTGATGTACAGCTCAAATGACTTTCAAGTGTTATTTCATTTTAGTCAATATATTAATAGACACAGAACTATTTCTGCTTGAAAGTTCTATAACTGCAGGTTTACACTGGGAAACAGGCAATTTTTTTTAAGATTTAACTCAAATTCTGGAATAAGGGGGAATTCTTAAAAATTCTGGGATTCTTTTACTCAGGTTTTGTAGCCATGCTTTTGACATTGGTGGGATTACATTGTTTTGTCATGTAACAGTGATAAATCTTTATGTCATATATAAAGGAAGCTGTTAATTTGGGGAGTTTAAGTTCAATTTTTAAGCTTGAGTTTGGGTGGATATATATTTATTTGTTTTGGAAAAATAGTGCACCTGAAGTTGAAAATAGAGAGTAAGGTAAACAGGAGTCAGAAATCTAGCTGAGGTAAATCATCTTGTCATTCTTTGACATATTTAGAACCTTTCAACTGTTGTACAGTGATGCATACCTCTAGATCTACATGCTTCCCAAAACAGAGGTCATCACATTCTTCCACCTTTACTATGTGTCATGTATTTGCACATTATGTCCATATCTTCACCATAAGATTTAAATAAAAATCAATTTCTTTAATTCTGGAATTGTATTTGAATTGTTTATAGATATTTGTTCTTTCATTTAACTTAATTTGATCAACCAAACCAAATAGCGTTCTGAAATCCACTAGGTTGCAAAACACTTGGTAATTTTATGGGCCTTAGCCAAAGAGTAAGTGAAAATCAAAGATTTATACCTACACAGGTTTTGCTCAGGACAGTTAGGAATTCTAATCCTTCTGATGTGAGGCTAAGCAAAGAACATGCAGCATGCTTTTCTTTTTACAAGTGTATCTTCAGGGGTCAACAAAAAGGAAGAGGAGTATAAGGACATTCCCAGAATATCAACTGCTATAAATCAGGGCTATATAACTAGACTACTGCATTCAGTATATTACTTCAGGCCATACTTGCTTATGTTGCATGACTTTTAAAGCAAAATCAGATTATGTCATCTTACTAGAATTTAACAGCTTTTATTAGATTAGTAGGAGTTGCATATTTCATTGAAACTTTATGCAGTAACAAATCAAACCACAGCTTTAAGATTCCTGGAAATTTCATGGGAAGGATATTTCCACCCTTAAAGAAAAGTTCTCAATTTAGTTTAAATGCAAAATTCAGAAGACTTCATCTTTACACTCTCAGTATATCCCCCTCAGCAGTATTGCATGGTATCACCACACAGCCACACTTTCATCAGCAGATGCAATGGCTTTTATGAAGCATTTCTAAAACAGATACCAGCCTCTGCAGCAGAAGTTCTTTTAAATTATTCTCAAAAGAGTGCTAGAAAAAAACCCCCACCGAACAACAAAACACAGGAGTTGGAGCCAACAGCTAAATAATGGGTTTTAAATAGTATTGGGAGAAAGCCAGTATAGCAACTGTTTCTGGACAGAATTCATAATCTGTTTTATTCTGTGCTGAATGTCATAAACTACCTTTCTAATCATGCTCAAATGTGCTGCAAGCTCATTCAAGAACTTAACATGCCTAAACAACAGTGCTATGGCACCTTGCAACTTAAATCTAGAGAAATGCTGAATGGCATCTCTACAATTCATTCTCTCCAAAAGATATACAAAAGCCTGAATGCACACAAATTTTGATAGAAAGGATGCACAATGCACAGAATTTTTCCTATCCTGTCACAAGGGATGCCAGATATATCAAACAGTGAAGATAAAGGATTATAAACCTTTGAATCCTGTGGCAAACTGGCCTGTGGTGTGTTCTGTATGTCATAGTGTTTAGAAGCAGCAGGAAGCCGTAGTGCTACAGCTGCTGTTGTAGATGCTGCAATCTTCTCCTGTAAGTAGAATATATCTGTGCCATCTTTCTGGGGTGGATAAATGCCTGTGACATCATTGGATAGGCTGCACAGAAAGCCTGGAGTCCCTAGTCCAAAGCAGGACTAGGTTCAGGTTAAATTAAAAGGCTCAGGGATGTGTCCAACAGAGTTATGAGTTCAACCTGTTTCAGTGTTTCCCCATCTGCATTATGTGACTTTTTTATTATATCTTAGTGGAATTTCTCTTGCTACAATTTTTGTTCATATTTCTCTTCTTTTTTCTCCCTTTTGTCCAAAAGTACAGTCTCTATCTCTACAGTAAACTTGCTGGGAACAAAAAGCAGCAATTAATTTCTTTCCATTGCTCTTCTCTACCACAAGTTTATCTGTGTTTTTATCTGTGTATTACGTAGGGACAAATGCATGTTCAGGGAATGCCTCAGTAAATGCCACAGCCCTTTCTCTGTGCAGGCAGGGGAATATCCAGTGTGAGTCTAGTTGCTTCTATCACCTTCTTCTGCCCTGATGGTAATGATCATATTACCACAACATATCTCATTAGACAGCCCACTTTTTAGTTACTTGAGGGAAATTATCTTTTGTACCCACAAAGGGTTTAGGCCGCCTGTAAAACAGGAATGACAGGTTTACCCTAGCTACATCCTGGATGTCTCAGAATGGACTCATAAACCTAATTATCAACCAAATTAAACTTGGAATTGCTTTTAGCCTAAGCTCAGTCAAAAAGTGAATAAAAAAGATGAAGTTTGGGCTTTCCAGGTTTCTTAGATAAAAAAACAAAAGGTCATCTCCAGGTCAGGAGATGCTCTGGTACGTTTATAAAAAGCAGGATGTACGTAGGCATACACATTGCTGAGGAGATATATTTTCTCTTACAGTTTATCTTCTGCACAAGCTCCTGATGGAAAATAGGTGGTTTTACCTGCACTTAAGTGTCTAAAGCTAAGGAATCTGTATCCAGGCTTATTTCCAAAGAGAATTATTCCTTTTGGCAGAAATTCTCTGTTGAACAGGCAAGAACAACCAGTTGCTAAGTGAAGTCTTCAGAGGTTAAAACTGCCTGGGAAATACCATTTTCTGCAACAACTACTGGAGTTTTTGGTGGGTTTTTAAAATCTCTTTTAATATCTTTAATTAAAAAATATTTTTTAAATTCATGGAAACAACTGCACATAGTAGTAAGAAGTGGTCAGAATCTGCATTTGAAAGGAGATATTTAAAAAATGGTTAAATGGTTTTACAGAAAGGAGGAGGAGAGGAGTGTGATGAAATTATGCACAATTATTTGTTGCAAAAATACCATATTTTTTCTCCTTTATTTATTCTGATGCCAATTCAGTCTGAATAAAATTAGCATTGCTGGCACTAACATATGGCAGGCTCTGAGAGTGTTTTCATGATTGCCACACCAATTATTAATAATCTTTTAGGTAAAGAACAAAAGACATGATTTTTTTTAATCCAATTATATATTTTTCCTTTTCTGAATAGTTAAATGAATAGTTCTTTCAAAAGGATTTTTTCCCAGCAATGAACAATAAGGTCATGTCTTCTCCAAGGTGTCACATTGATCCAGTTTGTTCTCTTTAATTGCACTGATTTAATGTTATTGAACTGAAAACTCTTACTACCACTGTACTGTAGTCTTAAGGTGGATTCCTTTGAAATTGATATATCCACATGTATTGGGGTTTCTTTTTTTCAAATTCAGCTACCATTATATCTTTTCTTGTAATATATCATGTTCAGCCTACCATAAACTAGCAGACCAGGGAGGCTTGAACTGGCAGTAAAAAAGTCACAAACTCCAGTAGCCCTTTCCAAGTACTCTTGGCAGCATTGTATGTTCTATACAGAATACTGAAAATATAAAGATTGTACCCTGCATGAAGTGTTATAAGGCCACAGAAGTCTATTGAGCACATACCGTCAGATATAAATAAACAGGTGCTCTGCCAGTCTGATCTTCTTCCCATGCCCTGGACATTAATCATTAACAGGTCATCCTTTGGAAGGTCATCACTTATGGAAGAATTCTATGGAACTCTGTTCAAACACTCATCTCTACATTTCAAATATCTAAATGTGATCAGATTACTGTCACCTTTCTGTCTGCTTTCTGGAATCAGAAAGGAAATACTTTTGCCTTGTAGAAAAGGGTACCAGTAGTGTTGTGAGACCATCAATCATTTTTGAAGGTCCAGTTTGCTCTCTGCTTCCATGCATTTTGGAGCCTTTTACTGGGCTGATAGCCAAGAGAAAGGAGACATTTAACTTCACCCTAAGGACTTTAAAGTGTCAGTGATGTGTACTTTGGAAGAGTGGAAGTGGTGTTGGGATGTGGAAGTGGTGTTGCCATATGTCAAGACACATCATTATGTGCTCCATGTATTGTCTGCTTCATTTCACCCAATATCTGTGGTACATAAGGAGGAATCCTGGAGGATATGCCTGCTAAGTGGACGTGAAGGACTTGGAAGATTAGAGCTGTCTAGAACAATGCACTTCAAAATCTCCAACAGCATCACTGCAGTGAAGTGCACTGTGTTACACTGAAGTTCCAGGAGAGAGTAGGTCTGGGTAATAAAAAGGTTGCAACCCAGAAAACTTTAAGTGGAACAGGTACTTGCTGGTAACAGTTCTTGATGGCTTGTCTTTGTGTGCCAAAATGAGCAATCTGAAGGAAAACAAATCATGGGAAATGTTCTTTCTCAAAAAAAAAGAAGAACAATAAAAAAGAGAAAATGTGAGAGTAGGATAACTATGTTGAGATAAGTTTTTAAGTATTCACAGATGCTGTTGTGTTTTAACTCCAGTTGGCAGCTGAGCCCCGCAGAGCCACTCACTCACCCCTCTCACCCAGTTGATAGGGAGACAATTGCAAGAATGAATGAAAAAACTCATGGATTGAGATAAAGGCAGTTTAGTAGGGGAGGCAAAATAAGGAATTCATTCACCACTTTCCATTGTCAGGCAGGTGTTCAGCCATCTCCAGGCAGCAGGGCCCCATCACATGAAACTGTGACTTGGGAAGACAAATGCCATCAGTCCAAATGTTCCCATCTTTCCTTCCTCTCCCCACATCTTTATACACAGACCATGACCCCATAGGGTGTGGGACATCTATCTTTGGTCAGGGGCTCAGCTGTCCCAGTTGTGTCACCTCCCAGTCTTTGAGGCTCCAGCCTCCTCGCTGGTAGGGTGGGTGAGAGGCAGAAAAGGCCTTGGCTCTGGGTAAGCCCTGCTCAGCAATAACAAAAACATTCTATATCATCAACACTGTTTCCAGCTCAAACCCCAAACACAGCACCATACCTTCTACTGTCAAGAAAATTAACTCCATCCCAGTCAAAACCAGTACAAATGCCTGTGACAAATATACTTCTTTCCTGTGTAAACAAATATTTTGGAAATGTTTCAGACATGATTTGACTGACAATTGCCATTAGTAGTAGAATTTGTATGCTTAGTATTTTGTGTCACTTCAGCATGTTTGATAAAGTGCAAAATGCTGGAAAATAAAGACAGTACTTTTTCTTGCTTCACCCTAGATTTTTCATTGTGGTGGAAGATACTAAGATTACAAATTTAAAAGTGTGCCACATATAGCAAAAAACATTAAAACAAACTACATGCCTTCACTGTAACTTAAAAGGCTCCTGTAGATGAATTCTCAAGTATATTAATTCTCCTGGTAAAAATTAACTAGTCTCCACAAAACTCGGTAAATAGAAATATATAAGGTAGTAAAGAGTTTATAAACTTAAGGAAATTATTCATTTATATATGAATATAAATAAAAATATTCATTTATATATGAATATATATGTATAGAGATTTCTTTAGGACATGAATTCCAAAGGTAAATTGCAGCCAAACCTAGGGCTATTCTACCCCAAAAAAGTTCTCATTTTACTAAGGTACTCATCAATGGCATTGTTCCAGAGCTCTTGTTCACATGTTGTATACAGCTATGATGTGATCAGGAATTCTTTTGGAGAGGCACTATCTCTACTTCCTTGCTTTCTTTTAAAGGGTAAGCATAGCCCAGTGTTCCTTGAATCCTCTGGACACCACTTAGCAACAATATTATTTTCTTAGAAGAGTTTGTGTTTACCATCCATTTTGTCTACTTTTCATCTGCAGAAGGAAGAGAAGCTGGGAATTAAAATGAACACACCCAGTGCCATTCTGCAGAGATGGGCCAGTCTGACTGTGCTGACTCAGGTTCCCAATTTGGGACACTCATCCATGTGCTGCAGATTGGGATTTACTGTGCATGTTTCTTTATAGGCACACAGTTTGTGGTGACTGTGAGTGGGGCTGTGGCTGAGCCCCATCCCCAATGGGCACAGCTGTGAGCAGCAGCAGGTGAGCAGCACTGACAGCAAGGAGCCATGGAGTGCCCAGGGGCACTGAGCAACCACCAAAGGAACAGGGGGCACACAGGTGCAATGCATGAACCATGAGGGTACAAAAGTGTGAGAAACAGCTTCTCACTTTGGAAATTTAAAAAGGTTTATTAAACCCTAACAAAAATACAACAAAGGACTACATAAGGAAAAAGTTGCAGTACTGGGAACTGCCTGTGTGCCCAACTCAACCATGCAAGGGACACATGTGCGGGCTTCTTTCTACTTGTGCTAGACAACCCCAGCTGTGTGATGGCAACAATATGGGGTGGGGAGAGCGAAGGGAACTATAGGGAGAACAGAGGACATCTAAACTACAATAACATAACTATACCTCACTAAAGCTGTTCTTAATAGTCACACAATAGTTATCTTTTAATTGCAAGAGCCAATCATCTCATTATCCATCTGTAGCAAAATGTTGGGCTAAGGAACAAGGGCAGGTGCTTGAAGCTTTATTCTGATGAGGCCTGGTGTTACTCTGTATGAGTGAATGCTTAAAGCCTTCTGAGGTTGTATGGTGACACTCCGTGTGCTGTGGCCATCTCGACTGTGACATGTGCTGTGGCCTATGCTGTGGTATTTCACATGATTACTCTGGGACCAGTCCTCGTGATCATTCCATGAACAAGGCATGTGCTGTGCCCCTGCATGAGAAAGAGGCTTTGATGGCAGGTGAAAGCCCTTGCTGCAGTAGAGCCATGGAGAGGTCCCAGTTTCAGCATGAGATCAGATATTTTACTATTCTCCCAGAGGATTTCAAACAAGCCACAGGATTCCTCTCTTTCCCCTGTAGGTAATAATATACAAGTGACACAAGGCTCAATGCAGCATTAGTGTCTTTAGGTGTCAGATAAGCAAACGAGCATTAGCTAGTTAAATAAACACACTAAACAGCCATATTTTGCTTCAACAAAGTATATTGAACAACATTGCCCTTTAGGGGATATATAAAGTAGAACTAAGCTACTAAAAATGTAAATTTATTCCTCAGCATATTGCTGTTCAAACTGGGAATGTTCAGATGTCTCTGAGGCATTTCTGGATAATTTTATCATTTTATGGCCACAATACTTCAGGGCCAGATAATAATGTTAGTTCCTTAAAATGAAATCAGAGGAAAGCAATTTTTTTCTATTTGACAGTTCTGGAGGTCCCAAAGTCCTCTTCTGCTTGTCATCTTAATTCAACTTATCTTAGGCTGTTCAAATTAATATATGGTGTCAGAATACAGGGAAATATGAACCAAAATTAAGTAAGTCATAGTGTCATTTTCAATATGCTATTATCATATTTTTGTATCATATGCATTCTATAAAATCTAGGACCAGCTTAACAAATCTCTGCCCAGCAAGGTGTGAGAAATTTCAAACTTAATGAGAATGTTACAATAACAGTAGAACTAAACCCAGAATTTGGTATTTCATGGTTGAAATTTATTCATTTATTTATTCATTCCCTCATACATTCATTCATTGAAAGTGTTCTCACCGACTTCCTTGGAAGCAGCTGTGCATGCTATAAAGAGGAAATGTAATAAGCATGAGGGAACAGGCAACATTGTTTCAATTTAATATTCTCCATATAATTCATTTCTCTTTTGAAAAATTAATGTCTGATTTCTAGACCATTATGTCTTGGTAGCTGGTGTAACCTTAAAAATAAGAACACCAGGAAAGTCAGTTCCACTCATGTTCTGTATGTCAGGCTGGAATAATTTACAGAGAAGTAAATTAAGGTTACAATTCCAAAGAACTTAAAATATTACCTTTTAGGTGTATTAAGGTAATTTAGTAATATTAAGGTATCCAGAGAAAAAAATTGTGCTCCTGCCAGACAAGAACAGACAAAATGTGTCACTAGAACCTTTTGACACTTCCCACTCCCCACATAGATTTAATAAGAAGAGGGCACACTGACTTAATGCAACTGGATTATTATAGCTTGACAGTTAAAGGTTTTATTTTCTTCATCTTTCTGGAGCCTGCTTTCTGCATTAGTAATTAATGTTAATAATTATGAGATAGAATAGTAAGGCCCCCTTATATGCTTATAGGACGCCCCCTTATATGCTCGTAGTACAGTCTAAGTTTGAGCATTCAAAAGAGTAAAAAAGAAACTTTTCCTATTTTGAGTTTGTTTAATCACTGTTATTTGATACAAAAATGCATAAATAATTATCTGCACCAGCTGTGTCCCCAATATTGTCAGAGATATGTGAAATTATGTCCGCTGTATCTCATTCCCTATTTTTTACAAACTTCTTTCCCCCTAAACTGCAGAACTTTAATAAATTTAATAAGTATGATGGAGAATGAGTAGAATATTAATTACCTAAATCCAAGGATGAAACTTGCAAGTGTTGTAAAAGTAGTTATGAATTTAAGAAAAATGATGTGTGTTAAAAATACTACCTACAGGTGGAGAAAAAAACCACAAGAACCCAAACAAAGCAACAAAAACAACAACAACTATACATTGAGGAGTATTCAGGCAGATTAATGGATTTATAACTTCATGAGAGACAAAAATGTCTGTAAGTTTTTAATAAAAGTTACAAAAATACAGAAAAATATGTTCTTTTGGTATACAAATATATATTTAGCAACAGACTGATTTTACTGGCTGCATAGACAGAGACGCAAACAGAAATATTTCTGGTTACACTTTCTCCCAGATATTAATTTCTCCAGAAAGTTTGTTTCTATCATTTATTGCTATCACCCTATATTGAGAAACAAGGAGGCTTCTTACAATCCTCTGTTGAAAGTTTTCATTCTTGGTAAATTTTGTCAGTAGAACATAGAAGTCACTACAATCTACCAGTTGTTAAGGATTCTAATTATTATTTAGGTCTTATTTATTGTTTAAATGTAAAGCAGCAACAGAAAACCCAAGTCTTTATTACACCTCCAATCTATTGCAATCTAGACACAATTTAGCCTTTGATCTAGTTCTCAGCATGTATTTCACCATTTTCCCACTTTTTTTTTTTTTAAATATGCATCTCATACCCATAATGATATTACCTGAATGTCTCTCAATAGGCCATTATGGTGCAGTCATCAAGTTGTCAGCGTAATACAGTTCTTTGTTCTGGAACCCACACTTCAAAGATTATGTTAACAAATGGGAATGCAGCAAGGAAATGACCTACAAGAATGCTCAAGGTCTGGAAAGTCTGCTACAAAATACAGAAATTCTGCATCTGTTTAATTTATCTAAGAGATTAAGAGCTGTCTTGATCCTATGCTACAGGAAAAGTATTTTAGATAGTATATTAGTTTTTAATCTAGCAGAAAAGAAAGTATTAATGGATCCAGAAGTTGAAAGCTGATATATCACACATTCAGTCTGGAAACAAGATGAAAATACATAACAAAGAAAAAAATTAAATAAGTGAAAAACTTACTTTGGGATGTTGCATATAATCCAACAGTTGAATTTTATATTTTTGACTGTTATTTTTAATCATAACCTGCAGTTAAAAGAAAGCTCAAATTTTATAATCAGCAATCCTTCCTATCACTGATAGGAAGAAAATACATTTTCACAATTGCTATTCTTCCACCAGACACACAGCTAGAAATGTGTATTGAACAACCTGATTTGTTCACATGATTCTCACTATCACAGTAAGGCACTAGTGACTCCAAATTTGGAGTTTACCCTAATCAAGAAAATTTTTCTGTCTAAATACTTGGCTTACATATTTTCCTAACTTGGAGTCTAGAGGTTGTATTTCTGGTAATAAACCATAGTGCATAATTCTTTTTATGTCACCATGGGAATATCTGCACCTTATATCCAGACCATGACAGGCTGGTTGCTTTAGCAATATTCTTCTTACAGCTCAGACATGTTGACCTGAACCTCAAAAAGAAGAAAGGTGATACAGAACCAGTTGCTCCTCACTGCAGATATGAAATGTGGGAAGCAGCAACATTTTCTCCAAGCCTGTTCCTTCTTCATTTAGAAGATATTGCCACTGCAATTGCTTTTGTTGGGGAACTTGAATCTTCAGATTTGTGATAGGTGTCTCTGAGCTCAACTCTGGGACAGAATCCTTAGAGGTCTTTGTAATAGAAATATCTAATTTCTGTGTGATTACTAACTTATTGCAATGATCACATTTTTCAGAGTTTTCAAGGCACAATTTTAGGTACAGGGAGCACCCCTGAGCACTCACAAAATTTTCATGTGCAAAGTGGCCACTGATGAGTCTGGATGGCTGTCATTAACTTACACTTGAGCACTGGGGTCAGGTTGATACTATCAGATTTAGCAGTGTACATCTCACTTTAAGAATATAAATACTACTGCCTATCTGGGCCTCATAGCTTAGGATTTTATAAGAGCTCAGCACCCTGGTGCTTCTATCTAGAGCCTTGGATATGCTGCTGGGCATTATCTGTTTCTGTGCAGTGCTGCACACAGATAATCTGCTGGACCAGAAGTTGCACTGACTGACCCCCTTTGAGGCTATATTAGTCCTTCACTACTTTTATGCTTCCCACTTCCTTATTCAGCATCCTTTAGTTTCTCATATTCTCAGATTTGCTGTGTACTATTTGGTTTCGATATTCCTTTTTTTCTTCTTAGTTTTTCCTGGTTTTACTTATAGTCCTCACTGGTAGTCCTAGCCATGAAATTGGCACCAAAGCACATTAACAGCACAATATTGTTTTTCCTTCTTGTGTGACTCAGACACCACAGATCTGTGAACTGCTTAAAACCTATCTGTCTCTGTATTGTTTAACATTATTGAAGTAAGACTACATTTAACTCCTGAATTGGAGCCCCTGGAAGACTGCTTAAGACTTAATTTTCAATAAACTATTTTATCAAATAGTTTGATGCATAGTTTTGTGTCAGATATTGTACTGTAAAGTCATAAATACAAATTTTTAAGTGTTAAATTATTGCTTATGCCTCAACTGTACAGCAGGACAGTCAGTGAACTGCTTTGAGCTATGTCTCATTAGATAAGAAAATAAATAGACTTAATAATAAAATCTTCCTTTTCACACTTTATTTAGTTTCCAGTACAGATAATTTAGATCTCAATCTAAGATATGCAAGTAGCTCTAATGCAGAATGAAAAACAAATATGTAAAATGTATTTTAGCGATTAACTGAAAACAATCAAATCTCTTTAATAAAACTATCCTTATAACGGTTTTATATGACAAATTCTCTCATGAAATCTGATAAAAACAATAAACTGCACCACTTTTAAAAGATTTTTTTAAAATAATAGCAAAAAAAAGTAGAGAAAATAATGAATGTATTTCTATAATCATGTACACATACTATGACTAATATCAGTGTGATAGGTAACTACATTCATTTTAACTACTTCAAAGATTAAATCAAAGCTTCCTCATCCTTGTATAGTTTTTCCAAACAAACTAGACATGACGGATTTTCTTTCAATGTTCAATCATTACATTGCTGTTTAGCATTAAAGGCTGGATGATAATCCTAAACTTTGTTTCATGCTTTTAATAAAATAGAATTTACACTCTGAATATAGATAATTTTGGTTTTTTAACATAAAGAACTCTGTTATACCATGCATCATGAAAACTGTGCTGTCATTATAATGTATTTTTCCCTGTTTTTATGAAATCCTAAATCTATGTGCAGAGTTGCAATTTATTAAATGTCATGGATGGGTCATCTGACCAGTAGTTTGAGCAAGAAATTCATATCCCATGATTCTGAAGGCTGAAAGGTTAATACATAACAGATGCTGCTTTGGAGGAAACCATTCCAGGCAATGCTTTTCAATCAATGAGATGCTATTATGACCAATAGAACCAATTTCTTTTAATCAATGAACCTTTATTACGACATTTACTGAGAAGCTCCGTGCAGTTCTTATAAACCACTCTGCAATCTTTGAAAAACAATTCCTTTTGTTTTTGAAGCCTTTTTATGGTTTCTCTAGTTTTGCTCATTTTAAGGTAGTACACTGAATTTACACTCTGCCTTCCTGATGAAAAAAACAGCCAAGGAAACCTGGTAGCAAACATGAATTTAAACCTGAGGTGCAGTGAGGGCTGTGTGTGAGTCCTGCTGGGCACTGGGGTACACTGAACACTGGGAGGACCCCTCACAAGGAGCTCAGCCACGTCTTTGGAATGGAATATTTTGTTCAGCTCCCATTCTCAGTGCAGGCCTCAGCACGAGCTGTGCTTGCCTCTGAGACACCACCATACTGAGCACCTTATTTTAATTTTGTGTGTTGAATGAAATGATAAGCATAACTGAGCAAAGATTGTATCCATAGTGGCCTTGCAGTGGTCTATGAGAACTCCATCAGCACAGGTAAGTTCACCCCATCAGGGCCCAGGGACTTGTGCATGTCCAGTTCTCTTTAAGCATTCCCTTAACACAAAGTCAGAACTCAGGCTGCTGTCTTGCAATAGCTCTTCAACATCTTTCTGACTCAGTCAGGAAGAAGTGACCCATTTCCTTATTATCTTTCTTGCCACTGCTTCCAACATACAGTATATGGTACATATAAGAAAGTGATATTTACTCGTTCTGGAAATGAATATTTCCAAATACTTGAAATCATCTTAAAGTCAATAATATCTATAATATTTTCTAAAAATCACTGCTATATAGTTTAGGTGACAGAAATAGACAGAAATAGTTTATCATTGTAAATAACAGAATATAACACAGTAAAACATCTTTTAGAGCTTTATGTCGAAATTAGCATTGAGCTAGATCTTTGACTATGTGAATTTCTGACACATTTTAAATGTAACGTTGGCAATCTTTATTAGTTTTAAAGGCCACTTAAAACTATGTTTAGTTTTAGTTTAGTTAAAACCTTTATTAGTTTTAAGGCCACTATGAAGTGGCCTTTAAGTAAATTCTTTTTTTAGTCCCTTTGACAAGTCATAATTTTTAAAAAATTTTTAAAAATTTAAAAAATTTAAAAAACCCCACAACCTATCAAAAGGTTTCTTGTGAAGTGTTTTAATTTTATTATATTGAAAGCCAGTTTGAAGTAAACTATTTTTGAAATTTATTTCTGCACAGAATACTAAACGAGTTGCAATACTGAGATTTTTCAAAATCACAGAGTTTTTTTTTTCCTGGATCAATTCAGTATTAGGATGGAATTTTTTGGTGTTCTTTTTTTTTTTAACCTTGCCTGTACTTTCATAATGTTTTTTTCCACCAAATATCTTGTGGGATGCATAACTGCTGATTATAATCTTTAAAGAACTTTCTTTCCTATTGATATAATAAGTCAGATTATTACCTTTACCTTTTAAGCTCTCATATCCCCATATATCTTCTTTTCTCTCCCTGGTATTCCCCTATTTAATAAAAGGGCTTTCCAAGGAAAAGTTTTTCTCCTTAAGGAGTTAAATTCAACACATTGCATACATAGTTAATTTTTCACTGTTACAGATATGTATGAATATAATAAAAATGCAGATATTGATAACAATAGTATATTTATATTGTGAACATTTCAATTATATATTCAATTAATTTTTTTTCCTTTCCTGTTTACACTTTGACCTGGGCACAAATGAATTAATCTCTTGCTTAAATTTGTCCTATTTTATTTTCTTGTATAGACATTTTTCATATACAAAAGTGTTTTTCAATAGCCAGACTCAATACAGTTTTTTATAAAGAAGGATCACTTTATTTAGCATGAACGAAGTATCCTTGCCCTGGGCTTAAAGTAGCTGTATGATTTTAAATTATAAATTAAAGAACAATCTCAACATCAGCATGGGATACAGGAGTGTTATTTTTTATGCCAAGGAAAAGCCACACTGTCATGTTCACTGTTGTTTCCAATATTTCATTCTTAAGATGGTGGGACCTAGAGGTGAATGCTCAGTCCTCATGTGAGAGCTTGCAAAATTCCTAATTGCTTTTGCCAAAACATGACTTACTAGTTTTGAAGGATACTGCTGTTACAAAGGCCTGTAGCTGATGAGACAGTGAAAGGGAGAAATCCAGCCCTTCTGTCACTTCTGTGGGTAGCAGTGAAGTCAGCAAACCTTTTCATATGACAAAACAATTAGACTGCAGTCATTCATGAATAAATGAAGCCACCACAGTGCAAACAGAGTTTGTGGCCAAATGCTTCATGAGGAATCACTCTCCCAGTATGTTTGATTTGGCTTCCAGATGTTTTCTTATTTACCCTTTACAAATCACTGAGGTTTGTGAAGGACCCTGGGCATTCGGCAAGTGCACATCTGTCAACTCATCATGCGTGTTCAGACCACAGCAGCAGGTGCTCCTCTGTGCCCTTTGAAATGCAGTCATGGCAGAAGAGACTCAGCTGGACATGTATCCAAAGCCACACACTGCTTTGGACTTGCTCATTTTCAGCCAGCACCAGTAACCCCTCAGAAGGTACATGATGTTTTATGGACACCCACATTCTTGCCCCCATCCCTAATCTGCAGAACTCGAGGCATCCAGTTTCATTTTCTTACATCTTATTGTTGCAGATAATACTAGCCTAAAGAAATAGAAAGAAATGTTCAGAGTACCATGAGACAGACAAAATTTAAATGTAAAATGTATCTCTTTGCAGCTCCTCTATCATTTACACCTCTGCTGAGATTATCATCTATGCTTATTTGGGCATCCAGACATTGAAACAAAATAGAGACAAACCACAGTACTACAGTCCAGTCTATTTCCCTTCTGCTAGAATAGTGGCATAGACAATGAATGAAACTGGCAGGTCAAGGCCTCCTGTGGTTGTTTACCAGACTGAGAATAAAGAACAGTTAGAAATACCAGAACATTTTCTAGCTTTCTAGTTTATTTATTTATTTATCACCCCAATCCATTACTTCTAGCTCTCACCTAAGGGCATCCCTACAATGCATAATGGCAGGATAAGTGGAAAGACTCATCTTCTAACTGGTCCTGTTTTGAAAATTTAAAAAAAAGAAAAAGAATTTAAGGACATCATTAAGCTTTGTTTTCACACTTATCCCATGAGTGCCACAGACTCACTCAGCCAGCCATGCCCCGAGCCTGCCTGGCTGAGTGAGTTTGTGGCAAGGGACAGGCAGAATTCACAGAATGATTAGGTTGAAAGAGACCTTAAAGATCAAGTCCAACCCATGCCCTAACATCTCAACTAAACCCTGACACCCAGTGCCACATCCAGGCTTTGTTAAACACATCCAGGGATGGTGACTCCACCACCTCCCTGGGCAGACCATTCCAGAACTTTATCACCCTTTCTGTAAAAAATCTTCCTAATATCCAACCTACATTTCCCTTGCTGTAGCTTGAGACTGTGTCCTCAGGTTCTGGCAGTTGCTGCCAGTTTGGAGCCTGGTGGAGTGGTTGGTTCTCCCTTCCCCTCCTGGGGAAGACCTCAGGGTGAGTGTCCTGAGCTACTCATGGCCTGTGATCATCTCTCTCTCACACGTTATTCACCAGACCATGTTTTCCCCTCGTTTCTCACTCCGTGTCTGCTGCCTGATGGAGGGAGGCAGGCTGCCCAGCTGCCTTTTGCCAAATGCCCTGGTCTGCATCGCTCTTGGATCTGAGCTGTGGGCCTGTCACTCACCCACCGAGCCATCATGGGGCTTAAAACCTCTGGTCAGCAGAGTGTAGCTAAATAAAATTCTACATACAGTAAAGGGAAGGAGTAAATTTGGACATGCCAATGGAATTAAACCTCTTCCAAAAATCCATTGTCATTAGAGCCCAAAGGCTTCATTAAATCTCCATTTATCCTGGCATTTATCATCTTTTCTGTCAAATGTAGCCTTCAAAGGATGCCTCCAAGTCATTGAGAGTGCTGTACTGCATGACTGCACGGTGCTCAATTTACTGCAGACACTGTAAGAACAACAAAACTCTTCATAATACATTTGCCCATCCAGGAAGCATCAGTTTAATTTAGCCAGAATTTCCACTTTTTTCAGTCCATTTCTATGTAAAATTCAAGGTGCTGTCTCTGATCTGTTAAGCTCTGTGTGATTTGTTTCTTGGCCTTAACCAAGGCAGTTAATATCAAGATTGTCACATCACATTAACAGCCTTTCCAAGCTGCTGGACACCAGTCTGAGCCAGATTGAATCACTTAAAAAGGGAAATTCAGTTACAACACAGGCTAGCAGCTGGGATTGCAAGTCTAGTCATGTACCTAGAAATGCAGCAGTGCTCCTAAGAATCTGGGTACTGGAATTATTATTTGTGGGTTTTTCCTAGAATGCATCAGACAACCTTAAAGTAAACCTATTTCCCAGTGCAAAATGCCTATTAGAAATATTCTCAGTGAGAGAATCTCTTTTCCAAACAGCTCATGCAGGATATCGTATTATTTAATAATTTTATTGTCTTTAGAGGTATGGAATTTTTAGTAACTACAACATAAGAAATAAAAAATTGAATAGATTCTTGGTATTTCACTGCTGAGAGAACCACGTGGAACACAAAATAATGCCTTCAATTCATGATTTTCCTAAATTTTTTTGTTCACTTAAGTTCCCCCACTGCTGATTTACTAAGACTGACCATCAGCTCCCAGCAGAGCAGACAGACAGACAGGTGTGTGGTACAGACACCTGGACAGGTGCCCAGTGAGCTGCTGCAGCATCATCTGAGAGCCTCAAGAGGAAGAAGCAGCAGCTGGGGAAACACTTCTGCACATTAGCTCTATTCACATACAGATTAGAAGAAATGAAAGACACCATGAAGAAAAAAAAACAATGAAAACCCAAACCAACAGAAAAAATATTAAGTTAAAAGTAGTTATTAGATGCTGATAATAAAGAGGATCAGAAGTTTCTTTTCTTTTCTCGCCTAGAACTTATTATTATTGTCACTCCAAAAACAGTCTTTGTGAAAAAACCCAACAAACTATATGGGGAATATATTGACTGTTTGAAGCTTTTTGAAATGATACTCTATTGAGGATATGTTACCTGTA
Source organism: Agelaius tricolor (assembly GCF_023055355.1). Taxonomy (NCBI): domain Eukaryota; kingdom Metazoa; phylum Chordata; class Aves; order Passeriformes; family Icteridae; genus Agelaius; species Agelaius tricolor. The sequence goes on along the minus strand of NW_027269266.1, from coordinate 9,244,768 downwards.
ATAAAACAGAAGAAAGTGGCTTTTTCTGCACAAGTAACTTAGAGTTTTACAAAAAAAGAAGAGAGAGTTAACTCAAACAATATGTACATCTTTGGTTAGAACCATAGTGAAATAGAAGAAAATTTTAGTAGCCATATTTTTGAGACACATTTTTCTCAGGCCGGAAGTTTTATTACGTATTTTATGGGCCCGTGATCATGTCACTTTATTTAAGGCCTTACTGACACAGAGTAGTACCTGGATACTCAAATAGTCCCATCTATTTCAGGGCAACTTGCTTTCCCACTAGGACACAAAATAAGACTTCAGGAACAAACAGTGATACAGAAATTCTAGTAGGCACCTAATTAGATTTCACTAATTAGTTCCTATTAAGTTAAATTGAAAGTTAAAAATACACTCAATTAGACACCAGTAATGGAACTAGGACCCCTGAAATTATCCTTATCACAATAGTGTTGAAACTTGCTGCTGAACTGTGTATTAGTTGAGAGGATCACAATGTGAAATACTGCACACTTTGGATCAGTGAGTACAAAAAATATTTTGTTTCATTTTAGAAACTGTCTGTTATATATATATATATATATAGCTCCCATGGAGAGTTTCAGCCCAATGTTCAGGGTACTTATGTCCCATGTATGCTGCAGATTGAGACAATCTTTGGCCACATGTCATAACAGGCTGTGCAACACCATCATCCCTGCTTGGGAGGGGACTGACAGGGCTGGAAGGAAAATGGGCATGAAGTGACATGTGATATTTTTCAGGTTTCAGATTAATTGGGTACCTAGCATAAGTTTATTTGGTGATGTAAATTTTCTGCACTTAATAGCTTTATAAATTGCTGGAAACCCATTACAGAGCAAGCAACACAAGCCCCTTAGCACTGGCTTTGACTCGGTGCAGTCAGGGCCAAGAGATTTTGGCTGTTAATGTTAAAAGGCTCAGGATCAACAGAAGATCATAGAATGATTTGGATTGGAAGAGACCTCCAGAGACCTCCAAAATCCATCCAGCTCCAATCCACTTGTCATGGGAAGAAATGCCATCCATTAGATCAGTTTGCTCAGGGCTCCATTCTCCCATGGCTGTTATCAAAAGCAAAACATCTAATAGTATCTTGCTAAGAACAAACAAAGAAAAATACTCAGCCAAGGAGACTGTATCAGGCTTTCTGGGAATAATATTACTAATGGCAAGTCTGTGAGGATTGTGGCAAAGGCTTGATTCTCTCTTCCAATGCATCAGCTTAAACAAGACTATTCTGCTACTGGTGTCAGTGGACTTGGGCTTGTGTAATGGATGAAGGGATCAGGCACAAAAATTCTAAGATTCTTTTTTCATTCTTAAGAGGTAGGCCTTTTGTAACATTATTCTTATGGCAATTTGAATAATGCTATCCATAATTATCATTACCATTGGTATTAAGATTTCTATTATTTTTTGGCAGTTTTCCCAAATTAAATGAATATTTCCTGCTACAAAAGTTTATGGCTTCTCTTGTTGACTGGCCAACAAGACTGCAGTAATAAACTACAGAGAGGATGAGTTGGATTTCTGGCTTTGTCTAGTGTAGGTGGCTTAGTCAGAATTTTTGTGAATGTGGCAGGTATGCACTGAATTAAGAGTAGGTATAATTTCCCATGAGACATTTTTTTTAATGTATATAAAGTGGTGGGATGAGGCAACTGTGAGTTTAATTGCATGTCTACATCCCAAAAAATCTCCTCAACACTATCTACCATTGCAAGTTGTTATAGGGAGAGTTGTATATTTATCCAGTTTGTCTAGGACTTTGTGCATTCGATGATGACTTGCACAAAAATAGAAATATTTTAATTGAAAAAGAAGGGAAATATTTTATAGGCTTGGAATGCAAAGCTTTTGTAATCCGTTTCTGCTAAGCTATATAGGAAGTTTACTGAAAGAATCCTCTCTCTGGGTAACATATCTCAGGGGAAAATTTCAGCTTTTTAAGATTTTTTATTTGCAAATATTTATATTTGACTTTTAAAAAAATGGGAATGGAGGCCTATCTATTTATTGCAAATTTTAAAAATCCTTTTCTAGCAACAACAGAGTGAATGAAGATTTAAACATTTTAAAAAGCATGTGCAGTTGAAAACAAGAAGAGTTATTGTATGTCATATTTGCTGGATGTTTCTGTTGGAGATATTGTTCAACAAAACCAAGGTATGACAGCAATAGGAAGAATAACATGTGTTAATGAAATGGCTGCTGTGTGTTACACACATAGTTTTGTGAATAGCTGCTGACCTGACCCAGCTCACAACAGGATGAACATGAGAAACAATTGGTCAAGGGCAAGGGGGGGCACAGAGCAGAAGAGGACGAAAATCACCAGGTTTGTGATGCCTGCAAGGGACATACTGCTGATACCTAATAGTTTAATAATAGCACAAGACTCAAGGGGCTGTTCCTCCCTGACTCAGCCTTAATTGGGAAGGCTAACTTTAAAATTGTTTCCTTGGCAAAACCTTTCCTGAATATAGATAGCTAAAACACCCTAGGTTTATACACCCCAGCCTATCAGTCTGGGGACCAAAGGTAATAAAAACAATAATACATAAAAATACAAAATACATTCTTTTCAAACCAGGGAACTAGTTAAAGTCTCATGATTTTTCATAAGCTCATAACATTTAATCAGATGCATATCAAATGCCTTGGTCATGTAGTTTAAAGAATTTTTTAAATTGTCACTTTGTTCTTTTGCCCATTGATATTTAACTGTTTAGTGCAAGTTTATAAAAAATATAAAATTCAATCTTCACAGGAAAACGTTGTTATTTAGAACTGTGAGCTTACATTTTATTATTTTAAATATTTAAATATTTTAAAAAGTAAGAAAAATCAAAATTACTCCTGCGAGACAAGAAATCCTCATTTGGTTTTATAATTATTTTCAAGGAGATATAGGCCAGCATTTCTTTGACTTTTCTTGTCAGGGATTCTTAAATTTAAAATGTTAAGTGTAGAAAAATGACAATGGGTGAATATTAAGCTATTACCCAAATAAAACCAACTAATTTTAAAAAGCATATCTAAATTCTCTGATCAAAAAAATTATTTCAAATTGCCAGAAAAGTAATTTAAATTTTCCCCATTTTTTAATAAGTGAAAAAGATATTGTTTTGAAACCTTTCATTTAACAAATTAGTGCAACTAGATTTTTCCTGTTTGAATATGGAGCACTCCCACACATTAACATTTGTTGTGCATGCCTGCTTGCTACAGTGCTAATGGTGAATAAGTTTATAGGACACCTGTTAGTTTTGATATAAGTGAAAAACTAAGCAAGAAAAGGAAGAAAGCAGGGAAGAAATGACCATCTTCTAAATAAAATCTGAATGCTTGGCAGGTTAGCACTGGAAACTTTGGCTAAAAGTTTGACTATAAGAGTATGAGTGCTTTTGGAAAGGATATTTAACAGCCAAATATCCAAGTTGTCAGATGAAGCTCTGTGGAGGGAACAACTGCTATAAGGAATGTAAAAGCAGGGATTAAGGATATTTAAGTACTGTACTTCGGTTGTTAGAGATTACATTTTTCTAATTTAAGATACAGTATATGTTTCATTCTGAGTCATGGAAGGAGGAAAGTAGGGATATATAGTTAATACAAATTGCTAGGAATAAAAAGTGGGGAGGAAAATCCATACTGCCTTTATCCTAATTTGCATCTGCACTTAAGAAGAAGAGTGGCTATAATTGCTTTAGAGGAATGCAAGTGAAATAAGCTAAATTAATACTAGTTATGAAGCAAGATTAAAGAAGTTCAGCTTTTTTCCTCATTTAAGAAGAGGAGACTTCACAGTGACATAGCTGAATTTTCTAAAAATATGAGGAGTGAAGATTACCAGAAGCAGAGAACAAAGCATTAAGACAAAAATGAACTTACAAAATTGGCAAAAGAGAGGATATAGACAGAACTGTTTCAGATAAATTGGGCTGCTCCAAGAGAATCTTTTACCAGAAGAGAGCAGACTCAGAGATGCAAACTCAGGAGAAGAGAGACAGTCTTCTATGCAAAAAGCTGGTGTAATTTAACATAAAGAAAACCAGAAACTGAAACTTAGGTTTGAGAAACGAGTCTGGACAGACTGATAACAAGAGACTCTTTCAGCTAAAACTCAAACTTTTTCAAAAGCCTAAAGAAAAAAGAGAAGTGGGGGTTTTTTTTCTCTCTTTACTCCTCTTTTTCCAGGCACACATATCATTGCTTCTGTTTAATAACATATGATTTCAAAGTAGATTTGCTGCAGCCATCCCTGAGCAATAAGGTAAAGAAAACCTGTTGGTATTTACAATAGTATACAGATAATAGCTGGAAGTGGATGGTCATGCATTTTGGAGGATGGAGACATAATGGGGAGTAGTAGGAGCAGAAACCAATAATTTATATTTTGTGTGTGATTTGAATTAAGAGGCATTGGTACGTAAGGAAATGTAATAGGTTTTCACATTCTGATAGCTTTTGTAAAAATGTATGGGTAACTGATATTACAGCTTTCAATACTTTAAGTTTTGATTTATTGTTTAACATTAACAGTGTATGCATAGCAAGAGCTAATGTGTTCTTGAACAACCTTTCTACACTAGTACAGAGCTGCTTTTGTAGTAGAAGTCTGCTGCTTTTTTAAAGACAATGTGAAATTCTGTGTTGATCCCACATTTCAGGAATACCTGTGATTCTCACACTTCAAAAAATGAAACACTAGTTTCACATATAATAATATAGTGATATTCATATATAAATAATAAAGTGAAGAATGAAGAGGACAATCAAAGGTAGGGAATCCAGTATTTTTACAGCAGGGAATATCAATCTGTGTCTGGAAAGTCCCATTGTTAATCTGAGAAGAGATGACTAGAATAATGACATGACTAGAGGAAAGAAATTAGAACCATGAAGAGTCTCCTTAGGGAATTATTTATTCACTGTTTCCCCAACAGAGATGAAGGGGATGGAGATGGTTTGGAGGAATTTGTCAGGTAGCCATTAAAAGAAACGTCAGCGTCACTCAATTATACCATGCAACATTTTGTCTTGATACCATATCTTAGATAGTTTCAAAAAGTAATTATGCAAATTCTTGAAAGAAAGTATTTTAAACAAAAGTGTTAGGAATTCTTTCAGACAGAAAATTTCTAAAAAGTAGGGAAGCATACTGGAAGCAAAGCATTTCTCTGTATTTGACTATGTTTTATATGCTAATCCCAAGCATTCTAATAATCACAAAATGCAAGATACTTGACTAGGTGGACCCTTGCCTGATACAGGACAACTCATTCTCAACATAATTATAAAGATACAAATAGTATCCATATAGCACTATGTAAGGCAAATATTTACCTTTTAGCTGAGTAGAGGGAAAAAATGTTCAGAAACAGCAAAATTACTAGCTGTTTGTACATGCTGACTTTTTAATAAATATGGTTTTCAATTATTTTACAAAAGAAAATTACATTTTAGGTTTCCACTTCATTAGCTTGATAAATCAAATCTATTTCAAAATTTTGATTAATTTCAAACACTTTCTGACATGGTGCAAAAACAAGTATACTGATGCCGGTTACATAACAATTTATACCACAGCTCCCTTTGGAACCTCTTTGAGTATCCCTTTTCTTATCATTTTTATGGGATTTTTGAGGTCTTCATTATTTGTCATTTCTGGATTGACTGTTTCATATTTCACTGAAGTTACTTTTTCTGATAGCTTGCTTTGATCACTTTTGGTACCAGAGCTAAGAACCATATTGCTACCTACACATTTTGTATTACGGATAATCCTGCCACAAATCTTCTCTTGATCCTCGCAGTTATCTGCTGCTAGCTCTGGGGAAGTAATTTTCATTTCCAGAATTTCAAGGTTATATACAGCAACACAGCAGGTAAGACAGGCAAGTTACCTTCTCTGCTTCAACACACTTGTTTTGCTTGCTTGTAATTGAGTCTGAATCTTTTTGTTGTTTTATTAATTACATTCAGTTGTTTTAGCAGAAGATCGAGATGTCAATTATTCGTACTGTATTTAGAGAATCAAATATTGCCATGGCCTTTTTTTCTTTTTGGCCCCACAAGGAAGATCATCACATAAACCAAACCTTTCCTGACAGGTGTTGGTCTTATGGAAATGTTTATGTAATACAAATTCTGGGCCCTTCCCAGATCCTGTCTGTGATGTTAAATGGTTCTGTTGCAAGATGTTTTTCTTCATAACATCCAACGTAGATCTTCTTTGAAGTGATTTAAAATCCTTACCTCTTGCTTTTGTCTGAAAAGAACAAAGATAGAACCTTATTCCCATTTGTCCCCACTGCAAATTTTCCCACTTCTGAAAACCTGTCATATTTCTCCTGTGTGGCCAGCTCTCTAAGAGAAACCTAGTTCTTACTAGCTTTCAGAAAACATGTTTGCTAGTTCTTTGATCATTGTTTTTGTTCTCTTATGCATTGTCTCCTAACAGTTTTCATCATTTACTGTATCAGGGGTAGGATAAAGAAGGATAAAAGGTTTAAGATAGTAAAATTTTTGTTGTAGAATGTATTTAAAGTTTTAAGTAATATATAAAGCTGTATGAGTCTTTTAGTTGAAGACTTCACATAGATTTTTCCCTCTTTTTCCTCCCTTAGAGAAAATTATATTTATGTTAGAATATTTAGGTGTACAACAGCAATAGTATAAATAGTAGTTAACTATGTTAAAAAACATGTTTGATTGAAATGAAGATTTACAAAAAACAATAAGAACTCACCTGTGGTTTAAAGAAATGGCTCTATTGTCATTTTGTGTTTCCTCCTAGCCTTTATCCATCTCCCACTTAAAATTAAAGCAAAAAAAACCCAAGCAAACAAACAAACCAACATACCCAGGAACTGGATTTGCTTATGTATGGAACAGCACTTGCTTACACATGCTATTAATCCACATGATTATTCCATTTTACTCTAAGGTGAAACTGGTTGTTACAACTATGGTTGTACAACTGTTTTGTAGCTTGCTGAAATTAAAGTTTCTATATTACATGCACAAATTATAAATTACAACAAAATTACAATAAAAACTACAACAAAGATTACAACAAAAAAACGTCAGAATATGTCTTTTGTGAATATGTTATAACTATTGGGCAGTTGTTCATAGGTGATCTGAGATATCAAAAAGGGAACAAGTAACATCAATGCTGGAAAGATTAAAGAAACATGATTCTGAAAACAAGTTGTCATATGCCAAGATCAAAAATAAGGTACATAGAATAAGCATGCATATTGTCTGAGGGACAAGGTATTGTGAATGAGAGATCAGTGTTGAAATCAGGGAAATATCATAGAGTGAAAATGAATGAGTGGCATGAGGGGACTTTGATTGGGAGATACAACTGCTGAGGCAAAGCAAGAGGGATTCATCAACAGAGCAGAGCACAGAACAAGAAAGCTAAAAGAAAATCTTTGATACTGTCAAAAAGCATCCTAAATCACTCAGCATTCCTTGCAAAGTCATCAAGGCAGCAGAGGGCAGGGGCCTAATGAGACTAGAAAATATCAATACCTGCTTTGAAAGAAGACTTCTAGAATTACACAAAACACTGAGAGAAATTCCAGTCTTGAGTAGGAGTGACATACCCTCTATATAGAACTATATCCATACATAGCTACTGTCAAGCTAGCCAATAAACAGTTACAAATTATATATCCAAATTTTTTTTCCAAGATTATTTTGCATAATCTATATATACAAACACAATATCTACTTGAATTGTCAGGATGAAATCGTTCAGTCTCCACAGAGAAGGTACCAGTAAGTTTCATAATGCACGGTAAATTTTTGTGGAACTGCCTAAGTGATTAAATTGCAGATTATAAGGATTTGAAGATTTAAACAGAGTTGATGTTCTTCAGGATGCATATCATGTGTGCATATATTGCATAATCAAGTGTAGGTAATTTAGGTACAGTTTTATCAGTCATTCAGTCTTTTTCTAAAACCAATTTCACAACTGGAGCCCAAGGTGCTTAAATTCTCCTTCCCTTTCAATGTCTTGTGCCTCTTTCCCCTTTAAAGAGATATGTTTTCCTCTGTTGTAGAAATGCTTTCTCTATTTCATGGCTGTGAATGTTCTTTCTCCAGCTTTCCTCATCAGGTAAAAGTCATATTAAAATTTCAATGACAAGAGGCAGAATACATAGAACTGGCATTAACAGCAACTTGATTTTAATTTCATTATAATATTAAGATTCCTTTTCCTCTCCATTCCTCTTTCTCCCTTTTCTTTATTTTTTTTTATTCCTGTTCTCACACTGTTGATCATCACTGTTTTCCTCTGCCTTTCCTGCCTGTTATATGCTAATTATTTTTTCACTTTAAGTGCATTAGATATTTTATTTCTACTAATTTCTTTTTTTTTTTTTTAGGGGAGAAATAACTTTTGTTTTCCCCTCGATGACTATATAATAAAGAATTTCAGAAAATAAGAAATTGTTTCATTAAGAAATTTGCAGAAGCTGTAGAAGCTTCCTAAAGGAGAAAGCAGAAGGCTGTGGACAGTGGTGCAAATAATCAGCTCATACCCTTCTAACAGAAAAGGGAGAGCTAAATGAGTGTGAAACTGCACAATAATCAATCTCCCATGGGAATAAGATTCTGCTGCATTTCATTAGAGATCGTTTCAAGGGCAAGATGGAAATGACAAGACTCAGCAGCTGTACAGAAGGCAAGAGCAGGCTCTGACTATACAGCAAGGCTTACAAAGGGCATAATCCTACCCTCAAATACCTAGCACTCTTTTTCATCTACTCAACAACAAATGCAAAAAAAAAACCACTGACATGAAGTACATGGAATTGGAAACAGCAGGACAGGCAGCAGTGAAATTTCAAATGTCAGTACAAGAGTACACTGAAGTCCAGGTTTGTGATGCCTCCCTGCTACAGTGGCACACAGTACAAGTAGAGCTAAAGGCTGAGTGGTTCCTCACTGCAGTTACAGCTTCCTGGTGGCAGGGGGCCAGCAGAGGGATGCTGATTTCTCTTTCTGGTGATCAGCAAGAGGACATATGGAAATGGAATGGAGCTGCATCAGGGGAAGCTCAGACAGGACACCAGGAGAAGATCCTTCACCCAGAAAGTGGCTGGTCACAGGCTCCCAAACGGAGTGGCTGCAGCACCAAACCTGTCAGGGTCCAGTGAACATCTAGAGAATACTCTTGGTGATCCTGTTTAGTGTTGGGCAGTACTGGGAGGAGCAGAAGCTTGGACACAATGATATTCTCAATGGCATTCTGATTCTGTGAGTCTGAACATCTGTCCACAAAGCAAATCTGTTGAAGAAAAACACCCCAATATTGATGCAGGACAACTCCCAGCCAGGGAATAACCTGCTCTGACTCCATGATTCAGAAGGGTGAACAATCGCTTTATTAAGCTATACTATATTATATTACATACTATACTATACTAATATTAACTAAATACTAACTAATACTAACTAAAATCTATACTATACTAAGGAAAAACCCATGACCCTTTCAGACAGTCACAACACAGCTTTGACCTGATAGGTCAATCAGTCCAAACAACCATCAGCAGGGTCCAATTAACAAATCACTCTTCAGTAAACAATCTCCACAACACAATCCACATGTGCCAAATAACAGGAGCAGCAAGTAGAGATAAGAATTGTTTTCTCTTCCCTCTCTGAGTTTTCTCATTGCCTTCCCCAGTAAAAATTCTGAGAGAGAATGATGTCTCTCTCTGTTCAAAGAGTACAAACTGCTTAGGTTGGGTATGAAACAGCTGAGAGCCTTGTCCAAATGCAAAATACACTCAGGTCCTGCAAGGTATATTCTAATGAAAATATTTTAAGCCTTTCCAAAAAACAGTGTTGTGAATTTGGAGTGAGCAATTATGTTTATTTGTTTTTTTTATTTATTTTAACTTTCTGCACCTAAACCAGATAAATCTCTCTAAAAGGAAGATCTGCCACCAGCCAGATTTTAGTTCAAAGTTCCACGTTCAAAATTTATGGCCTTTTGGGTTTTCACTTGGCTGTTCCCTCCACACCCTTTAGCCTCAAATAAACATTCACTGTTTTGAGGGGGCCATGCCTGCTTTTCATGCTTGAGTATATCTTTATTACAAACAGAACCTTCTCTAGAAACTTTGGCAGTGCAGCTTGAAAGGAATGAAGGACAAGTATGGCCTAAGAAATTCTGTGAGTGATTGAGATCAGTGGCTCAGGGAACTGTCCCTTGCAAAATAAAAACAAAAAAACAACAAGCAGAGATTGAGGCATAAGGCCATGGGAAGCTGTGAAACAAATTTCCAGGGTTAGAGATATGGGAAGTTTTCATATCTGTAAGAGCAGCTGGGTTCAGAGCAAGCTATTGTGCTCAGAGAGCTGGTGTCAGATACCTAGAATCAGAACTATTAAGGTTGGAAAAGACCCTTAAGATCATTTTAACCCATGCCATGGAAAAAAATTGACTTCACTATTGGTTTTGTTAGGATTTTGTTAGCATTTTGTAATTGTGGAGTTTCGTTTTTTTTCTTTTTGTACTGATAGCATGTCAAGTTTGTAAACTTTGTAAAGTTTCTAAATCCTATTAAATGTCTTTGTGTATATTCTGCTCTACAAAGAAAGAACACAGGTCTTAATGAAATTTTCATTTTTGAAGCAGCATTGACAGACACAAAAATCAAGAGGTGAACACACTAAGCTCTTCTCTGATCAAAAATGAAAGACCAATTTGTCAAAGAAAACTGTACTAATGTCAAATTTGCCCTTTATTTCTTAAGGTGCAGAATTTCCCCCCACAGTTCAGAAATGTACAGCTCACCAAAGAAGTAAATTTTTTTATTCTTTTGACCTTTCTGATCACTCACAGCCTTCTTGTAATTTTTAGTTATTTACATAACTGTTACATTTTCCCAGGGGCTGTCATTTCCATCCTTTGAAAATTAAGATTCAGTGGCTGCACAGACGTGTAGGTGAAACATCTTCCAGCTCGCCTGCTGCTGCTTCTTGTTACCTTGCCTGCTAATATTTCAGGCTCTGGGATCTGGCTGACCTCCTTGTCAGCTCAGCCCTGTTTCCCACAGCTAGTATGGTTGAGACATTCTGCTGCTGTACTCAGCACATGCCAAAGCCTCCAGGAGCACAGGTCAGTGCACCTGGAGTCTGTGTAGCTGTGTGTTACCTCAACTACACTGTGTCTTTTCAAACACAGGGAAAGGTTGCTTTATCTCTATACAGCCTTGTATTCTGTTGATGTTTGGCACTTCAGGGCAGCACAGCCTTTTTTTTTCCAGCAAATCAATGTAAACTGATGGGGGTGGATGCCTTTGTCTATTAAAATTGGAATGGAGTTACCTGACTGCATGAGCAAATGAATGCATAGTGTTATTTCAAGGAGTGAGCACTCATCCAAAGATCAAGATAAATATATGTTTTTGAATATATTTACTCCTAGAGAAGGTCAGTTTGCTTTAACCAGAAGGTTTCAAACATCTGTTTTACAAGTCAAACTATTGGAGGAATGATGCTTAGACAGCTATATTATTCCCTTTGGAATAATTTGCTCATTCTCAGCCATGTTGTTTTGCATATACCCTGCTCTTATTGTGTTTGTACACATTGTAGTGTTAAACACAAGGATAAATTAATTATCCTTCAAAGGATGGTACTCAAACTGTTTTGCAGTGTGAGGTTTTAAAGTGACCCTGTAAATGCTGCAGGTAGCATTTCCTTCTCCACACAGAGGTCACAGAAAACCCACAGCAAGTCAAGTGGCTCTCCAACAAACCTGGGGCCACTTGTTATTTCACAAGTAAACTTAAATAAATAAATATTTTTTCCAAGCCTACACAAGTCACACACACACACACACACACACACACATATACACAGACACATATAACCCAAAACCAACCCCCAAAAAAACAGAGGGAATGGTATTGTCTCTGCTTATACCCATGACTATGAGGCATTTGGAACATAATAAGCAGAATCAGATGAAATAAAAATAGAAATTGAAACTGTCTTTTGGGTAGATATCTTTCTCACACATATTTTGTTGTAAAAATAATACAATTTTAAGAGATTGTCTAGTTGCAGTAAAAACTATAATGATTTCCACATAATCTCCATGCTTTATGCTCACCATATGCCAATACCTGAAATACAAGACACCACCAGGGTCCAACAACCTGCAGTAAATGGTAGGAAGCATTTGCTTTGTATTTGTGATATTGTCAATAGCAATAGTCATTGCAATAGTCATATAGTAATAATCATTGCTATGTGGCTAATACAACCAGTAATTATTGTGAGTTCACTGGGGAATTTATATGAAATAATTGAACATGCTGTAAGCCATTTGTTGGGCAAATACAGAAAGATTTCATCTGTTGGAATGATTTTCACATATACAATATTAGAATCTTTTTAGTGGCGAAAAATCATTGCCATTTTATTTTCTGAACAGAAGTAATTTGCTATAGTGATAACATTTTTTATTTATTTATTTATTTAGTCTGTATGTCTTTGATAAGCACAGTTGAAGTTACAAGAATTTTGCATGGTGAGTTGCAGTGTAAAAGTCGATTTTAGCATACAAAATTCTCTGTTTCCCTAAAATAGAAAAAAAGCAAGTAAAGCGGTTGTAGTACATGAATTAAAATTTGAAGATTCCATCCTCCTCTTCCTTTTCCAGCTGGAAAAGGGAAATAGTTTTTTCTTTTTCTTTTTTTTCCTTAGGACAGAAATACTTTTGCTGAGAACTATCTCCACACAAAAGCTTACAGAGCTGAATATGATGTCTTGTCTTATCACTTCTGAACAGACTCTGGAGTTTGAAAAGACTTCTGAAATTTGCTTAACTTGCCTTTTCCTAATATAATGAGGAAATCAATGTGTCTTGCTTTTAGTAATGCTGGTGGCTTCAGAATAATTTGAGAGTCAGCAAGGATAAGCAGAAATGAAACTGCAAGTACTTGCTCATCACTGAAATATCTGAGATGATTTAGAGATAAAAATGTGCTAATTTACTATTGTCAGGGAGAATATGTCATTCAGACATGCTCACTAGTCTGAGAGTTCTTTGAACAAGCAAATTCAGGCTTTGGGGGCTTCTGAATGAAACCTGCAGGGATATCCATACCCACCACACTGCACCTGGGCAGGGCTGCAAAAGGGGATAGCAGCAGGGGAACAGCTCTGGGGAACGAAACACAGCAGTGGGAAGCATGAGCTCCTCGGTGAGCAAAGCCCAGTCCTCACTCCCACAAACCATCCTCCTCCTCCTGGCAAGCCTAAGCCCAGACCTGGTGCCTGGTCACTGGAGGAAATCTAAAATTGTTAGAGAATATATATATATATATATGAGAATATGCTTCCATGCTTAAAGAGCATCAACAAATGTATCAACAAATGTTGATGCCTAAAGAGCAGCAACAAATACAGTACAAAGGGAATTTGAATAATTTCCTTTGAATAAGGAAATGATTTGTGAAATACAATCCAAATGCACTTATCTTTAGCACTGTGTATGCACCTTAGCATTCCTTAGAATTGTTGCTGAGAGTTTGGGAGGATTTTAGGTTGTGTGTGAAGTAGAGAAGCTAAATTTCAGTTCGACATTCAGGTAATTTTCCAGTCAACTGCTACTATAGAGGATTATTTGAATGAGACCACGCTAATTTTAATGAAGTTCGAAGTTTAAATTAGATACAGCAGCACGCAGGTTTAATGCAGAAGTTATTTAAAATAGCATTTTACATAGAGCTATTCACATGATTGCATTTTGATCGGGTTCCTCAACCAAAATTTTGTGAAAAAGCTTATTTCAGAATAACTGTTTTGATCACCTTGAAATATTTTTATATTTTAAACATTTTATTTGAGTTTAGTTTCATTTTTCTCAATGTTAAAACAGAAACTTCCAACATTAAGAGGATAAAATGGAACACTAGCATTTTTTTCTGAGTTTTTATTCTTGTTTCAAGAAAAATACTTTCTAAATTTAATTTAACCCTGAATTAAAAGACCAGAGATTAATTACATGTAATTTAAAACATAAATATTCGAATATTCTGCCCGTTTATAAAAGCTGTATCTAACTTTTTAATTGTTTCTTTGCAACTCTCTCCTATTTTGGCATTCTCTCTTGTTACATGTTGATGAACATTTTTCTATTATAGGATTTGACTAGATTCCTAATTTTTTTGCAGAAATTCTATCCTGACTATCAGCAATGACTGTTAGAGCAGGTCCACTTTTATCCACCTGAAGTTTTCCTCCTGATCTTAATTCCACCTGTACTGAAGAATCTTAACAATACTTCTGGGTTTTTTGTAGTAGGTTTTTGTTCTGTTTTGGTTTTTTGGTTTTTTTTTTTTAATATGAGGGCTGTTCTCAAACCTACTCCCTCTGTACTTTCCCATGAAGACTCAAAGGATGCCCATGTGCATTCTCAATGTCCTCTCAATCTCCACAGAGTGTTTTAGGTTATAAGCTGAAAACAATTAAAGGCTCTAGTGGCTGAGATGAAAACAGATATAAATCCTATTGGTTTGAGTTGAGAACAGTTTGTAGCCATGCTACTATAAATAAAAAAAAGGAATAAAAATTAACAAAAATATTTGTCAGTGTTAATGCAACACCAACGCTTCCAGTGTGGACAAATTCAGGCAAGCTTTTGGAATGTTTTATAACTCAAAGATAAAGGCAAATAACATCCTTGCCACTAGAGAGAGCTCTCACACTAAAATAATAGAACATTGTTTTGGGCTCCTTTTTTTGGAATTGAGGAAGAAATGTTAGAGGGAAAAAATTGTACCATCTGGACTCATGATGGGAAGATATGACCTGACAAAAAGAAGAGTCCAGAGGCTGGTTCCAGCTGGACATAGGGAGAGGGGAACATGTTGTCTTCATTCCTCACTGTGGCAGATTCTGCCTGGATCCCATGAAAGGGAATAAGAAATGTCTAAAAGCAAATAGGTTTATTTTTCCACTTTTGGCAGAGAAAATTTGAGTTGATGGGACATATGGTAGTTGCTCCTGTCTTTTCCTTCTACACAGGCAAGGCCAAACAGAGTGAGAATTGTTGTGTGTTTTGCCATTTTTAGAAGGGGACAAAATCTGCCCCCGGAAGAAAACCATGAAGAACCATTAACATTATTCAAAGATGTCTATGTTTCTAAAAGCATGGTGGAAAAGACTGCAATAGCTTTTTTTATCTTGGCAGCCATGAATGAAAATTTGTGCTAAAGAATATCAAGAACAGAATTGGTATCTGCAGTAGAGCAGGTTGTAACTGAAAATTCCAGGGCAAGATGATGAAAGAGTTCAAGTTAAGAGAAAGGATATTTTTGAGCATAGTTTTGAGTACTTTAGTAAACCTGTTTTCAAGAATGACATAGACTTTTGAAGAAACTGACATAGGAAATTTTGCATGGTATTTCTCCTTATTTAGAACAGTATTTAAATTTCAGTGAAGTGTTCTGCATTTGATTAAGCTGCTAGAAATAAACATTTCAAACTAAGGAAGAGAATATGTTTGGGGAAAGTATGGAAAACTTAGAGTCTCACATGCCCCCCTTTCTCCTCTTCCCCATCCTCCACATATAATAAGGAACATGAAATCTTTAAGGGCTTGAATTTTCTGATTTTGTGACTAAAGCTCTATTCTATCCTCTAGAAAATGGAAATGCAGTATGTTCTATCATGTTATTAAGGTCTAATATTATTTATTACTTGAGAATTTATATTAATTTTGGCCCTTTTAAATTAAACATGTAATTTCAATAAGCTTCTGAAAGATGAGATACCTCGTATTCCCAGGGGATCAAGGAGGACTCATGATGGTCTTCTGTCAAATCCTGAGATTTCTTTACGAAAGCAGACATGCCAAAAGAGAGATGAAATATTTTTTTGTCATGAAAGATGTAGTTAGTGGCATGAAAGACAGGCAAAGGAGTGTTGTTACAATCATTTATCTAAGAAGTTTCTTAATTTGGCATTTGTGTGAATTGAAACCCTTTTGAAATGACTTGTGAATTCAGTCATCTGTGCGACCAGAGACAACTCTGTAATTGTGTGCAAGGCTGGGTTCCTAATTACTCTGAGATCTAAGGCAATTAAAATTATACAGTTTCCCCTCCATCAACTTTCCTGTCTGAGAAAAACTTGCTTTGTTTTTTACCTCAAAATCTCAATACTCCCTAAGATACAGCAGTAGCCTAAAATAATTTTAAAGTGACAACACAGGAATTTTCATATTCTCTTAGGGTCCCTTTTTCTCACAGTTTACAGGAAGGTATTTGTCTACTTGCCATTTTCTTCCACTCTCTTCTACTGCTCTTTTGCTTGGATTATGTTTCCATATTCAGCATTATGTTACAAGAATATGAGTTTTGTGCAAATGAATTGCTAATGTTATAGAAGAAAGCAGGAGGTAAGTGGACAGGTAATATTAGATGCCTGTAAATATTCCAGGGTGTTCCTAGTTGCCCTTACTTCTGAACAAATCATCCCCTCATCAGTTCAATTAAGCTATTAAGAGCTGAAATATTTATTTTCTACATCTAACAACAGAATAGTTACTATTCTACTGAGAAATAATCTCTTACCTCAGGCTTCAGTAAAGTCATTCAAGGACAGACGTTCCTTTTCACAATCAATTTAATTCAAGTCATTAACCAAGAAGCCCAAAGAAGTTTATAGACCTTAAAAATACAAATAACAGAGTGTGCTATGTCTTTAATTAGTAACACTCCAGATTTGAAATGATGACCTAGAGGTATATAACCCCATAGTCCATTACCAATCCCCTGAGCCACTCCAATCTGTCAGAGACCTTGTCCCTGCCTTACACTTTTAAGTAAGGTTAAGAAAGCCTAGGACAAAGTGGGGATTTTCCTTTCCTTTTTCTCTTTTTCATACAATTTTCAACTGTCTTTCAAAATACTTTAAAAAGCTCTATAGTTTGTGGTAAAATATTAAACATTTGAAAATTTGCTAATATTTAAGAAAATCTGGCTATCAATCCTATTGTAAAAGTTTTTTTGGGAAATGTATTTGATTAATATTTTTAAACATGAAATTTTTTATATTTTCATTTTCTTTGATTTTTTGTGTGTGAAACTAAGTATAAAACACATGCCACCTTTTTAGCATGAGGTTAGTCCTTTATAACTGTAGTGTTACCATAGTCACCATCATCTCTGATAGTCTTGCTAATAGTTGTTTCCAATTCATAAACACGGGCTATATAAAACTGCAAATTCAAATTTACTTTGGAAGAGATATCTTCCACTGAAAAGAAGCCCCAAAAACATTACTGTTCTTATACCCTTAAAAACAACATCAAATTTTATAAATTTTGAGCATTGCAGCACACTTAAAAATAAGTTCCTAGTGCACAGAAATCCTGGAAATTGACATTTACTTGTCTTTTGAAGATAACCATCCCCGGATTTTGTGAAACAAATAACTCAAATATATACTCGATAAATTTTTTTCAGCTTTAAAGCTTTGAATATATACCACAATACATTGCAGTTCATGCTTTATATATACTCTTCCTTCCTTTTCTTCAGGGGGATCATATTCAAAAATGTCTAAATCACTATGAATATGGTGAGAACTCACATTCAGTACTGCCTGGATTATATAATTACTCTATTTATTAAGTTTAATTTTTTTTTTCTCTCTAGCAAGAATGTTAATAGCAGTGTCTTTCCTGAAGCCATCAGGTACATGGAGTTTACTGTGAAACTCTGTGAGAATTTTCAAACACCACCTCAACCATTCAAGGCTGGTAAGAGCAAGAGAGAAGCTCATAACTCCAGAGTGGAAATGAAGGGCTTCAGAAAGGTAATCCATTGTCTCCTCCTGCCCTTCAGAGGAAGAATTTCATTCCTTGGGAGGATGGTTGCAGGTCAAATATTTGTGTTGTTCCCACCTCAGTACAAAGAGCACATAACAGGAGATAAGAGCAACACCAGTAGTGAGATATAGTTAGGTCATGAACTGATACTGGTACTTCAAACTTAGAAATTGCTTTTATTAATTTTTTGTTAGTAGGCTGACTCAGTTCACTGTATTATTATTACTGCCATCTCAACTGCTGCTGAGTTCCTTGGGCTTAGTCCTTGAGATTTATGATTTTTCAGCATATTTACACATTAGTTAAAGATGTAGCTCTAAATAATAGAATGTAGAAGGAAGGACAAGAGGATAGGGCCAGCCCTTGCAGTGGTGCCCAATGACAGGATAAGGAATGATGGGCACAGACAGAAGGGCAAGAAGTTCTATCTGAATACAAGGAAAAACCATTTTGATGGATGTCCTGGGTTGTAAGATGTGGTTTGGGGGTGCACATCCTATTTCCCATCTGTTAGAGGTAGGGCAGTTATCTTCTGTTGATTAGGCAGTTTACTTTATCTCTTCCACAACCAATCCTCCCTCTGGGAAATATCTTCTGTTAATGGGCCATTGAGGGTCACTGCATGGCTGATAAAATTCCATCATCCCATTGGGAGAAGCGCCACCCAGGGGGAGGAGCCAAGCTTTCCTAACTGGATATAGTCTGAGATTTGGAACACCTCAGTCAGCCTTTTCCACTGAATTCCCAGAGGAAGACCAAACCCATTTACACCACCAGAAGAAAACCACACCCTTCTTTCAACAGAACCACATCTGCCACTCCAAGACTACAGCCGCCATTTAATTAGACTGCTACCAACACCCTGGCCAATGGTGTCAGGTCATGTTCTGACTCTGTCAGCGTTGGTTTTATTACTGCATTTTTAATTTTATTTTTATTTTCTTTCCTAATAAAAAAATATTATTCCTGCTCCTAAATCTTTACCTAAGACCCCCTTAATTTCAAAATTATAATAATTCAGAAAAAGGTGGATTACATTTCCATTTCAGGAGAAACTGCTACCTTCCTTAGCAGACATCTGCCTTTTCAAACCAAGACAATGGAGCACTGGAGCAGGCAGCCCAGAGAGAATGTGGAGTCTCCTTGAGATATTCCAAACCCACCCAGACGTGAACAGTGCAACCTGCTCTAAATGAACCTGCCTTAGCCGAGGGGTTCAACAAGATGATCTCCAGAGGTCCTTTCTGACTCCAACCATTTTGTGATTCTCTGACAAACAACAGATGTTTCAGGTTTCTCCATGAATGCTTTCTCTAGACACTGTGGAGACAAATGCCCTTGGCCAGCTGAAGCAGCTGCCTGAAAACAGAAGGCAATTTCAGCCTTTTAAGTAGTGAAATGGCAATATCAGAGGTTTCTGTTCCCTCTATCCCACAGTCTGTTCTTCCTTCTGTAACTACTTTTAGATTTTAGATCTAGACCTCACTATTGTCTCATCTCTGACAGTTCACCAGGCAGGGTGCTTTGCCATATATTTTTACATTCTTTATGCTACAGTTTGCTTATTCTGTGTAGAGTGGATTACTTCCTTTTTTTTCCATGAATGTCCATTGTCTGTATGACATTGACAAAGCCAGACAAAAGGTGCTCTTTTAATAGCAAAATAAGATTCAGGGTACCTCAACACAATGATCACAAAAGCCTCTCTGAATTATGCAAGTCTGTTTAATTACAGATTTTTCCCACAAAGCCTTTATGCCAGGAAGATAGTCTCAGAAACCTCAAAACTGTATAATTTGCAAACATTTTAGCATCTGCTAAGATAAAAGGGTTTGTCTGTTTCAGGATCTATTCTGATTGATGCTTTCTGTCAAATGCATTTTGACATTATAATTGAATGATTGCAAACCTGAAAGTAAAAGTGACATTATACTCCCTTTGAACATGAAATGAAAGGAAGTGTACCTTATTATCACTAGGTATCTTGTTTAATCAATGTTATTCTTACTCCAAATTTTTATGAACAAGATACACAGTTGCTAAATTGGATACCACAAGCAGATATCTGCTCAGGGCTGGGAACAGATAGGGAGAAGGAATTGAGATCATCTACCTGAAGAGACCTCTTGTGTTATATTGCCATGTATGTATCCTGAAGACACTGAAGTTTCTCTGAAGACATGCAGAAAAAATTTTACCGTTCTCTTAAATTAACTAACTAGATTAATGTCTTTGGATTGTATCAATCAAGTGATCAGAGGAAGAGATGTATGCACATGAGCAATTTTTTACTCGATATAACACCATATCATCAAAACTCTAGAAGACAACTTTATCCAGACAATAGGATTCTTAAAAATATTCTGAAGTTCTGACAGACCTAAAGTGTCAACTCATCCTCCAGCACCACCTCCCCATCTTACATGCCTTAGCAAAAGGGACAGACATAGCAGATTCCACTCCCGTAGAGCACCATGATAAAAAAGATGTTTGTGGACTAGAGGTACCTCACTGGACAAAACAAATTGACACAATGGAACATTTGTGCTAGTCACATGTTCACCTACATCACCAGCTAATTTTCCACATGCATCAGGAGAATTCTGAGATAACTGAGTAGCAAAATTTAGCTGAGATATCAGAAAAAGATTTGGGCATAAACAATGTAGAAATACAGCATTGATATTACCTTTATGCATGACAGGAGAACTAATATATCTTTCTGTGGACTTCATTTTGCAGGATATTTCATAAAGACAAAACTAAAAAATAGCTCGTTACTTTTTAGGCATAAATCAATGAGAAAGCAAAGTACTGGCAGACAACAAGGAAACCCTGAGATAATATGCATTAGCCTGAATTGTCCTGACAGGTAAATCATCCTTATTGATGGGTAACCTCTCCAATGGGTTCAGTTTTAAATTAAAATTTCTATTAAAAAGAATTTGTTGTCCAAGTAGATTTTCAGGTAATCCATGGTCCAACCTACATTGAAACTTCAAGTAAAATAAATGCTTAAAATATCAGTGTGGAGTGATTTAAAAAGCATTTTAAGGCAGTGTTTGCTTGTTCTATATTTGCTTTACAATCCTGAAAAAAATACTATCTTTATTTTAACTACTGATTATTCCTTTCTTCCAAATTAAATTCAAATCCTTTGCTCATATTGAATCAAAGTGACTTCAAACAGAAGTCCATTTATTAAATATTTTATTAGGTCTTTCATTATGTATGCTTGTAAAGATCTTAATAGAGATGTTAAGTAATGGAATTTTACAAGTTCCTAAAATTTCATAAATCTCCATAAATTTTCTTTTCATGAGAAACCTGCTTTTATAGTGTCTGATTTTTTATTCATATGCAACAAAAATGTTAATATACTGTAATTAAGCTAATATGATTTATCTTTTCACTCATTATATAAGTTAATTTTGTTCTAAAGAAATCCTGTTTTCAAATTCTCTCCAGCAATGTAGAATTAAAGTAATTATAGTTTGGTACAGGAAATTAGTCATAAAGGGCCATGATTTCTAAACTAAATGGAAGTTTTCACAGGCTGGATTAGCCATATACTTTAGAAAAAGGGAGAATATAAAGGAAATAATTTGCAGTGCAAATTATTCTTAGTGCAAGAACTCACCTTTTGGGTACAAATTCTTCAGATGATAAGAAGTATATTAACAGATCAAGAAGTTTGAATTTTTTAATCCATTTTATATTTGTCCTTGCTGATTGAGATGATTAACATCTCTGGGGTTTTTGGTTGGTGTTTATTTTTTTGTTGTTATTTGGTTGTTTTGGGTATTTTTGGGGTTTAGTTTTGGTTTGTTTTGATTTTTTTTTTAAATTTAGAAACTTTGAAGATCATACCAGTGTAACTGTCATAGTTTCCTTCCCAAATCTCTGACTGATGGAAGAATATAGACAGCTGCACAAGTGTGGATGTGCCCATTGAAGCTCGTGGAAGTTCTTGCACATAAATTTCTTAAACCAATGACTGTATGACAGATTTTATTGTGCTGCTAATGCAATATTTGCAGCCTCCATGACTCATACCATCATTCACTGAGATCTTTGAAGCTTCTGCATTGAAGTAAAGAGATCTTATCAGTGTGACACCGGGCCTGGTGTTGATAAAGTGGGTACTGATGAGAATGAAATAACCACAGCAAAGGATGAGTCTGACAACAAAAAATATAAGGCTACCTCTATCAACTTGATATTAAGTGGAATGAAATAAACTCTCCTTTGCTTAGAAAAAGCTGGCAGCAGAGCCCTAATTAGGAAAGTTAAAACACTGCTAGAGGTCAGAGGATGAACATGACACAGTAAACCCATAGCCAGGGAGAAGCGAACAAAAGGAATGGGACTTGTTGTTACCTATAATATATTACAAGGTAATGCACTCAAGAACTTAATAAACTACAGTCATTGTCATCTACATCTGCAAAACCCCGTGGAATATGCAAAATAAGTGATAGTTACAGAATACAGTTCAGGAGAGCTGGTTAGGACAGGTTTCCTTTAGGATAGCTCTAAAGGAAAACAGGACTGTTTATGAAATCTACTTTGACCAATACATTAAATAAAATATTAAGGGAGAAAAAGGAAGTAGACTCCGTTTTTCTTGAGAATTCAAAAGCATATTTGAAATTAGAAATCAAAAGAAAACTAAAAATATCAAATTGATGCTGGCTTTTGTTGTTCAATGAAATTGAATGCATCATGAAAGTTAATCCATGATTTTTCATATGAGAAGCTTAGCATGAGATGTCAGAGAGATGTAATTTCTATACATCTTCACACATGTAACAGTTCTTGAATAAAATACCCTAGTGCACAATACAGACATCATCTTCTGTGAGATCACCAGTCCATGACATCAATTATGCAATGAGGTTTCCCCTTGAACTTCTTTCCTCTATTATATTTTCATTACTACATTCAGTGTAGGAGTTAGGCTGGACAATTTTCTTTCTGCCATGATGGATGATTATGACATGTTATGAATAAGAGGTGATTAAATATAAACTATGTGTTGTCCATCAATGCAGTTATTATGGAGGCTTTGATATTAATATATTTTTAATTTCTCAGTTCATGGATGAAAGGATCAGCCTACATTAATAGTGCTACATAAAGGGATAATTTAGTAAGATACCTGGTGCCCTAATCCTGATTCAGAAAAACTTCTCATTAAAATATGTGGAAATGGCAGTGTGACTGAACCCTTTAATTTGGTCTTAGACTGAGGGACAATCTTGTCCTATTCAACACAATAAGAAGTTTAATTCAGAATATTTATTCATATTAAATTTTAATCTTCTGTTTAAGGAATATGTTGAAAATATGATGCACAGAAAATTTTCTTCTTGTTAAAAGAAGCATAATTTATTTGATTCTCCACATTTTTGTCACATCCTTTAGCAATAAAGAGAAAAAGTGGGTGAAGAAAACACCCTAGCCAACAGCAAACAGAAACTTGCCTCTGTGTCTGCTTGCCAGATTATGCAATGAAATCTATTGAAAATCATCATTCATAAAAATTCTCAGAGACACTTAAAACATTTGTTGGTTGGGGGTTTTTTGTGTGTGAAATGATAAAATCTTTTCCATCTTTTTTTCACTTGTTTAGAAATATTAGGCAGTCAGCTACACATTCCTGCTTTTTCCCATTACCATTCTACTTTTTTTTTCCTTTTTGAGTAACCGCAGAGAATTGTGCTGCACAGGATATGGGACAAAAAGTTTAGTAATACAATTAAACAACAGAAAAAGTTGTAATAATTTTGTTTTCAAAGTTGATATTTTTATGATTTGTCTCTGTTTTTGGTTTTATATTGTGCACTTAATACAGTTTGACTACAGAAATTTCAGAAAGTGCTAAAATGCTGACAAGAGGCAGGATTTATGGAAAATGTATAGTAAAACAAATATGATGTGGTCAGAACATAGACTTTCTTTCCCTGGTAGACAATTCAGTTCAGACCCAAGACTTTAAATGAGAGAGAGGTTTTCTAGTTAGGAAAAGGAAGAGAAAGGACATGTGAAGGATATCTTCAGCTTCACTGAGCTATGGGAGGGGAAGGAATAGTACAAGGATGATACAAAAATATCCTTTCAAGTAAATGAATATATTGCAAGAGTTAATTTTATTCTGTGGACAAAATTTGGTGACAATGTTATTCACACAGGGTTTCAGACAGCCTATGGCACCTCAATGAGCTTGAAGGTGCCTGCAGGGGGACAGCAGAGCAACCCTGGTGACCTCCCTTCTTATCAACTAACTCTGATCAGTCTTTCAATTCATGCAAATAACAGATGGAGGTCCTTTGTTTTATATCTTGGATTTAAGGAGGACACAAAAGTAAAAATGTTTAACATTAGATGGAGCTGAACCCAGAGATAGAGGAATGGCTGGCTTATACATTGACATGGAATTTTCTTCACATATTATTGAAGAAAATGCTAGAGAGAGAAAGCACTCTGTCATGAGGCTAAAGAGAACAGGTTTTTGTCTGCCTAGGAATGGGTTATGTATTCCATTATGCTCCTTGTCAATTGCAAATTTATTCCTTTGTATAATACCTGTCTCTACTTTTTGCTTAATATTATTAATTTTACATTAAAAAAATAAAATGCAGAAATGGTGATTATAAAAGAAAAATAATCTGATTGAACTATTTTATTTCTTTCAAAGAAACTGTTTTCAAGCTATTACTGTACTTGGAGGAAGACTAAAGGGAGAAGAAGGGAACTTGGAAGAGCAGTCAATGGTCTTACCTATGTAAGAGTCTTACCTATGTCAGAGATCTGGATCTCAGGGAAGCTGTCTATTATCTCACCCATAATTTTGTTGAACTCAGAGTCAAATCACTAAAATAACAGAGCACTTGAAGAAAAAAACAATATGAAGGAATTTAAACATATAACATATCCATTTACAAAGTTGCTTTATCATCACAGTACACCAATCAAATTACTCCTCAGGGCAGATCATTTCAGCCAATTTAAATATAAAATATTAATGAAGTCACATGTGAGGGGCCAAACAGGGATGCTAAACAAATCTGGAAATCACAAATAGATTCTACTAAGTCTCAATCAATTTTTGGTTAATGGTATATTAAGTAGGGGTAATTATTCAAGTTAGGGGTATCTTTGTACAAATTACACATAATAAGCTTAATGTAGATATGACATAGTTCCTTAATTCTAGCCATTAAGGAAAGTAGATTTAACTCCATTAAGTAACTTCACTTAAATATGACAATAGATAACCATGGTCATTAAACTAATGACATCTGTCATCAACATTGATGTTACCACTATGCCATGCATGTGTCCAGAATAAAGACTCAGTCAGTATTTCTGTTATAAAGTGATTCAGGGGGTTGTAGCCTGGCTATTTTAGATAATAGTGGGGGAATTAAAATTTAGTCCACCCAAGATAAAAGTTACTGAACAAGGTCTGCACGAGTAATGTCCATGGGAAAGGCTCTACAGTTTATGTGCATGTGGCAGAGCAGGATGAATTTTGATTATTCAAAACTGTGCAATGGCACTTAACACGTATAGACCTGAATCAATCTGTACTTTAGAAAAATTGTCAGCACAGAACTCCTCAAAAAGCCTTATGGAGATGAAACCTACACTGATTAAATGTTCTCTCTTCGTTCTATTCTGAGTTCCTAGTCATCTTCAATAACAGGATTCCCAGTATGAAATATTTGCTCCTCATGCCTACAGACAAGCACAGATGAAGCACTTACACATTTCTAAACAGCAGCTAATAGCTTTTGGTGGAAATATGAGTGATGTCTAATAAGTTTGCAAACTGCAAGTGGCTCAGTTAGATATATCCTGAGGGTATTTCCTGCTGTCTATACATTCAGATTTACAGAATAACCTGCTGTTCTGTAGCTGAAGTTATTAGCTCAGCACTGAAGAAGTGCTGAAGTTCTCAGTATAAGATTCATTCTCTACTATTTTTTGCACACTCCCTGTACATTCTTGTTACTGCTTCCTCAGTGATTGTGTCTTATCTGGTAGGAGCAATATAAGTCATTGACTTTCCCTATTAGTCTGATAGAAGTGGCTAGGATACAGTGAAAATGATGCTAAAGAACAGAGAAGATTAATTATGTTTTAAGGCCAGTAGAAATAATATCACTTGAAAGCTATTGTTCTGCAGTACAGGATGGCATCTTCTGAATGAGGCTTGAGAGCAGAGCACATCCTCTCTGGTCTCCCTGATGCCCTGTAGAGACCCCTTTGCCAGCACCTCTGTCCAACCCCTAAGCTTTTTCTGGCATTGCAGCAGCTTTTCTCAGCATTTGTGCAGGAGATGGGACTTGGCAACTCTGTGTGTGCAGGGCAGACCAGTTCTTGGGAAAGCAGCTTGCTTGCTTGCTTGTTCTTGTGCAAGAATCAGAAAAGACAGTTTTTTGGTTTGGTTTTTTTTTTTTTCTCTTTATATTTCAGCACTGGACTTAAGTTTTCTGATTTTTAGTTTTGTTCCTTTGAATTATTAAATAAAGGGAAAGCACACACACTGTTAGAAAGGCCTCTGGGACACACCAGCTACGTCCTTCCCTTTTTGCATTTCCTTTTGCCCTTGCTCAGGAATTCTAAAAAGGATTTTCTTCTCTCCCCATGACAGCTCACTCCTGAGAGTGCAGCCTTTATTCTACAGCAGGGCCAGTGAGAACAGCCAGGCTCAAAGTCATGAGCTAAATAAAGTATCAGGATTTTTCACCAAAGGAGGAAGAGGGAAAATTGATACAGCCTTTGGGGTGCAGTAACTGCTGAACAGAACTCTATGAAGAGACTGCTTTGCTTGAGATCTCTGGGCATTTCCTGCTGTTTTCTGGTGAGCAAGTAGGTAATAATTTATAATGTAATAAGTATTGTATGTTCTTTAAGCTCCCTTGTAAATAGCAAGAGAGAAACTGCTGGGATAAAACTGATATCGTTAAGAAAAAACAAACAAACAAAAAAACCCTAAAAAACATTACAAAGTATTTAAAAATCAATTATATGGAATAAAAATGAAGATCACAGAACAATTTATCTGTTAGAACAATTAAAGTGTTTTAAGAAAGATAAAAATCATTATTCTATGTGGTCAAAGCCCTGATTTTTTCTTTCTTAGCTGCTAGGCAAAAGAGCTAAACATCATACTAAAAGGAAATGGAAACTTAACAAAGTGTTTTCACTTTCAGTTTCCAATATATGATGTGGTGTGAGGAAAAGCAAGGAATGCTTTATTGATAAAAATCAATACAGGTATGAAAGTAAACATAAGCAAAACACATTCAAGTGGACAAGTGAATATAATTGTAACTCTAGACTGCTGGAAAAGGTACTGTTGATTTATGCAGACAGGACCCTGTACTACACAAGGTACCACAAACAGCTTTTCAGATGATGATTTCTTCAAAGGTAAAATCAAATGTCAAAACTTCTGCTAATCTACCTCAGTCTGTGAAATCACATGTCATAAAATGAAGATTTAATTATAGTGTTTTCTATTGAAAGTTTGACAGCTAACACACAGTACAGTTAAATACCAAAAAGAAAGTCTTTATTTTTCAAATTTTTCAAAAGTCCTTATTTTTCAAATGAAAATTTAATGGGAGTTTGCATCCTAATTCACTGCTACTCTGGATAATGGAGCAGATGACTTGAACACACCTCTATGTCAGTCAAAAATGCCTGCAAACCTCAGTGTGGTGTGGGCAGCCCATGAGCACTGCAGCCATACCAACAGGGCATAGGAAAAAGTGCAGTACCATGCCAAATGGCATTATTGATTAAAGCTTTGCTAGATCCCAAAAACACCACCTTGGTGCTCCCTGAAACATGACTTAGGTGTTTTGCATTTGTAATCAGTAATTCTATTTTAGATATAATTGGAGATCTCAAGAGATCCAGGGGATAGCTGAATAAAAAACCTTCTTCACATCATTTTCTAGGTGTCAAAATCATTATTGTGGAAGGTTTGAAAGAAGGGGATGAAAACTTGCTTTTCCACTTGGTGTCTCTCCTCTCAGTGGTCTTCAAAGCTGCCAAAATTTTGAAGATAATATGAGATTCAACTGGGGCAGTGAGGTCTTTCTGCCACCAACTCTTTGCCTGTAAGGCAGGAAACACACATCACATAAAAATATCCATAAACCTCCAAGTTCATATCTGAAAAAAACCCCAGTAAATAAACAGCTCTCCTAGAGGCTATTAGGATGTTAGGTTAACCTCAACTGGTCCATCTTTGGAGTAAAACACCAGGTGTATTTTAGGCAGTTAGATTTACATGGCATGTAGCCATTTTGAGCTGTCTTTATTCTTTATGCAGTTTTCCCAAGAATCTATCACTATGCTCAAGAACCACATCCTTTAAACATTTAACACAGTCAACTTTACAAGGCGGACCATGTTTCCACACAATGATTTTTTTAACTTTTGATGATAAATCTTATGGACAAGGTGAAGGAATGGTCAAAGTAACTAGTTTAAATTAATTTACATGTGATTTTTAATAAAGACACTGAATATGGGGTTTATAGATTATAAACCTTATGTGAAGAGAAATCAACCTTGTTATATATAAAGACATATGGACTTGAAGGGGCTTTTTTGGTGTTATTAATTCTGGTTTAGGTCAGATGCCATTTACTCTTGGTTTTCCTAGAAAATATATCTATATAGGAATAAGAAGTATGAGTCAAGACAGAAGAGGCTTTACAAGAACAGAACACATGCAATCTGAGAAATCAGGAATTAGATGAAAAATAGGTGTAAAAGGGTATTGTTATTATAAGTAGGAAACTTCAGAAACATGTTTAAGGAGGTACAATGTAAGTATTATTTTAAGTGTTCTTGGATAAAAATATTGTCTTCTATATTTTTAGAACTTTGTAGAAGCAAAGCAAATAAACAGGGTTTTAAAAGCATATTGCATAGCTGTGACTCATGGGAAGGTGGACAAATCACTGTAGGATAAAACTAATGCCATAAATATGAGATAAAGTATTCAAATAGGTGACAAATCCATTTTTCATTGTTGGTAAGACAGAACTGGAATGCTGGGTGAGCAGGAAAGGTAGTCTTTTAAAAACTGATGGATTTAGCAAGTGACTGGATGTGAAAAACAGAGCTAGAATTTGCAAATAATTGTTGCCATCTTGGATGACCAAAAGAAAAAAAATTCAGTTACAATGGGAGAATAAGATCTAGAGTTAAAGAGGACACGTAAAGGAAAAATGCTTTTGGAAACAAATTGTTTGATGAATGGTATAAATATTTGATTTTTGAGTCATATTAAAACTCCTTTCTTAAGAACAGGAAAAGTGCAATAGACTGACAGCTACAACTTACTACTTTTTCCCCTCATTTAAGATTAAAATGAAAATCTGTCAGATTAAAGATTTTTTTTAATCTCTTCATCACACAGACTGAAACTTTTCTAATCATATTCTGCAATAAAACAAAATCTATTTAAACAGATGTTTCAGAGGAGAAGAGATTATTAAGCAAACATCAGGTCAAATAAAATTATGTGGAACGTCACATGAATGTGGGAAAATGTTACTTTTCTTATTTTTAGTTCCACTTACATTCTCATAAAACTAATTTTTTTGCTGTTGTCTCAATCTTGAAGTAATTCTGAGGACCCTTTGACTGGCCCAAGGATTCTGACCTCTGTGTTCTGACCTCTGTGCTGTGAGAGTAGCAGAGTTTATTGCTATAAAGGATGGGGTAGCAGAGCTCTGGGGGGCAGAGTGGTTTTAGGACACCAAAAAGAGCTGGGATATAGGGTTGGAAGGACAGAGGGGTTTCAGGATAAGTGTTTCAAGGAGCCTGGATGTGCAAGGAACAAGAGAAAACAAAGTCTGTGAGAAGAAGGGACTTGGGCATTATGGAAAAACTGGGTCTCTATGAGTACCAGCAGATCTCAAACTATGCTCTTCTTTCCAATTTCTTATGCTTTTCACCCGCTTTCCCTGGAATTCTCACTTGCCCGCTGGCCCCTCACAGCAAAATCAGCTTTTTCCCAGGAAAAGCCACACAGCTGCCAGCTTTGCACATGTTCTAAGGCAGAGAAACCATGAGTGTGGCCAAAGTGACTTTTGAAAATATTTAAGTTCTTCAGAATGAATCCCTAGGGGGATTTCTTTTGCATTGAAAGATTTAGGATTAGGGTTTGAAATGAATCAATTAATGAGTCATTTAAATTATTTCCAATCATTCATCCACTTCAGCAGGTTTTACCAATTATCAGGGAAAGTAATGGTCCCTTACATTTAAAGGCGTTATTTGTGATTTCCTCCCTAACCACATGGGTTTCTTTGATAATGACTGATTGCAGAAGGGAAGAACATGAGAATCTCTGTGCAAAATTCAGTTATGATTATCTTCTGTCCTACTTTGCACTGAAGTAATTAAATATTAGCAAGACTGTGAAGAACTTCTAATATACTATAGAGACAAAATGTTATTTTGTAATAACTTGTGTTGAAGTTTGCTAACTATTCACACATCTGAAGGGTATTTCAACTCACAAAATAAACAGTAAATACTATCTCTGTGGCATTTTAACATTATTTACTTACACTGCAAGAATTTGAAAATGCAAATTGTATATGGTGTGAAGTGCAGACATCTCGTTCCGTTCTGTGCTTCTACACCTGATGTGATGGCAGACCCAGACTGGCTTGACAGAAAAGTGCCACATCACAGGTCATGTGTGGAAATGGTAACTGGGACAAGCAAACACCAAAAAGATAAATTCCAAATTCCAACTCATTTTAAAATACATGTAAATTTGACCTAGTTTTTATCTGAAACTATTAACAGCATTAAATCGACAATATGTGGTATAAGTTAATAGTAAGAAGAAGA
The DNA here is from genome assembly GCF_023055355.1 of Agelaius tricolor. Lineage (NCBI taxonomy): Eukaryota > Metazoa > Chordata > Aves > Passeriformes > Icteridae > Agelaius > Agelaius tricolor. The sequence goes on along the minus strand of NW_027269266.1, from coordinate 9,213,951 downwards.
ACAGAAAGCTAAAACAAAATCTAATATTGCAGTCTTTCTGGCTGATACAAGCAGATTTTTCTCACTATGTTCTTATAATTCTGTTTCTACTTCTCCCTAGAACACAAAAATCAGGAAAGGCATAAAAAAGTAATAAGCCTATTTCATTGTTCCTGCTGCGTAAGCTGTGTAGGGTCTATCCAGCCTGACAGCCTCTTCTTTTCTGCCAGAATTTATTCCCTTTTATTTAAGATTCTGAAATTACATCCCAAATCAACACTGGATGAATTTTCTTCATTTTCTTCCCTTTCTGTGTAGAGATAAAATCTGTTAGTAAGAGATTTCTGGGTGACCCACGAGTCACACCAATGGTTAAAGTGGGAAAATCTAAGTATTTTCACTGCTCACATTATGTTTGAAAACGGTAAAACCCCACCAACCACAAACATTTAAATAACACATTTCAGAAGAAAACTGGCATTTTTAAACACAAATTTCTTTTTTTTTATATTTTCTAAACTGTACTTGTGCAGATTGAAATAGCACCACTGGTATTTGTACCTGGATGTTCTTAGACCTACAATTTTGCTGGGCCTAAACTCAGATTTGCCTTTACTTTATCCTAGATTTTTGTGTTTAGATACTTGCTTTATATATCTGTTCAGTAAAAAATGCCTTTTCAAAGGATTACTCAGCATCTAAGATCTCATTTGTGCATTTCATGGAGCTACTCAAGTCCAGCAAATGATAAAAAAAAAGTGCCTTTTGATGGTTCTTGCTACAACAGTATTTATGAGATTCCCATTTATTACAAAAGGGGGACCAAATTAGTTCCCAGCTGTAGTGGGGAAAATTTAATTAATATATAGGTGAGATGCCTGAGCATTTTTGGACAAAAACTGCCTTGGTGATGAGTTAAAACCAGTAGTGTGTCTTTGTGTTGTTATTTTGGCTATATGTATTACACACATAAATGTTCCCAGAATATGGAGTTATTCACAGTAAGAATTTGCTTTCATAGGATGAAAATTATGAGTAGGATCTCTTCTTAAGGAGCATTAACAATGCCTGAGCAACCACTTTACATTCAGACTCAGTGACAGAGGTGCAAGGAGGGGTTTATGTGATTAAATTCCAGTACCAAGATTAAGAAAAAATTTATCAAATTCCAAACTCCTTCATAGATTTATAATGTGAAATTGGGCATGTTACTTCACCTCTCTTCTTAATCTACAATGGAGATTTTTTGCTTTTTCATCATCCAAAAAATAAATCTTTTGAACAAAGTGAGGGATAAGGATCAATTCCCCAATCTTGAGCTAAGCTAAACGTCCTGATGAAGCACAGTTGTAGAGGAAACAACAGTACTAAATATCAGTTCTGTACATATCATAAAATGATTTGGGGCAATATTTCAGTAGTTTTATTCCCTTTGCTTCACATGATTCTCTCTTCTTTTCAGTCTTGTTCTACAAGACCAGGAGAATGTGTGTATTTTAGTTTTTAAGGATGGGGAATCAATTATGAAGACCTCTGCCAAAAAAAAAAATAAAATATGAAGGCGGCACAATTAGTGAAAAGACAGATCAAAAGACAGAAAATCTTCCATCCTCCTTGAATAATTGAGGCTGTAAAATGGCTTAAATATGAAAATTTCTTCCTCGCTGAATTAACTGTGCTTTTTTAACTTATTGTTAATACCTAGAAATCTTAATTAATAGTTGGAAATTATGGCATATAGTAGGTAGCATTTCCTTAAAGAAAAAGAATGTGCTGAGACAAAACTGAATCTCTTTCCTGGCATATCTGCTGTGTCCCTCAGCCCCCTGAGAACCCTGACTGTGATGTGGGGAGCACAGTGTGTGTCCACCTTACAAGGAGATGATGAGAGTGCTGCTGTCACCCTTAAATGACTACCAGCTGCTGCTATCAAATCAAAAATGGCTGGAAAAATTGAAAGGGACATAAGAAAGTAATCCCTTCAAATTGCCACAATATTTACTGGAAAGAGAGGCTTTCAGGGGAAATCAAGCATGTAATCCTGTAAGCCCTCTGCCCAGTCATAGCATGAGCACACAGGGGCACCTATCGAAATATGGTAATGATCACAGTTCTGCAGCCCAGGAAACAAATGAAAATAATGAAAACTTTTTAAAAATAGGGAGAGAGTCACTATTCGAGTCTTTTGAATGAGCTCAGAACAGTTGCTGCTATTCATAATTAAAAGCACCTAGGTCTGTATTTCTGGTGTTTATGTAAATGTGTTTGGAACTGAGATGGCAAAAAATTCCCACCCAACAAACACCCATTTATAGAAATAGTCACAGCATTACCATGCTGCATAATATAAAAAAAACCATCCATTTTATGGCTGTACAATTTCCTCCTCATAATGCTGTGTGCCAGCAGTAACAAATATGAAAGCAGATCGATTTAAAGTTCAAGTTAAGTTGCATGAGTTTCCCATGGTGAAGCAATTATTCCCTCAGAGGCTCTCATTTTCTTTATCACACCATGAATTCCTCAGGAAACGAATGTGCAGTTTCTACCATGTGGATACTTGTATTGCAACAAAAAACCTCAGAAACAGTATTTAAGGATAGACATTTTTCTCTCTGTGGAGGCTTCCTAAATTTGAAGTTTGACCTCTCTACAGTCAAAAGCATTTACTCTTGGCAAAATCATGTTCCTATTAATCTAATCTAAGCCATCAATTTCCCTTTAAACTCAGAACTTATTTATTTCTCAATAATGTAGGTTAAACTTTTCAGTAAAAGCCTGGGGTGAATATAATAAATATAATTTTTGGGGTGCACTGAAGTGGTATCACCAATATTTTATATATCTAAGAGCTGGAAATCTACATAATTCCTGAACATTTGTATTAATCTTTGCTACATCCCTCTGAAATGCATGGGAAACATTGATTTCAAACCTGTCAACAGGCTCCAAATCCAGCTTCTCCCTTGCAGCACTCAGCTCTTTGGACCTTCAACCTCCAGCTGAAGCCTTCCTGAAGCCACCACTGGGAGTGTGGTCTCCACCTGTTTTTTCCTGTCTCTCATTAGGCAGCAGAGTCTGCAGAGCTGCTCTGCCATTCCACAGCAGGATTACTCTGCAGAGAAAAAAATCCTTACTTAAACCCATCAATTCCAGTTGCCATTCTTGTGGGTATTCCACATGGGGTTTGGTGAGAAGGGAAAAAAAAAATAAAGGAAGAAAAAATAGAGGAAAAAAAAGAGAGAAAAAATATAAGACTGGATCAGAGAATTTCACATTGCAAATGCACATTGCATAAAAATGATAATGGTTTTATTTCCAGTTTGATAAAGATATCATTGAGCATCTTCATTGGACAAGAAGGATCACAATAAAACTTCTGTCCAAAAGAAACTAATAATTGTAATAATATTACGATAATAAAATTGATCCATTTAAGTTCTTCATTCCTTTGTTTTTCTGCTAAATATTATTTATTCCCTTTTCTGTCTCTTTTTTCATTTAGTTGATGAAAATGCCAGAAAACTCATCTGATCAATTAATAAAAAACTACAATTCTGTTTTCATTCTCACATTCATTAGACATGATATGAATGCATGCTTTAGAGATTTGATTTGCATGAATTCCTTCTTTCTAAAATTCCCCTACAAATTTCTGTAGGTAGCTGGGCTGTTGTTTTCCCATGTGGCAAAAGTAATAAATCCCACTTCTGCATGGTGTTTCCTAATGGCTTAGACAAGACTTCTGAAGGCAATAAGTTGGTATGAAACACTGGACTCAAGGGCTCATGTGGAATTTGGGCATGTGGACATGAGTGCTGGATGCTGCAGGGTAACCTTCCTCCCAGCCATCTACACTGAGACAAGAGTGGCTGAGGGCAGGGAGAAGTAATCTACTGTCAAATAAGGATAATATTTTAAATCCACTTTTTACATTAAAACTACATGCATGCACACACACATACATATATATACACACATAGACCCATTGATTAATTTTCCAATTTTTGCACGCTATTTTCAGTCTTTGTTACCTATAGTAAAGAAAACCAAAGGAAGTCCTGAATAAAGATGCAGAGGAAGAATTATCACAGCTGACAGAGTTGTAGCAAAAGAGTCAGGATCAGGGAAAAGTGAGATTTTACTGTGATATGTGCCTCAGTGTGAGGACAAGAGCAGAGGAAAGAGCAGAAGACACTGTGGAGCCAAGAGGGAGACAAACACAGCGAGGCAGAGCTGCAGGAGGCTGAGAAGGAGAGAAGTTCCAACACAACACAGCAAAAGACAGGGTCAGCCCAAAAAGGGCATTGCCACCTTAAAGTCTAATTACATCCTCAGTATTATTTGAATTACTTCAGCAGAAATATCACAGGTAGTATGCCCACTTCATCACCACTTAAATAATTTCTAAAACCAGACATTCTCATCTGTCTGTCACTGAAATCAATGTTTGCTGCTGAATAATTTCTTCTACTTCTTCTACTTCTCGGCTTTGGAATTAGGACTAATAAGCGTATACAATTCTCTACAGTAGGAAAAATTAACATTTTCTTTCTCTTCAGAAAGAAAAGTTATTTCCACACTTTCCATGTAAAGGAAATTTTAAAAAATAATTCAGGAAAACAAATATTTCAACTTGCTTGCATGGAAATGAAATTCAACATCTTGCTGCTCCCTGAGCCATTCCCTGCTGCATATGAGCAGCATCCCCAGGAGTTGCAGGTGAATGATGGGGCTCAGCTGCAGGCAGTAGGAGGGTTTGTCATATCTGATCTGCAGGTCATAAGTGGCCTGAAAACTGTTTCTTTGAAATCTGAACATGCAGCCAAACTCTGCACTGGCAAAAGTGCATCAAAATCATTCTATTTCAATCAAAATGAATCTATTTCCATGCAATACTTCAGTTTTGACAAAGCATCATTCTCCATATAGAAGTAAGCTGCAAAATTCCTGACAGTTTTTTGCAGAGGACTGAGCTGTATAAGAGCACATATCTGTGTTTGCATCTGGTTATTGTAAGGGAACTTACATTTTGACATTTTCTGGATACTTACTAGAAAAAAAATCTTCCAGGGATGTTATTTTTTATTTTAAAACAATATTCATCAGCCCTCTTGCACCAAAAGTACAATGGTGGACAACTAGGTCTTAATTGGTACTAAATCATAATTTTATTGCAAATGTAAATGATAAGAGACAAAAGGAGAAAAGAGCATGTGTGTCATCTTGAGGTACAGCTGAAAGTACAGCTTATCAGAAATTTGATAACTGGTCAGCCAGCAGTGCTCACTAGTTCATGACTATTATCTACATGCTTTCCCATTTTTTACATGCCAGCTGAGGCCAATTTTCAGCTGGGAACTATAGCAGCTGTCTCTGTGGAAAATAAAGGAATGTCACTTTAAATTTCTTTGCAGCATGACAGAAATGTCAGCTTCATGCTGGAAACATACAGTGATACATGTTTCTTCTGACCTGAACACATTGCATCAATTCATGCTCATGAAAATGTCATTTTTGACTTTTTTTTTTTTTTTTTTTGCTTTTTAACCAATTTCCAACCTAACAAAAATTCCTCTTCTAGCTACATCACTGATCACAGTGTAAATTTAACACTGGCCTCTCATACAGTATTCTGAAAGCTTTAAAGATTTTATATTTTTGAGAGTATCATTTGCCACTGAATAAATTTTGATAGAGAATACAATAAAGGAAGGAAGGAAGGAAGGAAGGAAGGAAGGAAGGAAGGAAGGAAGGAAGGAAGGAAGGAAGGAAGGAAGGAAGGAAGGAAGGAAGGAGAGAATGGGGGAAAATTTGTTTTCTATGCTCTTCACAAGTTTCATCAACAATTTTCTACTTTTGAAGTCTGTTTTCTCCTCAGTCTATATAATCACACAAGCTATTCCTGTTTATCTTATTTTTGGCCATTGACATGTTTGATCAAGTGTACAGTAATAAAATATTAGAGATATCTGATCTTTTAATAAGTATTTCTGGAACAATTTGCTTATTCTTCCATCATTGTCAGCCACTATTCCAAGGGAAGTTAAACTTGATAAAGAACTAAAAATCTAGTCTTATAATAAAATATCCAGCTCTAAGCTGTTGGAAAGAAACACAAAAAGGTCACATTTCATCAGGCTTTAATTTTCCATTCTCATTTTCAAAGAGACTCATCTCTGTATTCTTCACAGAAGTATAAAGCCCTCCCTACCTCTGATAATCCTTTTATGCTTTCACATTAATATAACAGAGTACAGAGAATTAATTATTAAGTACTGCTTATACACTGCTGTAAATATATACTGTGTTACAAAACTTAAGATAAGCAATGGCTCCATTCCTAATGAGCTTACTATAATTAAATTCATTGTTGAATCTACATATAAAATGTAGCTAGGAGTCAAACCACACGGGAAAAACCTTTAAACCAGGTAGAGACACAGATGTGAATCTAACTTGCTCCTGGGTTATGAAAATTAATAGCAATTGTAGACTGGTTAACTATTGACTCACATAATTCACTGAGCTTTTTGTCAAGCATCAATAAAATGTGAAAGTTGCCTGTTATACATACATTTGTCAGTGGAGCTGAAAAACTGACCTGGGATGTCTGATTGTCCATAATCTCTGTGAAGTGTGAGGTGGTTTTTCTTTCAGATGAATATGCCAGATATTGAAAGTATATAATGGTATGCTTAGCTTTGTAGGCACATTGTTTCAAATCAAGTTTTATTTTACCTTCAAACCTCAAATGAAAAAAATCCCCTTCTCTGCCACATTACAACTCACAGCTGTGGTGTAGTTGTTTGTTTCTTTGTTTGAAAAGTGGAATCCTTCTAGTAATCAGTTTATAAATTAACTGTGTGTCTTTCTGGGACTGTTTATACTTACACAGAGAAGGTATAGGAGATCACGTGCAAAAAAAACAGGATAAAGAAAAAAATAAAGAAAAATCTGTAATGCTGAGTCTTGGTCATAAACTGATATTTAAGAATTTACTAGGTACAGTGATGTGTATACCCATTAAATACCCAATAAATATTAATAATTTAATTGTTTTCAACATTAAAAGGAGAAAAAAAATATGTCTCCTATTCCCAAATCCACATGAACCTGTTCTCAAATATAACCTCTGCCTTTTAGATTGGCAACCATTCCATGTCAATCTCACATATGGGAAGACTTTCATCATGGACAGATGAACAACTTCCCAGGAAGGAATCCAGTCTCTTCTCTGCATCATGCCCATGAGGTTCCTTGAGGTAAAAAGCTGTGATTGGGAGTATTTCTAATTTCATTATGTGAGCAGAGCTGATTTGTTTATAAATAATTTACCTCCCTTTGGTGTTCCACTCACTTAACTTGGGGTAACAGACTCTCCTCCTTAAATGTCTGCTTTTTGGGGTTTGGGGCAAAGATGAAAGCACAAAACCCTTTGCACAGTAGAAAGAAGGAAATGGGGTCATCTCTGTGATGTTTCTTTTCATATCCCAAGTGTTTGTCTCACCTGGTGGGATGGTTTGGAAAGGCAAACCAAAGAGCCACACCCCACAGCTGCTCTGCTGGCTGGGCCCATGGACAGCCTCAGGTCTGGGCAGATAAGGGCAGGCAAGGTGAGAATTTTTAATCACAAATCACAGCTGTCTGGATCTTGATATGAATCAGTGCAGTAGACAAAAGACTTTGTACACATACACTATTCACTTTACTAGGCACTATGCATCAGCCAAAGTGCCAGAGGAAAAATCCTAATTGTTGGTTTCAGCAGTAAAGCTTGGCAACATACTGCTAGGCAGGGATTTTTGAAGGCTAACCTTGAAAATACAGGAATATATTGTCCTACTCTCAATATTGCTCATATAATTTCTGCAGGAACCATGCAGCATTTTTATTTCTAGTGGATTATCTCTGATGGGAGAATCTCTAGATTCCTAGTGTTAAATACAAATTCATACATTTCTAGTTTATTTGCAGCATATGTTCCTTGGCTATAATACATGACACACACTGTGTGTTGCTTCCATAAAACAGATGCTACAAGGAAGCCAAAAAGCATGAATTTATCTTTAATGTTAAAAATACCCAGAATAGCAGAAAAACACTAACAGAAGAATGCTAGATGCAGAATCAAAATATCTATAATTTTCTCTAACAGTGCCAATTGAAAAGCATTTATGTAATGAACTATGATATAAAGATGGACCCAACTTTAAGTCTTTATTTTCATTTAAGGGTGTTTTAAACCACTGAACTTGACTCTTTAGGATTTTGTATATTGACTGTGCACTAATATTTAATTCTTTATTTCCTCAGGTATTTACATATATAATACTGTTTATATAATAAACTTTCACTAATTTAAAATGAATAATCTTACATATTTAGACTGTTAGATTTTCACAGTTATTAAGAGAAATTATTTTCGGAGAGCAGATACTTTTGTGTCAAATACTTTCCTGTGTTAATTAATGTTGTTATTACTTAAATTTCACTAGCATTGATGTGGATCTCCTTGAATTCTTATTTGTAATTGTTTTGCCTTCAGCACAGAACTCGTTCTGCTAGTCTAATAGTTCTAATTTATCTGGGTTGCCGTGCCTTCTCACAGTGACAGACAAAGTGGTGGGGTCAGTGACACTTTGACTACTGTTAACCACCAGAGGTGTAATATAAACTGGATGTTTTTCCTCTTGTAAAGATGGGCCAGAATAAACCAAGGGTCACATTGCATCACTGTTAACCTCTTTCAAGATGAATAAGAGAGAAAAGAGCTTATGTTTTCATATTTTCATGAACTGATTGATTAGCTGAAGGAGCTGCAAGATTCCTAAGAAACAGTCCATCCAACTGCTCTTGATTCATCAAATCATGACAGGCTTTTTCAAATGAAAGCAGGGACAGTTTATCTCTTTGGGTAAGAGATCTTCATGTGAACTTGACAGGGAGTATCATCACAGTTCCTCTCTGAGAGCTTAGATGAATTACAGTATCTGACACTTCACCAAAGCTTTCTTTATACACTTAGAGATTTTTTTCCCCCTAAATTCCAGTTATTCAGCCTGATTTGAAGAAATTTTCTGTGGGAAAGGGAGAGTGGAAAAAGTTTTTTGTCTTCTTTTTTTGAAAAAAAAAAAAAAAAAGTTGCAGTTTAATCTGTTGGGAGCCGTTTCAAGTGCAGTTACAGCCAGAAGTCAGTTCTTTATCAGAGATAAGATGTTTCTTCCTGCTCATACTTTAGCTGACAGATTTACTCCCTATGTGTATTGAGCACATATTGGGCACTTCTAACTAATGAAACTCCATTGTAGCTCCTGTAGATATGGAATGTGAGCACCATACCTCAGTCAGGAGCAGAAGGCTCCAAGCATGGGAGTTATGGGAAGGATGTAATGATTTTCTGTATCCTTAAATGAGTGGCATCACTGTCCAGCTTCCATGAGATAAAATACTAAGAGCTGTTTCAAAATCAAAATATGTTTTCAAATACAAATTATTTCCTTCTCTTTTGTTCTTTATTTTTATAAGGAGCACACCCTGGGAGTTACATGTGGTACAGGGACTCGCTGAGCAGCTCACATCCCTTTGGTTCAGTGCATCACAAGATTAAGCATGAACAGCTGACCATGCATCTTTGCACATCCTGAGCACAGGAATCTCACAGGTTCCACGAAGAGGAAGTGAAATTGAGAAGGGATTTCTTATGGTCTGTGAATTTGTGAGAATGGATTTTGTCAAAAAAGAAATCCAATGCAATCTGAGTCAATAGTTGAGTGTAGAGGTTAATATGGAATAATACATTTATTTTATTCATCATTCTATTAAGCACTCTACTAAATATTTTCAGCCTGTTAAGACAAAGGAAAGGAAAAAAAATAGCAAATAATATAACAGATTTCAAGCTCAAAAGCTCTCACTATCTCAAATTCTGAAATTCTTTTTAGTGGAAAACAAAACGAACTCATGGGCAGCCCAAAACTCTGGAATTATCCTTCTAAATATCCAGTTAATGCATCCATTAAAAAAACAAAATCTACTGTGGGAAAAGAGTAAGCATGATTAAACTAGATGATGCATTTCATTTTTCATCCTCATTAATAACTATATTTTTATAACCTGTTTATTATATGCAATATATAAACATTCCTGAAGATAAATGAAATTTGCACTTTACATATATGGGTGTAAGTAAAAATCATACATATGGGTGTAAGTAAAAATGATACATTTTCCATTATATGAGCCAGGACTTGAATCTTTAAACTTTTGAAAAAACAAAATTAAATACAGTCCCTTTCCAATGTTGCCTACCATATCATATTCTTGTGCAATTTATCCATACATAACATAATGATAAAATTGAACTTTGATTCTTGCAATCACATCATACTTGTTTATTTAAAGGTCAACCATTACTCTTAGCAGTAAACCCATTAAAATATTGTGATGTAAGGATGTAAATTACAATGCGTCTAAATGTGAAGTTATTACTTAAACATCAAATGACACTGAATACGTGACTAAAAACTAAATAAGATTCATCTGTATTCAGCTGGAAAAATCAAGATCAGAGTATGATTTTTTTGAGCAGCCTGATAGAGGTGGGTCTGAACATTTGAAAACTTCAGGAGATTGTGCTTCAAAAAAAAATCTGATATTTTCTGATATTCTGTTTCCTTTTCAAGATACAGACAGTCATCTGAATGTGGAATGGCTTTAACCAGCCATCTCAAAATGATTTATGTAGGAAAATTAAATAAAACAAGGTCAAAGCACCTTGGTGTGAAAAATAACAGTCAGAAAAATATATCTGTACTGCATCAATTTTTAATGTTATCTGATTTTAATGTTATCCTGATTGCTAAGTGGATATATTCCTCATCCTCCTCATTATAAAATCCTCACTGGAAAAAATGAAAAGGATTACATTCAAAGAGCATGGATATAATTCATGCCTAAAAGCAAATGATTATCTTCTGATAATCAACTGTCTTAGGAGAAAGTCAAGAGGGCTCCTGTCTGAGCTGCAGGAATGGGTTTGGAAACTGAGTTTGCAAGGGACCAAAAAGAAAGGCAAGCTCCAAGTGGAACAGATACTGAGACAAGGTACTTAAATGAATGAGAGAATGCAATATCTGTGACCTATTTAGTCTAGTGAAACAAAGGCTGAGAGAGGATAATATTGCTGTCTACAAAACCTTCCAGAGAGGGGTTTAAGCTTTGGGAGGAAGATCTTCAGCAAAAGGATATACAGAATCATGGTTGTGAATACATTTAGACTAAAAATACAAAGTCAGTCAGGGAGTAGCAGCTCAAAAATGCATCTATTTAGCACTGGACATAAAACATAAGAGGAAAGTCTTGCATTACTATAAAATGTTAAACAAAGAAAACAGTTACTGTGCTGTGGCAAGAAAAGAAAAATCTGTCAAGCTATCATGCTGAGATATTTGGGTTTGTTTTTTTTTTTTTTTAATACTTTAATGCCTTATTTTGGCCATTGAAAAGGGGAGTTGCAATCAGCTGGCTAACATGCTTACCATCATCAACAAAAACATACAGCTCCTGGCTGAAATGAAGAGGGAAGAACATCAGAATATTTGGTTATTTTTCCAATGCCCAGATTCGATAAAATTTACAAGGACTACTTATATATGGAAATTTTCTCTGAGAACTTAGGTAGGTGGCTGAGTTTCCAAATCCAACCAATCTGATTGTATTTAAAAGTAGGGGTGGTAGTGAGAAAGGAAACCTGGAAAACCAAGGCTGTGGGTTTGACTGACTTACTGTCAGCTCCTGGGAATAGGAAGTGTTACAGAAAATTACAAGCTGTTAACATCACCTAGACCAGTGACAGAGCTAATATTTGTACCTGGTGGGGAGTGCAACAGAAAATACTGTAGTAGATGTGAGTGTTTGTGTGATTGTGTGTGCTGAGTGTGAGTGTGCATGTAAGGCAGAAGAGATCTAAGGGGACAGTAGCAAAGGAAATGAGACAGTGAAGATTTCTGTCTAGGTAACCTCCCCAAGGCAAGATTATTAATTTATTATACTTTAAAAAAAGGTCACTATCTTTTAAAGCACCTTGTCAATGCACTCTCTTCTTTAAGTTTTCAGGTTGCCATATATCTCTCTCTGTTGAGTTTGGGAGTGAGACAGCAAAATGTCCATTGATGGACACTGTGCAAGAGCAAGGAAGAAAGGAGTGCCATGGAGCAACTGTTGGTTTTATTTGTCAGCTCAGAAAATCTGCCTCATTTAATCTTCCTGGAACCAGGAGCATCCAGCTCAGCACTCAAGTGAAAAAGAAACCAGGTACAGCAGGGTGTGCATCAGTTTAGGTGGTCAGTCCCATGTCTGGGGGGGTACCTCAGAGCTAGCCAGGGAAATTCCCAGTGGGGCTACAGCACAAGCACAGCCTGTGTGGAGCTGAGCTAGCTTCCAGGGACACCTTCTGCACTGAGCACAAGAGAGAAGTAAGGCTCAGAAAGTTTTCACCAAGTGTTACATGGATCTGGTGGGGATGGGCACCATTACCCCCAAGGTAAGAATCAGCCTTGATGGAGATTGTAACAGGAGATGATTAACTGCCACCATTTATTTGTCAGGAAAAAGTCACAGAAAGACAATCTGATTTGCTTCTAAAATTAGCATTAAGAACAGGTAAATAAACAACTCATGGACATACACATAATGCTAATAAGATTTCAAACTCTCTTTGTTAAGACCACAAAGTCCAGACAGAACTTAGCAGATGTGTGCACAACCATACTGCAAAGCTATTCTGAGTGGCTGTGTACAAATGTCTGCTTTGGCATGTGGTTGTACTACAAATGTTCATCCACACTTCAGCTGATGTAAATTGGGGTAGTTTAATTAATTGCTCAGATCACATAATAGGTGGTTTCATATGCCATATTAAAATTATCTAGAAAAATTTAAATGCTCTGAGATAATACATGTTGCAATTTATCACAGACTCATAGAATGACTTGGGTTGGAGAAGGCCTTAGATGTCATCTAGTTTCAAGTCCCCTGCTGTGAACAGGGACACTTTTCACTAGACCATTTAAAAGGGAAATGTGAAATTCCCATTTAATATGAAAATGTGAAATTCTACCTATAGACAAGAGAATTACTTCCATATGGGATGGAGAATGAATAAACAGCTTAAAATGCCACCAAGAGAATTTGGGGCTTATATTGTGACCAGAAACTGAAGCAAATTGAATCTGACTGTTTCAAACATTCAAACACTGTATTAGCATGTTTCAGCAGAGCACCTGAAATTAAAGGAAATAAATAATCTGATTTTGTACTCAAGGATCCTAAGCTGGAATACTGTTCTTAGGTTTGATCACTATATTTTAAAAATTATGTGATCAGATGAGAATAGATGAGATGGAAGCAATAAAGATGCTCAGGTTGTCTAAAAGAAATGGAATGCTACAAGAAAATTTTGAGAAAACCAGGATTGCTTAGGCTAAATAAAAGAAGATAAAATAATAGGTAATATTATATAAAAGAATCATATAAAATCCAGAGAAAGAATAAAGTTTCTTCATTTATACAGATTTGTAAAAACATTTTACTTAATACAGCAACGACTGAAGTAGAGGTTAAGAATTAAGAAAAAAATCCTACAATTACTGAAATAGATCACATTTAAAGTCTCCAAAATACAAAGATTTTAATAATAATTTAAACATATATTTTTTAAGAGTGAGAAAAATATTTTTTCCCTTGGGACACCAATGTTGCTAAAGTGTTTTCCAGAACTTTTTACTTATGGAATAGAAAAAGGGTATTTTACAGTAAGGTTTGATATACCTTTTCAAGTAGAGTCATGGTGTTAAAAATCTCAACCATTCTAAGATGGACTTTGGCACATCTATGAAAGCCATGGTCAGGCTCTTGACTCATGCTCAAAACTATAGCCTGTTTTCTAAGCAGGTAATCAAAATTGTTTCACAGAACTTGGTTTTGATACCTACTTTCAGTCAACTTCACCTAATGCCTGTTGAAGACAATAAAAAATTTCATATTTTGGTCAGGTTTTGTCAAGCTTCCTTTGGTACCTTACAAGTCTCAAGGAGTTCATTTGAAGTGAGTGTGTCAAGTGAAAGAGTATAGGACTACTCACAAATGATACCATTTGGCCTGAAGATCACTTCAGGTAATCATTTATATGATGAATGAATATGAAACAAGTGAAAGAGGGACTGGAGGCTACAGCATTTTAAAAGGATTTTGCAAGTGTAATGACCATATCCCAGTGAGCTTGAAAGGAACTTCATTGCTTTAAGTGCCTTTGAGAACCCAATGCCACACAAACAGTGTAAGAGTTCTGCTGTAAGACACGGGGTGTGTGCAGTTCATCCTCTTTCTTTGGGATCTGCAGGTATACAGAGACCAGCTTAATTCCATTTCCAAAATGTACCAACTTAGTTCCAAGTAACTGCCTTAATGCCAGTTCAGAAAGGCTCTCATTTCCTAAAACCTTCTAAATTGTAGTGGTAAACCACAAAGACCCCAAAGCTTCCCACAAAGGGTTTTGGAGAATTCTAGAGAACTTTAGCAAAATGTTCTGTCTTAAAAATTGTTCAGAATATCTTCTCATTTTTAAAATTATTTTTCAAGCATATTTTCTAACTTGATTTTTTCCCAAAATATAACTGATAAGTTGTCACATTATTTGTCTTAATTCCAATAATCCATAGATGTAATTACAAGTTACTTGAAGTCATCCATTATGACTTGAAAATTTCCAGCATTTTTGTGTTAATTTTAGATTTAAACTGGGAATTACAGAATGCCATCCTCCTACATTATATGCACAAGCAATTTCTTTGTATTGTATTTAAACTCTCCATAAAGATTATGTAGCATTTTTTTTTTCTTTTTCAGGGAGCATCAAAAATTATTCTTGATTAGGCCTTATTCACCCTGATGTTATTTGATATCAACATAACATGGACCCTTTTTATGGTGTTTTATTTTAGACTGCATGTGATCAAATCTCTTTAACTCAATGCTTTAGCAACTGAAGCACAATTGATATGCTACTGGATAACATCTTCCAGTCATACTTCATGCATGAAAAACCCATGTTGTGTGCTCAGATTACTCTGTGATGTGAACAGATGTGAGGAGAATTAGAAATTCTACTCAAAAGTGCATGCCTCATCTGAAATAAACATTCTTAGACAAACACCCTAGGAGAGAAAATTCCAAAGTGCCATTTGTTATTAAAAAAAATAAAAATATGTTTAGGAAAGTGTCCAAGGAAAAATAAAAATGAGATTTATGTTTTCATTTGTTCATATATGAAACACATAATTCAGAGTGAAGGGGGCTGTGTTGCAGCACAGAACAATGAGGCCATTTTAAATTGAAAACAAGAGTTAGTAATTGCTATAGACATTTATAAGCTGATGTGTGAATTCTACACTGTATTGTGGAAGAATGTAGGTAATGTTGTGATCAGTGGCTTAAAGACCAAGTGAAGATGAATCATCAGTCCTGACTCCCAGGGTGAGGAGGCACAGGGATGTAGGAATGAGTTCAGTGAAGGGCCATGAGAGTGATTAGGTGATTCAGAGATTGTGACACATGAAGAGATGCTGAGCAAACTGTGGCTTCTCAGCTCAAAAAGGACTCAGGGGGTTTGGTGTAAACACCAGACTAAGAAAGATTCCACAGCCAGACTCTTATTGGTGCCCAGGAACAGTATGGGCAGGTAGTATGGACACAAGTAAAAATATGGAAAAAATAGATTTAATTTTTTTTCCATTCTGTGATTTTTTGATTCACTAAGTGCTTCATTCCTTTTTCTGTAAGGAGAAAAATGTTTTTGTATATTTGCATCCTTGCAGAGTACAGCGTGCAGGAATTGTAACCATATCAAAAGGTAAAAGTTACTCAAGCTCAAAGCACTTAAAAGTGTGTTTTCCAAGAAAAGTATTTACAACATAGTTCCCTAAGCTAACACTGCAATGGGTTCTGTCTCTGTGTGTAAAAGCTGACTCTGTGACGCTTTGAAGTTAAAAGTATGATTCAAAGCAGGAGCTTTCAGCTCTTTTCCCTAATTACCTGTTGCTTTTGAGTTTGCAGTGACTGTAATGTTTTTGAAAACTGTCTTCTACTTGCTGGAAGTAATCTAAATTCTATTGTTTACTTGCATTCCTGAGGTTTAATAGTTAGCACTGTAGTCTTCCAGTAGTCAGAGAAATCATTTTTGCAACTACTGTTATTTTTTTATTTTTCATATATTTTTGTTAGCTTTCTTTTTTTAGCCGCCTATACCTTGCAGCAGTATATGAGCACTTCTTTTGTACTAATACACATCTAAAGTGACTGAAAGATGTTTTTCTTTTTATCCACTATATCCACAAGCTATCATTCCAAACATAACCTCTTGCTCCATGCACTTTTCAGTAGTATTTCTCAAATGTTGTCTGAATAGCCTGTCACAAAGGCCATCAGCAAAGACATCAACAAAAATTTAGAGCTTTTTAATGAGGCACTAGGGTACACTGCAATGGACTCTAAAAAGTTTAAATGACAACTATTGAATGCTACGTTTTTTAAATATACTTCAGGTTTCTAATAAGTCAAGGACAGAAAGAACACTTGTGCATGTATTTACAACAGCTGATAGAAAAGAGGTTTAGCCCTGACTGAAGTAAATTAATTAGAAACCACATCAATTCACGTACAAATATCACTCCTTAATGCCATTGTGAAAGAAAATGCTTTAAGGCATGACACTGTTGAAGGACCTTTTTTCCTTTTTCGTTTTACAAAGGTAGTGAAGAATTTGCTAAGATAGGGCAGTAAATTTCAAATTTAAACATCGTATAAGCAATCTTTTTTAAAATTAGGATAATTTCATTTTCTATCTTATGTAGACTGATTTAAATATTACCTATTTAGTTATATATGTTTCAGAATAGTGGACTTGCTTATTAGTATATCCAAAACAATGTGATGCCAGGGAAGATTTACCATCATTCCACAAAGGAAAGCCTCTGTTTTCAGATACACCCATAATATGTATACAGCCATTTAAAGAGACATAAAGAGCACAGTTCTCTGCTAGATTTATTAAATAAGACCTCAATTCAAGGGAAAGAAAATGCCAGCTTTTAAGCAGATTCTTTAATGTAAGCCTATTCCTAATACACGGTAATTTGGACAATGGGTGGTTCATAAAATGACACCCCAACTATTTTAACAAGACACTTGATGTCTTATTTTTCCTTTTCATGGCTGCTACTTTTTTTTACTCCACGTAAAAATTTAACCTTTTCATAAAATATTACTGTACAGAGACTCTTCAACTAGGAAAAATTGTTAGGCTTGCCACTGAAAAGAAAATCTCACCAAGATGTGTTCATTGCTGGTCTGAGCTGTAAAACTGGTAAAACCATGCTGTGGTTGCCTGCCTGGCTCTTCCTGTGTCCATTGCCTCCTGCTGGTTGTCCTGGAGGTAGAGGATGGCACAGGGAAGGTCGCTGTGGTTCCCACCTGTATTGAATTCACAGGCAACCCCAGCGAGGAGAGAGGAATTATGCATCTGACTCCATCTTATCAGAAGCTAATTAATTACTTTATTATAATATATTATTCTATACCATATTACACTATATTACATTACATCTAAACTGAATCTGCCAAGCACTCAGCTCTGCACACAACTGCCCAGAATCTCGTGACTGTCAGCCGACAGTCCTGACACACACTCTTGGCCCTGATAGCCAAGGAAACCAAACACCATCACTTTGGGTAAACAATCTCCATATTGCATTCTACTTTGGCACAAACACAGGCACAGCAAACGAGATAAGAATATTCTTAGGAAAAATTGTGCCCTGCATTTCTCTCTATGAAGAGAAATGTGGGGCTACCCTCCTGCCCTTGTGCTGCCAGGCTGGCAGGGCTGGTGCCTGGGGCTGATGAGAACACTGGGAAGGAGCCAGGGAGCCTTCCCAGGCTCTCCACTCTGCTGGTGCTCTTGGAGACCCGGCAAAGAGGGTATTGTCTCACCTTGAAAAAATAAAAGAAGCATTCAGTTGTATTTAGTTATTTTAATACATCTTTTTTGTCTTGTAAAACTAAAGTTGCAATTAGGCGTGGAGCTGATGCAAAATTCAGCACCTAGGACAGAGGACATGATGAGTTTTAAAGGTAAACATAGATTCTGTAATGGCAGCTGTTCTCCACATGACCTATGTGAAAAAACATCTCTGATCTTTGAGAATAAGAACTGCCACTTTTGACACTCCAATAAAATACATATAATTAAAAAATTATCAAGCATCAATTCTAGTTCTACCTAAAAGTTCAGTATCACTGAATTAAATAGTCTTATATTTGTTTTCTGATAACACAAATTTACTTACTTGTCACACAAATGAAAAAGTAAACCATGTTCATGATGCACTGGATCAGCTCTTTTTCAGATGACATGTAAAACAATATCTTATGAAAGTTTATAAGCAGTATGTTCATGTCAAAATACCAAAACTGGACAAATAAATAGTGCAGATCTCATTCGTCTGAGACAATGAATTTACATTGTAGTTTCAAATTAGAAAAGAACCTTATATTTTAGGTGCAGCAAAAGTGGTATAATTTGAATGAAAGTGATAAAAATTTTGTATGTCTTCTGCCTGTCTGGTACAACTTGTTTTAGTTTAATTTTAGGAATTATTTTTTATAATTTCCTTGGAGATCCTTTGCTGAAAGATGCCATGCAGTAGCAATTAACTACCATTGCTGAAATTGTTCTCTTTATGTTTGGCAAATCACATTCTTCTTTGGTTTTTCATTCTGAAATAGCCAGTTTAAATGAGGTATACTCAAATTCTTGCCATTAGAAATATCAGTTTTGTCATCTAAGCCACCATTAAGAGCTCACTAGAGAGATTATTAGGTATTTACTAAACAGAAAAGTCAGGCATTTAGAGATAAGCTGCAGTGGTTTTCATCTGTCTCAGAGCAGTGGGTGCATCAAGGCATTTGAACTCCAGTGGTTGTCTAGCAGATGAAGAAAGGTGATGCAGAGCCAAGGAGGATCCCTAATTAATCCTGTGTCTGCAGGAACTTTTCAAAACCAGTGAGTTACTGCAGAGACTATAAAAGTTATATATATTTTAATTTACCTGTGCATCTCCCTAGTCAGCTTGGGTTATTTTCCTGCACTGGAACCCAGAGGCTGACATATTCTTGACTCATGCTATGGAGGGTTAGGTTCAATCACAGTCCAGCTTCTAGATGCTATGTTCTATAAGAATCCATCAATTAAGCAATGAAACAGATTGGATTTGGGCCTTACCTGTCTCCCCAAGCTGCCTAAGCACCAGTACACAAATTACATGTAATCCAAGCTAACAAATCAAGCAACCAGGTAGAATATGGTGACTTATAAATAAACATCACCAAAACTCCTGAGGAAAACACTACCCATTAATAGCTATCAGATATAATGTTTTAAGAAACAAAAAGAGAAGTATAAAACTGCTGAACAGAATAATTCAAATGTTACCATAATTTGCCCTCTGGTGGATATGCATTACGTATTATATGAAATTCTATGAATTTGCACAATTTTCCCTCACACTCTCACATCATTTAGTGGATGGAATGGATGATGATTACTTAATGAGCAGCTACTCAAGGTTTTGGGTTTTTTTTCCCTCTTTGGCCCAAGGATTTATTTACCACGGGAGAGTTAAATCTGCTCGAAAAGCAGAATAATTAATTTTCTCATGGTCTCTCACTTTCCAAAGAAGTACTTGAATGCTTTTCAGACATAGGGTTTGGCACAGTCTGGTCAGGTTTTTAACACCCTGCCTACTTAAAGATGGCCTTGAGAAGAAGAATTCTCTGGAAAAAATAGACCATAATACTTTCAATTTTACATGACCATGCACCTGGCTTGGGACAATTGCAGACACACCTGCAGGTTGGGTGGAGAATTGATCGAGAGCAGCCCTGTGGAAAAGAGCTTGAGAGTGGTGAAAAATTCAGCAAGAGCCAGCA
The DNA here is from genome assembly GCF_023055355.1 of Agelaius tricolor. NCBI lineage: Eukaryota > Metazoa > Chordata > Aves > Passeriformes > Icteridae > Agelaius > Agelaius tricolor. The sequence continues at coordinate 9,193,926 of NW_027269266.1, read as the reverse complement.
CTGTGTGCACAGCAAGGCAATGAAATCTGGGCTGCATCACCAGGAGCTCAATCAGAAGGGCAAGGGAGGTAATTCTGCCCCTCTGCTCTGCTCTTGTGAGACCCCATCCAGCTCTGGTGCCACCAAGACAATAAGGACATGGAACTGCTGGAGCAAGTCCAGGGGAGACCATGAGGTCTCCTCTGGTCTCCTCTGGACTTGAGGTTGGTCCTCTGGCCAAGAGATTGGTAAGGGAGCAGCTGTGAGGTCAAACTGAGAAAGTTGTTCAACCTGGAGAAGAGAAGGTGGTGTGGAGACCTCATATCAACCTTCCAGGATCTGAAGGGACCTGCGAGGAAGTTGGACAGGGACTCTTTGTAAGGAACTATAATGGTAAGACGAGGAGAAATAGCTTCAAACAAAAAAGAGTAAATTTAGATTAGATCTTGGGAAGTAATTCTTTACTGTGAGGGTAGCGGAACACTTTGCATAGAGAAGTTGTGGGCACCCCATCCCTGGAAGTGTTCAAGGCCAGGTTGGACGGGGCTTTGAGCAGCCTGGTCTAGTGAGAGGTGTTGTTTCCCAAGGCAAGGAAAAGGGAGTGCACAAATTTTTGTTTTCATAGGGAAATCTGTAAAAGTAGAAAAATCTTCAAAAGGTGAAATGCATGAAGACATTCCCTTAACAAAAAGCTTCTCAGTGACTGAAGCAAGTGGCAGGCAGATTTTAAAAAAGGGAAATGCAATCAGTCTTCCTATTGATTTATATTTATCCTTATCTAATTCTGTATATAATCTAAATTTAAATCCATCTACCATCCACTGCTACAATTTCCATCCACTTTAAATTAAAATCCGGTTGTTTACCTCATGCTGAATTATTCTATTTACAGATACTTCATTTATGATTAATCGGAAATTTCAATTGCATGAGCCAGGTAGATTCATTAATAATGCACATGATGGAGCCCACTAATCCCAGCCCACAGCTTTTAATGACCTCAAACTCCCTCGCTGTGTATGTGCAGATATTTTGCTTCCAAACAGAATGGTTTTTACCTCACTTCCTACTCAACCCTGCAAGTGGCTACTCAATTCCTAATTACTATTAATGACTCAGTTTACCCCGAGGGAGATATTCAACAGAGGAAAAGCTACCGATTGCACGTGGCTCATTAAAGTCACATTAATTTCAATATTTGAGAGAATACCTCAAAACCATAAATAACTCATTTAAGTAGCTACATCATCTTCCTCCTCTCATGTACTTGTTCAAATATATTTATTCTTGTGCCTTAGACACCATCAAAACACAGTCATGAAGTTAACATTTTCATCCTGTTTTTTTTTTTTTTTTTTGAGAACTAAAATCATAGGCATAAATAAAAATAGTCCTAATCTAGAAGAAAAAAACTTATTTGTGAACAAAATTTAAGAGGATTAACAAAAATACCTTATTTAAGCTGCACAAGTTCTCTTCAATAAATACCAGGCTTGATCACAGAATAGCTGGGGTCAGAAGGCACCACTGGGGGTCATTTATTCAACACCCAAGCTAAAGGAGTGAACATGATGTAAACCCAAATCCACCACTTGACTGAACATCTTGGTAGTTAGTACACAGAGACACAAGGATAGAAAAATATTTAAAATCAGCAATCTTCAGCTTCTGGGGAAGTCCTAAATTGGAGAAGTTCTCCAAGACAGGCTGTAGAAAACATGCTTAAAGACAAGATTCCAGATGCCAGTGGGAAGACTGTGGAAATAAGCAGAAAATGCTGGAAAGGGTCACACAGTTTATGTGTATACAGTTATTCTTTGGTATTCAGAACCACAAAATGGGTCAGGTTGGAAGGGTAGATGCAGGGCAGGTAAGACCTGTCAGATATGGCCCAAATTTTTAGACTGTCAACTGAAGCAGGTGTTACGGTGGTTTTAAGCATAAACCTATAGAAAGTAAACTGCACCCATAAGAACTTTCATGGCTGCAGAGAAGAGGATGCTGCCTTTGCTTGTATCAGCCTGGGACAGCAGGAGAGGAACTGCTCAAAACACCCAGGAGGATCCAGAATGTCACTGCAGTTTCTGCTCAGCTCTCCTCCACCCAGTTCAGGTTTATCTCTGCAAAAAACCCTTCCTCTTTCAGGCACAGATCTAGTTACTTCAGCGTTGCTGGACACAGAAAGGAGAAAAATGACCAATTACTTCTGGAGCCCTGGGGAGGAGCAGAGCCTCACTAATATCCCTGTGCACCTGTGAGAGTGACAGTCCACTTTATAAGCTTCAACGCTGAATAGCTGCTATGGGTATTTTTTTTCTCTCTGTGTGAACATAAGCACTGGCTGGTTCCAAGCAAGGAACTGAAGAATTGCATCTATTTGCTGTCACTATATATTTTGTATAGCTCCCAGGAAAGACTTTAATTTGCAACACACAGGCAATCATTTCTGTCAAGTGGCCTTATTATGATTATTACTTGTTGTATGTGGTTCTCGATACATTTATGGGAAGATCTGAGCCAGCTTAAATGACCTTGCAGTACACAGGATCACATCCAGAGAAGAAAGTCTTTTTCCTTTTTGAGGAGTGGCTTAGATATTTCTGAACAATTCATTACAGACATACATTTTCAGTGATGCTTCTGTTTTTTTTCAGTGAAGTTTAGGCACTTCACTGAAATAAATTAGAAAAGTGTTTTAATGTTTTTATTATAGATTTTGTACGCTTACATTTTACAACGTAAATGCTTAATTAATATTGCCTTTATTTTATTAATAAAAACACCTTAATATTTTATTAATAGTTGGCAAACAAAAAATGATTTGTTTCAGGCTAATAACAGAAAAACAGCACCAAAATAACATAAGAATGATAAATACAGGAAACTCAAGGCACTCTGAAGAGTACAATACCTTTTGAATTCTTATTATATCCTACATTTAGCTGTTTTCAAAAGGTCTTGACTGGAATCCTAAAAACCTTACAGCAGTATAGCCTAAAATTGCAAATATGAATATGAAAATAATACAGGAGCTGGAAGAAACTTTGTGCACATTAGTGTACTTAAAGAAAACTGTGCTTCCATTTATGACCTTAGCAAGCACAAAAATTCATTTGTATTTATAGCACTTCAGAAAACACGTCCCCTCAGTGGCAGCAAGGCTCAATGGGAGAATTCATGGTTTGATAGCATAATATGCTAATAGCAACACCTATACGTGGCTGAGTCTGTAATTGTGTCCCTCTGGATATGGGGACCTCGTCTGAACACATTCAAATTGTCCTAGACTGCAAATGCCTGGAGCTATTCCAAGCTCATTCCCCCTCATAGATGCTCTAAAAATAAACTCAAGAGTTTTGCACTTCATTCATTTAAAAGCACTTACAAGAGCTATGCTCAGATTGGGGATTTAGTGAAGTCCAGTGTAGCTCCTTTTCAGATAACTTCTAGGTGCCATTTGGGAAAGAGGCAATTAACTACCTGCAGAGTACATTCAGAGTGCAGTGAAACTTTCTTACAAACACACATAAGCCACAGGACCTCAGTGTCTTTGCACAGAGGGCATCACCTCCCTGTGATGTCCATCTGACATGCAGAACACACCTGGGAATAGCTTATTTCTATTGCTGCTTTAACATCTCAGTTCTCTGCATTTGTAGCAATGTCTGAGGGTTACTAGCTAAGTAGTTTTGCTCCAGTTGGCATATTCGGATTAAATCTATTTAAAAATTGCTCCCCAAAGAGGTCTGAGACAAAAGAGAATGTGTGAATACAAGAAGCAGAGAGGAACAGCTCTGGATACTGGATTGAATGCCCTGAGTCCTCAGGTGCAGTGACAGCACACCTGCAACACAGTCATTACTTTTAAGAAGCATAATTTTCACATCAGTGATTTCTATGGTTTTTGAGCTGTTTGATACCTATAAAAACAACATACAGTGTAGTGGGCTTCAGTAGCTGAATGGTTAAAGTGCTTAAAATGTTATCTAAAATATTACTTAATAGAAATGTTGCAGCAGTTCCCAAATATTTTTCTTAGCTTTCTACAAAAAATAAATTAATTTGTTGAAATCCACTTTGGAGAGACTCTCACTTTTTATCATACTTGAGAAACAATTTATGAAGGAACAGGAAAGCACCAATCTTCTCAAACCAGAACAGCAGAGATAAACACTTGATGCACTCTGATACACAGAGATAATGCAGGCTCAAGAGGTACAATATTGGGCATCTAGGTCTCTGAAGTGTGGAATTTTCAGCTTGAAAAGTAACAGCTTCAAGTTCTTCCAAGAAACTGAAGGAAAAGAGTTTGAAAAGGGGGAAAAAAATACAGAGGGAAAAAACCTGAAATGGAAATTGCTTCTTCTGCCTTAATACATAAAAAGCTGTTTCCTATCAGTTGCAGAGGTGCAAATCTCAGCTGTTCCTGAAATTGCAGGGCTCTTTAACTGACAGCAAAATCTGGTCCAGCAAAAATAGTTTTATTTTTATTGTAGCCACCTTGCAACAAGCACTGTCCTTTAGAAACAAACCTTTGAAATTGAATGTTCTCTTGCTGCTTTTATCAGAGAAGAGCAGCCTGTCACTTTCTTTGCAGTTTCCCAGGGCTGTCTGCAGACATTAAAAGAGATGAGCAGGTCAAGGCACACTAAAACATGAGAAAATCCCAGACAGATCACACCCAGAATTTACCTCTAATGTCCTCTTCAGGCAAATGTTCTTGCATAAATTCAACTTCATGCACACCTACCAGTAAGTTTGCAGATTAAGATATATATATATATTTTTCAGGGATGAATAGTAAATCATAGAAGATAAGATAGCCTTGAAGTACAACCACATCAAGAATTTTTTTAGTATTGCTGCTTGTGGGTGGAACATACAAGTAGAAAATGAAATACCACTTACAAGGGGAAGAAGTTGAACCATATAATAGTTAAAGCTATATTTGCAAGTGTTTAATATTGGGATTTTTTAAGCCTTAATTTCCCTGGACATATTTAAATGAGTCTGTTTCAGTGCAGTTCTTTATAATTTGTTTTGAGTTGTAGCATTTTCAAAAGGGCTTAGGCAGTACAGGACTCTTAGATTGGAAACAAACTTAAATTTAGAAAAAATGCATAGATGCCTAAAAGATCATAATTTTTGTCAGAACCATTACATTGAGGTCATTAGTGTAAGTGACATGGGAAAGAGTATTCACAAAAGCTAAGTTCAGCCTAGCTCATTTCCCCAGTCACTCTACATAGTCCATGGGAAAGAAAATTTTTCTGGACCATTATTAGGAATAAACAATGTCTGGTATTAAGGGATGTAGTGACTTCCCCCAGCCTCAGTTCTGGGGTGAAACCAAGAACCCCACTTCACCTCTGGATTTCCCTGAGAAGTAAATGCAAGGTCCCAAAGGCTCAAAAGGAAAAGGGAATCAGGAGGATTGGAGTAGGTGAGAAATACTTTAGATTGTGAGTGCTGATAATTATGGCAGATAATTATGTTTATGTGTGAATGACTTGAAACAGAATGTTTGAACTCCCAAGCATAATCCTACTGTCTGCTACCTGCAACAGGTACAGACTAGTTGGGAATTTTGGCAAGACCTGGAACCAAAAGAAGTCACAGACACTGAATCGTGGTTAATACTGGACATGAGGCAGAACCACCACTTCAGATACATTGCACATCTACAAACAGAGGGATCAGATTGAGTAAAGCAAGCTTTACAATGTAAAATGTGAAAAAAAATCTGGAAAACTTTGTGTCACATAGCTGAATGTAAAATGTGAAAAAAATCTGGAAAACTTTGTGTCACATAGCTGACACAACTCTACCCAGCTTTCCCAGCAATGGAAAGTGCAGGCTTGAGTGAACGTGGCTTTGGAAAATCTGTGAGTGTGTGAAATAATCAAAAAGGGTAAAAGCCATAAGCTTGAAAGGTCTTAAGAAAATCCCAGTATTCAAATCCATACAGGATTTTATTCAGTTCATCTCGCCCATGACAAGGGTTCAACATGAGGAACTGTGCAGGATCAACAAGCCTTTCAATCATATTCTGAAAAGAGTTTTCAGTCTTGATGGGTGATAAGGGGGCCCAGCAAAGTTCACCTTTGCTCATGTCAGTCATGTTCTGCACTCAGCAGAAGGAGCAGGAGGGAAAGCCCATCATGCTGAGAAATGTAGGCTGGATTCATAACAAAATTTGCAACAGAGCCTTAAGTAGTGTTAGATCTAGTTTTGATACTGGCACACTTGAACACATATGTTGTCATTATTTTGGTTAGTAATGCTTTTTTAAATTTATTTGCATTCAGCTGCAGAAAAGCAACAAAACTCAAACCAGTGGACTCTCTTGGTGTGGAATACACATGGAGTATAAGCAACAGGAACATTTCATTTTCATATTCTTGTTTTTATAGGGTGGTTTGGGTTTTGTCTTGGATTCTTTGGTTTTGGGTTTGGTTTGGGTTTTTTTGAGGTTGTCTGGATATGGTTTTTATTTAAGTTTGACAGGTTAAACTACCCCACAACCAAAATGCTATTAAAGAAAGGATCAGATTTTGAAATGCAAAGCTATCACCTTTTGAACAGCTCTGCTGCTCTCTTTAGCTAATCCTCTGAGAATTCTACCCTGTGTATGGCGTCCATAATTGCAATGTTCAGTCATCTCAAAGACATTGTTTCTGTCTTATTGGCTGAAATTATGCCTCCTATTCACATCTGATAATGGTTCTGATTTTGAATCATACAATTCAGACACTTCACAGCAGTAGCACCAAGGGCAGAACATTTTAATTATTTTGCCATGCCTTTGTTGCTGGTGTCATTTTATCTTTCATCCCTACATACTGTTTTTCTACATGCACATCTCACAATATGCACTCAGAACTAGAAATAAGGAAACAACTATAGAATGGAAGTCAGGTTAAAGTCCTGTGTTTTAACCTAAGTGTTTTCTTGTTACCAAACCCACTTCAATGAAGTCTTAAATTTTGCCCAGTCATTAATTTGGATCTATAACCTCTAAACTACAATGGATTTATGCTTGATGAAGTCCATAAGATGCAAAAGAGATGTTAATTCATCCACAATTGGCTGCTATTCCCATTTTACACCCCTGGTATGTTTTTCCTCTTTCTTTTAGTGAAGAAGTGTATATACTTTAAATTATAAATTGACTTTAGACTCCATAAAAATTTACACAATAATTTATGTGTCTCGTATGGCTAAAAAAGAGCTAAAAACACCTGATAAATTAAATTGCTATGCATATGAGAAATGTTACAAACCTGCTAAAAATGTTTATATATTTATATATACCTTTCCAGGAGAAAACCTGGTGTTTAAATGGTCTGAGGAAGGTAACTCCAGCTAGCTTGATCCATTAGGTCGTAGGAACCTAATCAAAAGCTTTTCCTAATTCTTAGATTGAATCTTTATTAAACTTAGATCAAACCATTATTGAACTTAGACCAATTTCTTCCCTAGAATTTTTAAAGAATGACTGACACCTGCTTTTTACCTGCTAGGTTGCTATCCCTTCTTCCAACTTTTTTCCCCGTTTTTTCTTTTAAATCTTTATATTTTTATAGAAATAAATCTATTCTATAACTTTTATGTATTTGTTTATTCTAGGATGCATCATTAATTTACATATTTTTTTAAACTTGCTAGAGCTAGACACTTATTATGACAGTTGTCTAACCTGTTTCTAAGGAATTTATGTTACCTCTTTCACAATCTACCCCAATATCAGATTTTTATTCAGCTAGAATGAGGCTTTTCCTTTTTGGCAACAGCATTCTAACATTAACTGCTATTTTGCTACCTATCTTCTTTAAGATCCAGATCCCTTCTTTTCTCTGTTTTATAGTCTTTTTTGTGTTGGTATGTTTTGTTTCTCCTTCCTAGTGGAAAACTTCTTGTATTTTCTTTGTTAATTTAATTCTCTTGATTTCGGACTCAATTTCCTGAGTGGTTGAGTTTATTTTTTTCCTCTGACCATTTCTTCTGATCTCCTTGCATGAAACACTGCCAAAACATTCCACAGGGTGGAGGGAAATCTTCTGCACACAAGTCGACTGACATAGTGTTTATACACGCTTTACCTACCTGGATGTAGCCATGTTATTCCTTGAGGGACTTCCCAGGAGGAGATGCACACAGGCAGAGAATAGAGGCACACACATTATGTTTATAATCTCAGACCATTTTTTATGAATGAAGCTCAATGCAATTTAGTTCCACTCCTCACTCTGCTTTGCACTTATGTGCTTACACTGTGCAGAAAACATCTTTCTGTCATAACTAACAAATGCCACACTTAGGGCTGATGCATCTGATCTCTTTTTTATGAACACTGTTAAATACACATTTTGGCTTGACATGAGCTTTCTCTGATGATTTATTTCCCATTGTCTTCTTTACATTATTTTTCAGTTCAGTTTATGGTGGTTTCTTGGATTGAAAAGACAGGTGACTGCTAGGAAGGCAGGAACCTCTCTTGAAATAGAAAATGTAAATCCCCTCCCTCCAAATTATTATTATTTTTGAAATTAAGGGACTCTCGGGAAAGGATATGGGAATAGAAGTAACAGTTCTTTACTAGGAAAATTAAAAATCCAAATACAATAGTACAAAGAAAAGATAACAAACCACTGACAGAGTCAGAATATAACCTGACACCCTGCTGGTTGGGGTGTTGGTACCAGTCCTGAATAAATGGTGACTGCAGTGCTCCTGCAGTGACAGGTGTAGTTCTGTTGGAGCAGTGATCCTGTAGAAGGGTGGAGTTTTCCTCTGAAGGTCCAGCGGTGGTGTAGATGGGCCTTGGTCTTCTTCTGGGAATCTAGTGGAGAAGAAAGATGCTCCTATGGGAATCTAGCAGAAAAGACTGACTGTGGTGTTCCCAACCTCAGATTATATCCAGGTAAGAATTCTTGGCTCCTCCAAGAGGAGGCGGAGCATCTCCCAGTGGGATGATGTAATTTTATCAGTCATGCAGTGACACTCAATGGCCCATTAACAGAACATATTTCCCCAGAGGGAGGATTGCCTGTGGAAGAGATAAAGTGCCCAATTAACAGAGGATAATTGCCCCACCTCTAACAGCTGATAACAGAACACACACCTCCAGCCACATCTTACAACCCAGGACAGGTGGCAGCAGCTTGTACAACCTCTGGCTCATGCTTATACAATCAGAGTGGGGGCAGCTAAATGCTCAGTGGTAAAACACTATCATTGACAGGATCATTCTGCTGTTCTTCAGTGCTGTGGGCTGGAGACTCAGTATAGACATAGGTGGAGATTGCCATTGTCAAGAGCTGTCTAAAAGTCAAAGGTGTTAAACTAGCAATTCTTGCATGTGTATAGTCTTTGTAATAACTAAAGTCAAAACGAATGTGGCAATATGGGGTTCTACAGACAATATAATTGGTCTAAGGCCGATTTAAATTTAATCTCAAAGTCAAAAGCATGAAATCTATAGCTTCTAAAAGGTAAATTAACATATATCTGAAATATTTTGTACTAACCAAAGTAGATAGAATCCATTAATTGATTTTGCTGGAAAAAATACAACTCATATCACTTGGGAAATCTGCCCTCTCATAAAGACTGAAGATCTGAGAGGTATTAAATGCCTACTAAAATTAATGGAAACTGCTGATGTTCTTGGAAGAAAACCCTGTAAAGTTGTACTATCTTAACTTATTGCTTTTTTTCTTTTTTTAATGTGTTTTCTATTCTTATTATAAGGTCCAGTAGAAGGGCAAAATCCTGCAACACAGCAAAATTTCATCTTCATGTGACAACTACTTTAGTCACAACTGCATTTTCTCTCATAAAGTTATTCTACAATGTATTGAACATTGTCAGTGAACTGGGAATGGAACTGTGAAGTATTATCAGAGAAATATTTTTCAACATTGCCTTTTATAGTATTTGATGCATGCTATGAAAGACACCTGATTTTGCTAAAGTTGGAAAAAGAACTTAAATTTTTATTCCAGGAGAGAATGTTAACACCAGTAATGAACTACTCTTATAGTTTCTTGAAGTAATGCATTTTCATGTCTTCCAATGTCAATCAATATCTAGCTGTTGGGAAGAGACACACTGAACCAAGATGAAGATCTCAGAGTAATATTTATGTGCCAATATGTGGGACTAGTTGTGAGTGAGCAGAACAGGGCCCTTGCAGGGAATGGATCATTCACTCACGCAGATTATTAGAGAAACACTTCAGGAACAGCTGCCCAGACATCAATGTCTTCCAGTGTCCTTGACAGGTGACCAGATAGCTGTTACATCTCTAGTGCACAGCAGTGTCAGCTCAGCCTAGCTCTTCCCACAGGCAAAGGCTGATACAGAATTAAAAAAAGGCTTTTCCCATTTAAGGCAAATTTCATTTTCCTCTGATCAGCAGCAAAGGGAGCAGTTAGTGTTCAACAGACCTTTGAGTTTTAGAGGTAAAGACCTTTCTCTGGCCTTATGCAGCTTATCTTGGATTCCATATATTAGTACTTAAAAGTCCATTAATCCTAACTGAACGTGCTTTACCAGAAACTTTGAAATAAAAAGGCAGCATAACTGCTGAACAAAACAGAGAGCACAGACTTCTTACCTGATATTCCCCCTGACATTTCAGCATCCAGCCTCGCTCAAACCATGTAGCTGCAGCAGCAGAGATAGGGAGATATGGAGTGACTGAGTCACCTCTGACATTTATTTTGAGTCATGAAAATAATATTATGCATTTACAGTGCAGTAATTTTTCAAATTGAATTTATCCCTGTGGACTTCTCTAGCATTCTTCTTATCAGGTGATAAGACTGAGTTTTGTTCACATTTATTTTCCAGCCATGCTTCACAACCACTTGAAAGTTTCCCATCCAGGAGGAAGAGTTTTGTTAGGGCACACAGAGCAGTCAATCTATCCATGCCAGTGGACTGCAGGAAAGGCCAGCAAATGGTTCAAGTCATTGGTGCTCTGGCCCAGAAGTCCATCACTGAAGAGAGCAAACATTATCAATGCAGTAAATTTCCCTTAGTACTGGAATAAATGGGTATATACTATGGGAGGAAATACCAACCCACTAATAAAAAAGAAGTAATTTTTGTTTAAATTCCTTCACTTTGGCAGTTTGTTTTCACTGAGTAATTTTCTTCTGTTAATCCAGCAGCCACTACCAGCAGTAGGAAACTGATTTCTCCAGCTAGTATCTTTCTGTAACTGCTCTGAATTAATTCTGCTTATCAATTTACAAATTCCAAATATGCAAGAAGATGCCCCAATGATATGAAGCTTTGCACAAAAACTTGAGATACACAAAATCCACTCTGTAGTTTATATAACCTAATATAATACAATCACCATATATTGCAGCCACTGAAGTAACAAGAATTTTGATTTCATATGCAAAGGAGCTGTGAAAATCTTATTAAGCAGAGACTTGCTGCAGTCTCCTACTGTCTTCCTTATTGACTTCCACAGCATCTCTCAAGCCTTAGAACAAGAGTTGTGATATTGAATTTTTGTTAGAGCTCTTTCTCAAGAATTTCATCCATTTTTGTTTTCCATTACCATTTTCTGTGTCAGGTTCTAATTTTTGGATGTAAATCTACAGCAAACCTTGTATCATCTCCTATAGCAGATGAGTGCTATGAAAAAAGGCAAAAAAACAGACATCTATATAGCATTATGCTACCCACTCTAGCATATGTGAAACTTGCACTAAATGAGGCAAATTATCTCTTGTTTGGGACAAAGTTTTACAAATGTTTTGGTGTCTTGATGTTAAAGTTCAATAAACTAATAAATTAAAAGACCACTACATTTCTAGCCAATATAGCAAATATCTAGAAAACACCTTGCACTTGAAAAAATTTTAATGTCTTGATTGAACCACAATTCTTATGATTTATGATTAAAAATTAATTAAGATGATTAAAATGTGGAAAAGCAAGAGCAAAGTCCTCTTCTGTCTGGTGAAAGAATAAGACAGATTTTGTAGCATAGGAATTAGGTAATTCATCTAAGATAAATTACTTTTGAAAAATTATTCTTGTCCTAAGGTTTAAGATTATTTAATGTAGAAATCAGAAGTTCTTCCTATAAAGATCATATGCAAAGATTTATCTATATTAGCAGAGTTAACTAAACACCACACAAAAATAAACCCTTCAGAAGTTCAATTCTGGGAGGTTTTTCATGACTATATAAATCTTTGTTGCAGAACATTCAAAGGTGGGATGAAGCTTGTTCTCAGCTGTAGCCAAGTGATCAGAAAATTTTGGACAATTGGCTGTTTGTATTTTGAATTTCTCAGGCTTAAGAGAAAATGATTCTGGACAGTGAGTTTTAATTTTCTCTCCATAAAGTTAATTTTTTAATTTTTTTGTTGTTGTTGTGGTATTTCAGGGTACCTGAAGACCCTCTGAAAGAATAAATGAGTATCACACAGTCTGTGCTGGAGGTGTGGAATTCACTGGGTAAGTACCTGGAGCTCAGGCATGACACTGTGCTAGACAATAATCCTCTCCTATGTGTAGGCCAACTACTGTTAAAATAAAAACATTCATCTTCCTCATTGATTCCTCCACATGGTCTGCTGCAAAGTGCTTCATCAAAGTGCAAAGTTCTGTGCACATCTACCAAGATGGCTCTGCCTTGTTCTTGGACTGAATTTGTTGATATACCTATTATCCAACAGGTCTTCTTATCTGCTTGTTTGTTTGGGTTTGTTTTGTTTCCCTGCTTCTGCCACCTATATTCTTTCAAATATCTGCTCAGTGAAATACTCAGAGGCACTCAAAATGCAAATCTAACACAAAGTTTTGATAATGCAATTTTTACCTGTGATTCAGGGATCATTGGACAAAACAAACAAAACTCTCACTGTGCTGGAAGTGAAATTATATTACCTCCTTTTGGAAAAAAAACATGAAAGTCTGAGTTCCCTGGCTCTGATGCCAAATCTCTAATAGCAACTGAACACTCCATGCTCCTGGTAAAGTTACAATCATAGGGCTGCACCATCTCTTTAAAGTACTTTTACCACGTTGTACTTTCCTAAATCCTTTTGATTAGATTGGAGTACAAATGTCACAATTCTGATTTTTGCTATTGAATTATGTGAACATAAGCAGTTTCTTAATTTATGTTGTTAAACATTTTGTGAGGAAATTGGCTATTGTGTTCTGTTTTGGTTTTCATTAATATAATGTAACTCAGCTTTCTCTAAGATTAAAATCAAAGATGAATAACTTTGTGCTCAGCTAGAGCATGCCATTTGCTAATTCATCTGAAATCAATAATGCTTGAATGAATAATTTAGCAAACCACTGTACATCCTTTTCAGCTACTTTATTTTCTTTCACAAATTACATTTATTTACAAAAAAACAAATACAACATTTATAGAGCTAGGGAAAAGAAAGACTTTATTTCTCTCTATTTTCTTTTAAATTTTCTCTTATTAGGCAGAAAATTGTGGTTTTTTAAATTCTGAACACCTGACTGAAAAATATTTCGGGAATTTAGTCTCAATATTGGCTTTTATTAAAGCATTCTTTGGACTTCCTTTTTACTTTTTTTCCTGATGATTGCTTCTATGTTGTTCATTGCAGTCCTGTGCAAATAAGTGATTATGAGTAGCCAATGTAGTCTTGAAAAACAAGCGATGTTTTATATGTGCATGGTAAGTGTAATACCACTGTAACAGTTGTCAGACAGATTGATCTTTTGTAGCAAGTCCAAAATGCCTGAAAGTAATTGAACATATGCAAAAAACAGGCTGGTAACCTAAATTACCAGGCACAGGTCATTCCAGGTATTTGGGTGTGATGCCTCTGTTCAGAATCATTTAAGACTGAAAAGATCAAATAATGGGGTCAAATAGGAAAGATCTCTCCAGTGAAATCTTTTTTCCCGCAGAGGGATTAATGCACTTTTAAGGGGGGGGTTCTAGCTAGGGAGATATGGATTAGGGTGACTTTTAAATCAGGAGTGAATTTAAATTATATTACATAAAGTATGTTTCTATATTTTCTTCTAATAATTAGTCTGTGGGCCAGAAAAGTGGGGTTTGGGGGGACCGAAGGCCAAAAGTGCTACGAAATTTGGAAAGAGCTTCAGTAATGAATGAATGAATGGATGGATGGAGACATCAATTCACACAGAATTTTAGCTGTTTTTATTCTAAGGCAGATATCTCAGAAGCTTTCTTGTATAAATGATTTAAGAAGACTCTTTATGCTAATGTCACTTCGCTGCTTGCCTTGCAGTTATTTTGATGACTTCTTAAGGATATATTTTCAGATTCGTGAGATAATGCAAGTCTCACAACTTTCATCCTCACTTAAAAGGAAGAAGATATACCTTCTAATGCTTATGGCTGGAGATAATAAGTAGAAAGCTGTTCTGTGCATTTCTTTGATGCACAGAACCTAAAAATCTCTTTTTTATTGCCGCATTTTTAAGAGAAATCCTTTGGGAAATGCAGAAAAGTGATAGACTAGGAGTGCCATTTAGGGATGCTATGGGACATTTAATAAAAAAAAAAAAAAAAAGCCACAAGGGAGATTTGTGTCTCTCTGGACCTGAATGCTGGACAATGCTGCTTTAGTACATCCTAGATAGCACTTGGTTACCACTTCTAAGCAAATGAAGTGAGTCCATCACACAGTGTAATTAGGTTGACAAATGCTCTGATTTATTGGGTTAGCTGCTTAAAGTGATGTATAGTTTTCCCCCCCCCCCCTTTATAAAAAGAGAAATCTGACTGATGATTGCATACTTCACTCTGGCAGTAGTATCTAGCACCATAATATTTGTGTCCCTTCTGTATCTAGACCATGGATATGTAAAGGAGAGAATCATCAATGGAGAACAGCTACCCCTTATTGGTGTGAATAGATTTTACAGTGTCTGTAATTTATTCCCTATTAGAATCTGAAAACTTTGCCTTTTCACCCATGGTTAAAAAACAGGATGAACTAGGTTCTAGTATCCAATGTTAATGTTATACTTTGTCATTATTAAGTGGAAGGTTATTGATTTGAATAATTGCATTGCCTGACATGTCATTACCTAGTGTCAGTGAATTAATGCAAATAAAATACCTGGGAAGAGAAAATTAGTTTGTTAATACTGCTGATAGTCATAACGATGTATTGATTACATATTAACACAATAAGATATATAGTTATATGCAGTACATTAATTCTACATTGATATCCATAAATACTTTGAATATTGTGTCTAATTGTCCAATTATACTTTCTGTTTGGAATCAGACTATAGGGAAATTTCACCAGTGAAGAAATGTGTATAGTCTCTTTTATTTACATGTCTGTGCATTTGTTTTCTTTTGGAATACAGGAATGTCAGAGTCAAGGTGTCCCTGTAGCTGATCCTACTGGGTGCAGGCTGAGCAGAACTTGTATCTACAAGGGAAATTTTGCCTTGGGCTCTTCATGAACATAATGCAACTGAACTGTGTTACTGCCAAATTATGTGTAAGCAACTTCATTTTAAACTGTGCATTGCCCTTTTTGTGTAAGTGGCATCCTCTCTTTTCCTTTATTTATCCATGTTAAGCATTCTCAGGTGTATATCTGAAAACACATTTCATTTCAAAACTGAGGTCAGTTGACAAAGAAAAACCCACAACATGTCTGTGGTGGCAATTTTAAGCCAGTCAGTATGCAGCATTTCTTCAGAGATCTACAGGCATAATTGCACAGAATTCAGTGCTGGGCAGTGTAATTTGGAGGCATTTTCATGTCTCAGGTGATTCCAGTGGTTTTGGTACCAGGTTGTTTTCTGTGTGAGGAATTCCTCTCCCAGTTGCAGCACTGTCAACAACCCTATTTGTCAGTGTGACTGAGGTATTTACAAATTATTTTATATTTGCACATTAACATGATGCAGAATAACCTTTTACATTCAGTATCAAGAGGTATATTCAAAACACAAACATCTCATAAATGCATCAAGGCTCTTCTTATGCAGCCCTTGGCAATACAGGTGATGCCAGATAGAACAGCTCCATTGGGGTAGCTGTAATCTTTCCATCTCTGGTTTAAAAGCCTCTATTTCTACAGTGTGCAAATGTCAGATACTAACCAATGCATACAGATAGATTTATTTAGGCAGACATCATAAGTGTCTTGTTTAGTTAAGAAAAAAACAAAACCAGGAATCACTGGGGAAATAGCTCTTAGAGCTGGTACTAAAACAATAGACCAGAATGACTATTGTAGAAAGATTCTCACATTTGTTATTAACAAGGTAGTTTGGATAATAGAAATTGACTTTCTGTGTAAGATCAAGCTAAGAATATGGCCAATTTACTTTGCTTCTGGTCAAGATACAGGGCATATACTAATTTTTTTTTTTTTTTTTTTTTTTTTGTGTACTTGATTACCATTTAGCCTTCTCCCATAAAGCTAAGTAGGTCATCCCTGCACTGAACTGTAACAACTATAGTATTGATAGAACTCAGGCAAGGAAATTCTTCCTGGAATTGCTGCTTTTTTGGTTGTTGGTTGTTTTTTGTTTGGTTGGTTTTGGTTTTTTTCTCCCCTCCATTTCCAGTAGTTGATTTAGAAAAATCTTGTATTTTTCTTTGATATCCTTCTATCCTAATGACTGACATAGGAATGGCTAAGTAACTATAGCAAATTTACTAATGAATTACCATATCCATGGTAAGAACAAATTTATCTCTGTGTGGTAAAAATACTATTTTAGGTTTTTGTTACTTATTTAATATGAAGCACAGGGAGGACATCAGTACCATTTCATCTGATTTAAATGTCTAGTAACAGACTCCCTGAAATTTTCTGACATAAATTATTTTATCATTTTACAGTGTCATGTGTATTCCATGACAGTTTAGCAACACCCTGGAAGAAAAGAATTAGGATGTGTGCTCTGAATACAATTACAAGACCTCAACCACTATATTTTGGGTGCAATATTACTCAGAAGGATTACCAAAGGAAAGCTACAATAACTTGCAGCTCAAATCTGAGAAGTGAGTAGAAGTCCACTGTAACTTGTTACCTAAAACAGTGAATATCAGTAAAACCAGTATGACAGACAGACAAATGGGATAACTTTCAATCAAACTAATTTTAACTCTCCAAAAATCAAACATTTGTGCTAAATTACTCTATGCTTAATGGAGACAGTTAGGCAGCCCAGGAAGTGGAATACAGATGAGAGTGGTACCTAAAAGACCAAAATATGACATTTAAGGTAGGTAGAACAAATAACCTTATGAAAGTGCCTGTGGAAGTATTCAGTGTCTGTGGAAACTGGATATGAACATAATTCAGTCACCCAAACATTGGTGAGTAGTGCTATTCAAGAAATCCTTATCAGGATGACAATTATGTCACTAGATTTGTGAGTAATCTGGCAGTAGAAAATCTGACAGGAGACCTGAGAGTATCTCAGATCTTTGTGGTTGCAAGTGATTACCAAACTGAATCAAGACATGAACTTAAAAATTAGAAAAATCATCCTTAAAGATTGAACCAGTTTGAAATAATTAAAAATCTCAATCCCTCAGGTATCAATTTTGGGCTGTGCACTGCTAGTGTCTTTGTCAGTGACACGGACAGTGGGATCCAGCACACTTTCACACTTTCAACAATTTGCTAACACCAATCGGTGTGGTATAGACACCGTGGAGGGCAGGGATGCCATCCAGAGGGACCTTGTGAGGCTGGAGCGGTCCATGGGAGCCTCCTGAGGCTCAACAAGGCCAACTGCAAGGTTCTTAACGTGGGTCAGGGCAGTCCAAAACACAAACACAGGCTGGACAGAGAATGGATGAAGAGCAGCCCTGAGTAGAAGAATTTAGTGTGTTGGTTGTCAGGGAGTTCAACATGACCCAGAAAAATGGACTCACAGAAAGCCAAATGTGACCTGGACAGCATTAAAAGGAACATGATCAGCAGGGCTGGATATTGAAATGAGGTGATCTTTAAGGGGCCTTTCAACCCAAAACAGTCTACAACTCATGAAAAAATATTTAATAATATAGTACTAGAGCTATGCCACGATTACGTCTGATAAACTAGAGGGAACATAAATCTGAGAGTAAAAATAGCAAAGAGCTATATGTTATAGATTAGATACTTTAGAATAAATAATGACCAGACTCTCTTGCAGATTTTTCTGTAGCATTTTTGCAAAGGTCTCATGGTGGCTTATGCCATCTCAGGACTCTCAGTTTCACTGGTGAGCTCCATTGAAATCTGGGTAAACAATCACACAGATGGAAATTTCTTAGTGTTCTGGCAAATCCAGCACATGCAAAATGTGGTTTTGTCTTTCCCTCTTTTATACATCTTCTCTCCTTTCTTCTATCTTTTCTCCCACCATTTTGTTTCTTTTATACTCTAACTACAGTCCAACATTTATCCTCCATCTCTGTCCAGATCCAGAACAACCTATGGAAAAGGATCTTTCTTTTAGAGGAAAAGATATATCCTCTCTATATCCTATACAGAGAATATATTATCTCTAATTAAGAAAATGAGCAAGGATTCTGCTCAGGTCTAGACATAAAGTTTTGAGAACCCCAAGCTCCCTGTAATTAAATTACAAAATTATTGACTGCATGTGGTAATGAATCCTTTGATTGCTCAAAAATTATTTTGATTTCAGCAACTGTTGTAAATGAAAATTTATCAGAAGTGCAAGAACATCCTTAACAATATAACAAATATTTCAGGTGTTGGTAATAAACAGTAATGTTAGGAAATATCTGAGAGTAAAATGGCATTGCTTTGGAGAAGCTTCTGACTTACTTGTAAAAAATTCTGCACTGATTGGGGAAGTGGATTTTGAATGAAGATTTTGCAGAGAATTATATTGGGATGCAGAAGCAGCAAACCTATTTAGGACTCAAAATGCCTATTCTTACTATTTCCTGGAGATGTGGACAATTAAGGATTACGCAGAGCATTATAGTTAACTCAACTATTGAATTAATAGGCTTTGGAGACTCTAAACTCTTGAAAATACAGGCCCTAAATTCCTTGAGGGGTTGGTGGAGTTGCAGTGCTTAATCATTTAAAATACATTGCCCGTGACTGTCTGAAGTGGTGCAGCTGGAGAAAGATTGATTGTCCTTCTCGGATGTCCCGGCTGGCTATCCAGCACTGCTAGCAGTACGGGGGCACGATCCCGGTCTCCGTGGTTCGGGACAGCACCTAAGGCAAACCCTGTGCTATGACAGCAGAGCGACCTTGTGGTAGGATGTAGCTTGGCTTGTGGCTACAGTCAGCAGAAATAAGAAGAGAGCGCTCTCCAGCTGTGGTGAATCCAGATTTATCAAGTCCCAGGAGAACCCACAGCCAAAGAAAAACAGGGGGGAGTTGCAACAGCTTATAAGGAGGGAGGGAAACAAGGAAGGAGTCAGTCCTTGGACGAATAGGTTTTCAGAGGGGAGTGGGATACAAAAGATTGATTTAGGGAGAACACCAATGGGGATAATTTGAGGGTGGGGCCCCAGCCCCTGAGCCAATCACTCGACGCTCTAGCTGGAAGTTTCTAGAGAGTTCTAGAGAGAAGGGTGGGGGCGCTGAGTGACGGACAGGGCACCGGGAAGGGATTTGAGAAAGGGTACATTGATCTCCAAGGCAGCTGGGGAGGAGTTGGGATAACTGGCAGCATAAGGGAGGGAAGGGAGAACCAGGGCAGAACCATTGCATGATAGGGGAACAGAACAGTCCAACTTACACAGACACAACACAACATCTGTCAAACATGCGTTTTATTTTGACCACTTTTTAAAAGGACAACATTTGATGGCCTTTCTCATCAGGAATAAATTCAGGCAAGACTGAGTCAAAACTCAAGATTACACCAGCTAGTAGTAGAATTCAGACATCTCTCAGTCTCACCAGGGAATTGACTTTTTCTTGCTAATTGCTTTGGTCTCCTTGATATGGTTCCTGCTGCGCTGCTTATAAGCCTGACTGATATCCTAGAAATGCCTTCTAAATGACTTCCTTATCAGTGACACATTCTTTTAGCTCCCTGGAGGAACAAGGAAGAGAGTTGTTTTATCCTCTTTCACTAAAACATAAAGGTTACTACTGCTTTTCCAAAAATTTACACACCAACTGACCAAAATGTAGCTATTATGACAGTCTTATTTCAATATTCTTTTCCATAATGAAAACTGGGTATTGTGAATTCAATGCTGAGTCTTACTCATACTTCTTTGAGAAATGTCAGGGGCATAAAATGAAGAAAAAAATGCTGCAAAAATGGCTGTATCATATTGCTGATGCCTTGTTTCACTGTTATTTTTTTTTAAGGAAATGGGTTGGGAAAGAAGTTGAAAAGAAAGGAGAAATGGAAACATGGTGGGAGGGTGAACACTCAGAAGGAATCTCTTTCTCCATGACCATCCATTTTTCCCTTCAGAGTGTATCTAATCTTCTTCATTCTTCCTGTTCTTAAAACTGTTTAAAATATTATCCCAGTCTTTCATTTACATTTATTTGCTTCCTGAGTGCTTTTGACTCTCTGTGTCCTGGATTTAATCAAGAAAACCTGTGCAACCTACTAGATGATCATGGTGTTACATTATGTTTTTTTCCCCACCTTTTTGGCTGCAGGAACATCCAAGTTTGAATTCTCCATGAATCATAATGGAGTTCCAGCTTTGGAATAATAGATTAGTAGTGACACTGCGCAATATGGCTGTCTTGGTTTGGTAAATACTGGCTGTCTGAAAGGAAAAATTGAGGTTGTATTGACAGATCAGAAAATGAGATTTTTAATTGTACTCAAAGTAGGCACTGTGTGACATATGATTCCTTTCATAGTCATCTGTGAGGAAAGAGGATTGATATGTATCAGTGCTGTTTGGTGACTACAAGTCACTTTAGGGCAGAATGAGAGGTTTTCAGTGACTTAGTATTGCAGCTGAACTGAAAGGGAGCACTGTGATACTCATTGGAAACCGTGACAAGAACTTAAGCCTGGAAAGGATTTACCAAAGCTTCAAGCTATGCCTCCTTCATATCTGTATGAAATAAAGTTCTTTTCACAAACTCCAGCACTATCCAGTTTGACATTTTTGGCTGCACAGAGGGATATTTCTTTCCACTTGCAGCACAAATGTTTCCATGACAAATGTGTTCTTTAGTGGGTTTATGCCAATATTTTCCCTTAGCTCAGGTCATTCTCTCCCATCTGTGTTCTTTACTTCCTTGAATGAATTGCCAAACAGTCTTAGCTCCAATCTCCAGCTGTTCCAGTTTAACCTAAAGGGAGAATCCCTTGTCATTCTTACTGATAAGAAACCATTTAAAAAAAGTGAGCAGTTCTGATTATCTTCAGCAGAGGTCAGTGGTGCAGTTTATTATGATTTTAGTTGTCCCAAAAGTGCATTGAGACCAAACTTCTCAAAACTAGTTATCTAAACCAGGTGGCCTAAGGCTCATAATCACTTGTCTTTGAGTCGTCAGAGATGAATAGCCACAAATTCATCACGCCAGGTTTACTGATACAATCAGTTCTCTTTAATAACAAGATTTGGGAAGGTTTAGTTACCAATAAACAGTGGACATTTCTTTCATGTTCTGTTCCTAAGGCATGTACCCAAGTTTCCAGACTCTCACTAGACAAGATACTTACTATTCACTTTCTCTGTGTTTATAAATCTATAAGAGTCTATCTGCAGAGTGTTAATTTATATTATGAGGTTTCTTTACTCCATCTCTTATCAGTGAATGCAAGCTTGGATTTTTGCATAGGTTAGATTTAGTTTTGATCCTGATGGTCACAGGGAATAGTGTCCACTGGATCACTTCTTTCTGCACAATAACACGAGTGCTGGACAGAATAGTGTCCAGGTGCTTCATCCAGGTGTTTTGGAGAGACTGTCATCTGTCCAATAAATAGAAAGTGATTTTAGGAGGACCAAACGCTTCAAGATTAAAGTACAAGTCCAAGTTTGACTGTTACAAAGTCTTCCTCCTCTGCTCTTGACTCATTGAATCATGTTTTCATTCTCAATTACTGTGAAGACTTCAATGGACAGCTTTAGATAAAATAGGCAACCACCTGCAGAATACATCCAAAAAACAAAATTAGAACTGCAGTTTATAGCCTGAACCTAAGATAAAGCATAGAGAGGTATAAGTGTAGGAAACAGTCAAGATCATCTCTTTGAGCAAGGGATCAGAAAATGCAGGTCAACTTTTCTGTGCAACCTTGAGAGAAGGTGGTGGGCTGGAGGCCCAGCTCTACGCAGAGGAACACCCAGCTGTTCTGGGATGGATTGTGGTGGGGCTCTTGCCATCCTGTTATGCTGCCTCAGGACCCTTTTGGGCAATGTGAGTCTTTTATGCTTGCTAAGCATAGCCAGAGCAGCCAAACTTTATGAGCCTAACAGGGAATAATAATGTGTTCATACAGCACATGAGAGAAAATCACAAGTGCCAAAATAACCTGTTCAGAGCCCAGGTTTCCTTCTGCACTTGGGTTATTAATTTGGGTTCATCTATCAATTCTACATTTCTGAGATAACAGCTGCATGATAACAGTGCAATACTTTGCAATTATTGCACCAATTCAAATAAAAACTGAATTTGTCCCATAAACCTATTACACCAGAGGTCACCAAAGAAGATCCTTAATAAGTGGACTGAGGACACTGAGTTGGCTCAAGTGTACAAGTGGTATAAAAAAGCAATGTATAACCTCTTCTAGAAAATTTGCTGGTCTTACCTGGAAGTATTCATCAGCAAGCATCTCTGCTCCTAATAAGAGATACAGATATTTCTGTCTGTGTTTTACAGGAGGGGAAAATTGTTTTGTCAAAGTCAAGAAGAAAGCCATGGTATCATTTGGGCAATTTGTAGATCTGACTCATCAGTCCACGGTCCTGGTGTACACAATGTCCTGTAGGCTATGCCAGCTCTGCAAACTAGCTGTAAGAGTAGAAAATAATGACTGCAAGCACCACAGCCAGCAGTTTTTAAGAGAAAAATCTAAATAAAATACATTATAGTAATAAAACAAATTAGCAGCTGTTATCCTGAGGCAACAGCAATGAAGTTCTCACAAAACAGGCATTTATTAGAAGTAGCAGTAATCATAAGTTCAAGTTTAACTAAGTGAGCCATTAAAAGTGTAATGCTGAAATGAACTGAACCAAATGGCAAAGTAAAGCATGCCTGGGGCAATGAACAGGTTTTTAATTTGTTTAACTTCCATCTCTCTGGTGTCTGGCTCTAAAAAATGATGTAACAAAAGACTCCTCACTACATTCTCGTCTGAGCACTAAATAAATTAGTAAAAGCAGCAGCAACAAGAGTGCATACAGCCTATTCATCCCCCACAGTGCTAACACCACTGGTCCTCTCTGGCTTGGTGCTCTGGTTTTCCATTATTCAGGGAAAACCATCATCCCTGCAGACATCAGCAGGGTGCATCCATGCACTCATAGAGACCTTCATACAGCAAAGACCTATCAAACCCCAAATTCTGCCACAGTTTGTTACATGAGAGGATGCTAAACTCAAATTTACCCAAAAAATCACATCAGAAATTTCTTGTACCAACTTTTTTTTTTTTTTTTTTTCAATTTACATGCTCTAGGAGGAATACTGCTAGTGTGGACTGCTGTGAGGGTGTCACCACCCTGCAGGCACATCCTGGTAGGCCTGGCATCTCCTGGACCTGGTACAGCCTTACGTCATTCAGAGCAGCTCTAGAATATGTTCATAAATTGTGACCACAAAATTAGAATAGAAAACAACATAAAATGATATACAGACACGTTTTCCAAACTTCTCTAGACTACAGCATCCTGTAGAAATTTTATTCTAGCTTTGTCTAAGATAAAATGGTAGTTACTTTGCAGTATAGTCATAAAAGAACTCTTATTCATATTTACATCCCTGATTTTAATTTGACTGGGTTTAGCTCCTACCATCATGTTTTGCTTTTGAAAAATATAATTTCTTGTTCCCAAAAATATTAATGAAAACAGTACCAGAGAAATAAAGGTAACTATGGTTTTCATATAGCATTTGTAAAACTACTTTAAATATTGTAGAAATATTGTAAATAGCTATTTCCATCACCAGGCATGCTGGAGAAAGTTAACTTGAAGAAAAAAAAAAAGCCATAATGACTTTCAAGGATTTGCTGAAGGCAAAAAATTGCATTTTATAAATCAAATTCCTTAAAAATGCTGACTTAGTTTCAAAATCATTTTCTCTACTTATCTTCTGAGTTTCTCCTTGCTGTGCTAGAAATTGTACAGTGAGCTTTATATGAGCTGTGAAAATGGATTTGTGATTTTTAAGCTAGCAAATCTAAACCAAAATAGTAGTTGCCATTAAAAAAAAACCAAAACAAAACAACAAAATCCCCTGCATCAACAGCTTCTGAGGTTAAAAACAACAAATTTGACTATTCAAAATCTTATTATTACAAACATCATTGCACAATGTAGGCTCTTATATTTTTTACTTGATTTATGAGTCAGTGAAATAGTTTCCTCTCACAAAGAACTGCATGGTAGTCTAAATGTAAATAACTTCCATAAAATCATTTGTGCCTGGAATACTTGGAGTAAAAAGAAAAAAAAAGGAAAACTGATTGGCTTATTGTGACAACTTTGTAGTAAAGGGGGTAGGAGCAGCTGTAGAGTGTGTGAGATCCTGCTCTGCTCATTGCAGTGGCAGGTACAAGACTCACTGGGAAAAATATGGAGCTGTTTACCTCCTGGTCTCTGGGAACATAATGTTGCATCCAAAGTGTTTCATGGATCAAATCCATTATGACAAACCCTATTCTTAAGCCATGTGTGTTAAGTATTTTTTCCTATAGCAGTTTGGATGTTGCCATTCATGTTCGGCTTTTTTCTACAGGCATAATCACATTTTCACAGAATTTCCAGAAAAAAAAAAAATAGGAGTAAATAGAAATTTATTTTCAGAAAAATTAAAATTAAATTTATTTTCACCTTTAGAAGAAAGATCAAAATCTCTTTAGCCTTTTCATCTGCTGGCTAGCTCATTTATATTCACACCTTGTCTAAATACTTAGAACTAATTTCAAAAAATTTTAGGCACATATCTAAACCAGAGATTGTTACACAGATGTTTAAATTATATTTCCCTGTAATTTTTCTGAATTGTTCTGAAAAATAATATACATTTCAAATATTTGGTGAATTGTACCATGCAGAAGAAATGTGCTTTTAACTCTACCACTTTTCCATGTACACAAAGCGGTTGTTCAGGTGTGCTACCATTACAAAGGTCGTAACTTCAAGACATAAACCATGGCTTTGTTTGCTGTGATAAATGTTAAAAACCCCAAAGATCCCATATTCAGAGGTTGGCAATTTGTGATGGTGCATATTGTGGTCCTTTAAGAAACAGCATTGAAGGAGATCCTGTCTTCCAGCCAAAGGGTCATTTACAGTCATTGCACTATTCCTGAAAGCAAAACTCAGAAGTCCTCACCACCTCAGGAATTATTTTCCTGTAAGAAAATTTTCAATTCTGCTCACAACACTGATTTCTTTGAATACAGAGAAGACACCATTCCTCACACTCTGGTGTTCTCTTGGGTGTTCTGCCATCATTTAGGGCACAAAACCTTACTGAGGGGGACATGGGGGGACATTCATAGCTCAGAGTTTGCTGTGTAGGGGGGCATTTTCTGAGTCTCTGAATAACATGGATTGTCAGAAGGCTCTGTGGTCTCTCTGTGATTGGAAAGCAGGAATTATTCTTTGTGGGTACAACTGCATTGGTGAATAATGGCTCCTCAGCTTGTTATCAGGTTTGTTCCCTACTGTGTGCATTGGAACAAAATGATGCTTGATTTTCAGTCTCCCTTTTTGTGAAGAACCTGTTTGGATACAGCTCCCTACAGAAATTGGTCACATGAGGTAGTGTGGAGGAGTCCACCTCATTTGACTGCACACACCCTACTGCAGATGCTATCCCAAAATATGGATACTTACTTTTTCAGGTGCTCAGAAGTGAAAAACACCCAAATGCCCATATCCACACAAAATAATTATTCCTCAGGATTGCAGAGACAGCATATGGGGCCCAAATTACATCCAGAGTCAAATATTGTGTGGTGTGGCCTACCTATTTAAGGTGAGTATGTGTGGATGAAGAGGGAGTACAACCTGTTCTGTCCAGCCTGAGATGGATGAATTTTGCAGTATGGATGTAACATGGGTGATTCTGGAAGTTTTACTTTTGTCTTCTCAATTGGTCACATAGGAAATTAAAATATCTATATACTACAAAGGGACCTTCTGAATGTTTTTCTATCTAATGGAAACCTCTTCTAAGTTTCTTCTAAGGAAGTTGCAATCTGCACAATAATTTTGTTATTGGTGATGTTTTTTACCTACCTTCCTAAACTGTTGGTTCACTTATGCCTCAAGGAATGCCTGCATTTCTTTTTCTATGAATATTATTTTATATCCTATCTAAAGTAACTATGGATGTTCTCATTATCCTTATAAAGGTTTAATCCTTTTTTAATTCCTGCTAAGCTCTTGGTCTGAATGCTGTATTGTGACAATGGGTTCTAATAACATATTATTGAGCCTTTGATTATTTAAAATCCCTCTTATCCTATGTTTTCAAAGTACATTTCACCTGCCATTTTTTAAATGCAGAATTTACTTAAAAAGAAACACCCCCTTCTTTGAAAGTCATGTTCAGTCCACCTCCTGCCTGCTGTTCATTTAGATATGCATTTCCTCATTTTTTGAAAAAATTATTTTTATTATTATAGGTTGTTAAAGGAAAGGCAGGTTTAGGGGTTAAAGTATCAGCTTTGGGTTTCCTTGTTGTGCTATTTCTGTCTAATCCTGAGCAAATCATTGAGGAGTTTTCCCCCAGTGACACATCTGTACAAAGGGAACAGTGACATTTTCTATCTTAAAATGTATTTGGCAATGCCCAGTGTGGTAGCTGGGGTTCCCTCTAGGTGTATTAAAAAGACAGTGTCACTACATTTTGTAAGTTATTACTTTGGTTAGATTCATTTTTTCTTTCTTGTTTTAATCCTTACATTTTTATTTACAGATTTTTTTTTTAATTTATATGACTCCCTTAGTGAAGATGATGGATTTAGACATATGCTAATCACTATTACATAAAACTCAGCTACATTAATTAATGAAAAAGGCTCCTTTTGTTTTGTTATTTCATTTATATATTAGTTTCCTTGTGTTTCACACACTTATGGCTATGTACCACATCACCCAGTGTGGGGCAGAAATATTGCTGTTTCAGGAAACATTTAGAATATCAATAAATTAATTTAAATTTCATCTGACTGGATCGTTTGGACAATATATATGTGGGTGTTCCACAATTAGTTTTACAAAATTAGTTTTACAAAATTCTTAGTCCTTCTGTTTCATTACTTTGTTTAGTGATAAGAATTAAATGTGTCAATGCATTATTTGCTGAATTTTGTCTGGACATTGACTATATAACAACAATTTAGATAGAAAAATACAGTTAACAGATGACCACTTCTAAAAGAGTTGAAATGGTTACACAGACAAATCTTTAATACCATTCAAATTCAAAAATAAAGAAATTTTCTAGACAAGATAAACATAGCATCTCTCAATGGCTTCTCTTCATTTGAACTCTAAATCAGATATTCTAACACATATATTAACAATTTTATGCATAAATTGCATTTTTTTTCCATAGGAAGTTTCATAGTGAGGAAAAAAAGGTTTTTGTCCCCCTAGGTAAAGTCAACCAGGGCATTCTTCTCATTTGACCTTTTTTAGTTACAGTGATTTAGTGAAATCATTATTTTAAGTAAAAATTGTTATTAAATACTGCATTTATATTGCAAGGATGGTTCCTATCTACACCTTTAAGCAGCTTCATTACACTGTTAGTTCTGCTTTGTCAGTATTTCTGTGTTAAACTGTTCATATGACTAATTAAAATGTGATTCTAAATTCTATTTGTTATTGCTTCTATTATCTTTGTTATAACACACCGACATAACATGTTTATGGGTTCTGTAAGCTAATCTAATTTAATATTGTGCTTGTAAGTGAAATGTCCTTAATAGCAACAGCTGCCCTTGGAATGCTGATTTGAATATATATGTACAAACACACACACACACACACACATAAATATATATATATATATTAGTCAGACTGCTAGGTTTTACCTACTGCTAGCTTTGCTGTTACTCCAGAGAAGCAAATCTTTTCATGGTTCAGGATGTTCATTTGTATTCAATTAAAGGAAAGAGAACTGGGCGCATGATAATCACATCTGCACTATATCCAATTCAAGGACAAAAGTGAAATAAGCATATAAAGAAAATATAGTTTGGTATTTCATGTTACTCAGCTTGTAGAAAAGCAGATACAGTCTTCCTTTTTCCAGGAGAATAGTAAATATATAAATATGCCATATTTCTTGGTTTCATGGCCTTTTGCATATGGGCTTTGCATCACCATCACCCTTTATCCTTTCTACCAGGCACCACTTAGTTCCCTTGTTATTTTTCCTCTGCTTGTATTTCTCCACTCTTTGCAAGTATCATTGGAGCCATGGATATGAAATTGATATACAAAATTTAAAATTATTTTGTGTTATAGAGTATGCTATCACCAAATTATGATCCTTTGACTGCTCCTACTTAGATAATCAGAAGCATGGATAGCTTGACCAAAGCTGCTTGCAGTTTTGTACACCAGAGGGAAACTCTGGTCTAAAAACTTGATTGTCATCAGGTTTTGGCAGCAAAATTTCTTCTTAATAACTCAGAGTAATAGATTTTGTGATTAAAGGTTGTTTGGGAGTTGGCAGAAAAGCAGTGCTCATGGAAAGCCTTGTAAGACTATTTTGGATGCCTAGAAAATGATTTCTTTTTTTCACAATATAAACATATTAGAAAGACTGCTTGTTAGACTCAAAAAAGAAAACCTATTCAAAAAAATAAATTAGTCACGTTGAAAGGTACAGAAAACTGAGTTTCCACTGAGATTATGTAATATTTTGGTACATATTACAAAGAAAAATCTAGTCAGCAGTTATGTTTCTTCTCAAGAATTTTATTCTTCTCCATTGAAGTAAAGAAAATCAGCAATTTGAGTACCACTGAAAATCCAGTTAGTATCTACAACATATATTTTTCAACTTCAGCTTTGCTCTGTTCTAGTGTATTATGGCAATTTCTGAGCATTTGGTAGTCATATTTTGAGCTATGTGTGCAACATCTGACCTTTCCACAGGTGAATTACAAACCCAGCTCTCTCCAGCCAGAGGACTAAGTGTGTCTTTGAAAACAACAATAACAATAACAATGACAATAGCCTTGCAGAGGGCTTCCTAGTTACCAATGTCAATTTTTCAAATTATCTTGCTCTGAATAAGCAATTTGCCCCACAGAAATTACCTAGACACACATTGTCCATCATGTTATGTCCTTTCTTATGTTTTCAGTTGTTAACACAAGTGGCCAGCTTCTTAAACTTGAAGCAGCAGTTAGTGAAAGGTGAATTTCAAGCTCATAACAAGTGATGAGACTACCTGACAATAGCATTATACTCCATTATACTAGGCTACATTATACTAGACACTATGGAAAAGCATGTACAAGCACAGGAAAAGTGTATCCTGCCCCAAGGAATTTCCATGAAACAAACACAGTAGATACAATTAAGGAAAATTACTTTATTTCAAAGATAGGGTCTGTGGCAGGAAGAAAGCAAAAGACATTGGACAGAAATTGCAAACTACAAGACTAAAATAAAAGCTTCCCAGTTCAAAATACCAATACTGAGGAAGAGAAATTATGTAATTGTATGTGTTTATTCAGTATTCCATTGCCTATTCTTGCTTTTATGACAATTTTTGATTTCACCTTTGACAACAGTTTTCAAAATTATATGAATATGAGTGGCTTAATGCACATATAGTGATTATAATGTAGGGATATAATAGCTGGAAAGAAAAGATCAGTAATGTGATTCAAATAAAATTAAAAATGTAAAATAACTGCTATAATTAAAACCAAAACAAAATCAAACACCTAACTGATCTGAGTATTTTAAAAGCAAGATGCATGAGTATTTCAGAAGATGCTTTCTCTCAAAAATTAAATTATTTTCATGGCATGTATTTTTTTATTCTTCATTTTCACAGCATAAGCAGGAATGGAAATAGAAGATCTTCACAGATGTTGCCTGAATAAATAAGTTCATAAGTGGTTAATTTTGGCTGTCATGGATACATGGCTAATTACTATAATGAATAATATTTTTGAAAAAAAAGAAAAAGTTGAATGCTGATATTACCAATTAACACACAAATCTAAGAAGCAAAAATCCACAGTTAATAGAACATTACATAGTCCTTGTAATTAAACTGTGACATGAGAGTCCAGTGTCACAAAGAAGAGAAATCCTTTAATTAGCCAGGTTTGAAATGCAAAGATAAAACTGGAAGGTTAAACAGGGAGAAGCCATGTTGTAACATAATACTGTAAGGAAATGACAGCACTTAGACAACCTCCAATCATCCATATTTCTGTATTTGAGATTGACAATTTTGCCCCTAATCACCTGTCCCAAGTTTATCTATAATGACAACACCAAAAATAACAATAGAAAACAACTTGCTGTCAGACCTGCACAGGTAAAGCCTCAGCAGTTACTGCTGGGTTTGGCAGGGACAAGGTTTTTGAATCACATTTTTGGTATTTTACATCAGGAAAAGGAGGCAAATCTACACTAATGGTTTAGGCTTACAGTAAAAATACTTTTTTTTATTACACCTGTTTTTTGGAGATCACATCATAGCAACTTGATTTCTTTTTGCTCACGAGTAAAATCTCATGTTTTCAAGGCAATGAAATTTGGGTTTCCTTCAACAGGCTTTATAAATGAAAGTAGTGTTAGAGAAAAAGCCACGTTATGGACTTACAGACTTCACTTTCTAATTTAACTGATATGTTCCATTAAGACACATAGACTAACTCCTTAATTTATAGAAAACACCTTCAAAGTGCAGTCCACTAATGAATATATAGTTCATAAAAATGTAAGTCAGGAAAAAATTTTGAAGATATCTAAAAGATTTTATCAAATACACCATGCAAATAAATTGCATGAAAGAAGTAATGCAGAAAAGTTGATTGACAGATGGTTACTGAACTTCTTAATCAGGACCAATTTCCTTTATTTACACATCCATTTGAGCTGGATAATCATATGACATGATATTCTTAAAAATAGATTCTACCATAACAGTGTTAAAATTTAATTACATGTGTAAAATATTGCATCTCGTGTGTCCAAGACAAAAAATTTTGTGAATGCAGCAGCCTAAGATTACCTTACAGCAGTTTCTGTTCTGGAAATAGAGACAACAGTTGCAATATGCACTAAAAAGCAGAAGTCTGCTGTCAACATCTGCCTTAGGAGGGGCAAATCTTATCATAGCTCAAGATTTTAGTTCCAGACTTTCAGCTGAAACATTCAACTTAATGTACTAAAGAGGCAGAGGCATTTTTTTGTTTGTTTGTTTTCTTATGGGGACAAAAGATATTTGATTGACTATGTATGTGGCACAAGGAAACCCCTCAGACAAGAAAAGGCTTGCAACTTCAGACAATACTGCTCTGTGGATATCATTAACTTGTCCTATATTTGTTGATTTGTGGTATTTTCATCTGAGAGTCTCTCTACTTTTAAGTGTCTTTTGTTACAAATGCTTACACAAATTTCTTTGCATCCCAATACATTTTTAATAGAGATTTTTTCCTGAGCTCAACAAGGCATTCTGTCTCATCCAAATAAAATAGCTGTGTCTGAAAGGGAGAATGTTGTTAGCTGTAATAGCATATCTAAGTGGCTTTGAAAAAGGGACTCATTCATTTGTAGCTCAGGCTCATTTTGCACTGAAATATTCACACAACCTCTGAAAGTGCTGTCAGTAAAACTCCTGGCTGGAGCACAGAAGTTCTCTATACAGAAGTGGCTGCTATTCCCATGTCCCATATGATTCTTTACATGCTCAGCTTGGCTTGATTTACCCTTCTTCTGCTTCATTTCTGTGGCATAGATGTATTGGCAATGATTATGAGGATTTTCAAAGCAAAGTGCCTCTTGTAGTGCCATAGGCCAACTTGTTTAGCCTGCAGCATGTTTGTAATGCTCAGGTTGATTATCACTTCTAACAAAACAGTCCCTAGTGACTCTCAGCTGCATTTGCATATATTTCAGACAGTGGATGTACTAAAATAAGTAATAAATAACCTTAAGGGAAAATTATGTTAATTGGTTGGCCACTGCAGTGCCTACCAGTTCACCAGCTTCAGCTGGAGTTATGAACCTCCTTGGACTTAAAAAGAAAACACATCTAGCTCCCAATTACCTGCAACTGGATTGCCAAAAACATTCTACGCTAACAGAGACTAATTTTGGTGTCAATGCTTTTTGTTAGTTTGGGGGCATTTTTCATACGTGTGTGCAGATTTTTGTCTGTGATTTTAAAATAAAAAAATTTAAATTAATTTTTTAAATATATAAATATATATATGTTTTATTTCAAGTTGATCGGATCAGACTCTCCCTTTTCCTTGTGTTTTTCCTTAATCTTGTCTTGACTCGTTTCTTTTAACTATGATATGATATTTTGCAATGATAGGTGGAAAAAAATGTTTGGAATGCTATACAGTTTCTTGTAAAAATATACTGGTTTTGTATATTTCCTCTCATCTAACTTTTTGTTACTGTAAAATTATTGAATGCTGAAATACTTAACCTAGTGTTATGTCCCAAACAATAATATACCAAAAAGATATCTGGCCTTATAAGCTTATTTTAAATCGAATTCTTTGCTTCTCATTTCCACAATTTTCACCTACTTAAGTCTTTGCCCATGATATGTGACACTCCAGGTCAAGGTGGAATGCTTGAATCTGATCAGAAAGAGTAGCTACTCTAAGTATATCCCAGCATATTGTTTGTATGCCTATTTTATCTGTATGGTTTGGATGCTGATCTTCAGTAAAGAAGGCAAACAATGCACTTTGATAGCATCAGTTATTATGGAAGCATAGAGATATTTTGAATCATCTTGTTGGAATGGAAAATCTTTTCTTCTCTATCTATATCCCTGTTGTGGACAGCCACCTATGTACAAAGGAGATGCCATGTTCTGTTCAAACAAATTTCTCACAGGAAGACACGTTCTTTCAGCTCTCTGAGATTCTCTGATCACATGGAATTTACAGGGTATTCCCTGGTCCTTTATTGCAAGGATCTTGACTTGTTATTTTTGTGGACATGTTTCCTACCCAATGTGGAACATTCTCTTTCTTATTTCCATCATGTGTAAAAAAAAAGACTGAACCAATCAAACATCTCCAGAGCAAAATTTAGCAATTAAAATAGATTAAAATTAAAGTCTTTTCTGAAAAAAAGCATATTTTTCCTACAGTTGCCTACACCTCATATCATGGATATAGCAATAAGTAGTCTACATAGTTGTTGTTTTCTGCACTGGTGAAATAGAAACAACTTATTGTTTTCTCCTTTAGTGTTTTAAGGCAAAAGAGAAATTGTATTAGGAATATTTGAAAAATAAAAAGTGTTTGAAACAGATTTCTCTGAATTTTAAAAAGGTCTCATCATTTGTAAATGCTATATCCAAGGTAGGATATGCTATTTAGTCTTTATAAAAATGTGCACAAATTTGCTTCCAGCTATTTGTCCACCTTATTTTGTCATACTATTGCAAAATGAGTGATATATAGGTCTTCATTTAATTTTTTAGACTGAGTGTCAAAAACTTTCAATTACCTTTCCTCAAAGAGTTTCAGAACTGCAGGACATGGCTCATTTTGCCAGATCTGAACACAGAGAACCATGGATGTGTTCCCAAAGGATGTATATGTTCAAACCATAATGTTTAAAGTATCTTTAAAAGCTTTCTAGACATTAGAATTACTTTTGTACAGCATGAAAGGCCTTATCAACTGTATTTTTAAAATTTCTTCTGAACTGATAAGTATGGCATTGTGAAATTATTTTTCTTTACTTGGTAGTTTGCTGAAATTCTTTAAACATTATTAAGATTTTAAACTCCAGTTTTAAAATTAGAGCCTTGCTTGCTCCTATATGAGCTGAAATTTGGCATGCAATGAATGCATGAAATATAAAATGCTCAATCACTTAGTCTTTGGTTTAAATGTAAATAACTCTTGTCTAAAGCATGCTGGAAAAAAACATAAGAAATTAAAAAAGGGTTTAGTTTAATGGTGCACAGCAGATTGCAGATAATACACTTCATATTTTGGTCCCTACAGACGTACTAGTTTTAACTTTATTGGGCCACTTTTTCTAGAAAAAATTACCACTACCACCAAAAAAACACCAAATCCCCCTTCCCCTTGAATCCCCCTGAAAATATTTTAAAACTCTGCGAAGCAAACAATCAAATCTAAAGTGACATCAACCCTAAATATTTTAGGTGGTTCAGTTAAAAAAACTTTTTTTTTGTAATAAAGGTTAGCTCACAATAAGAGGTTCATGTAAAGTACATGAATTTGACATAGTAAAATGATTTAATGATCAATCCTATGCAATTTGCTTGCATGCTGAATGGAAGATATCCCTTCAATGACAAACACAGAAGTTAATATGTTCTTTGTGTGTATTTCAGTTTAAGAAACACTTCAGAAATGTGATAAATATTGAATCTAGAGACAGACTATCCCATTTAAGGTAATTTCATTTGTTAATTTAAAATGCTTTATGTGACAATGAAATAAAAAAGCATAATAATATATAATTATAATGATGTGTGCTGTAAAGAAATATATGTATATACTGATAGCAAATAATGTTTTAAAGTAGATTGCTGTTTATGGTGACTCATCTATATTTTCTTATTTTTAAGGAAAAAAAGGCTAGACAATATACCAAAGGAAGTAGTGTTCCAAGGTAAAGTGCTTTTCTTGACTTTCAACATGGTTCACTCATCAGACCTGTTTATCTCACCTGTTTTTAACTGTCACAAAGTATTGGGGCAAAATAATTAACTAAGCCTCCTTTTTTTTTCTGGTTTTGTGGGAGAGGTGGAATGGAACAACTTCCTGAACCTGTGAGGAAATATCCTGAAGTCATGAAAAACTTGTAAATGTACAACCAATCTAACTGAGTGCACTTATTGCTGCCATAAGAGATTACCAAATCAGAATGGACACATTAAAAACTTAAATTAAAAAATGAGCTCCAAAGATGTAGCAATATTTGGAGAGTATCAAAAGCACAATGCCATCAAGAGGAGAAGGAGGGAGGAACTGAAAACAGCTCAGCACAAGCGCTGTACCAAGGGATGAACTCCTCCTCCAGCAGCAAAGCCACGGGACGATAACTTCTAGGACATCTCAGCTTGCAAAACAGAAATGAGATAAATAGATCCATCAAAATGTGGCTGCTGAGGAAATGGGAAAACATAACAGTGAGTAGATGCCAGCTGTGGGAAAACCTGCTTAACAGGGTGTGAGTAGTGGGGCTGTCCAACCTGCAGCTGTGCCTGCAGGTAACGCACGTCAGGGCTGTCAGAGCCAGGAGCAGGGGCATCTGGAGAGTTATGTCCAACACAAATCTACACTCTCTCTCCAACCCCCACTCCATCTCCAATCCCAAGGGTGTCTTAGGTTAAGATGCACCCTGGATCCAGAATTTAGCATGAGCACACACACACACACACACACGTGTAAAATTTCTCAGCAATGGTAGGCACTGGTTTGTAAGAGGCAGCAAGCTCATGCTCTCAACTCTTCTCAGCAGTGCTCAGGCACTGACCTCCAGGGCAGGAGTGCATCTGCACCCTTGTAATCCAATTAGATTTTCTCACCTCTACTTTCTTATCTGGATTTTCTTGCAACTTTTTTTTTTTTAACACATGTTGATTTTGTCTTTTTCCTTCTTGAAAAAATTAAGATATAGCATCTTAGGAACGTATCTCCTCTTTGGCCTTTCAGTTAAGAATTACAGCCAAGTTTTTGACATTTAGGTCAAGCATGTCTTTAAAGGCTTGTCAGGAAGAAGAGATAAATGCATGCTAGAAGTATATAAGTTACATTTCAGTTCCTCATGACAAAAAAAGGAGGCAGGGGAATAACTTCACTACATCTTTTATGTCCTCTAATGCCCCAGGCTAATAAAATCAAAAGCTTTCTTTAAAGTATAAAGCTATTCCTTAATTCATGCATTTGCAATGTTTCCAACATCATTAAGAACAGATTTCTGAGTCTGCCCTAAGTCACTGAGCATTGCCTTTATGTCACAAGGAATCTCACAGAATAAAATAAATTAATTTATACTATTCACAACTAATCACACCAAAATGAAATTGCTAGAGAATCCTCAGTCCTTAGGTACATATTTTCAGCTTTATGCTCAGATATATCAGACCTGCTAATAGTAACAGTAAATATAATTCTAATTTTGGCTTTGTAAAAGGAAAAATCTTTTAAGTGAAGAACAAAGACATAGGTATTAATGCCTGATCTTTGCAGGTAGAAAGAAGAAATAGTTCACTCAGACTTAGAAAAACACTGGAAAATTTGGCAATAGAAAGGAATAACAGAGGGCAAAACCAGAAGAGAATATAATTTCACTGTAGCATGAGGAATTCTGCACTTAAAAAAAGACAAATGCAAAGAAGACATTTGAATACCTTGAGACTTCCCTGACTTTGGGTTAAAGGGTGCTCAGAACTGTCAAAATATTCTTGGTATATACATGTCCCAGTTTATCCATAGCTGTTCCTGCTAACATGAAGAGATTTGGATGACCAAATCTCCAACAAACTGTGTGCACCTGCTTCCCTTCTTTGTTAGGTACTCTGGGGGGCCTCTGCCAATACTGGGGGTCTTTTTTGTGCCCAGCAAGCAGGCATGGCCACTTGTGAGGCTGGACATCAGAGGAATTAATTTCTCAGACGTTAGGCCATCAAAAGCTTATTAGATTGCTGTGGCTGGATCACATCCCAGTTAGTCAACCAGAGGAATTGGTGATTCAAAGCCTTACTCAGCAGGATGCTTGAGCACCTTCCTAGCTTCAAGTGTCTGACCAGTGCCACTATTTAAGCTAAAATCATTAAAACTCACCCTCCCTCATGCTTTATTAACTGGCTTCTCAAAGAACAAGGGCTTGTGGTAGTGCTATCAACTGATGACTCTTACTAGTGTAATTATAATTTCACTTTTTCCTGTGCCTTATTTAAAACGCAGTCACACTGATTATTCACATGCTTGTAATGACTGCCTTCCTTAATCAGTGCTCCCAAAAATGTCACATCTCCCTGTGCTCAGACCTAAGCAGGAGAGAGGTCCCTGCTGCCACAAGTCTTGCAGCATCTCTCAAGCCTTCCTGGTGCCACTGTTGCTGTCCCCTCTGCCACCAGTCTGTCTAAATAAGATGGAGCAGTAAGAGAGAGCTTCTAGCTGCTTCCCAGCCCCTGTGAAATGATTACAGCTCTGCAGGCTCCCAGGCAGGTTGGCTTGTGCATGAATATCACAAAACCCACAGCTATGAGCCAAAGTTGGAGGTCTAAGGGTTGTCTGTGTCCTTTCTCACTTGCACATTCTAGTGGACCTGAGAAGAGTCTGATATGAGGCAGATGAATGTAACTGGATATAAGTGAAGTATAGGCCTGATTCCTCTCCTCCTAGCAATGCACTGAATATCTTGCACTGCTCCTACCCTCCTTTTTTGCCCTGTGTGAAGGGTGAACTAGCAGCTGTGCTACATACTTGTTTCTGATAGCTGGTGTGTTGAGAGGAACTTGTTGACACCTGCATAAAAAATTGATTAATTTTATTGTGCATATTAAAGAGGAAATAAACCATCCCTTCCAGTGCACCATTCAGTGGTGAATTTGCTCTCCTTTTCTTATATTTCTCAATTTCATGAAAACAAAACAGTGGCACTGAGCTGCAGTCCTGTACTTGGGAAGTGAGGGAGAAAGCTGGTGGCAATCTGTGCTGCTGACACAGTGTCACAGTGCAATGAGCCATGTTGTACCATCTCAGCAATGCATCAAGCCTGGGAAGTGCTCTAAAAAATTTAACTGCATGGAAGAGGGGTTTATAGCCTTTTGTTGTGAGGGTTTAGCATTGGCTTGCACAAGCAAAACCATCTGTGTGGCTTGCCATGTTATCAGCAGTGGCTCTGATGCATCACCATGGTGCACAGCATCTCCTAGAAGAGCCAGTAGTTTGGGGCTTGCTCTATTATGTCCCACACCAAGACAAGTTTTTTATTGTTTTACAGGAGAAGGGTGGACTTCTGGCACTACTTCAGTTTTCACACTGCCAGCTGTGTCTTCAGCTTGAGAGATTTCCTGTGTGCTCTATGTTTGCTTCTATTCCTTGCAATTTTTTTTATCACAGTTATATTTTGCCATTTTGCATCTGGAAGTGTATATAATACAGCACATTCAATACAAACTTTTCTTAAACTGGTGTTGATCAAAGGTGCTTCAACATGCACCAGAGCTCTACATTCATGGCATTATTTAAAATATTGGGGAAAATTGGAGGAGCTAAAGAAACTTTCCCAATATCATTTTAGTGGAAAAATAATGGAGGGAGAGAATATGGGGATTTTTCATAATGTTCTGTGGCACAGAGATTCTTCACCTTCACAGCCCTTTGAGACCTCATTGATCAGGACAGGAACAGCGTCCCTGACCCACATTAGGGGACAAATTAGTGCCTCACAGGCAAGGCCATATGGATCAATGTGAAACCTCTTTTCAAATATTAGCTATTTGTTTCATCATTCTGTGCTTCAATTTGTTCTCTTGCAAAAATAAAAAAAAAAAACAAAACAAAAACCAACCAACCAAAAAACCAAATAAAACAAAAACCAACCAACCAAAAAACCAAAAAAACCCCATAAGATTCAGCTCCTGAAAGTTGTAAAGTTTCATATCTCAATAAAGATACGTGGAGATCATCCTTATTTTCCTTTGCTATGCAAGGAAGACACTGCTGATTTTTTCTAAAGTTGTTTGTGCTCTAAAACTCAGTTGGCCCTGTAAGGCTTCATACACAGAAACTGCATGAGACTTTATCCATCAAATACATAAAATACTTTGAGAATATCAGGTGGCAGACACAATAGAAGTATAAAGGATTAATTGTTACAAGGGTACCTGAAGGGGTAGTTTCAGTTGTTAAAGTTATTAAATAGCTTGAAAAATGAAAAGCATTATGTAAGGGATAGGAGCTATTGTCCTTATACTTCAACACTTCAGGCCAGTCAGAAAGATTATTTAAAAATTCCTTTGATTAGCAGCCTAATCAGGGAGGATGTCACAGTGCAAAGGATTCTGCCCTTACTCAAAGTGGTTCCTTTCAGTTTCACATGCCCAGGAGGAAGTACCAACTGCTTATGCACCACAATTACATTTGTAAAAATTGATTTACACATCCACAGGCAGCAAGAGCAGGTGTTTGATGTCTTTTTCCATCAGGGACCAGCAAGACTTGACTGCTCCACAAAAGGAGATGAGCTGGGATGGAGGTGACAGCAGGGCAGTGCCCTCACCAAACAGGGATGCTCTCACACAGTGCCCAGACAAGAGGAGCAGAGCACATCCAGCAGCCCTGACCAGACCCAGAGAGCAGAGCTGGTCCCTCCCAGCCCACAGGGACAAGGGAGAAGGCTGAATCTGTAAAGCAAGGGTCAGATCAGCAAAGTGCAAGGCAACCTCTTTGTCCTGTGTGCTTTTGTCAGTGGTCTGCAGTGTCACACCTGAATTTACAGCATAACTTGTGTTTCACACAAGTCAGATAATCACTGTCATTGTTAATGCTGGTTTTACCAAACCCCCAGGGCCTCAGTCTTTTGGAACCAGTATTTTTTGTAATGATAATTTCCAATAATAATGATAGTAAATATTAAGAATAAAATTGTGTTAAGACAATTTTTACACAAGGGTTTACTGACAGCTGTGTATCAAACTCCATGGCTGTCTGCAGTCCCACAGGCACTACAGCACACCTGTGAGTGATGGTGCCACTGCCTGTCTGTCTTGTTCTGCAAATGCAGGAATTGAGAGACTTTCTCACAGTGCAGTGGCTACAGAAGGCTGAGATCTGAGGGATGTCTTTGGTGCTTAAACACACAGACAGGATGCTGAGAATCTGGACTGAACTGTGGCTGAATCTCATGATAACCTTTCAAGGAAGCTGTTTCTACCTTCAGGTTGCACAACTCTTTAGAGATGTTTTTCATGCATGCCCATTAATAACTTTACATTTGACACACACCTTGTGACAAGAACTTTTAATTTTTTATGCTATTTTCAAAGACCTTCTGTCATTATATAAAGTCTGTCTTAACATTACCAACACATATAAGATGTATTTATGAATTTCCTTGCATGGATCAGGACCTGGCATCCCTATTCCTTACACTGCTTTTTCTGTCCAGGTGAAAATTGTTATAGAACTGAATCAACCTCATCAGAAGGATTTGAAACTCCCATATTCTCTTCCCACTCTCAGCCCCATCATGGAAAGGAGAGAGGTGATTTGGAAGGTCCTCAAGCACAAAGAGAAAGGACCCATGTCCTAGAAAGTGTTGCACTGGCTAGCACTCACAGTGCTGCCAACTGGAAGCAAGTTTGAATTTGCCCTGCAAATTTGGATTGAGTTAGTTTCAAGTTTTCACAGCCACAAACTCATTTCTCTCTTATACTGAATATGCTTGTTCTCAAACTGAACTGGCAATGTCAAGAGGCAAGTCTGAGCATTGAAAACACAAAATCAAATCCTTCTGCTTTAATCAGGAAGCTTTCTCCTTACTTTTAAAGTCATTCCTTGGAAAGAAAAGACCACTGCAATATTTGCAGCTCTCTTTCTTTGCGTGCTCTGTGTGTAATTGAGAAGGTTAACCTGTAATGGCAAGGGAGCAAATACATCTGTTTTACCACTTGACCATTGACAGTTCTGCCTGATTTTGAAATTCAATCTACAAATTAATTTTGCACTTTAACACTTTCAGGTTATTGTTATGAATCTCACTGGTGCTAGAAGTACATATTTCAGCAATTTTAAATACTTCTTTATGACTGAATAACTGTTGAAACCTAACTCTTCAAATTTAGAGTTATCTGTGAGATCTTACTGGTCACAAGTGTGTTAATGTAGTAATTGATAACTTCTCAATTACTTGCTATCAT
The DNA here is from genome assembly GCF_023055355.1 of Agelaius tricolor. Taxonomy (NCBI): domain Eukaryota; kingdom Metazoa; phylum Chordata; class Aves; order Passeriformes; family Icteridae; genus Agelaius; species Agelaius tricolor. The sequence continues at coordinate 9,152,662 of NW_027269266.1, read as the reverse complement.
CTTCTCTGAATTCCAATGGTAATTAAATGAAAGAGGATGTAATTATACCTGCAGCCATTTCCTTTAGTTCAAAGGGAGCCCTAAATGACTAGTGGAAGCTCCTGTTAAAGAAGCAAAGTCCTGTTCCTACATCTCACATTCTGTCTGTGTAAGAAGCATTTTCTATCCAATTATGCTTTAATTGCTGTTGCTGTCTCCTCGTTCTGTAAGGAACTTATGTAACAGTGGAAAGTAAACCCCTCATCAGCATGGTCCACTTTTAAATCTTGGCACAATAATAAAGGTCCATCTGCCTTAGGTATTAAACTTTTGGTCAAATGTACAAAACAATGACACATTTGGTTTTGTGCTTTGGGTGAAGGACAGGCAAGTCAGAGTGGGAGAAAGAGCCCAGTTTATGCTTAGGCTGAAAACCTGCAGAACCAACCCCATGGTTGTAGTCCAAACAAACAGAAATATTTTTTTTTCTTTTAACTACTATTTTCAGAAAAGTGACATTTCTCCAGCTTCCCATTTGCACCTTTTTCCTGTGAAACTTCCCCACTGGAAAACTTTGCTCCCATTGTGTGTAACAGCACACACACCTCATCAGGCATGTGATGCAGCCAGGAGGATGCCTGAATGAGGGCAGAAAACAGAAATGCATGAGTTGCTAGCACAGTAGTGATTTTTCTCCATTTGCAGCTATTAAATCTGCACCACTAGGCCTCTGCCCCTATCCCCAAGAGCTCATTTCTCTCTGTGCTGGAGATCCCACCCCTCACATTTACTTCACAAAACCACAGAATTTTCTGAGTTAAGGGACCCACAAGGATCAGTGTTGAATTAATTGCATGTGCAGCTGCTCTCCAATGGAAGGGTAAAGGCACCTCTGGGGAGGAGAACTGGAAATGGTAATCTATTTTTTATTTGCTGGGCTTTCTGTATTCACTGTTGATTGTGTGAACAAGTGAAAATAAGAACTCTGTTGGCTTTGGGGTCTGCTTAAGTAATGAACACACAATCCTAATTTAGTTCCAGAACTAGAACTGCAAATGTTTGATAAGAATCCATGTCTGTATCAAATAAGGATAATATTTCTTCTTAAAGATTGATAATTAGTTAACAAAAGTTGCTAGGAAAGGAAAAATTATAAATAGCTTCACTGGGATGTCTGAGGTGTATGTATCTAAATCTGTATATTGACAAGACCTGTTCTTGATACAGGGAAAAAATAGATCATCTAAAGATTTGGGTTTGGATCCTGTGGGGAGAGAGGTCGTGATTTTCCTGATTTGGTTCTGTTGCTTGTGATTTTTTTTACTTAGAACATTGCAATTAAATAGAGGAAGTTATATGTGGTGGTTTTCTTGTTTTCGTTTTTTAAATCCAGGTGCAGAAGCTACAGCAATTAATATTAATCTGAATTTGATTATTTGGCTCTTCAGCTTTTCATTGGATTATGTTGACTTTGTAATTTGATTGCTACACAGATGTAAGCTGTTCTGATTGCATTAAAATATGCAAAGGAAATTAAAAGTATTACCAAGTGATGTTCTGAAAACAGTTCTTCCTTGCTAGCTGTGAAGACTTCCTTTTGGGAAGAGAAAAGCAAAGGAAATTGATGATTATGCTATAATGCCAACCACTGAGTTACAAATAACCCATCTACATGGATAATAAGTATTGAGCCTGTAAGTCTTTGTTTCTGGACTAATATGTGTTATATAACTAATAAAAACTTAATAGACACGAGCTCTATAGTATGCTAAAATACGAGATCAAAAAGGTGAGATCCAGAAGGGAAGCTCCTGCAGAAGATCCCCTGAAGATCTCCTTCTGAATATCCTCTGCACTAAACTTTGGCACAAACACTCTGCTGTGCCACTCTTGAGGCTCAGTCAACACCTGGGTGATTCTCAGCAGAGTTCTGTGGCCATCATCTGCCTCACAGTCCTCTTTGAACAATATTAAGTGTGGAGAACTGAGTCACAAAAAGGATCTTCCTGTTCTGCTTTCTGGCCACCAAAAGGTGCACCTGCCTCTCTACTGACTGCAACAGTACCCAAATGGGTTTCTAATATACAGAAATTCTGTCTGTGATGGGACACAAAGTGGCCCATATGTTGCTTCCACAAGTTATTTTGAAAGCATTTTCTGTTCCTAAGAAAATACAATAACTAAAAATTAAAATAAGTGTTTTCCAATTTTATATACAGAATGAGTTTTCACTCAAAAAATTAATTCTTCATTAATATTTATTTTATTAACTTCAATATTTCCCCACTGCTTTCCCCACCAACCATTCAAGTGCCCCATAAGAGAGGCAGAAGTAGAAAATACAGTGGAAATTTTAAATTTTCCACTGTGCTTTTTATTAGTCTGAAAAATGGAGGGGAAAAAATAACAGTAATATTTAATAATGTTCACCTTACAATTATTTATACAGACAACTCCTTTCTGTGACTGAATTTGGAAAGGAAGGCGAAACCAGAGCTGAAAGTTTGAGTCTGCTAGTTTCTTATTTAAATATTCCAATTCATTTTAGAATGGTTGCTCATGGAGCAACTTTGTATTCCTCATATTAAATCCCAATTTCAATGAGGAAAAAAGCACAAAATGCATGAAGGTATCCAAGACATGTTTCTAGTTTGAAGATTTATATTTCTGTGTGACCTGAAGCACAGCCCTTCCCCTGCAGCTGGGGGAGTTGCCTTGTCAATCCTACTGCACACAGATGTGCTCATCCCTTCTTTGGGAAAATAAAAAGGAATTGCAGTTTACAGCCAAACTGGGGTGACTGTGATAGCACTTTAACCACAGTGAGGACAGCTAAAATCTGACAGTAAAACTAACAGCTTTAATGTCCTTTTTTCTGCTCAAGCAATCCCAGAGCATTTTTTAAGTAACTCAATAAACAAATACATGCATAGACTTTCTAATTGCTTCTACAAGTTCCTCTGATGTCTAATATTGTATTAAACCATGGTAGTAGGATTTCAGTTACTTATGCAAAAATCACATCTGCAATTGATAGAAATATTTATCAGTGTATTCACTAAAATGAAAAAGCATTGAAGCAAGTAATAACATTTAAAACAAGTAGGAAAGCACAAATGAGAATGAAGCATCTGAATAATTACACAATATACAGTGCAGAAAAAATGATATCAGAATTCCACTTCTGTTTCAAATCAATAACACTGAAATGTGACAGGAACTTGATGATGGTGTGTAGCTAAAAATTTAATCCAGTCAAAATATCTTTGCAACACACTCATAGACAATCGAATCTTTGCAATTGTTTCTTAATGAAAAGCAATTGGTTTCTGGAAATAATTAGCTTATTTTTATAGCCACAATCAAAGAACATATGGAACTAGACAAGAGTCTTGTTCCCGAGTTAAACATTTCAATTTACAATGTAAAGAGAAATAGAGTACATAGTATTTTATAATCAATTCTTATCAGCTTTAATTTGTGAGTGGATGTGGTGATAAAGTCCTAAAGGTTATTTGCTAAAAGTGCAGAAAAAAGGAAATTTAATAAGGTGAAATAAAGACCATGTGCACAGCAGGATAATGGTAGGAAGACAGGAAGAATGACTACCAAGTACAATTCTAAAAGAAAGTTCTTCTGTTCCTAAAACATATTAAAAATGAATGTTGGTGTTCCATCAACTGAAAATCCCTGAGAGAAAATAAGAGATGTTGAAAGGTACTTCTTGTTGAATGTTTTGTAGTTCCTGAAAAACATGGAGTGTCATCACCTCACACATTATGTCCTAATGTATAAGGCTGTGTTTCCTGCTGACATCAGTTGTGACAATTTCTGTAAAGTCATCATAAAACCCAAGAGGGAAAACTTTGATTTAGTTCATTACAATCTACAAATCCTGACTATGCTGTCTTGTGGGTTTTTGGGTTTGGTTTTTTGTTTTTTGTTTTTTGTGGGGTTTTTTTGTGTGTTTTTTATCAGTTTTTTGTTTGTTTGTTAAGTTTTACCATTTTCAGGAAGATATGTAAAGAATAAAAGGAAAAATCTTTTCAGAAGCAAAGATCCTTTATCTCAGAAAGCAGTGGCAAGACATTAAAAAGAGAACAAATTTAGGTTAGATACAGATATGCAGCATTTAATTTACATGAGCACACTGGAAATGAGCTCCTGTAGATAATTTAAGAAAGGAAGATTCACATAAGCCGAAGGATAAGCAGGTTTTAAAGATACCATTTGTCTGCTCATAGCTCAGATACAGGCACTGCAACTTGCTGCTAAACTCTGGGATGTTTAGCTGGGATTTTTTTTGGTTGGTTTTTGTTGGTTTTGGTTTTGGTTGTTTTTTGCTAAATGAGATTAAAAATCATGATTGGAAGCAGGGCAACGAGTAAACATCATGAATGCGTATTTTAAAAGTAACTTTGCCAACAAACAACAAACATTAACAAACATTTCCCTGTGAGGAAATAATAGTGACATGCTGTTGCTGAGGGTTTCTGATGTATGGAAGTTTGTTACTTATGCTGTCCCTGTCAAGATGAAAAAAAAAAAAATCCCAAAAAGAAATCCTTCAAAGTACTGTATCCTAACTTCAAATCTCACTCCAACTCTCATGGTTTAATTTTTTCTTCTTCATGAATTGTCAAAGCATTTGACTGGCAGAACCTGGGGTGGGATTTCAGAGTCATATAGTTGCTCAGAAGACTGAAGTTAAGAATTTTATTCAGGAAGACTCAATACCAGCGACTATTTTACAGTGACAGTGCAAGCAATATTGACACACTAGTGTTACCTAAATACTGCTGCACCTGCACATCCTCTGAAGTGTGACAGTTATCCATAAACAATTTGGCACAGTCATCTTGTTTTGTGTTCATTGCTCCTCACGTGCACTTTGTTCTACCACCACAGGTAATTTCATTCCTTTGACTCCAGTCCCCCAGCTCATCTCCTTCTGTATAATATCCTATATATTTATTCATTTATACGAACTAACATAAATATCTGCAATTTATTTCTTTGCAGATGACATTGAATTACTTCATTCTTACCCTGGGCTTAGAATGTTAATTTGAAAACTTACTTTCAACCAGTTGGTGCAAGGTAAGTTCCTGGGCATCAAAACTCAATCATATCACTTTTTCCTGAAGACAACAGAGTCAGAAAGAATCTTAAAGGGTCGTCCAGGTGACTCAGCTTGAGCCTCTCTGCTGCTAAACAGCTGGTTTTGCTGTGGTGTGAGCAAAAACCAGAAGGTTCAGGGAGTTCCCTAAAAGCATTTTGTAAAGATCTTTTAAAATGTCTACTGGCTGAACATTCTTCCTCTTCAAAAAAATACAGCAACAGGGTGGCAATATGGTGATTAGTTCTACCTTTCTATTTTACAGTAATGATTTATGAAGGGCATTTACTTAACAAGCTCCTTTTGAAGCTTTTGTACATGATTGCAAATGACATGTGTGACGTCCAGCAGTCCTTTCTTTTGCATAATGGTCACAGATTATACTAAGGAAGAGTAACATGGAGGTAAAGTGACAGCTCCAGTCTCTTAATGAGAAGTTTATTAAGAAACTAGGACTGATTATCAGTTGCAAATTAACCATAATGTGAGTAATCAGCAGAGACGTCACATTGGTGCAAGAAAAACGATAAACACAGGAATGTTCATCCCTATGCTAATCAAAAAGTACCTACTGCTCATTACAGAATGTCATTTCTAGTAACCTGGGGACACAGGGTTTGAGAAATGTGTTTTTGGAAATTGTATTTGGCAGTATCACTGTGTGTACCTTTAGACTGAATTTATCATGCCAAAGAATGTGGCTTTTTTTCTAAAATAGAGATTCAAGATCTCTATGATAAAGCTAGAGTTGTAATACATAAAAGCTTGGTGGTATTTTTGAACCACTGGACTAGACTATGGTTTTGAAACAGTGGAGGAAAAAATTGCATTGATCTAAAAACATTATTTTGCAAGTTTTATAAGGCAATTGTAAAATGGATGCAAATTTCAAGCCATAGTAATCAGTCTCATTATTTGTTCTGAAACAGATTATAATATTGCTTTCAAGTATTAGGACTAGTGTTTGCAAAGTCCACACTGGAGCTCAAACCTGCAAGGAAAAGGCCAGCCTAGGAAATAAAGGGTTTACAATTTTGTACCATCCAAAACTCATTCAACAGCTATGAACATAATAACAACACAGATATTGTTATCTGGATGGCAATGTGCCAGCAGCAGGAAATTTGGCACAGTCATCTTGTTTTGTTTTCATTGCTCCTCAAGTGCACTTTGTTCTACCACAGGTTATTTCATTCCTCTGAATCCAGTCCCCCAGCTCATCTCCTTCTGTATAATATCCTGATTCTCTTTTTCTCTGGCACTGCCCACATCATCTGAAACACCAGTGGTATCCCTTAATCCCTTTTCTATCCTTTTGCCAGGTTTATTACTGAAAAGAGAGCTCAAACTTTCCTCTCCTAGAGAAACTTTTCCTATTTAATACGGCTCTTTGCCAACACTTCTCCCAGATTTTACTTGTCATAATAGGATTCTGCTGAACAAAACTGCTTGACTAACAAATTTTCCTGTGACACATATCCAATAAATGTTTTGGTGTGTTTTTTTGAGGCTTTTGGTTTTGTCTTTGCTTTGGGGGGAGAGCTGTTTTTTGAAGTTTTTTTATTTTAGGTCACTTTTATTTAGTCACTAATGTATTTAAGTTAAGAGAATCGTATGACACAACTTATCTTTGGTAAAACTCTCATCATTTTATCCTATTTTTTGTCTGCAGGCATGTCTTTATCAATGTTTCTCTCAGTGTTGTTCCAAAGGCAAAATCAGTGACTGGATCCTGATCCTGTGTTTTGTAATAGAAATGTTTCAGTTAGATTTTTCCATATATGTATATTGAAAAATTATATATATATATATATATATATATATATATATATATATATATATATATATACACTGTGTTACTTGGAAATACTTTTCACTTTTTAAGTTAAATGCTTTTCACTTTTTTTTTAATATTTCTGAGTTTGATAGGGAATTATTGACTGTGTCTTCAGTACCCTTACACAAGCCTCTTTGTGCCAACCATCCAAAATCAAATAACAGATATCCTGAGCATTTCTGTAAGCTTAATATCACTAAATAACCTCAAGATTTTTTTTCAAAGAGCTAAACTCTGAAGACATGTTTCTGCATTGGCCTATTTTAAATGTCATAATTATTTGAAGTCCTGCCTAGGATTTCCATTGTTATCTTTGTTAAAGGGAAATGAACTTTTCCTCTAAAATGACAGCTGTTTGCTCCACAAAGAAATATCAAAATAATTTTTTTTCCCAATTGAGGCCAGATGTTCCTGTAAGACACTTAAAAAAATAAATTTTTAATCCATAAAACAATTTGTCTGTGCATATTTCATCCCATTCTAGCTCCAAATCTGCTCATTTTAATCAGTGTTCATCTGTATGATATTAAGAGCATTCAACAGACCCAATATGTGACTTGTATGTGGGACAGATCATTCTTAAAAAATAGATGTGAGAGTCTCCAGTGAGTGGAGATCTGATAGGCAGAAAAACATGCAGCTAGCCCTAGGCACTGAAACCAGCTAGATACATGAAATATTTACTATTTCTTTTTCTATGATGTCTTAATAAATAAACTGCATTTTAATTGTTGCAAGGTTTTCATTTCACGATTCTCTTTTGCATCAGGAATCAGCTGCACTGGCAGCTCTGTGCAGTGACTCACATTCACATTTGGTGAATCAACAGGGATCATGAGGAGCTGCCTTGATCCAGAAGTCTCAGGAAAGCAGGAAAAGACAAGAGGGAACCTAGGACATGTAACCCACAGGGAGCTTGCAGCCTGTGGACAAAGCTGTCCACCATGAGAGTCCAAAAGGGCCAAAGCAGCAAGGAGCCAACAGCACAGGGAGCATTGCAGAAGGAATAATTCAGCCCAAGCATTGAGCAATTTTAGTACATGTTTCAATGAGAAAAAATTAGCAGTTTACAAATTGTAATACCAAATTTATGGTGATAAAATGGTCTAACATAATGTAGAGATTTTTGTACCAAAAGATAAGGAGGAATTGGAGCATGGGATTCCTTTTAAGGCCTTTGAAGGGATACTATTTTCATTGTCCATAAACAAGGCAGTGTTACAAGTCCCTGTATGCAGACAGGAGAGAAACCTTGAATTCTCGCTCTGTCTGATACCCATCCCATCAGAGACTGGTCCAAGCTCAAAGGAGATCCCTTCTGCTCTCCCTCATCCTATGAACATTTCTGAAAGTCAAAGTGAAAATTAAACTCAAAGAACAAAATAAACACAACAGAACTAATGTTAGAAGCCAATGTTTCCTCCATGTCAGACAGAGATAAACACAGTTCCAGTTTAACTGGTGGCTCTATGAAGGCAAAAAATTTCATATGACACAGATGCTGATGCCACACCAGGAAGAACTATTAATGTTTCTAGCAAATTCCTTCTAAGCCTTCTAATATTTTTGCAAACTGACATAATGTGGATGGTCTGCCACAAGAAAACAGAATTGTCCTATTCAGTGATCTTAATGAGATGTCAAAGGGTTAATAAGAAAATTAATTTATCCTTTTAAGCACAAGAAGTAATTAAAGTCTAAGGGAAATCTGTATCATAATTGAAAATGAGTAACGAGCAAGTGGGATGTGGAGGAAAAATGAGTTTGGTAATTAAGACAGGAAGTTCAGTATAACAAGAAGGAATAATGTATTTGTCACCTATGGCACAATTATATCATACTGATATGAAGTGGGAAAGATTAAGCTGAAGCAGTACAATAGAGTTGGTGAATGAGGAGGTATTAGATAGTGACACTGCATCCTCAGCTAAGGAAACTACTTCAGGGAGCAAGAGTAGGTAGGCTCCTGATAGCATCAGGGCTTTCAAATTATTGGAATTGGAATGCATTAAAAGGGATTTAATAGTAATTGTATTAGAATTTATATTAAAGATCCTGAAGTTATTAGTTTTTTGAACTTTAAAAATGGTTCTTGAATTACTCTTGAATTACAGGAACACCTTGGCTAATATTTAATAGGATGGGCCAAAGTTGGCCCTGATATCTTTCCCTCAAAGTCAATAGAGACCCCAGTGGTGAATCTGGATTATTACTTCCTATGGAATATGAATCCCAATATTATCGGATGGGACGTGCCTGGGCTCGTCTGACCCTCGCTGCTGGGCCAAAGGCAGCAGCTGTGGTGTTTCCCCTCAGAGATGCCTTTGGCCAGCTGGGTGCTGCAGCTGGGCACTCAGAACAAATCCAGGCATAGTAGAAACTCAGTTTACCTCTGGTGGAAAAGGTTCAGGCGACGGTGAAGAGAAAAAGGAGAGGATTCTGCCATAGAGTTTTAATCCAGAGTTTTATTCCAGGATGACAGACCTCTGAATCTTGTAACAGCTCCCAACAGAATCCAGACCCCATGGTCCCGTCTCCTTTTAAACCTGGGGACAAGGGGAGGGGAAAGGAGAGGTTGGCACACCTGGGGGGTTGGGATAGGTGAAACAGGAAATGGCATCACACTGCAACAACTTCCTATGTTCCTCATCTGAATTTTTACTCTGAAAGTCTAAACGCTGTAAAAGCCTCATATCTCTAGAGGCATCCATGAGGTTATAGCCATTCAGAAGGTACCAACACCTTTTGTATCATTCTCTTTCCATGGAAATTGATGCCAATGATGCCTAGGTGCAATAAAGACATGAAAAAAATTAATAGGACTGAATTCTAAAGGAAATTCTTGTGTTCAAACACCCAATATTATGTACTTTGTTTCTTAGGAATATATACTTAAGTCTTATACAACAAACCTAGAATTAGATCTGTAAGCACTCTTTTACAGGCAAGGTATTGTTAAAAGAATAAAAATGCAGCAGCATACATAAAAAGCCAAGAGGATGTTGCCAGCTATCATTTTTCTTGCAAATATGAGAACTGTTGTCCTTTTAGAGATGAGAGCATGCTAGGTAGCACTGAACATGCTACACTGTGATGACGTGTTTGTAGATGCTCAAGTCCATTCTCCAGGCTTTTTATTTCTATGTATACAACCTACAGATGCCATAATCACACTTTTCAGAGGCTTTGGGAAAGTTTTGCATTAGGACTTGTAATCCAGATTTAATTATCTAGAGACAGAGAACTTTATTTAACCAGTTGATCACTTTAGAGCATCTTCCCCTCTATGAAATGTACTACTGCTGCTTTTCAAATCTGCACATGCTCTGGATACACATCTTGTGCCCTACGCTGCTCTGCTCAAGGAACACATAGTTGAATTGCCTCCAAGTTTACTCATGACGTGTGTTTTGGCTGGGAAGATCAAAGTTCATCTTTCCTAAGAGCTGAGGGGTGATTTAGTCTTCTTGACTTTTCTCTGCCCTTATTCTGAGAAAGGGAAGAGAGTGCCTCAGGAAGAAGATGCCCATTCTGCCTTTCAAAGATAAACAGGAATAACAAAATAAGAAATGGACTGCTGCTTCTCTGTTTGAGAGCTTGCAGGGGCATCTAAATTAAACACCTCATGTTTCTAAGGAAAACAAGGGCAGTCTTGCCATTCACACTGACACTCAGAACCACCAGAGTCATCTTTCACAAGCAGGCCCAGCAGGCCAGACTGTGCTGCTGCTGCTGAAGAAAAAAGTGCAGGTACATGAGGAAGAAAGCCTTTGTGAGGATATTGTATTTGGCAGAGTTTTTGCTGAGGATAAAAGCTTGTTTTCTTCACAGCCTAATTCCTTGAAAATTCTTTGTTGGGAATATGCAAAGGATTTCCTGGTCATTTCTCAATCAACCATCCGACTCTGGAACCAAGCACCAGCATCCCTCAATTTAGTCTCTTGAATTATCCACCTGGTACTGCATTCTGTTGATTGTAATGAGTGTAATTTTGAACTGGCAAAAGTAAATCTAACACAACAGAGAACATGTAGCATGGGTTACTGCCCCTTGTATTGTCACAGAGCAGCTCAAGCATTGGTGCTTGGCTTTATTATCCCCTTTCCTGGACTTAAATCTAAAGCACCTTCTTGCTGTAGGCACTCTAGTCACACAGTTCTCTCTGGTGCTTAGAACACCCTATATCATGCTGAACTGAACTGCACAAATTAAAAAAAAAAACAAACCAACAACCAAAAAACCCAAAAATCCCCCAAAAAACACCAAAAAAACCAAAGAGTCGGTCCCCAAGAGGAAAAAAAAGGAAAGACAAAGCAAAAAATGTTCTTGATCTCAGAAGGTAAAACTAAAAACCCAGCGCATTATTGGGGAACTAAAGTCTTAAAGTAACCCAAATAATCATTTATTTGACTACAGGAAAGAAAAGGAAAAATATATGTGATTAATGCCTCTAGCACTGTCAGTGTGAAATTCATGGTTTGCTGACTACCTAAATTGCCTGGCACACTGCTACCCCTGATCTCAGCTTTATCTAGGTAAGCACTTGTCATTAAAGGGGCAATTAATCTACTATTCTAATTTCAAATGAGGCAATGACAGAAGGAAAAATGACATGTGTCATTTAAGTGCTTTCACATTCTAAACCAAGCAAATGCCATGGTTTCACAATAACAGCAACAGAAAAACTCGTAGCAGGCAAATACTCATATTAAAATAGAGGGTCTGTCTCAAATGTGACACACAGACTACACTGTAAAATAACAGGCAACCTACTCATTGCTTTAATCATTAAAATGGAGAAAATGATGTTGGAACAGAAAATATCATCAGGTTTGGGCAGGAACGCTGTTTTCTTAATGGCAAAATGTCTCTGGATGTAAAGCTTGCAGTAACTAACTACAGTCTTACTGGGAAATCTTTATACTTTATTTACCTCTGATTAAGATGGGCTGAGAATACCCTATATACCAGAAAGAAAATTCTGGACAGTCTTCTCCAATCTTTTGGAATTTTTGTGACACTCTCGGGAAGCAATAGTGTTCAAATACAGCCATGGCTTAGTAAAGATGAGGAAATCTGACTTTCATGTCTGGTCCTAAAGGCACTCAGCCAGAGCAAGGAAATGATTTATGATACATCAATAATTTTTATTGGTTAAAGCAAAAATCAGATAGCCAAATGTTACGTCTTTCAAAAAGTGTATTTTTGTGCTATAAGTACCATGAAATTTTAGTGGGTGGAAATTTGTGATATAATTTAATAGTATTCCTAATAAAGGAAATAAAGAATATATGTTTAGTAAAAGAAAGAAAATTCTAGTTTTTTTGTAATGGGAAATTTACAAGTGTCTTTAGTGACAACAAAAAATTATACATTTAAAGCAATTTAGAAAGATATAACTGTGATATCTTAGTGTGACCCAATGATCCAGCTTCTCCCTGGGACCACTGTGAGCAGCCACAGAGCAACTTCTGCTGAGAAACCACCAGAGATCAACCTCAGCCCTCTCTTCCTCTCCTCAGGTCTGTGATTTTTTTTCCCATTGCTCCCCAGTTTGATCACAGAGCTCTCAGCACAGCCATATGTGAACCATAGTGCTTCAACAAACTTAGACTGTGATTGGTTATGTTTTCCTAATATGCCACTTAAAATTTTAGAAATTAAATTTAGGAGGCACAATTTCAAAAAAAAAACCAGTTCTGTTCTTTGCATTATCTTGAAATGCACATGGAAATGAGGAAAGTTAATTTAAATCTTTACACACATCCGTGCATTTTTGAGATTGTGTCAGGACAGGAGGTAAGGAGATGGCTACTTTTATCTGCACAAGGGTGGGCAGGATGAGGTGTTACCCATGCAAGGTTGTAAGTGCATAGATTTTATTCTGCCTAGAAGAAATTCTGAACATCCTAGAACAACCTCATTCTGAGCTGTTAAAACTGCCTCAACAAACCACAAAGTCTCTGCTTTACACACAAGACAGATCTTTTACCAAGAATCTCATTGACACAGAGGTTGTAACACCTGATAAAAAAGATAAACCACTGCCAGGGCCACTGCCCAGCTGTGCTCTGGCTTATGGCTGGAGTTTGCTGTAGTGATGCAGACAGGATGTTCATGTGTGAGAGAAAGGCAGGAAGTCTGAGCATGGCGCTCCCATGCATTAACTGAAAGAACACCAAAAAAAATTGGCTACAAGCTGTTTAAAAAAATTTAGACAATTTTTTTTGTCTAAAAAAAATTTATATGGGAGAGAATTTGAAAAAGAGGACATAAGAGTTCTTTAGATTTGGCCTTAACCCCAATAAATTGGAATGGAAAATTCAGTGAGACTTATACCCTTTACCCTCATTGCTCTTTTAAGTGTTCTATCATAGGAAAAAAGGTTACTGCCCAAGATACCCTAAGGAATAATAATTATAAACACAAATATAGATTTAATTTCATATCTTAAAAGATGCCTAGCTAAAGCAAATCCTCCTTTTCAAGTAGATAAACACATTGATTTCATACTCTGCTTTAAAGGAAAGATAAACTAATCCTTCTGTAGGACATTATATTTGGCAAATCCTCACTTGATCTTTATTTTGTTTCCTGAACAAAATGAGTCATGTGTGTGTAAATTACTCTCAATTTTAGTTGTTGTTTATCTAAAAGTAAGTCTCTGCAACTTGTTTTTGTTTAGTAAATGATCAATTTTAGTATCCAAGCAGTTAATGGCATCTGAAAAGTGGAACTGTGAGGAGTGATACACAAATGCAGATGAAGAAACACTCAGGGACAGAAAGGTCTCATCACACTGGCAATCTTATTGCTGCTCTGTCTGAATCATAGGATCTGCAAAATTATTTTTTGAACAGTGCTAATAAGTTGTTAGTTAGGATAGAAAATTATAATGAAGCATGGATAATTATGATTTTAATTCTGAAACATAGGTAAATTTGGAAAAAAATATTTTTAAAGGAGATGGAGCTATATCAGCAACATGCACAAATGCATGCATATATGTGTATATGTACATGCATATGCACACATATGTGTGTATATGCACATAAATCCATACCCATGTATGTAGATATACAGAGACACACACATTATGTGGAAAATATGTATTACACGTAAATATGCATTTCCTAATGGAAATCCTTTCCTACCATTACAGAATAAAAATTGATATTGCTTTACCTGGAGTTTTCCTTGCAAGAAAATAATATACTGCATGCATTTTCTTTTATGTTATTCCAGGCTTCCTTCACTACCATCTCTCCTTTCTCTGTCTGAGAGGAAAAAATAATGGCTGTGAGGAAACCACAAATAACAAATGTACAACATGTATTTTCTTCTAGAAAATGGGCAAAAGTGACTGTAAATAAAAGAACAATGTATATACTTCGATATATAGCAGTACTTATTCTCACAATGTGATCTTCCCAAATTTATTATTTCTGCAAGAAAATATGACAGGAGGAAGCCAGCTAGAAATAGATAATGGACTATCTTCAAAGAGGATCCTTTTATTCCTCATAAAAGTAGGTGATAAATGCTTCCAATGTCAGTGCTTACTATTTTCTGCTCTTTTTTTTCCTTCCAGCATATCTCAAATTAGGGACTAATAGCCCCCCAGGATAAGATACCTTGACACAGCTTCTTCCCATCTCCAGTGCCTGAAGCCATCAAACACCCATTGCCAATATGAAATGGGGAAGGATGTAGATATTTTGCTCCTTGAAAAAGGTTGCAATTTTATTTTTAGATTGTTAAATATATTACAATGATATTTTTCTTAGGAATATCTGTTTGTTTTGGTCTCTTGCTTACAAGAACATTTCTTTGCTTGCTCTGGAGCTGCTCTGCTGAACCTCAGAAAATGGTAACAGGCAAAGAGCCTGTCTAGGTCTTTCCTGAAGATGAGGATCCACAGGGTTGTAGCAACCTAAGTTTTACTTCCAGAGATGCCAAGTGAACAACTCTCATCCTGAATTTTCATTTGAAATTAGTAATTAGCATGTCATTCTAGCGTTATCCTACCTTTTGGAGAATTTTTAACCATGAGCAAACCTCTTTGCAGTGAACAGAAGGAAGGCACCTACTTGAAAGTCATGATTAAAGTTTGCTCACTGTTCAAAGTCTGAGCTGTCTCTGATGATTCAGATAAATAGGGAAAATGTGCTGTTGTGAGTAAAACTGTGTTTCATTGCAGAACTCAATTGCTATGAATCTGCAGGCAAATGTATCTGCAAATGTGTTTGCATTTTTTTTTCTCTGTTTGCTGACTGTTAGATGGGAGCAGCGTTTCTTGTTTTGCAGCATTTTTGCACAGACAAAATTTGTGACTTTGATGTTCATGATGTCATATTTTGATTCTGCATTTTTTAGGGCCACGAATACACGGAGCCAAAGTATGCAGAAGATTTTTTTTTTCCTAGTGATGCCTAAGCATTTTTAGTTTCTTCACATATTTTTTAGCTTTGTAGATTTTTAATAAATAGTTGTATGTAGTTTCTAGTACTTTTCCTCACGTTTTAGAATGACAACTCTTTCTAACTCATTCTTGAAATTCTATTCAGTCTTATTCTTAAGAAGAGAATTTCTGACTAGGACGTCTTGTTTTCCACCAGAACTGAAGAGACATTGCAAAAAATAGGGCAAGGAAGCTCCTGGGCCAGCTCCAAGGAATTGACCCAAGAGTGGGTTACTGGGGCAACTGATGTCCTATTTGATGTACCTGCTAGATAAACTAATTTATTAACCTTATTAAAAATTGTAGAAATCCTGTATTACACATGAACATCTACCCATATTTGTGCACCTGAAATCTTTAAATAATTGCTTTTTATCTCATAACTCTTAATATTGTTTAGAAAGTTTTGTCTTTTGATTGCAGGCAACACTGAGATTAAATTTTAATAACAAATTATATTAGAAAATTAAACAGGTGAATAATGTTATGTAAGTGAGCAGGGAACAAGCAAAGAATGAGTGAATGATTATATTTTGTTTCTCTGGGAACTACTGAGGGGTTGATTGAAATTTTACTCAAAAGGAAGAGAATCAGGAAGCACTGTAGTAAATCAGAAATCATACATTTTTAGACTTCAGGCTCATTAGAAATAAATGATTCATTAGAATCTATTTCCAAAGCTCCATGAAGATGCTGCTTTAGGTTACAAGTGGGACAGTTCTGGATTGGTAGGTGGCACCCTTTTCAAGAACACTTTAAAAAAATGAACACAACCTTTCTTAAATCCAAAACCTTTCTTAAATCCTATAAATCTCAGGATCTTTCAAATAATAGATAATTTTTTCTAGAAAAGGGTTGTTTTCCTATAGTTGAGACTACATATGCAAAGGGAACTGTGCTCAGATTCCTGGAAAATAAAGAGCTGGACTGCAAGGAAGGGTCAACAAAAGCATTCGCCTAAAAATCGCCGACAAGAACTTCACAAAATAATTAAATATTTTTAAAAACTCCAAAACTTAGACATGTCTGAGTCAAGTTGTGTTTCCCATGTTGCCAGAGAGCAGTGTTTTTCCTCTGTGGATGGTTCATCACCATGGAAATCTGTAATTTTGCACTGTACAATATTGATCATGGATGAGTGCTGTCTTCTAGGCCAGGACCAGCATGCACCATGATATGGCATCTGCTGCTTTTGATCTCAGAATAAAATGTGAGATTTTTTCATAACAGGCACTCTTGCTGTCTGAAGTTCTACAGGAAGGTAGTCAGTCTGAATTTCTAGCTTAATTATACCCTCTTAAGAAGATATGCTATTTTGAATGGAAATAACGAAATTATTCCCACAAACTTTATATTCTACTAGAAATTGGCTTTCTTGATATCTTCTTTCAAGTTATTTCCTCTCCAAGAAAATTTTAATGAATTTCTTTCTTATTACAAAGTTTACCTCTCCTATTCTCTGAGCAGATTTTTAAAAATTCTCCCTGATTAGCTACAGGAAGTTTGTCAAAAGGTTCACAGCATGGCTTGTGTTGGAAGGGACTTTAAGGATCATCTACTTCCATCCACTTCCACTAGACCAAGCTACTGAAAGCCCCATCCAGCCTGACCTTAAACACTTCCAGGGATGACAATTCACAAATTCTCTGGGCAGCCTGTTCCAGTACCTCACCACTTGCCATGTAACTGTTGATTATGGTGACAACTTGAATGAAATCTGGCCTTTATGAAACACATCACTGGATATAAACCAACCACATCTCTTCTAAAAGTAGTCATCCCTCTTTAACAATAAGACCACCAGCAAAGGCAAACACATTTTATCCTTTGAGATGGGAGCCTTACTAAGGATGTAGTTCTCTGTAATTTTGATGCCATGTGGCAGCTAGACTAGTGAATTATAAGCTTCAGAGGGTCCAGTGTTGCAACCATGCCTAAAGCTCTGTACACACAGGTTAAGGGTAATTCTAGCAATGCTTTATACACCACTACAAACAATGTTACACACATGTAAATCAGGCCTATTCTATTCTCTAGTTCACCTTTTAAAATATTTCCAGTCTCTTATGTTTTAATGTAAAAAGCTCAAGTAAGTTCTACAGAATCCAAAATTTTAAAATATATGTTTCATAAGTTACGGTGATAATAGGGAGATTTGTTTGTTTGTTTGTTTGTTTAGTTTTTGTTTGTTTGCTTAGTGTTTTCCTATTACAAAGAATAAGAATTTCCTAAGATTATATCTTTGCTTCTTTTTCTCCTTGGTATCTTTACAGAGCCACTTGGGAACAAAACCTTTAATGGAACAGCAAGGAAATTTTGCTCTGGAGAAGTTGGAGTATTTTTTAAATCAGTGAATAGTAAAAAAGACGTCTGTGACTGTCTTTTCTACTGAAGCATCAGCCTCTGTGTTTACATTTGCTCCCAGGAACTGCAGCTTGGTGATGTGTGCTGCTCAGAAACAGACGCATTCTGTTGTTTTTATTGATAGCACTTGAATACTTTTTCACTTCCATATGGCCAAAACACATCACAGATTTCCAGATCCTGCTGTGTGCACTAGGTTGTAGACCTAGCTCTGATATTGTTTTCCTCGTGTCTAAAGCAACCCAAGCACATTCTCCACATGAATCACGCTGTCCGTGTTGCCTGGCTGAGTTGGAGTGTGACACAGTGTATATATCAAATGCAATTTAGATGGTGTGGTTTGATATGTCATTGGCACTGCAGCTAAGAACAGTAGCATTTCCATAACAGGACAGAAGCAATGGGCCATCCAGTCCAGCATCCTGCCTGAGGCAGTGGCTGCACGCTTCAGAGGAAAGCATGAGGCCTTGGCATGCACACAGAATTTAACCATGGGAGGAAATTGCTTTTTGATTCTGTCTGTTGCTCAACTAACGCTACAGAGTGTGAGCATTACTTGTCCCTGTAATTGTTATCCTAGTCAGTGGAACTGTGCATGATAGTCTAATTTATAAATGTCTGATTTTTTTTTAAATGTGTCACACTAAGTTTAGAGGGTTACTGTGAACATGTATGCAGTGTTGCTGAAATGAAGATTAACATTTTGTTTCCATTTATTTATTTTTAAATGATAAAATATCTATCAGAAGGCAGTGTTGTTGCAGAGACCCGTTTTAGTTCCATGCAACCCAACATATGGTCAATTAATTCTTTAAAGGATGGTTTACTGTCAGGTGCAATCAGTCCCTTTGGTTTAATGAAGCCAATACCAGAAGAGTTGACTCCCTTTCTAAATGATGGGTAATTTATAGATTTTTATTTCTAGTTTCAACTGCCATTCTTGTTCACTTCCCATGAATTAGCAAGTGTTACCAGCAAAAATGTGAAGTTATGGATGTCATGTGGCAGTTATTTTCCTATCTCAAAGTGGGTGAATTGAAAATTTGTGTTCAACAGACTAATCAATATTTTGCTACACGTAGGAATGAACAATAGAACTCTAAACACAATGGCTTATTCATCAACATGTGCTTTCTAACCCATTCCTGTTCTGGAGAAATTAAAAATCATAGAATCCTATTATCAAAGCTACAATAATCTTTAGATTGTCCCTATTTTCATCTGCTTATGCTGTTCCTCTGTGAGAGGCTGACTCCTCATCTTGCTGTGTTCTCTTTTCTACAGTCAACACAAGGAAACATCTCCTCCTCCCTCCCCAATTCACTTAGTGATCAAAAGTCACCAGTGGATTGATTTGAAATCAGCACTTGAAGAAAAATGTCATTCCCTTCTGCTGATACCACCATGTAACAACTTTGTGGACAGGTATGGGGTGGGTTAATACCTTCTGAACAGCAGAGCATCTGTGAGACTACCCTGTCCTGGGGCTCACTTTTATTTCAAGAAAAACACTTGTTTGAATAGAAATCTGTTGCAATGACATTAAAATCCAGCTATTGGGCTACAACATAAAATATAAATCTAAAGTATTTGCAATCAATCCTCTTTGTATTTAAAAGAGTCATGGAGATCCCAAATTAATTTTCTGCATCAAGTTGAAAGATTGGCAAGAAAAAAAAATTACTAATCAAAATTTATGCCAGCTGTTATATAGACACAGATGAACAAAACAGAGACATGTAAAAAACTAGTGTTTTACTCTCTGCCTTAATTCATGCAACTCACAACTGTGAAAATAATTATCAACTTCCCTATGCATTTAGAATTTATAGTTTTCTAGATGATCTAGCATTTAGTAGCAACAATATTTAAATGAATAGAAGAATCAGAGTAATTAAGCTGTGTGAAAAACTAAGTTTACAGAAAACACACAAAATATTTGAATTTCATAATCTGCAATAATGGATACCAGATTGAGTTTATTCTTTTTTTTTTCTGTCAGTGTCTGAATCAATCTGAATGTCTACCAAATCTTCACAAGTCACAGGCTCTATCAAATGTTGATTTCATGTCATATTTAACAGATAATTTGTCAGAATAGAACTGGTGGGGGAGACAAATGATTTGTGGATCTGGTTTGGCCAAGTGTAGGGTAGACAGAACTTGGGGTATCTAAAGGGATCTTGTTACATGGGAGATACACAAAATTTGTTAGATCTTCTTAAACTGAGCACCTCACAAGAAAAAGATGTTTTGTACTAACGCAATAAACAGTAAATCTTTTCAAATTTTTGCTAAATTCTTTATATCTGTAATAATTTTCATTCCATTTCTCCTTCCCTTCACTCCTCCCTACAAACTACACAAAGTAAGAGGTGTATCTCACTTGATCCTTTAAACACACACATGTGTCCCACAAAAATCATATTCAATTTCACTTTTAGGCACAAGAAAAACTTCATAGGAATATCAAGTTTAGGAGAAAAATGCACTCTTTCTAATCCTTTTTGTAATGATCCCTTACCTTCTCCTAGTAAATAATAAAGATGAAATTAGATAAAGAATAAATTTTAGATAATCACTTCAAATGTAGAGTCCCTCCCATGTAATGCTGAATTTTCTAGAATCTTTACATTGTAGAGTGGATACATGTGTTATGACATTAGAATATTAGGAAAAGACCATTAAAGGAAGATCCACATTTCATTTTGTGCTATTATCATAAATGAGGAGTAGTTAAGAACACTTTAGTAAATGTTTTTTATTACTGTTCTTAATAAGATCTGTGAATTTTTGATTACATATTTGCAGGAAAGTTTAGTTTAAACTTGAGTCTTCTGATATTTACAGAGATGCAGATAATAGACTGTTATTCCCCAGGGTATCACTCTGATTAAATTCTACATATTTTTTTTTTATTAGCTGAACCAGTGTCACATTGCATATAACAAAAATATAACAAAAATCTTTGTATATCTGAAGTTAGGTGGTCCCCTGGCTTGAGACAATTTTGATACTCCTCCACTTATGATGTAAAAATAATGTAACCATCAGAGGTTTATTAAAATTTTGGTTTGACCCCATCCCCTTAAACCAGATGGAATATCTGTTTTCACAGGCAAGACTTCAGAGCTGGCATTTTTTATTGCTGCTCTGTGGTATGAAATTTGACTTATGACTTAACATTGAGGGTTTAATGTGATATTTATGGAAGGATCAAGCCTTCACATTACTGTTACA
This sequence comes from Agelaius tricolor, assembly GCF_023055355.1. NCBI lineage: Eukaryota > Metazoa > Chordata > Aves > Passeriformes > Icteridae > Agelaius > Agelaius tricolor. The sequence goes on along the minus strand of NW_027269266.1, from coordinate 9,131,662 downwards.
ATGACCGATTCTGCTTTTAACAGCTTTCAGACAGTGAAATGTGGCTGGTTTAGTGCAATGTTGACAAAGGGAGCTTCCAGTGAAGCTCATCTAATTTTTAGAGAAGCTCTGAAGTTGCCAGCATTCAAGTGCCATAACTACTGGGACGTTCCTCTTTCCCTCTTAGCAGCCATGCTAAAGCTGACCCTCATCACTGACTTGCTCAACAGATAAGATATTTTATTACCACAATTAATTTAAATATATGTTAGCAGTCATTGGCCACCTCCTTCATCTCCCTCCTTCCTCCTTCAACATTCAGAAGGTAAAAATTCTGACCACTGCTAGGATTGAGATGATTGCATCTCGCCAAATCGCCTTCCTCATCATCTCTTCTCCTTCCATTTGGAAGAGCTTGAATTCACAGCCAGTTTTCAAAAAGAAAAAAAAAAAAAAAAAAAGAAAAAGTAGAAAGAAAATCATTAGTATGTTCCATGCAACAATGGCATGAGACTCAGCTTTCAATGATCAAACTCTCTCCATGATATTCAGTGGCAATAATCAAGAATCACAATAGTGATTTCTTTATTTCAGTGTGGCTAAATTTGTCCATGCAATATTTTAAAGCATGGCAAGGAAAATTCTGGCTTCTATGGGTCAGAAAAAAGATTTATTTAATTTTTTCTTATTAGCTTTCCCAATCATGCTTTGCTCCTGGATAACAGATTTATTTCATAAACAGACTCTACTGTACCACAAATCCTGCCCACCCTTGACTGGTAAATCTCTGAATGCATACTCTCGTTAAAGTTCCTTTATTGGTTTAAGGAAAAAAGATTCAGGTATCAAAAATAAAGAAAAATTATTTTGCCTATTTTTTAAATGTAAGGTTCTGCCACATTTGAAACCGAAGCATCTCACTTGTTCTCTTTGGTTTTGTCCTTTATTGGATTCACTCACACTTCCACATGCAGTCACATAGCTGATCTCACTCTTAATTTTCTACATTATTGAAAATGGAAAGTTACTTTAATCTTCAAGTTTAAATCAAAATTATTTTTAGTATAAATTGTATGCACAAAATTCTTTGATCCTCCATGACATCTTTTCATGGAGCATTAACATAACAAAGAATAAAAGCAGCTGGAAGAGAATGGTTCAGAATTTCTTTGCTGGAGAATTTGAAATGAGGCAACTATAGATCCCAAAGACATGAGAGTGTCATTTACTTTCACAGTTATTAAAATGTCTTTGGATAAGAAGAGAGAAGAGAGGAGCAGTCATTCTAAAGGTGGTCAGCAGGCAGGTTCCATATTTTGTAATTCTGAAATTACATATTTGCTACCATCTTAGTCTTGACTACTTTAACATATATAGTGATGAATTTTTTTATTTCTAAGTGGTCTACAGAAGAAAAGTATCTCATGTTTTTGTTCTAAGTGCAGCAAGTTTCTCAGGAGTCCTGTTCAGTTGCATAGTTTAAAAATGCTAATACAATCTCCTCAGCTTAACAGCTCTAGTGGCAGAGATATGATAAATAAGGAATCAATAAACAAGTTTGATTTGGTTTCAGATCTTTAGAACAATACAGAAGACCTTTAGGACAATGTTTCTGTCTCAAGTTTCAGGTTTTTTTTCATTTTTATTCATGGGGTAAATCTCGGGTAAGTTTATTTAAAAGTTCATCCACAATGAAAATGTGATTTTCCTGTCATTATAGGTTGTATTGAACATGTTGTAAAATGCCTCTGTACGCAAAAGGTCCTAGTTTTATAATCAACTGACCTTCAGGGGACCAATATACAAACAATGGATGTGTTGCAAGACAGGTATTTAAGAGAGCCAATGAATATTATATTTGAGAAATGGTTATCATAGCAGAATGATAAACTGTACATTTGTATTGGTTTATTATGCATATAGAGCTATGATTATACTTTGGTGTATAGCAAGTCTTATAAATATGCTAAAATGAATATGCTATTTAAATGTATAAATACATTTTTTGCAATTGCAGGCTAACCTATTACTAGATACAGTTTAAAAATACTGAGTATGTGAGCTTGGATTTAAGGGGAAAGTGTGCTAAAGAGTCCAATAGAACATTGTTCTTTCCTAATTTCAGATGCCTAATCTTTGCTGCCCATTTCATGTTCTAATGATCCATTTTTTATAATGAGTGAACCCTAGGGTCATCTGAAGGTTAAACCTCACATCTCTAATATTATAATAAACAAATAAAATACTTTGCAATTTATGCTTCTGTCTCCTGTATCTCTGCATTGAAGCTTAACACACTGTGTTGAAGTGCAGGTTTTCACATCATCAGAGGTAAGGTAAGTAAACTTCATTAACTGTTCCTCTTGAGTTTCATATTTGTAAATTCCAGAAATTCAGGAATATAACCAAGTCATTGCTATATATCCAGGCAAGCTACTTTTAAAACACAGTTTTCTAGGCAGTAAGTGGTATTAAAATAACACAATTTCTTTGCTTGAAATAGCCAAATATTCACCAGGGAAGGAGAAAAGGACTTTTCTATGCTCCAGCACAAGCAAGAACCTCTTTGTAGTTAGAATTTCCTATTCCTCTATAAAATATCTTGTGTGCATGCAGTTAGTTTAAACACCTCAGTATCTTATTGGAGAACATCTGAGGGGGACAGATGATGATAAAAAAGCAGGTAGGGATGTTTCAGGGAGTTGGCAGGGAAATAGTGTAGTTTTGATGAACTCTGGCATTTCTGACAGTATAGAATTCTTGTGCCTGATGTCAGCCCCTTGCTCTCTGCCATTCAAAAATGCTCCTGGGTGCATAGTGCAGATAAGTTTACTTCTGTGCAGAGGGGAGAATATTGAATGAATGTAAAGAAAACATGCTCCATGGAAGAGAGATTTCATGCTTTTCCCAATTAAGCTACTCACTAAAACCAATGTAGAAATGGTCAAATTATTATTTTTTTTTTAATAATTGAGTTCCAAGCTGTATAAAATAGGATTTCTGGTAGCTTGGACTTAAAGGAGCTTCATCATCCTAGGACTCAGGGTTCCACACAACATATCCTGCTGTGTGAATGCAAACTGAAATCAATGGCATTTTAATTTAATGTGACAGATTGCAATTTATGATGGCTAAGGAATGGACAAACTGCCATTTGTGATGTTTCTGTGAGGGGATGGCAACCTCTGGTCTAAGTACAGAATGGACAGGTGAAAACAATTTCTGTCATTGCCTATCACAGGGAAATCCAAGAAGGACCATCAGTTTGAACATCTACAGTGAATAAAAAAAATGTACTTGACCTAGACTACACTGAACTTTCTTAGAATTTTGTTTAACCTAGCACATTTTATGAGAAAAAGAAAGCACACATCCCATAATGCCTCCTGTACTATTTTTTTCCTTTCACAGGCCATTAACTTAAGGTTTAAACCATGTGAGATTTCATCTCAAGACTCTTTGTGAGAAAATACAAAAGAGATCACAAAGTGTAATGTGTTACTTGCAGAGAGAGTTACTGCTCCTACAAAGCACAGTTCAAAGTTCAAATCATCTTTTCTGCAGCTTTCAGGACTTGAGCAGAAAGAAAACCAGTGCCAGGTGGTTTAAATTTGCAATTAGCTGAGGCACCTGCATGTTTGAAAAGAGAAAGACCCACATGAGCATGATTTAAATAAGCAGAGGTACCCATATTTCCCTCTCCAATAAAACTTGTCTGCCTGATCCATAATATATTTTTATCTTTCCTCTGCATAATAGGAAACAGTGTTTCAGAGATTAACAAACTGAATCACTGCAGACAAGGAGTAAATATTTATTTGTACTTAACATTTACACACCACTTCTGATCCACAATGCAAAAAGATTTTATTATGTTAGATAAGCATTACTACTCTGATGCTGTGAAAAAACAAAGCACCAGTTGTTCACAATAATAATCACAGTAAATAATGGAGCTCAGGTCGTCTGATTTCCCATCCAATCTATAAATACTGAAGGCTTCAGCTATTTCTTATATGCTATTTATTGCATCCTGAAATCCACCAGAGCTTTGTGTCCCAGCTTTCTGGCTTGAGTAGAAACACATAAGAAGATGCCCTCCAATGAGTGCTAACTGATCAAAAGCAAATATTTACCTTCTGTAGTAGTTCTTGGTTTTGATTAAGCTTGCAGCAAGTCTAATATATTTTTTGTGATACATAGTACCCTTTAACAAATTCTAAATAAAAGAAAAAAAATTAAATTTGTGTGAATGCAGTGGTGCATAATTAAATCCCATATATAGTAACATATTAGGAAAGGTATTTTACCAGAGATTCCTGTGTAAAAGGAAACTTGATTGTATCAGCTTGAATTACATTGCAAAATAGGTGGTTTCCTCTATTTTTGATGAAGTGGGAACAATGTATTTTATGCTTGTAAAGTATTTTAGAATACATTCTGATTTGTAAAAAGGCAGAGATGCATAAATGATGAGGTCAAAAACATGTTTAATATCAGAGAGAATATCTGTAAAGGTTTCAACCTGACTTTAAATGATCTAACTGAAAACATTTTAAAACTGAAGCTGTCACATTCATATTTGCAAATACTACTGAAAAGTGCAAGTTAAGTCATTCCACAATGAACAGCTTAATAGGCATACTAATATCAATTTTATACATAGCTATAACATTTGTACATAGACAAGGCTAAAGTGATCAATATTTGATATGCTGACAAAAAATTTCAGAGAAGACTTTTAAAGGTGAAAATACCTCATTAAAGAGAATTGGGTCACTGATTTATGGTCTTGCTAACAGTGATAAACATCTAGGTTCCATTGTTCTTCAGTACTGAAAAACATATGGACTATTTTTTATTTTGTGTAAGTTTTCCTTTGTTCTCTTTTCTGATGCAGAGTGATTACTTTTTTTAATGTCAGCCTTTCTTACATCAGCTCCTGATATCCAAACCACATGAGGCACTAACTATTCATGATAAATCAAAAATGTAGCAAACGTGTTCAAAAGTGGCAAATCACCAGGATTATCATTTAACCAAAATCAAGGGTCAGATTCAGTTTTGATACCACAGGATGTGCTGTCCCCGGATTTATGTTGCTACCATTCTCCTTTCTAAAGACATTTTTTAATGTGCCACAAATCAAATAAACAGCAAACAAGTTATTTTACTGCATATGAAATAAATAACATTTGAAATAAAGAAACCAAAATATCCACAAATAAAAAAATCGAAAAAGGAAGCATGGAAATAAAAAATGCATTACATAAGCTAATATAATGTATAAGTTGCATTTTAAGTGAATCATAGATTTAAACTCTTAGGAAGACATGGGTCTCCTGGAAACCTGTAATGCCCTTCTGAGAAATAAGTGAACAAAAGCTGGAATATGGCACCCCTATGCCCAAACAGGAAGGTTTACCAAAAGCCTATGCCTATACAAAGGTTTACCAAAAGCCAACCACCCCTTCCATTTTTCTTTCCAGCCTGCCTGCATTTTGACTTTTGAAGCAGGCAAAACCCTCACAATTCCTACAATTATCAAACAAACTTTTTGTTTGCTTTCTCATCTATTTCTTTATGGTATGCCACAATGTTGATCTATAAGAGACTAAAAGTACAGTCACTTCTTAGTTCACTGCTAAAACCAAATTTAAAGTGTGTCAAAAAGGAACAAGGTGGGGGAAAATAAGTGTTGCTTAGCCCTGTTGTTCAGGGCTTAGAGGATTCTCTTCCTATAGTGAAAGCAAAACACAGAAAATATTAATGTTTACAATGTCTCTAAAATAACTCTGTGTTCTGAGTTGTTTTTAAGAATGTGGCAGGTCTCATGTCCTATGAATATTTCTCATAACTGAGCTGGTGTTTCTGACAATATTTGTCCACACTGGCATAAATGTGAAGCCCTAGTAAAGCAAGCCTTGTGCTACTCAGGGCAAAATTCCTGCAGGTCCATAGTGGTGTGTTCAGAACAAAAATCAGCTCTTGCAGGTGCTCCCAAACAAGGACCTGTGTGCTGAGGAAAAAAAAAAACAGAGGAAAAAAAAAACGAGGAGAGGAGAGGAGAGGAGAGGAGAGGAGAGGAGAGGAGAGGAGAGGAGAGGAGAGGAGAGGAGAGGAGAGGAGAGGAGAGGAGAGGAGAGGAGAGGAGAGGAGAGGAGAGGAGAGGAGAGGAGAGGAGAGGAGAGGAACTCTGTTCAGTTTACCATGCCAGTTTTGTCACAAAATCACTGTGGTTCCATCTCAAACACTTGCCTTGGACTTTCTACTACATAAATAAGTATTTCTATCTGCTCTCAGCAAAGCCTCATAGAGATAAATTTCTAAGCCTGAAAGGCATTCTCATTACACCAGTGTGATACCACTCCTGAGGTAATTACCTCTGCTTTTGATAGGACTAGTTATTTTGACCCAGTGTAACATCAATATACATATAAAGTTTCTGTTTCTCAGACTATAAGTACTAGTTTCAAGATATTTACCTAAAGTAGATGTGCCCTGGATGACTTTGAGCAGATCACAAAGCTGCTACAGCAGGAATAAAAGGCCTAGGAAAAAACCTAACAGATAATCTTTGACATCTGTATGAATGAACACATTGGATGCAATGCAATCAAGTTAATCTTTTCATTCCTTTCTATTTATCATCATATTAATCCCTTCTTACATGTGGTGTGTGACAGTAATGAGCATAAAAGGAGAAAAATTGAGTCCATGCAACCTGTTTCCTCTGTATGTACAGGGGACACCATGATCTGTGCACTTGCATGGACCAATGATTCGGCAGATCCTGAACTGATAGAGCCAAAGTCTCTGCTGTTGATGTCCTGCTCCACAATGACGGCCTGCCAGGGCAGTAAGTGTGCATTCTTACTCACTCAGTCACTCTCAAAATCATGGCATTTATTTATGCAGGGAGAAAAATCTTTGTTCACCCATGGTTTTCCTGGGGCCATATCAAGCATTTAGCTGAACCCGAGTCCCTGGCATTGAACAAATTAAAGAACCAAAATTACTCCAACAGAACTTATTCTCAGTGCTTCAGTGAGGGAATCCTGTCATGGTGCTAACCCTGGAGTAGAGGAGAAGACAAGGCATCTGCTATCATATTTTTAAGGGTGCCTGACGTCTCCCCTTGTTGCAAGCCAGAGTCCCTGCTTCCAGTGGAAATACCAACAAATGGAAACAAGACCTGAGGAGAGCCTGCTGCAATGGGGTTTTTGTGTTTTTGTTGGGCTTAAAAGGTTGTAAAACAAGTCATAACCCCTTTGTCAAGGCCAGGATGGCATTTTCTGTGTTTGCTCCTGATACCACAGTGCCACAGATGAACCCTCTTCATTGTGGACTTGTTAAACCACTTGTAAGGCATTAGGACAACAATTAAGCCTGAGACAGGTGTCAAACACAATTTCCTACCAAACACTTGCTGATGTCAGACAAACACCAAAGAATTGTCTAAAATTCTTCTTTCTCTTTAATGTCTGTGCACCAACATCTAAAAAACATTCTGAGTAAGCATTTATGTATACCAAGGATGAGATTGTGACAGTGTTCACAGGGGTTCTTGGATGAGGCAAGAGACAAGAATATCGACTCCATGTTCAGAAGGCTTGATTTATTATTTTATGATATATATATTACATTATAACTATACTAAAAAGAAATAGAAGGAAAGGTTTTGCCTCCAGAAGGCTAGCTAAGAATAGAATAGAAAAGAATGATAACAAAGGCAGCTCTCTCAGACTCTGTCCGAGACAGCTCAGCCTTGATTGGCCATTAATTATAAACATCCAAGATGGGCCAATCACAGATGGGCCTGTTGCATTCCACAGCAGCAGACAACCATTGTTTATATCTTGTTGCTGAAACTTCTCAGCAGGAAAAATCCTAATGAAAGCATTTTAATGAAAAGATGTCTGTGACATGAGATCATCTGCAATTTTACTGGAATTTGTCTATCCTACACATTATGGTCATTAGTGAATTTTTTTCTAAATGTGTTTGACAGCAAAACAAAAATCAAAATCAAAATCTGTACCATTAGTTGACATCCTGCCACAAACTTTTTAAATTTACATGTGGGTGGTTGTGCCTGTGAAGGCTTTAAGAGCCTTCCCTTGTTACATTTTTTTAATCTGTATGAGCAGGGGGTGGGGGGTTATGTGTATTGTCTTACACATCTTACAGACTCTGTATACTTGTAATTGCAGAGTTTGAAAGCAATGACTGCCCATCACTCATCAGAATCATTAGCCCTGTGTGACAAGCCCATAAATATACTTGTTTGAAGATAGATATATCCTTCTGGTTCCTAAAACATACCCATAAAAACTACCTCTAACACTGCAAGCCCATGTTCACAGAAAAAAATGTGCTGAAAAACATCAAAACACAGTAGAATCAAAATCCCAGTGAGAATCTGAGAAGCTTCCATTGACACTCTTACCTGTTATTGCTTTGACTTGGTAATGGTAATAAATAGTTTCCAATGTTTTTCCTGAATTTTGAAATAGACTTCCAAATAAGGAAGAATAAATATGCCTAAAGACTCCTAAGAGAGCTCTTGAGGAAGGACAAGCCATTGATCCTGTTATGTTTTCATTATTCAGACATTGATCAGAAAAACAAGTGTTCTCACATTTAGATACAAACTGATGCATAATTCCCACAAATTTATGTAGCACTCTAGACAGCAAGGCAGAATAAATAAAGATGGTAAAAATGTAAAAGACGGGAAAAATGTAAAAACTTTTGAATTTTAGATTCTAGATTGCTTTTTTTTACTACTTTAATAAAATTATCTTAATAAAATAATTATGCACATTATTTAGTCATTCTTATTTCTTCAAGAGAAACTCACTGTAAAATTCTTGAAGATGACTTGAAAGGATAGAAAGAAAAATTTTGTGAAAGTGGAAAAGAGAATTATTAGCTATTTTCATGACTTCCAGCTAAAATTAAAATTAATTTTATAGCAAGAATTTAAAACCTCAGAAATATTTATATCTTTTAGCAGCAGAATGTGATACTTTAGAGATGGACCCTATGTCTTGTAGAAGACTGAGGTTTGATTTACAGAAGGGGTGTGGTGTTAAATTCCTCTTGATGTCTGGGTCTCCCTGTTCAGTGAATGCCTGCATGACATGTTTGTTCTCAGGTGTGCTTATTGCATCATGAATCCTGGTGAAAGCAAAAAAGGCTGAATTCTTCCTTTTTATTACGCAGACAAAGTGGAAGAAAGAAGAGTTTTGTCCCTGTCAGTTTTCTAAATGTAGAGGCAATTTGTACATCATAAATGAGCTGTTGTGTTACAGGAAATGATAAGTTCCGATTTTGGTGGCTGGCAACTATGACATCTAATACTAAATTCTAAAAGGAGGAAATCAATGTTATTTTAATCAATTGTATTTCCTTTCACATTATTTTATTAAACCACACATTTTTCAAATAATTTAATTTTCAATTTAGTAAAAACAATTATTTATGTCACTAGCTCACAAAGTCATTGATAGTAAAAAGAAAATTGTGAATTATCTGTTATTAGTTAAGTACAGATTTGAAACCAGCTTGAAATTTCATAACATGCTTTAGAGTTGTGAATAATGCTTAATTTTTAACTAGTTGGAATAATGATTTTCTTTTCATCTAAATTGGATCTGCACTGTTTTAAAATCTTAATGGAGGAAAATGATGCAGCTTACATTCACTGTTGTACTTATTGCAACACAAATTGTAACAGTTGTAAAAATGGATCTAAATTGCAAAATTACAATCTCTTCTAACCAATCAATCAGAGTACGCTGATAGAGATAAATCCAAAATTAGTCAACACAGAAGTTAGAAGAATGCTACACTCAGAACACAGAAAAAATTCTTTTCTGGTTTTAAAATCTTTGAAAGGAAATATTCAAAGACAGTGTGGTGGAAGAAACTTCAGGCTGATTTCATAGCTGCATAAGCTCTGCCTTTTATATTCCCTGTTTAAACTTTTTCTTGCCTTTAGAATGGGTCAAGCTCTGTTCTTTTTGATCTGACAGATACATGAGCACCTAAAGTAATGGTGACTATAACCTTCATTTATCATCACAATAGTTTGCATTTACTGTTATAAAGACATTTTAAAGATTCAGATTAAGATTTTTTTTTCAATTTCCATACATTTTTACCCCTTATCTTTCATTCAAAAATTCCTATCAAACTTGCAGAAAGAAGTCCTAAAGTCCACCATAGACAAATTGGCTGAAAAAGATCAGAGATACAGATGGATTATTGATATAACCTGTAGAGTAGACACAACCGTATTTTCTGTTTCTAGAGGAAGAAAATGTATTTCATGTTCTTCTAGTCAGAATGTTTTACTTCCTGTGTTCCAGGCTATGTAAACTTGTCCCAAGCTAAAAGCCATGGGGGGGTGGAGGTACTGAAACATTTGTTGGTTGGGCATATTTCTTTTACTTTCTGAAACAGAGAGACTTCATTTTGTCTTTGTCTCTGTTCCTTCCAACAACAAAAAAGGCTGATCCTGTCCCTTGTAATCACTGGCATTAATGAATGACCTTCTTTTCATCAGAAACATATCCCTTCTTATAGAGCACACAGCTGTGAAAGCAAAACACTGACATTTAAAACATGTAAATGTAGGGTTGAGCGAAGCTTGGTTTTATCCTAAACCACTTATGTTCAGTTTCAATCTGGTTTAGAGTATTGAAAGTGATTAAAACTGATTATAAATGAGAAGCTTCTACTTCATTCAATCCACCTAATGTTATAGCCTCTACTACACAGGATTTGTACTTTTCAACAATTCCTCATTTTAAATCACCTTGCACATGCTTGTTTGTGCAAAGAAGAAAAGAAATGACAAGTCTCCATTTTGCAAAAGGACCTTATGTTCAGAGATGCCCCATGCTCATTTTACATAGAGCTCACATATAAATTTGTGTGACCTAATCTCCCCCTTGTATTTAACCTTTGTCATAGGAGAAGATAAAAACCAAGGGTAAAAAGGATCAAACTGGCAGATATTTTTAGCAGTTTGTAAATGGTTTAGAATCAGGCTGTCCTTTCTCTGCTCAGGGCCATAGACAAAAGGGTGGCACATCTGGTTGTGGCTCACTTGTTCCGAGGGCAGCCTCATGGAGAGCACTGACTACACTTTAGTGGACTATCAGAAAAATAGAACAGAAGTCTAGCTTTACTTTCCCTGTCATTTATTTTCTTTCATGGAATAAAATGATAATGTACTGAATCCCTCAGCTGCAGATCATCAGAAACTTCTTAACTTCAACGAAGGAATTCTCAAGTCACTAAGGCCCTTCATTTTCTCTTTGGTAAATAGCAGGTACAACCAATTTTGGTCCCCATCAAATACATAATCTCCTAAAATAAAGTGCCTCAAAAAGTCAGAATCTCAACCTATTTTGTTAGAGATAGCATCATGTTTCCCTTGGGTTTACTGCCATGTCCACGTCCAGTAGTTGATCCCCTAACTTTATCCTCCATGTCATGGTAGTCATAGACTTCTAGATTTCTGCTATCTCTTTCCAGCATTCCCAAAGCAAAGCTCAGGCTTTGGCTCAGAATATATTTTACTATAGGTAATAGAATTTGTATGCTGCAACTCAATGTTTGTTCAGGCTTTTTTTCCAGAATTTTATCTCTTGACCAGAATCCAGATCCTTCTGAAGTTTCTGGTGCTTCTTTGTTTCAGATTCAAAGCTGGAATATCTTTCCTTTGTATCATCATACAATCTTTGAAGTTCAAAGGGTAAAGGATCAGCAAATAAAAGGAATTATATGGAGTTTCATATATGAAAATTAATGTCTGCATATGATCACTAGTACTATCAATATGTATAAAAAATAACGCATAAAAATGTATGTGTTTAGGAACACAGCAGGTAAATCAGACATGAGTTGGCAGGTGCCTGGAGGACACAGTTAAAAATATCTCCAATAATTGCTTTAGACCCCCAAAAGGGGCATATTCTTTGTGTTGCCCCTCAGAGAGATGCACATGTTCATACCTGCTGTGAGCTACAGGCATCATCCATGGCTGAATACTTCACAGGTATAATAAATACGCGCTCAGTTTTCAGTCCCTGAGAAGCAGGTGCATCTCAAGCAGATATGTGGTGCATCTGTTTGGAGGCAGATGAATCAATGAGACAGTGCCTCTTGGGCAGGTAACTGTTCTGACCTGCTTGGAAAGGAGGTCACTGCCAAGGGTGCCTGCGAGGCATGGTCTGTTCAGCCAGCATGCACCGCAGCCTCCCAAGCTGACGGCGTGGCAGGTTTGTTTTAAAATGAGCTACCAGGCATGTAACTGGACTCAGGACTGCAGGGTGGAAACTTGTTCAGGCAGCCAGTCAAGTCAGACTCTCTTAAAGGTCACAGAGGCTCTATAATAACAAAGACCTCATTGCCAAACTGTATAATTCCTTTCCATTTTGCTCTCTTATTTATTTTGTCTGCTTTAGTCTTTCTTCTCACTGCTTCACAATCTTTTCCCAACAATGAATCGAGGCCTGAGCTTAGATAACCTCAGATAGATCCTCTGTGAGGGACCCACAGTTTTTTATAGTTAAAATCTATTCTTTCTTCAGTGCCTGGTGCAGAACAAGTCCCAGCCCCACGCCACTGGGACAGGCTCTGAGCTGATTGCTCAGTGCTGGGGATCTCTGCCCCTTGGGTCCATGGCAGAGAAAAAGAGCACACCAGAACTCAGGGCATTTCCCTCTCATCTCCATACATTTAATTGGTATGGCTGGGGACAGAGGGCTAGCACAGGGCTAAATCCTGTGACTGAAGGGCTCCCCTACAACTGACTTGAAGCCTGTATTTTCTCAATTAATTGCCATAAGCAGAACAAAAGGATTAGCACAAGAACAATGCTATGATTTACTCATGACAGGGCAAAGCACAAGATATGACATGCTGTTCCTTGGTGGGTGGCAATCCGACATTTGACACTGCAGAATCAGTAGCAAAATTGCATTAAATTTACTCTTCTGGTGAAAGAGTTAGCATGTCTGCACCCAGTGAAATGCAAAGCAGCACCCACATTGAAAATTTAGACTAAAACTCCATGCTTTGATGCTGTATGTATATAGCCTGGTGCCTTTTACTCACTCCTGGTTAAAAATCAGGAGTGACTATCTCTCTGCAGCTGATTTTTCATGGTTTATAGACCAGACCAGAAGAAGGCTTCATGGATTCCAACTGTATCCTGGATCCACTGAGAAAAAATACAATATGTTATCATTATTTATATATATATATTTGTGTATAAATTTAAAAATTTTTGTAATAAACTGTTAAAATTTCGTGTGGCAAAAATGTTTGACAATGAAAGATGGTAAATGTTCCTTATGACAAAAATGTTCTTAAAGTGGAAATTGTCTAAGAAAAAGATCAGGTTCACATAGAAACAAAGAAAAGCACATTATAGAGTTACTGAGTATCTGTTAGAATTCAGAGAACCATAGAATGGCTTCTAAACTATTTTTCAGCTATAATTTAATGTCTCTGCATTTAAAAAGAAGATGAAAGGAAATATTTCAAAATTATTTTTATTAAAGATTTAAAATGCTTCAATCTGAACTTTTGGGTTGAATGGCTCACTCATGGAAATAAAAGGAAAAATAGAATGGCAAAATTTGGATGGTGATCAAGGACAGAAAATCCGCCAGGTCTGATTTTCCCAGATTTCTTCCATGAGTTGCCATAACTACCACTCAGTGGAGGAATTTACTTGAGAGGCAGGTAAGTAGCATATTTCTCTGTCTTGCATCTGCTCTCCTGGTTTCAGGCCACCTTCAGGTTCTGGGTCTGCTCCTGGTGTGGTGCCAGCTCAGCTACCTGGTAGACCAAAGCTGGTTGTCTTGGGTAGTTTCTACATGACAGGTTTATTTGGACAAACTGATGCTTCACAAGTAAAACACAGTTTGTTGCAAGGTGGTGGAACACAGGGTAGACTTCCCCATGCAAAGGTTCAGGTAGCAAAGCAAGCCCATCTGCTGTGCCTCTGCTCCTGGCTGTTCACTGTTTTCTCTGATGCTTTCACTCACTCTCCCTCCAAACACTGGCCTGAATACAAATTCATTTTTCACTTCCAGTGGGTTGTAAATGTTCAGAGACCAGCAACTCTAAATTTTTATAGTGTACTGACTTGAAAATGTTGAGATACTACTGCCTGACTGGAAATTATTTGGGTTACTTTCTTGTCATTTATGGTTTTATCATATTTGTTTATTGCACAGCCTAGGTGTTTGGTTTTAAAAGTTTAGTCTTTCTATACAGAAGCAGCCCCCTCTGTATTTATTTTCATCTGTACCTGCCCCCAGAAACTAGCAAACAGAAGGAGTATATTATACAGTCAATAGGAAAGACTTCCAACCAGCTGACAATTTCCAACCTGCTGACAATAACACAAAAAGTCTCTCAAATAAAACTCTGATACAATTTAATTCAGAGATCCTATGATTTTATTCACACATATTGTGGTATATACCATGCCATGTGTCAGAAGAAGTGTGGGACTTCAAGAGCAGGCAGTAACATGTGCCACTTTTTGACCTCAGCTGCAAAAACTTTGTATATAATTCTCCTACACACTTGTATTCTGCATGACAGAATTAATGAATAGAAGAATAATAGGCCTCCAAGGTGATTTACATGCATTGATTAAATGTCAGCATTGAAATGCAGTAGTTCTATTACCACAGATGCTGTGAACAAAGACAGGAGATTGAAACCATTGGTTAAACAAGCTGTCTATCAATTCCTTTTAGCATATAATTACATTTTCTTGTTTTACCAAAAGGAAACTCAAATAATAAAACATTTTGAAAGTTGTGCATAAAGTTATTTAGGTTTGAACTTGCAAGACATTATTAATTCTTTTACTGTATGCTAATATGTACAATACAGTAAAGCTGAGGAAAATACTCTTGCAACATAAGAGAGAACTCAAGATGTTCATGGGATAACAAATGATTGATATTGGAGGAAAAAAAATTAGAACCTTGCCTCAGTAAAACTGAATAGACAGACTGTAAGAGTGATTATGGCATGGAGAGAGATTGTTCAATTAAATCCCAGAGAAAAAAGTTAATTTTCCGTGATTATGAATACACATTAAATATCCATCCTAACTATAACAGCACAACATTTAATATTAAAATCTCCCATGAGACTTCACAACCCATGAGTGACAAAACTCCTTCCACAAAAAATTAAAGGGAAAAAAATAAAGTCAGTGACTCAAATGTCAAAATTACTTCACTATGGTGCTGCCTCAGAATTTCAGTCCAATGTGTGCACAGTGCATCATATCTTGTATTATCCACATGTGACAAGTACAGGTTAAATAGCTCTGCACTGTAATGGTCAGACCAGGCTGCTTGATCAGTGGTAGCAATGAAGTTCTGGGGCACCATGGTGTTTATCTCAATCATTCATGTGCATTCAAAGTGATGATTGATACAAGCACATCTGAAGGGATGAAGCTTTGGAATATTCATAGATATACATATAAATACACTATTCATGGTTTTAAGTGGTAACATTTAGCATTCACTGAGTCAGCAAGGTATTTTTTCTTCTATTCACCCTGACTAAATCAGACATTGAGGAGCTTTAATGGATTCTTCCTGTTGCTACAATTACCTTGTTTTGATCAAAGTCAAAATGACAGTATGTCACATCACAAGTAGTAATGACACAGAATACTGAATAGCTAAGACATACAGGGAACTGAACAAGACAAGTAATGGGTATAGATACCAGAGGTCTCTGAACCAGCAGAGAAACAGGTGTTAAAAATCTAAGTTTGCTTGTAGCAAGAAAAGAAGTGTATTTGCTCTGGGGGAAAAAAATCTACTGGGATTTAAGGCAGAGATAGCAGATGTGCACATTTTAAAAAGGGAAGGTACACACCATCATTAAAAAGACTCTCTGTATTGGTAAAGATTTTCTCTCCAACCTGATACACAATTATTAAAGCTCTCCAGCAAGTTATTATGTGATTGAATGTATGTACAACTGCAAATCATAACAGTATGACAGTACTTGTGTGTGGAGGATGAAATGTATTCTCATGCATCAGTATTACAGAAGTTATTCTTGAGTCACTTCAGAAACGTTCTGTCCTCTGTGCTCCTTCAGATCCTAACATTTCTGAATGATTTTTCTGTTGTTCATCACACTGTGGTGATGAATGGCAATGAGAACAAGGGACTGGGTAGTTACTTCTCCTGGGTAGTAACCCCTCCTGTAGTGCTTGGTCATTTCCTCCTTCAGGATGAAGAGGGGGCCATGATCCCCAGTTATGAGGGCATTACCAAACCAGCCATTTCTTTTAAGTGTCATCAAAACTGTTGGGGAGGGGTGAGGGGGTGATGGGGAAAAGACAGCTTATAAAGACATCAAATAGTTAATTTCCAGTTCTTTGGAAAAGAAAGAGGCTCCCTGAGGCTTATACTGCAACTTCGTATTTATTGAACTTTAAGCTACAACCAACAGGCTGGTTAATAACAATTCATGCAGCTGTCAATCTTTTTGACCAATGTCATCAATATTTCATGCTGCCAAATAACAACAATTAAGAACCAGGGCTGGAAGAAGCACTTAGGGCAAAAGTGTTTCTTACACTATAATGAAATCGACGGTGTAGGACAGACATTTCCTATGGGCATTCAGAGAAAGGCTTTTCTGTATTTTTCTTTTCAAAACAGCAAGAATCAGTGTTCTTTATTACACAGTTAAAGTAATCATGCACTGGACGAATTTCCTAATGTTAACTCATAAATCTCAAAGCAGAATATTTTTTGAATGCATCTTAGTTAAGAAAATGAGATTTTTAAACCTGAAAATAACACCTATATTTTTATAAAAAGATTTTTTTGCAAGAAATTAATTGTACAACCTCTTTTTTAAAAACTTCATTTCAATGTTCATATTTCATATTAAATGAATCATACCAAAAGTTCTGCTTCCAATCATAAACATAATTTTAGAAAAATACCATCACTCCAAATATTCCCCCTTGCTCCTTCTCCCCCAGCTGTTATTGCTGAGCATGGCACCACAGGGTGTGGGACATCCCTTTGGTCAAGTGGGGTTAGCTGTGTCCCTGTCCAGCTGTCCTGGCTGTGTCCCCTCCCAAGCTTTTGTACACCCCCAGCATCCTCACTGACATGGTGGAGTGAGAAGCAGAAGAGGCCTTGATGCTGGGTCAGAACTATTCAGCAATAGCTAAAACATCAGTGTGTGTTATCAGAACTGTTTTGTCACAAATCCAAAGCACAGCACCCTAAAAGTTGCCACAAAAAAAATCAACTCTATGCCAGTCTAAACTGGAACAGCACAGACATGGTTCCTTCTAGGAAAGTGTGGGTCATGACTGCTGAAAAATCTTCTCTCCCATCTTTCAAATTTGAACTATAAAAAAAGGGGTTATCTGTGTTACTCTATGTGGACAGCACAACACTGAAAATATTGTGTTAAGCTTCCAGTTAACAAATACTTGCCAGCTGATTTTATCTCTGAGGAAAGTAAAACCAAAAAATAAAAGGGTATTAAGATCCCTAAGGTCTTCCTGGATAATGAACCCCTGTGTTTACGCTGAAATGAGTTAAGATGATTTGATGTGGCTGAAGACAACATGTTCCAAATTGATATCACTGCATGTTGTATCTTCTACTGAACAAAAAAAAAAAAAATGGAGAAAGAACATGAACATTTGGTAGTCTAGCATAGAGTTTAGACTGCAAAGCCAAGCTTTTTCACTAATGCTATGTACATTTTGATAAGTGTGCTATTTGTACTTCCTTTCTTTCTGCAGAAAATATCAACATTTCAGGATCATTCTTGGACTATTTTGCATCAAGAAAACACACATTGCATGGTACATTAAACTGAAATGTTGGTGCATTGACTCAGCAAAATGCATGATTTGCTCTCTGGACTGGAAGAATAAAACATAAACTTACCAACCAGCACTCTGTAGAACAAGTTTCATACTAAACATTTTGTTACTGGTTGTGGGGCAGAAGAGGGTTTCTCTGTATGCACAGAATTTCTTAAAACATTAAAGGTAATTTAATCTTCTAAGACTAAACACAGACTTGCAATTCAATAGAAATTACATCTTATCTTCTCATTGTGGAGGAGCCAGAGGTAGAGGAAGAGAATGCCAACAAAACAGTTTTCTGACATAGCAGAATAGAATGATCTCAGTACATTCAGAGAATATATTTTAAAATATTTTCTTAGTATTCTTTAGATTTGAAAAGATTTGAAAAAGCTTTAGATTTGAAACACCATTATTAAAAAATGTGCAGGGTCAAAAAATTATGTATATTTGTAAACAGAAAATCTGCAAAAATAAACCTACCAATTTACAATTATAAAATGGAACTGAGCATTTTCAACTCCTGTTTTTTGGGGTTTTTTTGGTTTTTTTTAATAAAAGCAATCTGGAAAAGATTATTTTGTTGTTGCATGTAAAGTAGAGGCTGTTTTACATTTGCTTAGATTGTTTTAAATTCAAAAATTATGCCAAGAGCAAAGTCATCTGTAAAAACTAAAATGACAATTTCTGAAAGACTAAAAAAAGCAAAAACATTAAGGATTCCCCCAGCCTGGGGAATACAATCTAGAATATTTTAGATAAATTAAGATTTTTAATCTCTTTTCATTTTATCTCATTCTCCCATAGTTTTTTTCTGATCAATATGTAATCCTGGTCTCCTTGAGAATTTTAAAACACAGACACCAGTTATTCAGATTTTCAATATAATTAAGATCTGAAGTTGACTACTACTTTAAGCATGTCAGGAATGTTGTCCTTTAGCTCAAATTTAATTTTTTTATTACTTTTTCAATTATTTAACTGACAGATCTTAGTTCTCTACATTTCACATACAGATGAGGCCCCATTTCTGTAGCAATGAAAAAGTGATCAAGGTAATTTAATTCATACAGTCAAAAATAAAGGCAGAAACTGGTTCTGGAATGTGGCTCCAGGTTACAGGACCAGAGTGATAGAGGCAAGCTGTGCCATGTACTGCACAGTGCAATGTCTCTAATTAAAAAATAAAACACTCAAGGTTCCAAGGTCAGGTACAGAAGAGCTCTTTGGATCTTCCCAGTCACAAGGGTTAAGGTGAATCAACTCTTGAGCAATAAGCTCCACTCTGTCTCCTGCTAAGTTCAAACCTTAAGGAGGATCCTGATCCTCGGAAATTGTTGGACATGTCCCATTCACACCAGCATGTCCGAGGTTTTATTTTTGTGCATTATGAGTTGGTCTTGGTGTCTGTATGGTGTTCTCAGGAATGAGAAATTCTCTGCCTTCTCACAGTGTTTTTACTCATTCACAGCAAAGCCATTACATGCATCAACCTGTGTGATTCAGGCTTCCCACAGAAATATTCATATTTTAAAGGAAGGGCTCTACAGCATGTGGAGGATGCATCCTCTCATGATCGAGAATTTACTTGCATGGACAAAGAGATCATTACCAGCTTTCTTTATAAGTAAGACCTCAACTTGCTCTGAATAATGGTTGCTGTCTTGAAAGAATTATTGACTG
This sequence comes from Agelaius tricolor, assembly GCF_023055355.1. NCBI lineage: Eukaryota > Metazoa > Chordata > Aves > Passeriformes > Icteridae > Agelaius > Agelaius tricolor. The sequence continues at coordinate 9,112,083 of NW_027269266.1, read as the reverse complement.
ACACAAATGTATTTACTATGCTCAGCTTTTTAGGTCTATACCAAAATTCTATGAAAAAAGAGTGTCTCAGAATGATAAAAGAATACTTCAGCATTCCAGTTACCACAGTTTTCTTCTGCCTTTTCACATATGCTTTGCTATTTTCTCCCACACCTTCCTCATTCTTTTTCTGAGCTCCTGCCTGGATCTGGACAGCCTATTAGAGCCAAAGAATAGACTTTGATAATATGTAGAAGTATTTTTACAGAAGTTACTTTTCATTCAGTTGATGTCAGTAATATCTTCTTTTGCCCATGTACCTAAAAAATGCAAAGTGAAATGCTTCTTTTCCTAGAAAGGACATGGCCATAATAAACCAATTCTTGCTAATTTATATTTTTGCAAAAGTGTCCCTTCTGGATGACCCTTTGGCTGCTGAATATTACAGTTAAGTTGGTACATGCTGTTAAAAATATTGCTCTATTTTGCCTTTAGCAGTCAAGCAGCAAAATATTTCTCAGCATGAAAACAAAATGATAAAGATAAGGCAGTTAATAATTGCAAGATATGCCACTGTATCTCCTGTTATTAAGATGAGTAACATGAGAGGATTTGGAATACATATCCTTAATTATTTTTGTCTGTCTAATGAGGAATAGAGAACTAATGTAAAAAAAAATCACAAACCCACAAGGTCAGTTTTTATTTTATGGATTTTTTTTTTAAATTCAGGCCTTTTTCTTTTCACAAAAGATCTATAATTCCAATTAGTTTTTAAGTAATTTTATCAATTATTTAGAAAAATTAACATATGCCAGTGCAAATATTGGGAAAGTTAATGTTATTATATCTGGATTTTTCTGAGGTAACCCCTAAAAAGGGTTTTTCCTAGACACAAAAGCTTCATGTACTGTACCTTCAATGTGACATCAGCACTGCTCTCTTACCCTGCCACAACTCCTGTTCCCATGATGCCTTCAGATAAGGGTGTAGAAAAGACACAAAGCAGAGGAAAAATATAGTCCTTCAGAAAATGGATGCTTGATTTAAAAATAAGATAATTGCACCCACTTGTATAGTAAAGGTAACCTAGTCCAGTGGTCCAGGTAGAATGAGGTGATGTAGCAAAGGTTTAAGGATAAAACTAAGAGCCTTTCTTAATTTCCCCATTTCATTATTAAAGAACCATACAATGAACTTTTATACAAAAATAATCTCATTTGCTGGACATGAAATAAAAGCTTTGTCTACTGAATGTGTATTGGAAGACTATTGCAGACCCTTTGTCCTCTGACATCTCCTTTTAGTTATTTCAAAGGCAAAAAAGGATATAAACTGTCTGTAAATGTAAATAACCACAAAGATAATGAACTTTTCACAGGTATTGCTTGAAGGGAATTCTCTGTCTTGTGTGCTGTGTATAATCAAAACTGCATTCATATTTGATGAAAGAGCCTTTTTGGCACTCCAAATCCCCTGTTAGAAAGAATCAAGAAAATGATGATGGCTGAAGTGGTTCTGTTACAGTGGTTTTCAGATGAGATAAAGCATTTTGTGATGAGCAGAGCTCCTGGAAACCAGAGGATTCCTTCTTGCAGAAGTCTGTCCTGCTGCAGTGCTGAGGCTGAGGGCTCATGGGCTCTCAGTCTCGATGATGGCAGGAAATCCCAGACCTAGCAGAGATCCCTGCTTCAGCTGCATAAAGAACAAAACTAAGCAGGACTCATCTGGGACTGGCTGCTGGGTTACAGCTTTTTAACAAAATCTTCCCTAAGTGCTAAACATTAGTGCTAAACTAATCAAAATGCTCAGTTTCTGGGCTGACATGTACTCCTTCTACCCAAGACATTTATTTGAAGGATATTTATGGTAACACTACTACCCCAAATCCAGAAAATATTTTTAAGTAACAATATTTTCAATGAGACCGAATTTTTTTGTGCCTTCATTTTATTTAGAAAAAAAACCCAACAGTGAATCAAGAATTGCAAGAGAACTTGATGCTCCATAGCATAAATAAATAATGGAATCATAGAATCATAAAATGGCTTGGGTTGGAAGGAACCTTGGAGATCATCTAGTAATAATAAATAAATAAAAATTATCTGTGAGTCTTTATTTTCTCCTTCTTTGAGCCAAAAGCACTTTGTCAAATTTTGCTTTAAATATATGGCTGCTGTTGCTAAATCACTGAAATTGTATAAAATGGATGAGGTCCTATCAGTTTGCCTGATGAAAAACATTACTGAGTCTTCATTTGACAGCTCAAATGATTCTGTGGTCCCTGTCATCTCCATTGTCAGGAGTAACTTGGTAAGAGTTATGTATTGTCCTACTCTCTTTTCATGTTCTGAGGGCATCCAGATTTTAAACATCATAAACCTTTAAGCAACATCAGAAACATCAGAGTCTTTTTTTTTTTTAACATGAAAACCTTAAATTAATTAGAAAATAAAATCCTTGTCCTTACAGAAAAATAGATCCATTCCTCTGAAGGTTTTACCAAACAGTAATAGGACATTGCAACTTTATGAGCTGTAAATACATTTCAGCATGTATAACTCTCTTTGTTATCTATTATTTCCTAGCAGAGACATCAACAGCAGGGCCTATTGCTTAATCATGTTACCAAGTTTTAGTAGCTAATTTCTTTAGCTTACAACATAGATTGTATAGCAATATATTTCTTTTATTGTTAGTGAGAGAAAAACCTGCTGTAGTGGCCAAACCATTTTAGCAAGCTCCTTTTCATTTACTTTATACTGGTTTAGCATCCAGGATTAAAGTATAATTCAATGTATAAAGGTGTTTGCTCCACACGGAATAGTAACTAGTTAGTCAGTAAATTCAGAGTATTAAAAAAGTACTGCTGGAAGGGATTTAAAAAGGCCATTTGTCTACCACCTTGTCATCAATTTTTGTAAAATTCAAAAACCACTAAATCAGGGCGATAAAAAATTCAACAAAATTTTCTCTTACATGTAACCTCAGATTCCATTTTTTCCAAAGTATGACCTTTGCCACATGTATTTTAGGGTGTTTATAATTTTCTCTCAGTCCTGTTTCTCAAATTTTTCAACTGTTTCTAACAGGAAAAGGAATCAACCTCTCATCAAGTCTCCATTGATCAGGAAGTGGGTAGACTTCTAGAATTGCTTGTTATTGTTTTGTAGTCCAGTGTAAAGGAGAAACAGAAGAAATTATCCAATTAGAATTTCTCCTAATTGAAGCTGGAATTAATTGATACCATTCTGTTTTCTCCCGTCTGAAAGTCACCTTCACCCTGAAATATGGATCTGTAAATGGACCTGTGAATACTACAGTGTGCTATGGCTGCTTGTATTTTCAAATAAGAACTGGGGTGCTACTGCCATGAAACTCAATATCAGCTCTTCTACACTGGCCACAGGCTCACTGTGTCTTCAGTGTCTTCACAAAGGCACTCACAGGTTCTTCCTTCCAGATGCTTCTATGATAGAATTTCCTGAGTTGCAAGGGACCCACAAGGATCAGCAAATCTGTATTGAATCATTGGCTGAAGGTAATAACTCAAAAAATTAGTAACCACTTACCTCCCTCTTTCTGAGTTCTCTTTGGGCTTTACAATCCAGCCACAGCCCAAAATAAGTTATTGCTTTCATTTCCAGAACTGTGTGGGGTTTGTTGTTTGGATTTTTAGCAGTTAGATGAACTATTTCAACATCCTAAAAGTTTTGGAATAATTATCTTTCTTTTTCCTCATGGCAAAGATCTATATTGTAAGTAACCTAGCAAAATATCATTATTAAAAAAAAAAAATCTTAGAAAATTGATCTGGAAGGCAGCTGGGAAAGTAAATTAATTCTCCTTGCTGAGGAAGGATCCACTGTCCCTGTGCGATTTCTGACAGGCATTCCTAGTTTATTTTAGCAAGTTCCCATGTTAGAAAGGTCACAGCCTCCTGAGCAAGCCTCTCCCATGTATAGGTTTGAGAGTTTGTTCTCATGTTTAACTTAAGTCTTCTTTTCTGCAGTTCAGGTCAGTTTAAATACAGTGAGCTGATACATTTTCCATTGGTGAGGAATTAGTGTCTTTTGTGTTGGGAAATCCCTCAGGCCTGTGGGCATGAGAGGGTTAAGGAGAATATAGACTCTTTTTGGCTGCCCAATTGAAAAAAATAAAGAGGTTTTTTGCCCATTAATGAAGAATTACATTTCTGTTAATGATGCTGATAATTTATATGCAGTCTTACTCTCCTTCCCTTAAAGCTGTGCAAAAACATGTGAGGGGTTTTTGTGGATGAGCAGGTTAATTAGTTTTCTGATGAACATTCTGTAGCTATCGCCTATGGTTCTTTGCAAAGAACAAAAATTGATTCATTATAATAAACAGAATTGTGTTTTAAAACTGAGTATTATTAATAACAGTAGATGTATTTTTGCCAACATGTCCATATCAGAGTCTTTTTGTTGGGTGTGTGAAAACTTCCACTATCAGCAGTAGTCCACTGCTCTATGAATCTTCCTGGAATATTCACTCAAGAAAGGGAAGGTGCTAAAAAAGTAATGGAAGAGCTGTTGGACAACCAGCCTGGTCATGCAAGTGGTGGATCAAGAAGTCCAACCCCAAATGGTCTCTTAGTAACAGACATCAAATTTGCATCTGTGTCTTGGACAGAGCACAGTCCTGTGCCATGCCATATGATTCTGTGACTCCTCTTCCATGAGAGGAGGGAGCAAGGAGGATGGTTACTGGATCCTTGGATCCAAATCACCCACTAAATATGTCTGTTGGAATCTAACCCCATTCTTGGAGCACAAGTGAAGTGACTGGAGTTTAAAGGTGAATCTAAGCAGCTTCCACTTTTCATCTGAAAGGAGGAAACATCTTAATTACCATCAGGTAGCAACTTAAGGAAGGAGGAATTTAAAAATTAATTGGTCTCAGACAGGAAGTTTTGGAGCCCAAAGTTGCAGATCCACTCAGCTAGCAAAACATCACATTTAGCAAAAGATTTTGTGCAAAAATGCAATTGAATCTCAAGAGGAAGAAAGCAGAAAATGTTGGTGATGATCAAGAATAATTTCCCAAGAAGCCCAGGCCTGAAGGTTTTGGCTTTCTGACCCAGAGAGCAATTCCTAACTGAGGAATATTCCCAGGAGCACCCAGGAGATTCTTTAAGTAACTGCAATGAAAGCTCATATTTGAATTTTCACTTGTTTACCAAGCTTAGGTAGTTCCACTTAGTGTCAAGCCACCAAGGAATAATCAAAAATAAACAAAATGTAGAACACAAGCCCTGTTTAGTACTACCTAAATGAGAAGCAGGGAATATCTTCTCCCCTCACACCAGGCTGTCCTTAATTCTTTTTTGTCTGTCCTTTAATTGTGGGAGAATTTGCTCTCCATTAGGAAAGGATCTGACACAGTCTTGGATCTCTGCAGCAACACTGGCTCTAGTTCTTTAGAAATGAGATGTCCTGGCCATTGATGACTCATAAAATAGGATCTCTGTGGGGTTAATGGAAAAATAATTCAATATATTAAGAAACACATGCAACAGAAGCAATTAGTGTCAGTTTATCAAATTTTTTTTCTACCTATCTCAGTGTCCCACTTAACACAAAGTATGTCTGTCTGTTCAGTTGTAGTGTCTAAGTTATTTACCAGTGGAAAAAAAATAATATCATGCAGCACATAATTTCTTCCAGTGATTTTGCATAGCCTTTTTAAAGGACAAACCAAGGTTAGATAATAAAAATAAAAATTTGTCTGTCAATTCCTTATCCTACATTTCCATGCTTTATTAATTGGGCTAATTAGCCTCATCTAAGTCATATCCCTAAGAGTGGCCATAATGGGTGAGGTGAGCACTGCAGTTTATTGGCAGAGCCCAGAAAGAAAACACAAATACTACACCAGACAACACCCAGGAGAGAGCATGAAGAACTCCTCTTAAGCCCTACAGTTTGTCAGCAAAAATATCTGTATGGTAAAGGAATTTCTGCTGACAACTTAGGATAGGATTTCTTTATTGTCCTACTATTATGTCCCAGTGATTATACATTTTTTTTAGGTATCACCAGATCAGAATAGATGAGTGTTTCCCAATCCAGTTCAGGGCAATGAAGTTATCCCAAATTTCATCTCTGGGCAGTTCGAGGTGAAATGTCTGAGTTTGCAGACTGGGAGCACAATGTGCTCTGCAGACCATTAATGGCATTTAGTTAACTTCTTAAATTACTCCCTTTAGATCCACCAGGGGTGATCAAGCTGTACTGTCACTGCTGACCTTGACAGACAAGGACAGAAATTGGTGTCCAGAATGATCCAGGCAGCCATTCTGCTGTGAATCCCCCTCAACATGCTTCTTTGCAGTAGGATTGACAAGTTTCTCTTTATTGTTTTAGGGCCTGAAGTGCCTCCAAGTGCTTTTAAAATTTTAAAGTTCCAGAGCATTTCCATTAAAGGTTACCTATTTTCTTCCCAAATATTCAGTATGTTTCTATTAATTCAATTAATGTAAGTATCAATTGCTTTGAAAGCCAATTTCAGATCCAGAACAAAAGGAAATCCACAGTTTTGAAACATCCTGCACTACATTTCAATTGTGAATGTGTTTCAAATTTTTTATTTGTATAATCTTTGGATGACTTGCCTTTATTTTAAATGTTTCACGTATACTTTCAGTATCTGTCATATATTGCTGATGACTTATTTTAAGTAAGAAAATTTGACAACAATGTTCTGTCTAATTGTCTTGCTGTGGCATGATTTTTTTTTCAAATCTGTATTTACCTTCTGTTATATTTGCATATACATATTTTGTGGTAAATGCTAATTGGAATTGTCAGAGTTCTCTTTCAATTTAATTAGCACACAGAAAAGAGTGGAAATCTCTTTTAATTAAAATAACATTTATTAAGACTGCCCAGAATATCATTGCTGTTGGAGTTTTATAGGTAACCATGAGCATTTTGCCTGTCAAATTACAGAACAGGTTGACGCATGAAAATTCCTGCAAAGTTACAAGGCTGGAGTGTCGCAGACATCTTTTTGTGAAAATCCTTTTCTTAGGATTTTTTCCAGCTGAGAAGCTGAGAGGTTTCAGGAACAAAATGGAAACAATGGTTATCTGCTGCTGTGGAATGCATCAGGTGTGTCTGTGATTGGCCCATCTTGGATGTTTACAATTAATGGCCAACCACAGCCCATTAGCTTGGACTCTCTGTCTGAGACACAAACCTTTGTTATTCATTCCTTTCTATTCTTAGCTTAGCTAGCCTGCTGAGATGAAACTTTTCCTTCTATTCTTTTAGGATAGTTATAATGTAATATATATAGCATAAAATAATAAATCAAGCCTTCTGAAATATGGAGTCAGATCTACGTCTCTTCCCTCATCTTGAAAACCCCTGTGACCACTGTCACACTGGAGTAGGGATGACTTTTGGCTCCTTGATTTATTCCATTTTTACCCATTCCACACAAAGCATTAAAACACCCAATTTTCAGAATTTTTTTCTTTGACTGCTTCATGTGTCTTTTTTGCTGTGTGCTTTTTGGAGACAAAAACTCTGATTTGGGAAACATGGTCCCTGTTCCACTATACTCACAGAGAAAGAGAACCAGACCCCTTGTTGCTGACAGCAGAGAGGATGGTGGGAGGATGTTGCTGCTGGGCAAATTTCCACTTCTTTTGAATAGATCTGTCAGTGGAGTTTGCTCCCATCAAGAAGGCAGCTGCTACAGGTATTTTCTGTCATGTGTATGAGTCAAGAATGGGTAAGTTGGCTTCCAGCAATGACATGTGAGGTAGGCTGTGAAACCTACAGACAGATCTTTGAGATGACCCTGTAATGAGTGACATGCATTCTGCAGATTCCCTAAGTGTCCCCCTTCATTTTAGGCAGGCCTTTTCTATTCTGCCAGATTCTCTCACAGATGGCATTCAGATAGAAATTCACAAGAATCTACAAGAGGAAAGCCTTATTTGAGTTACCATGGAGAGGCCAAAAAACCTAATTTCCCAGATAATACCTCCTATTAGCAATTCAGATCCACAATAAAATATCCAAACCCACAAGTGAACTATCAGAAGCTGAGCTATCTGCAATGTTTCTGAAATTTGCAAAGGCAGTTAGTAGGACCAAAAAAACCAGAAAATAAGCATTCTAATGCTTTAAAACTTCTCAAAAGGAACTTTTTTCACAGATTGCCAAACTAATCCTTGACAAAAGGTCACATAATCTCAATTGATGCCAAAGAGAATAAAATCCTTATAAGTGTGCAAAGCAGGGCATTTATGAATGGACAGTCATAAGTAAGGTCGATTAAAATCATATAAGTCTTAAATAAAAATAAGAACTCTGTATTTTTTTAGAGTAGAAATGTCTTTGGAGAGACTTTAACAGATAGAAATGTATAAAGTTACAGGTGTTTGCTTTCATTTTTTGAAAATTTATTTCCATATTTAAAGCTTTCATAGAAATTACTGGAGCACAATAAAATTGCTATCTAAATGATTTTTTTCTCACTGTGAGAACAAATAAATCAAAATGGAAATACATGTTTCTATGTAAAACATGACAAACAAGTTTTTACTTGTTTTAAATAAAGGGTAAATTCCTTAGTATTTTTTTAAACAAAGAATTTTTTTAGTATTCCTTAGTATTTTTTTAAAGAATGAAAAACTCCTTTTAATAAAGAAAAAAAAAATTAAAAAAGAAAGATGACATCAGTTTAAACAGTTCATCTCTAAACATTTGACAAAAATAGGTCTGCTGTTTGGGTTGTTCAGTACTATCAAAGGCCACAGTCAAAACTCCTAGAGCAATGGGTTATAATGTTATTCAGAGATGTCCTTCAGCCTGATACAGGAGGCAAATTCACAGTTCATCTTTCCTCTCCTACTCCATTTGCAATATACTAATCTCCTTTAATAGTGCTTTTAGATAAGCTTATGGAAGCTGATATAATTTAATTCATTCTACCGTAGGAATTGTAATAAAAATAATAACCTCTTTAGAAAGACCTGGAAATTGTACACTCCAGTATCTTATTAACATGTGTATATACCACAAAATGTTACAAATCATGCTCTGAAATTTCTAGAAAACTAACCTGTGCTTTGTACTAAATTGGGTCCTGTGTGGAACAACTGTGTTAAATAGGTTGCATAACTGCCCTTGTTTTTTTCCTTAAGCTAATGAATTCCTGACTTAAGTATAAGTTAATTATAAAGTAATTGAATTTAGTTTCATTCAAATAACACTTTGGAGTTTTACTGGAGCCTATTCCTCAACATCAGTGCTGAGGTTTTGCTGAGCTTTGTGCTCAGGAATATTTCCAGGAGCAATCCATGGCCTATGCAGACCCTGTGGGATGGCTTCCCTTTCCTCACTGTTTGTAACTCAATGATGCAGTGAAGTACATAAGTGCAAGAGAAATGAAACAGTGCTACAGGAATGTTTGAGCTTTTACATCTGTTTTAATAGGCATCTTAAGTAATTTGTAAAAAGCACTTTTATTAAAAAGTCCACACTGCACAGTCTTTTCTCACAGTGTTACAATAATAAAGGGAAATTCCCTTCAGCAGAAATGCATCCAAAGGGATGTTGATTTGCAGCTCTTTCATTTGCTGCTCTGGTAGAGGAGGGCAGGGTGAATGGTTGTTACCAATGTGACAGAGCTGGAAAAAAGAATCAAACCTTACACTAAAGTTGGGTTAGCAAGCTCTAGGGCCTTATTTCATTTCAGCAAAATCAGTTGGGTTTTGTGCTCTGTGGCTCTATGGCTGTCAGGATAAGCCTTTGGGCTGTTAGTGGGGCTTGGGCTCGCTGGATGGTTCAGCCCTCCTTGTTCATCCATAACGACTTTGTGGGCTGCACAAATCACTTACAAACCCTGCTGGTGTAGTGGCTGTCAAGATCAGATGGCCTTTCATGTAGCCAAGTGAAACAGACTTTGCAGGCCTGGAAAAAAGCTGAGGAAAATATGTCAGGCAGCATGGAAACTCTGAACAGAGACTATGCTGCAGGAGAACTCAGGGACTGATGAGTTTGCAGAGGGTTTTTTTACCTTTTCCACCTCAGTATAAACATTTCAGACAATGTCTGGCTAAGCATGGCACAAGCCCTCTTTTCCACAATCTGATAGTTATCAGTGATGCTGTCTCTCTGCTCATCAGGTTCAGAAATTATTCCTGTTTCTGTATTCACAACTTTACTTTTCCCTGAGCAGAAAAAAATGCTAGTGATAAAAAAAAAAATATTATTGGAAAGTGTGTACCTGAATTGAGGGAGTTGGTCTGAAAAAGGGCAGGACTCTGTTCCACATGAGGAAGACAGAAGCTCTGTAGAATTGGGAACAGAAGTAATTTGCTTGCCTAATGTGGTGATGACTAGGGAAGTGGGAATGGGATCAGTCAGAATGGATAAACACTTGCTTTCTGTGGGAGGTAGTCAGCTGATTTTTCAACATCTTCAATGCAATATATTCAGAAAAAAAATAGTTGTCAACACATATTTATCATTGAATAGTCCTGGTGGGAAAGAACATCAAAATGTCTAGTCCAATCTCCTGCTCAAAACAGAGCCATCTTTGACATCAAAAAAGAAGGGAAACAAAATGCACACATTAGACAAAAGAAAAAGTCTAAATCTGAAGTGTACTCAATTCTGTCAATAAAATCAGAAACTTTTATGAATTTGATGTTTATACCATTTTTTTTCTCTAAATTATCTCTCCCTGTGTCATTTCCTCTAGCTTATTTTTTTAAATCATCTGAAATGCACTGTGGTGACTCCTTTTATTGAGGAAAAAACCTGTTGTTTAGGTTCACTATTGTAGAACTCCACTAATAGCTACCCCAAAGGATTTTCCCACATACCACACCTCACATTTCCAAGTTCAGCTTAGCAGTGGGAATCCTTTTTCCAATTTGCTTCCTGTGCTGTAACTACTGTGGTTGTGTTGTGCTGCAAGTGATACAAGGGAGAAGTCTTCTGCACTACCCAGAGCAAGGAATCATCTCAGAAGTGTGACTAGGAATTGAATAACATGACATGGATGAAAGCATTTGTGAGGGTGCGGAACTTCTGTGCATTTCCTGATATTGTTGAAGCTTTAGTTCTACGAACGGGTTGTTCCCTTTCAAAGGAGTCAGGCAGAGCTAAACTTCACCAGAAAACAGAAATACTGGCCAGAGACTTAGTGCATCCCAGCACAGAGAAAATGCTGCTTGCACCAGTTTCCACCACCATTGTCTCATCTCTAAGTGTGATGCTCCCTCATCCGCTCCCTCTCAGGCTGTTGTTTCTCAACCACAGAGGAAGTTTCATTTGTTTCCAGGTCATTTATCCTCTCAATGCTTCTGTAGGCACTTTCAGCAGCTCTCTTACTCTTGGCAGCTGTGGTCAGCCAGCTGCCAAGACAGAGCTCAGCTCTGATGCTCATGTGAAAGGAAGCTGTTTCCATAAAAACTTTCACTTACAGCCTTTGAAGCCAAGAATTATGCAAGACCCTGAATATACCTTCTGTCCAAAAAAACACTAGTGGCCTTCCCCTTTGCCTAAACCATTCAGAAATTCAGTAAGCAGTGTTAGGGTAGTGCAGAAATATGTCAGGAACTTGTTTCAAATGACTAGACAATGATCAACAGGATGTGGTTGTTGTGTTAGGTGATGCTATGGCTTTCTGGATTATGACACTCAAAACTCTCAAAGCACCTGTAATCTCATTCTTGGCAACCATCATTTACACATGGAACAATAGAGAAGGGCAGGAAATTTCATTATTCTTTTGGAACTTATGAAACAGACAAGGAAAGAATCATATTCTGACACCAGTCATTTGTTCAAAAGTGCTGATGTACAGGTGTCCATAAAGTAGATGAAAAAACATAAAATATCCTTCACTAGATGACCTTTAAGTACCCCCAAATTATATCAGTCAGTGACTTGACTTTTATACTGCATCAGTTTTCATTTCTTAGAAATGAGTATTTAATTTTTGGTTATTTATTTTCATTTTCTTTGTATCAAGCCTCTATTTGAGAGCAAAAAATTAAAAGGTTAAATGGCATACATCAAAATTCTTTTTATCTTCATTTTCTATTTGCTTTTGCCCATTTCTGGGACAGAGTCTACCTACACAGATGCTCCTGACTTGTTGAGCTGTTCTGCTAAAAGCTCTGCCTGCAATTGTAGCTTACTGAAGGCAGGCCCAGCTACCTTTTCTTATTAAGCTGAGCCCCCCTAAAGTTCCATCCTGACTCTAGTTATGACTGAAGGAAAATTAAAGGTAAATATAATGAGCTCATGCAAACTTTTGAGTATTAAGAAACCCCACCTTGTCTAGCCCCCTCTCTGCTGGTTTGTGGTGTTGAAGGAGGCTGGACTGAAGCTGTGCATTGGTACTGTTGTAGGAGTCCAGTGGCAGATGCATTTCAGGTAGCTGGCTGATCACTCTGATTCTGGTTTGTGGGCTGCGGTTTTTTGTTTCTTGTTTATCTCTAACCATCAGCTTCTTATTCTATAGATGAAAGAACTGCCATCTTGTCACTCTCATCTTTAAAACTTTGGTGGATTTGACTTTAAAGTTCTACTTTACAAGGAAGATTTCCCAGGAGAGAAAGAAAACGATCACAGTCTCTCAGCATCAGCCAAAATAAGAAGTGATATCTGTAACTAGGGTATAAGCATTCTCTGACAATTCAGGCTAATGAAGTTTTCTCTGTGAATTGCCACAGAGGCTTTTATGACAGAAAAGAGACCAGCAGTTCCATCACTGTAGTCCCTAAGTATAAAAATGTGCTTTCTTTAACAGTCCAAATTCAGACCTTATTTAAGTGATAAAACCGAGTCAGTGATCACAAGATCTGAACATCTCTTCCGAACTTACTAAGTGAAAATCACTTCCCAAAAGCCTTAAGATTTAGTGAATAAAAGATAAGTCATGTAGCTCTCTTCTCTCAGCACACACTTTGGTATTGAGATGTAGAAACAGGCTACAAAGTGGAGTTTGAACATGACTCTGCATCATGTATTGCCAAACTTTGAATGGTACCAATGCCCAAAAGCTATTACAAGCTAGACTAGCACAATCCTTTCAGTAATATTACTTCAGATATTTGCTTTTGGGGATTTGATCTTAACATCTCAATTTCATTATGAGGCAAAAACTTCTCATTTAAGTGAGAATCACAGATTTTTCATTTTCACGAATTTGTTTGTTAATTTAAATAAAATTTTCACCATAGGGGGATCAGGGGGAAGGAAGGCAAAATGAACATGACAGCACAACATGGGAAATAGGAAAGGACAACTCTGCCCTTCTTTGTTTCTAATTCTGAGCTCAGTTAAATCAGTGTAAGTTGGCAGTTCCCTGGAAGTCTCTGCAGATAGCCCAGTTTTGCAGTAGTCTGGAAGAACTAGGTACTACTTTGCCTAAAGAAGTATATCAGACTTCAGGACTTGTTACAGCTGTGGAAAACTGAATATCATTAGCTTCCCCTCATTTATTTTACTGTTAGGCTTGAAGTTTGTGTTGAAGTGGCACACATGAAAATAAAACCAGTCTGTTTCTCTTCTATCCTGTATTTGTCCATGACATTATTAGTGAAAAAATTAAGAGATAGATTTTCATGGTAAAAGGGAGGATGTTGTCTGCATTTTTCTAAAGAAGAGAAAAATGTCTTTTACCCATTTATTTCTGTGACTATATTTATTGTAAGGTGAAAGGTACTGCTGGCTTATGAAGAAAGATAATGGGAATGGCATTATGAGGCAATTTTTACATGGCTTTTAAATAGCAATTATCCCAACATTTCTAATGGACATATGGAGCTCACCATCTTCCTATCTTTTTGAGCCATAGGCTAGATATCATCTTTGACCTGTATTTCCTCTCATGAAGGTTTTCTGACTAAGATTTCCACAGACTTACTACCAGTGTTCAGCTGATATCTAGAGAACCTTTAGAAAATAGTGGTTTATATTTTTCCAGTCTCCGCCATTTTGTGTTTTCCCCATTATTTTTGTGTTTATCTCACACATTTCTTGACCTTACCTATGAACTGCTGCCGAGTGACTGGAATTGGGAACTTTGCTTATAGCACCAAGTTTGAATGTTGTCCAGAAGGAGCACTGGGTACCTTGGAGACCGATATATTCAATCACCAGGGAGCAAATCCTCCTCTCTTAGCAATAAGAAAAGCAAACAGCAGTTGTAGAGACTGCTGTAATGAACATATCAAGAGGAATTTGGAATGCCTGGTCTAACAAAAGTGGATTGGGTTCTCCTCTGTCTTACATCTTTCCCCATCGTACATATTCAGCAATAAAAGATGGTATTTTTCCTTCCATGAATACCATAGTAGGGCAACATACATAGTACAGTATTTTCCATCATATTAGTGGGAGGTTCTGATACAAAAGAGTGACAGATCCAGCCTGTGTGACATCACCTCAAAATCCTGGTGAAGCAGCAGCTGTGCCTAGTGCTCCTTGTGGGAAATTCAGGGAGAAAACAGCAATTATTGAGGGCAAAATTGGTAATTTTACATGTCAGTAAAGTGAACGTGATCAGTGAAACAAGTGCCCATTTTTTTCTAGACTTTTGTGTAATTCCCATGCAAAATTTATTCTATATTTATGCAGCAGTATATAATCCACATGTTTTAACAAAGTTTAAGGTCAGATATTTTTAATCTTTATCTACAACTATTTCTTATTCTTAAAATTGCATTTGAAAAATGAGCCTGTAGCTTTTATGGAATACAATTTCTATTAAACAGATAAAGATATTAATTTTAATTGTGCGAAAAATAATGTACCAGCATTCTGATTCTCTCCACAAAACACAAGTTTATGATTTGCCCTATGGAGCTCAAACAACCATCTCCCCATCTATACCAAATCTCAAAATGTCTTCAGACTAATATTGTTTTTGTAGAAGACCATTTCCTGCAATCAATCACAGCACCTTTCATGAACCTCCTTTGCTATTTACCAAGCACTAAACAACAGTGATCCAAAGCAGGTAAGTGGCTGCTTCTGAGACCAGTACAGATAATTCAAAGCAAGATAATAAACTAGCTCTGCATCCTCTGATTATGTACATTATAATCACAAGAATAACTGTATATTAAGTGGTAGGGTTGGTGTAAAAATGCAGGGTTAATATAAAAAATAAATGCAAAGGTTAAAGAAGAAAATCTTGGCTAATTGTGCTGCAAACATGTCATCAGTCACTATCAAGTTGTGTCCTTTTACTTCCTTTAAGAAGATGTTTCTAATGGACTTTGGTCACCTTCTGTCTCATTTTGTCTTTTATATTGCCACTGATAGAGCATTTGAAAAGACTAAAACGCTGACTGACATTTCTGAAAAGCATGTAATTAGCTGTGCATTAGTGAGCTTTCAGATATCAGCTGGAGCAGCTCTGCTTTTTATGTATATATTCAAGAGAAGCTAGCCATTGTCATGAGTATCAACTTTCTTCGTTGTGGCTGTGGGCACTACAAAATTATATTTAACTACAAAATTATATTTAAGCAAGTCTGACACATTTGTGTTAATCTGCAAGTTTTAAATACACATCTATGGAGAGAATGTTCAGGTCAGAACATTGAAAAGTTCTGACATGAAAAGTTCTTACTTATTTAAATCAGCTACAGAAGAGAATTTAGCTGTGGTAACACCTTTCCCACAATGGAACATCTGAATGTCAAGGAATCTCTAGGAGTGGAGACACCAAATGAGTGTTATTAGGAAAAGGTTCTCCACTGAGAGCATGGCTGATACCTGAAACAGGCTCCCCAAGGAAGTGGTCATAACACCAAGCCTGCCAGAGCTAAAGGAATGTCTGGACAGCACTCTTAGTTATCTGTTTTATTTTCAGCTAGTCCTACAGGGAGCAGTGAGTTGGACATGATGATCTCTATAAGTCCTTTCCAACCCAAGTTATTCTTTGAATCTATTATTCTGTGATAATGAAAGGATATTTTTTCCAAAGGTTGTTGGATACCAGTTGTCTATTATCAATGGTAGCTGTAGTTATAATCACTTTTTTACTTTATGTTCTCATTTGTGACACAGCTGAGCCATATGATTTCCATCTCACTTAAATGTACATAAAATCAGTAGAAGTTTTCAGAGGAACTGCTTGAATTATTTATTTTTGCCAAGAATAGAGTCAAGCCAGACCTAGGAATTTTTAGGTAATAGAAGGAATTTTGCTTTCAGGTAATAGAAGCAGATTGTCTCAAAAGAGATGTACAAAATGGCCCTGTGTAAAGTCTAATTTACATTTTCATGAAAAATCAAATATTAGACTACTTTTTTCAATAAATTTGACATAGATTATGAATTTTTTGAGTAAAATGACCAATTTATGGGTCAGAATTAAAGTAATTTTATAGACTGGTGACATTTGGCAGTTCAACAGTACTTTGGGATATGGAAACTCAAAGTGAAATAATGGGTTGTAAACCTTTGAAAGCTCAAAGGTGAGAAAGAAATATTTTACAATTGAGTTATGTCTTTTTTTATACATTACCTGTGGGTTGTTTTTAATAAGTGAGACTCTCCCAAATTTTCCATAAAAAATGAGCAGTGAACAGCATGTTTAATGAGAGAGCCATGGGATCCATTGAAGAGGAATATATTTTCTTGGTAAAATGAGTGGCATATGACACCACAAGCCTTAAAGCCTACTACTACCACCACAAACATTTTCTAATTGTGCCCACAAAGAAGGATTGCACAATGGTTCACAACGACCAACAATATTTTGAACACAGAATTTGGAAAACACTTGTTTAACAGGTCCATAAATGGAACAAAAAGGAAAAAATTATTTCCCTTTGTCAGCTTTTTGTGTGTCACATCCCTAAATCATTCACAGAATACACCTGGCAGTATGGTATAAGCCATCCACCCTCAGCTTTCCATAGACAATTTCTGGCAGACATGTCTCTAACCTGTTTGAATATTTCCCCAGTGAGAGACCTTGCACAATTATGCACACAATGAATTCCACCACCCATCTGTCCTTGCAGCTAGAAATTATTTCCCAATGTCTAACCTAAATCCAATATCTCATCTACTTTATTCATGCACTTGAGATCTCTCATTTGCTATTTCTCAGAGCGCTGCAATCCCAAAGCATTTTGGGTGGCCTGCAACATTTGCAATAAATCTTGTCACTGGGACACTGAGTGAAGGATTACTGTTCTTTATGTGCTGAAATGAAAATGCAAAGCTTGACATTTATGTCTGTTTCTGCTGTTATCTGCTGTTTCTGCATGGCTTCTAGCACTGTTTCCCAGTCACAGTTATCAGTCTAAAATGTGGCTGTGACTACAATGAGGCTCCTTGCCGTCACGTAACTTGGAAGACCAGAACTTCTGTTATTTCTGGCATAGAGAATTCTGCTCAGGAAAAAGAATAGCAGGTATGTCATACAGAAACCTCCAGTATTTCCTACACTGGTTTCTTCAATGTTTGTTTAATTTCTGCCTGTGTATTGTATTTGGGTTTTCCCCAGGTGAAGGCAAGAATGATGAATCTGACTCCATGTTCTCAGAAGGCTAATTTATTATTTTATGATACTATATTATATTAAAGAATGCTATACTAAACTATACTAAAGAATACAGAAAGGATACTTACTGAATGCTAAAAGGATAATAGTGAAAACTCATGACTCTCTCCAGAGTCTCAACACAGCTTGGCCCCAATTGGCCATTGAGTCAAAACAACTCACACCAGAAACCAATGAAACAATCACCTGTGGGTAAACAATCTCCAAACACATTCCAAAGGAGCAAAGCACAGGAGAAGCAAATCAGATAGTTATTGTTTTCCTTTTTCTCTGAGGCTTCTCAGCCTCCCTGGAGAAAAATCCTGGATTTTTCAGAAAATATGAATGTGACACCTGTGTAATCCCTACTATTAAGTTTTGTTTGAGGCTTGCCTCTGAAGTTATTTGAAGTTGCAAATGTCCCCTGTTATCCGTTACTAGCAGAAGCAAGCCACCTTTTATGGTGGTTCTTAGATACAATATCAATGTACATAATAGCAATTGTATCTGGAAAATCATCTTCCTGAACAAGTATTTTGCATTTACCATAATTAAAATTTGCCGTGTTTATCTTATTTTGCATACTTCTATAGAAGAAACACTGTAGTTAGGCAATTTTTCCATTTGGAAATGTTAGAGAATGATTTTAATACAAAGCTTTGTATTGTGTATCCATAGGAATTCCAGTTGCCACTAACCTGTCAATGTTATGTCTAGCAGCACCTACTCTGCAGACACCATGGAGTGATCAGGTGCTTAGGAAATTCATAGATCCTGAGCTGATGCCTCTCTGAATCCATTGATCTGCAAAAGCCACACAAAGGACAGTTTAACAGAGTCAAAAATAACATTCAGATTAATTTTTATTTGTTCAATAAAGTGTTGTAATTTTAATGAAATATTACAATTCAAAAATATTTTAAACTTTCGAAACCAAAATTTTTTTGCTTTTTTTCAGTCTTTAAATTTGAAATGATGTCACGAAAAAAAGGGTTTGTTAGTATATTCATGCTCATCAATGAGTTTTTGAGCAGAGTCTAGGCCTTTTGCAGTCCTAAGCATTGTCACAAGGAAGAAATTCTGTGCAATCTAAATCAAAAGAAAACAGAAAATGTCTTGAGATACTCTTTTTGCTTCAAGAGCATGGCATTCCAGCTGACATACTCATGATATTAAAACACTCATGCCTCAAGAAGTGCCCTGACTCTCATCAAGTATCTCATTACCACAATTAAGCAGACTTTGCCTTACAGTAGTTAGAGTAATTCTGGGAGTTAACTTCATTTACTAGTCTATTTTAGCAAATTTGTGTTTTATGTACAAGGAAAATAACTTTCAGCTGGTAAATCTGTGCTCATAGCTGCTAAGTAGCCTATAAACAAACACACATTCCAAGATGAGACTTTAATAACTGAGTTTAATTTGTCTTAAGTCCCTGCAGTCCTGCAGTACATGTCAGATGCCCAGTGGGTGATTCACAGCTTGCTGACTAAAATGAAAAAGAACCCCTGGGTTACTGGAGCTAATAAATAACATGGCATATTTCTGCCATTAAAAGCTGCTGAAGTGCTTTGGGTAAGAAGGACAAAATCAACCTTTTTATTCTTTAGTACTAATGCACAGATTTAATAATGCACAGATTTAATGATTTAGCACAGACACCTCTCACACAAGAAGACACCTTTCATTCCCAAGGACCCTCATGGATGACTGATGTGGTTTTCCCATAGATCTGTCACTAACCAGCCCTGGGCTGAGTGGCATCACTGCTTTAAGAATAAAAAAGGACTTCAGTGCAAAAATTGACAATAGTTTTTTTTTCTGGGAAATTATATAGGGGCAGGGAGGGGAGAGGGGACAGAACTTGCTAAATAGTACATAGACATTGTGAGGCAAGGCCTCAATTTTTCCAAAAAATATGAATATTGGAAATGAAAAAATGAATACCCCAGAGAACTTCAGGTGTAGCAAAGTGTGAGATGAAATCAGAAAGAGACCAACAGCAGCATTAGACATCCACATTCTTCATCCTTTATACACAATTATTTCTTATCATAGAAAATAAATCAGCACTGTAAAAAGCACACAAGACATTTGTTATTTAGCACATTCTGAAAGATAAGGAAGAACAATCATTTCTAGAAATCTTTCTAATGCTAACAAATATGCAAAACTATATTTGTTAGACTGTCTGAAAAGATGCATTTTTTTTCAAATATGTAAACAAACCTGATGACCCTTTATTCCTTTATTGCATAGAAGAAAATCACCCAAATTCTTTCAAGACTATATCGTCTCATTAATGCTGCTTCTGAATGTTTTGGTTTTTTTTTTTTTTTTTTAATGAAGATAGAGATAAGAATTGTTCTGCTATATATATCAAGGTATTTATAGGAATAGATTGTAGATTGTAGTCTTGCAATTTATTTCTTTCAATTGCTATAATTTTTTTATCATCTTAGAGAAACACTCCAGGTATGGATAAATTTTACTAATCTTTTGTTGGGACTTAGAATGGTAGCTGCTACTGGATCTCACATCCAGTATCAGAATTCTCATGTGTTTTATCGTAATAAAAATACTGTACACCACAAGAAATTTTCCTAGTTACAGGAAATGAAAGTTATACAGTGGATGTGCTCCTTCTGAAAGAATCCAAGAAGAGACAACTGTAGCAGTCTACAAATTGTCTTTGCATTAGATAAAAGAGCAAAAGCCCAGATGTTTTCCACATGAGAGTTCAATTTCCTACCAGCACACCCCTAAGGGAAGGAGTTTCATCCTTAACATCTTAGACTATAGGCTGTCATTAGGATCCCTCTAGGCTTTAAAATGATGCAACAGTGAAATGAGAGCTCTCATGATGAGACAACTTTGATGATGAAAATTAATAGCAAAGAGCTCATTTCTTCCCATAGAGGGCAGAGTTATTCTCCAAGATCTCATCAGCAGCCCCTCCACTTGTCAGAGGGATGGAAGCTCTGTTATTGCTGTTGCTATAATCATGTTGTTTACAGACTGTTTATGGATGAGGAAGCCTTGTGGGTGTGTTTCCTACTTCAACTGGCACTAGAAGGCACTAACTAAATATACCTAGCTGTATTGGAGGTGTGATTGAACCCTGTGAACCCACTGGCTCACCTGAATTTGATAAAGTGAGAGCTGCAGCATGGAGAATCCAGATGGGCCAGGAGGACAATGTGCAGCTTTGAAATGCCAGTCAGTCCATGTGTTTCCCACAGAGCATGGCTGCTTTGCCCCCTCCATCACAGCCTTTCTCCACAGTGCTTCCTCCATCTCCCACTCTGTTCAGCCACCCATGAGCTTCCCTGCCTCACTAGAGACATTGCTAACTACATCCATCAACTTCACTCTTCAGAATACAGGACCCTCTCTGCCATGATTCCTTGCTATTTTACAGTCCCAAACTTGTCTAAGCTAAGCAGTCCTGTCACACCACAGATCCAATCCTGTTTTCCAAGTACATTCTTGCCACACTTGACTGCTCCTCAGCTGCTTCTGCCCCCCTTTCCTTATTTCAAGAGCCAACAAAGGAGCTGGTTCAGAACTCCCGGGCTGATTAACATAGAAACCACAAATATTCCAAGATTAGGTACAGATTGACATGGACTGTCCCCACCTGAGGTCAGAGATAAGATGATCCCCTGGAGGTGTCTGCTACTGAAGCAATTTCCTGTCAACAGGAAAGACAAGCTTCCCAAAAAGTTGAAAATGTCACCAAAGAGAAATCAGCCTGCTGCACTACTAATTTCTACCATTACCCCTTACAAAATTTACAAGACTAGAGCTTGTATTATGTCAAATCAATACTTTTCTTGAGAACACAGAACAAATGCTCTAAATCATTAGTGATTTAAAAAATAAGATTAATTCCATTTATTATATCAGTTCTTGTATCTTGCATTACTGACAATATCACAAGACAATTTACTAGATCAGAATGTTGGCTGAGAGAGGAAAGGATTTTATCTTACAGTGCTGCTGACAAGGGACTTAGAACAGCTGCAAATAGTTTGACAGAGCTGCTTCCCAGCAAAGCTTAAAAGAGTACCATTTAACTAAGGGATACTTTCCTGTGATACACTGGAGTTATATTTGACTTTCAGGGCTTAATCCATCAGTGCAAATTCTGAGACAATTTTTCAGGTGTTGTGGACAAAATCTTTCTCTAAATAACGTTCAAGTAAATATGAAA
Source organism: Agelaius tricolor (assembly GCF_023055355.1). Classification (NCBI taxonomy): domain Eukaryota; kingdom Metazoa; phylum Chordata; class Aves; order Passeriformes; family Icteridae; genus Agelaius; species Agelaius tricolor. Next base: position 9,090,323 of record NW_027269266.1, on the reverse strand, counting down.
TAGTTCCTCTGTCGTCACCATTGGAAGTATAACAGTAGCCACAAGAACAGGACAATTTTTCTTTTCTGTGGTGTAAACATTGGGAAAATCTATGGCAACTGTGGAATTAGGTATTTCTAAATGTGTGAAATATTTTTCACTATGGTATCATGAAGAGATATTACTAAAGGCACACATGGCTGGGAGTCTCCTAATTCCCATTAAGATGTCAGGGAATTACCTAATTTTTGTTTGAAAATACAGACTTTTGTGGAAGGTTGTGACAGACCTGTGGTATGTCACAGGTCTCAGCTCTACTGCTGACCACGGATAAAGAGAAGGTTAAAAAGAGCTCTGGGTGTGGAAGGTGGGAGTAACACTGAAGAGAAAGGCACCCTTCAGTTCTGAAAGATGGCATGAGCAGAAAGGGAGGACTTTGCTCCACCAGGCAGAGGCCCATGCAGAAAGCAATCCCTTGACTCCTGCCCACAACCCTACTGCAGCCAGACAGACCTGAAAAGAAGCAGATGGACTTTTAATCTACACTAATTCCAACTTCCAAAGGTCTCCTCTGTCTGAGTGCAGCACTGAGCAATTTCTTCTGCTGCTGCTTTTATGCAGGGTTGCCCAGATACTTGTCTCATCAAGGATCAGCCTGATTAAAGTGTGGCTGCAATTTGGTGATTTGAAGACTCTGATCTGTCATCTAGATACAGAAATCCTTACCAAAGAAAAAGTGATTTGTCAAAAGCCTGCTTTATACAAGTTAAACACAAGTATTCCTAGGGAAGCTCATTACAAATTTTTCTCTTATAAACATCCTAAACATGTCCAGTGAGGTTCTGTGACTTCATGTCATTGTGCAAAGCAGAACATTTTTGGGCATGATGTGGTTTCATACTGTGTCTCTCTTGTGTATAATATACAAGCTGATGGCTGCTTCCAGCAGCAGGTAAAATCCATTCCCAGTGTGAGAACATCACAGGCTAACCAGAACCATCTGAGCGTTTTCTCAGGGCTATCACAAGTTATGCATTTGGTAGAATGGTTATGATGCCTTGTGAAGGCTGACCTAGAAGAGAGGCTAGACAGAGTTAAAGAATAAATTAGGTTTTTATTAAAAGGCCTCCATGGATACACCTTGGGCAGCTCAACAGCCCAGCCAGGGCTATACGCAAGATGAACCAAAATAGTCACAAAATCGATGATTGGTCATGGGGTCTCACACTTTTATAAGTTCTGGTCCATTAGCACTTTGGAGTTAATTGTCCAATTCCAGCTTTAGTTTATGAAGTCCCATCCTTCTTGTTTTCTCTCTTCAGTCCATCATTGTTTATGGATGGGGCTGAGATTTGGATTGGCTGTCCTTGGTCCCCAGCTAGAGAAGGAATTGTTTTGTCTGCCTACTCTGTGAAGAGACCTTACTATCCCTTTATATGAAGCCCAGACCCACAAATTAAGCAGCACAGAATCTGAAAAATATAAAAGCTAAAACCTGAGGCATCACTTAGAAAGAAGCCACAATAAATACACCAAATTCTAGCCTGATAGGATAGGCATTGGATTTGTGTCTTTCCACATGCAGAGTTCAGAAACTTTTAGCTTTCCTTCTTGGTCAGTTTTTGTTGGCTGCTTTGGCTTTTCTGGAATAAAAACCTATTTATCACTAAAAATGACCAGAACTGGAATAAAAAAATTAATAGTATGCAAGGAATTTAAATCCTCCAGGAAATTATCATCAAATAAATTAAATAAATAAAAATTCCATGTAAATAAGACAAAACATATAAACTTGGAATTTTAAATTTCTTGGGAAAGAATGCTCCACAACATAAATTTTCCTCTGTGCTGAGGGAGGAGGGTGGAGGCTGGGGAAAGGAGGTATTTAGAAAAGGAAATCCAAGACAATGTATGAAGGCTGGACATTTTTTCCAAAGAAATTATGGCAGAGTTTATTTCCCTATTTTATGTTTAATAAAAAATTTTATCTCATATCTAGTAAATTGTTCCTTACACAGAATTTGGCAGAATTATTAATTTATTGAGAAAATTTTGGTCTCCAGAAAGTGAAATTAAAATAGACTTAATAAGTTCTTCATATCAATTTACTTACAATCGATGTGAAGAACTAAGATTTTTGTCATCTGGCTGGTTGTCTAGATAGCATATTTTTGGGTTTTATTTTCTTTGGAATAATGGCAATATTAAATCAATTTCCTGCAATAGTTAAAATTCTCGGAAGTATTTAAAGAATTATTATTATTATTATTATTATTATTATTATTATTATTACTATTATTTTCATTATCTGTCCCTTTTTGAAAGCTTTTTAACATTGTTCCACTCATTACTGAAGTGTGGCAAGGCAAATAAAAATATCCTTCCCATCTTGGTAAATTTTAAGCTATTTTCCTTACTCCTATGTAATTCCAAAATTCAGAATTGATGCAAACCAGAGCTTCCAAGGCTACTAGCTTTCTAATATTATTCATCAGTACCTAAACAATGTGCATTGTTTTAACACATTACTGAAGAAAGATTTAAAGACATGGAAAAGATTTTTTTTTTTAGGAACAAGGTAGTTTAACTATTATTTGCATTAAGAAACAATAGCAGATTCAGTTTTTCACTTGTTCATTTTCAATATTGTTAACTTTTGCTTTTTTATGACTATGATCTCTCCTTCCAAGTAAAATTAATTATATGAGGTGTGAAGTTGTGCTGAAGGCTTAGTCTTGCTTCTACCTCATTTGGAACACACATTTTGCAGTTTTCCTGTCACAATCCAGGCTAGGTATCTCCAGTTCTTCTCCTCAGGTAAAAAAAGCAATGACTAAAGGCCAAGCAATGACTAAAGGGAATGACTAATTTCATAAGTCAAGGCAGCAGAATAATAGAGATCAGTTACTTGCTGGGTTTTGTTTTGTTTTCAAATAATGTGCAACAATCTCTCTTTTTTAATACTAGATGTAAGGATATATTTAGTACCATTACTGATGATGTCAAGTGGAAATCTGGATGCTGAAAGTCAGGCATCTAAATAAATTGGCTCCATCTGGTATAAGTGCATATAAATATTTTCTTTATGTACTGAACAAGTAGCAAGCTTGTTCTGACAGCAAGACACTGGGAGAATGTACACTTTGTTGCCTTTTAGGAAAGCTGGCATAGCTCTTTTTTAGTTTTTTTTTTTTTAGTTTCAAGTAGCTGTACTATTGAGACTAATCTCAGAATATGCTAGGCAAGAAACTGACAAAGACCTTAAAAAAAAAAAAGACAAAACTAAATTCATGACAATACATAGTAATATGACAAAACCTCCTATGCATATGGAACAGCACATTTATAGACCTTTAGGAGATTTTAACACAGGTGCTCTGATTTCACAACCCAGGGTACAAAATAAAAAGAGGTGGCATGAAGGGGAAAAGAATAGACTAATGAAGTGAAAGAACAATCTCATTCTTACAGCTCTGAGTGATGCTCTTAGTCAATCTTTGGAAAACTAAGTATAGAAAGATTCAAAGAGGATTAAATCTGCAGTAGCTGAGGGTATCTAAAGTGGTTATGAAATGAACACAAAATTTAATTAATTCAATAGATTAAGAACTGCTTAATAGCATAATTACTTGAATTTATTGAAGATATTTCATAATATGTGTGAAATGAACACTTTAACCCTGAAAATACCGAGGTTCATGATTCACTTCTTGCTACTGAATAGATGGTTCACTTAATTATTAACGATCATTATGTTCTATTATCATTATTCTTTAATTTTTAAATATATATGCCACAATTTACCAAGTCTCTTCATTTCTAAAAAAAAAAAAAAGATAAAAACTATTTACTTTCTAGAAATGCATGTGATGCCTGGGTGATGCTGCGTGGGAGAGTATTATTTCAGCTCTAAATTATCCCTCTACACTTATACAGGAATGGGAATAATGATATGATCATCACATCTTTTGCTGTGAGGTAGCAACATTTAATTACCATAGACAATAAAAAAAATAATATTTTCCTTGTTCAACAGCAACAAAAAAAAGTGGCATAAGTGGGTTCCCATGATCTGTGTTTTACTGTAAATACAGAAACATACATGCAGCTTTAAATCTCATGCTCTATCTCGTTTCTGTTTGCTTTTAAATACTGAACATAGTAAAAAAATCACTGGCTCACAGACTTTTAAGGTATAATAGACTATTTTTTCTTCCTCTCAAATGGGTCAGGAGAATGTCAGAGTTACTACTGCTACTTCATTTCTGTTCATATCCTTGTTTCAGTATTATCTGCAGATCCCTTGTTCAGATCAGGTTCTCTCATTGTGGTTGAGGTTGTCAAAATAGCAAAAGATATTTTTCTTTTTCCTGAAGATCCATCATAATCAATAAATTAATCATGCCGTCAGAAGGAAGTTTGTTTTTGAACAGCATGTTGTGAACTTAACAAAAGTTTATTTTAGAGTTTCTCTTGGGGTTTTTGCACACTTAAAATACTACTAGTTTAAGATGCAGTCTCTTCCTTTCAAATTAGATGCAGAGACTAAACTGAGCTTTGAAGATCTGCATCATTGGATGATTTGGTATATGTAAAGAGAAGCAGCATTCTGAAGGATCAAGGAACTAAAATAAATTAAAGGACACCTGATGTGATAAGTCGGATTTTACTCTAGGTACTTCATCTGTATTAATCAATAAACCTATTACCTGCTTTCAAAAAGCTTTGGGGGCAGATAAAAGAGATATTTACCTAGCTGCACTTTCAAAAGCACCCAAATGCCTAGCAACTTTAAAAAGTGATTCAAATACTTGGGTTACATTGGAGAAACGTATACATTCCATTGGGTGACAAGGCATGTTAACATGTAGAAGTGCCCAAACTGAGTAGTAAACTATGTGTATCCTCAAAAAGAAAAGTTTTTAGGTAATGCCAAGGAAGTTTTTGTCTTCCTTTATTTTGAGAACTTGCCCATCTGGTAAAGGGTGCAGCTTTGCCTCCAGGTCTAAATCCAGGAGCTTCTGGGTTTTTGGGAAATGGGAGTGTCTCCATGTACTTTATTGATTACAAACCTAAATGTTGTAGGTTGGATAGCAACCTACATTTTTTTTTGTGGTGATGTCAGTATTAGGTCAAACTATTATTATAATTCATCAGCATGGATTTGTACATTAAAGAGTGTTTTGACCTTGCCATTCCATCTTATGGCCAATGTTCAGAAATTGTCCAGCATATGGACAATGGATTTTTACCATTGAAAGTGAAAAGCCCAGGCCACAATGTGACAGAATAGAACTCCTCAGATGCCTCTGAATTTAAGCTATAAATAAGATCATAATGTATTTATTTCATTATTATTTCTATGCACTAGAAACACATACGCTTTAAAAATGTAATGCATAATAATGACAGCTAATGAAGTTGCTGACAGATACATTTTAATGTGTCATGAATTGAGCTACCAGTTCAATAGTGTGGATTTCCCACTGATAATTGTGAGCTTTGAATCAGGCCCTGCTAACTTCCCATCTGAGAAACTCTAATTTTTGAAAAGGGAGCAAAAAGGGCCTGAATGATCTCAACCTACAAATGTGGTTTAACACAGAAAAAGATACACTGTGTGGATCAAATTTCTTAGGTCCTTAAGTGAGAGAAAGTTCCTTTCTCCCTTCTTGTAGAGCAGTCATAATTCAGGTGAAAATGCTCAAAGGACAACTCAATTTCATATGATTCCTGCTTGCACAAGTTCAGGAAGAAAGAGCAGCAGAGAAATCCCTTACTCTTTGGTGGTGACAGATGCACAGAGACACCAAAAATGCAGCAGCTGGAATGAAAACTCCTCCCAGAAAATTCCTCTGCATCAGGGAAGTGGTGGTGCATCTCTTTCCTGTTTGGCACAGAGCTCTAATGCAGCAGGAACCACATCCTGTTAAATAGTCTTGGTTTTGAGCCCTAAACAAGGCAGATAGGTTTCAGCACAAAACATATGACCTTCAAACTTAAAATATTCAATGTTTGCTGGAGGGAAAAAAAGTCTCAGTCATCTACTCCATGATTTTTGATAGCAACAGCTGATAAATACTCACCTCCTACAAATAGTATAATTGCCAAATAAGTCAAGAATGTTTAAAAAGATATGTCAAAACTTCTTGAATAGAAGACTTCATATTTAAGCTTTTAAAGCCAGTTCTCAATCCATTATCATCAAGATTAATCAACTAATACTCAGAATGAGGAAATACTGAAGAGTCATAATTGCACAATGTTAATCAAAGAGAGGAAGAGTGATGAGAAAATAAAATAAAGGGAGTAGAGTTTTGTCAGATTTTTTGCCAGACATTTGTGCATACCAATTTTCATTTGCCTATGTGACCTGACTAAGCATGCAAGAAATGCTTCCAAGTTATAAGTCAACAATAATAATGTCAAAGAATTATCAATTGCTTAAAATATATCTCAAAAAATTGATTTTGAATGACTTTTCCACAAAAAAAAATGGACAAACATGCTTTCTCAACTCAGGTTACAGGAAGTCTGTGATTTTCGCTGTCATATTTCAGATCAATTAATATCTTTTTGTTTCTGCAAGAGGAAATCAGTTTTTGTATTGAGGAGTTGGCAAAGATTTTTTTTTTTAAAGCATCTTCATTTTTTTCCTATACATTTTGAAATATTATTGTTATCCCACATGGATTTTGAATTAAGAGATGAACTTTGGAGGCACCTACCAAAGCAGAGCATCTGAGAAAATATGCTAGATGCTGTCCTTGAAGCCTTATCCAGAAAAGCTAGAGTCAATGACAGCAGACTGAATAAATAAGCCAAGAGTGACAGCAATTATTCAACATTTCTTAAATAAATCCAAATATTGAAAAAGTACAACTCTCAAATATATTAACCTTCTGGGAAAATAAAAAGAATATATGCCATAACAAAAGGAATTCCACTGCTTCCAACTGCTAATACATTTTTCTCATCTAATTCCAGTACCATTTTTCATCTTTTTTAATATATATTTCACCATGGCTTCTTTGCAGGGAGCATTCTCATGTCAGCTGCTTTTATGAAGTATTCTGTTTCACTGACACCTACTCTCCCATCTCAGATCAATTGAGAGTATGAGTAACTTAAAATATTGACAATAAACAAAGATATTAGGATGTACTATCAACGTTTTTCTTATAGCAGGTTTCAGTAATTTTCCTCAGAAGAATGTAAATAATCTACCTGAACATAAAATTTCACCTGGCAGACATTTTCAAGTTCAGAGGAAAATAAATGTTCCTCTATTTAACAACAAAGTGTGAAGTCTAAGGTGTATTTTCTAGTACATTACTTTCTGGGAAAATAACTAGAGCTACATTAGGCCAAACTTGAGATTCCCACCTTAACTAATTGTAAATATACTTTGGGCTTGTAAATATGTTCTATGAGAAGCAGGTTGACTGGGCAGTCTCTGAGCTTTGAATCTTATTAAATTACCTTGTTATAGATAAATTCTGGTGTTTTACAAGACCTGGTCACCTAGATGATCAGGTCAGAGACACAGTTAGGATGTTCCACAGCTTCCTGTCAGACTACTAGCCCACATTTTCCTCTGAAAGAAACCATCAGCAGTGATGGTGATGTGTGATTGAGTCTTATTCTGTCAGGGAGTTAAGGCAAGGCCACAGCAAAAACTCCAGTATTTGAGATTGGGCATACCTATTGCCTGTTCTTGCATGGAATTTTTTGCATGCTTAAAGGCAGTTGCTCCAATATTTTGTTGATCTGGCAACTGCAGATAATAATTTTCTGGAATTATCTTCCTAGTTCCATGAATGACAACCAGTAGAAATTTTTTTTTTTCTGTCACTGGTTTTGCTAGTGAAGATTTCCTTTTTTCTTTGTCACGGCTCTCTGCTGAACATATTGTGAAAATAATGCCTAGTTTCTAAATGTCCATACTTTATTCCATTCATTACAGACGTTCCAAAATAAAATTCTGGAACTGAAATGCACTGTTTCGTGGTTTCCATTTCCAAGTTTTTGAGCTGTTCTGTAGCATATTCTTTTGTATGTTCAAAACTAGGCTATCAAAATATAATGCCAATTTAAGCCACAACCATTATTTATATTAGTAGTGGAGGAGGGAAAACGTAGTGGTAAATTAATCTTTGTGCAGCAAAGAACTCCTTAAAAAGGTTTCCAGCATGCATAGTAATGAACTATTGCTATCTCTCTGCAACAGACATCTTTAAATAACTATGTCCAAAGTTGTTTAAAATCCTTTTCCTAGAATTTCAGTTTCAGTAATGCAGGGAAGACTGATTCCTCACTTATAACGCTGATCAACACAAGCCTCCTTTTTTATCTTCTGCTTAATATAGGGAACTCATGAATCAGCTATGACTTTTACATGCCTTCCCTCTGACCTTCCCACAGATAATCATAATAACACTGGGCTGCCGAGAATCAATCAGTTTTCATAAAGGCAGCAGCCTTCAGATTAATCTCATATTATTAATTCTGCAAGTTAAAAAGACAAGCAGAAAGACAAGATGGCTCTCAGTGCTATTTACTTCCCTAAAAATATTTCCTGTGGATAATAAACAAACAAATTTCCAATCTGGTGAAGCTGTAAATTTGCAGCCTTCATGAAAATTAATTTAAATGGATGTGACTGTGAGGTTGGGATTGTAAAGATTAGGGAGACTCCTGTAGTTATAATTGCCTGTTCAGTTCATCTGCTGCTCTGTCACTCAAGAGTGGCACAGCTGCATTAACAACTCTAATCATAATCTAATTCTCAGATCAAATTCCCATCTTCAATATATCCTTTAATAAAGCTTCCATACCCCATCTTTTAGCCTTAATTATTGCTTCCTGTCTCCCCTGACAACCAAATTAAAAGGTACATGCAGCAGTTCTACAATAAAAAAAATAGCACAGATACAAGAACTGTACTGCAAATTCACACTAACCTTGTGAAGGTTGGATGGCTTGTGATAACTAGATTTTTTACTGATAGTGCAAGCAGTAGAAGATAAGAAATACAATTTTATAATCATGTATTGATTTTTCTTTTTTTCCTGCTAATATGGAAAATTACCTGGGCCAGTTTTTAGATTAGCAAAGTGAGAAAAGACAATTTTATAGGAAAACTGTCTCAATCCCAACATGTAAACTGTTTTGCTTCTTAGACTTGGAGCTCTTGACATGTCAGTTGTTGACAGTAGGCACTGTACTAGTTAAAGCTAAATCCCTTCCACAAACTGAGTGCCAAGTCAGCAAGATACTTAATCACACAATCCTTTTCGCATATTAATAATGTCAAGACAACAAAACTGTTAACATTTTTTAAAATAGTAAATCTCAAAGTACTTTTTGATCTAGAACCTCTGAGTGATTCAGTGCCTCATCCATGCAGGATTCTGTTTTGTCTGTTGTACTCTGCAAATAAAGATTTCAGTAAGAGTGTTAAAGTGTCATCTATGCAAATGCAACAAGACGGCACATCCACATTTCTGAGCTAGAAATGTATTTCCCTGAAACTTTAATAATGGAGTCATGCAATCATGGGTAAATTGGGAAAAATTATTAAAAATTTAACATGGCTGAACATCTGTGGGCAACAAAAGAGGAGACAATTGTCAGTAATATCTCATCTTGAGGGGAGAGGAGATGTCAATGTCTCCATTGCCAGTAATGGAGAAAAATATTAATCAATTATCAAAATATTTCAGCTAAGATAGGCAGGTTTTAAATAAAAGAGCAAAGTATGGTGTTGAGGTGGTTTAAAAATGTAGCCCTAGATTTCAAGGGCAGAAAGCAAAGTGTTCAGGACATGGTTTCATAGATAAGAGAGACCTGCAAGAATGCCAAACTTTAAACATGGTGGATTTTAATTATCCTGATACTGATATTGATTTGTATAAGAACTGTTTCAGGGCTGAAGAGACAAATGCATTTGAGAAACTCGCAAAGGATTTCTTTTCCAAGCAATCTGCTGACCAGTTTTAGTGCCTTGGGGCTATCTTAGGAGTGAATGGATCTTGACTAAACCAGGACATTGAGGACAATTTAGTGAAGGCAATGAATCTGAAACAGAAAGTTCAGAAGAATGAAAAGGGTTTATCACTTAAATGGATACAGACTAAAGAACTCTGACCCATAAAGGAATGTGTTTAGTCATTCTCAGGATATCTAAAAGTGGGAAATGAAAAGTGTTGCATAATATTTTAGGTCAGTTCTGAAAATGAAGAGTTTTTTCCTTCATCTAGATTTCTGTTGTCACATTACAAAGTTAAAAAAAGTATGTGAGACATTCCAATATTTAAAATTCATTTTGTACTGGATCAAACATTTCTGGTGGTCATGAAGACTCTCATCAGTTTTGCAGCTGGTGAAACTTTTGACTTCTCACTGATCAACAAAAAAGAAAAATCTCTTTTTTCCTTTATCTGCATTTTTTGAGACTTGAAGGGTGATGCTACTGAAGTATACAGTCCACTTAAAGAAGAGAACACATAAACAGATGTAGATACATCATATTTTTAACATCAGACTGAAGTCAACAGCTCTAATTTCTTTTGTATTTGGTGATTTTATGATCACCAAGATCTTTCCAGATGTGAAGCTGTCATGCTGTCCCAGGGTCAGTATTTGTCAAAGATTGTTCAAAAACCTTTGTAAAAACCTAAGTCCTCTCTTTCCATAACATTTATTTGTTGGCAGTAATTATCATTGAGTTTCTTCCATCCTTTTAATGTTGTTACCTTTATAAGGCTTTGTGGATGCAGGACTGGGTTACTAATCCCACCTTGTGTTTTGAAAGTGGAAACAAACAAAAAAGGAAATGTGATTCATCTCCACTTGTCAAGTAGAAGCATAATTTTAGAGGAGTCTCTAAACTCTCTAAATGGTCAATGAGGAGAGAGCAGTTGCCCTCAGAGGGCAACTCCATTTATCACACAATAGCGCTTGAGCTGAATCACTGGGGAGAGCTCTAGATCCCCTGGTGGGGAACACTTCAGTTTTCCAGTGTTGGATCCAGTGACAAAAGTGTTCCAGAGCCAAGCAACTGCCACCTGAGCAGCCCACTGTGATCCCATTAGAAACTGCTGCACTAGTGTCATCCCAGGTGTAAGAGCTGCACTGTCCCTTTTCACTGCTTACAAACCTAAGGAATGTGGCATGGGGAAGGGGGAACAGGGGCTTTTCTGAACACTGAAGCATTACACCTTATAATTTTTCCTGTAAAAGCAAATCACAACCATTTCGTCCCTAAGGGGGTTCAGTTGGGTCTCTTTGTATCCATATAAACAAAGAATTAGCTGAAGACCAAAGTCAGAACAGCATGGGGACTTTCTCTGGGCTCAATATCAGGTTTTTCCCCCAGCCAATCAGAGCTTAAATTTAAAGAAAATTCCCAATCCTGGAGATTGATATCCTTATGACAAAATATTGGCTATTCTGACATGAAAGGCTAAACATAATTTTTCTTTTTTCAGATAAATTCTTTGGCTCAGAAAAATACTTAGAGCTGAAACTTTCTTTGAAATCAGCTTTATATTTTGCTGAAACAGCATTTTTTAAAGAAAAATAGAAGTGTCAGAATAACTCCTTAAAATCTCTGCTCTATAAATTTGATATTAAAGCTACACTTATAATGACAGGAACTATTGGATACTGCAAAAGTTTTGGGCAAAGGGATATGGTTCAGTACCTAAAATGCAAAAGGCTTATCTGTGCCACCCACATTTCTTATGTAAGCAAAATCAAATTCTGTGAGAGAAGAATTTTATCAAGGTTTCTGACACTTATTGTTCTGTTGTTTTTCTTTCTTGCTCTTTTTCCTTGGGATTTTTACTTGTGAATGGTACCAGAGCAGATTTATTCATAAATGTGTAAGTGCTTGGCTCTAGGAGAAGCAAAAGATGAGGGGTTTTTGTCTTGTCACCTCTCCAACCTCACCAACTATGAAAAGTTCCTTCCTATCATATGAAAGCATGAAAGTATGTCTATACTATTTTTATACCTATTAGGACAAATGGACATCCTTCCTGACTTCAGTTCCTTCCTGATCTTTCTCAGCCTCCAGTTAAAATTGCAAAAGACATTTATTTCCCTTTTACTCATGGCAGGTGAAGTCTCACCAAGTAGGACAAGTTTTCAACTATACAAATATAGACAGAGAGGTAAGCACTATGCAAAATTTCAAATTCAAATAATCAATGAATTTATGTATTATCAGTCACTCCCAAAGGTTATTGATCTAAAAAAAGAGAGAAAGCATGTATTTATTTTGAGCAACCCTCACTACCTACATGTCTACCCATAAATGCATACAAATAAAGAAAAGAAGTGTTTTCTATTGTGTATTTCTATTGTGTATTCTTCAAGACTTTGGGATTAATACCTAAAAGGTAGCTATAGAGAGATTTGTCACTTTAGAGCATATCCACATCAACACCTTTGTAGGCCTAGAACATCTTACTGATAGGAACTATCAGAACACATATCTTGCATCTCGGCAAGGCACGAGGCAATCAAAAAGCCCTTCAGCCTACATTCAGCACAGTCTATAGTCTTCCCCCGATCCAGTATTCTAGAAGCTGCTTGTATATTGCTGAGCCTGTAATTCCTTGCCTTACCTTGAACTTAACATTTCCTTATTAACAATGATCACTCTGAGTACCCTATTAACATTATACTTCACAGAGGAACAAGTGTTAACAAAGATAAAGAAACTTGCTAAGAGGTTTAAGAAAAGAAGTTATACCACTTCTGCTTTGATTTTACTATTTATTTTTTCTGCTTCCATTAAGCAACATCTATAAATTTCTTTCTTATTGCCCTACTTTTTGCATTTTTATGTTACTTGTAAAATGAAGCAGAGTTCAGAGCCACAGATTTGAGACAGGTTTGGTTTCTTTGTGCTGTCTTCTGGTTGCACATTTGCCCTGTGTTGCAGACCTCTTTTCATTAAAAATCCTTTCTTAGGATTTTTCTTCCTGAGAAGCTGAGAGGCTTCAGGAACAAAATGTAAACAATGGTTATCTGCTGCTGTGGAATGCATCAGGTGTGTCTGTGATTGGCCCATCTTGGATGTTTACAATTAATGGCCAACCACAGCCCAGTTAGCTTGGACTCTCTGTCCGAGACACAAACCTTTGTTATTCATTCCTTTCTATTCTTAGCTTAGCTAGCCTGCTGAGATGAAACTTTTCCTTTGATTCTTTTTAGTATAGTTTTAGTGTAATGTATATCATAAAATAATAAATCAAGCCTTCTGAACATGGAGTCAACATTCTCGTCTCTTCCCTCACCTGAAAACCCCTGTGAACACGGTCACAGCCCTGCTTCAGGTGGGTGTAGGGCAGATGTTCCTGCACAAAGTCACATTTTAGCTGTTTTACAGTTTAGCCAATCTCCTGAGAGGTCGTAGATACCAACCAAGTGTTCAGATTGAACAGATGTGTGTAAAGTTCAAAGTCGTGTAAAGTATTACCCAGTTATCAGTGAACCAATTTGTTTCAGAGTCAGAGAGAACCCCTCCTTTTCTAAGTTGTTTCTGTGTATCCAAGGATGTGGGTGCTTGATAAGCTCCTGCTGGGAATTGTCATCCTCCTGGCCAAGCTGGACCCCTTGTAACAGGAGCTGGAGCCCAGGGAAGGTCGTGTCCAGGGGCTGGTCAGTGACTGATCACTGAGGGCTGTGGCAAAAACCTCTCAGTACAACATCTGCAGCCTGCCTGAGCTGTGGAATCAGGGACTGACCCTGGGCCCACCTATTTAAGTAAGGCAAGTGACTTCATCCACTCAATGGACAGATTCAAATTATGAATTTGACAATGCCTTTAGAAAATAGTCACATTTAAAAAAAAAAAAAATCCAACATTATTGATGGTGTGAGACCCAGGATTCATGATCTGTAGGATTTAAAGCATCTCAGAAGCCAGAAGCCAGTTTTAAATGACAGAACTAACAGCAAGTAACCCCTCACTAAGTTCCCAAGTTCTCATATAGTTTTTTGCTTTGCTTATGTTATTTTTAAGATATTTCATGCTTCTTTTGTTTTGTTTGTGATTTACAATTTTTTTATGGTAGGTTTTTTTTTTGTTTTGTTTTTATTTTGTTCTGTTTTCAGATTCTTGATTATTCCTGTACTCTCTTCTTGATCTCTCCTACCTTTCACAGTCTTTCTGCAGTGAGTTGTCCCCACTGGTGCATCTACAGCTAATTACATTTTTTTTTTATTCAATTAGAGTTAATTCTTGCCTGTGAAGAAGGTTTCCTTCTAGCATGCACTGCATCCAAAAGAAAATAAGCTGCTTTTCTTGAGGTGTTATTAGTATAGAACCTATATTTTCCACTGTGATAGGCTTTATTTACAGTTCCCTGATACATTGACTGTCCTGATGATTGATCAATAAAAGGATGTCCTCCTGCACCTGATTGTTTCTATTTTGATGACAGTGACTATATTTTACTTCTCTGCACTTGGAAAAGCATTGTTTGCATTCATGATCTTACAGGTATATTAAATAGCTGCCTGATAGTTCCATAAGCCTATGCTAAAATATGATATTCTTTCTTTTTGAACTTAAAACCTTGTCCTTTTTATTATTTCAGTTTCAATAAACCACCAAAAGTCTGCCTTGTTTGCCAGTGAATAAAAATGTGTGGTTCAATTACAGGAGCTGATGCTCTGAAGGTTAAATCACTTCACTGCATCTCTTGTACTCTGTGTAAGGAAAAGACTTTGATTAACCAAGTCTTTCCCATTAACAATGACACTCTGTGTTGAGTATAACATCTCAGAGTGAAAATGAGCATTTGGATTGCCCTATTTAATATTTGTAACATTATAATGTTAAGGTTTCGTAATTTTTTCAAACACATTCATAGCCGCAATTATTACTTAGGAAAATAATCTCATGGCTACAGCCTTGATTCCCTGAGTTTACAAATGAGTGTTATGCTTAAAATGGTTTTCATGCTGAGGTGTGAAAGGTGACATTTTCTTATAATAGTATTTTCTATTCTCACTACTACTTTCTGAATGTGAATGAATATTATCCTTTTGCATAATTCTTTCCAGAGCTCTTTTTCCCCTTATATTTTATATCAAAAAAATTGGCAAAGGAAGTTCACTCAGGAATTAATGGGTCTACAACTAGCAACCTTATTGCAAAATTTAAGGAATTTGGCTTGTTTTTCCCCTTGAAAAAAAAAAAAAAAGAAATTTGAGATTAATGGAAAACAATTTTCAATCTATCAGAAGGATTGATAAAACTGCTAACATCAGTTCTTTATTAATACTTATAAGGGATTCAAATAAAAACTGGAAGACACAATCTACTCATTTCAAGATTTTTCATATATAGTGTAAATACTTCCATGGCACATGAAATAAAATTACCTGACAGAAAGATCATCAAAGTCTATAATACTCTTTTTTCCCTGACTTCTGTGTAGTTTCCAATCAAGTCCTTAGCTGCCAGGAAGGCAATATCTTTGAAGAGTGGCAGTAAATTATAAAGACACTTCTCACCTTATTCCAAGTATGCCACATATTTACATTTCTCATTTTGAGATCATGTTGCAATCTTTTCTGTACCACTAGGGTAAGAACATATAAAATGGATCAGAAATGGGCTGACAGCTCCTTGGATTTTGCATATATTTGGGATGATTTCAGAATGACCTCGGCTCTGAATTAGCACATGATCTGGAAGATATCTGAAGGCATAAAAATTCAGAATACTAAATTCTTAGGGAAATTATAGAGTGGATTTTAGATTTACACATCATTTAGTCCTTAATCTCGTAATTAGACTGACTGCAGAGGTGTTATTTAAATCAATAAAACTGTCTATAGCAAGAGAAAGAACAACAGTACCATTCAAAATGAGATCACGCTGATATTCAAATACTCATTAACATCACAAGAAAAAAAAAGACTTAATAGTAAAAAAACCCAAACTTATATCTCATTTGTCTAACAAATAAAGGGCACTCTGAAGGTTGCTGACCTCCAAGCACAATATTTGTTCCCTTTATTTAAACATTCTAAATTCAGACTTTTCTTCAAAATAAATTTTCCTTAATTTTTATCCCTCTTCTGCTTATTTTTTCTCTTCCAAGGAAGAATGGAAGAGCTGTTATGGCCCAGGTTTCGTGACAATCTACCAAATTCACATACAAATACAAAATTCCACTCTTAACTTTCTAAGAGATATACTACAAATAAAAAGAAGAAAAAATCATTTGGCGTAAAGGAAAATGCTTCAGCAGTATCTTTCTTAACCTTTTCTCAAAGCAGACTCTTTGAGTGTACAGTGGACACAGCTGTATCAAAGTTTGAAGCACTACCTCTATTATTTCATTGGTCAGTACAAGATTTAGAGTTTCCCTTCACAACATAAACCATGTTTGCTGCCATATGCAAAACTGAACTTACAGAAGTCTGTTTTTATTTGTTTGCCTTACAATTATTTCCCAAATCTACAACCATAGTCCTTGTCTGTGGTTTGATGAGATCCAGAGCTTTTCTTGCCTCATGAGGAAGAATAGCTTGAAGGGGAATTAAAGGCTCATAGCATCAAACACTGCCAGGAAGCCAGCACCACTAGTTTTAAGAGGAAAATGTTCCTGACAAGTAATGAAAGTACTTAGCAGCTGATGTCTTGGAGGAAAATGGGGCTCCTGAGGGCTGGCTGAACTGTCTGACCTGCTAGGCAAGCTTTTTCTGAGCAGAGCCATGCACCTTGGCTGCAGGACTGATGTCCTGATGTCCATGGCTGCATTCAGGGGAGGGTGATGAATTGGAAAGGAGTCAAAGCCCCCCACCCTGCCCATCTGCAAGCCAAACCACTGTCCTTGAGATCATAGTCAAGAGTTCTGTCAGCTTAAGAAATGACACAACTGTTTATTACTCTATTACTTTAAAGTTTGGACAAGGTGTTTCTTGTTTTATTTTTTTTTTCCCTTGGGCAGGGAGGTTTTGGTGTTTTTGATGTTGTTGTTTTTTTGTTTTATGTAAGCAGAACTTTTTTTTGTTTGGGAGACTGGAATATTTTTCTTCTCCTTCTGGAGAAAACTAAACATAAATGGCTTTAAGGCAATGCTGCCGACATTTATGGATATCCTGCAGCTCCTAGAATATTACCCATTGTGTTTACAATGTCACTTGTGCAAACATACCACCCATATGAGTGCATTTTCAGTAGTGTAAATCAATTTAGAAACTCACTATGCATTTATGTAAAGCCCAGTTCTTACAGGAGGAGCTGTAAGCACTTGTCTCAGTTCCATCACAGCACAATGGCTTGGTTCCCTGGGATGCTCATTTTCCTTAGGCCTTCCACATAAAACTGAACAAGTGAAAATCCTGTCAGTATGTGGTTGCCTTGCCCTTTCCTGGAACTGTGAGATTTATACTTCAGTAATAGTCAACAGGGTGTTATTGTTTCCAAGAAAAAGAAAACACAGATCTCTTGCACACTGAAAGATATGACCCAATGCTTCAATTAGTGTTTTTTGCAGACTAGAATCTGAAATGATAGCAAATACTCAAGAGGTACACTTTCTCTATTTCATTCCAAATACAAATAAAAATCATTTTTCATGCTATTTGAAAATTAACTAAGAAATTTTGCTTGTATAGTGTTGCAGAAATTTGTGATCTATTGTGATCACTTTAACTTGCATTCCAATTGGAAGCAAAAAAAGAAAAGAGGTTTCTGAAATCTATAAACGTAAATGTAATGAAAAAGAATAATTGTATGTAGATCCTGTCAAGATACATCTAAACCACAAAAAATATTAATAATTCAGGGAATTTTAAACAGCTTTCAAAATACTCTGGGGTTTTTTGCATTAACAAAGTTAGGTTTCACATAGCCATGAGAGCAGGGATGATATCAGTAGGATATCATATATATATATACATGATATGTAGGATATCAATAGATACCATGTTATCATCTTTCTGCTCTCCTGAAGACATCAAATATAACCCATTTATGACATATCCTATAATAACACAAATTTGAGAAGTTTTCATCTTGTTTGCTGGTGGTCTTCTGTTAAAATGCTGAGCTGAAATGGTCCAGCAGCTGCCCTTAAACAGACACCTGAATCCTTACTCAGCTGCAGCTTCTCAGGTATTTCCTCAAATGCTGTGAGAGTCTGGAAGAGGTGTCCCTTTGTCTCAGCAGAGATGGTGAACAGACTATTCTGACATTTTGTTTAATTTAAGCTAAATTAGTAAACCTTGTCAGGATGCCTTTATTCAATGTTCCAATTCTGCCTATTGAAAAATATATCTTCAGACAGGAAGCAATTTCCCAAAATAAAAAAATAATTAAGTGTAATCATTCTGATCTTGTGATGACATAGCCTTTAGTGGGTAAGGAAACTAATTACACCACCCTGATCATGTTTTTCTTGCAGGCAGGTGGGGGATATTTCCAATATCCATCAGCCTCTCTCTTCAATATTGTCTTTACTCATGTTCTGCTTCGTAAAATGTTTTTTGTCCCAGTGTGGGGTATGGTGTTGTGATATGCTGCCAAACATTGACAATCCAAAGAAAGGGATAAATTCTTGCCTAGTAGATATTGTGTCCCACTGAGGTAGTATCAGTTAAATGCACAAATTGTTTATATATATTTTAATGATGGTCACCCTGGCATTTTCTGAGAAAAGATAGCTTTAGTTTTCAAAAGGAGATTGTTGTTCTTATTACCTCTAAAGATTTGTATAAATGCAATTATTCAGAGCAATAGATACCTGTAACTGTTGATTTTGCCCATGCCCTTGTATTTTTTTACATTTTGTGTTACTGTTTACAAGAAGCCCCTTTGAGATTGTTCACATCTTTCACATTCATAGTAACTGATTCTAAAGTCCTCTTTTCCTTATGGTGACTGATATTTTAGCATTAACTACAAAATTTAAAATGCTTTTCACCATTTTGAAGCTAGAGATAGCTTCAAAAATTCAGCCTGTAGTTTTATTCTTTTTGATTTTGTAAAATGTTGTCTGGAATTGAGAAAAAATTCATAATGGCCACAAAGTTTTACGAGATGAAAAACCTCCAAAAGTCAAAATCAAGACATACATACCTGATTTTAAAATGTATGAAAAGATAATTGCAGCAAGTCTATGTGCCCATAATGCCTAACAGATCTTCCAACAAAGATGGAAATTCACTGCATCCTAGCAGGCTTTTAGCAGTAAAGGGATGCAGGAAAGTTTTTCCTTCACTATTTGTTGACAATTGGATTTTGCCTTAACAAAAGTATTTTCAAGAAGGAATAAAAAGCTAAGATTACAAGTGTTTGAATTTATTTGAATAATCAAGAATCATTTTTAAAAACCTGTTTTTCTATTTACAAATTGCAGGAGAGTTTGAGTCACTGAGATTTCCTTGTAAAATAGCTAATATTTTGAGATTTTTTAAATTAATTTTACTTTGAAAATATCAGTTTGGTCTGTTTTTGTTTTTTTTTTTAGTTAGCCCTAATTATGACTGTTGAGTAAAATTACTCATGCTCTCTTATCTCAATGGCCTGGAGAATCCAAAATACATTTTAGACATATTTATTTACAAACTTCTACATTCTAGTTTCTGCAATGCCTGAACCAGGTCTTTGCTGTAAACTAACACAACTCCAGTGAAGCTGTGTATGTTTTCTGTCAACTGGTGACCCACACTGTGTTTATTTTAATCTATTTTAAGCCCGTTCTTGGAGCAAAACTATAAATATTGCAAACTGAGCAAGCAGTACCACATTCTGCATAAACATACACACACACACACAAACTTCATGCATTAAACTTTTATGCCTCCAAAAATCAGTCTCCTATCAGGCTTTCTGGATGTTTCCACCACTAAATTAGCACAGTGGCTGTGGCTGGCAGTGTCCCACAAAGTGTCACCCTGTGTCACTGCCCATGCAGCAGAGCATGCTGAATGCTCCTCCAGTAAGCTGGAGGATGAACTGGAAATGCCATTTCAGATAAGCATCCAGAAGCTCCAGATGCAGGCTTAGCCTGGGAGCAGGTGATTATTCCAGTCCAAGCCTGGAGCAGGCACAGGTGACTGTGGGTAAAGGTGAGTGTCAGGGAGCTTGGAGATGTGGTCCCTGAGGAAAAGAACATCAGCCCAGCTGACCACAGCCCTGTTCCACAAGATGTGAGGCAAGGAGGCATGGCAGCACCCCTGGAGCATTGTTTAGAATTGTCTTGTCCTGCTGTGCCTTCTTCACCAGCACAGTCACAGCTGAGCATCTTGATAGGGTGTTAATTCTCACAGCTAAGAAATGGTCATATAGAGAAGATGGACAGCCCTGTGAAAACCTACACTGGTCAGACCTGAAAAAAGGAGTCAGGGAGTTATCGTGGGTGTTGTGCAACAAAAGTCAGCCTGGTTTTTAGGTCCCAGCTAGAGGAGATCCTGGTGAAGCCAGTGGTCTTGGTAGCCACATAAATGGATGTCCTGCCACTGTTCTGTGCAGAAACACCCAAGAGGACAGAGGTCTGGATATCTTTCTTACTCCTTGGAAAATGAGTGGTCACTGAAGCATCATTAAAGAAGCAGAGTCTGAGACTTTCCACTGACAACAGATTATTTATAAATGAATGACATAAGGTACTCAAAGGAAGATGAAACTCACTCTCAGAAGCAGAAGGCATGGGGGGAAACTGTTCTGTTCTGCTTAGCCACAGAAACATTTTGCCTGATTTTGGGAAGAACAATTTATCAGCAACCATAGAAAAAATTTCAAAATCCAGGATTGGGGAGAAAAAAATATCAAAAAAATATTATTTTAATTGCTAGAAATAGAGACCAAAGGAATATGAGAGAGAGATTTAAAAATGCTTCTAAGAGAGGCTGGAATTAAAATCTCTTGTTATGTCTAGAAATTTGTCTAGAAATATTTGCCTAGAAATTTTTGTGGATTCTGTTGATTTCCACTCATAATAATGATTAGACAGTAAACATCAAATAAGAGGCATCTTTAACATGCTATTTTCATATTAAATTCTATAAAACTTAGGATTTTTACCTATAAGGCTTGGTCTTTCAGAGAGCTTGATTCTAGATTTACATCATTTATAGAGATTGCAAATTAAAATTACTGTCAATTTTTCACTTTATTTTAAATCTGAATAGTCTACCTTTACTCTTTTCTTCTTCTTCCTGTTTTGTATTTGGGGTTTTTGGGGGGATTGAGGGGAGATTTGTTTTTAGCCAAATCAACTCTGTTTAGAATTTATCAATTTTCTTGGAAAAGCAAGTTTGCTTCATTGACTGTGTAAATAAAAATACCAGAATAAGTAGTTTTATAAAATACTAGAAATAATTTTAAATTGATTGTCCACTTTTAAATCAAAATTAAGGAAACAGTTTAAACTACAGAGAATCAATAACATCTGTAAACCCCCAGGAGTTTATAACATCTATTCCCTACAATGCCTGAACTTTACTTCACTGATTTACTGATAAAATCAGTCACACCAGGCTGTTTTGTTCTCTTCCTAACATATGTGATCTTGCTAAACCTGACCTGTATATTTAAGTTTCTCTAAATTTTGAGGATTTATTTGTGCTGCTATATACATCATTTCTAAATATGTCATTTGAATACTTTTACATAAAACAGAAGTTTCACCAACCTGTCTGATCTTAAGGGAAAAATGCAGCTCCCTGGATGTATTTAGTGCTATTTGACATGAGCTCAGGTTCTGAGAACTCATCAAGTTTTGCTGCACATGCTATTGTACTTCACTATAGAAGGATTGCAGCTGGAATTGCTCCTTTTTGAGGAGCTGGAGCAGCAGGAAAACCCTGAATACAAGTTCCCAACTGGCTTGTAGCAGACCCAGCACAGAGGGAATCAGCTGAGGGTTTAAATGCCAAAGTCTTACAAACCTTGCTTGCAATTGCCTGGACTGACTATTTTACAGGACACAGCTTTGGAGGCTGTGTCCTATAAAGGCATCACTAATACAAAAATATTACAGGTTTTTAGTGTTTTCTAGGCCTTTATTTTAGCAAGCAGTTTAGAGAAGTGTAAAAAAACAAGTTTTCAGCAACTCATTGTGAACAATTTCTAAATCATTCTCTACATCTCCTGACAAGGCTCTCCAAGCACTTTCACCCTGAAGCAAACACACAAAAACGCAGCCTAGATTTTCTGTTTGCAAAACAATTGGAAGACAGTAACAATCAATTGCACAGCCTTAACTTCAGGCATTGCTACCAGTCCCCCTAATTAACAAGAGTCCTCACTCCTGACCTTCTGTCGCATGAAAATTCAGAATACAGTACAAAATCCCCAATAAACTGTTTCTATGAGTGGAATAAACAGAGAAGGGGGAGCAGAGCTGAGCTGAGAAGAATCATTAATTGTATATTGAGAGTTAAAGATCATTTTATTTGCTGCAAGGTGTGTAACAGCTTTACACTCCTTCTGTTGACTGGTATTTTACCAACAAAAATCTACTGGCTTCTCCCTACCATGCTGCAAGGCTCAGGAATGCTGTCACATGAGAACCTCTTGTTTGCAGTTTCCCTTTCTGGCAGTTGTTAAAAGAAATTCATAGATCACACATCTTTGGCCAAAATAGATTTTAATAGTAGGTGATGTATTTCTTTCCTTTTACATGTGTTTTCATGCTGACAGCCATTTTTTATTACTAAAAACAGGTTTTTACCTCCATAAATAGCTGAGTTCTGAATTATAATATTACAACCTAATTTTTTTTCTAGAATAAGAGAAATTATTAAAATTACAATAATTTACATTACCATAATTTACAGTGAAATAATATGTGGTCTACACTTAGCTCTCCAAAAGAATTTACATAAGGAAAAGGCTGTACTGGTAAAGTATCTTATTAGAGCACCTGCATGTCCTGAGTACAACCAGGACCCATTAGAGTCAGCAGCACACACTCACATATTGCAGAATTTGATTTTCAAATAACAGGGCTTACATTATTCATTAACAGGACAAACAAAGTTAAAAACAAAATCATGGCTCTGCACTGAGGTCATACTGAAATCCCTGTGCAACAGATTTTGATTTTACATATAGAGAAACCACACCAGAATTACATTTTGTTTGGCCTCAAAAAAATCTGATATTGTCTGTTGTCTTCCTTAAATAGGCAACTGAAAAGACAAGAGAACTCGATAACAATAAGAGGAAAATAAATGAAACTTCCATGGATTACAATGCCAACACATGTTCTCATTTCTCAGCTGTCCTTTCTGCACTGCTCTTCGCTTTGGAGAAAATTGCATTAAAATGAAAGAACTGCTGGTTCCAGTAACAGCATCTTGATATATTGCAGTAAAAAAATACTGTTACTTTTCTACTTAGCAGGAGCAGCCATCAGAACAATATAGGTGATCTCCTTGTTGGCCAAGTATGATCTTAACATGATATACTTAGTCTCTTGCAGAGGGAAGAAATATGTGCAATTCACTGATCTATCAGCAGCTGCTTTTCACAGGATATAGGTATATCCTGCTACCCAGAGCACAGCTCTCTCCAGAGTTCTTTGTAAGCAAACATTTTTCCTTCCTGACCCAAAATATCAGTTGTCACTGAATTAAGAAAACACACCGTCTCCCTCAAAATATTGTTTTTGAGCATCAATTATAAAAAAATTGCAAGATAAAATAGAATATTTACTCCTTGAAACCTATTATAGAATATTTACACCTATTATAGTATTTTGCCCTATTAATCAATCTTGGACTTTGATGGGAGAATCTCTGCAGCGAACCCAAAGATTCTGTTCCTGTGTGTATATCTCAATTCTATCAAAGCATTTTTCAAAAGAAATACCTGGTCTCAAGAGCCAGATCATCTTTAGAAACAGTGAGCCCTCCCACATTATTACACAGCATAGGGCACAGGAAAGGTGACCAAAGTTAGTCAGTCAAAGAAAACCTAGGAAAACTTGTCTAGCAGGCAAGTAAAATTGTACCTGTAAAATGGATGACCAGGTAGTACACATGGTTCCTATTACCTGGAATGTTCTTGGATTTCCAGGTAAAAAGATTTAAACAACTATAAAATCAAGGGAATAAATAAACTGATTGTCTGATTAGGGATTGTAGCCCTAAATTGTAGTGCAAATTTAAAAACACCGTGACCATATAGTTACAGTGAGATCAGTGAGAAGAATAGTTGGTATAAACTGATTTACTCAGAACTGGTTAGCCATGCTGATTACTGTGGATCATAGAATAATGGAATCTTTTCAGGTTGGAAAAGACCTCTAACACCCAAACTGTTAACCCAGCACTGACAAACCCACCACTAAGCCATGTTCTTAAGAGCCACACCTACAAATATTTTAAATACCTCCAGGAATGGCAACTCAACCACTTCCCTGGGCAGCCTGTTCAAGTGCATAACAATCCTTTTATCAAAAGTATTTTTCCTAATATACACTGAAACATCCATGGCACAACTTGAGACCTATACAAATGACAAGAAAATGTAACATTTTTTGTGTTGGGTACTTGTAAACTGTTGTTTTTTGAAGCTGATAACTCATCCAAATACAGAATTTTCATTAAAAAGCTCACAGATATTTCCTCTGGTATTTTGTATCCATCTACTCAGGAAAATCACTGAGCATTTCTGCCACCCGTTCTCTGAAGTGACTGTACTATTTTTGCTAAAATTAATGCAATTTTTTCAGACAAAACCTGATGATATTTAGCACTGAAGTATTCTGAATAAAAGCATTAAAGTGTAATAATTACAAGAACCTAAAACAGGGCATAATAAGGGCAATTTTGGGCCTTCTTATTTGACATCTTTAATATCTAATAATTCTAGGTAGAATAAAAAACTTAAGTGATTTTAAGAAGAAAAGGAATTACTAAAGAAAAAAAAAAATTTGAAGAAAGTTTTGAAATTTGAATTAAAATATTTTTAATGACAGTTCCTATCCTTTACCAACTGATTCCTCTGGCTTTAAGTAAGTGTTTTTATTCGCTGCTAAATTAAAAAAAACAAACCCAAAAGTTAAAAAAAAAAAACCCACAAAAAAAACAACCAAACAAAAAAACAACCTCAAGGCTATTATTCTTCCTCAATATAACAAACAGTGCAAAAATCCATAAATAAATTAAAGTATTTGAATTCTGGACACAAAACAACTCAGAAGAAAATACCATGAAAGCTGCATTTTAATTTGTCCCTTCCTTGTCTAGGGAGAACCTTTCAAGGTCATCTGCAATTAGAAAAGCTTTGAACTCTTTTGTTGAGGGAGAGAAAAAAAAGAAAATAATTACCTCAGCAGCACTTTGAAAAGACTGTGCAATACATCTCAGTTGAAGAAGGACTTATCTTGAACCATCACTCCAGATCCACATCTTTGGATCTAGTTACCATTTAAGAGACAAAGAATTAATCGACTTGCCGTCATAGCATGAGAAAAGACTGGTTCTGCTCTTCAAATGCTTTTAATCTGATCCTGAGGAAGGTATTTAGGGAGAGCATCTATATGTGATTTAGGTGTCTCAACACCTTTGAGGGCAAAAGGACCAGAGATTGAAAGGTGCATGGATTACCAGTGAAGCAGGTAGTTGCTTTCTAGGAGTTAAAGATGAAAAGCTGTCCTGAAAAGCAGAAACCTCACAAGGTTCCTCTCAGCATTGTTTGGTATCAACACATAATTATAAAATTTCATGCTAATAGCAAAATGGAATAAAACACCCAAATTGCACAAGGATTTGGAGAACAAATATATTGTTACTCTTTTTTCAAAGAGCAATATATTGCTACTCTTTCTTCAAAGTCTCTTACCATGTTAAAAATTATGAATACAGTCAAGGGGAGCAGATGGTTAAATCAAATTGAAAATGATACATAAAATTAGGCACATACTTAATTATCAGGGGCCTATATTGGCCCAGGCTACAGCAATGACTTAAGTCCCTAATGACGACCTGTCCCCAGCCCTGCTAAGTTTCATGGAGCATCAGACAAAGCTCTGCTCCTCAGAAGCCTGCAAACACACAGAGCCAGAGCCACATCCTTGGAGCCAGCAGAGCCTGGTGACAGCTCTGCCCAGCCTGTGCCAGCCTGGCCTGGGCCAACCCTGCCCACCCATCCCAGGCAAGGCAAAACTCAAGGGTGCCAGCAAAGGAGTGCGTTAAGAGGAGCCCTCTGCATTAAGAATAAAGATGCTTATCACAGTCTGAAAATGCTGGAGAGGTACAATATAATCCCTCGAGCTTTGCTTTCTCCTCTCCTTTCAGAGGTGCTTTTTATAGGGTTGGTGTATTTTTTAGGAGTGAAATACAGCAAGCCTGATTTGCATAGAGCTATTTATCACTACAGATCCTCTGCAAAAACTTAGAGAAACCTTGAAAAGCCCTAGGGATGTCTGTTCTCAGCCACAGCAAGCCCCTAAATGCTGTACAAAAGTCCATAACTTGCAGAAATATCAGATGTATTTTATCAAAAGTTCCAGTTTTTGTTACTGTCACCATGTGTGTTGAGTTAAATGTAGCTGCACACAAGGTGCCCAGCAAAGCCACCTGTCCACTCCTCAGCTTGACAGGGGAGAGAGAATCTAGTGAAATGCTCATGGGTGGAGATAAGAGATCTCTTACTAGTTACCATCATGGGTAAAACAGACTTGACTTGGGGAAAATTAAGTTATTACCAATCAAATCAAAATAAAGTAAAGAGAAACAAACCCAAAACTTTAAAGACCTTCTCCCTACTCCTTCCTTCCTCCCTGACTCCTGAATTCTGTCTCCCTCCTGCCCACCAGCAGCACTGGGGGACAGGGAGTGGGCTCCCTCCCATGACAGAGGATTCTCCATTAACTTCTCCAGCATGAGTCCTTCCCACAGGCTGCAGTTCTTCATTAATGGCTCCAGTGTGGGTCCCTTCCATGGAGGGCAGTCCTTCAGGAACAGCCTGCTCCTGCGTGGGTCCCTTCAGGGGGCCACCAGTTCTACCAGCCCAGCTGGTCTTGCTGGGAGCCTGCTCCAGTGCAGCCTTCCCAAGGAGTCACAGATTCCAGGGCATCCCTCTGCTTCAGTGTGGGATCCTCCACTGGCTTCAGGTGGATCTCTCAATAAATATTAGTGAAAAACCACATGTATGTGTCATTTTGTGTGCTAAGAGATATCGCTGTGCAATAGACCTAACTTAAACCTTCTTAAAATATTTTTTGGCAAAACATAAAATTTCACAGTGTCTAGTTTCTCTTTTCTGGTTTTCAGTTGAAAACAAATTATTATTGATATATTTTAACATAGGCCTTATCAGGAGGTTCTGCAGAAAGACAGATTTTGTGATATGTTAGGCTCAGAGCTAAGGAAATGGTTAAAATCAGTACCATAGAAGAGGCATCAGGATGACATTCCCTTGTCTGCAGTGTGCACTTGAAGTCTGGAAAAGACTTCAAGTCTGCTCTGCTATTTCTCTCTTGCATTCAGAAAAAACATCCACCTACAACAAGTTTAAGAGTTTTCAGTCTTTCGAGTGGGGTCTGGTGACTCCTGCTAGACTAATAGGAGAAAAACCCCAACATTTAAACAATCAGTTGCACTGTGATACTTATGTCATCAAATTAAATATATCACTTTTCTCTGAGAGAGGTAATACAAAGAAATAGTTTGCAAAGTGAATGCTTTGAATCGACTCATGAGAGTTTAGGTGTGCACCATTAAAATTCCTGCTTTCAAGTTCTATATACTTCCCAGGCTTCTAAAAGGCCATTTATTGAATCAAATAGCTGTGGAAAAACAAGTATCTTCTAAATAATGCAAAATACCGAACACTTATTCACAATGGTGAATAATTCTCTTCATAAGAAGCAAGATTGATTTTGCCTTTGATTATCTGTGCCACACAGAAATACTTTTTCCAATTAAGGTTAAAAAGTTAATGCTACAGAGTCAACAACTTGACAAAATAGCACATTAATCAGGAAGTATAAACTCATTGGAATTCCTCATATTATGCTTAAGGAGCTATTTCTGGAATACCAGACAAGTATTGAGATACAGAGACATGTTCTGGAGTACTGATCAGCCAGCCCTTTTAAACCATAACATGTGGATTGCACCAATAGCATATTGTTAACCAAGGTACTCAAATATTCAGTCTGTCACCTCTTACTTTGTTCAGGAGCAATTAGGAGCCTAAACAGTTCAAATGATTTTCAGAAAAATATAACATTCCACAAAGTATTTTCTTTACAGTCAGCTGAATGTATCTATGGTAACAATAGTACCACAATCAGCTCTTCACTATAGCAATGTGCTTCCTCTCCTGGCACCCAGTGCTGCAGGGACCTTGCTGCACTACCTGCTGGGACCATTGTCACCACTTAGTCCTGATGGGACTGTTATTGCCAGGTAGGCAAAGTTAATGAAGCTCCTTGGACCCTGCTGTGACTGGATCTGGGTTAGCTTGGGCACTTAGCTTGGCCAGAAGAAGCATAGGAGCTTAGAGCAGCTTCCCTTTCCTGAAAGGAACAGGAAGGAAGTAGGCAAATAAGAGGATGGGAGGAAGGGATGGCATCTGTTCTTGGGGGTTTTGTGCTTGGTTTACTGATGAATTCCCAACAGAACCTGTCAGTGCTCTATTCCTCTGAAAATCAGACCACAGCCAGCTTAAAGTGTTTGTAAATGTTTATAATTGGAATGGTCCCATAGTTGTGGTTCTTATTCAGCAAGTAGGTGAATAAGAGAATGGGAGGAAGGGATGGCATCTGTTCTTGGGGGTTTTGTGCTTGGTTTACTGATGAATTCTCAACAGAACCTGTCAGTGCTCTGTTCCTCTGAAAATAAGACCACAGCCAGCTTAAAGTACTTGTAAATGTTTATAATTGGAATGGTCCCATAGTTGTGGTTATGTTCCAGACTGAAGGCAAGTTACAGTTTTCTAGACAGCAAAACTGTAAAATAGATGAGCTATTGCAAAAATGACCTGCCAAAAAGATTCACTTCATTTGAGATTGAATTGTTGGCTCCCATCAAAGTGATGGACATTGTCAAAGGACTATGATAACTTCAGGGTGTTATGTCTTCTCATTCCCACACATCAAACTCAAAACAAGATGCTGGAGTAATGTTTGAATAACATGTTGTCACATCTATAGGATTATGATCCCATAATGACAAGTGAGACATGAATATATATACAGACAGTTAATATTGTCTGTAATGAAGAAGGATATGAAAAATAAATATTAAGAGCAGTTTCATAAAAATGAAACAATTACTTGATAATTTTGTTAATGGACTAAGAATACAATCTACTCTTGGCTTTATACTGATCACAGTGAAGCAAATTAAAGAAGTAATAGAGAGAATAAAATAATGATAAAACTTGCTTTTCAAGTAAAATAATAACTTGGAACACTATCAAGAATATGGTTGTCATTACTTTTCTAATTTTTTTACCTTGCAAAAAGGATATGTATTCTCTCACTGTATAACCAGATATAAGAAGATATAATGAAAAGAAAAATTATGGTCATTAATTTCACTTAGGAAACCTTTTTCCTTTATCCCACAGTGTAGCTACATAAGGAAAATTCATAATTTGGCCTCTGGCAGAGAAATATTCAGAATGAATAAATAGAAGTATCTCATGATACCTGCAGTAGTCATAACCTTGCTAAGAATGTCTCAGAGAATGACAAAGAGGAGATCACAACTCCATTTGTGACAGTGAGGCAGTATTTGAAGTGCTATCTACACCCTATCACTCATACTTCAGACTTCAGTACCTGTGGCATTCCCGTATCAGCTCCTCTAAATATTGAACTAAACTCTGCTCACTGCTACCTAAGCAGTCCTTTCAAAATCAGTGGGATTTTATGGGTTTTGCTAAAATAATTTGATTAGTACACCAAAGATAAAAACAACCTTTTTTGCATCATATTAATCAGGACCCTGCCTGTCAAATGGAGTTAGAATGTGGTAGGCTAAGACTAAACTAAAGAGAGTTTAGCTGAGATATGAAGTTGGCCATGGAGGATAAGTGTTAAAAAGTGATGGTAAAATCCACAATACTGTCCACTGTGGGTTATTGAGAAGAAAGGCTGTACCATCAAGTTCCTGAGTCACAGCAGTTGTGTACTAGAAGACCATCTGGAAAACAAAATGGTTTGTCATCCACTTCAGAACTTCCAAATAATCTAGCAAAATACTGGGCTAAAATATCTTTGACTGAATGTTGTTCAATAAAATCTGACAAGATATGTAAGGGTTTTTACTAAGTATGTTGGTTAAATGGCTCAATATACTTCATGTAAACAATTCACATAAAATTAAATGAGAAATTTGGGTCAAAAACACTGACTTATTAATATTTATAATGTCATTTCATGTTATAGTATCCTGTTATTTAGCTTGGGACTTCCAACTAACCCATACATTTACTATTTCGTGTAATTTTTCATTAATTCATTAGTGAGAAGAGCTTTCTTCTTTTTAGTGTGTTTAATCCTTATTTGCTCTTATGATATCCCAACCCTCTTCTACAGAAAAAAACAAAACATTTATCTAGCAGCCTCAAATGAATAATTGTTTCTGTTTCTCTTGTAGAAAGCTTTGGTATGATTTTTTCTTTTTGAAACCTTCCTCATCTTTTTAATTGAAAAGCAGGTTCTAACCTATGCATTAATAACCAAACCCAGATTAGCTAACTCATTTCTAGTTCTGGATGGATTTTGTGAAAGTTTGAGATGTCAAGTAAAATGAAGCAAATATAGGTTTATACTTTATGTACCCCTTTTATGTACTGACATTAACAATCATGCTGTTAGCCTGTTCTCAGGCAGTCAGACATGATTGTTTCTTCTGTGCAGTGTTAAAAAATGAGTTGATGCAGAATACACACAATCTCTGCAGAGTGACCTAGCCCTCCACACCACTGTGACTTCCAATACTCAGCTGTGGCTGGGATCCTCTTCTCTGTGCTCAAGTGTCAGTGTAGGCAGATCCAGAACAATTTCTCTCTGTGTTTCATACTATCCTGCTCTGGGGGTAGGTGTCCTTGTCCATGGCAGGCAGCATAGAACAAGATGATTTTTAAGGTCCCTTCCAACCCAAACCTTTCTCTGATTCTGTGTTAGAGCTAGAACCAAAATACAAGCAGCCCTGGCTTCCAGATACCATTAGATCACAGCTCTTAAGTGATTAAACTGTGCATGCTAACACATTTCAGCTCAGTTGCTTCAATTTGAATGCTCTGATTTTCCAATTAAAAAGCAAAAACAAAAACAAAAAAAAAAAAAAAAAAAAAAACCAAAAAAAAAACTAATCCTGGGGTTTCTCAATGTATTCATTTAGACTTGCAGATAATAAAGAAAATGTAAAAGCTTAAGACTCTCCACTTTGCCACAACTGACAAACTGTGCAGGAATAAGGAAAAAGAAAAAAAGGAAAATTTAAAACTATAGATGAAGCAATTATGTCTTCCAATAACCCTCTCAACTACTGTCACACCTGCTTTCCATCTATCCTTATTAACAAGTCTAATATAAAAGATTAAAAGCTAGACACTTGCAGAATCCAAACACTCATTACCAGCTGTTTTGTGCAGATGTCAAAAATTAGGACTTTCAGGTGGGTTGCCTGAACCAGAAACAACCTGCAAAATCTTGGGTTAGGTTTTAATCTCCTCATATAAAACACATTGAAAAGAAGACCTGCTTTTTGCAACAAAAATATCATTTAAAAAACCTGCAGTATGACTACTATGGACAAAGGGAGGAAAGCGACACACAAAAAAAGAAAAAATATATAAAAAAGAGAGGGTCTCAGCAGGAAAGTGCATGTCTTCAAGACAGATAACAACTTTCTGTTTCAAAGGTTTGTACTCCTATCCCATTCCAAGTAAAGCCATTATGTTGTGGTCCATGTTGTGCATTTTCAAAATTAGCAAACAGGTGTTAAATCTGGTATTTGACAGCTATAGCAATGACAAGCATTGTCTTCACAGCTGTGGTATCTGGCAGCCATTGTTACCATAAGAAGTGCTGGCAATTGAAAGAACAATTTGCATTATTTTGCAATTGCACAGAAATTACTATTGTGCAGTCACTGCAGCCATCAGTCAACCCTTTGGGCAGAGTATTCAATATCTTTTGTATCAGTGGAGACAGTAGTCCATTTGTCTTGTAAACTGGCACTTTGCATCAACTTGTTACTTAGTGGATTAGGTAAATGTGTGAACATAATCTCTGCAGCTTGGTGAGTTATGAGCTCTTCAGGCTATTATAGTTAATGATGGAATGAGACTGGAACATCCACTGTGACCTTCCTGTCCAACCTTGGGAGAGAACAGTCTCCTGATTGCTGCTTTTTGGTATAAGGTTCAAAGCTGAATTTTCACATGGAACTGAGAATTTCTGTACCTCCACCCTGAGACTTGATAGGTCCTGAAAATCAGATCCACAGCTGTGAATAAAGGAAAGGGGTTGTAATGCCAATGCCAAGGCAAACTTTTCCTATTTAGAGAGTTATAGTCAATTCTGGGACAGATTGGGAACCAGCAGAGATTAGGAACTCCCTTGAATACTTTCTGCTTTCTCCTCCATTTTTTCATTAGTGGCTTCCTGTGCCTTACAAAAGGGCCCCAGTATCACCTCCTTTCTTTCAAAGAGCTCTCACAATATTTTTATGCACATTTTCTGACTTAGACGTCAGTTCTGGGCATAAATCAAAATATTTTACATCCAAAACTAGATAATTTTTTACTAATAGAACCAGAAGTACTGAAGATACTTCTGTTCTATTGTTCTTAGAAATATAAATACTGTTTTTTGAATATGACATTGTAAAATCCACAGGGCCACAGAAGTTTTATTCTCAGCCTTTGTTTTTACTAAAGTGGAAGACTAAAGAGCACATTTCTAATGATTTGTTCATCAGAAAGTGTTCCAATAGGGCTATAATTAAAAACTAAGTATTTTTAAAAGAAAATTTGTAAATCAAACTGTTTGCTTAACTTCACGTTTAAATATATCCTAATAAGCAATGTATTTCCACAGTGAATCTGCCATAAATCACTTTCTGGAATTATTTATATTTTTGGAATACACAGCCCCAATACATAAATATTATCTTTAGATTGATTTATTTTAGTATTTATACACAGTCTGTTCTTCAAGCTTCTGGGCTTTTAATTAATCTGGATTTGGGGCATAAATTCTTTATGCTTTGATTAATACCAAGCAGGTTTTATTTAATTAAATAGACAGACTGGTGAGAGACATTTTAATCAAAAATTTCATATGCATACAGTACATCTGTATTTTTTAATACAAGCTCAGGCACATTAAAACAAGATTTATTCTTTCTCAGCTGTTTTCCTTTTTGAATTATGGCATATTTCTGGTTCATGTGAGGAGTTACCTTCATGCACTCATTTGATCCCCTGCCTCCTCTCTCCTCAGAACAGCAGAGTGAGGAAATAAGATGGGGTGACAGGAACGAACGGGAAAAAAAAAGGACAAAAGTAAACTAATCAAATGCTGAGAAGAAACTTGTTAGAGATCCGTGAATTTTTTAAAAGCAAAAATGAATGTTATAAAAACCTCTTTTTGAGGAGCAAAGTAATTCTATCAAAATGCATGACATTTCTTATGAATGGAAAACTGGAATATTTCACAAAATAATATCATATGGTCATATCATCATTATCTTTTCAGCCACAGCTAAGAGGTTAATTTTAAAATTGTGAGCATTAGTTTTTCTATGGAAAACAACTATCCCAGAGTAATAAACATTTGTCTCAAGTTTTGTGTCTGCCTACCTTATGTGTATATTTGGTCATTAGCATAATATCATCTTAACAACTTTTTTAATTTTCAGCACATTTATTTGCTGCTCAACTCTGTAATATGACAAAACTTTTAGCTTTCAACATCCGTAATATGACAAAACAGTATTTTTAAAGATAGAAAGTATGGTCTTCACAGTTCATAACACAGTTATAGTCTTTTCATTTTCCACAGAGCTGGACTCCCAGTTAAGAATTAACAGGACTGTATTTAGAGAAGACTACAGTATTTTTAGAAGGGTAAGATCAGTTCAAATTAATATTAAATAAATCTGTCTTTTGTCCTGGAAGAATTAAAAAAAATCTGGATGCAGCATTTGAAGACATGGATTGATGGCAAACATGATTGTGGTGGTACTAGGTTGATGTTGACTTGATGACCTTAGAGGTTTTTTCCACCTTAATGATTCTGTGATTCTATGATTCTGTCTTCAATGCCATTGGTTAGAACTGAATTTACAGAAAGAGAGAAGACAGTGGCTGCAGAAATGTTTATGTCTCCATTAAAGATGCAAAAATTTTATTAGAGGTGACAAGGAAGTGATCCAGAATGAAGCCCCCTCCAGAGGTTCCAGTAAAACTTGAGGAGAGGTGAGAGCAATGTGCAGTGCAGGACAGCACTGAGACATAACTATGGGGAACTTTTGTCTCGCCCTACTCTTAATTTCTTCCTTGCTTTCTGAAAGTCTGCTGCAATGTTCAACATCTCACATTTTAATAAGGTTTAGCAGTTTGTCATCTTTCGAAGTGTACATTTTGAAGAGAGAAGAGCAAATTTTTTCAAAGAACTGGCTATTATATCTTCTACTGAAAGATTCTGTTATAATTACTAGAAGTGTTGAACAGAGTTTTCCCCAGAGAAAAATATTTAACTTTTTCAAACTCAACTAAGAACAAAAGCTGAGACTTATTGACAGTTTGTTTGCACACCAATTTCTACCTTAGTTAATGCCCAACTTAATTTTTGAGCTTTTCTGAAACTTTTTGCCCCCTAAACTCACTGATTTGACAGCAGAAAATATCATAGATGAGGATCCATTAAATCTAGACATGATATCTACATCTAAATTAATTCATTCTATATCCCCTCATAAATAAGAAAACAAAAGAAAAAAATTGTGAAATCACTGTCTTGGTATTCATCTATAAAGCCTATTAAAACCAGCTAAGATGTATCCCCAATTTTCTGAGTCTAATGCAAAAGCTGATGGATCCCATCCCATGACTGCAGGAGGAAGAACAGAAACCCCTGTTCAAAATATAATTTATGCTGTTGCCTTGCCAGGGGTCATTTATAAATGAGCAGGTAACTATAGGTATATAACTGAGGGCAGGTAACAGGGTGCATTGTGGGCAGCAGCTCACATTTTTACAATGTTGAACAGAACTGAATTTCTTTAAATAAACACCAGGACTTCAAAAATCAATACATATTAAGATATCTAGATTCTGAAATTCTGTGCCTATTTTCACCAGGAGTTACTTGTCTCCAAAATTAACATTCTGGAAACAGAAGGAAAATCTCTGTCAGTGTCAGTATATGAACTTTTAAAGCCTTGGAGTTAATTTAAAAAAAAATAACAAAGGCCACAAGTCTTTTTCCTTGTTTTTATTTGTTTGCTCTGAAAAGGAGATACCTCCACACTAAATGATTAAAAGAAATAAAATATGACCAGAGGTATCCAGCCTGCTTCTGAGCATTCCTGGAGGTTGCCAGTGCACTTCTAAGAGCTCCACAGAAGCTGACTGAGAAAAGCAGCTCACAATATATGATATTGTAAACTGAAAGAAAAGGAAGGTCACAAATAGAAAAAAAAATTGAAAACCTCTGACTTGCATTCCCAAGGTAACAAATAATACCACCTACAAACTAAAATTCCTCTTTTTAATAACAATCAACCATCATTAGTTAAATTAAAAATAAATGCAGGATTAACATATCATGCATTATAACGTTATTCAAACACAGTTCACATGGGGTCTGCAGATAAAATAGATTAGGCCAGTGGTTAAAAAAAAGGAGAATTAGAAATTACTTTCATTTTTCCTTGAATTTGAGAGCAGATGTAGGAAGTTTCCTCTGCCTTCACAAATCACCTTCACCACTCTTTCCAGTTTAATGTCCCTAAAATACATTTGTTCCGAGACATTTCTGCGTTCAAGTTGTGCAGTGACTTGTTTTAGAGAAAACAGCCACAGAGCTGCTCTGCATGCCTGTCTGTGACATGCTCTCAAACACTGATTTATTGTGTTTCCTCAGCTGCCTCAAGAGTTTCTTCTCACGTTTTGCATCAGCTTATACATGAGCAGCACTCCTAAAATATTATGATGCTCTGGAATAGTCACCAGTGAGATGAGCCACCAGAGCCTCTCAGAATTACAAACAGAGGAGGCTCTGTGGTTGTCACTGCTGTTCTGTGCTGGCTGTCACTGCTGCTGTGCTGCTCATTGCTCTCCATGTGTAAGTCTTGGTTTATCTCTACAGCCACCTCCACAACATCTGCACCAAAATTTGCTTGTAGGAAAGGCTTCATGAACATGGCTACCTACAAGGCAAAGTTCACCGCCAGACAAGATATGAATGATTTATACATTTATATGTCATCTAATACATAATTATCCTCTCATTATCATTCAGAAGAGCTCTGGGCTACATCTACATCCACTGTTTTCAGTAGAGGCTAAAAGTAGAGTGGCTGAATATCTCTCAGCAAGAAAGTTACCTTTGAAGATGTGAGTGATGCACAAAGATTGTTGTGTGTTTATTACATCTCCAGTTTGGGATTAACCTAGAATTAGAAGTATTTTATTGTCTTCTTAGGAATGTTTCTTATCAAATCTTGTCAGAAATTATATTATGTGCTTTGTGACTTTTCAGAAAGATATGATTCTTGATTTTGAAAAAATTCCTAAGCAAGATGTTTGGCAATGGAGTCGGAATGTATACTTTTCAACATAACTTCACTCAAGCTTTTTTTTTTAAGTAACGTATTTTGCATAAATATCTTCAGAAAAACTGCATAAGCAATTCAAGGAGAAACTGTTCTTTACAGTGAGGGTAGTGAGACACTGCCCAGGCTGCCCAGAGAAGTTGTGACTGCCCCATCCCTGGAGCTGTTCAAGGCCAGGTTGGATGGGGCTTTGAGCAACCTGATCTAAAGAGAGGTGTCCCTGCTCATGGTAGGGGATTGCAACAATCCCCTTTAAGGTCCCTTCTAACCCAAACCATCCTATGGTTGTGTCATTCTGTTCTGATGGTTCATGATAAACTGAAAAGCACGACTAAAGAGTCAGTAAATAATTTGTGTGTCCCAAATCTGCCAAAAGGAAAAGTTTTTACAAGTGTCATGTGGCTGTGTTTCTCAATTTTCCTCATAATTTTCCATGTTGGAAAAAATCCTCTGTGAATGATTAAAGATTGATTTAATAAATATTTCAGTGGAGATTGCTGTGATTCATTTGAGAAGGATTAGTTGCCAAATATATAATAAACAACAAACAGTTGTGCTCAAGTACTTTGTTGAGTAATAGAAACTGCATTTTTTTGGCTTTTAAAATAATGTGCTAAACATTCTGCAAAGGGCAAACATTACAAAGTTCATGAGGAACTTTCCAGAAAGTGGTCCCTATTTCCACTGAACTTAATGGAATTCTCCATGAAATTAGAACCAAATTTTTTATAAGCTCCATGTACTCAAAAATTTTAAAGAATTTTTTATTATACTCACTTTAAACCACACTCCTCTTTATTGAGACTCTCATCACTAGAAAAGCAACTGATGCTGTTGAGGCACTTCATGTTCAGGTCAGGTTGAGCAATGAAGATCCTGTTACTTTTACTTTCAGATTCATGCCAACACCATGATCCATAGATTTCCCAAAGGGTACAGCTCTCAGGCATTGCACTTTCTTCACAATTTATGTCTCTATGATTTCAAAGACTTTGAAGACTATTACATACCAGTATGAGGACTAAGAAAATAGAAGGTTTTTGTTTAGTTGAGAAAAAATTGGATTTTTTATCAATCATTAGGGAGCAGTGTGTTATTCTCAGGTGAATGTTTATTGATGGGAACACATTTTGAATATTTTTAAAATATAAAACAGCAAAGTAATGTAACTGTTCTGAGAAGAACAGCACCACACAAAAATTCTGTCTTTATGTATATATTGTTTTTCCACCCTTTTTAGCAGATTAACACTGGAATTTATTGATTGCACTCACAAAGGTTTGCAATGTTCCAAACAGCATTCTAGACTTCCTGTCTAGAATGAAATTTTGAATTTCATTAATTACTTTATTACCACAAATTGTTGGAAGAAACATGTGTTCTTGGATGTTAATTAATAGCTCATTATTATTATACAAATTAACTTGGCAGCACTATGTGCTGGATATTTGTGGAATAATGAATTACATTAAAGGGAAGCCAAGATGGCAAACACTGAAGTGCATGCATCTATTATCTGCTTCTTATAAATGCATAAACCTTTCCTAGGGCATGAAACAGAAATCCTAATGAGAGGCATACTAGAGTTAAAAGGGAGAAAAGAAGAAGAGAAGGGAAAAGGATAAAGAGCAATGCACATCTAGCTTGATGTTCTGAGCTTCACACTGAGAAGCAACAGCTCCCCCAGGTTTTGCTCTAAATGGGTTGTTATAAAAGATGGGAAAGCTGACAATGTAATGCACAGTGGTGTGAGTCTTGTGTCTGATCTCAGAAATTCACAGTAGTAAAAGTCTCATCTCAACAGCTCTGAGCTTTCCCTTCCTTTCCCTTCCATCTCTCCTTTCCCTTCCCTTCCCTTCCCTTCCCTTCCCTTCCCTTCCCTTCCCTTCCCTTCCCTTCCCTTCCCTTCCCTTCCCTTCCCTTCCCTTCCCTTCCCTTCCCTTCCCTCTCTCCTTTCCCTGTTAATATAAAGAAAATCAGGCTGAATTCATGTATATCAAAAGAAATAAGAGTTATTCACTTGGAGAAGAATAATCAATATGTTCATTAATTAAATAGACTCTCCAACAGCTGCTGATTTTTCTTTCTAGTTGAACTAGAAGTCAAAGAGATCTAGTAACTTCGACTTCCCATTCACCCATTCACATCTTTCCACCAGTCATATTCTTTTTGTTATTTGTTTTTTTGGGGTTTTTTTTGGTTTTATTTTTTTGTACTGAAGTATCAAACTCTAGAACCCACGGTGTTAAGGCTCCCCAATTAAAGTGTACAAAATTCCATACATTTGACCTCCAATTCAAACTTATTTCTATTCTTTTCTGTGTATTCATTCCCAACTGTTTGCCTTGTCCCTGATTTCATTATTTACTTAAAACTAAATGAAAGATTTATTTGGGGGCCCTACCTAGATTTCTATTTTTGTTCTATTTTATCTCTGTATTAATCTCTCTGTATTTATAT
This sequence comes from Agelaius tricolor, assembly GCF_023055355.1. NCBI lineage: Eukaryota > Metazoa > Chordata > Aves > Passeriformes > Icteridae > Agelaius > Agelaius tricolor. Next base: position 9,051,089 of record NW_027269266.1, on the reverse strand, counting down.
ATGGCTCTAATTTTCTATAATTCAACATTATTATAATTTGGCATTTCTAATGTAATTTCTCTAAACTTTTATGTATCCAGAGTATTGTATTCTCTGCAATTCTGCTTTTGTTGTATCTACTTAACAGATTCTCTACCTTCTCCTAGTAGCAAGAGATTCTGTACTGCCGTGTAGACATTAATATCAAATTAATCTGGCCTGAAAGGTATTCCTTATAAGTGTTTCCACCTTCTGTGTGAGGTCAGCTCCCACTAGCTTCATTTAATATTTAATTCAAGAAAGCATTCTGACCCATTGGCTTCCCTAATGGTTTCTCTGACCTTCTCATATTCTACCGTTTGTAAACCTGCAGTTGCTGGTTTTGTTTTTCTCTTGTTTAGCTTTTTATTTTATTGTTGTTAAATCTCCATTATCTTCTGCTACAGGGTTGTTTTTTATTTAGGCTTTTCTCTTATCTCTCTAATACTTATGAGAACAAAATTTAAATCCTTTTTCATTTGATTTGTAGAGAAGTCTAGAAGCTTTTATATCAGTATCAGTAATGATATTGCATATTCTATCTGTAAAATGTTCAAGTATATCATAATAATACAATTTCTAGGACTGTTTATTTCTCTAAATATGCCATGTTCACAAGTAAACCAAACTCTCACTGCCTATTGCAAATTCCTAACATTGTCTCTTGTACTCTTGTTAGGAACAAAGTAATTTCTTTTTTATCTGTACTGCAATGTCTTACTTCTTAAGAAAAAATAATGTAAAATGTTACAAAAATCTGTGCACACTCATATAGCTATAAAACTTTATTCTAAGTATTAAAAAAGGAATATTACTTTCAGTTTGGTCAGATGCCTGAGATCACTTTGGATGTAACTGTGCATCCAGGAATAATACTTTTGTTCAAAGTTTGCATTTTCTAGTGAGCAGTTCAGCTTGTGCTTCAGAGCAGTCTGAAGTAAGGAAAAGAAATGCCACAGCTTTCCCAAGGTATATTTTACAGATTAATCATCTTAGAAAGTTCTCAAAAAATAGCTGTATAGATAGACACATCAGTGACATCTCCCTTTGAAAACCAAAAATGTTAGAGTTTGTTCAGTTGTATGTTACATTTTTCCTTATTTATTGGGTAACAAACTGAGTTGTCAGTGTATCAAATCAGCAGGGCAATAAGGAAATGTCTTTTTTTTCATTATTTCAGCACCAAACAGTATTGTTCAAAATTTCTTTCTTTCACATTTAGATAGCAAAAGAAGCTATGATAAAATGTGCCTTAGAGAGATGAAAGGTACAAAAAGTCAACCTGAACACAGCCTAGGGAATGTGAAGGCTGTGAAATTATCTGATAACTCTAAATTCTGGAACTAAAGCAATCCTGATATTATCAATAAAAGGAGTTGATAACAGTTTCACCTGTCAAAAATGGACACACTTTCTTTGATGTCACCTTAACATGGACCTTTCATTTAAGTTTTTATTGGCTTGAGGTAAACCTACCTAGGCAATTTCTATCACTTTTTTTACTTTGCATTTTTAATTTTCTTTCATTCTAGTTAAATTAATCTAAATGACTGAATCATTATTTTATGAATTTCAAAGAAGAATAGTTTAACATAAATATTGGTCTGTGGAGAAGAGATAACCTAAAAGTGATAGCCTGAATTTTAAAATTAAGAGAAAAAAAACCAAAAACCAAACCAAAAAAACCCAAACAAAATGAAACAAAACAAACAAAAACCAAAAACAGTGAACCCAGTTCTCTTTGAGTTAGATTTGTACAATTGGGAAAAAGCACTGGAATCACTTATCCATCTCAACAGGACAAGGGGAGGAAAATAAGACTAAGAGCTCCTTATAGGTCAAGATAAAGACTGGGAGATCACTTATGAATTACCATCAGGGCAAAACAGGCCTGAGTTGGGGAAATTTATTAAATTTATTGTCAATTAAACAAAGACGGTCAATAAGAAATAAGAACAGATCTAATACCACCCTCCATCATTCCACCCTTTGTGGTTTAACCCCAGCCATCATCTCAAACCCACACAGCCATTCACTTACTAGTCTCACTTCCCTGAGTGGGATTGGGAAAAGAATTCGAAGACTAAGAGGGAGAAAATTCATGGCTTTCAGAAAAGGACAGTTTAATAGGTAAAACAGAAGTCATGCACACAAACGAGGGAAAAAAGGAATTCATTCACTGCTTCTGTGTTGCAGCACCTGTCCCAAGGAAAGCAGGGCTCCGTCTGTGTAACACTGGTGATGGAAGGTAAATGTCATCCCACTGAACGTTCCTCCCTCTCCCAGGTTTATCCACTGAGTAGGACACACATGGTGTGGGACACCCCTTGGGGCTGCTGGGCTCAGCTGTCCCCACTGTGTCACCTGCCAGCCTCTTGTGCACCCCCAGGCTCCTCACCAGTGGGGCAGAGTGGGAGGCAGGAATACCTTGATGCTCAGCTGCAGGTAAGACACTGCTCTGCTGTCAAAATACAGCACCATAAGAGCTTCTAGGAAGAAAACAGTCCCAACCCCAAACAAAACCAGCCCATCTCTCTTCTCAGGCTCAACTTCACTCCCAATTCCTCTCTCTCCTCCCCCAAGGGAAGCACAGGGGCATGGAGAATGGGAATTGCAGCCTGTTCAACGTGCATTGTTTCTGATGCTCCTTCCTCCTCACCCTGCTCCCCTGTTCAGTGTGGGATGCCACCCACAGGAGATGGCCCTTCCTGAACTCCTTCAGTGTGGACCTTCCCACATCAAATATGCCACCAAAATGCATTAAAATGCATAAGCAGTATATTTCTAAAACTGCTGGTGGTCATCAAAAGGTGCAGAAAGTACTTTGAGACATTTTTGTTTGTCTACAACTTCTACCTGTCTGTAACTGCAAAGCAAACTGCTGGATTATGATAAATTTAGTGCTCAAAAATTCAGTCCAGTATAATATCTATTCCTTATTTTTTCATGTGCAACAGGAAAAAATCAGATAAATATTTCATATTTTAAAGCCACAAGCAGGGAATGTGTGCTGAAAGCTACCTTTGAAAACTCAGCTGATGTCAGGATTTCAGCTTCAGAAGCAAAAGACAGAGCCAATGACCCGGTTGCTGAAGTTCCAGTCCTGATTCTGCTGTCTCCTTGTTTCCCTGAAATGGAGAGGCATAAATTCACACTCTATTTGTATTTTAGTTTACATTTTAAAATCTGAGTAAACAGAGAAAAACACTAAGAGTATAGTAAACATCAGAATCCCTTATTGACCACTGCTTAAAACTTGTAAGGTAGCCACTATTAAGTAAATATAGCTTAAAAATTATTCCCTAATGTTTTTCAACTGGAATTTTCTGATCATTTTCAGCTTGCAACAACATTATACAATTTCTTTGTACAACTCTCTATGTCAGCAGTTTTTGTACCAGAAGAAAGTATTATGCATTTTATGAGCAGTTTCTAGATCTCAGTATAAAATATCACCTGAACAGATTGTCTTGAGTAGGGTTTAGATGAAAAACAAATTTTCTAAGGGGCTTCCTGATTATGGAAACTCTTTTCAGTAAGAAAACTGACTTGTCATGTAATTGCCATGTCTTGTAGTATATTTTTACACTGCCAGGTGTTTTCAGGGAATGGATGCCAGCAGGTCCTGCTTTCTGAATAATTTAAGTAGTCAGTGATTACAGTCTCCATATGACTAATAATTATTTATAATATATTTAATTTCTTACAAAGAAAAGGGGAACTACATCAGTGGGACCAGGAGCTCATTCATGATTTTGGAAGGTATAAACATTAGTATTTAGGCCTTAGGGCAGAATGAACTGCTAAAACATTTTGTAGGCAAGAGTTGAGTTTTGTTGCAGGAAAATTACAGATTTTGCTCTTTCAGAGCCTGGTTAAATTAAACCAGATTCAAATAATACAGGTAAAACCAAAGCATGTCTTAGGCTGATTCTTATTATTTACAAAATTCCAGATATCACATTTTTTTTTGTATGAGAACTTTCTACAGGGGGCTAATACCTTTGATGTTATCACTCTAACATAAAAGTACTTTCATTTTCTGTATTCCTGTATCTGCTGGCATTTCTAAGTCTACAGACAAAAAATAAAACCTTCCCCTTCAAAAAGCATCTTACAGTCACTAAACTTCCTTTTTCCAAAAATCCAGGGGTAAATTCTGCCATTATCTTTTGAGTCCTACTCATGACTGAACATTTGAAAATCCCAGTATAACCATATAACCTGTCTGGACTGAGCTGCATCAGTCAGCCCCATGGGGCTCTCTGCAAAATTGCTTTCAGGATGTTTTGAACATCTTAGTGCAGCTGAAATTTTCTATAGGGGAAAACACAGGAGGTTACTGAAGACCCATCAACTCCATAACCCTGCAGGAGGTGCTGCCCAAGGAACTTGAAAAATTCCCTTTCAGAAGTGTTTTTCAGTGCTGATCTTTGAGTCCATATGTGTGTATGTTTCAATATTTTGATTAAAAAATTCCAGTTTTTGCTATCTGTAGAAAATATTTTGCTTTTCACTGAATGTAGAATATGGCTTCATGTTCAGGAATGTTGCTATAGCATTTTGTGGGAAGTTTATTTCAGTTTTCCTATTCTACTGAGGTCTGGGTCTCCAGCTGAAGATAGCTTACCTTCTCACTCCCTGAGTTATTACAACAGCCCTTCTCAAAAAATTTGGTTTCTTTTAACCCCCTGCCCCTCACAACTTTAAGTTCTTTTTTAAATTTAATAGAGAAACTGCTTGCATAATAAGAAATACTGTTAAAAATAAAAAAAAACCCAATCAAATAGACAACTACCAAACAAACCCAAAGAAAACAAAGACAAGATGATGATATTCTCTAAAACTTCAAAGAGAGACAGAAATCCCTTCATTATTTATACATACAAAATGGGATATGATATATAGAGAAGAATGCAGTTTATGAAGGCAATAGAGTACAGCATATATGAAGTGTGTTTCTGGAAATTTAATTAAGTGAAAGGAAACCCCAGGTTGATGGGTAGGAGGTGGCACGTAAATCACTTTATGTGTGAAACTGCTAAGATATTTAAGATGTCTTATTTCAGGTCCAAAGCTGTAAAATGTTAAATCCTCATGACTCACACTAAAATTAAGAATCTGATTTTACTATCTGCTGAAATTCTTTAGTTGTTGCAATTTGTATAACTTCTGAATAGAATAAGATTGGTATAATTAGGGTGACACATTTTCATTTTAAGACACTGTCTTTTGTTTCATGAGTAAAGGCATGCTGGTCCTCTGAATCCACTGAGAAGAAATTAAGCATAGTTACCATTAATCAAAGCCTGTTTAAAGCCTATAACTGTGCCTGAAGAAATCTAGTATTTTAATAAAAAAATCACAAAGCTCAATTGTAATTTGCAAGCTGAAAGTTATATATTAGATTTGCCTGCGCTAATACATTGTTCCAACCTGGGAAATGCCATATGAGGAAGAACACTTACAGAAAAAAAGGCATTGATGAAAGAGTGAATATATCACAGAATCATAGAAAGGACCCACAAGAATCACTGAGTGCAACCTTGGGCCTTCATAGGAAAACTCATAAAAAACCACATCAAATGCCCAAGACCGTTGTCCAAATGCTTCTAGAACCCTGTTAGGCACTGTGACCACTGCCCTGGAGAGTCTCTTCAGTGCCCAGCCACCCTCTGGGTGAAGAGTTTTTTTCTAATATCCAACCTAAACCTCTCCTGACACAGCTCCAGGCCATTCCCTCGGATTCTGTCACTGTCACCACAGAGCAGAGATCAGTGCCTGCCCCTCCTCTTCCCCTCACAAGAAGCTGTGACTGCAGTGAGGGCTCCCCTCAGTCCCCTCCAGGCTGAACAGACCAAGTGCCCTCAGCCGCTCCTCACACAGCTTCTCCTCAAGGCCTTCACCCTCTTTGCTGCCCTCCTTGGGATGGTCTCTCATAGTTTAATGTCTTTTTTACACCATGGAGCCCAGGACTGCACAATATTCAAGGTGAGGCCTCCCCAGCCCAGAGCAGAGTGGGACAATCCCCTCCCTGGCCTGGCTGTGCCTGATGCCCCCAGGACAGGGCTGGCCCTCCTGGCTCCCAGGGCACTGCTGGCTCCTATTTAACTTTCCACCAACCAGGACCCACGGGTCTCTTTCCACAACATTGCTCTTCACTGTCTCATATACATCATAACTATTTCTGCTACAAAGTATAGTATTTTCCAGTTTTAAGAAGTAGTAAAGCATTCATATTTAAGCACCAATAGTTCCTTATATTTGTCTTTAAATAAAATATCTTTATATTTCCAACCAAGAGAGATGCTCACTCTACGTCTAATGCAAATATGAAATGTTTTATATTTACCATATGCTATAGTGTTACAACACAAATGCAGTCCTTCTGTTTCACTCTCTCCTTTCGGCCATATATTTTCAAACAGATTTTCACTTGCTGTAGAACAAGTAGACAGAGCAACCAATCTTTGACAGTAATGTTGCACTGCACATGACTCAGCCATTATCTGAAATGACAGCAAAAGTTAAGTAACTAACTTGTTAATTTTAAGAATCACTGGAAAAGTCAAAACAACATCTGCTTGGTCTGCCTTACTCTGACAGAATATACTGATCCATTCCTGTTGTCTATTTTCCCTAAGAATCTTTTATGAATATGAATCTTCATTGTATCAAACTCTGTCACCTTAGATTTCAAAAGATATTCTGTTGCCTTGACAGAATAGTTACACAGTCCAGAGATTTTTATGTGCCATTTCTAACATATTTCTCTTATTATAATAGAATTCAACCAACCAGCTTAGATGCTATATACTGGACATAATTTCATAGAATAGGTTATTGGGACTTCTAGCTATAAGGGAATGTATCTTTTCTCCACTTAATCAGTTATTTCCTGAAAATTATCAAAATAATTACTCATAACTGCTCTCTTGGTGTAAGAATTTGTTTTTCACTCGTGTAAATCAGATATCAGTGACTGAAGCAAAAGAGTGATGTAGCCACTCTGTGTTCATCAAAGGGATTGGATAAGGCTGAGTAAAACCCTTACATAACAGGTTACTATGTGCTCAAAGTCAAATAGGTGCAATTCATCCCAATAAAGCGGGAAGAGTCTTATTAGCATCACTGTGTTTTATTACATTTGCAACTGAAAGTGATAATTTCACAAGTCTTATGTAACTGAGATTATTTGCTGTTGGCAAAGCTTAATAGTAGCCTCACTGTATTCTTTCACTTATTATACTGATACTTCAATTTTTTTTTCTGATACACATAGGACTTTTTGCTTAAATTCTGAAATAATAAATTGAATTACTGAAACTAAGAAATTTTACCATCTTTTGTAGCTATAGATTTACTTTATTACTAGGTGTACACGTAAGTATTATTGAAATAGGTACCAATAAAATAAATGGTTTGTTTTATAGCACCTTACCAAGCACAACTCTCTGTGTTTAATATAGCTTCACAAGCATCAGACAGCTCATACATTCTTAAGGCAAACAAGGGTCATTTGAACATGTTCCTATTGTTAAATCCACACTAAAATGAGCTGAGAGGCTGGAGAAGCATTTCCATGGAAAAAGCAGTCACACACATTTTACCCACCCTGTCAGCACATCTCTTAAGGATGCTCACTGGTAGGAATGCTAGTCCATTTGGTATCTTCATCACATACATCCACATGGAAAATATAGATCATATTTCCATTTACCACTTATATTCAAGGTTTTTCCAGAAATAATTCATAGGCTTCTCATTCAGGTCTGACCTTCACCAGGAATGAATATATGAATATACATGCTTTCCACAAGAGCATAGCTGGGAAGATTTTGACAAGATTCTTTGATTTGGTTTTGCCAAAAATGCCCTGAAATGCAGTGGAACACTATGCTATGGGACACCTCTCATCTACACTCTCCACAGCATTTTTCTAGCAATAGTGACATCATTCTTATGTAGTCTCTAGCTGCTGACTGATATATGTGCAGTTAGCCCAAAAAGCAAATGAATCATTCTGTTCTACAATTATACAATTTCTGTAACAATGTAGAGAGTAACTTCATTTACCAGTCTCATGTATAAGACGACTGGGAAAATAAAAATTTGTTATTGCTACATTTTCCTTCAAGGGAAATAATGATTTTCAGCTGTGTTCAGTAACATAAATAAAAGTTAACACAAAATCTTCCCCTAGAGATCCAGGCAGTGTAAACAACTTCCCAGCAAGAATCCACCCTGGTTTTTACTCACCACCACAGGGCACCTGGAGGTGAAAGAGGCTTTTTGGATCTATTCAAAACCAGTCATCATCAAAGCACATATAAGTGCTTTGGGAGAAGTGGGGTATAGTTAGAGTTTGCATTACATAATGCTCCCTTGAATTTTAGAGAGAGAGTTACCAATCTTAGTATCAGTGGTTGGTTTTGGTTTTTTTTTTGTCTGTGGATTTTCCAGATGGCAAGTGTAAGAAGTGTAGAAGAAGTATTACTCTTCTCCCTTCCCCTGCTGCCCTGACTCCTTTATTTCCTTGTTTATCACAAGGGGCATAATGATTTCTCATGTTGGAGGGAAAAAAAAGCAGCACTGTTGAGGCAAACAGACTAAATATTTTTTATGAAAGCTGTAGCAAACAATGTCTAGCCTTGCTATCTCTCACACGACATTCTCAACATTCCTTAGCAAGGGTTTTACCTACTCTGTGGGAAGACACACTATATCACAGCACAGTTGCTTCTATCAAAGCTACCAGAGCTCAAAATACTTTTTTTTTCCCATGAACACTTTCTGCCACCCACCAGATTTGCCAGTGTTCCCAGCAGAGATTTATCTCAGCAGAGTTGCCTTGGTCTCTCATAAAGGGACAATAGTTCTCACTGAGTTCTGACATTCTAATGGCTGCCAGTTGGGCCTTTTTCTCCATTTCACAGGAAATTTTCACACCTCTGAGTGTGCCATTTTTCAGTTGAGTTTGACTTATAGCTCACAGATGGAGAGAGACTCCTGATAAAAACTCTCTTTCGAAGACAGTGCAAGAAAACACATTTCTGCATTGTGACAGGTTAATATTCTACACATTGATTTGTTCATAGCTCTCAGGGTGTGATGCCAAAGCCCTTAGTAAATTGGAGTCAACTTCTTTGAGAGTAGTATAAGGGAATATACTCTCACCAGAGAAAAAGGGAAATGAAAAAGTTTTTTTAAGAGGCTCCCACCTGCACAAAAAGTAGCAATGTAACCATATTACTACATCAGCAACCCGGATCCCAAAGAGTGGTTGTTCACAGCCATAGTAAAGAATGAGACACTGTGCCTTAATTTTTTTTCAAAAGAATTAATCAGCAAAGTATATTTTCATATTAATTAATAACTCTTTGCACAAATTGATGTATTTAATAGAAAAACTCCCAGAAATTCAGTCTTTGTTTCTCGATGCTTTTCCTTACAGCATCAGTAGGATCAACTGAAAACCTGAAGCCAGTCAAAACTAAAGGTATGCTCCACAAGATAAAAATATGACAATGAAAAATAAATTCAAAATATAGAAAAGTTTCTTCAATCCTGAGTGGCACTATAATACATATAAACAAATAATGTACACAATACACTTCTAGGACTTTGTCAGCACCCTTATTTCATTGTTTGGACTACTTTCCACTACCCATCCAAATTATTCTTTTTCTCTTTTATTTTTCTCTTTTTTTTTTCTTTTTTTCTTCTTCTTTTTAGCTAACACCCAGAATCCTTCTTATACTCTGCCCATCTCCAGTTCAAAACTCCTGCTTTCCTGACCCTCTCAGTCACTGCTACTCTTCACTGATGATTACAGCCAAGCAGCTCCAATGCACTCTCATTCCCTCAGTGCCTGTGTCCTCACTGATTAGCTGAGCAAGAAAATAAAATCTTCATCATATAGCAGCAATTCTTGTTAATTCATGTCAGTCTCACAGGTCTGGCTGTCATCATTTCTCTCACACCTGCTTAAGTGCATGATAGAAGGTGCATCAGTAGAGCCCATTTCTGAAATGGTACGGATGTTTTCTTTACCATCAATATCTAAAGAAAAGGGCTGGGAAGGTCTTTCAAGTATGAAGCTGGGTTTTGGCAATTTCAAATCTGAGTTTTGGCCTGGCAGCAATCTCTCAAAAATCAGTTGGAAAACTACTAATCCCCAAATTTTTTTGATTAAGCACAGTGACGAGGACTCTGTGATAACAAGACTTTATACAAGAGGCTGAGTTTAGGATCTTTTGCCTTTGGTTGTTTGTTTTGGGGTTTTGTTGTTATTTTGTTCTGTTTTGTTTTTAATTGGGATATTTCCCTTCTCACTAAGAGAAGCCAAGAAAATCAATGGAAAATGTCTTATTTGAATTACTCTGTGCATATGCACACTCTTCACACACTAGTGCATATAAGGTAAGAGGAATAAGCTGGTTATTTTGCTGTGGATAAGTATAAAGTAAGTAATCTACCAGAATTAAATTTTTACATACATGAGATAAAATACACACTTTCTCAAAACAGTGCTATTTTTATTAGTTCAATAATAGGTGTCTAGTCATGTGGAAACTATCTACGAGAGAACATTTTCAAAAATTAATTTCACTTTTTGCTTTGTTATCTAGATATCTTTCTGCTGCTTCTTTAAATATATTTTTTCCTATTCCATTTAGACAGTTCCTATTCAGTACTATGATGTTGCTTGAATGGGCATCAAGTTATTATGAGGCTTAAGTATAATGAATTTTTTATGATATCTTGTTTTTCAGTAACCTCTCAAGTAAACTTTACTGACTGTGCTTGTCTGTGGAAGGTTGCTGCAAAGTAGCTGGGAACACCTTAGTCATTTCTGTAGTAGACAAAACTCTTCAAGTTATTTTCTGTGGAATACTGAAGTTTGGGGTTTGTTAGAGAGCACTGAATTTGGAAATTCTGATTCTGCTGGAAATGCTACTCTATGATATTGAAGGAGCTGGCAGAAGTTCTCACTGGGCCACACTCACATATCAGCAGTCTTGGATAGCTGGGTGACTAGAAGCTGACAAATGTGATCCACATCAGCAAGTAGCACCAGAAGAAAATTTCCAGGAAATACAGACCTGGCAGTGCAGGGAGATCGTGGAGCTGATCATCCTGAGTGCCATCACATGCCCCAAACAGCACAATATGGGAATCAGACCCAGTGGGCATGGGCTTAGGAAAGGCAGATCCTGCCTGAGACCAACCTCACCTGTTCCTTTGGGTCTGATCCACTTTTTGGGCGAGGGAAAGGCTGTGGATGTGTCTACCTGGACCTTTGTAAAGCCTTTGATGCCATTTCCCAAAGCATTCTCCTGCAGAAACTGGCTGGGTATATTTTTTTCTGGATAGAAAATGGCCTGGATGGTCAAGCCCAGAGAGTGGTGAAAGGAGTTAAATCCACTTGGTGACTGGTCAGAAGTGAGCTCCCAAGGGTCAGTATTGGGGCCAGTCCTGTTTAATATCTTTATTAATTTACCTTTTGAAAAGACATGTAAATGTGGACTGGGCAGTGCTGGGTTAGTGGTGGGACTAAATGACCTTAAAGGTCTTTTCCAACTCAGTTCTGTCATTCTATGATTATCTTCCATGCATAGCATGTACAGGGCTCCTTGTTGCAGATGGTCAACCCAAGAGTTAAACATTAGCCTAGACTACAAAAGTGGAAGATATTTCAGGAGGAAATCCATTTCATTGCCTTACTCTGATGTTTCCATGACCACCTCTGATGGATATTTGTCTATCCTGTTCTGAAAAATGCTCTAGTAGGGTCTAGTAATGTTTCTTTTTTTTTTTTTTTTTTTTTTTTATTATTATTAGCCTAACAATTAGAAAGATCACTTTTAAGCTTGTCATCTTTACCAAAATGATGTTCAAATTTTCTTCTTAACAGGCATTGAGACCATAAAACATAAGTTTGAATACATATGCTTTCAAAGACAGTCATGCTATCCCCTAAAAAGTAAAAGTACCCAATCAAAGCAATTAACTGCATATAGCTTTGCAGTTTGTCCAGCTGTGAAATAATAGAATTAAAAAGTAAGTTTAAAGAAATGCTAGCTTGATTATTTGTCATTGTGTGCAAGTACTTTCTGGATTTTACATCTTTCTGGGAATCCTGAGGTTGTGTTGCCTGTTTTGGAAACAAAAATATTGATTTGATGAGCAATCCAGTATTGTTTGCTATGTCAAGTAAAGATAAGGGGAAACAAAGTCTTAGTTTATATCTAAGAGAAACCAAACAGTGAAATATTACTTTTGTACCAGTTAGCCAGAATCCCTTGGGATTTGTTGGTGGCAATGTACATGTCAGGAGTCTCTGTCCTGCTGAAAGTTGTATCCCCTCCATCCTCCACCAGGCAGAACCCAGGAGCAGGGAAGGGGTCAGGCTTTCCTGTGAGCAGTGTAATGCTGAAGATTGCTGGCTGGTAGCATTTCTGCAATCTCATACTCACAGATATTCACTAGCTGTTAAGTATGTTTCTTTTAATCACTTGCTCATCAAGAACTTTCCCTAATCAAATCAAAAATCAGAAATAATGCTGTATCTGGCATTTAGTTGAAATGCACTGCTCTTAGGTTTCATTCTAATTTGTAAATTGCTATCCAAAACTATTACATAATATTTAAAATAAAGTCACAAGAGGGCCTATCAACACAAATGTCCTAAATCAGTAAGTTTGAAAAGCTCAATTCTAATTTGACTCACTAAGTCATGAAAGCAAATGAAATGAAGGCATTTGATTTCTGTACTTTAGATCAACAGAGGAGTTTTCATTTGTAAAAAAAAATGTTTTATTATGATCAACTAATACCTTGGTCCATTACCACACTAAACATGTCATAAAGGATATTTGATTTTTAAAAAATTTGTAGTGACAAAATTGTAGACTTAGTGCAGCAGTTTCTTCTTGGATTGCAGTGTCCCTACAACTCTTTTAGATTCACAGAGGTGGATATTTGAATTCAAAGTCTACCTAACTAGAATAGAGGAAAAAAATAATGATGACTATGTTTGATTACACTTTGAATTTTTGGGAAAATCTGCAATCCATACCCGTGATTGAATCTTATTAAATAATGAAATCACTTTAGAAAAGACTAAGCACTTATAGCACATGTTTAACATTTAATAAGCTTCAGTGTATTGCTACAGCAGCATCAAACCTGTCATGATAGATTCTGAAATTTCATTTCCTTAAGTGATGGTTGCATTACTTATTCAGTCTAAGTATTTTAGTACCCTTTGGCTGTGAAAGTCTTTTTTGATTAAAGGACATTTTTTCATTGCTTTTTATCCCTTTTATCGATTTTAAGGATTTTCTAAAGTATTTCAAAGTTAGCTTAGTGAATTAAGTACAATGCCTCTACTTAGCTAGGGTGTGTGAGAATTTCCATCATGTGAGATGTTTTCCCCCTAAACCTAGCAGGTCTTTCCCATTCATACACCTATTTCATACCTCTTTCTATACATAGGATCTTCCTGAAGATTTTAAGATATATTAGTTTGATAACTTGAAAATTAGCTTCCTCTTTTAATAAAGTAACATGTAACTTGTAGAGGGAATGAAAAGGGTAGGGCTTTCACCCAGAGTACTGCTACAGGACAAGTTCTTTTCTAAGAATCCAGCCATTAAAAATATGCCAGATCTGGCATGCTGCAATTCTGCCATGACAAGGCCCAGTGAACACTCCTGTGACATGCAGCATCCTTCAAAGTTTACAACTCACTACACTGCTGTGCTCAAAAATTTGCTATCCAACAATTAGAAAGGTTGAAGTTGGAAGGGACTGCTGGAAATTGTCTGGTCTGGGCTCCAGCAGGGACACCTACAGTCAGTTGCTCAGAATCATGTTCAGACAGCTTGTGAATATCCCTGAGGATAGAGACTCCACAACCTCTCTGGGCACCCTCTGCCAGTGCTCAGTCACCCTCACAGTGAAAAAACGTCTCCTGTTGCTCAAAGGAAACCTCCCTTGTTTCAGTTTGTGCCCATTGCCTCTGGTCCTGCCACTGGGCACCACCGAACAGAGCCTGGCTCCTCCTCTGTACTCTCCCAGCAGGTATTTACAAACATTCTCTTCTCCAGGCTAAACAGTGCCAGGTGTCACAGCCTTTCCCTGCAGAAGACATGCCCCAGTGCATTGATCATCTCAGTGGCAGTCCCTCTGCTGGAGCTCTCCAGTTCTCTGGAGTTCTCTCTGTGTCTCTCTCTTGTATGGGGGAGCCCAGAACTGAGCACAGCCCCAGGTGTGGCCTCACCAGTGCTGGGAAGGGGGACAGGATCACCTCTCACCTGATGGCAATGCTCCTTCTAATGCAGGCCAGGACACCTTCTCTGTGGCAAGCCTGTTAGAAAGGCTGTTTCCCTGACATTTCAAGTTACAAAATTCAGAGAAGACTATAATGTAAGCTATCATTGTTCCAGTGATGCACTGATTTATGATATATGATATGATAATGATATGATGTATGATATGATATGATACATGATAGTGTTAAACATATGAATTTAACATCAGCTAAGTTTCAACCCCAATCCCTCCGTCCTCTCCTGCCCCCCTAACTGTTTTCTATGTGAGTAGATTATTGTGAAAAGTAGTGAGCCTTAATCAAAGTTCTGGTTTTCAAAAATCCTTTAGAGTACATTCAGAGGATGTTTGGGAAATTTGTTTCTAATGTCTTCCCAAAAGTTCTGCAAGGTTTTTATACCTTATACCTTCCAGGAAACCCACAATATCTGTTAATATTTTTTAAATTAGTTTTCAGATCACTTACACATTAATAAGAAAATCCATTGATCAAAAAAATCAAGGCAAAGGCTAAAAGGGAGTTTTTGTATCAAGTCCATTAGACTGAAAGACAATAGCAAAATATTTTGATGCATTGGACTTAGAATGACATAATTTTAAAAAGTAACTTCATCAAAAGTAAGCCACAGAAGCATAATTGCTGTAGTATGGCTGGCCTTTGATGATCAAAAAGTTAGAATCCATAAGCAACTGGAAATATTAAAGCATTCCCCTCTTGCTTTCTAGGCACCAGCCTAGCAAAGCAATCCGTTTCAATAAGAACTGTTCAGTGAAGCATTAAGGAAAAGTCCAACATGCTGAAGTCCAACCATGTTCAACAAAACACAGCAGCATATGTTAAACTGTCAGGAGGACGTCAGCACATGCCAGAAAAATACCTTGCTGAATACAGATGAGCTGTTGAGTTTGGATGACAGCTGTCCAGTACAAGAAACTTTTAAGACCACGTGTAAGTGAGCTCCCGTGAGGTGATGAGCACTTCCATGTTTCATGGGAGATCAAGGCACTCAGCAGAGTGGCAGATCATGTCCATGAAGCATATTTCTTATGGAAAAAAAGGTGAGCTTGACAGCCTTGTCTGCCTGCCACAGCTTTCCCAGCCTGGATACTTTAGAGCTCGTGGGTGTGGGATGGTTTTCTGCACTGCAATAAGAAACGTACAAAGCATAACTCAGGAGCAATGTGCTGATTTGAGCTGATGTTTATTTACATTTTCACAATCCTTTTTTTGCTGAAAAATGGGGCTTTGTGCTGCTGGACATTTTCACTTTAACTGTCCAATAAAAGCTCTTCTGTGTGTTTTGTAATTTTCACCCCCAAGAAACATGAATTCCTATAATTTCATCATTACACCATTGATACATAATACCTTCTGGTAACCCATGGTAACAGTACTCCTTGTTTTAAGTAGCAGGTGTTGAGGACATGGCAAATGGCTGTCTATTCAGTTTAGACCACCTAATGGAGCTTTTAGGGCTAGTCAACATTTTCATTTAAATTATGCCAGGACATTGTACATGCACCTCACACAGTGAGCTTTGCTGGAAAGCTGCAGGGATTCAATAAACCCTACATTACACAATCTGTTTCCGCAGACAATTTTAATACCAAGGGTCTCGGCTGCTTTTATGTTTGCCCTGTTTAGCCCGGGAATTTTTACATATGTTAAACAAGTAGACTGCATGAGCCAAAGTCATTGCTCCTACAGCTCAGTCTTAATCAATCCATTTATTCCAGGGATGAACTGGCTCACTGTGGTCAGTGAACCAGCAGTTTGGGTTTTTTTCTATAGAAAAGTATATATCTCAATCTTGAAAATATTTCTGCTTATGAAAGGGGAGTCAGTGAGACTAATTAAGCAACCCACTTCATGTAAAAATTTCATAAACTCATTATGCAGTATTAGGAGCTTGCCACAAGAAGAATCACTAAGGTCAAGATGAGTCACAAACATTTCACTATAAGGAAATGTATTTCTTTTTTTTTTTTTTTTATCAAAATGTGTTCCTACTGTCTTTGATCATTTATTCTGTCAAAATTAATTTTTGAGTCTATGTCACCATCAAAATAAGTGCATTTTCCTGAACACATTGTAAAGAATGCAGAGGTCTTCTTTCTGTTACTTTCTGCTCCAGAGATGAGAGAATGAGGAGGAGGGAAGTGTTTAACCACAGAAGGAAGGCTGAAACTGGTTGTCTTCAGCTAGAATGATCTTTTAGCTGCTCCCATTTTTTTTTTTTTAATGTGCTTAAATCCTTGCAATTCTGTTCCTGGAAAAAAAAAATGCTAGGCAGCAAGTTTGCACAGAACTCAAGTAGTCTGGGACAACTAGAGCTGTATAAGTAATTCCTATTCCTTTTTCAAATCTTACTCTAAAAAATATAACTTTATAGGTCTTGAAAAATTATTTGGCAGCTTATGTTCATATGTTGGTATTAATTCCTTTCAAATGGCTGCAGCTGCAGGTTCAGATAACTTCAGTATGGGCTTACAGAGTCCTTAGGGTGAGATATAAGGAACTGCTCCATTCCAAGGTGCATTTCAGGCTCACTGCAACTAACAAACCTGAGGAACTTCATGATTTGTTAAATATACGATATCAACTAAAAAATATGATAATCTATTGTCCTTAAAGAACTTACATATTGAGTCAACACTGCTTCATTCTGATTTCAGGTTGTTAGTTTCTTCTGTAGGTGGTTTTGTGGTGGTTTTTGTTATTATTTGATTGTTCATTTTTATTTCAAAAAGGCAATACTCCATTGTCTAATTAGGGGGTTTTTAGATCAGATTTATCCAGTGGCTAACATCATTAGATAAAGTCTGAACATAAGTAATTATTTGTTATCTAGCTTTTGCTGCAATTATACAAAACCCTATTGAAATAAAAGGTAAGGTGAAATCTGATAGAATTTATGTAGCATAAATCAATGACTTCTGTCCCTGCCATACTCCATCACTTCATCTTACCTAGAGAGTAATGATATTAAACACTGCCACAACTTTGAGGAATAATACAAAAACTCATGGATTTCCTGCTATTGCCAATAAGCTTTAAGAGACTTCAAAGCATCATGATTTTTCCTAAAGAGCAGCCTAAGTATGCATTGTCACCAAGTCACAGGTTAACACAGGTGGCACAAGGCTTGTGCATTACATACAGTGTAACAGCAAGCAGAAAAATACGCGTTTGCCTCCTCCCTGGTTAAGGATGTTTCAGAGGCTGATGGAAAAGTAACTTTTGTTTGTTTGTTTGTTTGTTTGTTTTTGTGGAGATGCAGAAAGAATGTGTGAAGAAACTCTCTTTGAGCACTTCTAGAAAGAGTTTCTCAATAAAAAGGTGCTGTGTGTCAGTGGTGCACTGTTCCATTATTTTTTTGAAAAATATGGGAATATCACATGCTATTTCTTTCCTCTATATTAGGACTTCTTTCTTGTCACTACCCATGAAGAACGACATGCCAACCCCAAGATGTTTTATCATCTGCCTGGTTTTCTTTACTAGTTCAGCAGATGGAACCGTTTAGCTCTGTGATGCTCATATACACAAATATATGCATTTTATAGATGCTTTGAAAGGTCTCTTGGTTATTTATAAGTTACTCATATACTCATACTCTTGAGAAAGAGAGGACAGAAAGGGTTTGCAATGCTTCACCCTTTTTTCACTAATAATTTAGATAATAAGTCTGGGCTCTGTCACATTTTCATAATACTACAGAATAAGAAATTATTATATATTGCCTGGCCTGCATTAGCTGTGTTTTCTTGTATTCTCAGCTTATGGCAGTGTTGAATTGTTTTACTTGGTTTAGTCTTAAAATTACAATTTAAGTCACAGTGCGTTATCTGGCATGTGCTGTAGATAATGCATATATATGTACATATAGCACAAATGTGGTGCAGGGTGCACCAGCAATTGCTATGGCTCATCTGATACATGCACATGTCTGTCATGTGAGCCATTATGCCACCCACATCCTGGACTGACTTTTTATTTTGCCCAGTTATAGGGCCAATATCTAAAAGGAAAGCTTTCCCTAACCACCCACCAGACAGTGCAGTCCTGTAACCTGTCTCAATTCGTGGTGGTTTCATCAGGAACTGATGCACAGCCAGAACTGGCATGGACAGAGGACAGAGGACATCTTTCACTAGTCTGTTCAGTTCACCTGCTCTGCTGAAGTACACACCCTTGAATTTTGAGATGTAAGGATGTATTTTTAAAAGCAGTTACCTTATTTTGCTCACTATTTCTATTGAAATGAATTTTTTTCCAACTTCCAGCTTAAATCCATTGAAACCAGTCTGTACAAGCATTGTCGAAAAATAATTCTATTAATTATTCCTTGCAGGAGTTTAATTCCTTCATGTGGAATTTAATCCTTCTATGCAGCCACAGACAGCACATCCTCTCCATATCATGAGGCTAAACAAGGAATAGATCTTTATTTCCTTCCAAGAAGTTGTGATTTCCTGGCTGATGTGATTTCCATCATCCCACATGCCCTGAGAGCCAGCACTGTGCCAGCTGCCCCTTGAGGAGCTCATGGAAATCTCCATCCCGTTTCTGCCTTGGACACCCTGCTCTGCCCACTGACCTCACCACGGCTTCTTAAGCTTTTCCTTACACCTGAAGGCAATTTCTGGAAGCAGCTGTTCAACCTGGTAAATACTCTCTAAACTGCTACCAAAGGTAAGACAAAGTAATCCTTCACAGGATAATTATAAAATGCATCATTTTGTGATAAAGTCTTCATATCACAGCACAAATATGTGCAGCTGCCAAAAACTGAACAGTGTTTATAAAAAAAATCTTAGTCTGATTCAGATACACATTATGGTATTCCTATTTTGGTTTAGGGCAATTAAAGTGTTATTAAAACTTCAGGACAACTTTGATCAAATCTGTTCTTGCTTCATTAATATTTGTTCCACTACTGAGAGAAAGAAAGGAGCTCTTTTGAATTACTGTTTAAGTCGCCTTTTATTGAATTGTCTTCCTCATAATGTGCTGATTTTTGGGGGAGATTTTAACTGCACTATCTATTATGACAAAGACAAGAACCATTTAGAATCTCATCTTTCATCTATAAAAGAATTCTCCTTTCTTACACATTTATGATTTAACTGATGTGGTAGAAGAACTTTAATCCATAAAATAGGCAATATACTTGACTCATGACCAATGCTAACCTTCTTTCCAGAAAGAGAAGATAGGGTTTGCACTTATAAGAAACATCTAATTCTGTTAAAAATTAGCTATATCCATTCTAATAGCTTTTCTTTTGTTGATCACAGCATAGTTGTTCTTGATTTTGTTTCATCATCCTTACAACTGTTAACATGTATGAGAATCTGATGACACGTATTTTCAAAATTATTTTTCTATCTGAAATAAATGTGAATGCTTTTACACAGAAATAATATGTTTTCAAGACCTCAATTTGTGCTAAAAATCAATTCTAATTTAACCTGTTTGTATTCTCATTTGGCTAAACCTATTTTACACCATCGTGATATGAAAAGCAAGCCTTCAGGCTATATAAAATAAATGAGAATTTAAGGCCATGTGTAAGTGCTTTGCTGAATCAAGACTCAGTTACTAGCCCATTACTGTGTTATCATTATATTGTATTACAGGGTTTAACAAACCCATCATAGCTGATGTCAATCAGTTCTTAAGTTCCAAACATTACAAGGTCATATCTTTAAAAAGTGATAAGAAATCACTGGTGTTTCAGTCATGTTTGATTATGTGAATTAATAATTCAATAATTAGATTATTTAAACAAACAAACCAAGAATAAGAAATAAAAACATTCTTCCTTAGATACTTGCTAACAACTTCTGAAACTTTAAAAGAATGTGAAAGGCTGAATGGAGGCTGTTAGTGTTTCACATGTCACAGAAAACTGAAATCTTCATCAAGCCAAATAATGGAGAGAGGACTCATGGGAAGATATTGAGTTCAGTGATTCTGTTATGCCATAAAGTAAAGAACACATTTTCTTTTATAGCCTTACAAAGTTGTGCATGATGAACTTACATAAGAATTCTTCCTCTTACTGGGAAAGGTGTTTGCTGCAAATGGCAGAATGGGAGAAACTTGTATGAATCTAGCACAAGGATTTTGAGAATTAATTCTAGGCATTGTGAAAAAGGCAATGATGCGATAAATGAAAAATATTTCTCCTTTTCTTTTCCTGAGGTTTGCCATAGAAAAGAAAATGGAAAATTTAGATGAAAACAGAAATGAAAGTGTTTCTGTGAAATATTTTCACTTGAAATGAGTGGTAAGACATTTCTAGTATATTATTTAAAGTATTTCATTTGTCTTTCATCTTTAGAAAATGTAAGTCTGGAAATAGTCAAACTGATATTTTCTAAAATATATATTTTGGAATAGGTTTGGTTTTGGCCCTTAGTATTATGTTGTGCAATTTACATTATGATGAATACATGTAAGTACAACACAATAATTTGGCAATTTTGCTCTCAAATTGTGAGCTTCTATGCCTGTGCTGTAATTGTACAAGTCTAATTATTGCAAGGAATATCTCAAGCTTGTTACAGGAAGGTGTGAGAAAAAAAGCTACTTTTTGTAAAAAAAAAGAAAAACACCACAACCTACTAAAAACAATCAACCAACAACAACAAAACCCCCAAAAAAACCAAAAAAACACCACCACTGACACCCTGAGTGTCTTTCTGCCCTTCTCCAGCATGGGTTCCAGAGCCATCTGGGAAAGGAGTGTGAGAATAAGAGGGCACAAGGCATTCTTTTTTGCCCAGAACCTCTGGATTTTCTCAAGCACTCTTGTCTACTGTCCAGGTTGGCCATGCAGGTTGTGCATGACTTAAAGAGTTCTTTGTCATAACAAATGAAATGAGAAAGAGATAGGACAGTTGTCCATGAAAATGGGAGTTGGAACATTGTCCTGAAGTAAATTATATAAGGTGGTAAAGTCTCACTGGGCACATCCTAAAATATCCCCCAAAAAAAAGATTTGCTTTAGCTAACATCTTTTTGATCAAAGGATAAAGCCATTTCAAAATAATGTACTCTGATAGAGATTCTACCTCTTAGAACTAGAAAAGATGTTTGATCTTCTTTGCTTTGTCTTACTTTAAAACCCAAAAATTTCAGTTTAGGTTTCAATTTATGCCATAAGTACAGGGATTTCAATGGAGAAGAACGTAGTGCCTAATAAACCAAAAGCGAGACACATCTTTGTCAGGAATGTTTTATTTAGTGTTTGCAGAAGTGTCATTATACAGGTGGGAGAGAAGTATGCTTTTTTTCATTCCTTGCATCCATCTGCATTTCTTGTTCTTGTGGGACTCTAGGAGTTAGAGCAACAGCTCAAAGACAACAACAAAAGGCCTCACTGGAAGTAAACATTGCATAGGGAAGTATTTTTCCATGAGAATAGTGTTGAAACACTCAGCCCCAAAATATTTGCTGAAGGAAATGTAAAATAAGAAAAGTAATAGCTTAACAAACAAAGACACTTGGAAAGTAGGGAATGAACTGACCTATGGCATGGGGAACATTAAAAAGCAAATGAGCAGAACTTCAGCTACTGAATACCAGTGCAAGCCCAAAGTTGGGAAGCTCATGCAGTAATTAAGGAAGTGCAATTATTTTTCCTGCATATTACCTAAGTTCTAGGGACATCACTACATTTTCAAAATGCACTGCTTAAAAAAATGATCTTTTTTTTAAGATCATTTAAAAAGACAGCCTGTTTCATTTGATACCCTCCACAAAATAAGAGAGTGCAGCAGCAGTCTGAGGGGAATATGGCAGAGGGAACCTTTTAAGGTATCAAATAGTGATGAGCTGGGGAAAAAACTACTTCGGAGAGGGATAGTCTGAAAAAATCTTCCCATCATAACAGCTTCATGTCTGAACAGCCCACACTGCTTCACAGTCCCAGGGCTAGTTTCTGTTTCTGTTCCTGAATCATTCCTCCAGGCATGGGTAGAGACCTGATTTCTTGTGAGACTCAATGCAGTGGATTTCATTTGAACCATGCATGTTTGTTGCAGTCCTTTACTTCATGTTGACTTTATTTTGTAAAGGCAAAAGGCCACCTCCCCCAAAATCCCCTTTTTGACAATCATGGCATTCAAGAGAGGGGAAAATCTATACTTTCTCTCTTGGCTGAAAAATACTAATGTGTAAATTTTGAAAAATGAATTGAACTCAACTTCAAATTCCTATTTGGAAGAGCTCTGCTGCTGCTAGACATATTTCCTGCTTTTTGGTGGGATGGTAAAAGAAAACGGAAAACAATTCCCCAATGTCTAACATATAATTTGTAAACAGGCTAAACTGCTTGTATTCTGTGTCCCTGTTTCATAATTCTTCTGCATTTGTATTCAAAGGCAACTCTTCAATGTCTTACCAGGGGTAAGATTTTGTCTTAAAATATTAATAAGGGAAAAACACATATTCCAAAGAAAGGTGTTGGTAACTTTACATTACCTCTCCTAAACAGTACGATGAAACCATTTGTTAATAATATTAAAATGAGAACAATTCAACCCAATGATTACTGAAAATGGCCTCAAGCAGAGCTGAAATATTGATTCAGTGGGAAGTTAGGTGCTCTTCATTATTTTATCTTTCAATAGCAGCTGAAAACACTTACTCCTTTGGTAAATTAGCCAGGGTAGGATGAGCACAATCAAAAATCCTGAAAAAATAAAACAAGCCAAAAAATACTAACCTGCATCCCATAATTAAATATAATTTATGTTCTATCTTTTTACTATTTTGTTATATTAAGGGCATTCTTCTGACTAAGAGAAAGAGAAATCTGAATCAAAGATGCTAACCTGTAAAGGTCTTTTTTCCAAAGGCAAGCTTGGATTTCTCAGTTGATCTACTTTCCAGCAAGCTTGGCCTGATCTGTTTGCACTGGCAGAAGAACTGGTGGTATTTTTGTTAAATTTGTTTGAGCTGTGTCAGAACAACTGATTCCTTGCTGGCATGCTATTGTCAACAGAAGAGTTTTGCAGAAAGGTGATCCTGCTTTTATATTCACAGAATTTTGACATGAAAACTCTGCTTCACTGCACTACAAGTTATGTGTACACCTCCTCACTTCATCTGAGATCTGAATGAGAGTAAAAGCAACCAATAGTTCAGAAGAAAAATAGATTCATAATTTAATGTTCTTCTTACAACTTAGATTACATCTGAAAAAAAAAATGTATTGTATCCCATGTGGTTGATTGTTTTTTCTCTTGTTTTGTTTTGCTTTTTGAATGTCCAGCTTCAACTGAACCCTTCTAAGGTCTTGGTTTGGATAAATCTGTCAAACCAAGGGTTGCCGAAGAAAAAATTAATGTGGAGTGAAGTAGAATTTATGTTTCATTAGCTCGCAGTTCTCATATTTCTATTTCAATGCATGCTCTTTTTTATTATTATAAGAAAACATCACACAATTCCCAACACTGTATGACCTATGCTATTGATTATTTTGTATATCTTCATCTTACTACCCTTCTGTACAAAGCACACCAGGGAGATTAGAGATATTTTCCTTATATCAGCTTCTCCAAAGCCCTCACGGGAAATTATGGTTGGCCATTTCCAAGTACAGTGATTTCTGCCACCCTTTTGTGAATAATGCTGTTCAAAAATTTACAGAGGCAGAAATGAGCAACCATTATTCCAAAACTGCTTCCATCAGTTTTTTAATTAAAACTAAACTCTATAGTTTTTTTGTTTATTAAAAGGTATTCATGTTTTAATATTTTCTTACATATCAAAATTACTGAGCATATCCACTCAGTAATTTTCTTGAGAATCCAAGAGATACATGAACACAGACAGGCTATTTACATGCTGTGTGTTAAATATTGAACACATTCTTATTTACTTTGTCAGGTTGATGAAATTGTGGCTGTCATCTGCTAGACAGAAAGCCCTGGTACCCTAAGTTGAAAAATATATTCATCACAAGTGGACAAATAGTGGTTCTCCCTAAATCATTTAGAGTCAGATTCTTACAGAGCCCAAACTGATGGAGTGAATGTTTGCAGTCATCCTCAGATGTCTGTTCTTTTTTGGGAAATGCGCTGTTAAATGGGAAAAAACCCAAACAAAACAAAACGGTTGTTTCCTCACCACATTCTGGTAAGGAAATAAAATTGATGGGCTCTCTGGCATGCTGTATCTAAAAATTTGAAGAAACAGGGGCAGCAGCAGCAGATTGATTTCAAAATGTATGTTAAATACTAATTTGTGTCAGGATATTTTATCTCTTCCTTCTTCTGTTCCCCACAATCTTTTTTTCACAGCATGCTCACACAGCAGAAGATAATAATTAAACTACTGTGCATTGTCTGTCACTGACACACATTAGAAAATTATGAAATAAGACTGAAGTATAGCCAAAATTAACTTTGAGAAACTCAGGGTTTTTTTCATTAGTTTTACTGTGAATTTAAGTCATGTAAAAGGTGATATTTTATTAAAGCTGAACAGAGTATTGCAATTTCTCTTCTACAAAAGATTCAGAAGTTTTGAAATTCGTTTTCCTCTCAACTTGAAACAGATTTCTTTTTTCCTATTAAAAGAAAGTCTGATATTAAAAAATATACATATATTTTTTTTAATCAGTCCACTCTGATCATTTTAAAACAAATTTTTTGTGATGCATTGAAAGAGAGCCAGAAACCCTCAATGGAGAAGTTTACCACTTCTGTCCTCTGAATTTCTCAGACTGCAGTATTTTTAACTCAAGTGGACTACTCTGACAGCTAGATGTTGGAAGTGTTAGGATTCCCATCTGAGCCCATAATAATAAATCATGGAAATCCAGGGAGGAAAAAAGTCTATTTGAGAAGAGGTGAAATAGGCTAATTGGCTTGTTGAATATCTCTCAGAAAGGGTCTTGTCAACATTTCTTTTCTCTTTCCTGCTGGGAGTTTGACCAGGAGACCTCATCTGTGTGGGGAAGTGGAGCAGTGTCCTTCCTCCTTGGTGCTGGGCTGCAATACCCTTTTTGCTGATGACTGGAATAACTGTGGTGTCCTTAGGGCTCATCCCAGTTTATAGTGTCCACAGACAGGACCTTTAAGGGATATAGCATGTTCAGAATGCATGTTTCTAATTGTGGATGTAATTTAGCAGTCTATAATGAACATATTTCAACAAATTAAATTTCAGTGACAAATGTAATTTTTTGCTCCAGTCTCCTCTGCAAATTTCTCCATCTTTTCATACATTGGAATCCACAATAATACTGATTGCTTAAAAGTATGTTTACATAGTTCTCATTGTATACCATACAAAAATGCATTTAGCAAAGTCTTCATGCCTGGAATAGTTAAGCCAACATTTGAGCATCTCCAAGTACATATTTAGAAAAGATCTGTAAGCAAGGAGTCCACTTTTGGTTTCACAGACATCAAACCGAGGCACAAAAAATAACATGCTCATACATAGGCAAATGCTGCAGAAAATTCTGGGATTAAATTTAAGTGTGCTCAGAGCTTTCAAAATCTCTGGGTTAGAGTATCAACCAGATCTTGCAGTTTTGACATGGTTTCCCAGTTCCAAACAAAGAGAAATGTCTCTATAGTCACTGAAGGACATCACACAGTATTCTGTTTAATTATTCTACAATCCCTTGATATAGGAGAAAAAGTTGTCATCTAGGACTTAAACCAAAACAGGACTTTGAAAAGAAATTTTTGAACTATGGGAGTGATTTAGCACAGTGGATGCTCTTCCTGGCTTCCAGGATGAGGGACATTTCCTTGTATTTGTCTCCTAGTACTGGACAAGACAGGGTGAAGATGAAGGGTGAGTATTTTAAGCTTTCCTGGGAAAACACTATGCTTGTTCCATTTTTTTGAATGAAAAAAAATATGCTGTGCTGTAGGAACCTAAAATATAGAGTTTAACTTTGAGTGTAGCATGGTGTATTGACACCCTTTTGAGCTGTTTTAATACCAGAATGTTAAAAATTTATCTGGGCCTCGATTTCAGTGTCTGAGCACAGAATTGTCTTTTGTTCCTTCTTTCCTCATCATAGCTCATTTGTAAGTATTATAGATAATCACCAAACAAAATGCCAAACTCTTAGCTCGTTGTCTGAGTTCTTTGTTCCATAATTATATATGAAAACTAAACTCGTGGTTAGAGACTGCAGTACTCTGTTATCAGTGCAACCAAACACAGAAGGGAGATTTATAGCATGCCTGGTGTTACAAATTACTTACACATGAAAGGAAGAAGAAATAGCTAATAGTGGGACTAGCTATTAAGTGTACAGCTATTCTTTCATGGCTAGGATCCCATATAGGGCTATCCACCCCAGTTCAAAGCTTTCACCCACCATTGTGTTATTTACTTTCACATTTGTCATGTGTTCATGCTCTTTTCTCTCTCCTGAGAAAAGTATGAGCAGCGCATGTTTTGCTTCCACATTTTAATTGCCTCAGGGAAAGAATCTGACACAGATACAAAAACATTTGAATTCATCTTTCTCCAACTGTTCTTGGAAAAGAAACTAACATGTTTATACAATACAGGACAGACTTGGCAACTGTTACATGGATGGTGCCTTCCCACAGATCATACAGTGCCTCAGTCTATTAATGACCTATACTCGTTCAGCAGTGCCCTTGGAAAACTTCTGCTGCTAGCAAATGCTGAATCAGAAACACTCCCAAAACAAATCTGGTGTAAATTAACTTAATTATCTTAAGCTTCCAGGAGCCTGGGGATTTGCAACAAAGTATTTATAAAAGTTGAAAAACAAGAAGTGAGTAAAAAAATTAGCACATCTTCCCATATGAGCAATAAACAAATCTTAATCATTCAAGTCTCATGTATGTATAACCAACAAGGATGTTAATATATATTGCAGGCTGAAACAGAGTTATTTGCTTCTTACCAGAGTTAATAAAAGGTCCCAGGGTCAGGTCCTGGTTCTTTGAGGCCAAAGGGAGCTGTATATAGTTCAGTGGTCATGAATATTATCCTTCTGTCTGCACCATCTCTCACATTCTTCCATTGACTTGTCATTTCCATTGACTTTAGCAAAAGAATTTTTCCCTATTTCTTAATAAACCAGGTAGCAATATCTAATAACTCTCCCCATATCTATGCTGTATGTTTATTTTGTCTACCTGTGTGCTGTAACTCATTTTCCTCTTTCTATACAGCTGGAGATGCCTGGAGATGCAAGAGGCTGAACCAAGCTGGAGCTTTGTTTTATGCACAATGGGAGCAGACTGTGGGACATTTTTCCAGCTAACATTGATGCCATGAATGGGAATCATAACTGCCACAGAGCAGGTAAATGAGGATTTGCATTTCCCTTACTTTTAGTATAATGGGAAGCAGCATAATAGAAAACAGGAGAATCATTTGTGTATACATGTGGGATGTACAGCCTAAAGAAGGGTCTCTCAGCTAAGCAAGTGCCCATCACATGATGTGATACAATAAAGCTGCTGGGTTTTTTTTTTTCCTTGTGAGAACACTACAATTACAATATTTTCAGATGTCTCAATATCTTTCTTCCCTCAAAACTTTTAACTCCCTGAAAATAAGTAAAAAACCCCCAAGCCTGGAAGATCAAGTTAAAATGCTCTCATAATCCCTATCAAATTCTAGGTAAATAACTCCAAATCAAACCAATGCAAAAAGGAAAGTTAATTTTATGAGACTGGGAAGGAAATTCTTAAGGTGAGGTATTTGGAATAAACGTTTCATTCTATTGCTTCACTCCATAACCTGGAGTCAGATTAACCTACAGAGAAATAATAACCTATGGTTTGGGAAATGTTTTCTTGGGACCGTTGAGCTGTTTGTGGGGGTTTTCTGCATTTTGGAACAGACTAAAGGGATGGTCATCTTTCTATCTGAATGATGTTTCATGGAAGAAAGAGAGGGCTTGGGTATATTTGCATTTTCTGAATTGGCCTCTATCAATGCCTTTAATTCTCACTGTATTTCTCTAACAGTCATGCCCTATCTTTGTGAGTGACAAAGGCCATTAGTTGAACAACCATAACAACTCATTACCTTAATTAAGGTGACTATTTAATATGTCAAAGTCTAAATTTTCTAATAGGTATCATTAACATGGTATTATGCATTCCTTGAACATTCCCAGTATCCCTCCAGCATAAGGTTTCTGATTCAGCCAGAAGATGAAGGGTTTTCTGATATCAATGTTTGAATAGTCTCAAAAGTAACCTTAATAACCTATTCCATCCCTCACTGCCCATTCATT
Organism: Agelaius tricolor; assembly: GCF_023055355.1. Taxonomy (NCBI): domain Eukaryota; kingdom Metazoa; phylum Chordata; class Aves; order Passeriformes; family Icteridae; genus Agelaius; species Agelaius tricolor. The sequence continues at coordinate 9,022,464 of NW_027269266.1, read as the reverse complement.
AGTCCTGCTTTTATCTCCTATCTTTTATGTCACCTCTTGGAACAATGAGGAAGAAATTGATACTCTACCCTGGAGAATAGAGTATTGCTTCCTGTCCACTAGGATGTGTTCATTTCACGGATATCTATCATACTATTTCTTCTCCTAAAAAGCAAATGGTACAGTCATATCATTATTCATTTCTCATTTGTAAAATATCATAAAGTATCCACGTGCAAGGTCCTGCAGCTGGGTTGGGATGAAGGGATTGAAGGAGATTGCAGGAGAAGGACTTGGCTTTACCTTTAGATGAGAAATTGACCCTGAGCCAGTAACAGATGCTTACAGCCCAGAAAGCCAACCCTGTCCTGGGCTATCCTCTATGTAAAGAAGTGGCCAGCATGTCAAGGGAGGTGATCCTGACCCTCTTCTCTGCTATTGTGACACCCCTTTAGGATCACTCCCTCCAGTTCTGGGGTCCTCAGCAGATGTAGATCTCTTGGAGTGGGTTCAGTGCAGGGCCATGTTCACGGTCAGTGGGCTGGAGCATCTCTTTATGAACACAGGCTGAGAACTGGGAGTTCTCAGCCTGCAGAAGAGAAAGTTCTGGGGAGATCCTATTGCAGCCTTTCAGCACTTAAAGGGGGCTTGTAGGAAAGATGGAGAGAAACTTTTTACAGATCCTGTTGCAATAGGGCAAAGCAGGTCTTAAACAAAGAGAAGTTAAACTAGATATAAGGAAGAAATTTTTTTGCAATGAGGGTGGTGAAACACTGAAATGAGTTGCCCAGCAAAGTGGTAATTATCACATCTGATAATTTTCAAGATCAAGTTGTACAGGGCTCTGACTAACTTGATCTAGTTGAAAATGTTCCTGCTTATTGCTGGGGACAGAGTTGGACTAGATGATCCTTAAAAATCCCTTCCAATCCAAAGTATTCTATGATAACAAGATCATTTTAGCATATTCCTTTGACCAATACATCCAGACCTGCACCGGTAATCAGGATTCAACTCCTGTCTTGACACTTGTGAATATTTACACAAACAAATATGCATGTATTATGTATTTTTGTGTTTGTGTAGTTTATAGTACAGCTGAGGCTGAAGGAGGTTTACAAGCGCACAAAAAAAATTTAAGAATTTTTGAAAAATCCAAAGTCAAAATATGTTTCTTTTAAACAAATATGTTATTTCAAGCAAACCCTTGATTTTGTCATTGAAGTACTTTTAGGGAAGTTATATTGAACTCACAGATTATGTCTGCAGAGGCATCCTCTTTAACTAGGACCAGAACTCTTACAAAGTCATTTTTACTTCCAAAGAGGCTGGCCAGCACCTACCTCACTTATTTGTCCAAACACCTGACTATACCTTATTTCACAATACTCTGAGCTCATGTTCATCCAAAAATTGAAGGTTTTTTACAATAAAATTAAACTATTTACATTTGTATAATGCTGCCCATCTGGTAATCTCAAAATGCAGAAAAACATTAATTAAGCCTCAGAAGTTTTTGGAAGATAATGAAGCTAAATATATTTCTTTAGTAATTAATCCTTCCTTTATTTCATTCCCAGATGTGCATGGGTCCACTTAAGTTAATATTTCAGACAATGATTTTCCTGCATTCCCATCTTGGATAAGCTCTTTTTGGTCTATATAAATGCATCAGTTAGTATGGAACTGCACAAGAGATACATTAGCAGTAGAGGGAAGTGTTCCTTCTTACACAAAGAAGATTTCCCAACCACCATTTTAGTGGCTCAGTATAAATCCTTTTACCTTTTCTGTATTGGTTAGTAACATGCCTGTCCTTCATCTTTGGTATCTAATGAAAGAAGAGATTTTATTCACAGCAGTGAAGAAACTGAGAAAATAATAATCCTTACATATAAGCTAGTCCAGCCCACATTTCACCCAGAAGGTTTTTGCCAGGAGCTGCCCATCCAAAGCAGTCACATGGGCAATCTGTCATGTCAGTCTGCAATCTGTTGAAAGTCCAATTCTCTCTTCTATGAAACTGTAATAGTAGTCATTTTTTAATATTCCTTAAATTATTTAGCAATGCTTAAAAAATGATTCTATGATTGTACTAGGATGATTAAGAGCTGACAAGGAACATACAGCAAAAGACAGATCAAATGTCCTGTCCAAAGGGGAAGAAACAAGAACAAAATGTGTGGAATTGTTTAACTCCACAACAAATTAAGTCCCTGGTCATCTCAAGAGCAGAGTTTGAAGTATTTGGATCTATGTAATAAATATAAACCACCTCTTGGTTTCATAACTGGTTTTTGGGAATCTCATTTGACTTTGTTTTTGTTTTGTAAACCTAAGCCAGATTTTCTCAATTTGAGTCAAAAATTTGACTTAAGCATCTTCACTGGCATTCCTCCAAAAGGGTCTTGAAATGACATCAGCAAAATATTTAGCAATATTAAAGAACCTCCAGGTCACCTCTACAATGTCAATTTTTGCCAATTCACCCTGAAACACTGCATAAAACAGCATCTGTTTGCTCTGCTCAGAGTCAGTTAGGAGATAAGAGATTGGCTGGGATACTGAAGGTGATTCTTGAGCTGATTGATAGAGATCACAGAGCCATAGTTCAGGGACTACAGCCAGGTTTAAGTGACAGAAGTGCTCTCAAAGTTATCCACTCAACAGAATCCTTTAGAGGACTGTAATTGTTTTGCTTTATAGACAGTAGAAAACTTCTATCTAAACCTGTGGGTCTTCCTATTGTCTCTGATGAATACCTTGGGATTTTGAACATAAGAAATAAAAATTAAATCAGTTTTTTAACAAGTCAAACATTCTGATTGACAGTGAAATCAGATGCTACCATAAGGGAACAGCAAAAGGAACTGAACTTTTGAACCCAAGTATCTTTAATAAAGATCAATGGTAGGGCAATGTTTAAAACTCAGAACCTAGAGAAATAAAAGCAGGAGTATTTCACTGTCATTTAGCAGGGAACAGAACAAATTAAAACAGTTATTTATTAGTTTTCTTTTTACACAGAAGAGCTGAGTTTTGGGGATAGTTCAGATTGAAATGGATTGAAGAAGGAGGAAAGCCAGAAAGTTTTTATGGGAAGATATTACACACTACCAGTGGTAGGAGATAAAGGAAGGCTGAGGTACTTTTGAAGAGACTCAACTTTAGAGGCAACTGTTTTGCAAGCCTCACTTCATTTGTGCAGATTGAGAGATTGCTGAATTACCTTTTCCACTTTGTCTTTCTTTAGAATTTTATTCTTTTACTGTGATGGACATAAGGGTATAACTTATCTGCAAAGGCAAACAGAAGGATGGCCCATATTTTGGAATCAGCTGGTAAACACCACCTGAGAAAAGGCAGGCTAGGGGCATGTACCTGTCAGTGCCACATCAGTGAAAATCCCATTGTATAAAGAGAGGGATCTGCTTCAACCCAGGATCTCTCATTGATTTATTTAGTGATAGTGATGCTGTCTGTGCCTGTGATGTGCTTTTCAGCTTTGGGAGCCCCTCAGATGTGTGATGACAATTCATCCTTGAAATCTTGGCTTGGATGAGTAATTCAGTTCTTTCTCTTCATTTATATATACAGAACAAGGCACATTCTACCTTCATGTCCATTGCCCTCTGGGTTTGCTCTGCCTCATGCACGCTGACAATATTCTTTATGTCTTTATCTGTCCAGCACATCAGAGCTCACTGCCAGCCTTGAATATGCATATATCCCACTGACTCACAGATTTTCTTCTTTTTATGCGTCATTATAGATTTTCCTCTCTCACACAGATCTGCTGTGTGGTCTCCTTTCCAGTTAGCCCTCCCCACCCACAAGTTACCACAGCCTTTCCAGCTATGTCAGAGTTTTCCTAGGGACCTGTTGTCCCCTCCTGTTCCTGAGCAGGTCTCTGAGCAGGGCACTGGAGTGTGTGTCCTGTTGGCCTGCAGGCCAGAGTAGGAACAGCTTCCCCCAAAACTCCATTCATCAGCTGTGTGAGAAGAGCAGAGTATCCAGAGGTATTGAGTTCAGATTTGCTGTATAGTTGGTCTAATGTCCAGGAAGTACACTATGGCTGTGTCCATTTTTAGTTAAAATTCAAACATCTGTTATAGAAATTCATAAACATAATTAAATGTAAATTCCGGGGTATTTTCCCTCTCTAGTAAAAATAGGTAAGTACATTAGGTCAGCAAACACCTGCCCTTATCAGACAGGAATGAGATATAAGGAATCTCTGTTTTTCAGATAAAAGATCACAGCTGATTATTGCTGAAATATCTTAGAATTTGCAATAATTTTTCTTTTAACTTTCATCTCACAGGGAACCTCACACACCCTTTAAGTGGTTCCCTTTTGTTCTAGGATAATTTCAGAAGTGCACATGAGCTGGCATCATACTATTGTGTAATTGCTGCAATTAATTTTTCCAGTCTGTTTGGGCCTTACTGACAAGAAGACAAGCTGTTTTATTTCTTTCCTCTTTGAGGATATCGTAGCATGAGGAAAAAAACACCAGGCATAATGAGACAGAATTATATTATAAATCCTCAGAGGGAAATATATTTTCTCAAAATTCTTGGCACAGAACTTTGCAGAATGACCTAGTTGGTAAGAGGCGAGAAACAAAAAGTTAAGTAGCATAGTGTAAACAAAATCCTGCCCTAAGGAACATTAAACTGAAAAAAACCCTGCAATTATCACGGAGGCATTATCCCCTTCACATTTCTCCTGTCTTTCATGCAGATATCTTTAAATTATGGAATGTCTGATTTCATTTTCCAGTGATTGGTGTAGGAGTACAATCCACTGTCTTTTTTGCCTTATTTTAGATTTGTATACTCCTCACACATGACAGTCCTAATCTAGAACCAGCCTGCCCAAAATATATTTAATTTCTGAATCCCAGCATGGCAATAATAACTTCTCATGAAGTCTAAAAAAATTTACTTTTCAGTAGATAATATACATACCTCCAGTCATATAGTTGTATCCCAAATAACAAGGGTATTTTCATTATACCCACTGCCACAAATTTATTGCTAAATTGTAATTTGGCTTCTGCAATAAGACTGCACATAAAATGATGTCACATGAATATTCTGCAGGCTGCTTAAAATGCATTTTTTAAATGTCTCTTGAAATGAAAAGTGCATTTGAGTGAATTAATCAATAGCAATAGAATAGTGGGAGAAATGCAAACATTTCTCCTATTTCTGTTTTAAATACCTTTTCAAAATGAAAGATATCAGGACTTCCCTCATCATTATCTATAAAGGTCAGTTAGAAAAAAGAATCAAATTTAAGCTGATGAAAAATTGAAGATAATAAAGGTTACCTCCTGTTAGGCACTCAGGAAAAGATCAGAGATGTAGCTTGTCCAATGCTCCATTGAAGGAATTCTACTCCTAATTAAAGCAATGCCAAAAACTAATGATTTGAATAACACAAGGGCAATACCACAAGCTATTAAAAACCTCAAACATTCATAGCTGAGATGACCAACAAGGAAAAGACTTCCATATGTCAGACACATGGTGGGACTCTTGGGACTGTCCTGTGCCAGGAGTTGGACTTCAATAATCTTTATGGGTCCCTTGCAACACAGGATAATCTGTGACTCTACTTGCTTATATAGAATAAATCAGATTCTATTTGTTTTTGTGGAATAAATTGATTGCCACATTCTTTCCCAGCTTTATTGTTGATCTTGGATTGGATGGATCTTACCCTTAGATGGTGCAGGGATAATGTCTCCTGCTCAGTATCCAACACAAGAGATGTTAATCAGGTTTGTGGATTTTACTGTGTATGTATGTGACTCAGCTAAAAATACAAAGGACTTATGACATATGTGCTCCACTTTGATCTGAGAAGTAGAATGATTGTGATTAATACTGATATCACTGAATGCATTTCCAGCAGAGTTAACACTTATTGTTTTGTCTTAAGTATAAGTCTGAGAATGAAAAAATTCAATTTTCTCTCACAGAATATATAACAAAAAATAACATCCAGAGAGGGAGGGCAATTGCTAAGTCCACAAATTTGTGTAAGTTTCTAACTCAATTTTAGATAAACTTCATTCTCATGAAACTGATTACCTTCAAGCTGCTGGAGGTCAAGAAGGTCTGTGGCAGAATTAAGCTTTGATAAAGACTCAATGAGGTGACATTCAGTAAAAAATCGTTTGTCTTTTTTCAAAAATTAATATTGTTCCTGAGGTCTGTAAAACCGAAAATAGAGAAAAAAAGTTAGAGACATAAAACCATGGCAGGGAAGCAATGAAAAGCAGAGAGTTTTCTCTAGAACCTGAGTCTAGATCTTTCCAGAAGCTCAGGGTTGTGTCTCAGAGGTGTCAGGGAAAAAAAAAAAAAAAGTCTAATCCTCCAAGGGCACCATTTAGAATTGAGTGCATCACAGAGGCCTCTGTTTTGAGCTAAACTAAAGCTGCTAAACAAAGACCTCCATTGGTCATGCTAGTCAGAAGAAGTTGCTTTATAACCAATTTTTTTTTTTTTCCTGTCTTTTCCATTTGCTGGCAGTTTTACATATTCTAGTTTATGACCTAATAAATCCAGCTTTTAAAGTGATACCTGTCTTTATTTTCTCTGGTGAAGTCACTAGTAGAAAAAAACTGAAGCAAATCTTTATCTTTCGCATTGATCCCCTAATTACAAGCAAGCCTTCTGGAAGAAGCAGTATTTTGGTCACCCTTCACCTGGAGTAATCTTTAAAGGCTTTTCTTGATTTGAGAATGGTTCAGTGGAAGACAGTTACCACCTACTGCCAGTGTAAAAGTCCAGCACACATCTGTCTTTTGAAAATTGAAGAATATCTGTAACTTAACTAGTGGTAAGGATAGAGAGGCACCAGAAAATATCACCAGAAGCATTTGTAGAGTCTCTGCCGTATAAGTTTTTAAAAACATGCAAATGCCTGTTAATAATAATTCTGGTATAAATGACCCTGCTTTGGGCTAAGAATGGGCTAAATTCTATCTCTGCCAGGAAGCTGTTCCTTCACATTTCTCCTTATCAGACATTCTGAAAGATCAGCACACATCTGTATACACATCCCCCTTCAGAATACTTTTCTCTGTGTGACTTACACAGAAAAAAAACAGTCTAAAATGCTGAAATAAGAAAGTAGTACATAAGCTGTTTATCATTTAGCTTACTCAAACCTCCAAGATATAAATAGGACAAAAGACCCATGGATAATTAACCTTCAGGAAAGCATAAAAAAGGCCAAGGACAACATCACTGAAAATACACAGGATTCTTAACTCCTCCAGTTCAATATCTATCTCTCTGAAGCTCTCTCAAGCTTCATTAAGAGGATGAAAGACATGATGCAATATTTAGAGGAGTCCTGATTCTGTAAAATATCCTATTGTCTCTCTAGCTTAGTCTTATCACCTCATACTCAATTATTAAAAAAAAAATCCTGTGAGTGAACTCCTCCCTCCCATATGCATATTGTTTTCACAAAGCTTTTCCCTAATCTCTGAACTCTTTTGGTGTTAGCCCCATGACAGATAACCAGCTTCCACAGAGATTTCTTCTCAGCTAAGATCATAGAGCTTAAGTTTGTCATATCCTACATAACTAAGCCTTCCAGCTAAAGTATATTTATAAAGCTCCAGGCAGACTAGATTTTTTCTTGTATTGTCAACAGATTCATTAAACATGATCATCTATTTATTTCACAGGGTGAGGCTGGGAAATCTCAGAATGTACTTTGTCCTTTCATAATAATACTAATAATCATAGATTAGATAATCATACTATCTTTCCAGCATTAGTGAAAGATTTTTTTTTTTAATTTTATATATAGCTTTAAAAAAATTGATAAAAGATCTTGAAAAATAGCAATAAGTAAATACAGAAAATCCAGAAGGAGGCTACAAAATAGAGGGCAAAATTAAAGGGCAGGTTCAGAAGAATAGAAACACTGGAATTTTTTGCAAAGTCTCTGTCTTGGAGGCAAGAGAATTTAGTTCTATTTCGTGTCTCTACTGCTGGCCAGCTAGGTGTGTTAGAAACCTCAGGTGGCTCTTCCCTCACCTCAGTGTAGACCAGCACCACCCTGCCCCTCTTCTGAGTCAATAATGGCCACTCCCTGCTAGGTGGAATATGGAATTCCATCCTATCAAGTCACTGGCATTCACTAGGACAGGACCCAGCTGCAAAACCCAATGTTGGCTTGTCCTACACCATCCCTCTATTAATTTTTCTGAGTCTCTCTGAGCCTCTGGCAATTATCAGTTCATGCTGCCCTACACATAGGGTTACTTGGAAATTTGTCATCTGGGCTGGTTTTTTGATCTCAGTGTCTTGGAAAAGCTGCAGCTATGGACCTCCTAATATAGATTTTACAGCCTTATATAGATATTTATCCTTATATAGATATTTATCCTTATATAGATTATTTATCCTTATATAGATTTTATATATATCCTTATATATATTTATTATATAAATATTTACTTGTGTGTGAGCTAGATAGGAGAGCCCACATTGCAGTGATCAGAGATCCCTTCTGAATGAGTCTATCACCCAACACACCATCCTATCAAACCCTGTATGCTATGCACTGGTTTTTTGTTGTGTTTTTTTTCCTTTCTCAATCTCCCCAGTCAATTTAAAGTATAATAATCCATTTACAATATATGGTTTGCATTTACTTATAGCGTGTTTGGAATAATTTCTTTACTTTATCAGGTTTTTGAAGACAGAAAATCCAACCAGCCTTCATGAGTCTTGCACATGAGCAGAAATATGGCATTTTTCTCATCTCCAATGTTATTTTCAGTGAAGCACTAACTAAATCTATTTATGCATGCCCAAAAATGTCCATCAATCTCGTTACAATAAAACCCTGTTAAAACTCACAATTTTCTTCTTTGTCTGTAAGCATTTTTTCCTCTTTCAAATATGATTTCAATATATCAAACACCATCTTTTTATAGCCTTTTTAAATAGCTAACCCAGTATTGTCTTGCTCTTTTCACATGGGGAACATAACAAATAGTTTTGCTTTAGCAAATCTGTATATTTTTTTAAAGCAACCTTAGACAAATAATATTATATAAATTATTTTTCCTTATTGCTCTTGCAGAACCTTAATAACTGCTTCCCCTTTTAACACCTTTTACAATCTGACAAATGGACCTTCTAAAAATGGCATATTTTCCCCAGGTGAAAATGTGATTTTCCTTCCCCTGAAATTATAAATAACAATGTGAAAAAGACTAATTTTTTTTTTTTCCCACAACAAATTTGAAGGTCATCTTGTTTAAATTTTGAAATAGATTGAAGCTGAGGACAGGGAAAAAAAAAAGGTGACTATTTGACCATATGAAAAAAAATTATCTTATGGTCACAGCCTGTACATAAATTAGGGTAATCTAACCCACTGTGAGGTAATAACACAGGTCAAAAATTTTCAGCTATCACCTCAGGTATAAATCTGATTAATCTAACTCAAGCTAGAACATAACTTTTGGGAAGTCATACACTATGGGCCACTGCATAATACCCCAAGTGCAAGATCTTTAAGGCAGCGACCTCCCACTGCTCAGACAGTGCTCAATGCAACCAAATCTTGGTTAATGTCAATTTTCCTTGACATGAAGACACAGCCTGTTTCTTATCTAGATTTAAGTAAGCTTATATTTTCTGTCAGACTTTTTCAACTATGACTTATTCAGGATTCACTGGTGGTGTATATCCAGAATAGACCTGTCTCCACTCTGAGGATACAAAACCACCTTGCTTTGGTGAACTCTTGGGTAATTTGCCACACCAGAAGGGAAAATATTATACCATTAATTGTTCACCCATAATGTTTTTCAGCCACCTTGAACAAGCCACTGTATCTTAATAAAACTGGACATTACCATGGCACATTTCTGCCTTCTTCTTATGAAAAGTGTCAGTAACTGGGATTTTCCCCAGACTCTATGATATTACATCCGTGTAACTTTTATAATTACTTCAACATTCACCTAAGATCCCTTTCATTTCCCTAATTTCAATATGATTTGGGGAAAACATATGGAAAAAGAAATTAAAAACTCTCTGGTATGATGGACAATGATTAAAAATTAGGGCCTGCATTTATAAGCATGTCTGCAAGTGTGATAAACATTCATTAGACCTTTGTGACTGTAGTTCAAAAGTTTGAATAGATCAAAAAGGATCTATTTGGCCCAAAATGCTATTTGAAGTTGAGGAAAGATATCACTGACACTTCTGAACCCAACAAACAGCTATATTCATAAAATGAGGTTAGAAATATAATGCAATTATTATCTTATTGAAATTTATTCACAATTATAGTTTGTTTTCTAATTGAAATCTTATTTTGTAAGATTTGCCAGGACGTAATTTTAAAAGTTTTTTTTTAGACTTTTGGCCCTCAGTTGTTTTCCAAGTTTTATTTGCTGAGAGGTTAAATATTTGGCATTTTGCTCTGCTTGTTTTCAGTTTGGTCAGTGAATTTAAATTTTGTAAATTTTCACAGTGCTAGCTAAACACCAATTGCATTTGAGGTGTATGTGTTTCTCTTTGTGGCAAGGGCAATAGGGAGCTGGAAAGTATTCTGGTTTTGTCAGAATCCTTTCTAAATGTAGTTCACAGGGAGCTACCTCACCTTGTGCATGAAACAGGTGGCTCACATCAATTTTTTGGGAACCTGTTGTGTAAGGATTGCATACAGTGATTTCAGTTGCAATTGTTTGTGTGCTACAGCACAGAAGCACAAGGCCATGGGAGCCATAAAATCTGTGTCCTGCAGGATGGAATTATCAACACTGCAGGAACTTTCTCTAACTCAGAGGAATGCATTCTGCAGGAAAGAAGATATATATTTTAAGTCCAAAGATATGCATGTGTAGGTTAGATTTATATAATTAGGCTCCATGTTTATACTTTTCATACTGAGCAAATACATGTTTAAATCTGATGGTAACATTAAAACACAGGTTAGAATTTTCTTACACTGAAATAATATAATCTTCATAAATTAAGTCTTAATGTCATACAATTAAAAACGAAGCATAATAATCTAAAATTCTCTCCTATTCATTGAGTCTTTAAAGTGATTACAGGTTCCTTACCCAATACATTGGCCATGGCTACTGCATGACACAAACATATTAGCCAAAGAACATTTATTATAGCTTTTTACAGACCCATGCAACTTTGATTTAAAGTCATGCATTCTAATATGTTTTGACAAGTAAATTGCTTGCCTTTTTTCCTTGATAGCCAACCATATAAATAATGCATGCATAGTAATAGCTAGAGCAATAATGTAAAAGTCAAGTAAGGAGACACACGCAGCATGTTAATGATAAAGGTGCTCTACCCATTTCAAACAGAAAGGAAAAATAAACAGCTGTAAAATATATGAAAGAGAGGATCCAATCCTTAAAAAATCAGGTTTTAAATCACCATGGTAAGTTCTAATGGTTACTGGAAAGGCATTTAATAAAGTCCATCATAAACAAAAACATTTTGGGAACCTGAAATCCTTTCTTTCCTGAAGGGGGGATTGATTCAGCATGCAGAGGCTGAAGCATGACCAGCAGCAGAAGCACTTCACCAACATCTTCCCCACAGGAAAATCCATGGTTTGACTAGGCATGGAGGCTAACAGGAAGCTCTCTAGTCTCCATCTGAAGACCTAAAGAGACATCAATAATTTGCCAAATCTTATTAGTTAGGTGAGACACCAAATAAGTTAGGTGGCCAACTCTTTGAGAGTTATATGAGAATGAAACTATTTTTAATGAACAAAACTTTTATTTTTGTGGTCTGTCATCCCTCTTTAAAAATAACCTTTTACATTTGAACAGGGGGAATGAAATACTGCAAGTCTTTCAGAAGAGCTTGGACATTTTCTGACAAACTCCTTTTTCCATGCCTTAGGGGTTTGACCACAGATTCATTATGAATTATTTAGACTTTAATGATTGCTACAACCAAGTTAGACAAGCACTGCCAATTCAGCCCTTTTCTGTAAGCTACAAATCAGTTGCAAACCTGGCCTGATTTTTTTGTAGCTGTTAGTGGTGAGACGTTCACTGAGCAATACAGTCAAATTTTGAAGTATCTCCTTTGGAATGATCATGTTCATGGCTAGAAACAACCTTACATTGTTACTTCCCAAGAGCTATGGCACCTCCTGGAAAAGCATAGAAATAATTATACACTGTCATAGACATTTAGAAGATTTCTTTCTTTCAATTTATTTTCTTAATATAGTGGAATGTAACTTGGTGAAAATTTGTATGCTTTTCATAGAAAACTGATATGTTTTCATCAGGTCATTTCTAAAAAGTAGTCGAAACAGAGAAGACCCCAATTTAAGGTACTGTAAATGTGTTCAAGCAGAATCCTGTAGGTGAGTTCTCAATTCTCAGAAACACAAGCAGTAAAGGAATTCAGCCAATGGATCCTAGATTTACAGGGGGCTTTGTATTATTTGATCCATTTAGAAGAAGTTCTTTGCTATCAGATTTTATTTTAACCATGGGAATACAATTCATATTGAAAAGGTAAGTTTTCCACTCACTTTTAAAAAATATTTTATATTTTTTCTTCCTTTCAGGAAAGTCTTGGATTAAATCATTTGTATAAAACCATTGCTCTATCATTCAAACTGTAAGATGTGGTTTTTATTATAGGAATTTTGGTGCCCATTCTTTCCATAATTGGTCCTTTTTAATAAAGGAATATAAAAGAATGTGGTTTAAAATGCAATTATTATTTAAATAACACAACAGATGCAGAGACATTGTCTTTTGTTTTATATTTTTAGTAGCTGCCAGGACTCATTTCTGATCAGTTTATCAGCATGTCATTTAAATGCTCATATTTTCTCAGACAAACTCTATGATTAGCCACTTAAATACCCTCATTTTATTCTTTTAAACAATTGCTATAAAGAGAAAGTCTTTGCTATTTCAGCAAATGATTTGAACATGAATTATGCAAGATGGGTGCTGCAGCTATAAATAATAGGAAAGAACTGATAGGAATGTTTAAAATATATAATTTTATTGAAATCATGTTGAAACACACATACAGCACATTATTCATAATAATGATATTTTAGAAGAAAGAAAGCTTGTGAATTGCAAATATAACCCATCTTTCCTCCTGTCCATTTCTCCCTCCATAAGATAAGGAGCAGGGTGCAAGATGAAAAGGCTCTAACCTGGAGCAGCCTCACATGAACATAAAGTGTGGCACCAAAGTGAAAGAACACAGGACTGTGTGATTGTTCTAAGAATTAAATATCAGAGTTTTACAAATATCACAAATGTGTTTTCTGAAAGTATTTTCTGCCTTCTGACAATCTTTTACAACAAGAGGTCTTGTGTGAGTGTATTTTCATGTCGTTCCTCTTTGGATTCTCCTGAAAAGTTCCTTTTAATGTCATCTACTCTGCAGGTATTTTCAATTCATATTTATATTATTAGGGTATCTTGTAGGCTATGACTACAGCAGCAACTTTCCCAGCCTAAATTTTAACTTGCTAAGGACAGAACAAATTAAATTTATCAGTGGATTTCACTGTTGTCCTGTTGTGGCAACATCAATGGGCCACTTATACTGTTATCATTACATTGTCTAATGAGGAAGAAACATTTTTGCTGAACTTAATCAACAGTAGATCTCACCATGCAGCTCTCTCAGATTAACAAGGTTTCTGGTTAGGGTTATAGAGAAAACTATGAAAGTGAGCTCCTAACACACTGCTGTTTAGTTAGTAAGATTTTGTCTTTGTCTAGAATTAAGACTGTAGATACATTTTTATGAATAAGAATTTATTTTTGCAATGAAGGAAAATTTGCATATTGTCTGTCAGATTTGTGACTGAAGATAGTGCAGAATTTCAAAAGGGAAATTTTTTTGGTCTTTAGAAAAAAAGCTTGTAACCTGAAAAGTGGATTTTTTTTTTTTTGCAAGGACCTCTTGACTGACACCAGAACTGAAAGTAGCTTCAAACTTTTTATCTTTTCTAATAAAGTTAAAATTTAAAAGACAAAGGGAAGATCAAAGTTTTTAAGTCTTAATAGTGAAGACATTTCAAATTTTGTGATGTGGACCTTAAGCGGCCAAGAGCAAAATATTTGAGATAATATTTCTAAAAGTAGAAGAACTTGCAGTGAGATGAGAAACAGGTGCTGAATTCTCTTGGGACTGAGGGCGGCAGTTGGATCAGAAGTTATTGGGAATCACCCAGATCTTAGAAGTACTGGATTCTGAACCAGTGGAAATGTTTGGTTTTTAGAGGTATCAAAATACCTGTCAGCCAAACCTGCTTACTGTTAAGGTCAATCAAACAACAACAACAGCAATAATAAAAATCCATTTTCTTACCATTGGGCAAAGCATAGCTGAGATCAACTGAATTGAATTTTACTGATGCTTCTGATAACAATTATTTAACATTCTAGAGGTCTAAGAACATATGTGAAACAAATTGGCCAGAAAATGAAAATTGCAGCATGGTCAAAAAGGTTTTATTATGATTACAACCCAGTGAATGCAAATACTCTTTGTAAAGTAGCAAAGCCCTTAGGAAGTGTTTAAGAAGCCTCCTGTTACTTGGCAAATTATGAGGTAAAAGAAAAAAAAAAAGAAAACTAACTGAATAGGCATAAGAGGAACAAAATTTCCATATCAATTTGCTGAAGTAATGGGAGATCAAACTGAGCTTACTGTACCAGGGAAGAGGAAAACAGCCTGTGTTGTGGGTAACATCTGTGGAGGAAGAAAAATAATGGAGAAAAGTATTTTTTGTTATGGAAAACACAGAGCCCACTAAAGCACACACATTGGTTCCTGTGTTTTAGCACTGTGCAAAACCTGTGCTGCTTGTGTTAGTCAGAGCCTGTTCAGAACCTAAAATTGTAACAGGCATGTGACAATAGATCCAAACAAGTCCTGCTAGATTTGTTTTTGCCCAAATTACTTTCTCAGTACAGTATTATTATGGGGTTTTTGTTTTTTTGAGAATTATTGATTACATAATCAAAGAAAAAAAGCCAAACCAAACCAATTATTAACTTTGTTGAATTTGACATTATAGTTTTCATTTTCACTAAGACTTTCAGTATAAGGGTTGAGAAAAGTTTTAGGATTGTGGCATAGACATATATGCCTCTGCAAAACCTCAGCCAAATTAAATTCACAGCTGATTCTGGGATGTAAAGAAAGCATAAATGACACACTTGATACCTTTCTGAGTGGCACAGAATTTGTGGGGACAGTCGGCCTTGTCTTGAAGGAAGGGCAGAGAATTTGCAGTGTCCTTCTAGAGCAGGCAGAAAATCCTTAAAATCACTACAAGGAGGGGAGTCCATTCTGATGGCAGCAGCACAGCTTCGTTTAAGGTTGTCTGCCTTGGGGACAGTAAGGACATGAGTCAAGCCCACCAGGAACAGTCACTGCTACTGGGAAGTCTGAGGGTTTCAGTGGCAGAGCTCATACAACTAAGTTACTCCTCTGGAGTAAACTTTGCGGTGCAGCACGATGACAAAGCCAGGCATGTCATGGAAAGCTGTTTGCCCAACGAGGAGAGCTGTGGGATCTTTCTTTAAAGCTGACACAAAATGCTATGAAAGCTTTAACCAAGCTCCCTCATTATGAGCTAGCAAAATCTTAAAATGCAAACATCTACAAAAAGTCCTTACATTAACCCACATGCTAAAATACTCATTTCAAGTATTATTATGAATGTCTATTACAAAAACTCTCCCTGTCTAATCCTCGTGGATTTGAACAGGAACTGTTTTACCAGAATGGTTAGCTTTGCTGTGAATCTCTGGCAGAAGGTGAACTCTTTTGATGTTTTGATAATTGTTATGCTATAGCACAGCTGAAGCCAACATGCTGCTTTGGGAATGGTAATGTGTAACTCTGTGCCATTGATTGCTTATAACTTCAATTACTAAACAGACAGTGCTCAGCTGGGATAGCCCATTGAGCATAGCCATCTACCTTTCTAAAAGGTAGATATTGCACTGAAACAAGAAAAACCCAACAATGGTACTAAGAACTATTTGCATTATTAATTATTATTAATAATTAATGATAACAATTATTAATGACATTTAATAGGCATATTTAATCCTCAGTAACTTTTTTAAAAGTCCAAACAGTAAACATCACAGGAAAAAGGAGCACTGCTTCAAACTCTTCAAAACCCAGAGCAATGATTTTTAAAAGAAGTTAAAAATATCAAGCCAGGTGGCATTCTATGCACTTGTAAACTTTGATTGAAGATCAGAGTCTCTGTGTTTAATTTCTTATTATTTGTCTTTCAGAGGCAATATAATCTGTGCTGGCATCTGTTTCATTTGACAGCTTAATGCAGTCTCCACAGACTCACTTCAACAAAGCTTTGTTGAGATTTGACAGTGTGGGTGTCATCCCCAGTGACATGCACAGCCATTGCTGAGTCTGCATTTTGACATTTAAGTGGGCTCAGCTGAGAATAGATACCTAAGATGTTTATTTTCGTTCACATTCTATTTTGACATTGTATCATTTTTGTAGGCCCAAATTCTTCCCTAAGTAGGTTATTCCCAACTGGGGAGAAAAAGTTCTTTGAGTTGGATGTGAAATTTGATGTCTATTGGAGAAAATATAACTAGCACTTCAAAAATGAAGAAGCATAAGAAGAGAAATATTTTCTGGTAAAATGAAGTTTCCCTTTAACATGGAGAATGTGCAACACCTCACAAAGGACATATGGGGTTTTATTTTCCTTTATCATTTGTGCATACAAGGAAAAACCAGCTGAAATTGTTAGAATCAAAATAAATTGTGATGTCAGAAATAGGGTCCATCATGCCAAAGGCAACATTCATTATTGTACAGATGATTAGCATATGCCATTATCTTTCCATGCATATCTTTAGGTGTAAATGCTCTTTATCTCTTTAAAAGTTTATATACACATCCATCTCTGTGTGCATGCACTATAATACACAGGGTCATAGAGGACTTTGTTAAGAGTAATTATGAACTCAAATCCTTTTTTTTCTCTGAGAAATGAAAGAAATCATAACTATTCCATCTAGGAAGAGGATAAAGAAGACTCATTCTGTGAACATGTATAGGCTTAGATTGATATGAATTGTAAATCTTCCAATTGAAAGGTCCATCTGCTTCAGAGTCTAGACCTCAGAACGCTCCTAGCTGTGCTAATTTTCAGCAGAAAGTTCCCTTTTCTTGTCTGCAGGCATAAGCACCAGGTTTGGTTGGTTGATGTACAGAAATAACACCATGAAAATGTTGTTTGTCAGTGTAAGGGAAGATACTTTCATTCAATCTTCTATGGATAGGCAAAGCATTTTTAACATAATAGTTATAATGCATAATATATTTATACTATAAATACTGGATGTGGAGAATACATTTAGAAATAAGTTTCTATTTTATGTATGCCTTTATATATTCTTTATGCCTGCCTAAAAATCTTAAGTTTCTATTTCTTACTCCTTGGTGCTTTCCCAAACACTGAAATAGCTGGGATGGGAGGGGAAGAAACAGAAAGATAATGTAAAAATTTCAGCCTAACTGTCTCAAGAAGAAAATCTACCAGAGTCCATTATTATCACAAATTTCTTTGGGGTTTGCTCAGCAAAATTTTACAGTTCAAATCACTGAAAGAGGTAGTGAGAACTGATTCTACTAATTCTTCAATATTTCACATATTGGCATCAGTTTCTCTTGCCAGCAATTACTTCTCATCACAGGAATAGGATTGCTACTGTAATTACATGATGTATGGTTCAGTGAAAGCTATTTGACCTCCCTGAAAATTCTATCAGCTCAAAGTCCATGCAGACCAGCAAGTAATCTTTCAAAAAATGTGCTCTATGTAAATCAAAACCTGTTAGATCTGTGTCTGGTATTAGCATTACAACAACATCATCTACTGGAAGTACTCAGAGGATATAATAAAGTGTCTGTTACTTCTGGAGATTCAGACCAAGGGAACTTCTAATTTTCTATGCCATGATGTTGACAAAAAATGGAAAGATGCCAGTAAGAATCCCAAGTCAACAGAGGAATTTTACTACATGCAGAAATTAATCATATTTCTAATAATAAGAAAGAGAGATCTATTTTCAGCTTTCTCTCCCTGACACTTGTTACCTAGAGCTGCAGCTAGAAAAATTCCATGCTTTAGAGAGTATCTTAAAGGGGAACTGAAGTAATGGCTAATCAATGCTAAATATCAAGTACATTGGTTCTGATTACTTTATTCCTTTGTAATACTCAGCTATATGGGGAAAAAGAAACCCAAATCAACAAAACCCTAAATTTCCTTGTGGTTTTCAAATGTATCATCTGGATGTTGAAGGGCCTTAATGTGAAATACTGACATACCACAAATAAAAGGAGTTATATTTATTATGTCTGTTGATGTATTGACACAATATGAGCTCTTAATTGCAAGAGACATGCTAGAAATTGCTAGAAGACTCATGGCCATGCATTTTGGGAAGCAGATGAAGAATCCCTAATTTTTCTTGTAGCTTGGATGGTTCCTTTTTGAGGGAAAAGCAGAGATTGCTGGCAGGGAGAGGGCAGTGGCTCATTCCAGACAGTACCACCCACAGGTCTGCAAACCATTCTCTTTATAGAATTATTCCTTGGTTTCACAGCTGTGGAGCCTCTGCAGGCAATGCCAGCACCAGGCAGAACATGAAGCAGCAAGGAGCTCCCAGACTGTGTTATCTGAGGCAAAGTACTCAGATAAGGGATTTCTTCTCCTGCCCATAGCCCAGTGACTATGGGCAGGTCTTACACTCCCAATGCCTTCCATGACATCTGCGAAATTTTAAAAAATGAATCAAAAATGGTGGAAGAGGAAAAATACCAACCCACCTAAAACTACACCTTGCCTTCAGTAACTAAGATTTTTTTAGCATGGAGAAAACATAAAAGTTTGTACTCCTGACAGTCAAAAGCTGTGTAGGAAAGAACAGGAAGTTTGAAGCCTTTGTTGGGACCCTGTAACAGCAGAACAACAGACGTCCTTTTAAGGGGACAGGAATATGTTACATGTAGAAGAGATTCTTCATGAGTAAAGTAGGTGTTTTAGAAAAGCAGCATCTAAAAATTGTGGGCTTTTTAAAAGTATAGCCATTTAACTCTAAACTCTGGACATAAAGCCAGGAATGTATTTCCAAAATTTTAATAACATTGCAACCACTGCCCTCTGTGGTTCTAACAACCTCTTTGATAGACTGCAACAGAAAGGTGATATTCTACGTGGGATATATGACTCTAAGAAACACCAGACTGAACATAATGAAAATGAAATCCAAGCCACAGGAAACCAGTGAAAGTCATGTCATTAGGTCCAGCCTTTCACAGTTCTCCTTCTCCCTTTTATGAGCCACCTTTGCACCACCTTGTACCCACATGCAGCACGTGACAGCTGCTTACAGACACTTTAAATCATTGGCTGGATGTTTAAAAAGCCAGCTGAATGCTTACAGTAAGATTTCATCTAGTTTGACTGTTTTTATTCTGTGCATAGGAAAGCATTTCATAAATCGTGTGGAAAAACAGACATTCCACAAATATCATAAATGTCTTCAAAACCAGTAAATATACAGCAAGCTTGCCCAAGATAACTCATTCTGTCAGACATTTTCATGAGTTAAACTAGTCAAAAACTATTTTAGACATGCAATATTTTTAAATACTGGGATATATGTAATTTTTAAGGAAACTTTCATTGCAATTCAACTGTCATTTAAGAGAAACAAAGGAGAAAATCAAAGCCATACTTCTGCTTTTTCCTGGCGTTGTACATGAAAATATTTTAATTAGTGCTAGACTGGTCAAAAAAACCCACACAGAATCTAAGCTTGTGGAGAATGTAGCCCCAGAGGCTCAAGCACCTCCAGAATTGCTACTAAAGTTTCAAGGGATATTTTGCTGTTTTCAGAGTCTGCCTGTACACTTGCCCAGTTTGTGTATGTGGTGAAATATTTTCAATGTAAATCCTTGCTATTAATTGGTGGAGCAAAAAGAGTTGTATAAAATACCCCTCACCAACTGGTCTTATTCTTCATCAAAACAATCATTTTGCCCATTTGTTGAAATTTGTGTATCTGTGAGATTCCCCTCTACTTTGCATTTTATTAGCCATCTTTTTTTTTAATAGTGCTTAATTTGTTTTAACATCACCCTGAAAACAGACTGGAACTTCCAAATCACATGATACAGGCCATTGGAATCATATTTAAATAGTATGAACACTAATTATTTTGCAAACATTGTAAATGTGTTTGCTTATTTAACTTTCTAGGATTAAGTTGAATGATGAAATTACTCTGACTTCTCAGGACTATTCTGTATCCCAGTAACACCTCATGCCTTTAAACTCATTCTTCTTTGAAAAGAAATGTTTCAAGAACCCGTACCTCCTAGCAACCCAAAACATGAAATCTGCACCTTGAGTTAACTTGAACAGAATCAGAGGCTGCAAGGATCTTCTGTGGAGGAGGAAGGGTTTCATGGAAATGAGTTTATCTAGGAAGAAGAATCTGTAGAAAAGTTTTCTAGTTGTACCACACATGCACATACTTTAGTTTTTCTTATACTGTAGGACATGAGGTTTTTTCATGCCTAACTTTTGGGCTGTATCTACAAACTCTGACCCCCCTCTGAAGCTAGTTCTGCACACCCCATGTCACTTCTTGCTTGGGTCGTTACTGCTGCTGTTTCTTGTGGAACAGGATGCCCAATCCATTATTTTGCACCTCCTACCCTGGCCTTCCTTAGCACAGAAGCATGTCTATCCCTCACAGCAGGGTCAGAACAACATGTCAGGCCTACTGTCCTGCTCCACCTCCCTGAGTGAGCCCAGGACTACCCCACAGGTGTTCCTCAACAGCACTGCTTACCTGCTGGGCACCCCTTATGATGTACCAGGCATTTCTTGGGCTCTTGCTTTGGTATAGGCTACCTACATCTCTTTCTTGATCACAATCCATTCCCAAAAAATAGTCTTCCCTGCTGTACTTTTCCCCCATTGTTTTTTGCTCCATCCATGCTCAAATAACTCTTTCTGGACCATCCCCAAGCTAAACAGGGCCTTGTAGGATGTCCATGACAAGTGTAGCCCTGTGCCAGGAATGGCACCCAGGCATAGCTGGCAAGGCACAGTAAGCTGCCAAAGGCCCTATGATGAAGGGAATGTAAATATTTCTTACCTAACTCCACTGCCTACAAAATCCATCCTCTCGTACTTGGCACTTTCTGTAACTTTGACCCACTTCTCACACTGTCATTTGTTTTATTTGCTCTGTTCATCTGTTTCCCCCATGTCAAATGCAGCATTGTCCTGGGCTCCTGTAACACTCCATCCCACAGGCAGACAGCAAGGACTGAGCCACACAGGAATGCAGACAGTCAAACCATGGAGCTGGATTCAGCACCAACTAGGGAACTCAAGATCAAGCTTTCATGATTGCAGTTTCTCTGTTTTCTGAGTGAAAAAAGAATTGGTAATTGTTTCTGAAATGTTCAGTCTTCATGACCCAGTATTCTGTGCTGTCACTGATAGCTGAGAGAACACACTAATATAACACAATGTCCTAGGAACATGCCGTCTTAGGCAGCCAAAATGATTATTTTAAATATTTGAGAAGAAATGAAATAATGACAGCTGAGTATGCAACCACGCTCCAAAACTAGAAAACAAAGTAAACAAGTGTGGGTGGGAGGCATTAGTCCTCATTAGGGCTAAACACCCTCTGCATGCTTGTCACTGCCACGCCAGGATTTGATTCCAGACAGACATTCTTCACTGACACGCTGCTCTAACCCAAAGGCTGCATAACTATCAAAGATAATCAGAACCAGGAGTCGTGTCACCTTTGCAGAGATGAGCTTTGTGATCAGTTCTGATTGATCAGTTCATCTGTGGGTTCATTGGCTCCTTCCTGTTTTGTAAATGATCTCTGTTTCCTGACCAGTTCATCTGGAAAATAGAGGCAACATGTATCTGCTTTGCAAAGTTGTCTGATGATGCTTAAAAACTGTGTTGAAAGTGAAAATGGCTGTCAGTTATCTAAGCCATGAAAAAAGTGTTTTCCTTTAATTCCACTTTGATCAGTAGTCAGGGTTGGTTTATTCTGTTTTTCATCTTGAAGAATTATGGCTGAAGATGTCATTCAACTGCATACAAATATTTCAGGGCCATCCTTCACTGTTTTGAATTTTTTTTTTTCAGAAATATGTTTGCCTGAAATCTGTCCTGTGATTGAGAGGTGATCTTCTTTCTTGTTGCCACTTATCACATTTTATCATCTTTGACCCCAATTTTATCATCTTTGACCCCCATTGTGGCTGTGTTGGGAAATGTAAGCCACATTTTATGGGGAAAACGAGGTATTTTATCACTTACAGACTTTACTGTTTAGCAATGGAGTATTATGGAAGCTTCCAGTAGTTTTATGCTTTTTCTTAGGAATGCAAATTCTGTTGTTACTAATCAGAAAGTCATCTAAGTTAAATGGTACTTGATATATTTTTGGTTTACGTAGCCTGATGTGATTGCCTGAAAGTAAGAAATGTTTACTGCAATACCCTTAAAACCTCTATCTTATTTTTTAAAGTCAATAAATCATCCGAATTTTGTAATAGAAATATTAACATATTTTTTACAACTTTTTTTTAAAGCAACTTTTTATTCCTTCAATGCATTTTGTGATAATTCCTTTTAATCAGATCACAGTTGTTTCTGAAAGAAACCAACAAAGGTGTGAAACATAAGAATAATGAAAGTTCTGACCTAGCATGCCCAAGAGATGAGAGAGGATGCTCTTCCTCTAATTAAATGCATCTTTGGTCCATATGATGTAAACCAATTTTTTTTTTTTTTCCTCACTGACCAACTCCACTCTTTTTGCATGCTAAGGAGTCTGCAACATCCCCAATTAATTAATTTTTCTGTTTTCTCCCCAAAGCTCATTTTTATTTCAACCTGCTTTTGACCTGCCATTCTGAGCATCATGACCCTGGCGTCTTTATTCAAAATTAGTATTGAAAAAAAAGAGGACATAACAGGAAAAAATTCTCATCAAGAAGACTAATTATTTAGTACAACTGCAAAACATCAAAACTTATTACACAAGTGTAATGCATTAATTAATTTCTTCAGCAAATTAGGAACATATGTGGGGTGTTAAGTCCACCACTTCTGTTACAAGATATAAAGGTACAAAATACAGCTGATGTACTTTAGGAACTGGTTCCATTCAATCCTATGAGTCCATAGCATTTCTGGGGGCCTTGGCCTAGAAATCATATTTAATATAAACCAGCTCAAACTGCTTACAGGAGAACGGCATCTAGATGTTCCACATCTGAATACACACCCAGTTTCCCCAAAATGGTTTCTAACATTAACAACATATATTATTTAAGCTGAAATTAATTATCTCACTTGCTACATACTCAATTATAAGGTAATTTGCATCTACATTCATCTACATTCATATATAGAAGTTATGTATGTCCATTTCTCCACTCGGTCTTTGAAGCATGTTGTAAAAAAGTTACCCTGACTACAGGGCTAAGTAAATTATCAACATCTTCCCTCTTTTGCTTTCCCTTTTGTTTGTGTGTTCTTCTGCTGCATGGTCCCCTGCTGGTGGGTCACACTCTCTTGCCTCCTGGTTTATTTATCACCTGTAGCTGGAGTTGGCACCAGGGCTTCTTTCCTTTGAGAGTCGACGACTGGAGATACTCAGCTACAAACGAGCCTTCTCTGAACCAAAGCATTGTTTATTTAAGCACTGAGAACAAAGTATATGCTGGAAAAAAAGACATTTCAAAACAACCAACAGTGTAAACATATGTCTGTTTTACATAAACTTGAGAAGATGTTACAGTCTGCTCAGCAGGCCTGTTTTCTTGGCCACCCTCAGGAGATCATTGAGCATCGCTCTGGTTTCCTGCTACTGAACAGCCATTACTGAGCTCTGGAGACTGCACTCTTTTTGAAACTGCCACAGCCTTGTAGAGCTCTGAGTTTCCATTTCTGGCTTGCACAAACATTTACTCTCAGCAGTCCTCAAGCATTTGTGAAAAAACAAATAGCTTAGACTGGGTTTTGAGCCTTTCTGCTTTGTTTTCATCTTTAATTTTACTTCCTTCCCCTTCTTACCCACTTAGGAAGTTAAGACACTAGTGACTTAATCAAGGTTAGTGCTAAACCTAGTCCAGGCTCTAATCAACCTCATTCCTAGACTTGTTCAAAAATGTGAAAAAAAAAAAAAACCTGCACAAATACACACATGCCCACAGGTCTACCCCAAAATTTTCTGTTGAGATAACCATGAGCTAAACAATTGCTAAAGCCCATACAAGGCAGATGTATCATGTCTCAGGATATTTTATGCAGCAAAAAGTGCTTCTACTAAGAAAATTGATTCTCATCTCCTGTCACACTGAGGAAACATTTCCTAGACCTTGCTGACTCCATTGGCTATAATCAGGAGGGAGCATCTCTAGCACAGAATTCCCATGTGAGCACCTATAAACACAGTTAGAATCCCACTCCAGATGACCTTAGGCCCTTCTTGTTCTGCAATCCTTTAGGCTCAGCTGTCAAATGAGCATCTGTAAAACTACTTGCATTCTTCATTACATTTGTTTATCCTGAAAATATTTTTCACCCCCAGATTTTATCACCTATAGTTTAATTTCTTCCACACTGAAATTAAAGATGTTCATTAGAGCTCCAGATAATAATTTTAAAAATTAAAAGAGCTTTCTCCATGACATAATTACATAAGAAGTCAATCAGATATCCAGACCATTATACATTAATATTTATTTCATTTCATACATTTTTGTTAGCTATTGTATAGAACTAACATAGCTGTACCAGCTTATTAGACAGAACTTAATTAAAAGTCTTACAGGTTTATCAACAAGCTTTTTCAGCATGACCTTTTTCACAAAACTATGTTGAATTACAGTAATTAAATCAGCATTCTACTACTGCTTACTAAATCTTCTATGAATTTTTCCCTTTTTTTTTGTCGTGACATTTAGGTCAAAAAAACCCAGTTCCAAACTCTCAGCTCAACATCTCTAATTGCTTGTAATATTAGCACAAAATTCACATTATTTCATTTTTCCAAATTTTCTCAGGGCTTTAGGAATTATTAGTGAGAGAAGACTAAGGTTCCCCTCAGTTATCTCTTTTAGTGTTTTGTGGTTTGATTTTATTTAGTGCGAATCACTGTGTTGGTTGAAAAAATATTTATGTCCTTAGCAGATGTTGATTCATATATCCTTTGTTTACTAATAGAGCAGAAAGGAATGCATAATCTTCCTGTAATGTGCTCTACTTTCATGCAAACAGACAATAGAAACAGCATCAATACTTCTTTTTATGCTACTAATGGTCTTCCATTTCCATCTGGAAGTGGATAATTCCTATTTCTAGGACATATTTACCTCTTGAAGGTCTTCTAAATTCCTTCCTTTTGGCCTAAGATACAACCACAACTAAGATTTTTTTTTTCTTGTGGGTTTGTTTTTAGTTTTGAAGTTTTATTTTAATGCCTTCCCCTACTAAAAGAAAAGTTAGAACAATAGTTTGAAGGTCACTTGGTAAACATGATTTCATTCCCATTTCATGTGACTTTTACCATTGACTTGTGAGGTAATTTTTATGCTTTCCAGTGTCTGTGTTCCATCATGTCACCTCTCCCAGACTCTGGGGCAGCCTCACCTCAGGTCTGACTCCTTCTGGTTATTCCAGTTCATGGTGCAATGAATTGGTTCAGCAAATGAAGAGACTACACCATGAAATGTTCAGCATGGACAAGAGTTGCTGTACTTGAAAATGACACTTGATTTACAACCTCTGCAAGTCACCACAGATCTTCAAACAACAAAATAAAATTAAGGTCAAGCAGGCCCCAAATTTTAGCGTTATGTCAATGTAATAAATATTCTAATTTTATATACAAAACTTGCCATGAATTATTTCTTTCTAATACAACATGAAGAGAAACACAGGATTTTTCAAAATGTGGAGCTTTTTCCAAGTCAAAAAACCACAGCAGAAGATTCAGCACCTAAAACTTTATCTTGTCCAGCATATTTCATTTGTCCCTTTTAACAATAGGGACATTGTTATGTGAAATAGTGAAATAGTGTATACTGAACATAATAGGAGGGTACTTTGCATTGCTGTCTCAGGTAAGGTGATGCATTGGTTAATTAAGACTTTGCAGTCAGGCAACAACAACAGCTGAGCTCATGAAATTCTCATATAAATACAATTTATGTGAATTCAGTGACTCTTTGCAGAATAATTTTCCAGCCTACCTATGACTCGTACCAGCTGCTGTTCTCAGACTGTAACAACATTTAAACATAAGATCACGGAGAGTTAAACTTGGTAGCCCAGCTTTTATGGACGTGTGATTTAGGTCCACATGACTTTGTGCTCCAACATAATCTGAGTGAATTGTTTTTCAGTGACCTTTGTCGGCTTGTTCTGGCTGAAACTCGGTCTCCTGGGAGCGATCAACCATGTCACTGAATGCCCCCCAGTCAGTCTGATAAAAAGGTATTTGATAAGTGCTGGAACCACTTTCCTTCCATGTCTCCAAGGCCAAGAATAGAGGAAGGAAAAAAACAAAAAGGACCCTAATACAAAATTAGCAGCTACATACGATTCCCATCAAGATGGGGAAAGAAAGACATTGATTGAGACACGTCTCTGGTTCATTAGCATTGTTTGTCTTTGAGAAAGTTCTTGTCAGTCTAGCAGATGAAGAGATATTGCTGAATGTAGAGAAAATGAAGATAACTGTGGTAAAAATAGAAAAAAATAATGAAGGGCATGCTGTTAAAACTAATTACATTAAGATTGATATCACTTAGCAAAGGAATGTTACCTCATCTCCCAAAAATGCATGACTGCTGATATACCATGAGCTGTCTGCATTTTACAGGCATTAATAAATGTTGCACAAATGTTTGGTTCCTGTATTCCATATTTTGGTAATCAAAACAAATTAGCAATTTCTAGGTTGAAGAACTCATTCTAAACATGAGTTTAAAGATCTAAAACAAGATCTCCATAAAATCAATTTTCAGTGACTTTGCACTTGTGCTTTTGAAATTTTACAGAACCAAGATTAGGTAAAAAGGAGACATGAATATTCAATTCAGTCTTTAAATTTCTTGGTCTCTAGAGACTGTGGCTACATAATAAATACATAATGAATAAACAAGACCAACGGCAGTGCCCATTTAAAACCTGTCCATAGTTTTAGACTGGTTTTTTTTGCTTTTTGCTGATTCAAATGCCAGTTTTCTAGGCTGTAATTTCAAGTGTGAAGTGATAGAAGGCTATCTTCATGAAGATTTCTTTGTTCCTGGAAGCAGCCATGAAGTTGTTGCCTTGCTAGATCAAAGCTGGGTGAAGGGCACTGCTCTGTCCTTGACAGGCAGTCCTAGAATGTCATACAAAATAACTTCACCGGGTAGTCCAGTTCTCTGAAACAGGATCCTGACCTGTGGCAGGCAATAATGACAGGGGTATGCAGGCTTATGCCATGCTTAAAGAGGCATGCCCACAGTAGGTCTACACATAAAGGTTTGAAAAACACTGAAGAAGGAGTTCTACTCCTGATTCTGCTGTCCCATTTACACCAAACTCTTCACCTTTAAGCATGAAAGGAGCCACCCACCCTACTAAAGGCTGTAGTGGCATACTGCACAAATGACAGCAGGGACACTGGCCTTTGAAGTTCTCAACTGCCCTATTCCCATGAACGGCCACTTTTTTCCATCCATGTCTTCTTGTGGCCACATTATCAGTTGTACAAATTGGATGTCTAAAATAATCTGTGTTAAAACAAGCAAGCAAACAAAAAAATTCCAAAAATAAACAAACAAATAAGGGGGGGAGTGTAGCAATTTTTTGTTTAATCACTACTCATCATTGTGAATACAGGTTTTGATATTAATCAGGATTCCTTTAGAGCTTGTACAACAGTCTTGCTAGAATTCTCTGTTGAATATCCAACCCCACAGGTGTACCAAACAAAACCTGCTCTGAGCCTTATGCAATACATACCCATATAAAGAAATGTACATTTAAATATGTTCATATAAGTATGTGCATGTCCTTGTAGCTGTGTGCATATGTCCTGATGATTACTGTGTTGTTTCCCTACCTTATGAGAGCCCATAGGCTTTTGTCATTATCTGTTCTCCAGACCCTTGACAGCAGCAAAAGTTCATGGCCTATCCGAGATTTATGGCTGATATCTATCCAAATACATGCTAAATGCACTGTTCTTCCCTGGCAGCATGAAAAAATGCCTAACTGTAATTATCTCTGAGGCATGATCAAGATAGAAAAAATAAATCATAAATTTATAAATCATTTGTTGGTAAGGGAAGAGCTTAGGCAGACATTTCTACACAACCAATAAGTGAAATCTGCCAGTTAGTCTATGCATAAGAAATACTATCATTCTCCTGGCAATAAAGCATAACAAAGATAATCAATGCTTAAAACAAAAACACTCCACATAATACCTAAAGCTCAAAACATGCAAGAAAATCTGAACGTATCATTCTCCAAGCACTTTGCCTACACAGCAAATTACAAATGCATGCAATTCCTGCAGCCAGAAAACAGTTTAATTATGAGAGCTGAACACAAAATCTCCCATTGGTACAGATTGGCTTTGAAGTGTTATCACATAAGGGAGGATTTTGAAAATACCCTTGACCAGTTTTGTTGGAAATATATCACACTTCTATTTGTGTCAGCCTTAACCATGTATCATGTCACTCCTTTTCATAACATTAGAGAACCTGATCACAGTTCCAGAGTATTAAACTAATCATGCATATTTTATGCAGACATTAACCTTTAGTGTTAATCCAACAGCATTAAACCCAATCTATAATGAACCATAAAGGTGGTTTATAACATACTGTGGTTGCCTTTTATGAGTATTTTCATTTCTCTCACCAAAGTATTTTAAGACTTGGAAAGAAATAGTACCCAGATTTTTACAATGGAGCTTTATGTAAATAATACTTGGCCCCTTCTTCTGAAACAACTGAGTTATTATTTTACCTGCAAGCAAAGTAGATGGACCTTCAAAATAATGGATTCCAAAAACTTTAGTACCTCATAAAAGTGAACATTGTTAAACTCCTTTCGGTGAGCTTTTTACATGGGTAAATTTCCTGTTTAATTGAATGTTTAATCTGTCGTGTTGCAGTTCATTCTAATAAGAAAAACAGTTGTTCTTGTACAGAACCTTTCATGTTCCACATCGCACAGCACTTCACAAGATATGCACATCTCATATCAATTATGAAAGAAATAAATTAGATGCATAAAACAGAAACATTAAACTGAAAGTACTATGAAATGTTGCAATAATCTAAATTTCTACATAATTTGGCCTATAGACTTATTTTGGAAAACAGCTAATAAGCAATATTCTTATGATAATTACTTTGAAACCTGCAAAATAAATGTAGACAATCACATCAATGGAAAGAGTGCAATAATACTGATATTTCATCTCTTTCTCCTTAGGCATTACCATGGCTTACAGCTCCTTACAGCTGTAAGGAGCTCACAATCATTTGTAGAAATTTCAACACCCATGAGAACTGTTCCTTACTTAGTAGTGGGAAAAGGAGAAATACATACAATCATGGTTTTGGGTCAAAAAGAAAATCTGCAAACTAAAAATGGCACATAAATCCCAGACTAGACAAGATTTCATTTATTCTGTGATTTTCCATACAAATTAATAGGAAGGAGAGAACGGTGAGGGATGCATGACACTTTAAGACAGAAAAAACTGACCCTTGCCTACCCCCAACAAAATGAATGAAATCTTCCTCCCATTGTCTTCTGGGTTGATTTTGGGGCAGTACTGTTAAAATAAACAAACAAGTCTCCAAAATTTCAATTATTGGATGCAAATTCTAGAATTATGGAACAGTTCCTATTATTTCTTCTGAAACACACAAAACCCCATAATTTGAAGAGCAGAAAACATATCACTCACCTCAAGTACCACAAGAAAGCCTTCACACTTCCATACTTGTCCAGACTGGGAAAAGCCATCTCACTATAATCATAGTCAAACTGACATGGCAGTGAGCTGATGTTCCTCTACACAATGCAGAACTGGGACATGGGATAATTCTTTTATATTCTCTACAATGCCTCTTTTACCCTCAAGTGATTCACTAACAAGTTTTCAAATGTTTTCTTTCCTTACCTCATTCGTAACTGTCAGATTCCCTCAAAACCCCTTCTGGCAATTGATGGCCACATGCAATTTTGAGGTTAGAAGTCTAATGCTTTATTTTTGAAAAAAGATAGGTTAGGTACAGAAGATTGTTGCTGTGGTGAAATGAAGCAGCATGTCAAACAGACTAAGCATTTCTTAACATTTTGCTTCCATAACTAGACACCATGTAAATAAATAATATGTCTCTAGGATAAGAACTCCTGTTCTAAGGAGAAATGACATTTCCAAAAACAGGAAAAAAGAACAAAACAAGCAGAAACTGGATACAGATTTTGATGCAAGGCTGTAGCAAATAGCAGGGAAGACAAGATTATTTTTGATGGGAAGTTCTTTCACTTCCTGGTTTCTTACCTCATAAAGAAACTGCAAGTCATTTCCATGCTTAGCATATTGGGAAGTGAAATGGAAATCTTGTAGATTTCTATACAATCTGCAGTCTCTTATAAATGTTCCTGGGCAATGTAATAGTCAATACTGCTGTAGTAGCAGAGGAAAAAATTGTGACAAGGAGAGTTGGACTGATGGCTCATGGCATATAGCTTAATCACTCAAACATGCATAGAAGAACCATTCTTGTCCATTTATCCATTATCACCTCTCTAAAGGTAATAATTTAGAAATACTTAAGCAATCTAGTATCTGTGACTGCCAGATGACTGGGGAAAAAAAAGGAATAGTGGAAGATATGGCATATTTTTTGTTAAATGGTATGAAATGGTTAATTATATTTTGTTCTTAAAGAGTACTCATGAGAAAGGCATGTGTGATATCCAACACCACATACAGGTAGCATGAACTCCTGCTTACCTGGAGAATCTCAGATCAGCAGCCAAACTCTTATACAGAGGTATTTTATATTTTCAAAATATTCATCCACAAAAACTCTTCGGGACTGCTTAGAATTTGGGTCAAAGACCAGTTGCAGGAAAAAGGCTTATGCTTTGCACTTCTAAGTGTTTTGCACTTCTAAGTGTTTAGCTTCATTTGTGTTTGAGACGCTGGTTTGCTGCTCTTTGACTTCAGGCTGCACCCTGTCCCA
Organism: Agelaius tricolor; assembly: GCF_023055355.1. Classification (NCBI taxonomy): domain Eukaryota; kingdom Metazoa; phylum Chordata; class Aves; order Passeriformes; family Icteridae; genus Agelaius; species Agelaius tricolor. The sequence continues at coordinate 8,991,061 of NW_027269266.1, read as the reverse complement.
GTTCCTTTGGGGTTTCCTTCAGTCCACTTCAACCTGATATCCAAATCCTCCTCTCCTTTTTTCATGTCATGTGATGTTTCAGACTCCTCACCTTCTTGGAAATGCTCTTTTCCTGTTCTAAGCAGCTTTCCTGGACTCAGTGATAAATTCTAAATTACAAAAATTTGACTTTTGGGGTGAATTATTGTTTTTCAATAAAACTAGGTTCAGTATGAGATTTTCAAAGTAAATGATCTCTTTGAGTAACATAAGATTTATATTAATATTGGATATCATTAAATATCTTGCTGACACTAATTTAGCAGTTTGGAATGTCCATAATGTAGATCAGTTAAAGCACTCTGATTTATTATGAAATTGGCTTGAGAACCTAATTTTGTGGTCCTCAAATGTGAGATGCAATATGCAATACAGAATGAGACTGAGCAAAGACTGAGACCAAAATTCTATGTCTGACCCACAGCTGCTTAATTTCTCACATCTCAGAATAGAAGATCTCAAAGCAAAGTGAGCTTACAGTGCAAATTTAGGGACAAAAATATTCAAAAGGTATTATCAACTTTGAAATACACTAAAGAGTTCCGAACATCACTTAAATTCAAAACCATTCATATTTCCTATTTATTAATTTATAAAGCACCAGATTATCTGATAGTCTAGAAAGCTAGAAGAACAGTCAAGATTTAGGTTCATTTTTATTAAATTGATGATCCTGCAGATAAGCAAACTTGGGTGACTATATAATGTCATAAAAGACTCTAGCTTGGCACATTCTGTCTTTGGACTGCTGTGTACACGGTGTTTGAGCCACTGATGGAAAAACAAATAATCATAGCAATAACATCCTCTCCATAGGAGGTGATGAAAGTCAGCCAGAGCTTTCCACAGAAGCAAAAAAAAATGCACAAAATCAAGGTAAAACCAGAGATTCTTGAGAAAAAAATCCCTGAATTTTATAGGCTAAAAGATGGTCACCTGTGTCCATTCAAGAGATGAGAAGAGTTTTGTTCACTCTGTAAAATGAACCCTTTTATTGCCAATATTTGATAGTTGTATGCTTAGGGCATTGTATCAAATAGAGAGCTCTTAAAAACATGGAAGCTCATAAAAGGAAATAGATTGAACTTTACAAAACTTGGCAATATGGTAATCAGAGGCAGGATAGAGGGGAAAATTTCTTTAGAGGTAAATGTCTGTGTTCCCTTTACACTCATTCAAGACCAAACATGAGTCCCTTTATTCAAAAGTTTGAAATCAGTGTTCTATGATAATTGGAAAAAATTCTTATTTCTTTCAATCAGCTATGGACATTTTGACTATAAATATCTAAAGAGTGGTAAAAGTGTGACCACCCATAGCTTTCTTATATACGTATATATGAGAAAACCAAAGAATCTGAAATACAATTAATGCTGTAAGGCTGCGAGGTCAAGGCAAATATATTCTCATTAATATTAATATATACATTGTTCTGTCACACTTAATAACCTATGTCTTGCTCTCATTATGAATTTTGTATGTGGGTGAAATGGCAATAAACCAAGTTATTTGAGATATCTGTGTATTCATTGCAAACACTGATCTCTATGAGCACAGCATGCTACTTTTCAACCTTCAGCATTTGAACATTTGAAAGGCAATTACACACAGGAAACTGGGGATTTCAGTACCAGATCAGACTGCTAATCAGCTCTTGTTTGGAAACCTGAATCCTTTTCCAGGCTAGTTTTATTTCATTCAGAAATCAACTGTGAGAAGTCCAGACAGGTGTGCCATCACTTCTAAAATGATTTTTTTTGTATTGTCACCTGCTGGCTGAATCACTCAATTTTCCACTTTACTTTTGTGGGGTCTAGAAGCCTCTTGAACCTACATAACTGACAAAGTAGTATCAATTAAGATTTCACAATATCTTCTCAGAGATCATTGAAAATTAAATTAAATAACAGCTTGCTTTCTGTGTAAGTAAAACCACTTTTTTCCCACTTCTCTGACTCCAAGCAAGTAGTCTTGGGCTTGAAATATGTGAATGGTGATTGAATAGAGAACTAAGTTGACTCTGGCCCCCACAGTTTTCTATCTTAATATAAGACAAAGAAAGTGAGTATTGATAAGAGAAAAAAGAATGAGGATGGAAAAATATTCAAATTATTGGTAATAATCATAACATATCTGTAAAGAATGGTTCTGCAGGATGATGAAGACTCAGTTTTTTAGGTGATAAAGGGCAAATCCTCCCTAGATTTAGGAGAAAGCAGCATTAAACAACACAAGAAGATGAAGAACATTGTTTCAAAGATTTATCAGAATTGTTGAAGGAGGCAGGCACCACAGTCCATCCAAATGACTGAGAAATGATAGGTGGAGTAGAAGCAGGCCATGAAGGACCATTACTTGTGTTTAATGAGCCAGACAGCAAAGCCAGTGGAAGGAGGAAATGGGACAGGCTACAGGAGCAATGATCACAGCAAAACTCTGAATTGGTATTACCAGGAATGTCCAAATTTGTTAATCCCAAGAGAAAAAGGATTTATAGCGAGATAGGAGAGGATAAAAGACGACTGTTAGGATTTACTGCAGGCCTTACTTCACAAGTGATGAAGTAGGAATTGACAAGTTTGAGACAGAAAATGGGAAATTAAACAAGCCAGGAGGTGCTGCAAGTGAAATACTTGGGAGTGGCCATCAGGATGACCCTGCTGTCCACAGAGACCAACAAAGTATGTGAGAGAGAAAATCCTGAAGGGAGTCCTAGCTATGGATAGCAAGGCCTATACTTAACAAAACAAATGGGACTCAAGGGCAAGACATTCTCAGGATTTGTCAGAGGACAGTTTAAACACAGGAAAACAGGACTGAAGGAGAAGTTTAGGTCCATGGATTTTATCCTAGAGGTGGCCATTGAATACTAATGCTTTATGTCCATCATTCAATCTGCCCATAGTTCAAAAGAAAATTTTACCTTTCATCCTTTTACCACATTTTCTCTCTAAAGCTTCTAGTCTGGATTTTATTTCAATATCTAAATAAATTAATGTTCTTCGTGTGCTAGGAAGTCTTTATCATCCAGGAGGAACAGTCTTAAAGTATGTTGAGTAACACTTGATCAGCTCGGCTCATGGTAGAGGGTGCTTGCATATCCCACAGTAATTAGCTGAGGCAGCCTGAATGTTTAACAGGAATTGCTATTGAACTGCTCATGAAGGATATGGAGATCAGGAATTAACTGCAGAAGTTATTCAGCAAATAATTTTGAATAATACTAAATGAAAGAAAAGAGTAAACTGTTTGGAGGCAATTTGCAGAAAGAAAAGTGAGGAAAATTCAAAGAATAAATTATGCATCCAGTTCTGGCAGACTGGGTTTGCATTAACCCTCTTGTCCCCCTTCAGGTTTTCATTATACAGAGTGATGTCCAGAGTTTTAAAGACAGAAATGTTTGATTATGATTGTGTAGTTCACACAGATAGGAGAAATATGAACCAATGGGCAGTCCATGGCTCTTCCTTGTAGTGTAAGGGAGCACATTTCCTTGCAGAGAAGTAATTTTCCCAGCTCAGGTAAAATTGGTTTGAGCTGTGGTGGCCTTGCCCTCCTGACCCCACAGATGAGGGATGGATCTGCAGACAGAGGGGCAAATCTGGTCTCCTGGAAGCAGAATGGTTTTAAAGAAAATACAAAAAGAAAGCCTCAATTTCTACTCTTTCAGACTCAGGCTTCAGAAATTGGGTTTCAAAACACTTTTTTTCCTAAAGAATAAATTGTTTGGATCACTTATTTAATAAATGAAACTGCTGTTATATCCTAACTGTCTTGGTATTTACTGCCTTAAAATGTTCCTTGACACTTATTTTGTTGAACCTAGGAAAGGAAGATGGCACAGAGCATAGCCCTGAGCTTTTGGGATACCATAAAAAAATTGATGACAAGTTGTATTTTTCCAAGAAATGTTTTGTGTCTCTGCTTTCTTAATTGATAAGGGCTTTATATCAAAATAATAAATAAGTTCTGCTTTTTATAAAGAGATTTTAGACAGATGTATTGATGAAACAAATATACAGTTTTATCCAGGGTAATTAAAATAGTTAAGCCTGAAAAGACAACTCCTTATCTTAGTATCATATGTAGAAATATTATTTCTTTTCTTAGGGATGTGTATAACACACATAATGAATTTTGGGGTTTTCTTTTGCTTTTCCTTTCCTCTTTTTCTTTCTAAAATGCATTTGGGAATTGAATAAACAGAGGACCATCAATGATATGAAGGCAGCTACCTAAACCTGTGCTCCAAAAATACTCTGGTCTTTATAGACCATATTTTAATGTGAACTGTGTGAATGGAAATCAAGATATCAGAAACATCCTTGTCTTCCCTTATTTTTCAATCAAGAGAGAAGAATTCATGCAGTTTATATTGGGGACTGAGGTAGCAAGGACGTGTTAAAAATGCAAAAACACAGAGAAAATGAAAATTCAGTTATAAAGTATTATTGTAGTGAAGAAAAGAAAGGTAAGAGAGTTGGGGGAACTTCTGCCCTCAGAGCAGATGTGATTTTAACAGAGATTATTCTGTCTGCCTGATCCAGAACAAAACACTGTGGTTGGATCTACTGAGGTAAAGAAGTAACAAACCTGCATCCAAGAAAATTACACCCAGGTTTATAAATTCTGTACCTGAGCTTCCTAACTGAAGTGCAGCATCTCCCACAAGCAGATAGAATGTCTCTGAATCAGGCTGGGTGACACATGAAATTCAGAAATGCTACAGGAAGGCAGATGGAGGTTCTCTGCATCAACAGTCCAAGTTCATCTGCAACTGAGCTAACCTTTCCATGAATAATTGATGGCCAACTCTATCTGAATTTGAGGCTGCAATATGAAACAGTCACATGTTTCACAGTAAAGGACACAAATCAGACACTAAATTTACAAAGCCTACTATACAAGGTCTCTGGATTATGGCACATGTGTAGGTTAATGGACAAGCACAGAGAAAAATTACTTGCCTTCACTTTTCAAAGCAGTCAGAGGAGCCTTGCACACAGTGAGGTATGATGAGCCACACTGCAGAGCTGTATCTTTGCAAAACAGACAGCATTCTGACTGAAAAAAAAGATCCTTTCCAAAGTGATTTTCAAAGCAGTTACTCTTCCTAAGTTACCCACAACCCAAAATACATTGCTCACTGCAGAGAATTTTGTTTAGTGGATCCCTTCTACCCCTGGTGCAACTGCCCAGCCCAGGAGCTGTTCCAGTGAATTCAGTGCTTCACCATGGGCTCTAATTGCCACTTGCTGCTGAAGAGCTGCTCAGGTCAGCCTAAAAATTGTGTGCTAGTAGAACCTAATGAGCAGCAAAACTGCTAAGAAAACAAAAATGGGGGAATTTTCATCAGTAAGATTCTTACTATAACTCCAACCACACAGCCACACAATCACATGCACCACACCAAAGGCTGATGCAGTTTAGGGTCTAAGAATTGTCTGAGGTAACGAGGAGAAAACCCTGGTCTTTCTCAAGCTGGCATTGGCAGAGAAAAGTGCTTCTTAGCCTTGTAGGAGATTCTTCCTTATCAAATAACTGGTTTCCATTGGATCAGTAAGTGAACTGATGTTTTTTTCCTGGCAAGTAAATTGTGATAGCAGATATTCCCCTCTATTAGTGGAATGATAAATTGAGTACTTACATTATTAGGGATAAAGCACAACAGACAACATAAGACCAGAATCAGACTCTTCTCATTTTTGTGGTGATTTGGCAGACACATTCTGAGGACATAATTAACACCAATTTTTTAGCATATGAGAACCAAAAAAATGAAGTGTAAGTTTTATGGAATGTGTCTGTAAAGAGGAAGCATTGCTGTTAAGATCAAAATTTTCTCCACATCAGGCTTTTCTTAGGGGAAAAAAACCCCATAATTAAAAGAAGAGAGAAACATTGTTTTACTCGTGAATGTAAACCCAATTTCCATCAGCATCCAAACTAATATCTCTCTTAATTACCTTTTTCTTATCAGGTTCAGACCAAAAATCATCTCAGGATGTGGTTGAATTTTCTGGTTTTCATGCATGTTTCCTTGCTTACAGCATACTCACAGCAGTCTAAAACCAGCCCTTTGGCACCTTTCTTGCACTCACAGCACAGCAGAGCTGGCACAAGTCAGGGCTCCTGAGCAGGTTCATGGCTTAAGACACTGTTGTGTTGTTTCATCTACTTCAAAAAGGGAGGATCAGTTATTCACTCTTTCATTCAGCCTTAGAGGACTAAAATGTTACATCCACCACTTTTGAGGAGCTTTATTTTATCTCCAGGTCCAACAATATTAATTGCCTATTGCAACTCTTCTGTAAATGAATAAATCACATGCTGCAAAGACCATAGTAAGGAAGGGTTACATCCTGCTTTGCCAGTTCATTTTAGAGCTATCCAAATCATATATGCATATTTCAAAGTTCTGGTAAGCTGTGTGCACATTTATTTAAATAACTAAGTATCTAACTGTGAACATAAATCATGTATTTTGGGGTCTCTACCTGCCAGTGAACCTCAGAGAGAGATGTGAACAATTTCAAAAGTTTTGGGTTTGATTTGTTTCTAAAGAAAGCTTTTATTTGTTCCTAAAGAAACAATAAAACTGTTTCAATATGTTTTTTGTATCTCATATACTGTGTAATTAATATACTATAAAGGCTATAGATCTGAACCAACCACTGCTAATGTTATTGGCAAAACTCTCATTGATTCAAAAGACTGACAAAGTCATTCTGAGAGTAAAAGTGATGGGTGAAGAGCAGGAGTATTAACATCATTTGCTTTGTAAGTACTTCTCATCTCTTTTATTTACATAAAAAATTAACATTTCCATTCTCATAAATAATTGAAATACCAATACAACAGCCATGGGTTTTACAGCAGCCTCCAGCCATATCTCTGTATGTGAACTTGCTCCTCTATGGGGAGATTATAATTTTCTAAGGAAATGTCTCCCCTGACTCTCTTTACTGAAATGAATTGGTCTTGCTGTTTTAGCAGTGACCAAAAAATGATAGTATCTGTCAGTCTTCATGAAAATCTCTGTGTTTTGGATCCCACTAACAGTAAACAATTTTCTGAGAAAAGTCACTGTGGGATTCACAGCAGGGTTTGACAGCCACTTGTCTTTCAAGAGATTTCCCACTATTGAAGTTAACAGTATCAATGCCCACAGAACATAAACATCTCCCATTAAAGAAACCTCAGACATCTGGGTTTTATTTCATCAGAAGGGCCTTCAGAATTAACTTCTCTATTCATTTATAAGTGCATGACTGCTTTAAAACAATATGTTGGCTCTGCTGATTACTCTCTTCATGTGCCACTTTCTTTTAAATTATGTGATAATCCAAAGGGATAAAAATGCACACTTGCTTTTTTTTATTGATTTCATCTTCAAATTATTTTAAAGTGTGAATTATAACATTAATATCTTCTCAATAACAAAGTAGCAGCAAGTCATTAATTACCTGCTACCACTCAATACATCATTAAATCAATCCATTTCAATGACATGATACAGTGCTATTATTATTATTATTTTGTTATTATTATGATTATATACACCTCCATTAAAGCCCTGGGTCTAAATAAATTTCAGATCACTCCATTTCTTTTACAGTGCTTAGCCAATTCTAAATTTCCTATCTTTCTTTGTTCCTTAACACACCAAATATTTATTTTGGTACATTTTTTGCAGAGCAAGGTTACCTACAGGATTTAGACAGACTGATGTGCCAAGTTCTGGGTTTGATACATCCACAAGCAATTTACAACAAGAGCAGTTCTGATCAAACATACATGAGATTTTAGAGCTTAATTTTGTGACAAAAATTCAAGAATTTCAAGCATGGTAAAGGACACCTGATTACCTAGTTTGTATTCTGACAGAAAGCTTAGAGACATCAAAGGCACGTCAGGAACTTTAAATAGCTTGCTCTCAAAACATTGGATAATACCTGCCTCCCTTACTTAGACAGTCATGGTACTGATGAACACCAGATGAAGAACTTCTACAGATACAGGTGGAGAAGTAGAGAAGATCAGGGCAGAATTAGGCTAAATACCAGTTTGAAAAAAGAAAAAATAAAATAGGAGCCAGGAAAGAGGAAAGCACAAGAAAATACTGGGAGCAGAGATAAGAACCAAATGATAAAGCAAAGCCAAAGGTGATCATCCTTTGTCATTTCTATTGAAATAAGTGATGCACCAAAGTGTTTGCATGCCCAAAGTGAGCTTTAGAGAGAGAAAAAGAAGCTCCCAAATGCTGTGTCTGCTCTGACTCTCCCTGACTCTCCTGTGACATGCAGCAAACACGGTGGAAATGAGGCAGCTGCAACAGAAGAGGCTGAACAAGAGAGGCAAATTCCTGATCCCAGGTTTTTACATCCCAGTGCAGTGAGTAGCCATTTGTATCTTGTGGGATTGGTCCAGTCATTCACTCATTCTTCCGTGGATTCTGTAGAAAAGAAAAAGTCAACCCTCACATCTGTTTATCTTCTGAGGGAACAGTTTTGTTCAGCCAATCACAATAAGCAACAGACAGAGGCCTGAAACAGGAGGTGAGCATTTATCAAACATGTATCTCCTTTTTTTTAATCTTTTCCCAAATCTTTGTCTAGGTCAGGTGAATTAGCTCTTAACAGCACCCTCAATTTAATAAGGTAAGTTTCACTAACATTGCAAAATATAAATAAAATACAGCTCCAACACTTAATCATTGATAAAGAGAATGAACTTTTTCCCTTATAAAGGGTTCACTCAGTAATTTATCATCAACTGTCCCCTTCCATTTGAATATACTGCCATGCTGGCAGAGCAGTAGGCAGTAGTTATTAGAACTTAACTGAGTTTTCCAAAGGGAAACATTTATTTCACTCAAAGAATTTGTTACTACATTTACCATAAGAGGTTTCCATCTAGTCTGTATTTTGAACTAAGCAGCTTTGCAACATCTCATCAATTCAAACCACATTTTTTCAGAGAACCCACTGAATTAAAGAACATGGCATTTTAGCCTTTATAAGGGAAATAAAACACCCAGTCAAGGGACTTCACGGAGATATAGAGTGATTAGAGGGACAACTTAATTCAAATACATGGGGAAAACAGCTTTTTACCCTACAGATTTATTTTAAGGAAGAAGACTTCATGTTTTACATCATACTAAATGCAATTCACTGCACCAGAGAAAGAAGAATTTCTACATGAAGTATCTACATAGATTAAAGACTGCTGGTTTATTATTTGTATCCATCAAAACTCAAAAAAAAAATTGTAGTTCCTTTGGATGACAATTTTAACCACAAACATGTGTAGAACACTTTCAATAAAAAAGGATCTAAGATTCTAGCTTAAAACCAGCTGATGTGCCTGTGGTATAAAATTCAGGAGTGAGTAGGAAAGCAGGAAACAGAAACAATCCTGCAGACCCAGGGGTCAGTGTGGAAGGAGGGGGAGGAGTACCCCAGGCATTGGAGCAGAGTTCCCCTGCAGCCCATGGTGTAGATCATGGTGAGGCTCAGGGTGGAGAAGTTCATGAAGGACTCTCTGCAGTGGGAGGAACCCCACAGTGGAGCAGAGAAAAGTGTGAGAATTCTTTCCCCTTAGGCAGAAGGAATGGCAGAGACAATGTGTGATGGACTGACCACAATCCCTGTCCCTGTGTGCCTCTGTGGGGGAAGAGGCAGAGAAAATCATGAGTGAAGTTGAGCCTGGGAAGAAGGGAGGAGTGAGGGGAAGGTGTTTTAAGATTTGTGTTTATTTTTCATTATCCTACTTTGCTTTGATTGATATGAGCTAAACTATTTCCTCCCAAGTTGTCTGGTTTACCTATGATGGTAATTGGTGAGTGATTTTTCCCTGTCCTTATCTTGTCTTTCATTATTTTCTCTCCCCTGTCTGTCTGAGGAGGAGACTGATAAAGGGGCTTTGGTGGGAACCTGGCATCCAGCTAGGGTCAGCCCACCACAAAGTGATAAATGCCAGGTATTTATTTCAATCCTCCCAGGATCTTTCTGTCACTGTCATATTTCTGAAAAATCCCTTCACCAGGATTTTCTCCTGAGAAGCCTCAGAGAAAAATGAAAAAATAATTATCTGATTCTCTTCTCCTGCGTTTTGCTGCTTTGGAGTGTGTTTGGACATTGTTTACCAACAGGTGGTTGTTTCATTGGTTTCATGTGAATTGGTTTAACTTAATGACCAATCAGGGTCAAGCTGTGTCGAGGCTCTGGAGAGAATCACGAGTTTTTCATTAGTATCTTTTAGCCTTGTGTCTGTATCTTTTCTGTATCCTTTAATATAGTTTAGTATAGTTTTAGTATAGCATTCTTTAATATAATATAGATCATAAAATAATAAATTAGCCTTCTAAGAACATGAAGTCAGATTTATCATTCCTTCCTTCATCTGGGAAGCTCACAAATACAACATCTTTCCACTTTAGTGCTAAGACTGCACCAACAATGAAATGAAAATTATTAGATCGACATTACTGTAACATCCCCCAGCCTAACTTTAGAAAATGGAAGTCACCCAAGCTTCTCTTCAGTTTGCATATTAACAGTACAGATAAGTTTAATAAATACAGTTAAACTATCTCACCAATGCCAATTATATATTTAATGTCTGAGAAAATGAATTTGGCTTTATGTATGGGTTATCTCAGACCTGTTTTCTGGGGCTGTTATTATTTAATAGCTTTCATACCAGCACATTACTGCAACCACAGACATGTTGCCTCCTCAGAACAACGTGGAAAAGAGAAAAAAAATGCAGTTCATCATGTGGAGAAATGGTCATGGGACACCCTGCTCTGCTTGCTGGGAGTCACACCCACTGTGATGCTGGGGGTAGTGTGTGACCCTGTTCACAGGGGTCTGAGGATGAGGGAGGAGATGAGGATCTGGCTCCATGTTTCAGAAGGATTGATTTATTGTTTTATGATATATACTATATTAAAACTATACTAAAAGAATAGAAGATAGGATTTCATCAGAAGGCTAGCTAAGAATAAAATAGGAAAGAATGATAACAAAGGCTTGTGGCTCGGACAGAGAGTCCAAGCCAGCTGACTGTGATTGGCCATTAATTAGAAACAACCACATGAGACCAGTCACAGCTCCACCTGTTGCATTCCACAGCAGCAGATAACCATTGGTTACATTTTGTTCCTGAGGCCTCTCAGCTTCTCAGGAGGAAAAATCCTAAGGAAAGGATTTTTCATAAAAGATGTCTGTGACAGTAGTGCAAAGCAAACAGATTCCACTTCAGTCCCAGGACAAAATATAAGCTAAAGACACTGGAAGGACTTCACATGCTCTCAGTGGAACTGGCCTATAGACTGAAAAATCTGTTCCTTATCTACCAGACAGAATACTGCTTTTATGCCTGATAGAGCTTCAGGCATTAATGCACAGCAATCATCAGTCATCACCGTCAATCAGTCATTTAAATGGTATACAAGAATTTGGTTAATACTTTTGTACTTGAGTGATTTTATTCATACACAAGTGCCCTTGCAATCAGATCTGAGGCATCTTTTGTGACAGCAAGTATGACACTTCTTTTCAGACAGATGTTCCATATTTTGAACAGAAGAAGTGTATTTCTCAGTCTGAGGGGGAAAGGGAGCCTTTTAATGGTTACATGAAAATAAAATATCAAGTGGTGTTGTCATATCTTCCCAAGGCTCAGTGGAACAGCTGGAACTCAGAAGAAAGCTAACCATTCATCAAGAACTTCAGTGAGAAACTGGAGGAAGTAGTTTGAGACATCTAGCCTTTCATTACTTGTCTGAATACTAAGTATTCCTGGGTTTTGTATTACTCTGCTTCTAGCAGTGCAGGAAATTATTTGTACTTGTTGAAAGTTTTTCACTTCTCTCTTGGCGGGAGCCAGGACAGCATCAAGAGCAGAAGCAAGATAACTTTCCTATTTTTTGTGATTGATGCCAATTTCCTGGGGAAAGGCAGAATTACAAGGAAATCCCCTCTCTATTCAGTAGCCTTTACCTTAGAGTTGTTTGATGCAGAGCTGGGCAGCTTGTTTGCCACAATAAAAAATATCTTCAGTGAGTAAAGAGGAACAGTTTAAACAGCCAAACATCAGCATCCCAACATGACATCAAGAAAATATCATGCTCCCTGCTTACCTGACCATGCCAAATTTCACCACTGAATCTGAGGTCACTGTTTGTTTGTCCAGCAAAGGGCATCACAAGCACCATTCTAGAGGACAAGTCCTGCAGATGCCAGGTGAAGGTGAGATCTCTGCCTGGAGGCTGGAGCCAAACAGAAGTAGCATGACAGCAGCTATCTATAAATACAGAGAGGATTTTCTGACTTTCAGTTTATTTTCAGGACTGGTCTCCTACACAAAGATAAGAGTTTAGGCTGTAGGTTTGTACACTTCTGGCTGTGCCAAAGGAGTAGAAGTGCTGATTTAGCCTTCTGCATAAGGAAAGTAGCTCTCAGTCTGGCCCAAGTGAGACCATGTCCAGAGACTCGGGCACTGTGACCTTCCTCCTGAAATCAGTGGGGAATGCAGGAATACAATATACAGCAATATCTTAATTACATACTCTTCTACTTCACAGCAGAACTGCTGTATGTTTATATACTTTGTGACTTTCAACTGTTCCTCAGAGCAGTTAAAGCTCCTATTAACCTTGGTTTTTTCCTCAGATAGGAAGACTTGCTAAGATGAAGGCACAGAATCCACGTTATGACTTGAAGTTTGTTTCTGGCCCCAGATATTAGCATTGCTATAGGAAATATGGAAGGGGAAGGAGTGGATCCATTACCTAGACTTTGTATGTTCAGCAAGGAGCTGGAGTTTCACTACCACTCTACATTTAAAGCAAATTTCTACAGCAAGGTCCTTGCCTTGCACCACATACACACACATTTTACCTCATGTCTGAGGTGGACAAGGGACCAAAGCCACCGTGTGCCACATTTCAAAATCTCTTCATTCTGACTGCAGTAAGTTATTTCTGTGACTCATACTTATGAGACAAAATGTAGAAGGTGTCCTTGGTAAACAGAGAAAGTAGAGAAGCCTGAGAATTTGTCTAAAGTAATGTGTAGTTTGGAAAAGCTTGATTTACAACAGCAAGTGAAGATAGATTTGGGCTATTGTCATCCTTGTGCAGAAGGATGTGGGAGACATTTCTAGCTTTTGAAATAATTCAAAAGATTTAACTGAAATGCATAAAAACACAACTATTGAGCATAAAGATCATTGTACTTAACCTATTATTTTAGTTTTATGCAGAAATATATTCTCTATGTATAGCATGCATACCTATCCACACATTTATCTTTCTCTTTCCTAGCTATCATATTACATATTTAATTTTATAAAACTGTCATCAAGCACCAAGTAATTCCTAGCTAGCCTTTAATATTTTAGGGAAAAAATAAAAATAGATACCGGAACAAGTATCATCTTTTTACAGTCTTTATGTTACCTATCCATAAATAAAAAGAGTAAGTTTTGCCCATAGCCATTATTGCATCTTCTCCATATAATTAACTAGAGATTTGATGTAATTTTGAGACTAAAATTGACTTGCTCACTGTTATTTGTTACTATTATTCATACCGTTATTATATTCATCTTCTAAGTTTTTGAGAACAGCAAGTGAATATCTGAATATCAGACAACAGAAATTGATTTCTGTTTATCTCTAAAAATGACAATAAAATCTACCATGATAAATGGCATATTTAGACTTGATATTTTAAACTTTGGATGCTTGCATGATTTTATTCATCAAAAAGATAACTTCAGAGTATTTTACAGTAATTAGAAATACTGATACAAGGGAAAAGGAGATGAAAGCTAGTTATTTTCAAGAAAACCCTCCAGCAATACAAAATGAAGGGTAGAACAGGTTCCAAAGATTTCTGCAGAAATTAATTTATGAAAAAATATTTTATAAATTATACTTTCTCAAGTAATGTAATAGCTGAGTATATACAATGATTTTTCTTTCCACCTTGAAAACGGGAAGCAAAAGAGAGTTGGAAATGCACAGAACACTAGGACTTTGGAAAAAAATAACTTTCAAGAGATGATCCATGTCCTGCTCCTCCTGCAGCATCAGGAGAAGTGTGCCCACTCCTTTTCTATATTTTTTTTTATTCCAGACACAAGAAGCGTACACCAAACAAGCTGTGGAAAACAATAGGAGAGATTTCAGGACCAAAATATCATCTGGTTATATGGGCAGAGTTCTAGGGTTTTAAGAAAGAAAAAGAGCAATTGTAATCCTATAATGACAATACGACTTAATTTTAATCTCATTCTCTGAGATTATAACACGAGTTAAAATACTTGGTGCAATTTATTTTCACTTTTTCAGGCCATATCCTGCTAGTTGAGCTATTAAAAGTAGTCAAGCTAAAGATCCAAAACTTCTCAATGTGAGCACAGAACAGTGAATGGGCAGTTGTTGTGGGGAAAGTAAATATATTTTCTCATGCAAGACGGGTAGAGATCAATTCACAGCTTTCACAATGATGCTGTCTCCTGAGTGAATTGGCACAAGATGCACCACATGGAGTGACTTCTGAGGGCCTTCCAAATGTAGCTAGTACCTTATCCAAACCAAAACTGAACTAATCTTTCTACTTTAAACAACGTCTCAAGCAAGACCAACCAAAAGGTCAAACTCAGAAGAAGCCACTGGAGAACCCATGTGTGTGAGAGCTCCTGGAATTTTGCCACTCAGTTTGCTTGTTCACCTTTTTATGAGGTTTCTTTTCTAGTTACTGCTTTAACTACTGGTCTTTTGATTGTCTCAAACTAGATAACTTGTCTAAAATATTTTTTCCAAAATAAACACAATTCCAAGTTCCCTACATCTCTTCTCACAGTTCTCACACCCTCATACACAGAAACATGCATTTTTTCCAATCATCTAACTTAAAATATTCTCCCACTGTCAAAGCCTGCCTCTCATGCTCACATAAAATAGCTTTCATCAATTCTGTAGTTTTGCATTTACTTCTAAGCCTACCCTGTATTTTGACTGCAACAGGCAAAAAACTTTCAGTGTGTAGGAATTCGAAAAAGCCAGTGTTTTAAAAAATATGCTTGCACGATCATCAATGGTACTTATTGAAAAAAATCCTAAGGAATATCCTATGCAGTTAAGATATCTGTAGGACAAAAACCCTACAGATTCACTTAATTTGCATTTCACTCAAAGTTCTTTAAAAGTACATGAGACACAAACTCAAACTTGTGTATCCTGTTGTATCTGACTTAACTAAGCCCATTTGAAATTCAAACATGTGGCTTGTTATGATTTCACTTCAATAGATAAGTGTCTGTAAAACTGGATTTGCTTTAATTTTATAATAATATCATCCTGAACATCAACTGAAACTGTTTCACAGTATTTAAAACTTCTTTCTGAAGTTTTTACGAGGCAGGTAAGTTCTTTCAAACTAGAGGTGGAGATCTCATAACCAAAGGTCTGCTCTGTTTCTAGCTCAGCCCACAGCACATTCTTCTGCTATCCTCATGGTTTCATGGAACTGCTGTTTCTGCTTGGGCAGAACCAGCACACAATGGCCTGCTTCACATGTTGCTGCTGAGGAACACGTATTTCTGATGTGTTAATGGGACACAGAACTGTGTGCACAGGTGAAACAGGATATTTCCAGCCCCAGAACACCCACCATCCCAGCAGAAGATGAGGCACAGAAGGCCAGGACTAGCCAGCCTTCTTTACCAACAGCATAACATGTAACTCAAAGTGCAAAAAGCCCTGAGGCACAAACTGTTTGGGAGCAGAGGGAGCCAGGAGAGCCACAGAAAGGCCAGCACTTACAGAGCCATATCCCTCCACTGCAGGAAGCTCTGGGAAGGGGCACCTCTAGCTACTAACGCCAGCCTCAGCAAGAGGTGGGTGTTACCCAAAATACAGGCACTGCTGCCATTCATGTGGTATGACTGTCATATTTGGGCACCTCTAGAGCCAGACATTAACCATCTTTGGCATGCAGACTGTAAGGGGCATTGCAATTGCACTTTCTGTCCAGAGAGACTGTGTTCCATTATTCTGCACTCCACAGTGTCCAAAAAATGGATGCTGAGAGAGGAATATGAAAAGGATGCAGGTACATGTCCATGTTTCACCAGGATATTCATCCATTTGGCACTGACCCCGGTGAGCAGGGTAAGATCAACCTCAGCCCTTCACAGAGTTACTTACCTGAGGTACCCACCCCAGGTTGTCTTTGCACACTGCATTTCTCCTGACCTATTTAGACATTTATTTTAGGATGAGATGAATTGAGCCCTCACTGGCCTATTTCTCTCCATCAGTTGCGGCGGGTGTTAAGATGATTGGCTCAGATGTCATTTGATTAGATGTCACAATCCATTGTGCTTAATAACCCCACGGTTACGAGGTTATGTCTTTCTCAATTCAGGCAAAAATATGGTTTCCACAATTTCCATAGCAAAACATTTCATAGTTTAATGAAAGACTGTGTAATAAAGGACTTTCTTTTACTTGTTTATCAGATTGCCTCAGGTAGAGAACAGGGAGAAAATGAGATAATATTAAATGATAACGACTTCAGCATACCAATAATCAGCTCATCAAGGGTTTTAGTCATCCTAGAAAAAAGTTTGAAGTTTCTTGTAATAAGCCAGTGACATATAAACTGAAGAGCCATAGGAAAGATTAAACTGAAAGATAAATGTTAATTGAATGCTAATTATCGATGTTATTTTTATTCTATAGATTACTAATTATTATCATGCAACAATTTAATTTTAACCATTTCCATCTAGGCAGAACATCTGCTTCAAGGATTTCATCCTTAAATGCAAAAAACAATTTTTAAAATTTTAACCAGTGGGTTTCTTTTTTTCTCGTCCTTCCCTTAATTATGGAACAAAAAAATTTCTTAACACCTCTACAAACTCATAAAAAATACTCAAAGCAAATAGTGGGCATAAAGTAAAGAGAGTGCCAGGGAAATAGGATAAATTACTTCCACATCATCTTTATTAGGTAATGATACTGCATATTTGAGTGGCTGTAAAAAAATGGATTAAACATGGGAGGATTTCAAGCATTGTAAATGACTATGGACAGATTGTACCATAGTCAGGGAGCCCTTTAATAGTGAGCACATGAAGAGCTGAAATTGAGATTTAGAAGAATTAGGCTCCTAATGTTTATTTTTTGTCTCTGGATGGAAGAAGTAGATGTTCTTGCACTGTTTTATTTCTTTTCACATATCCTATTCCATATGATTCATTTAATTGAGTGCACAAATTGCCATATTGACCTGCATCATTTCACAGTTTCTTGAGACAGGGGATGTTACCATGTGACATTAATATCACATAGACTCAGGCCTACGGCTCAGCTGATTTTACCAATAGAAATTTCATGTAAAATTCAACAAATTTTGTTCTGTTTAATATTCTGTTTAATACTGAAAATATGAATCTGTTTTTATTATAACATCATAGTCTTTACCCATTTGGGTCATAGTAGACTAATTATTTTACTTGGTAAACAAAAGTAGAGTGACAATGAAATCCTTGTGTTGTGACACACTGACAATCCTGTCATCTACAGTAAACATTACCCACAAAAAATGCCTCTTTTACTTATTTACTGCTTGTAGTAGCTTTCACACCTCATGCTTTAACATGTGTCTTCTTTACCCAGCTTACCAGCTGTCTGATCTGAGTGCTCACCCACTTCACTGGAATCAGCCCTGGAATCAGCTGGGATAAATAACAACTGTTTGGGGACAATGGGAATTGTCTGAATGGTTTGTTCTTTGGTTTGTTCTTTAACATCTTCATATCTGACAGGAAGCTCCCAGGCTTGTTGCTAGTACAGCTGCAAGGAAATGCCCACAAGCAAAGCTTTCAAGGAGGTGGTCTAGACTCCAGATACAGGATTGCTGATCCCAGAGAATGTCTTCCCTAAATATATCAAGGGCCACCTTAAATCTCACTATGTTCCCAGAATTTCAATTAGGTTTTTCCAGGCCTTCCTGACTTTGCAATAACAAAGCTTTTTATTTTCAAGCTAATATTAAAATCAGCCAATTAACACCCATTTGTTCTTCTGCTACACTCTCTGTTGCTTCAAATCCTCGCTTCTCCTCCTGGGAGAATTCTAATTGTTTTTGCTTTTTGTTCTCTTTTGCTATGAAATTAATGCCTTCTGATCCAGAAGAACTGTCCTTGATAAATACACTGAATTTATTTCCAAGAACACAAAATATAACTGGAAATCACTGAATGCACTGGACAGCTGCTTCTGCAGTGGCAGTGCAGGGATAAACAGAGATGGGTCTCATTAGTGACTAAAGTGCAGACTCAGGTTGCAACGACACAAATTTAATTGTGCAGTGTCTCAGTTCCTTGATTCAGATGCTGAGTAGACATAGATGGTCAGTGGCATCTACAGTGCCTGAGGGAGGTGGGGATGGGAGGTACCACTGCAGATTTCTGTGGCGTGACATGAAATGCAACTCACGTGGCACCAGGGAGCTACAAGGCTCTGGTCAGCACAAACAGAATTGAGAGAGTTATTCAGTAAGCAGATAAAAGCACAAATTTCAGGATAAGCTAATTGCTTTCTAATCTGTATTTCCTGATCTCTATATATGAGCTGACAGACAGATGCCTAATCTTAAGCACAGAGCTTCTTCTAATACTTCTAATTCAATGTGACTCTGTGTGATTTGGACCAACCTCTATGTGCTACCAAAAGTCAAGCAGACGAGAAATTTATAAGCTTAGCCCTATTTTCTTAATTACATATCTACTCTGAATTTTACTAATGGCAAATTAGTTTTCTGGTTATAAGCTTAATTACACTGCCTTTTCAGGAGAGGGTACTTTCCCCTTTGAAGGGCTTAGACAGGCCACAGTGATACAAGCAAGCACCCTAAGGGATGAAAGCAAGTCAGGAAGCTCCAGCTTTTCTATAATACATTGCCTTCAACCAAAAATGCTGTGTATCTCTTTCCAAGAAACTGTCATAGCATAGGTATACATATGGAATGGGAGAAGATCCAGTGGCTCTGGAACCAAATAGGTTTTAATTGTTCTTGGAGCCATGTGGAAAGCAGAGCAGAATTTCGACAGGTGGGTGGAACACTTCTGGGAAATACAGGGTGTGTCTTTTGATTACAAGAGCTGAAATGAGAAAGGTATCAGCATACTGTGAGTAAATTTGGTATGCAATTTAAAAGATAACAATTTTTCAAGCTTTTCTTTTTATCCTTTTTCAGTAGTAATTTAAGTCAAAAGTAACACCACCATCTGAGTTACATAAGGTAGAATCCAAACAAGGAAATAACACTTTTAATTTCTCACATGGTTTTGAGGGCATGGTTAAGTTTATAGAAGTTGTAGTTGGATAACATTGAGAATAGAAATGTATTTTCTTTGGATCCTTAGTGAATTTAAAGGCTAAAAAATTAGTAGTTTCTAGCTGATTGCAGCCAACACCCCCCTTCTTGAGGAGCTGCACTCTCCATACTCTCTGTACTCACCTACTCCCTCACACACTGTGAAATGCTCTCCAGCCAGTTGGAGCATCTCTGTTCACATACAACCTACTTAAACTCATTAGTGAAATGTTCAGAACATAGTCAGTTTTTGGTTAATGCTTTCTAGTAGTGCTTAGACATTTATCTCACTTTCAAATCAGCAAGCTGCTCTAGATCTGATTACCTGCCTCCACATCTTTCTCTCAACAGCTATTCATACTACTTTTTCTAATGTGTACAGTCATGGAAGTCTGTAATAAAACCTGAGATGCTGCATATTTACTTCTATTTTTCATGGTTTATTATCCTGACATTTCAAATTGCTCTGCTTAAACTTTAATAAGGATTGTATGATGGAGAAATCAAACTTTTACATAAGAAATTGCTTCAATTAAATGTCAAAAGAGACATAAAAATTAGTTTTAAAGCTGTCTATGCTTCTTTCTAAATACCCTGTGCAGAGGCAGACTCAGGAGGGAAAGTTCTGCTCAACATCTCCTCTTTACATTTAAAAATTATTTTCTATCATGAATCTTCACTGCAGTATTTCAGCATTTGCTATATGTTGAATTTTATTTGTAAGACCTACAAGTTACTGTTGCCTTTTTTCCAGTGTCAAAGGTTATTTAAATATGCAATAGTGTGTAAAATCAAGTTTTGTAGTATGCCTCCTCTAAAGATAAATGCTTTATCTGTTCCTTTTTTTCCTTCCTCTTTTGCAACACCATTCTTTTTCCCTTACATTCCCTGTGATGTATCCATATATAAACTGCCTGCCTCACTGTATAGTGATATTAAATATTTATTACCTGTGTAATCTTTTTGAACTATGTGTCTTTGTTTTGATTTGGATATCTGAACTATTCACAAAATTATTCCTGCTACAACTATACATTTCCTTTTACCATATTTCTATTTCCTATCAAACTGCTTTGATCTTCTTTATTTTCATACATTTTTTTCCTAAGTTTATATCCTCTGGCTAATGGCATCTTCCCTCACAACACAGCATTCCTCTGGCTGATTTCTTTCCCCTTAAGCGCTTTCCCAGCATTTTTCTCCTTTTCAAACTCCTTTGTTCCTATTCACTGCTAATCCCCTGATTCCCCACTTAAACTCTCCACCACATATTCTTCAGTCCCTTGCTGTTTTACCACATCCCCTTCAGCAGACTGATAATGCAATTTTAAGAGAAACTAAGAAACTTCAATACTGTTCTGATCCTTCTTGGATTAAGGCTTATGGATAGAGCCAGAAGCAAGATGGGAAGGGAGCTGTGGTGGGGAGGGGTGGGAGGGAAACAGCTGAGAAGAGACAGAAATGCAAACTTGCTAGCACTTCACAGGCTGTTTATTTCCCAAAGACTGTCCTCTCAGCTGGGTGGCAGAGCAGTGTGAGCCACCAGATGTGCGATTTTAACTGCTGGTGTCAGCAAGAGCTGCTCAAGCAGCTTCTGGCCAGCAAATGAAGTGGGACATCATTGCCTTTCTCTGCAGCCAGGATGCACCCCGGTAACTTAGCAATGCAAGGAGCTGGGAAACAGAGCAGGAGAAGCAAACAAAGAGGAGAACTGTCTTTTGTGAGGACAAGCATACTGAGGAAAAATCCACCAAAGCCAATATGGTGGCAGAAAGGTGCTTGTCAGGCTTGCTTAAGGGAAGCCAGGTTTTTATTGAAGAGTAAAGGCAGGGCCAGGCTGCAATGAGTGGAGCTCTGCTGGCAGACCCTCCTTAACTAAGTCCAGTGCCCTGGCTCCACTCACAGACACAAAGACAAAAAGCCAGGCAGTTCAGGACCAGCATCCCAATTTTCTGCCTTTCTAAATTTGAATTTACCATGAGTATTACCTCAGGTATTGCTTATGTTCTAAAACACAAATGGCATTGAATTGTAGATTTGTATTTTTGAGTTTCTTGAGCATGCACAAGTGGTATGGACATTTTCAATAATCTATAGCATGAAAAAAAGTTTTGTATTGTATAAAATGTTGTTCAGTGCTGGTAGGAAGTTGTTCTCCCTGAAAATAAAGTGCATAGCAAGAAAGGAAGAATATATTTGTTTCTTTTATCCTGGTGAATAGCACAGAAGAGAGTGTGGTCCAAAAAGAGTCTTAACCCCCATGCAAGCTGCTAAAATTTAGGGATTACATTTATTTAGCAGAATTCAGACAGAGTGATTACCCACCTGTTCTTCCTTTCAAAAAATTGGCCTGCTGTGTTTTATGTGACACAATTAGCAAAAGATTACAGCCTGTTTCAATGAATCCAGATATGTGCAATTTTCTCCAAAGTTTGATTAAAAAAATGATTGGAGGGCAAATGGAACAGCTTTTACTGACACAGATAACAATAAGACATATTGGGCTCTTATTATCTGCTATTAGCTTTGGTTTTCAGGTAGGAGAAAAGTACATTTTAGGAACTATTCAGTGTCCTCTCATAATAATTTCTGAAACACACCAGTTGGTAAGAAAGTTGACTTTTTGTTTTATCTTACTTAATATTTTCACTAAAAAAATATGGAACCTGTGGAAGGCTGTGAGAAAAGCTTTGTTTAAAAGTTCAGCTTAAGAGAAATCTGTGCATATTCCACCAAGGAGCATTACCAATACATGGAGCTGGACTTAATGCCTCAATTTAGGGCTTGAAAGCTGGGATCTCATTTTGACATAGGAGTGAGACATTTATAAAATCTTTGGTAAGTCTTTAAATTCCTTGGCAGCTGAGCACCTGCTTACTTGGTAGTTCTTGGCCTTTTTTCTTTCTGTGTGGTTTTCCAGGGTCCATTTTGAGTGACATGTGAGTTGATCATTGTGCTGAGGGCACTAATGTTGTTCACTGAGGATTAGATGCCCAATTTCCCCTATGGCAGTTTACCTGATGTTTTATGGCAACCAGCAAACTATTACTATTTCCAGGTGGCATTTAAGGCTCTCTTTCTTTCTCAGATATAAGAACCTGAGCCTGTTGGAAGGAGTTCATTAGGAGCAAAGAAACACAGGCTCTGAGAAGAAGCAAGCCTGTGCTGAGCAGCCATGTCACACTCCTGCTGAACTTGGACCTTGAGGAAAAAGCCTCTGTCTGCCTGGTCTTTCACAAGAGCTTGTGTCCCCCAGCTCTGGGCTAACCCAGCCTTACACCATGTAAAATGTACCAGCCTGTGGCACCAAACAACAACAACAAAAAAAATCTATTCCTGCTCCAGATCCCATCATAACATAAATCGTAGGAAATGTGCTGTGTAAGCTGTGATGTGATCTCCCCCTGGAGTGCTAAAAGCCTTTTGCTTCCCCACATTTTTCTTGGAGGTGAGTATATCCAAAGTACAATTCTAGACAATTTGCTCTCCATTTCACTCCTGTTTTGTGAGAACACTTGTCTCTTCCTGCTTTCAAAACTCAGCTTTCTGTTTTCCCTTCCACTTACTGACTGTACTTTCTGTTTAGCTGAAAGCTTTTGTAGCTGACTGACTAGAGCTCTGTATTGGTGATAGGCCTGCAGGGTTAAGGACATTTCCCTCAGAGAAGAACTTAATAGTATCTCCTGCCACAAGAGAACTTGAAATTGTCTCCAGGAAATTAAAACTATTTATTTTGCAGCACTAAAAAATCTGTTGTCTGACGACAGTCAAGAGCCAACAAGAGAACCACTTCCCTCTATCTAAAATCTCAGCCCTTCTCCTGGAAAACAAATCAGTCCTGTTATTCCCCTGACTCATTAAAGAGACCACCTTCAATCTCTATCAGCTTCTTCTTAGAACGTTTTTTAGCCTTTGTTTGGTTTTTCACTGCAGTTTTCAGTATTATAAATAGTATGCAGACTCCCCACAGAAATCTAGAAGGTTTTAGCAAAGTTCTACAAGAAGGAGACAGATGTAGGTGTATTAAGTTCCACAGAGTATGTCAGCTTTCACCTGCTGAGTCCAGCAGCTATTGATAGTAGCAAAGAACTTGCTTAGGAAGAAGAGTCTGCAGCTGATAGTGTGTCTTCCAGACAGGGTTAGGAATGGAAGATTACTGATGCACAAGTTGCCAAGGAAAGCAGGTTTTTTTTTTGTTTCACAGCAGGTAATTTCACCACTCTGCACCTACGGCTCTGTCCACACCCATCTGCATCTGAGATTTCAGTTTTATTTGCATTACCCTTGCTATTTTCCTACAGTTAAAATACTAAGAAAATCACAGGAAAAAAAATTGACTGGAGAAAACCACGTTCCCATACAGGTCAAACTCATTGCCTGACTCCTGGGTCAGAAATTATATCTTCTACATAGCTGGTTCACTACCACTTATCCCACCATTTCAATGACTACTGATCATTTTTAAAGCTGCCTGCTTTTTGTTGGAATAGCCAGCAGTGGTAGAGCCACTGGGCTTTGATTTCCTCTTGCAGGGAAGGCTCAGGTCTCAGTTGCCACCTTTGATGTTTCCTGTACTACTAATGACTTCCGTGGAGCTCCTCTCTGTGGGAGCTGTGACACAGAGAGCCATTTCACTACTGCTGTGAGGCACATTCAGTCGAGTTCCTTGAGTGTGTGTATATATATATAGATATACCTCACTGAAAGAGTGAGCCCAGATAGAGCAAGGCACTTAATTCTATACAGATTTCAGAAAACATTTTCTATTAACCTGTGTAAAAAAAATGCATCTGAAAAAGCTGCTGGTTTAAGGGGGGAAAGTAGCAGGAGCCATTTTACGTACCAGCTTGCTACCAAGAGAGCCAGTGAGTACTGCAGAACTACTCTCTCAGACTCATGCATAAATTAAAACAAGTGAAGACACCTATTATAGCATCCAATACAGATTCATATTCTCCATAATCAATTATGAAAGCTTTTTTGAAGCATTTTCTTTTTATATAGGTAATGTTAATAGTTATCGAATTTTTGTAAACTCCTATTGTTGAGAAAAACTTACAAGAGTATTACAACTAATATCTTGAGGCTGGAGCACATATATTTTTAGATGTATTACAAAGCCAAAAGTTTTACTTCCTGGCAAAACCTTCACTATTACTGAAGTCCTTTTTTTAATATCAGAATAGCAGTAGTAGTGACAAAGCAGCAAGAACTAGACATTCCCTTCATGAGCTTTTGGGGCTGGATTTAGGTGCCCAACTGTAGACACATGTGACAGCTTTAACCATCACTTCAAACTGGTTATTTTAGACCTATCATCTCTCTTGGATACTGTAGACCATGTGGTTCTGCTGACACATTGTGTGAATGTTCTTGAAATAGATAGATACACTCTTAAATCATTATTTTCCTTTTATTCCATATGGTCTAGGTGCCCTTGACATAATTTAAAAATACAGTGCAGCAGCACAATTTAAGATAAACCACTACCAATAAGCCAAGCAATTTAAAATCTCATATCCCCTTCACCTTCGAACAAATCCTCCCCAACTTACCATTCCTCTCAACCTTCCTGGAGGGAAAAAAATAAAATAAAAAAATGAACTCAACAATGCAACTTAAAAAACCATTTGAAATTTTACTGTCTTTCAGTAGTAAAACAGCTACTGAGACACCAGATCTATAACATCCTGTATCATTGCAAACAAGTTGCAGAGACAACAATCTTTCAAATGCAGATTAATTTTTTAATTATATTCTTCAGATGAAGAATTAAAGACATAATTTTGGATAAATACATAGTTATGCCATTCTGGTGTGTTGTCTCTTTCTTCTGACTCACAGTTCCCCTCTCCAATTTCCTCTGCAATGGGCCCTATATAGTAATCCCTACATCTCAGAATCATTCCCGCACAAAGTTCTCTAGGAAGCTGCTTTGTCATTTTTTTAAATCTTCAGCTTTACAAGAATTATGTCCTTTTCAAAAGTCACTTGCGAGGCTCAGAGTCTGTGCACGGGATGGTCTCAAATCAAGCCCTTCATGGGGAGTTACACACTGCAGCACCTGCATCCCTGTGTAGAGACAGCAGCTCTACATCACTGTTCCAAATGGCCAAACTGCAGCAGTCAATCTGTTAGCACTTTACACTTACTTTTCCTAGGTGCAAACAGCAAAGAATTGGGCCTTCCATCACTTCCAGTTTTTATAAGGCTTCAGCAAACCGAGCAACATTTTGCCCCTTGTTTCACCCTGAAACTACATCCCTGCCACAGGTTCACAGCAGTGTAACTGAGCACAACACCTGGCAGAAAGCCCAGAATTTGACCCAGCAGGTTTATGGCATATGGAGATTATATTAACACACACCATGAGCCAAATCTGCACTCTGGGCTGCTTAATAAAAACCCTACCACCTCCATCATTGCATTTAACCTCTTATATTAACAAGAAAGCAGGCCAAACTGATCACTAAGAACAAGTAAGCCTAGAAAATTTACTACTTATCAACCACAAGCATTTGCATTTTGTAACCTTTTTTCACTATTAATGGCTTTTTGAGGAGCAGGAACTGAACAGTGGCAGGGTGACAACACTTCACTAAACATCTAGAGTATTTATTAAATTTACCATGTGATTGCAGATGCACTTGAAAAATATAATCACAGAGTGAAATTTTCACTCTAAGTTAAAGCAAGGAGTTTAGTTAAATATAGACATCTTAATAAACAACTGGTTTTCAGTACCATAACTAACACATATTTTTTCTACATAACAATATTTATGAACTGATCTTTTTTTCCTCACCTGAAAGACAAAAATAAAATAAGCTAAAATTTTAAAGAGCATTCCATAAAGATCAAAGGAAAAGATTTCACTTTCCTTGGGACTTCTTAGCTGTTTCTGTCATTAAGCCCAAGCATTTTCATAAAGAATGTCAAGATCTTTTGAGACACAGAATGATTTCAGGCAATGTAAAAGATGGAAAATGTCATTCATTAAATCAGTGGTCAGCATGCAGTGGCAGAATGATCACAATTCATTTTCTTGCCTGTGTTCAGCTAGTTGTAATTACACATGTAATAATAAATGAAGCAAAACCAACATACCATACATTGAATTGATCCCTGAGTTTATCTATACTACCCTGCCAAGTCTCTACTGCTATTCCTTCAGCCAGGTTACAGTACATGACTAACAGCTGAACACTACTGCTGGGCTGAATTAACATCAATTAGCATTTAAATTGCATGTTTAAATGAGTGCATTAATGGGTGCATGCAATTTATAATTCTCTCCCCTCCACCTCCAGTCTTATCTAGTGCTAGAGATTTGTCAGACAGCTGGTATCAATCTGCCTAATCTCAGACTTAGAATGACTGCTTGCCTGCATACATTCAGCTGGCACCCACTGATTAGAGGAAAATTCTCCTAGGTTGGCTTTAAATTTACAATTGGTGTGACTTACATCTCCTCATCTGAATCTGATTTTACAGCCAGCTTTCAGGGGCCAAATATTATCTGATTTACAATCACTTCCCAGTGCATTCAGATGTGCTGCACTTCATGTTAGGCTGGGGCAAATCTGGCCCTGTGTTTCACTCTCTGTCCATAAAGATATTGATAAATTGCCAGCTGTGCCATGTCATCTCTGCCTTCCCAGGAGGTGAAGCTCTGAATATCAAACCATGGTTCTTCGAGAGTGGTAAGAGTAATTTTCACAACAAGTGAAAATTACCTACCACTAACTGCTAGTGCCATGACTGACTTCATTCTGTACACCAGAAGTTTTAGTCAGGGATATTCTGGAGGCTTAAATGATTCAGAATTTCTCCTCCCTGAAATTAATTGCTAAGATTGCCATTTTATGAGAAATAACTAGTGTGATTTATGGGATCTATTATTATTATTATTATTATGTTTATGTTTATTATATAATTATATTACTAATTTATGTAAAAAAGGAATCTGTAAAACCTCAGGTAACGAGACAAAGTATATGTTGAGGTAAAACAAAAATAATTTCAAAACCTTTTCTGTTTTGTCTGTCAGATTGACTCCAAGGCTTAAATCAGATCAGTCTCACCACAAAGACTATGAGCTTGGGAGCCCAGCTGGAGGCTCATCTTCAGTGCCCCATACACCCACCACAGCTCAGGCAGCAGACCAAGCCTGATGTCCAGGGATGCCCAGAGACAGACTAGAGGGTGTCTGCAGGAATTCTGCATGGCAGCTCTGGGAATCAAAGGCTACAATAAAGGTTAGACCAAAATAGGACTACCTCCATGGGATGCTATCAAAATAAGACATAAGGGTCAATTACGTAGAGATGTGGATCCAGCGCTGCACCATGCCAATACTGAAAATGTAACACTAATACCATATCAGAATAAAATTTCAAAAGCAATTTTTCATAACCACATTGAAATATAAAGCATCAGAGACAGTAAAAGCCATTTCAGATAGATTTTATGGGAATCATCTTAACTACAGTTAGCTGAGAAACACCACTTACCATAAGAAATTTACAGTAGGTAGAGACTTGTAGGTATAGAACAGCAGTTGTGTGATAATTTCATTTTGTTCTGGTATCTGTCCTCAAAGATGTTATGCTATTCTTTAAATATTTCATGTCTGTGTACTGTCTTGAGATTAATTATTTATGCAATAGATGAAAGATCCTAAACTTTTGCTTGAATAACACACTACTATGGCAAAAAGACTCATCAAGGTTAACCATCCTTCTTGCTTACTACCTTCAAAAATTACGTTCTCAAGAGGGATTGCACAACCAAGTCAGATAGTGTGGGCAAATTTAATTAACTAAATGTCAGAGTCCACAGTTGTAACAGATGACATAAAGAGAAGAAAGAGAGAGGGCATAACCTTGAGGTACTTGTTATTGCTGCCAAATGCTTTAAAGAACTGTTCACTTGGACATAAAGCCTTCAGTCTCTGGCACAATTAATATATACGTGGATCACATTGTGTCACTCAAAATAAAATTCCAATATGATGTTTCTCACCCTCATTGAAGAAAGTCCAGGGTATAAGGGAGTAGAATGCAAAAGCCTCTGACAGAGCAGATCTCACACCCTCACACTTGTTAAACAGGAGAGATCTGGACCCAGTGCTGCTCTTTAATTGCAACCACAGCAGGGAAGCCCAAGATTTCCCCAGCTCAGGCTTACACTGGCAAAGGGCCAGTGACCTTGGGCTGGCCACGTTTGCATCAGATGGTGCATCTGAAGATGTCCTCTGCCTTACATCCAGGCAGGGCTGCTGGGCGCTGGCAGCTGGCTGCCCCAGCCTGGAGGAGCTGGGCAGCAGGACCCCAGACATTGCATGGAAGGTCTTTTTTTATAGTCTAAATACTGAACAAATCTATCATTCACTCTTCCATCTCTACTGGTTTGGGGAAGAAAATTTACTGGAAAATATTTGTTCATTTATTTTTAATCCCAAAAGAGTGATTAAAAAAAAAAAAATCTGCCACCAAATGAGCTTGTCATATCTTGTCTCTGTTCTTATGGGCCAGTGAAAGTTTGAGGTGTGAACATCAAGTTTAGCCCCTTGGTTTGGGAAAGTTAAAGGAGGCAACTAACTTTAGGCTTGCCAAATTTCAGCAAGAGGGGTTCTTCCTGGTCCCTTCTGGGAGCCCTTGGTGCCCATCCACTGCCATCCCATGGAAAGGGACAGAAACAGTCTAGAACTTGCTTTCCTTCATCTGTGCACATCCAAAGGGGTGCAAAGATTTTACAGGATTGCCAGAGAAAATAAGAAAACCTGCTGTCCCCATGATGTCATTAAATGACCCAACAACTGGAATGACCCAATGACTTAGCATTGTTAAGAAGAAACTTATATAAAATTCCCAACAAACTTTTTACTCTGCATCCATATTCATGAAATGAAGGAGAAGTCACATAGAGAAATAAACATTTAATAGAACTTCTAAAAAGATCTGCAATAAACTAACCATCTCACAATAAACCCAAGAATAAGATGGAGGAAATGGAAATTGAATACAGTGGCTTATAAGAATAACTCTGCCCTAGCAAAATAATTGTAATGCTTATAAATGAGACAAATATATCAATACTCAAGTATGACCTATAATAAATAAACAGGAAAACACCCTTCAGGCTATTAGTTTTTGGAACCATGACATAAAGCAATTTTGTTTTAAGAGAATACTGCATATTTATAGAGTAACATAATGATTACAAGATAGTTATTATTAAGGCTTAGCTGACAATACTCTATATTTGATATTTCACTAAGATACAGTGGGGTGGAGGGATTTTTTTTTTTTTGTTATTTGTTGAGAAGTCCATAGAGCCATGTCTAAGCATTTATGGAGAATATAGGTGTTATTCCTAGCAGAAACAACCTTCAAAATTTTCCAGGCAGCCTTACAATGAGAGAAATTTTCCCATACTTTAATCACTGCTGGGAAATTGCCCTTTCCAGACATCCTTTCTTAGGCTTTGTTCTGATAGGAATGAGCTAAAATAAAAGCATGAGAAATGAATGTGCACAAATAGAATTTGTTGTTTGATTCACATTCCCCAAAGAGTATAATGCCTTCAGAGATGCCAAATCATAAAGGCTGTACTGCACAGAAGCACTGTGTGAAAGAAGAGATGAACATTGTTAGAATTCAGAAATAATAAAATAACAGGGTTGGCTGGTACAAGTGACACTTGTGATTTACACCAGCTTAGGGTCTCTCACTGCTGGCACTTTGGTACATATATTGAAACACACTCTGGTTAAGTAGCCTTTTAAAGCCATTTTTGTGTACACATACCTTGCTTAAAGTATAGAGTTCTCATATAGTTGACCAAAGGGTTATCTAAAATTTTTTTCCTGAAAATTTGGGCTAAATATTAATAAGGACAATCAGTTAGATTCTCCTTATTAATATTTAGCCCAAATTTGCAGAGCTGGTTCCCACAGTCGGCTCTGCCTCTGTTCCCTGGTAGTTTCTTCTCCCTAGCAGTCTTACTACTTCCCTGATTTCTGCTATTCCCTTTTCATCTCACCTAGAAAAATAGAAAAGAAGAAGACAGGGAGGGCCTTTATCCCCATCTGCCTCATGTGGATTTAAAGTATCTTGCTGCATTGGAGGGAGGGTACTGGAAGCACTGGGCTCCACAAGGATGTGGATGCATGAGTAGTACTAGACAAAAATACAGTCATTTGCTTGTGAAACTTCTCTTTTGTCAAATATTCTCAGAGATAATTATAAAGGATCAGAAGGTTGCTCCTCTTCCTGCTCAGAAATCCTTTTGTCTGCTATCAGGCTGAGGTGCCAATCATCATACAATGATGACATGCCAGAGGTGGTGCTGCAGTGTTGCTGTGTAGGGAAATTCTTTTTTTGCCAGTGGTTTTGAGCAGGGCATGATGCAGCCTGAGCACACAGGAGGGGGGCTGTGTGGGAGAAGGGCCATTAGATGGAACAAAAATCACACCAACACCAGGCTAATATTTAATGGGGACAGTCAGTTTCAGGTGCCCTGGAGCATTATATGGCACTTTTTAAGCTACTACACCTCCTAGGCCAGGATCCTGTTCCCTGTGGCACCAACATGAGCGACACTGTGACCCTTTTGTACAAACCAACATTTTACTACTGATGCTGTGTCCCAGCAGCCATGTTTTGTGGGGGTTTTTGAGAATTTTTTTTCAATTATAACAGCTCTAGTTGGGATCACAGCACAGCAGCTTGTTGAGAATGAAAGTGAGGAGAGGGCACACTGCCTTGTTGGACATCCCACCAGCCTGGGGTAATTGAAGAGAAGATTCCAGGTGAGCCTGTCTGTGGACCTCACTCAGCAAACCAAAGCACAGCCAATGCTTGATGAACGTTCCCAGCCAGCGACGCACCCATCCTCTCTAGGATGAAAATAAGCAAAGAACCA
This sequence comes from Agelaius tricolor, assembly GCF_023055355.1. NCBI lineage: Eukaryota > Metazoa > Chordata > Aves > Passeriformes > Icteridae > Agelaius > Agelaius tricolor. The sequence continues at coordinate 8,959,685 of NW_027269266.1, read as the reverse complement.
AATCCTCACTGCCTGCCACAGAGCCCTGCATCCCAGCCATGCTGGGTTAAGGGGTAAGCCTGGTGAATAGCACTGCAAGTGGATTTTAAGACTACATATGGAATGTAGCAAAAATGTCTAATTGGGATAGAACCTCGAGTCTGAAAGGGCTGAGTACTGAGCACCTTCACCAGAAAGTAATTTAAAACAGAATAAACAATTAACCTGCAGTCATTGATAGGCAGTGTCAAGCACTTAAGCACTCTCACAGACACTTTTCATTTTCTTTTTAAGGGAAAAATAAGAAGTAAACCATTAAAACAAGTCATATGTGTTGCATTTAGCAGGGAAAATAAGCCGTCATTGAACTTGGATATGGCAATCTCATTTCCCACAAGGTTTCTCTGTCCAAAGGTAAAATCATTCACTACTATATCCTGAATCCTCAAAATACAATATTAACAAAGAAACCTTCATATTACTGCATATTGAAAAAGAGAAAATTCCTGAAAGATTAAACCTGAATAAAAGGGAAGGAAGGAAGGAAGGAAGGAAGGAAGGAAGGAAGGAAGGAAGGAAGGAAGGAAGGAAGGAAGGAAGGAAGGAAGGAAGGAAGGAAGGAAGGAAGGAAGGAAGGAAGGAATTTTCATAGTTTAGACTACATTCAGACAGAATTTTTTTCCATTGATATTTTTCTATGAATTCAAGTACCTGAAAAAAAAAGTTTTATTTCTTTTTTAGTGCATCTCTGCTGTCGGAATTAACCCTTCAAGGAGCAAAGAGACTGATGGACATTCCTGCATGCACTCAATGCCAATTGTGCTACTTACACTTTTAGATCAGCTTCAAATCAAGTCAGAGTAGGCAAGCAATTGCTCACTCCTAAGTGCTTATGTGGTTGTGCTGTTTAGATCTCATGAGACTGCTAAAGCCATCACTTCAGGCTCACTGGTAAGAGCTACATCAAATTATTTTGTAACAATTTGAGTTCTTAGATATCTATTATTTACCACTTCAGTGATTTAAAACACAGTGGAAATTTCTATGGGTTTTGCTGCTGAACTGATCTAGATTGACTGGAGAAGGGGGGAGAGAGAATGATGTGAGCAAACAGTGCCACTTTACCAGTTAAATGATGCTGCTGATTATTTTTGTGTTGGATAAGTCTGCCACAGCAGGTATTACTTGTAGTGAGCTTTACAATATTGGTAAGTGCTGCTTCAATTATTTCTTCCTCTTAATCCTTCTCCTATATATTAATCCTTTTCTATATATTCCATCTCTTTTTCATAATTGCTGTTTTGTAAGTCTTTCAAAGGGCAAGTAATGCATTGCAGAAGTAAAAACTCAAGACCTTTCCTGAAAAAACAGTGGGATACATCTGTAACTGTGCAAGTCAGAGCTGGACATGGATCATGCAATCCTCTCAGCCTCTACCCAGCACAAGATTTTCCTTCACTGTAGGCCAATCCATTTTTAGAGATCTCAAAAGATGGAGATTCCCCCTTCTCTTCTGCCATAACCTCATCTTCTGTACTGAATGGATGTTGTCCCAAAAAGCTTAACCTGAGAATCTTGACCTGACTTTTTATGGAATCTAACCACCTTTCCATTACAGCTGTGCATAACCTCAGGGTAGTCTGAGAGCAATCAGTGACTATTACATATAAATACCACTTTGTAGGATGAGGTGCATGTGCTGTTAAAGTACATAATTGGCGCCCTGCAATGCCCTTACCTTGCACCCAGGTGAATTCCTGGATATGCTGTAATAAGGCACTTCAGGAGGCATTCACACATCTCACTTGAGCTGGTCTGTACAGCCAATGATGGCAGAAGTAGCCCCCTGACTCGAGTGCTTCAGATTGCTGCTCTTTCCATGAACTGTGTGAGGTGTTTAGGTGGTTCCTTTCAGTGTTTCAGCCAGGTTCATGCAGTTTGAATTGTGAATACCCTATTTGTGACTTCACTATCTTAGATCTCTGCTGGCTATGCTATATATCATACTGCTTGACAAATTTGGGCTTACAGGGTGGTAATTACCAAGCTCACCTCCTTTCTTTTCAGACTTTCTCACCTAAATTGTCCTTTTACAGCAAAGGGCTGGGACTTATTTCTTGTGAATTGCCCTTCCCTATCGCTTTATCTCTGTTCTCCATGCTTCTGCTGTATTTATCAGCCTACAGTAATTGTTTTTATTTCCACTCAGTCTGATGTTTGTTCAATTTGCATAATAACTTCTTCATTCCCAACCTAAAGCCAACAGTGTTATGATCTATGAGATTTGAGGAAAGTCAAAAGACAAATATTCCTTAACCTGACAGAATATTAATTTTCTGTCTCATTAAAAATATCATACATGATAATATACTTTTTTTTCCAGATCCTGTAATTGTCATAAGAAGGCAATATTCTATGCTTAAACACATTTATCACCTCTGTTACTTTCCCTTCAGTGTTAAATACTTTTATTACATTGGCTAACTAAAAACTTATTATTTGCTGCAGATCTTGCAGAGCTGCTGACAGAGGTAATTGCTAAATTGCCACTGATTGTACCCTGGGTAACTTTATTACCAGATTTGATGTCATCTCCCATCCTTTTGCCCAGAAGCTTTATAAGATTCTAACATTTATTAAATTTGACCAAACAAATTGACCATCCTGCTTCCTGTGAGAACAAGGTTTAGTAATTTGACTGTATCTTTTACCTGGGAAATTTCAAACCAGCACATCAATTTTCAAAGGTCACTCACTTTGCTCTATTTCATTTCACTCTCCTTACCCCAATCTGTTTTCCTTCCAGTAAGTCATTCCTGCTTTTCAGTTCATTCTGGGGTGGCAGAGCTCATTACCTCTCCAGAACTCACGAGAAGAATACACTGAAGTGTCACGTAGTGATCCAGAATCATTCATGATACTCACCAGCATTTCCATGTGCTGAGGATCTTGACAAAACAGAGCATTCCTGAAGGCCACCTGCATTGTTCATTGCAGGTACCATGCAGTCAGGAGTAATGTTTGTAATGCAGGCCCAGGTAGAAACACAACAGAGCAAAAGATGGGGTTTAACTCCAGATACAAAAATAAATTGGGAATTTATATGGGCACATGGCCTAAAATGATGTTACTTTTTAGAGGCTGGGTTACACACTTTCTTCCTCTTCAGTAAAGTTACATTTTGTCTGGCTTCTTCCCCTACTTTCTGCTTCTTCCTAAGCTCTTCAAGTGATATTAAGTTTGTTATGTCAGCATGTTAGTCAATCCTATTGCAGCTTTTATCAAACTGGCAGACTCTGGCTCTGTGGTGTTTTTATGACATGGTTGCTCTGACAGATTGCTCCCACATGACACTGGAAAATACAGAGACTCCAAGGAGCAGCTGGGAGCACACACTTTCAGCCAGCTGCTTTGATGGATTAGGAATTCTCCCAGAGCCTATCACAGGGAGAGGTTTTAATGCTGCCTTCCAAACACATTTGCTTGCATCACACCTGTACTGAGAGACTGTGCAAATCATTGCCATACTAATTTCAGAGATAATTAGGAAAAGCATAAACCCCAGGCTCCTCTCTGTTTTGGTGTCTCACACAAGCACATATAGGAAGTTTTGTGATCAGTACTCCCATAGTCCATTGCCCTGCCTTTTGGTAAAAGACATTGGATGTTTCAGAAGACATGCACAAGACAGTCCCAAAATAATGGGTCTTTAAAATGACTGGAGTAAGTTTATTGCAGCCCTCACTGTCTAAAGGCAGGTTTATGCCTTGAAGTAAGTGAGATTGCAATCAATGGAAACCTCTGTTAAAGTTTACTGTTCTTCCTATTGTAGATCCTGGTCATTTTGTTCACTATTGAAAAGATGTATTTAAGAGTTCAGCTAAAATCCAAAGTGTCAGTAGTAGCATGCAGGAATCAGATCAATAGACTGCTCTTTGTGGGGAAAAAACACCAATTTTTTCCATCCAGGCACTTAGATTTTGACTGTTTCTAAGCTTATTGTGTGCCTTTCTAACCATGGATTACATGCTTGGATTAAAAAAACCAAAAAACTAATGGTTTGTCTTCTCTAAATTCCTTGTTATCATTAAATATTTTTTACATGAGGTTTCCTATTTCCTTCCTCCAAAATGAAACAAAGTTCAGCCTTCTTATTCCCTTTTTTGGGGGGTTTTATTTTGTTGTTGGTGGTGTTGTTGTTGTTGGGGTTTTTTTGTTTTGTTTTGTTCTTTTGTTGCTTTGAGTTTTTGGGTTGTTTGGTTGGGTTTTTTTGTCCCCGTGTCTATATTGTTTTCCATTGTTTGTTTTCACATTCCTTGTTTGCTTACTGGGATTTTTGCAGCTTTTGGCCATAAATCATACTCATACTGAAGGTCATAAATCCCCATATAGGCGCATATGACACATATTCAGACAGTGTCCATACCCATACAGGAACCATTTTTGCTGCTTCTGAGTAAAGGATGTGGCAGAATGGGAAGGTTCAAGTAGGAGAGGGAATGAAACCAAGTGTGTTCTCTGGTGATCAGAGATAAAATGAGCAATAGAAATTTCTAAACCTTCTCTTGAGGCTGCAGGAAGCCCAGGTTCCTCCCCACAGGTTCCATCCACCTTGCTACCTGGGCATTATTAGCAATCTCTAAAGGCTGATTTGAATTGTGGTTAAGTTCCACTCCAGCAAAATTTGGTATTAAATTTGAAGGGAAATCTAAAATAAGTTCTGTTTTTCCTTTATTCATCCAAATTCCTTACTTTTTTTTTTTCATATCTATGCTATTTTTTGTGCCGTGTTTGATGCCTCAGAGTTCAACATGAACATTTGGTTTGTGAGAAAAATTATGTCTACATTTCAGGTAGCTATTAACATATATAGTGGTTTTTTATATGTTACTTTTTGATCATCTTTACCATGAAAAATAGATGATCATTTACACTACCTTCACTTCAGAACCCAAATCTTTTTTATTCTTGAACTCAGGCAGAGTAATACAAAGCATATTGAATTTTTGCAATGAAAAACCCATTCATTAACATGTTGCCCCATTAATGATTAAAGATTAGTTAGCATACCTCACACTTTGCTGTAGTTAATTGTTAGAATTTAAAAAATCAATATGAATCATTTCAAGATTTTAATCTCCTTTATGTTATTATATGTTATATTATTACACATAGCATCTAGAATGAATTTTCTATCATATTGAAAAGGCAATTTAAAAGTTTGGCAGAATCCTTGGGCCAAAATGTTCTGGATTAAATTTTCTGAAATCAATTTGGTGATATTGAAGGAACTTTCCTCCTTAATACAGGAATTTCTGCTGTTGAATGCAAAGATATGAAACATTTATTTGTAAGTATTCGTCCAAATCACAGTATTAACCTTTCAAAGATAGAATCCTGTGCATGTTGGTGACCACTTTAAAGCATTTGGGAATCTCTAATTGTAACCTGAAAATGTGGTTCAGATTTTTTGTCATTGTTGTTTCCTTTTCCTCTCTCCCTCTTCAATGTCTATCATGGCAAACGCTAGGAAAAGAGATAAAAGCAGGTTTCCCATTATAGGACTTATGGCTTTGGGACTGCAAGGTGCACCAAGAGATAAGAATTCAGAATTTAAAAAGAGCATGATAAGGCTCCCTAAGACCATTTCACTCTCTGAAACTACCTGTTCTAGGAGACCTTTTCTGGGTGTGCATTTTATTTATCAGAGAGCTGTGGTCACTGAAACAGTGGCAATTGGCTACTGCAACTAGACTGGAACCAGCAAATAATACATCTGCAAAGAGCTGTTCCCTGTGAGTCAAACTCTGGTGAACAAACAGTTATAAGTACTCCTCAAATAGGTGAACTGTGAGAGGGAAGGAGAGAATCAGAGCATTTTTGATATCAGTGCTTTTTCAGGTTTAGGAATGCATTGTGAAAGTTCAGCTGCACACCAAATTACTCTTATGCTAAGTGGGGGCTGGTGTTACTACAGTGCATCATTTGTAAAATGTTTAAATATGGATCAGAGTATGAATGTTACAACCACGTACAATCCAGGCTGCTTCCCACACATACAGCAGAGCAAATAATGATGTGATTTTAGAGACATAATGACAATATTGTGCCTATAATGCATTTGCCCAAAGGTACACTTGTGAATATGTTTTCTATTCATTTCTGTTCTCCATTGCACATTTGCCTCAACTTAATTATTCCATTGATTGTAATTAAGCTCCCTCTAAGTCTGTGAGTGTGGAGTGCATTTTCAAAATAAATATGAGCAAGCTGACTTGCTTCTGAAGCTTTTTAAAACTCTGTCAGCTCTATAAAATGCCTAACGGGCACTTTATATCTGAGAAGACAAATTCATTTTAGAGACTTTCTATGACTTCATCCATTTTAAGAAGAAAGAGAGAAAATCTGTTGATATACAAACAATTGAAATTTAACCTATGGCAATTTTTTTAAATTCGTTATTCTTATTATTGGTATAATATTAGCACTTATTAAAATGTGAGCACCCCTGCAGAGATTAATATTGCTTCACAGTAGTGGCTGAACAAACATGCATCAAGGAACACTCACTGGCCAAAAACAATGCTTGTACATGGATACCCTGAAGAGAAGAGCAGAAAGTATGCTAGTAACTAGACAGTAGCAGAACTAACTGTGAAACTAGATATATTTTTGGTATAAAACTGTAGTCTCAGTTTGCCACCTGTCTAACCATCTCAACATTGCAACCTATTTTCATAACCTGAAGAAATTCCATGGATTCTCGAATGTTCATATAATATTGATCTGCCTCAACTGCACTGTAGTACCCAATATCTGTTTTTCCTCTCTCTGCCTCTCTCTGCTTTCCCAAAGCCACAATCTGTCCCATAAGAGTAAATGATGCTGCAGTAGCTTTTTAATATAAACAATAAATTATGTGCATGTTTATTTGCTTCTGAGATTAAGGTGCTGTAAGAAGCTTGCATGTAGTCTATTTTCATCTTGCTTAATTAATGACCACTAAGATTCCTTAATAACCTCAGCATTACCATGTCCAGTATAGTGCATCAATATTATGCAACTGCAATATGCTCTAAAATAGGATAATTTGAAATCCATAGGTATTTAAAGATTTCTGGTTACTACAGATGCCAGGTTTGATTAAAAAAAAAATAAAGAAAAATATTTAATTAGAAACATCTAGCAAAACCTCCCGTACACAATAGGGTATAGATTTGGATGCAGTATATCATCAGATTCTACATAGCATATGTAAGACCATATTGCAGCAGGATGAAGTCACTTCCTTACATTAAGCCCTTTTGTGTTTTCTAAATATATCCAAAATAGAATGGTTATCCAAAAACATATTATTACAAAAAAATGATATTTGATAACTCTTAATAAATATCGGTTGATACTAGTTGTGAATTTTTTGCAACACTCTATAATATCTTGTAGAGCGTTGCAAAGGTGCAATATACCAGGTGATATGGTTATGGTATCACTCTGAGTTCCCAGTTTAAGTTTCCAAGTTTCATAAGTTCAGTTCTTAATTTAATAAAAACTGGTGTCTAAAATAGATCAGGTGATCTGCACCATGAACATATTTCTTTATCAGCTCTCAAGGGAGCGTAGAGCAGCTGTCGAAACTCAGACTGAACAGATCTAAAATAAGGCAAGATAGCTCCCATCCTTTGCATCATTTGACTTGATCTTTTCTGGTCAATCAAGATGGTAACTATGAGGACTTAGCTCTGCATTGAAGCACATGAAGTAGTGCAGAAAGAAGGATTTACAATAAAATAATAAGAAATGTGGGTCATCATTTCATATGTTTGCGAGAGTAAATTAAATAATCATAACATGCATTTCATTGCATCTCTGGTGAGACACATCAGCTTCTAGCTGCCTGTGGTTCTCTTCACTGTCCTCCAGCTGTTTATTTATTTCTGTTTATTAAGTCTGAGTGGAGGAGGATATGATGCAGTATTAGAGTCCTGATCACTACTTACCTCATACACTGCAGCTTGTGAAAGAGGAAAAGTAATGGTTTGCTCTTCAAGTCGTGATATTTCCACTGATTTTTTAGCTTTAGTATTCCCAGAAAAATGCTCAACTTCTCTTTCTGTTGCAGCCAGCAAGAGAGAAGTATCACTGTTATCTGGTACACCACCTTGCACAAGAGGGTCTTGCAGCAGAAGATGTAAGAGGAGCAGGGGGTCATTGACCTGCAGTGACTTTGTGTCAAGATGGAACAGTAAATAAACTTCCCACCCTCAGTATTTAGCATTTGTGGGATGATGTGGGAAAGGTAACCAAATTTATCGTGGCAGATGGAGCATACCTAAATCACTGTTTTGGCATAAACACGTTAAGGATTTTGCAGACCATATGGTAAGTAATGTAACAGTTTAGGTGAGCTGATGTTGATGCCTTGCCTTCACTGCACCATGGTGTCTTACAGACTTACTCATGTTGTTGCTGTGCTTGGATCAGTTGGTGGGCAGATGTAGGGAACAAGGGGAGATTCTCTTTTTTCCCACTCTGTCTCTTAGCAAGTAAACTGGGGGAGGGCAAGGAGTTATGAGGATACAGAGCAGGGACAGCTGATAAAAACTGTGCAGAGAGGTGTCCCATACCTTATGACATCAGAAATAAAAGACTGAATTAGAGAAAGAAGAAACAGGGAACTTTGGCTTTCAGGGTGGCCATTACTCAGTCTGGCTTGACGTCAGTACTCATGAGGCAGGTGGGGAGAGATTTCTTTGTGTCAGCTGGTTTTTTTTGCTCTTTTCTTGGCCTATTGAACTGGCTTATCTTTACCTACAAGCTTTCTCCCTTTTTGTTCTTCTGTTCTCTCCTCTGTCCCCTTGCACCTGCAATGGGTATGACATGCTTCCTTTTATTTGGACAATTACTTCAGAAGTCTCAAGTGGCCAACTTGGGGAGCTGCTGTGTCGTGTCATAGGAGCCAGGAGCAATCAGAGTCCCTGCAGGGACACTCACAACAGAAGCCAGGATACTGCTCCAAATGCCAGCAATGGTGATGCTCCTTTTTGCTTTAGTTCTGAGTAGGTTTCAGACACAACACAAAAGTGGATCGTGTCCTGAATGCTCAGAAACACTGGCTAGAGTCCAAAGTGAATATCAAAAAGGTGGGCTTGCAAACCTGTGTATTTGTCCAAGTGTAATTATTTCACAGTGGTGCCCACACAATTGAAATGAGGAATAGGATTCAGCCACAAACAGGATCTCTGCAGATTTTTTACTAGAGCTTCTCCTCTAACATTATGTTACAGTTTTCTGTGGGGTTTATCAGTTTGCCACTCTTTAATCCCTTCAATATGGAATACACTGATTTGGTACAGCACTAATTTTCATCATGTTTAATTAAACCAAATATTTTACAACAGTAAATTCACTATGTCAATATGGTTACTTTAATCAGCTCTACATGTAATCTCATCAAAAGCAAACCAAATTTATTCAAAAATAGTTAGTTTCATTAAAACTATATTCCTTGGTGTTAAATGTATTAACCTCCTTCAATTTTTTATTAATCATATCAATGTCAACTCCTTTATGATTTTTTAAATGATAATTTTATGCTGACCATTTTAACACTTCCCCAGAAATCCCATTTTCTATATTTTTCAATTACTGATAAGTAGTTCTGTTTTTTTTTTTTTTTGTCTTGGAATATTCTGTCTTTTAATATTTGTCACAAATTGATGTCCAGACTTTAACAACTCCACTGCTCTTTTCAAAAGAATTTAGGCACAAGTTGTTTCATCCTGAGAATACCTCTAAATATGACAGTTTTGGCCTGATATTATTCTAACCACTAGCAATAAAAAAAATTAAATGTTGCATTAGCATCACTTGTCAGATATCAATGTGAGTCTGTTAAATATAAGGCATATAAGTATTTTATCGGGGCATTTCTACATTTTTCCAGTAGGTATCTTACCTTGTTTTCTCTAAAAAAAATGCTGTAGGGAAGTAACTGATGAATATTTGAGACTGTCTTCTACTGTGACACATAAGTTAACATCTTTTTCTTGGGCTCACACCTGTATAAGACATCTCATTAAATATATCTCTTGATATATTTAAACATTCTTTCTCACTGTATTTGTGAAGAAGTCAGTGAGAAGGGTGTAAGGGTAGAAAACCCTCAGAATATTTAAAGATAAAGGCCTTAAAATCAGCAGATAGCACCTTGTTTTTATGAGCCCTGAGCATGCTGCTGCTTCTCCCTCTGCTTCTCCATCAGATCATATCCTTATCCATTTACATCCTGAGGCTTTCATGCTGAATGTTACCTATGCTCATCCATGGTCTGCATTCTAACATACTGATTTATTCCATTGTCTTCACAAATTCTCTATTCTCATTCTAAAAGCAATTCAAATGTTTTTTTCCCCTTTTTTGTCAGGCTTGATTTCTTTAGCAAAAAATAGCTTTTGTGATTGCTGCATTATGCTCTGGGGCAAAGGTTTATCATCTATTGCATGCAATGCCCAATTAGTATTGACAAGAGTATATCTCATTATTTGTCTTTTCAGACTGTGCTTATTCTTTTCATTTCGTAGAACTGACCATTCAAAAGAACAAACTATCAGTATTACTGGCCAGAAGTAGTGTTTTGTTTAACAATAGCGAAATAAGTCCATAAGAACCACGAGACTTTCGAGCAAGGATCAATTCCTGCTCGTAGATCTGCTGTAGAATTACTCTGAACTTGTTTCACCGGCTTTTCTTTTAGAAAGTTTTTAATGTCATTGATTAGGAAGATATTTTTTTTTTTGCTAACAAATAAGAAAACCCAAACCAACAAAATCCTAAAATTATCAGTGACCTGGGATCAACATCTCCTCTCCTGGATCAAATTCTGCTATGACCAAGCAATTTCTTTCCACAGGTGTCACATGAAAGGTGATTATGCCTGCCTTCTAAGATATTAATTTGTTCCCTAAAATTAACTTTAATCAATATATTCCTCTGGGATTTATTGGTCTTAATACTACTCCATACACTTTCTGCTTCCTGTCATTTTAAACTTTTGATTACTTTGAAGTTGAGAATACCTGTACACATTTCATTAATACCCACCCACCCAGATATCATTTTAAAAATGAGTACTTATTATTCTTGTTTATTAGTACTCCTAGTTAGTAATAATTTAAAGACCACAATGAGAAAGAACTTATCTCTCCATATCCTGATATCTAGACTATTTTAATCAACTTAATTTATAGACTCAAGAGCAGAAGATTGTATATTATTTCACAGTTCTTTGAAAGTCACTGCAAGCTTTCATAGAATGAATTTTGATTTGATAGGAATTGTTTTAGATTAAACCCTTCAATAATGTTGTATATTAAAAAAAAGAGAAGTGAAAGTGAACAAATTAATTCATGTTCTGCAACAAAAAAAAATCACAGTGCTACTAATATTGATAATTGGAACTACTGTAATGCATTACAGTTATAGCAATCAACTTGCCAGTCTGGAATAGCTATTACATTTTTAACATTCATGAACAATGATGTAAATTATGGCTCCCTAGTTATTAACTCTGCAGAAAAACTAACCCCCCCTTCAGAATTCAGTATATTTTTTCAGCTGCAAATTAAGGGAGAAAGCAACATAGCAACAAATTTTCCAAAACAGAATTTAAATGTTTGAATAGTCTAGTAGGAAGAAGTGATCAAATCAAAATTTAAGTGAACACATTACTGTGACAAGTCTGCTCACTTCAGTACACATCTCCCAGGAGATCACTTTTAACATCTTTTTTTCAAATGGATTGCTACAATGAGAAATATTTTTAAAGGATTTTAAAAGTCCAGCATGGTAGGTCTTCACAAGACTGAGAGTCTGCACACTTCCAATTGCAATTATTCTTTTTGAATATAGGTCAGTGGATTATTTAAACATATAGTTTAAATAGTAGGTGTTTAAGTAGCTTATTTCCTCTTGAACCAGAGGAGCAAGTCTTAACAGTGTATTATTTTTATGAGGATTTTGTTTCATCAGTTTCAGTCTTGCTGCCTGTTAGTTTTCCTTGTTTAATTGTAAAGGGAAGCATGAAAAATGCTGATCTAAATGCTAAAAAAATTGAATACAGAAGTTTAAAAGTACCTGACATGGAGGCGAATATTTAGAGAAAGTCTTCTTTCACTTGAACTCTTCCTCTTAAATCTCAAAAGACAGGCTCTGTCAATAATTTGTATTTCATAGTAGAATAAAATTAAGAAGGAATTAAGAAGACCCCACCTACCCCTTGATCAGCTAAAAATAAAATAGATTTATTTGGAATTCTAAATATGTTTCAAAAGTCAATTCTCTTCAATCATGTTGTGTCTAAATTACTTTTAAAAAGTATAGACTTCTAAAAATCAGGATATTATGGCCAGTACTTCACACTGAATCTCCAGAGGTTATTTGACTTATATTTGCCCAATTACATGCATAGCCAGAAAAGTTCCTGTCTTTCCATACCCATCTACTTGCACATCTTCCCTTTAGAGATGAGGAGACAAAGGAAACTCTCAAAGTGTGTAAAGACTCGGAACTTGTACACTGACAACAGTCCTGCTGTGGGATCACAGACTGGCATTTCCTCTATGCATCATCCTGGATGAGCTCTTCTGAAATTCTGAAGAAGATAGCAGATGTTATGACAGGATCCCTTGCTACCATCTTGGGAGGCTGGGGAGGTTCCTTCTGGCTGGAGGCCAGCCAGTGTTATTCCCATCTGCAGCAAGAGTGTGAGGAAAGACCCAGGGCCAGTCTGGTCTGATCTGTTCTGTTCTGTTCTAGCTTGGGATGAATTGCAATATTTCAGATCTAAACACTGCTTAAAGACAAAGTTGGGGGCAAAAAGGGAAGGTGGCTGGAGACAAAAAGAAAAAAAGAGCATGAAAAAAGTATATGACTGGATTGCCATGAATATTTGATAACCAAATTACCTTTCAACCTTTCATTGATAAGCGTCTTAGGACTAATGATGTTGATTTCAGCAGAATGTTCTTATGATGTGTCAGAGGCAAAATGTTGCTTTGTCTTCTTCAGTACATTTGTAATCTGCTAACCTTGATTTAAGGACTGATGTGCACAACAGAAGCTGTGGCCAAGATGGCCAAGAACTGTTCACTTCCAGGAACAGAAACTGGTTTCTGTGAAGCTGAGCACCCAATGCAGGGTTATGATCAAGAACTACATCAAGGAATACTCCCACTTATAGGCCCAACAGTAGACAGGACCAAAATGTAAAAAAATGTGATATTATAATTAATGTCAATATTTAGAAAAGATTGAGAACTGAATTCTTCTGCCCTGTTGAACTCCTAGCAAAGTTGACATTCATACTTCATAGGGGGAAACAATTTTCACAAACTGCAATTCAAGCATAAGAAAGTTTGATTTCAAAGAACTGAGATTCTTACTCCCTTTTCTTTTACTTCTCACTCTTTCTTCATGTTCTTAATAATAAAGGTAAAAACCAGCCATGTCTATGTGCAAAGATGTATTCATTTTCTTCCTGTTGAAACAGACCTCCAAAAAATATTCATGCACCCTCCTATCACTTAGAGATTTTTATAGAAGTCTAAATCAGTTGACTAAACTTAGGTACTATTACCTATTTCTATATATATAAATGAGATAAAAATCAGGGTCATAGTTTCTTACAATGGCATGCAATGTCCCATGTTTGTGAATGGGAGACTGAAAAAATCAGAGCAAATATTTTTCATTTTAAAGTATGCTTTTTAAATTGTAAGGAATATTTAAACATACAAATATACATTCAGGAAACTGTAGTAGTCATAGAATAGGAGTATAAAAAAAAAGTGGCTTTGAATTATCTCATATATATAGATCCCACATATAGGGTAGGTTTTAATTAGATTGGGAGACTTCTATTTTTTTTGTAACCTTGCAAAAGTAGCATCATGCTTTTCTTATATCAGATGTGAGTGAAGTTCAACTTGAAACATACAACTTTAAAGGAAATAACTATCAATACCCACTAGCTATAATTTCAAATTACTGACTATAATGAAGTGATTACTATCCAGGTTTAGAAGCAAAACAGTTTACAACAAAGTTCTCTTTTTAGTACATTATTTTCAAAAGGAGATGACAGAAAAAAATAAAGTCTAGTTTTCTTGAGAGTTTTTCTGGTTTACCAGTAAATAAGTTGGTGTTTCATTGCTAGTTCTTCTCCTGTCCTCCTGATACTGAGAAATTCAATTTCCTGATTTTTTTTTCCAGCAAAAAATCTTCACTGTCATATCTATATAGATTTAAAATTTTTCATAGTAGGACTTGTCCTTTGCCTATCACTGACCTCTGCTCATCTGCTGTTGTAGCAGCAGCAACAGCAGTGGCAGTGGCTAATTTGGGTTTAGTGACTCAAATATAATGCCAGAGTTGCAATCTACTTCAGTGCAGTCAGCAACGTTTGTCCAAACAAATGAATCTCCAGGTCTGGAGCATTTCTCATTATTCATGCACACTGCCATTAATTTGTTATGCAGCAGATTCCGGATGAGGGAATGAGCTGTGTTGCTGGTTTTTATATGATTTGGTTTTTATTACAGTAACAGTGACTGATAGAATTATTCTCTTATCTCCGAAAACACGGGCAGATTTATGCAATATTAATATCTACAGCTAAGTCCAGGCAGGTAGCTCAGCAGAGGAGTCCAAACATTCTTATGCAGCTCTAGTTATCCAGAGGTTTAGAACATCCCTTCACTGTCAACAGCAGCCATAAAGGTAACATAAAATGTTTAAATTACATTTAAACATTTACAGACAATAAGAACCAGCTTTCCTGACCAATGTACACCAAGCAAGGTAATAAATTCCTGGGAATTCAAGCTAGTCCTTTGTTTTTGCTCCTGCTGCCTTGCATTATCCCCTCACTGTAAACCAGCCAGCAACCTGCTTACTCAAGCTCATGCTTCATCCTGACCCACTGCATTTTTTAGCAAGACCCATAACCTCTGGCAACAGGAATCAGCTGCAACTGTGCTCTGCACAGAGTGCTGTCATCACAGTACTTTTCCAGTGATGTAAGGAAAATTCCATAAAGACCTCAACAAGCTTTTCTGAGTTCATCCACCTACTTCTGATTTCTCAGCTCTCCTTGGTGTTAAATTTGTCTTTCTTAACGTCTTCCTTCCACCATCCCATTCCTTCCTATTCCCTAGCTCAAAATCAGTTTTCTAAATGCTTACATGATGCCTGCAATAGCTCTGCTTATCCTTGCTCACAGCTCCAGCCAACACCATGAACATAGCAGCATTTACATAATTGTACTATATATACTGCAAAAACAAATGTTTTAAATAATTGTGAGTAAGATTGATTAGATCAGGGGGAAAAAAAAAGAAAACGCCAAAATTCTCATGATAGATTTGAGATAAGTGGTAAAAACATCATTTTTATATCAGTTTTGGATGTTATACTGAAAAATTATATAAGAAGTAATAAAACATACTTATCTACTTGTCAATCTGGATGCTCCCAATGTTCTCAAATACTTTTTCTATCTGTGGTTCTAAGACTTTCACAGTACATCAGAAACAATTTTCAGTACGAGATGTAACTGTGCAATATAGGGCAGGCTCTTTGTGCTTATTTTAACTTTACAAGGTGATTGCCATTTTGGGGGAATGTCAAATAACTAAAGACTTTTTTTTTTTAGTACTATCCTAATAGCTAATAAATTATACTGTTCTTGTTATGTATACAGGGGTTCTCATAAGCCTCTTTTGTGCTGTGTGCAAACTTATACACAAATTTATGGAGAACCCTCTTAAAATTTCTCAAGAACTTCAACAAACAAAGGCATGACAGTTTCTACTCTGTCTGACAGGGCCACAGATATCTGTCTTCATTTTAGATTTTCAGTAAATACCCAGTAGCTGTCTAGAATAAACTTTATTCTGGAACTCAAGGTAATGGAGAGAGATAAATAAATTCATCTTGGTTTATACTTTTTAATTAATTAAGTACTAGTGCCTATCATGACTGATAAATTTGGTGGAATGTTATGATATGTGCCTATCAACCAAAGGTTTTTTTCCCTATTCCTTCACACACATATAAATAGTTATTTTTTATAAAATCAGATAGTGAATATTTCATGAAAAATTAGTATTTTCTTTCATTGATTACTTCCTGATGATATATTGCATTAATTTATTTTTCCTAGATTAATCTTCTAATCTCAACTAATGGTTTGAGATCAGTACTGAGTTACTAAAGATCAGTACTTTCAGTAATGTCACACATTTTTGCTAAACAAGTGTGATTTCAAATCTTCCTTATATCTATTCCTATCTTATTTATCCTTTATCATAAATAGCATAGCAGTAAAATTTAAAACAAAGAAAAACAAGTCAAAGCATAATAGAAATCTAAAGATAAATAGTCTAGTATTTCACTTCACCAACTTTCTGGTAAAAATAGTGTTTGTTCTACAAGTTTAGGGGGTTTTTTTCAGGCAACCTATATAAGTATTATTTAGCATATTCTTCAAGTATTCTTTAGCTTTTCATCAAGGCCTTTTATCTATTCCTTTGCCAAGGAACAAGAAAAGAAGCAGGCAGAATGTTTAAAACTTGATAAAATTAAATATCTCCTCAAAGATGCTTTATCTTATTAGACATATGTAGCACCACAAAGGAGAACTATTTTCTTAAGGAAAGTAATTTTTTTCAGAAAAAAAGTCACTGTTACAAGACAGTTGTGTGCCACATAGGAAGGTTTTTGAAGATGGGAGAATTAATACTTTTGGCAAGTCCTTGTGTAGCTTTAACTATTGCTCAGTGCTGGTTTTGACATTGAATAATGTTTATTTAAAAAATATAAAAGTACATTTTCCTTTCAATACACTGCATGATAACTGCACCCACTGATGTAACTTCTGGTGTGAGTGAGAACATTGAGCCACTCTGCATTCATACACTGCCAAAATGCACAGTAATACCCTGAATTTTGTCCATTTACTTACTAATGTACAATATCTGCATTGATGGGAACTTGCTGTGATTTATTCAACTGAATTAATCAGTTTTCCCATTTGCTTGATACTTAACATCAAGCCATCCTGGTTTAAAATAAGAAGGGGAAAGACATTATGCTACATATGTGAACAGGTTAAAAAAAAACCAAACAAGTAAAAAACCACCATAAAATCAACTCTCATCCTGTCTATAGCCAAGAAAGGGATCAAAAGTGATCTGAAAAGAAAGATGTTTAAAAAACTCTGTGAACACTATCTGACTGATCTTTTACAATAATTTCTGAACGCATATGAGAGCCAGTTCTCTTCACATATGTTACTAAATTTTATTAGTTGGTCTTCCTAATACAGTGAGGCATCAGTAAAATGCAAACTGCACTTGTAAATGTTTCAGAGCTTTGTGACTATCATAATATCTTTTGCAGAAAGGATAAAACAGAGCTGCTTCTCTGTTGGTACTGACACAGATAGGAAAGTTATTTTCATAAATAAAGTGTGCCAATATTCAAATTGATAACAAAAATCTGTCAACTCACAGGAACAGGAAGTTTTGAAGAATAATCTGCACATCTGCTAGTATCCTTTAAAATAAATGCTGGGTTCTATTAGCAAGAGAAAGAACATGCTCAAGTAAAAGGATAAAGAGTATATGAAAAAAACCAGTGAAAACTAGCTTCTGAGTTTTCTAATTTCAGTTGGAAATATTTATATTCTGTTTGGGATAGGAAATATGAAGACTAATTACACCATAATATGGACAACTCACTTTACACAAACAGAAATATAGCCCTGAATTAAAGTCCCTGTGCTTCTCTTAAAGCATGAGAAAATCAAGGAGAGAAGACATAAAATTGTCCAGTCTGATATGTAATAAAAACTTCTCCTTGATCATAATTAGTGGTAATTGTATTATTACTGTGATTTAATTGAAACCAAATGGAATTTTATTTGTCAATTTTTTCATCTTCATCATCATCATCATCACCATCATCATATTTTAACCCTGCATGTCCATTGAACAGTCAAGAAACTGAAATTAGTTATCAAGAGCCTCTTATACTCTATTTACATGGAAAAGATTCATAGTGTTACTTTCAAAAATAGTCCGAGGAATTTTCAAAGAAGCTGGAGGTGCTCTTAGACCATTCTTTTAGTTTGGGATGATGCAGAGACAACTTCTGGAAAAGCTGCTACAGAACTGAGAAAGGCCAAACCACATTTCCACAGATTTTACATTCTTTCCCTGCACACAATCATTTCTGGCACACACAGAGCCATGCACTGCTGGAGAAAGGATACTGACATTTTGTGGGACTTAAAATGCTGTCCTTATCTTCTGTGACAGTTATTCTTTAATAGAAAAATGTGAATTTTAACATATTTTCCAAAGACCCCAGTGTTAAGAGATCGATACATTTTCATATACTCTGGTAGGTTCAAAAATGAATTTATAAACAATTCTAGTTGTACCTATATATCAACAAAACTAATTCACCACTATATTAATGGACTTTTTGTATGAGAATTCAAGTTCTTTATAACTGTTCTTTAACCAAAACCTGGTTCTTGGGTTTATTTGTGGTTTATATGAAAGCTTGAATATAACTAGAAAATTGCTCACAAGGATTTATTTGTTTCAAAATGATATTTCCATCAACACAGATTTAATATTGTTCTATGTTCATCAACAACAGCTGTATTAAACCCAGTCAAAAAAACCTCTGCAAGTAAATGGTTTAATACAACCTTACAATCCTCAATTCAGTAACAAAATCAAGGAGGAAATGACAATGAAATTCTGGACCTTGAATATGTGCTTTATCACAATATACAGTCTTTAGAGTCCCAGTTTTCTCCCTTAAAGGCACTAAAAATATGACTTTGAAGAGGAATAACCTAAGCATGCACAGAGATGTGAATAAGAAGGATCCTCTCAAAGGCATTCTTAATGTGTGATGAAAGAGACACAAATCAAAAACAGTCACAGAAGACAAAGGAGAATGTAATTTTAGACCAAGATTATAGTCAACTTTAATAAGCATAATTGATTTTTTCAGGAGTGGGATATTGGAGGAAGAAAACTCTAAAAAAAGGTTTTCATTACACAGAATCAAACAGAAGAGTAACTCCTCAGAGAAATTCAAGGTGACTGCAATAAAGGCCTCCAGTGTCAGAGAGCAAAAAGTGTGAATGAGACACCATCGCTTGTGGTACACTGGAAACCACATAAATATGGCACATAAAATTTATCTCACCTTATTTAGATATCTCAAAATTATTTGCCAAATCTAAATCACTTTATCACAAAAGAATGGCTCTCTCTAGGTGGGCATCTCCAAAGACAGATTTATACCCTGAAGGCACTCGAGGTTTCACAGCTTGTAGAGACTAGACTTAGCATTTTACTTCTAAAATAGTTCTGTTTAAGTGAGGAATTAAAGAGTGGTGCAGTACGAGAAGATATAATAATCAGATAAGTAACCAAGTATTATTGGTTTCTTCAAGGCCAGCTGCTATTTGTCTCTCCTGCTGTGAAAACTGACATCTCAAAAACCACTCAGCTTTTTGCAGACTAGCATTCTCCCAGCCAGGCAGACTACTTCAGACCCTGTTTCTCCCATTAACAGCATGTCCCAAATATTTCAGCTCTTTTTTAAATACTGGTTTATCTAAAGATCAGGTTTGCAGCTTAAGGTTCCTTTATTCCAAATTTCAGTAAGGATCAGACAAAAAAAAATCTTTACTGGACTCTAAATTGAATCAATACATTCAGCAGCCCAGTTCCAGGGTCCCTGAAAGATACCAACCTTCAATCTTAAATCAGTTCTGTTATTAGCCATTATCTGCCTTTTAGTCATCAGCAGTCTACTGTGCCTTTAACCATACGCTAAAATCATAAACATAAACAACCATAAACATAAACAAGGTGGATTTTTTTTTTTTAAGTCATTAAATTAAATCATTGCTATATACCAGATTACCTCTAAGGCATTTTGTAATACACACATTTACATCATAAAGTAAAACCACCCAGCTCCAGACTTTCATTGACCTGTGGAGGATTGCAGACGCCCAACTTGTTAGGGTGTGTCCAGATATTTAGCAGTCCCATTTTCAGCATTCCAGCACTCCATTTGCACACTTAGTTTCAGGGGTATATAGTGGCATTTCAGAGATTACTCATAACAAATATATCTAACTGTGTTACAGTGCACACTAAAAAACAAATAGAGTGAACATGTCTTTCAGTGACTGGTGAAGATGAATCAATAAATCAAGACAAAAGAACTCAGAAAATGAAATACAAGATTTTTGCATCTACAGACCATCAGCATTGGTGCTGAGATCAACACACAGGAAGGAAAACTGAAACATGGGCATCATAGGGAAGGGGTAGAATGAAAGAAAATATTGCTGAAAGATCACAATGATAGCTGAATAGAAGAGATGTGTCAAAGGCAAATCAATGTACAAATTAGGAGAAAGCATAACTAAGAGTGATACAGACTAAGGAGATTTAATCTTAATGTCATTCAATGTCAGTACATGATTCTGTGTTTAAACATTATTTTGAAGACTTTTGAAAACATGTATATATTTTTATATTTGATCATTTCCAGAGCACTAAATTTGAAAGATATTTTGTTTACTATGGGTTTGAATAAGGACTTGACCTTTGAGCTTTGTGTCATACAGAAGCACTCAATAGAGTTTTCCTTTAAGTATTTTTCACATGGAAGAAGTGGTTTAAATTAAGACACCTGTTCAGTTTGAGTACTTAAGCCAAAATAAGGCTCATTATAGATGACAGCTGAGCTAAGAATCTCACAATTGACAAGGTCTCTGGAATATTCTTCTATAATTTAGAAGTAATCAATACAATCTATTGTGAGAATTAAAAAACAACTTTTCAGCAAGAGCACAGAAAGATGATAGCGAGTCTAACAATTCCAAGCAAGAAAAAGTAGCATGTTGCAAACTCCCTGCTTTTCTAATTTTCTAAACCCTAAGTTCTTAATTTCTAATTTCAGATGTTGCAAATATAAAAGAAGGGAAAAGATCTCTTCAAACAATTTTCTATATTTTATCAGCTCTCCTGCAGTTGAAACAGCTTTGGAGGGAGCAGCTGTGTCTGTCAGGGTTTATGTTAAGCAAGAAACAAATAAATGTGATTTGGTCTGCTTAAATGGGTCCTTATGAAGTGGAAATTATTTGAATGCGATAGAATAATAGGTTCTATCTAGATAAAACCTGACATATTAGAATCAAGAAATCACAGATTATGCTGAGAGAAAGGAAAGAACCCATCAGGATCATCAAGTCCAGCTCCTGGCCCTGTGCAGGACAGCCCATAGTCACAACATGCCCCTGAGAGCATTGTCCAAATCCCACTCTGTCAGGCCCGGGGCTGTGACCACCTCCCTGGACAGCCTGTTCCACTGCCCAGCAACCTCCTGGGGGAAGAACCTTTTCCTGCTATCCAGCCTAAGCCTCCCTGACTCAGTTTCATGCCATTTCCTTGAATTTTGTCGCAGGTCATGCGAGTGAAGAGATCAGTGCCTGTCCCTCAACATCCCCTCTTGGGATGTTGAAGAGCACAGTGAGGTCTCCCCTCAATCTCCTCTTCTCCACACTGGAGAAAACAAATCTTAAAATATGTATCAGATTATGAATTAAGAGGGTCTTCATAAATTTATATTTCTTTCTGTGAGGTCTTAAGACAGCTAATTGCTGAAATATATCAGAGATCAAAGATGAAAATATGCCCATTTTTTGATAATGGGCTCAATAATTTTTTAAAGGGGAAATTTTCTATTACTGGTTCAGTGAAATCTAAGTAAGCCAAAGGAATGTTATTGAATCAAGCATATAGAAAAAATATAAACCATTTAGAATAACATTGAAGTTTGCAAAATTTCATTTAAAACTCTTTATTTTTCATTCCTTTATAAATTAAAAAAGAACAAACTATAACAATTGCCAAAATCAAACTACTTCTATTTTATAAAAAATCCTCTTGTATTGACCCAAGCTGAATTATTTCTGAATACCTTGTTTCATAACGGACTTCATATATAATTACATTTTTATGATGTAAGGGGAAAAAGATCAATCAAAGTGAAGAAATTAACTCTGTGATAGAAACTCATTAAAGCCAGTTCTCCTGCTTACCTTCTTCTCCACCTGGCCAGGCTCCTGATCACCTTAAAATGAAAAGCTTTCGCTCACCACAGCCCACTAGACAACACCTAGAATATTCCAGCTCTGGGTAAAGAATTCATGCTTCCTGCAGGCAGGTCTTCAAGGTTCCCCTTTAGAGTCCATGCACCACCATTTCTTACTCTGCCAGAAGAGATGAGTATTTAAGTTTTGCTTCAATTCTCTGAGAACACAGTAATGGCAAGTGTCTTTCTTCTGAGGTAAATATCAATATCTAAATGTTTTGGCTAGTCATTTTCTTCATGGAAACGTGACCCAGTTCAGGTCCCAGCCCAAAAGAACTACCTCAGAAGTGGCTGCAATAGGAAGTGGATGATATTCTCTCTTTAAATTGGATCACTGAGTGAATGTATAGACTGAGAAGCAGAAAAGAGATAAATGATCCTTTTGATCCTTTTCCTAGTCATCCTTTGCTCCTAAAGGCAGTTGTGACATGGACACACTCAATGCACCCTGAGATGTAGTGTAGTGGGGGGATGAGGGTTACACTCTGGCATATTTACAAATAATCTCTGTTTGACAAAGCCGTGTTCATTCCTTTTTGTAGATACTTTCATTAATAACTTGGGTACCCCAGTTGCAGTAAATAGTGTATAGTGCTGCTCCAACTGTTTAGTATGTGTTGGATTTGTTCGCGTCCATGTTCTTAACTGACCTGCAGAGCACCTGGCTGTTGCTTGCTTGATTAGCCATGCTTATTATGCAAATGAGAAGCATGGCTGAGAGAAGTCTGAAAAATCAGAACACAGTAAAATACAAAATACCATAGAAAAAACAACACAGGAAAAATGTGGTGCTCCAGGATCTGGCAATTCCAAACCAAGAGGCTGACTGCAGTTAGACGTAAAATTACCAGAACCTGGGGGTCCCTGTGGACACCAGGCTGAACATAAGACAGCAATGTAGCAATGCACACTCCCCACAAAAAAGGTAAAACATATCCTGGGTTAAATTACACAAAATATTGCCAGCAGGTTGAGTGAGATGATCCATTTCCTCTATTCTGGACTAGTGATGCCTCACCTTGAGTATTGTGTTCAGTTCTGGGGGAGAGGCATAGACATCTTGAAGAGAGTCCAGCAAAGATCCACAAATATGATCAAGGGAAGAAGGAAGGAAGGAAGGAAGTGGCGGAAGGAAGGAAGGAAGTGGTGGAAGGAAGTGGCGGAAGGAAGTGGCAGAAGGAAGTGGCGGAAGGAAGTGGCGGAAGGAAGTGGCGGAAGGAAGGAAGGAAGTGGCGGAAGGAAGTGGCGGAAGTGGCGGAAGTGGCGGAAGTGGCGGAAGTGGCGGAAGTGGCGGAAGGAAGGAAGGAAGGAAGGAAGGAAGGAAGGAAGGAAGGAAGGAAGGAAGTGGCGGAAGGAAGGAAGTGGCGGAAGGAAGGAAGTGGCGGAAGGAAGTGGCGGAAGGAAGGAAGGAAGGAAGGAAGGAAGTGGCGGAAGGAAGGAAGGAAGTGGAGGAAAGGAAGGAAGGAAGGAAGGAAGGAAGGAAGGAAGGAAGGAAGGAAGGAAGGAAGGAAGGAAGGAAGGAAGGAAGGAAGGAAGGAAGGAAGGAAGGAAGGAAGGAAGGAAGGAAGGAAGGAAGGAAGGAAGGAGGAAAGACCTTGACTGCCACCTAAATTTGCTCTCCTTTCATGATCATAATATTCCTTATGCACCAATCATTTCCCTTCTGAGCAGGTTCAGATGTGTCCTGGGCTAAAGGAATTTCCTCCTTGCACATGATCCTGGATCTCAGAAGCAAGACACCTCTCCCTTAAATCCACAGCCAGAGTTTAACCTGCACATGCCTAACAAATCCATATAGGATTGGATTTCTCACAAACACTGTTATAAGTTCAGGCAACAGAGCCCAGTTTCTGTATAGTTTCTGTACCTTACATCATAAGGGGGAATTACTGGTTTCCACAGTGTGCTGAATTAATTTAATAATAAATTACATTGACCAAATTGAAAAACATTTCTGAGATTAGGGGACTAAACTCAGGGTATTCCACCACCCTTATTACAGAAATATTTATTATTATACGTTTCTTTTAATTATATGACCAAGCAATCCTTTGCAAGTGTGTGTTAATTGTAGTGAATTTTACTTTTTTTATTTCAATGTATGTGCATTGCTAAAAAGGCCATAGAAATATTAAGGTTAGTTTCCTAACATTTTTCTCCAAGACAAAGTCTATTACAGCACCAACAAAAAGATTCAAATGTTTAAATTTCCTCTAGACTGAATTCCTACCCCCATGAAGAATTCATGAAGTAACTGCATGGGGGCAGAACCTAGCTGTGCTTCATTCCAGACCCCACTTCATCCACACGCCCACTGTGGAACCAGATTCCTTCAAGCCCCCAAACCTGCTTGTGCAGGCCAGAAATCTTCAGATTTCCTGTTATCTGTGTTGAAGTGAACACTCTCAAACTCTCTATTAGTGAATACAGAAATTAAGACTATAATTTACTGTAGGTTTGATTATAGAGTCACTTTGCTGATTGATGGAGAATGAATCCTTTCAGGTAAGGAACAAAACTCAATAAAATTAGGGAAAAAAATCTGTCATAGAGAAGGCATACCAAATCTTTGTAGTGAAAAATATGTTTGGTCATAAAATAACAAATTTTTAATTTCAAAACACTAGAGATTAACATTTTTACTTTTGAAGACAATGTCAAGAAACATAAAGGAAAATATATTTGGTTAATTTTGGTTTTGTTTTCAAAAATTGGACCATTTTTATTTTAATTTTTCTTCTTTAAGTCATAAACAAAATTAAATACATTTAATTGATTCCCCTCCTTTTTTCTTTATACTGTCTTCCATAGAAACTTCTCAACATTTTTCTCTTTTGCTAAAATCTAAATGGTAAAAATAAGCACAAAAAAATTTCCAGACATCTCAGATTCTAATGGAGCTACAGATAATGAGGAAAATGCTTTTTTGTGATAGTGATCAAAATTCTTTTTTTAAAATTAGAACTATAAAAAAGTATTGGAAAACTAAAAAGGAAAGAAGTATGAAAGGAAATTTAGAACAATTTTCTAAAAGAACATCCTTTCTTCACAGCTTTTTCAGTAAGTTGTTAATTATTCTTTGCGACCTGAAAGTCACATATTTTTCAAGTGTTTAAGTGTGAAAGGGTACAGATAAATCAGCAGGTGCCTCTTTGCTTTTCCAATAATATAAATAGCTTTAGAAATCCACCTATGTATCCCAGGGACCTTCTCAATTTTTTGAACATTCAGACCGTATCAGTTTTGACGTATGTTTGAAGAATGGGCAAAGGTTAGGGCTTGTTCCTATTTCATCTGAGTTAGTTTGGCCATGATGATTCAGAAGGAACTCATTCGTTCCCATGGCAATACGGTGAATTCTGTAAAACTCTGCTTCTGTCATTGCAAATAAAGCTTTTTTTTTGGTGAAAACATATCGGTTGAAAGAAAATATCAGGTAACAGACAAACCTAAGGTCCTTGAAGATAAATAATTAATTTCAAAGGGATTTGCAAGTAATTCATAAACTGAAACTAGGTCAGAAGAAATCTGAGAGGACTCCAGTATGAAAAAGTGCAGAGGAACTCCAGACAGGAATTCTTAATAAAATGAGAATTTGAAAAGTTCTCTTTTGGGACAGATTCTGTCATGTGGTCACCCTTGGGTATCATGAAAGGTTCTTGAAGCCAAACCCAAATAGCTACCAAAGAAACAGCAACTCATGTCTTTGCATCTCCATCTCCTCAAGGGTGAGACTATTCCCCACAGTTTGCCTTGGTAGGGCTTTAGAGAAAGGAGGACACACCCCTAAAAGGGCGTCCTGTCAGGGAGCATGAATCTTCTCAAAGAAGGCAGGAATAGGTTTTTGGTGGGAGTACCAGGTAGGAGGGCACTTCTCTCCCTGTAGTTTTCCTGACAGCATTACCCAGGTCATTACACCAAGAATTAACGCACTGCAGATCAAATTCTTTAAAATAATGATTTTTTTTAGGAAACCATGAGCTATTCCCTATGGTATTCCATTTTGGCTAAGTTGCCATGACCCTTCAAGATGTTAGAACAGTGATGAATGTAATTCTCTGTTATCTCTTTATTCTTGACCCCCCAGGAAGTAAAACCAACCAACAAATACAAACAAAACAAAAAAAACCCCACAAAACTAAATTCTAAATTGTCACGAATCATACCAAAACAAAACAGTCAAGATTTAATTGTGAATATCAGCAACTCTACTGGTTAACATGGATATATCACATTTCATGGGAGTAAAATGAATTTTCACTCTATAAAGTGAGGAATTATTAACACTGTCTTTCCTATTCTAGAGCAAATAAAAATAATTGCATTAATTAAAATAAAACTTTGCCAAATATTTTTTCTTCCAATACAACAATAGCATGTTAGTAGAAAAGAAAAACATACAGGGTTTTGTTTAGGGGGGCTGTCTTTTGCCCCATCCCCCCCAAGCAAAAATTGATTAAATTTATTTCACTGAAAGTGATTTAAGATGGATATTAGTCCATTACCTGCTTTGTATCTTAGAATAACTGGCTTACTACACAAACAGAATATGCCTTCATCATCTTCTTAATCACTAATTAATAGCATAATCAAAACTGTTACCATCTCTCTCATTAATTCTGTCTGAATATTTATGTTTTAGTCACTAGTGCTTGATTTCTGTTTACTGTTTCAAGCATATGTAGAACCATAAAATCATGGAGTCATTGAACTATAGAATGGTTTGGGTTGGAAGGAACTTTAAAGATCATCTTGTCTGAGTTCCCCTGCAGTGTATAACGACACTTTTCTCTAGACCAGCTTGTTCCAAGCCCCATCCCACCTGACCTTGAAGGCTGACAGGAATGGGGCATCCATAGCTTCTCTTGGCAACCTCAGAATCACCATTAGATAATCAGGATTTTAGTTTGCTGAAACATAGCAAACATAGACTAGCACATGACAGGAAGACAGCCTTCAAGTCAAATACTCAAACCCTGCTTTTAATTTTAATGGTGAAAATGAGGGAAATAGTGGGCAAACTCACTCATTTTATTTTTGGTTTGGGATGTGAAATATAGGTGAGTTCTCTGCTGTTCAAATCAGAAGTGTGTTAATCTACATAACATCTTGAATCTTCGGTTATATTCCCATTCTTTCAAGATATGAAGATATATGGGACAAAATGATCATCAATAAAATGCATCAATTCCTTCTACACCTATATAGTCTGTGGATTGATATGATGGACAGTTTATTTATTACATACTTATAAAATAATCCAGGGAAAATCTAAATTCTAGATTGTCCTCCACATTTGTCCTCATGCTTTTGAAGCTTTGCATAAGGGTTTGGGTTTTTTACCTCTGCAAGGATGTTTTATCACTGTAGATGGACAAAACTGATAACAGATGTAACTGGGCATGCTGTGTCTCAATTTCCGGATCATCTTTCCAGACCCGATTCTCCCCTGCTCTCAGAGGTTGTAGCACCTTTTGGAAAGCAGCGGAGTTTTTTTTTTTTTGTTCCTGTAGCCCTTCTACCTCAGCTCTTCTTGTAGTGAGTTAGATTCTGCTGTTGAATAAATTAGATCTCCTGCTGAGATTTATTTTACCATCCTTGTTGCTTTGGGCAGAGAGAGGTACAGGCACCTCATGGCAGGTGTTAGTGAACCACCTCAGTGAGCTCAGTCAGCTGTCCAAAAATTGAGTTCATTCATTTTTATAACAGCTTCAACAAATTGCAGTGTCTTAAGGCACAACCCTGAGAGTGAAGCTGCTGCTGGGGAACCCAACACAGACAATCCTCAGACAGGTCAAGGTAATCCTTGCTTTTCCAAGGTGTGGAAGCAACACAGCTCTGCCAGTACATCCACACAGTAATGATGAACTGAGGGTTATGTCACTCTCAAATGAAAAGGCTCTGTGTGAACCCTTCAACTAAAACTACAGCCAGAAGGAATTAAGCTCCTCAGCCATGACAGAAACAGCCAACTCTTACTTTCAGGTAGGGAACAAATGGTGACAAATTCTATATGCCATGCGTGCAATTCCAATGTTCATTTATTATTAAAAAATCTGTTTTAACACTGTTTACATCCCACTGTAGCCCTCATAAAGCAAGAAGACTGGAGAGGTTATTCAGACAGACACTACACAAAGGTGTACAAGGCATATAGCACCTTTACTGCTCCATAACCACACCAGAGAGACCAACAATCCTCATGACCTGGTGAATATTTGAACTTAACCATCACATCTGGTGTTGGCCTTCTCTCAAAAAGCAGCACAGATTAACCATAAATGTCACAAGAGTTGCTCAGAGGAAGAAGCCATCTCACATGCAGATTTATGAATTCATGAATATTTCACACATAATGTCAGAAACAGGAATCCAAGTAATGGCCACTCAGTTAGAAGAGCTCTTTGGGAAAGTTCCCATGACATTTAAAAGAAATGCCACTCTTGAACTGGGATTCTTGAATCTTCCAACATCATTAACAGATTTTTTATTTTAAGCTTAACAATGACCACACTTCAAACCTTGACTTGATTCTTTCCAGCACAAGAAACAGAGTGCTCAGACACACCATTAACCTGAGTCCCTTGCAGCACCTTGCCATAGCACTGCTGTGTGGCATTGTGATAGTGAGAAGGGGGAAACCAAGCTGGAAGGTGAACAAACTTTAACAACTGCATGTGGAATAAGCACATTTTATCACACTGTTCCAAATTTTAGCACTAAAGATATTGCTCTTGTTGTGGAGTCCTCTGCCTTTTTAACAGTTTGTCCAGTATAGACCATGTATGTATTTCTATGCTCTGACAAATAGGCCAAGTTAGCATTGCACCATCCAACTTTTAGGGGCCAGTTTTATATGGAAATAAAATAACTCTTATCAAATAGCAGTATCTGCTTGGGGGAACGTGATTTAGTTTGTCAACGGGAGCTTGGAAAGCTATCTGAGAAGAAGGATTTTAAATAGTTGTGCCAGTATAAGTACCATGCAAAACTGTTTCCCATTAGATTTTCATGTTTACTATAAAGGTGTCTTATGCTATTATAGAATATCCATCTTCCTAGACAAAAATATCTGTATAACAAAAAGTGTTTTCTTAATAAATGTAATCATAACTCATTTGAAGGTAATCTGTATTGTTTTTCCATCACTGGATTAGCTGAAGTTAAGATTAGATTAGACTTTCAGTTAAGATTTATATTGTTTGTTTAAATAAATGTTATGAAGAGAAGGTCAATACAGCATACAAGGATTTGCAAAATTGGTATTTAGTTTCACTTGATTTTGAAGAAACCTCTGCCACATTTTTAATGAAAAAAAGGCAAATCCAGACCTAGAGGTTCAGGGTAAGCAGCTGAACTCCAAACATAGAAATTTAGAAATGTCTATGCCCATGATTTCTGACTCAATATGACAGAGAAGTGACAGCCCAAACACCTGACATTTTTTGTCAAGTGTTTGCAGAAGACCTGAGCCTGACAATTTGAAAGTTGCATCTTTTTCCATCTGGAAGATTGGTAAAACTGGATTATACAATTTTGCAAAAAAACAAACATTACAAATGGAACCCACAACACCAGTAGAGTTCAGCAAGAACAATGCCTAATGACACCCAGAGATTCAACAATACTAAAATATCACCATGGTCACCATTTAGTGTTTCATACACTGCTGGAACTCATTAATTACAGTCCTTCAGTAAAAGCACTGTCAGTGAAATTTCCTTAATATCTTTGTCTCGAGTCTCCAAGTCATTGATGTCCTTAAAAAAAAAATAAAAAAAATAAAAGAGAGAGAGAGAGAGAAGCAGTTTGGATCATTCATTGATTTCAAAGCAGGTATGAACTAAAAGTGAAAACCTTCCAAAGTCAGGTTGCTGGTAGGCAGGTAATGATTCATACTGCTTCTATTATAGCTCAGGAAAAATGAACCTATCTGGATATGAAACAGAAATAAAACATCAAGACATGTGGGTTCTACCAGTGAACTATTAAATTGAAGTTAAAAAGTTGGCAACACAGCACGTAAAAATCTGGAATTGTTAGATCTGCTGCCTGATTCTAAAACCAAATCATTTTGACTTACAGAAAAAAAAAAATGAGAATGGGAGAAAGAAAAAACATGAGGGGTTGAAGAGGGAGAGACATTTTAGCTGAACCACCTTCAAATCCATCTGCATTTATCCAGATGAAACTGCAAAACCTTTTGAGGTCTGCTAATTGTTACCCTGCTGCTCAAGCTCCCCTGTGTTATCCAGCAGAGATTTTAACCTTAGTAAGTATAGGATAATGAGTGCTTATATGGCACAAAGGAACTACAGTGCACTAAAAATAATGATTCTGTCAGTTACAAAAAAGTATTTAGTCCATAAAGTGATTTTTCCAGTGCTGCAGTCAACTGCCTTCAATGTCTGTTGTCTCCAAGGCTGAGTGAATCACCTTTTAAATATATATAAAGATCTCCTGTGAAATCACTTTGTCAGTAGCTCAGCTGCACAAGGTAGAGATAACCTATATCAAAAATTCCTGACAGGGACTGTGCTTCCTTACCAGGTCTTTGAAACCTTCCCACTCAGTGACCTCAGGCTCCAATGAGTCACTGTAAAAAAGTCAAGCTGCTCTATGTAGGTAATGAATGCACAGATTCATACTGCTGCTATTACAGCTATGAAAAAAATGAACACTTCTGAAAATGAAAATCTGTGGAGTTTATATTTGGAAAAAGAAATGTAACAAAACCTCACTGATTTCACAGTGTGCATCTATACTGTCAGATGGGTTCAGCACCTCTTTCACTCGGTGACACCAATCTCCAAGTCATCTGCACTGAATGTGTGTTACAAACCACGTTCTCAGCAAAAGGAGCCATAAGAGATTCTTGGTCAGGAAGTTGCATTGCCCAAGCAGTATGGATGTGGTGAGCCTTGCCCATTGCATGAGGCTCTACACTTGAGTGGGACAGATATGTGCTTGCTTGTCTGGAGAAACAAAGCCACAGTGAGTATATTCATGCTGGAATGCAGCATTAAGAAGAAAAGTTCTTTCATTTCTTCTCTAATCAGTCTTTGTGGCATCATTCCATTATGACAAATACATGGAATGCTCTTTCTATCAAGGCCTAGCATGGAGCTTTGCCAAGACACACTGTGGCCAGCTAGAGGAAAAGGTAAAATGAGGTTTTCTCCTATTGCCTTCCTTTTTTTTTCTTTTCCAATATAAAACCTTTACAGCTTAGATTGTAGGCTAAATGTAGTCTTAGGTGCCAAGCAGCACCTGTCATTCATTGCAATGCATATGCTCTTATACAAACTCAGCCTACTATAAAATTCATTATATAGTCTTTCATTTCAAAAATCACTAGAACTAGTGTACTAGAAATGAGCTCTTTCACTCTAGTCTTTCGTATAGGTTTTCATAAGGATAAAAAGTTGCAGAAGCATTTCTTAAAATTCAGCCAGTGGCCAAATTGCAGGGGAATAAGTGAGAGCTGAATGAGTTCTTTATTTTACTAAATTAATTTGAGCCCATACTCACCCTACCCAGTAACACCTACCAAAAGGCCTTAAGCCAGGAGCACAATCTCCCTGAATTTTCCCTTTGGTTTGTCTAAAAATACAAACACTACAGGGAATTATTCACTCCCTATAATTCCCTATAACTGATCAGTGTGAGGATCAGCTGTCTGAATTCAGCAGCTGCACAGAAGGGGCATGGCCCACGAGGCAGCAGCGTGGCTCCCTGGAGGTGTTTTCAGTGTCTTACAAGTGATTTAATTGGTTTCTTCTCCTATAAGTAAGGTTGAGGACGCACATCCATGTTGCTCCCTCACACTTTTTTGAGCAGATGCCCACATCCAGACCTAGCTGTGCTGAAAGCCATTGCTATCCCCCCCTGCCTACGTATGCAAATACACAACTAGCTCAGAGTTGTGCAAATTCACCCCAGAAGCACATGAAACAAAACTCATGTTCCTTGTGTGCCACTTCTTTTGTCTAATTAATACTCCATATGGTTTCTCAAGGAGGGAACAAGAAATCATGAGAGAAATATATTTTTATAAACACTCCATGAAACTTCAGAAAAGGCCCCATCTTCTAATAAACATCATTATTGTTTGTATACATCTAGATAGGTACTTGTACACAATATAGATTTGTATTATCAATCACACCTTGGAAAAGCACAAAGACAGGGATTTGCAGTTAATTACAGGTCCATCTGGTCTCTGTGGGTTGTTAGCAGGGTAGTTAGTTATATAGTTGCAAACTCAGAAGCTCAAATCAAATCCAGCTTGTGGGCTGTGGATCACACTCCAGTCTGCTGTCATTTACTGCTCTCAGCCTGAGGGCCATCCTTGATCTCCAGGGCAATTTTGAAGCACAACTCTCCAGTTTTGGGATGTTGCTTTTTTACCTTTTATTTTTTCAGACATGTGTATAGGAAATACTTTTTCTTTCACATCTTTTTAATATGAAAACCGCATACAACACACAAGGACATATAGTTTATGTATTACCATATTTTATGACAGAACTTCTACTCAGTCAGATGAAATGGAGTGAATAAGCTTATTCTAAAGTTCTAAATATGTATAGGTACACATGGCACACATCACTATCAGGACAACCAGCCAAGTAGAATAAAGTCTGCTTTTGCCATGTGACAAACTGGGAATTTTTACTTAAAATGGATGAGAATTGTATTAATAACTTTGTTTTTTTCCTAATAAACTAGGCTGTGTTGTCATCTGTTTCGAGACATGTCCCAGTAAAATATAAATATAAAATAATTGACCATATTTCTGACAAAATTCACTAAAATTCATGGCAATTGATATCACAAAAAATGAAGCTACTTCCCATTGCCCATATTCCCCATATTCCCCATAGCATTTGGTCTATTCCTCTGCATGGTCTGGATGACATGGCCTTCAAAACCTGAAAATTGTAACAAACTAATTTCTAACAGAGGTTTTACTGGTATTCCAATGATTAAAATAGGCAAGGACACAAACAGGTCAATTTGAGGGAATGCATTCTTTTAAGACTCGTAATTTCCTAGGATTTTTAGGGCAGCCCATAATACCCCCCTGCTGTTTTGTAAATTGACAGGTCAGAGTGTGACCTAACTGCTTTTTAATAAAAAGTTATGACTATGTCCTCACTGCTCTGTAACCACTTTCTAAGGTTGTGGACAACAAAGACATGGGATGAAATATCTGAACCCATAATTTTCTTACAAGCTGCTTCATGTTTGCAATTTCACTGACATTGCTGTGCCAGATTATCACATCTGTCAAATAATGTTGATTTGCATGAACACAGCAGTTTAATTTCCAGGAAGACAGTCCTGGGGAAGAGAGAACAACAGGCAAAGGTTTGTTTGTTAGTGTATTTTCTCAAGTGCAATGCAAGCAGGTCTGCTTGTTGTATTCTGAGACAAGTCACTTCTATTTTTCTGGCCTTGTATTTTTGCTTAATTTGACCAATGTGTTTTGCCAAACAATGAGGTTTAACTTTGCCTTCAATGCTGTTATTCACATGAGATCAGTATAAAACATTTCTGTGCTTTCCTTACATTTTGCAATTCTTACACAATGTGTATAGTTTTCCTGTTAATCCCTTTGGAATGACTTGTACATATCCCTTTGGAATTACTTTTTTAAAAGTCATTTAAATAGTTAAATACAATTCAGACTGAAAATATGGCCTTGAAACATCTTGTCCCAGCAATACTGTGTTAGTAGATCTATTCTTTGTGTAAAATGTTGTCTTCAGCCATTTCAATTCAGCTTAGAAAAGTGAACATTTTCTATCTTGAGAAGGCAGGTAGATACTTCAGCTCTTGAACTGACTGCAGCATGCTGTAGCCAAATGATACAGAGCCTGAATTTAAAAAAAAAAAATCTGTCTGTTTTGTCTTCAATTAGGAAAACATTTACTGTGAGCGTAAAAGTAATCCCTGTGTGTTTGTGAAATGCACAGGGATTTTTAGCAGTAAAATTAAAGCTCTATAGTCTTTTTTAGATAGTTTTGAAGCACAGAAATCACCATTTTCCTGACTAGCATACAGCCTCATTAATCTTGGATGGCAGCAGATATATGAAGCATAGAAAAATGGTCTGGCATCAACCATAACTCAAAAAACTTCTGTCCCTTTATAGTGAAGATCATTCCCATTTTGTGTAATTTAGCCCTAAAGTTCTGCTTAAGAAGTAATGCGCCACCTTTACTGACCAATGTGGTTTTCTTCATTCCAGTTATAATTATTCTGCAATCTTCAGAAAAATATATCCATTCAAGATTCAAATTCAGAAGATGGATAGTTTCTGAAGTTCTGTTGACAGTTTTTCTACAACCATCTTTTAGGGCATCTTGTAGTCTTCTTAAAGATTTGGGATTTCCATCTGACTGAACCTTGCCTTTCTCTCACCTGAACTGGATTTTCTTTTCTTAATAGTGAAGAAGAAAGTAAATATATCTTTTTCAATCTATTGTTTTCCACATTTTTTTGTACCCAGATTAATTCCATGTGATTCCACTTCCAAAACTTCAAAGAAAGATCTGTGTAAATTTCTAACCACCTAAAGCTCCATTCACAGTCAGAGGAAGTAAGGCAGAGCAGGAGATTCTCGAGATCTGACTTTGCATGAGTCTACAGATTAGGAAAGCTTTTTACAGAGAGAAGACATCTGTACTCCACTTTGACTTTGATTATTTGTCTAAATTTAGACTAATTCAGTACTAAAAACTGAACTCCATCCATTTGCCTTCAAATGCTTGGTATGACTGTTCTTTTCATTGCTTTGACTTGCAAAGTTCTGTTAGAATCTAAATCTATATATTTTCCATATTAATTTAAATTTACAGTGCATTTACCTCACTTTGTGCCAGTGTTGATTTTTGTTGGAAAGGTTCTTCAGAACTGACAATCTTTACCATTATCTTCTTTGTTTAAGCTCCTGTTGTCACTTAAAAACTCTTACATACTGAGATAATTCACCAGAGCAGTTTCTGGAGTCTTCCATCTCCTGTGAGCTATCATTGTGCTCTTAATTGTGAACTACTCCACGTATCTTCATGCCTGAGGTATCCATCCTTGCAGTGCTTCACATCTTCCATCAACTCAAACATGTGCAAACACCGTCATTCAGGGGCTTTACAGAGAATTTCTATGGCCTGGAAAAAATTCTTTTGTCAATGGTGAGCTCTGAATCTTTTAGTAGCTTCTTTCTGAGTGCTTTGCCCTAGATGGTCTCATAATTTAGTCAGATGCTAAGGACCAAGTTGAATCCTAAACTGAAAGATATCTTGGTATAGCTTGAAATCGTACAAATTCCTCCACAATTCTTGCAAACCTCTTTTTTCTGTCTGTCTAACAATTGTTCTGATGATTCATTTTTATGTGAAGTGTGAAGTACTCCTTGAATTTTTTACTTCACTTTCAGAGTTGGCCTCTCTGCTTGAGTTACTAAAAACCATTTAAAAATCAAGTAGTTCAAAACCACCTACTGTCAGAAACCAGGCTGCCTTCTGTCTTCCTT
This sequence comes from Agelaius tricolor, assembly GCF_023055355.1. Lineage (NCBI taxonomy): Eukaryota > Metazoa > Chordata > Aves > Passeriformes > Icteridae > Agelaius > Agelaius tricolor. The sequence goes on along the minus strand of NW_027269266.1, from coordinate 8,923,909 downwards.
TTTAGTTGCTGCCCATTCCTTGTAGTTCCTTTTAAACTTCCTCCAGTTGTTCTCCACGTTTTCCAAAGGGTTTAACTCTGCTGGGGTCTTGAACAGCTCCTTTCTTCTATTCAGACATAGCTCTGTTGATTTTATTCCTGTTCCACTGTTTGGCTCAGCAGCCACAGAGAACAGGGAGATGGCAGAGAACAGCTCCACTTCACAAAGGCATTCTTAAAAGGCAGAAAAAATTAAATTATCCATCCTTCACAACTAGTCATTTTCTTCCTATTGTCACAGACAAACACAGATTAAAGGGGGAGTTTCCCAAGAAGTGAAGGGGTAGCAAGAGACAGAATATAGAGAAGATGGGATGAGAAACTCTGTGGAGAACCCAAAATTAATATGGCCTATTGAGAAATGTCAGATTTATTACAAAGAGAATCAGACCCTGATGAGCCTAAATAGCAAGCACTGCCCTTGCTTTTGTGTTCTTCCTCTTGTGTCTTCCTAGCTGCTTGGGCAATTAATATTCTTTGAGGCAGAAAAGATCAATGGTATCTCAAGGAAACTGGCAACCTGAGCTGGAACTGTTGCTCTATTCAGGTTTGTTCTGCCACCTTACCGACAAACATTAGAGGAAATGGACACATCTCAAAGAGAGGAAATGGTATCATTTTTAGAAAAAGTATAACAATAAGTTGGTGATGCTATTCTCAGCTTCACCTTTTTAGTCTTCTGAGAGTTTAGAAATAGCTTCATTATCTATATAAAAACAACTCCACTGAACTGAAATTTTTTTTCTTCTTAACATTTGGTTTTGTATGTTATTGGCATAAAACCAGAATATTCTAAGTTTTCAATGAAGGAAAAAAAAAATAAAAGAAGCAAAGAGTGGAATACAGCCAACAGTCCAGCTAACTAGGTCACTTAGTAGGGATAGGAACTCTCCTTGCATCTCTTTATATGTTTCTCTCTGTATAAATAACTAAACATTCACTGCATTACAAAAGGGTGAATTTGCTATCTATGGCCTGATACAAAGTGCCATGGCTGGGCTATAAGACACTAATGGAAAAGCCTCTTTTCTTAGTTATATAGATCAGAGATTTTATCTGCCCATAAAATCCAAATATATCTTGTAGTGACCGGCATATTGTTGTCCTGTAATGAAGGTCACACTTTTTGTGTCCCCAAAAATGCTTCCCTGATGCCAAAAAAATCATACACATCACCTAGAAGACACTAGAATATTTTGAAGACATTTTTTTTCTCTAGAGATTTTAATGGCAAGGCTCCTAATTTAAAAATTTGTGACCAGTTTTGGAAAAAGCTAGGATTTATGTGCAGGTAACTGATGAAAGTGGACAAGTGATTAATGAGAGGAACATTTTTGCAATGCATATATTTTCTTCAAATGTAAATATAAGAGAAGTTAATCACGTTCAACAAAATTAGAAAACAAAATATTTTAGTAAAATTGATTTATTTTTTTAAATTGAGAATTATAAAAAAAGTATTTGCAATATTTCACTGATAAATATTTCTTGAAGTTTATTGATAATCTTTCCCTTTCTTATTCTATTTACAACGTGTACAGGACTTTTATTTGAAAGTTTGCTAGTTTTTCTCATTGATGGCAATAGAATTACTTCACCACCACAGTATTTCAGTTGTCTGCTGACATGGTTGGATGGAAATAACATAGGTAGGCATTGGGAAAAAAAATGGAGTTATGCAGGAAAAATCAAGCTTCCATAAATGGAGGAAACTTGTTTGCATACAAAACATTTTTAAAGGGCCATGTGAAAGAAGATTAGATTTGGTTGCAAGGAATTGGCACACAGAATCACTACAGAGGGTGCAGTGCTCGCTCTTCATCACAGTGCAGGGCTGAGTTCCATGCAAACACCTGACCCGTGTGCTTTGGATTCCAGCACATCACAGTAGCCTGTGGTTGTTTTGATGGGAAAGAAGGAGTGATGAAACAAACTGGGCATTTCAGTCTCTGCTCTACCTCAGCTTAAAACACAAGATGCTGTGAGTGCTGCTCTGTAGTACGCTGATCAATGTGATTGCACCTTTGAAGCTGGCTGTACATCACGCAGCAAAGATAGCTTTGATTAATCCCCTCCTGGTTAGTTTAAGTGATAGAAAGCCCCCTGAGGACTTAAACTTGCTCTCCTCCTTTTCAGAGATCAGAGACAAATAGTTTCTTCCTGTGTTATTCTTGTCTTGTGTAAAGAGGATTTGTACAAGGAAATCCCTGGTGTAAACAGTATTGAAAAATTGTTCTAAAGGATTAAAGCTTCTCTAACGATCTGTCCCAGGGAGTGTGTCTTCCAGCAGCTGCTCTCATGTAGAGAGGTTTGGGCTTCAATAATGAGGCAGTGCACTATACATAATGTTTTAACAAGATGTGAAAGACAAAAGCCTCACCCTATTCTATTTATTACAACAAAAAATAATGGCAATTCTTGCTGTTAAAGTGAGGTAATTTTGGTCAATAAATTATACACTCAAGAGCACTCTAGTGTAGCATCAATTTTTGCCTCTTTCTATGCCTTTAGAAAAAAAGCAGGTGAGTACTAAGGAAGTAGGATTAGGATGAAATCCTACTGGCTCCTCTGAATTCTCAGACTTCCTCTGTACTGTTACTTTAAGACGAAAAGGACTCATTCTTTCCCAAAATCAGGCTGTTGTCTGATTTAGTTTTTAATTCAATTAGGAGAAATACTTGTATGGCTGTCAAAAAAATCTGCAGCTCACTAACCTTTCAACAACTTTATCCAATATTAATTTCTCTTCTCTTTAGACACTGCCAAACAGACCAAATTTTGTACCTGGAGTACAACTTTAGTCAGGAGTTAATGCTTTGAATATCCTTTGAATTCATTGGCTTTCTCTTACTAAATGGGCATTTATTAGTTTTTCTGTTAGACCAAAGTTTTTCTGTTTACCCTCAGAAAAGGTAGAACAATTCCATCTTATGGGTAGAATTTTGTAAACATCCTGCCAATTACTTATTTTTGGAAATACAGAAGCCAGTGGAGCCACAGAGTTATAAGGTCATATTTGCTTAGAGCATAATCTGTGTCAAAGATTTCAGCCTGCCTATAGTTATTTTCTTACAGCAGAGAGACTACAGAGGAAAGGAAGATATAGACTGAATGCCAAAACAACACTATAAAGAATTCTTTTTGTTCCACAAAACAACTCAGAGAGGAGACATAAAAGGAAAAGAAAAACAGTTGGTGCTTCTCTGTACAAATTGTGATTCTGGAAAAAACTACTGTTTGCACACATGTATGTATGTACACTGAGATCAAATTAAAATGGCCTAAGAAACTCAAGTCTTTTTTTTTTTTTAGATCTTCCCAAATATTGACTGAGCAATTTAATTGTTCTTTATTGATCCATACTTGTTTATAGGTGAATGGGAAATTCTTCTAATTTTTCACCCAAAAAAATCTATATGTGAAATATTTAAGATGATATGAACCAAAAGTGATCCAATTCTTAAATTTACTACCATCAGTCATGTAAGCCACTGGAAGAATAGATAACATCAGTTGTCTTCTTAATGAACTACTTCTTTAGTCTGTTTTAGTCTCAAAGTTACAGAAAGAAATCCGGATACTTGGGTGCACATCTGCCCCAGCTCCAGGCAGATCTGGGTCACAGATCACTTGTCCCTCTCCTGGCTCATTCACTTCCCCTCTCTCTGTGCTGGATCTGTTCCCCTCACAGCTTACAACTTCCCTCTCTCCTTGCATGGTCTCACCTCTGCTGCTCTCTACCTCAGTCCATGCTCAGAAGACAGGAGCTCTCACAGGGATATCCTATTTGAGTGCAAGGTAGCAAACTGATAAATTCTCAAAGATGTCACTGAAAGAATTAATTTCACCTTTTTGCACTTCCCATTTATCTTACTCCTCTCTAATATCTTGCCAGACTTAGAGCCTGAATCTGCCTCAAAGCAGCCCTGATTGCAGCCTGCCCATGCATCCATGGGGTCTCCAGCACTGCCACTCCTTATCCAGGTTTTGCATCCTCATCTCACCAGCATCCTTCCCATGGAGCAGCTGTTGTTTCACAGCTCTTCTCCCAGCCCATTCACACCTCTTGCTCTCCCCTCTGACCACATTGTCTCCATTTCCATTCTCTACCCTACTTTCACTGCTGACTGGGAACCAGAGTAAGTGACTTGCTGCTGGGCACCAGGGGCTGCCAGGTTCCTGCCCAGACCTGAGCACCAAATTAGTCCAGCATAGTGAATCAGAGGTGCCTGCAGGATATTAATACAGAGGAATGCAAAAGAGAAGTTCTTTAGTAGAGGCAGAGGTGAAACCAAGTAGACTAGACAGGATCTTCAGTTAATAAAAATCAGCATAATTCCATTATTTTATATTTGCAGACTCCCCATCCTTGTGTATGAAATGAGAACATTGCTAACACAGCCTCCATTTCATCAGGGCACTTAAGCATATATTAATCATCTATATTTGTTCAGCAAAGTATTAAGCAGATGTTTTACTTTAATTCTCAAAGAGGTCAGCATATAAAAGCATATTTAAATGCTTATGATAATAGAATTAGGATGGAGCATCTGGGCCTAAGAATAAAACCACTCTGCTGCACAAAAAGTAAAAGAAATTTGAAGAGATAAAAATATCAGATTCATTCTTTTTTTACACAACACCAGCTTATCAGATACAACATCTAACTTCAGTGCACTTCTGTAAATTTGTTACCTTCCATAAATTTATTTTCTTAGATGCATTTCTTGGTCAGCTAAAATTGTTCATATAGAGATTTCAGTTACTTTTCCAATCTGTATTTCCCTGCCTCCCTTTTTTTGCCACACATAATATATGATCAAGAGAAAATGAAAAAGAGAGAAGGACTAAGGAAAGCAACCACAGATTTTCTAGTAACTGCTGAAATAACTCCCTGAAGATGTTGTGCTGTGCTTCCTTTCCATTTTTAGTTGGCAATGCTCAAAAGCACATCAGATGAGTGACCTCTTTCGTCCTATCCTTGTCCTCAAACATTAATTAGTTTATGCTTTGTGACTGACTCCTGCTGACTAGTATCTCTGAAGTTAATCATGTCACTAGGGACATTTGTGTAAGCTTAGGTTCTGTGTAATAGCACTAATTATAAAAGGAGATGTAAGGTTATTTGGCTACAGAAGTGTGTTTTTTTCAGAAGGTTACAGAAAAACAAGAAACATTTGCAGATATCACTGGTAAGGGGAACCAGTCAAATATGAACTGGCTTCGTGTTGCTCACCAGTTCATTAACACCTCAACTTGTCTTTCTTCACTCTCCTTTCCCTCACCCATGGCAATGTCCTATGGCAATGGAATTAGTCAGTGCTGAGGGAATTGGAGTAAGGTTTTAGTGCAAATTTTTGCAGAAAAGCTTAGTGCAAAGGAAAAGGTGAGATGGAGGACGAGTTGTCTGAGATAATTTTTATAGGAATAGAAGAATGTATCTACCTTTTATCATTTATCCTTTGATAGGGCCATTACATCACTATGAAGAAGCTCAGTATCCTGCTCTTTGAAGTGAAATTATACTCTAAAAAGCTCCTGAAAATGTAGTTTGTATGTGGATTTTGTTTTGGAATAGAGAGTTCTGGCTTTTAAATTGTTTCCATTACCCTGAAAGGCAGAGTGAAATCATCTTTTGTCAAAAAGCTGCAGTTTTGACCGGCAAAGGCATTGGGAATTCTTTCAAAATTAACACTGGTTGTTCTAGCAGTAAATCACACTGTTTGTCCCTGTTCTCTGGCTCTGAAGGGATCTTCATTTAGGACAGTAGTACAAATGCAGATGAACTGAGAAGCAGTTTTAAAGTTTATCTATGATAGCCATTACATTATTTTCACTTTGTACATACAGCAAGAAGCTGAAAAACAAAACCACTAGAAAGCAAAAGTATTAACCACTGGTATGAAAGGAAAATGGCATAAAATTTTACCAGTATTCAGTGGATTTAAACTAGAAATTCTGATGCTTTTATTTAAGTAAGGGGAGTAAAATTAACTAATGTACAAAATTATGTCTAAAATTTATAGATGATTCTATAATATTTCAGACAGGATGGGTGAGGACAGGACAAGACAGCACAGGACAGGACAGGACTGAATGTCTGCATTTTATGTTATATAATATGCCACTGGAAGTATGAAAGTGCCAGAAAATATGTCATGACTAAAAAAAGATTGCCAAGGAGGATAAAGATACCTATTGAAATCAGAATAATTCTGACCCTCGCAGAAAACCTCCTGCAGTAAATGTGGATAACAGAACAGCTGTTTCAATAACTAACACTCCCCACAAATGACAGCTTGAAGACTTATGCCAATGTCAATCATTCCTCCTGATGCTAGATCTTAAGTGCAAATGAGATAACCTCACTTATCCTGCCCTATCAAGAACAGGAACCAAAACGTCTTCATTTGCAAAGCGCTGGTGGCGCGATCCAAGCCCAGCAGAGACCCTTTTGCAGAATGGCAGCCAGTGACAGGCTGCGAGACTGAAATGTTCTTCAAAGTTTCAATCACCCAAGGTGAGAAGAGACAGCAGTTCACCCATATGTTCCCACTGCACACATTTTAAAGGGGCAGTTCAGCAATTTAAATCAGGGACAGTACCGATCACATAATTATACCTAAATATTTTCTGAATACGTGCGAGCAAAATGTAATTTCTGCCTTGGACACTGGTTGGCCTGTTACTCCCTCCTGCTATTTGCCTGAATGCAGAGCAGACTGAATTTCTGGGAAACTATTGTGTTTCAGTATGTTGTTATTATTTTAAGTAAAATATATAAAAAGCTTTATTCCAATGTAGTCCAAAACTATCAACAGAACTAGGTGTCAAACCAGGCCCAGCTCTGTCAGCCTTTCCTCATACAAGAGATGCTCCAGTCCCATAATCACCATCATAGCCCTCTACTGGACCTGTTCCAGGAGCTCCATGTCTCTCCTGTACTGAGGAGTCCAGAATTGGACACAGCACTCCAGAGTGGCCTCACCAGGGAAAAGGAAAGGGGTAGGATCACCTCCCTCAACCTCTTCCCAATACACCCCAGGATTCCATTGGCCTCTTTGGCCCCAGGGCACTGCTGACTCATGGACAATTCATCACCTACCAGGGCCCCCAGTCCACAGAGCTGCTTTCCTGTAGGTCAGCCCCCAACCTGTACTGGGATTATTCTTCCCCAAGACCCTGCATTTGCTTTTGTTGAGCTTCAGATTATTCTGTTCTTTTCTACCCATCTCTTGACCTGTTGAGGTCTTTCAGAAGGGCTGCCCAGCACTCCAGGGGACCAATTCCAGCTTTGTGTCATAAGTGAACCTGCTGAGGAGACACCTGCCCCATCATCCAAGTCATGGATGAAAATGTTACACAACACTGGACCAAATATTAAATTTTGGGGGACACCACTAGTGACAGAGCTCCAACTAGACCCTGTGCCATGCCCTCTTAATGCACCTCACTGTCCACTCATCCAGTCTACACTTCCTGAGCTTTTCTATAAGGATCTTGTGAGAAATAATGTCAAAAGCATTGCAGAAATCAAGGTCAACAATACCCACTGCTTTCACCTCTTCCATCCAGGTAGTAGTTTCATCAGAGAAGGCATCAAGGGTTTTTTGTCACTCAGTTCTTCACTTGATCCTACAAATCCTAAAATCAGTAACCTTTCACCAAACTGTCTGTGAGAAGGAAAAGGTAATATCTGACATCCTGGAAATGGAAAATTCTCAGTCAGGTAGAAATGGCATTTTGAGGTGGGTTTTATCTTACTCAGCTTTAGCTATGTAAAGGCTAAGCTTCTCCATTATCTGTGGTGAGGACTGGCAAAGGACAGCTATCCTGAAACAAATATTCCTGAAGGTTTCTGTCTCTCTTTATTGACTATTGGGAAAGCCTGTGAAGAGCCTTGGCCCAGACATCAGGGGTTTTATGTCTAAAGCTTGGATAAATTAATTCTCTCCATGGCCATCATAATAACTGTCACAATAATCTTTAGTTATTACAATAAGTCCTTCAGCACAGGAAATATCTTTGTGGATCAGTTTTCCTGCATTTGATTAATCACCCTTTCCTCAGTGCTGTGCCCTGTCTAGAGCGCTGAATAATCTCCAGCAACGTAAATCACTGTAAAACTTCCAATGCACCTCAGTCTTAGAAACCCTGGTATTTCAAATTCCCTAGGTTTTATATGAGATACCATATTCATCCCATCAAAAAGAAAGCTGCTTCTTCAAGGGCACTGTGCTGATTCAAAGAGAAGTGTTCAGGAAAAAAAATAAAGACTGACACTAGGTACCAAACAGGGTTCAACAGAAAATTAGATTTAAAATATTCATGATCCTCATAACAATTAATAACAGGAATTTTCCATTTGCAAGTAAGCCCAATCTACAAATATCTTTTATAGAACATCATTCTTGGTAGTGTAATGACAAAGTGATTTCCACCTCAAGATAGGAGAGTAACACACCCCAGGGGCATTGGGGTTGTTTTGTCTGTGTGTCTTCTGAGTTTTAAATTGGAATGAAAAACTGCATTTACTCTTCTTATTGGAATAAGGAAGACAGGAGAAGTCTAAGTTTTCTTGAATAAATCCTTGCTCCTGATAAAAACAGGGGTGTGTTATAGACCAACAAACTTGAAAACTTGAAGAGCCAATGCTGGCTCTTCAAAATATTTGTGAGCTGGGAGGTTGCAAACAGGGTTAGACACAAGCTAAAAGAATTTGCAAAATCATGGCCTCTTGGTCTGTCCCTCACAAAAAGCATCAATCTCTGAGGGATTATACTTATCAAAAATCTGATGAGATTCATTATTTTTAAATACAATATAGCTTAATCTAAACTGAAGACACTCTGAAGGAACTGTTCTATTTCTTACGACTCCAGCAGAGTCAGTCCATGTGCTATGATGGCAAAAATGTCTTTAAAAAGACAAACACCTTGAGGCAAAGGGTGCTACTAAGTCTTCATCCCCATTTACAGGATTTATTAAAACAATATAAAAAGGCAATAATAGAAACCATCATTTTATCAAGGTGACCTTCAGAAAGGACATTTCAAAAGAAGAATCTGCAATTCTTTACACGTAATACAAAATGCATACAGTTTGCAGCCTCCTAACTCTGAACAGACTGCACTTCAAGCTTTCAGCATGTTAGTGGAAAGATTAGGTATGTTAATTAAATAATTGAAGTTTTATATAGTGGTATTTATTCTAGATGAATTTATAATTTACTATTACATAATGTTGTAACAGATTAATATCCACTTATCAGTCTCCGAACAACCCTGTATCCATTACAAGGAAACTCACTGAAAGATGGAATAATCACACTAATAGAATAAATGTACTGTTCACAGGGCAGTTTTTTTATTTGAAAGAACATGCGAGGCATCAGCAAGGACAGAAAGTCCTTGGGAGGGGCATCTCTCCAGTGTTAGCCTAAAGAACATATCTGGAGATGTTCTAGGCTTCCACTGAAAGCAAATTTTACTATAAACTTCAGTAGTAGGGAAAAAAACAGGTAATATAGCTTGGTCCTTTGGATTGCTGAGCATCAGGAGTGAAGCCTTTCAGTTTCACAATCCATCTGAATGATGAGTGTGGATAGTCAATTAAGTTAATAAAGATACAGGACATCAGTACATTCACATCAAGGTGATATATAAACTACTATCTAATGAATGCCTGATAGGTATATCTGAACTTAATTAACCCTTATCCTGTTCAAAATGAGAGTTTTAAGAACCTTACAGCTAGATTGCCTGTATTTCTAGCAAATTGTCAGTTATCAACACTTACCCTCCGTCTAAAAAAGCCTAAAATGCAAACAATGCAAGAAAAATACTGAAGCAGAATACCAGCAGGAAGTAGCTTAAATTTATTACATTAAAAAAAAAGCCAAAGCCTATTGCATAATTTTACTGTATTATTAATGTTTGTAGAGAAGATCTCATCATTTTCAAAAGCAGATTTACATACTGCATCACCCCAGAAACCAGGGTGGCATGCCATGGTTTGTTCCTCCAGGCTGTCTCAGTGGCACACTGGTACAGGCACATGAACAGATTGGCATCATATATGGGAGATAGAGGGACTGCACAGGGGTTCTTTTGTAGTTTGTCTATAAGGAATTGATTCAGCACTTTGACTTACTTTGAATATATGAAGTCTAACAACATTATGCAAATAATGTGTAGGACTAACGTTTGAGATCTGTAGCTGAGGTAGCTGCATCTTTTCCTAGTATGCTGAGTGGGCAAAAATAGGCACTGCTAGGTTTCAATTCATTTTATTCTAAAATTGGTATCTAAAATATGTCTCAACTGTAACATTTATAACATGTATAACACCCAAGAATTGTCTATGCTCCATCAACAACAAAGCCAGATCTAGAATACACATTGTAGGTATTTTTAGTTTATTATTTAGGTTTTATTGAAATTAATTGGAACTTCGATGACTGTTAGATTATCCAAACAGTGCTTTCAAAGTGCATCCAAACAGATGACTTTTGTTCTGTTGTCTTTGGTTACAGGATATTTTTTTTTAGTCAACACTGAAAAGAAACATAAATTCACAAGCAAGGTAGTATGAATAAGTTTACAGCTATACTGATGAAAAATAGGGGCCATAAGAAGTACAAGTCACACTTACAGTGCATGAAGATCACAGAAAGCATCATCAGGATAATCCACAGAGCATCAAAAATGTATTTAGGATCTAGCCCCCAGCGCATTTCTGGTGTGTGCATGGGATTTACTACTGAGATGACAATTTGGTTTGCACCAGAGCAGAGCCCTGGTAAAAACAAGAGTTATGTTTCTAAATAAAAGATATTTCTATGTCTTAGAAGACAAAGCTTAATCACACCTCTTTGAAATATTAGCAGCAAATGTTGGCACTACAAAGAATAGCACTGTCATTATCTATAGGTGTCCTAAGATAGACTTATGACATTTCAGTGGTACTGCCCTCTGATTTTGCTTTTGGTTCTATATGCAAATATGAAGAAACAGGGGGTTAATTATTAGTATATGCTTTTTTAGTTTAGGAGCATGTTTTATGAGAGATTATATATGTGACAGCCCCTCTGGTTTTACCTTTATATGTATTTGAGACAGGCACAATCTATTTAGTTTCATAATCTAAGATTAGTTTTATGAACATCCCTTCTCAGTAAAAGCGGTGAGGCAGAGATCACACCTCCTGGCAAATTTTGTGCATATAAATACAAACATTTTGTAACTTATTTTAGATTTTATTTCTGTTCTGATGTGCAGTCCAGGGATGCAGCACCTGGGAAAATACAACTCTTTTAACATTAGGCATCACATTCTGATATCTACAGGATAGTGATTTTCTCCACTGAAAACATACTAGTTTTCTTCACAATGTATCAAAATATTTCATCTGTGCAGAATGCATGAGTTGTTCAGAGTAACTTGAATAGACAAGGTACTAGACTTGGTCACACAGTGCTATTTTCATGGCTCATTTCTATTATTAAGCAAAATTGTAGCAGCAGTTCAAAGTTCAGACATACCTAGGAAGGAAGATAAGAGAAAAAAATAATAATGAAAAAGAAATGCACTTTGAAAGTGCAAAAGACACAAAGCATTGATCAAGAAAATAGTGACTGAATGAGAGTAGCTATAGCTGAAAGCCCTCTGCCAGAGTAGCTAATGGCCATTTATGCAGGAAAATAAAATTTCTGTATGCACACAGAGATGTCAAACACAAATATAAATGTGAAGAAATTCTTCAAACAGCACAATGTGACCACAGGCTTCCATGTCTGGGCACTATATTTTAAAAGTAAAATGACATAAATAAGGACTGAGAAGAGGACAAGCACAACAACAGAGAGACTCAAAAACTCTTTTGGCAGCTCAAAATGTTTAGAGAAATTGCTAGGTAGGCTTTTAAGAGACAAAACTGCATTGAGTCTAAGAAATAACTCTTCAAGAAATTAAAGTCTTTGAATGGAAATTGCAGTCATACCAGCAATGAAAGTAAAACCTACAGTATTAAAGTAGTCCAGAGTTTTATGGCTTTTTATTTTTAAGCAGAGAGAACTTCTTCCATACCTGCCTCCTACTCCAACTCCTGCACCACAGAACCCTTCTTAGCAAAGACAAATATCCAGAGACTTAAAGAACCCCAAAATCTAACGAAGGCTTTGTCCATATACTTCAAATTTAGGTTAGACAACTGAAGTTAAGCTGTTATGATTTAAATGACTGGCAGCTCCACAGAGAGCAGTGAACCACATTTGACAGCCATGTGTCCTGAGCACGTGTCCATACACATGCCCTAAACAAGACTGAAATTTGCACCTCTGGTTTTCAGCAATATATTTTAAATGTGCTACAGGCCCACAGTGGGGCCAAGTGTGGTGACAAGCTGCCCAAATGCTCAATTATTGATGAGCAGGCAAAGCCTGGACATAGCTCAAGTTCCACAGGGGCCATGTGGAGTCTTTGCTCATGCACTGAGACCAAATGACTTCTTACAGTGGCCTTCAATATCTGATTTGTGCTGTAAAAATGAGTTATTTTTGTTCTCTCTCTCACTTTAGTCCAACACCAGATGCATTTACTCTTTTTAGAGTATCACATATCTGAACTAGGGTAAATGGGTAAATTTACCTGAACTAGGGTACATTAAAAGGGTAAGTGATGCCTGTGAGATAATACCATGGAAAATAAGGATTTCGAAGCTAGAAATTCTTTCAGAGGTGGTGGTATGTTGATAACAGAGGACAATTTCCATCTCAGGTTCAAGGAATGAAAAATTGAGTAATCATATGGATTAGCCCAAGGAGTCCAAATATACCAGGAGAGGGCTGAAACTGGAATAAAACTCCAAAAGTGCCAAAGAAAATAATATGTATGCAACCACTTTTAATATTTATTTCTTAAAAGTAAAATCATTGCAAGGTTTCCCTAAATTAGGAATACTTTTGAAAAAAAGTATGTCTCCAGCCTTGATTTTAAATCAAGTTTCAGAATCTCATCTCATTGTAAGTTTGTGTTGCATCAAGAAGCACATTCATGACTAGGCCAATCTCAAGTCTTTAAAATTTTTCTATGTTATCACATAATTTTTCTATGTTATTCACAAAGGGTAAAACAATCCATCAAGGATCATGTGGAAAATTTATGCCCTCTGCCCTAGCTGCATTTTTTTAACAAAGGTGAAGGGTGTAAGGACATTAGCCATCCCAGAATGTGTTCTACCTTCCCTACTATCTAGTTTTCTGAATTCATGCAGACATCTCCACAGGACCATATATCCCACCTGGAGATAGGCCTGCAAGGCCTGGGGGCTGAATTGCTCTTCTGAGTTAATTCTGACCTCTCATCAAGATTAGCTTGGACTAGCCAGTGAACCATCAGATGATTCCCTTGAAGGCAGGGAGGCCTGAAGAGAGACATGAACAAATTGGAGGGCTGGGCAATCAGCAGCCATATGAAATTCAACAAGGGAAAGTGATGGGTTCTGCAGCTGAGGTGGGGCTACCCTGGGTGTATGGACAGACCAGGGAATGAGAGGCTGGAAAGCAGCACCATGGAAATGGACCTGGGGCTCCTGCTTGATGCCAAGTTGAACCTGAGCCAGCAGTGCCCTGGCAGCCAGGAGGGGCAGCCCTGTCCTGGGGGCATCAAGGAAAGCCAGGAAAGAGAAGGGATTGTCCCACTTGCTCTGGGCTGGGGAGGTCTCACCTCAAGTGCTGAGGGCAGTTTGGGGTGCCACAATGTAAAAAAGCCATTAAACTGTGAGAGAGTGTCCCAAGGAGGGCAACAAAGATGGTGAAGGCCTTGAGGAGAAGCTGTGTGAGGAGTGGCTGAGGGCACTTGGTCTGTTCAGCCTGGAGGAGACTGAGGGGAGCCCTCACTGCAGTCACAGCTTCTTGTGAGGGGAAGAGGAGGGGCAGGCACTGCTCTCTGCTCTGTGGGGACAGTGACAGAATCCGAGGGAATGGCCTGAAGTTGTGTCAGGAGAGGTTTAGGTTGGATATTAGAAAAAGGGTTTTCCCCCAGAGGGTGGTTGGGCCCTGGAACAGGCCCCAGCTCCCCAGGGAAGTGGTCACAGCACCAGCCTGACAGAGTTCCAGAAATTTTTGGACAATGCTCTCAGGCCTGTGGTTTGATTCCTGGGGTTGTCCTGTGCAGAGCCAGGAGTTAGACTTGATAATCCTCCTGGGTCCCTTCCAACTCAGTATATTCTCTTACTCTGTGACTAGTTAAGTCAGGTCCCCATATCTATGGTACGTTCTTTCTACAAATAATGCAGAAAATATAGGCAGCTAAAGATTCCAGGGCTAAATCATAACTAGTTGATGAAAGTATAGGAAAAGATGCAAAGCCTTCATGCAAAGCTTCCTTTTTCCTGTTGAAGAAATTTAATTTCTTTTTTCCAAAAAAGAAATTTTAAAAATTACATTATGTTTAGCACTGAAAAATAATGAAGTTACAGCAGGTAAGTGCATACTTTGGTTACCAAAAAATACCAAGCAAATGCTAAACAGAGCTCCATGTGTGGGTCCTAGAGGGAGTGTGAAAGAGGCAGGATTATCCTAAACCTTCATATTGTGCTGGAATCTGTGCTGTCCACTCACTCTTACCTTGCAGATCAGAAACCCAAGCAAATGAAGAGCAACTATTTCAATTTATTCTTCTAATTTAGGGTTATTTAGGGTCTTAATGCTAGACATCCCTGAATAGTTTGGTAAATTGACTTAGGATTGAGGACATATTTTCAACAGGTTTACTCAGCATTTAGTTAGGTAGATTGAGAGAAAAAAAATGTAAGTGGGAGTAGTATGAAGAACATATTGTTTCTTTCAGATAAGAAATGTTTTATGAATCCCTATGAAGTGTAGGAAAAGGCATAATGAAAAATTATGCCATCAATAATATAAAATGGAAGGAGAGAAATATAACAAGTTAGGCCTGCAGCCCCTTATTTATGTAAAATAGCTCTTCTACAACTTTGTCCTGATAAACTAAGAAAAAATATTTTAAACATTTTTTATATAAGTCTTTATGGTTTTCCTCTACTGTTGAAATAAGATAGACAGTAATTAGTAAAAGATACTGAGTGCAGCACCATGTCTTTAAAAGCAGCATATATGAAATATTTACTTTGATAGTGTTTAAATCAAGGGTGTAAAAGGAAAGAAACTTTCCTTTTACACCCTTGACTTAAACACTATCAAAGTAAATATTTCATATATGCTGCTATAATGGAGCATTCCATTATAATACTTCCTATCAGTAGAAGCACAGTGGGAGATACTTACCTTTACTTATCTCTAGCAGTAATACTGTTTGCACAGGTGACATAACAATTTTTATGCTCAAAAGCACGCTTACTGACACAAACAATTGTCTTAGTGCTATGTATGAACCTGCCTGTAAAAATTGTGCTCAGAAAATGTACAGGAAAAAAAGAAATGGATAGAAGAAAAGTATGATGTGGTCACCTTCTGCAACAGAGTGCAGATGTTCTGTCATAGTTATTAGGGAATTCAGTCTTAGCACTGTCCTCCCAGAGTACACCACATTCATCTAGAAGATGGGAGGCAGTTCCCTGGATGTAAAAGCTGTTGTCCTCAGAGTGGGATGATTTGAAAGGAAGGACAAAACCTGATCCAATGTCACCAGCTCAGAAAGGATGAACAGAGCTCTGCCAGCTTGTAAAAGCAGAGGATCAAATTCGAGGGAATCCCAATTATCTGCCATGGCTCTATTTGTGAAATGGCAAGCTACAATAAAAATAAAATGAAGAAACATAGGCAGAAGTATTCAGAGGGAAAAAAAAGCTTTCATAGGGTTTAAAAAGAAAAAAAAAGTGCTGGCCTTCATCACATTTAAAGACTGTTTTAAGAGGACATTATGCTAAAGGACACATTGGAGTTATTCATAATATAATAAAATTAATGGTAGAAGTAGGATCTGGCAGTAAAGACTGGACCTTTCTTGAAGTTAGCAGTCAAGATTTCAATAGTTCAGAACTCTGTAGTTATTTATATACTGCATTTTGAATGTCACTTTCTCTCTACAGGAGCAGAGAGTGGGGCAGTCTGCACTTTTGGATAGGCCTCCAGAGAGCAGCGGAAATGGCTGGAAGCTGTAGATTTGTAAATCTAAATGTGGTTTGCACCTTTATTTTGCTTCCTCTATAAGATGAGAGTGATGCCTGTGAGCTTAGGAAGCTGTTTTCTGCACTGCTGTTTTCTGCATTGCTGTGCTCAGGTCAGGGGTTATGATTAACACTGCTATTGACCTCTGCAATGGCACCCCTCATGGGGGGGTAAAAGGCATTTTTAAGTTCAGTGGACATATTTTACAAATGTAACCTCTTTGTAAATAAATAAATAAACCAAATTTAAGGTACTGTCTAAAAAAAATAGATGAATGAAAAGGTGTCTCGGTATTAGCTGGACTTCTACAAGTTTAGATAAAGGAAGCAAACATTTCTTGGAACTGCAAGGATGCTGTTAAAAATGGTCAGTCTGGCTGCAAACTCCAGATAAGTGCCCAAGGACAAAAAAACTGCATCACGGTTCCAATGCTAGTGTTTAATGTGAAATTATATATTTGGCTGGAAAAGAGCTCTTTGTCTGACACAGAGCATGGAGCTTTTGTTTATGATGTTTATTAGGGCTTACCAGTAAAGGTGGCTAATGTAGGGTGATAAGAGCATTACTAATTTTCTTTGACAAATGGCTCTCAGATATTTTCTATTGTACATTGGTACATTAGACTGCAATTTCCTTCATGAATTTCCTTTCCTTACAGCTATGCAATACTGATTCCATGGCAATTCTAATGCTCACACACAATGAAGTAGTATAAAGAGTGCTAAGAAAACAAGATTATAATAAATAAACATAAGGCTAAATATTTTTGCAGTCGTGCTTCTTCAAACAAACCATAGCTATATGAAGCCTGGAGTAATTCAAAACTGCACACCTAATACTGATATGTTAAAAGAAATTATTGTCTTATCTTACCAGTATAATTTTCAGTTTCCCTTTATTATAAGATCTACTAGTATTAAAAATACTGCTTTCAGCTAAGTTAAAGCTGAAGGACCTGTTTTTCTGCATAAGAAGTGAGACCAGTGTAGGCTTCTCTGCTTTTACTCTTGGCAGCAATTTCCTGACTAGAGTGAAAGAAGGACAAGTACTGAGATACTTTTGTTAGAGAAATTATCCCCCGTCATTCTCAGAAAGGACATTTGAAACTGTTTAGTTGAAAATAGCTATAATAAAATCTTAATTTATTGAGCATTTCTAGCTGTGATAACTAGTTAGAAAATCTCTAAAACATGAAAAACTCTCTGGTTTTAATCAGCTAAACCAAAAAGACTTGAACTGAGCACAACCAGACCATGGAAGCTGTATAGGCAAAATAGATGAAAACTGAAAGCCTTTGGAATGTGGGGTAACAGTTATTTTTCAACTTTCACCAGAAAATATTATGCAATTGATATTATGCAATTGATTTTTTTTCTTTTTTTTTTTTTTTTTTACTTGGACAGAGAGTATCTGAACTTGGTCTGAGGGACTGTGGCATCTTTCACAGTGATCCCTTTCACACAGAAGGCCTCTTGACAATTTTTTAAAACCTTGAGAAGATCACATAACTAGATATGAAACTCTGCATCTGTATCATGTTCTCCCTGAAGACCAACAGCTTTCCCATGTAAGTGCTATTTCCAGCTGCCAATTTCATTACTTTGGAAAGAGAGACTGAGAGGAAGGAGTAATATCATGTACCCCCTGAGCATCTTAGCTCTAATCCCCAGAGCACAGCTCTTCATTACTAGGTTTGGTTTAATGGTACAAGCCCTTCAAGGTGAAGGTCTTCATTGTTGTGTTCAGTGCTGCAGGATATTTTAAGAAAATCAAGTTCATTCAGCTCTATATGATCATAAATTATTTAAGCCATGTGTAATAGTAACTGTAGTAACTTAGTCCTGCAGCAAGAAACAATTCATGTGGATGGCATATTGAATTCTTGTGAGAGAGGTATTGCTTGTGTTGTAAGGCTGGACAATGAAAATGTCCAACCTTGTTATTTGATATGAAGGAAAAAGCTTTTACCCAGCTCCAGAGAGCTGAGGCACTGAAATGGTCCCAGGGTTTGGCAAACCTCTGTCTTTTCTCTTTGAAGGCAAAGACATCTCACCTTTCACTTAGCAACCCTTCCACTGTCCCAGGCAAGAGTTTTCTGCTGCTGGCATGGCAGAAAAACTCTCTTGGGCTTGTGCTTCCCGGAAGTAATAACAAGAGCAGGTCCAAATCCTTTTTGTTCCGCAAAAAGCATAATAAAAGTGGGATTCCAAGGATTCAGGACAGCAAAATGGAGTCTTTGCATTGGAGAATGTGCTGAGATGGAGTAATTCTTGGTAATTAAAGTCAGACAATCTGCCTTCAAGGAACAGAAATGGGAATCATCTGCTGTGGACTCTTTCCATTCCTGCCTGAGAGATTGTTATTTCTCAATGTCTGCGAGTCTGGGGATTTATTCCCAACAACTAAGGCCTTTTTTTACAATTTGAGTTGATTCATCACTCAAGGATTCAGTACCTTTTAGAAATCAATACAGGAGCGCATATGCTCTTGAGCACTTAACCCCTGCATGGTTTTCATGTTCCTCATGACTTCTTTGATTTTTTGGCACTTCTTTTCAATGTCTTTTACTTTTGACTGAAAGAGAGATGATTGCTTGAGGCAAAACAGAAAGTTTTTCAGTATTTTTCTTTTCTGCTGTTCTAATATAAATATAAAGTTTATCTTCACTTGTGACACTTTATAATGCTGATCTTCTGTCTTTTGTTACTTGTAATTCAGGAATGGTACTGGGAATACCAAAATACTGAGTGCGGAGCAGTGAACAGCCATCCAAGAACTACAGTGCTCATGAAATTCTGAAGTTGCCAAGATTTTAATGAGCAAGTTCTGGAAAGCTCCAATCATTTACATCACTCTGTCAAGTGATGTCCCTACATAAGTAATCATAATGTATGGATGAAGGAGGGTGTGGTGGGTTGACCATGGCTGGACACCAGGTACCCACCATGGACCTCCATGGGCTGCAGGGGCACTTCACATGGTGAAGAAATTCCCTTTCTTCACCATGTATTGAAAGGAAATTTCAGCTGTCACCTGGAGCATGCCCTGTCCCTCCTTCTGCACTGACCCTGGTGCTCATTATTTAGTATTTCCTTTGGTCCAGGGGTTTTCCAGATGCCTTCTGTCCCTTCATGGTTGACAGAAACTGATGCCTTGAGAAGGCTGACTTAGAACAGAGTTAAAGAATAAAATAAGGATTTATTAGAAGGCCTCAAAAGCTCCACCAGTACAAGACTATGGCCAGGGCTACACCCAAGATGAACCCAAAATGGTCACAAAATGTACAACCAGTCATGGGGTGTCACACTTTTATAAGTTCTGGTCCATTAGCATATTGGAGCTAATTGTCCAATTACGCTTCATTAGCTTATGAAGTCCCATCCTTCTTGTTTTTCTCTCTCCAGTCCATTGTTTATTCTCTCGGGCCTGAGATTTGGGTGGTTGTCCTGAGTCCCAAGCTAGGAAAGGAACTGTCTTGTCTAACTACTCTGTGAAGAGAGCTTACCATCCCTTAATACGAAGCTCAGAACAACAAACTAAAGCAGTACTTTTCAGAATCTGAATAATATAAAAGCTAAAACCTAAGGCACAACTGCATCTGCACAGGGATATTTTTCCCTCTGTTTAAAAATGTCATCCCAGAGTTTCTACCACTGTCATTGATGGGTTCAGCCTTGACCAGCAGCTGGTCCACCTTGGAGCTGGCTGGCATTGGCCCTGTTGGACATGGAGGGAGCTTCTGGTAACTTCTCAAAGAAGACACCTTCGTAGTCCCCTGCTACTGAATCCTGGACACACAGCCCAATATCCACTTTTTTAACCTATTTTTTGCTTTAGTATTTAATACATCAACAAATCAATCAGAACCTGAGCTGCAGCCACAGGGGTATTAATAACAGAGACAGAGCTGTCATCATTCCAGTCAGGCAACACCTGGAGTGATGTGTGCAGTTCCAGTCCCCAGACATCAAGGAAAGCATGGACAGACTCTCAGGGAAACAGAGTCACAATCATTAGCAGAAGTCCAAAGAATCTGTTCTACAAGGCAAGACTGAAGGAGACAGATTTTTTTCTCCCTGCAGAAAAGAAGGCTTATGGGCACCTCATCAAAGTTTTCCAGTACTTGAAGGGTGGCTACAAAGAGGATGGAGGCTCTCTCTCCACAAGTACCCACAGGGAGAAGACAAGTTACACCAGGAGGGGTTTCAACTCAAAATAAGAAAGATTTTTTTTTCTTCAGTGAGAACAATCATTCCCTGGAACCTCCCCCAGGATATGGCAGAGTCCCCATAACCAGAGGTTTTCAGTGGGCAATTGGAGAGGGTGCCAGATAATCTCACATAGTCTCTCTTTCCCAGTGTTCTTTTGAGGTCCCTTCAACCTGGCTGGTTGTATGATATGGCAATGATATGGCATTTCTCTGGCATTTCTGTGGCAATGATTCCATTATTTTACCATGCACAGTGAAAAAGTGCATGGTAAAATAATTTTTGTTTGCTTTAAGATTGCTACCTGCTCATTTCACTTGAACCTCCTTTAGATCTTTCCTGAAGCAATGAATATTTCCTGTTCACAGAACTTATGAATAATTCATGACTTTATTGATCTCTGTCTTAACCATCTTTTTCCTATACAAAGAGCTCTAATCAACACAAGCCATTCTTTACCTTTGATCTCATCAGTCGCCTTTCCATCTACTTTTTCATCTACCCCATAGAGTTTCCTATATGTTTTTAGTGATAAGGCACACCAGAACTGTGCTCAGATACCCACAGAGTGGGAAAATCATTGAGCTGCATGTGACATAATAATGTTTTACGGCTGGTGTGGTGGTCATGTTTGTTTGTTGCCTCTTAACAATTTGTAACATTTGTTTTGCTCTTTTGACTGGCTGTTCAGTATGGAGCTGTTATTTTCATAAAACTGTCAACTACTTCACTGACATTTTTTTCCCACATTGCAATCTGCAATATAGAAACTGAGTTTATTTATAATGCTGAGAGTTTTTTTCTCCACATGTACTACTTTGCATTAATGAACACAGGATTTCATCTGCCATTTTGTTACATTTTTTGCATTTACTCAGTAACATAAGCAGACAAATTCCTTTCAACCAATCTGTTCTCATAAAACACACATTTTGATAACATTAAAAAAAAACCTGTTTGTGCCCTCTACACCCACTATGTCCTCTGCTTGGGGGATAGGAGCAAGTTGAGAAGACTGTAGGAAATATATCTTGAGAGACAAACATGTATGTCAAGGTTTTTCCAAACTTTCTCTTCATAGAAAATCTATTTGTGGCTTCCAAGTTGGCATAAAGATAACCTGTCAGTCTCCCTTGTGACTGTGAAGATGGCACTACTGAAAAGTACAGATTCCTTCCATTAGGGCCATCCTATATAATAGCTGAAAGGCATTTTTGGATAGGATTTTATATATAATCCAATCATGAGAAACCATATGTATATATATATATATATATATATATATATATATATATATATATATATATATAATTTTAAGACTTTGGATCACCCAGTTTTACAACATTATGTCATTGCCTGCCAGGGCTCCAAAATCCTAGATTTAATAGGCAAATTACATATCTGTGGTGAGGTTACTCTAACTGTTTATCACCATTAGGAATATCACAGAGAAAGTGCTAAATTTTGCATTTTGACAAAAATTCCTCATCTGTGTTGAAATACATAATTCATGCTAAGAATTATGTTTTCTGGATTAATACATCATGGAAATGGATTAACCTAACCCATTCAAGATATTCTTAGAGTTGCCTAAGATGGTAGAATTCCTCTCACATAACTTTAGATAATTCCATTAAAGATGCAGACTTTATAAATCACCAACAAATGTTATTGTCACGAAAGAGATGCACTTTTAAGATATTAATCATCTGGCCTACTTTAGCAGAGGGTGAATAACCCTAACCTTCCTCTAACTGTAATGAGCAGATCTTCAGTGACCATAAGGGCATTTAGGTGATCAGCTGAGTTGGAGCACATCCAGGAGTAAAATGAAGCCAATACTCTGCATCATGTATTCTGGGCTGCAAAGTATACTGAAGTGCATTCAAAAAGTCCATCTTTTCCAATCAAAATAAACAAGAGACAAGAGAAAGAAAGAAAAAGAAAGAAAGAAAGAAAGAAAGAAAGAAAGAAAGAAAGAAAGAAAGAAAGAAAGAAAGAAAGAAAGAAAGAAAGAAAGAAAGAAAGAAAGAAAGAAAGAAAGAAAGAAAGAAAGAAAGAAAGAAAGAAAGAAAGAAAGAAAGAAAGAAAGAAAGCCACTGAAGCAAGAGGGAAAGTTGTCAAAGAATTAAGCACTCTAAGAATGCCACTCCATTTTGCATTCAGGCAGAAATCTGAAATGCTGGCAGTCCTGGGCTAGAGTTTAGGATGTATTCCTTCCTTGATAGTTCTAATGTGCTTGTCTTCCCTCTCAGAAAGAAAGATATTACTGAAAAAATGTCAAATGTGGTCTCGCTGGAGAATTAGTAAAATTAGTCTATACAAAGATCAAATAATATTGAGGGAGTAACAAAGACAAAACCACTTTTGGAATAAAGTTTCATTTGTTAGGCTGTAAATTACTCCTGTAATTTACCCCTTTATTTCTGTTGTGTAGATTCTGCAACTTTGATTTTGTGTTACAGTTTTGCCTCTGGATTTCCTGTTTGACTGATTTTGGTTTTAGCATGGCTTCTGGAAGAATAAGGACTATTTGTGTTGACAGTTTGTTTGTTCTTTCTTCCCATATTTTTTACACAAATATAATTGAATGTTATGCAAATGTCAGTGAAGTTCCTAAAATCTCTCTGAAATCAGAGAGAGAAAAGAGAGACCTTCAATGCTTGAAAGCCTGCAATAAGATTGCAATTCTTATTAAATATGAGAAAATTGATATAGAAAAGCAAGTATAAAAAAAGTGTCATAAGACTTCTTCTTATGTAACCACCAATAATTATTTCATTATTTTGTTTAATATATTGTTTTTCTGTTTAGTGCAACTGATATGAAATGTCTATGGATTTTCTGTATCCAAAGTAAAATATTTTCTAAAAAGTAATAATGCTTGATGTCATGACCATTTTTAATCTTGTAAAAAAAATACCTAGTTTCTGTTTGAAATATTTTACCAGCAGTCTAAGATAACAATTAGAATGCTGCGAATGATGAGTGGACAACACATTTCCCAGTTTCTTGGGAAATTAATTATGCATACATGTACACACAACAAACAAATCTCCTGCCCATTCTATAAGACAATACATATGTTACTGTAAATGTTCAAAAGCTGAAAGTAGTGCACTACAAATAACAACTGAGAAAAATTAGAGCAATGAGACTTCCACAAATTCCTCCATAGTAAATTTGCTACACGGCTTGTTTTAGGGCTTTTTATTGCATATATTGTTTGATTGCTTCCAAAAATCAAAGTGACAGATTAAAGTCCTCTGGATTTTCAAAAATCTCTTCTAACTCTTCAGATGAGCTTCAGTGTGTCTTGTCAGATTAAAATTTCTTAAAGCTTGAAAACCATGAGATAAAACTGAGTGACTCTGCCACTGTGAAGACTTACCACAGTCACTAACATCAGTCTTGATCTGACAAAAATTCAGACAGGCAAAGACACTGAAATATCACCTGTTGTTAATTTTTAGTCATAAAATGGTTTACATTTTTAATTTTCTCTTTTTGTAAGTATAACACAGCAAAGCTGATCCAGAAATATGGAAGACACCTCTTGACTTCTGATAAATTTTTTGAGTACAGAGAAGATGTATTGAAACCAGCTCAACAAGAAGTACTTTCCCAGAATGAAGAATATCTGCTCACATGCCCAATGCCTTGTGAAACCTGCAGGACTACATCAGTGTTCAGTGTCATTAGTGCAACTCAAAGTATCTGAACCTGTCCAAATTGCATCTCCATTTTCTAAAGAACAGAAATTTGGATGGACTAAGATGCAGAAGCAGAATTGTAAGATTTTATGAGAATAACTTAATGCTAGTTTTCCACTGCAAGTGTTTTGTAGTATATCTGCAGGCTTAGCAAGCTCTTAAGATCCCATCCCATAGTTACTGTAAGATTGCATTTCACTGAAATCTTCAGTGGAAAATATAAAAAATGGAAATTTCATGTGTTTGTGTTTCTTCTTCTGTCCAGTTGAGGACAGTAACCAAATCCATAATCAGTAGTTCTGTGAACTTCATTGGAGATGAAGAAACTTTTACCAGCTAAAGATCTGACCTTATGTCAGATGACATGGTGAAAGTAACAGGGAAGTTGGAAGCAGTTGAGTCTGACACAAGCCCTGTTACCACAGAAGGTTTGGGTGCCATGTGGGCTCTACTCCATGGAGCCAACCCCATCAGGTGTTTTAGTATTTGATTTTGTGCCAGCCCAGGCTTACATCATGCTTGCTTAGCTTTAAGCTTGCTTTTTTCTCTATTATTTTTCAAGATTCCCACTAAAGTGCCTTCAAGATTGATCCTTTTTTCTATTTGAGATGCAAAAATAAAGGTAAGAACAAAATCAAACAGGTCATGGCAGCTGACAGAAAGGCAAAACCACAGTCTGTATAAAAATGACTAGAAGGATATTTCTAGTGTTGTCACATCACCAAAAGTCTCATAAAGCTTTCAGACTTTCACAGTGAGCAGCACCATCTGATGCCAGATAGATTCCTGGGACTGCTCTTCCTTTTTCTGGTGTAATTCAGAGGCAAGTTAGGCATTGCTTAAAAGATGCCAATTTGCTCTATAATTAATTGCCTTTCTCCAGCCAGCTTCAATTCACGGCAGACAAGGGCCTCATTCTTAACAATGTTGCACATTTTATCTTCTCCAATTGTTTAGCAAATCCTTTATTCTGTCATAAGTTTTTCATTTCCCCCCTGACATTTCACCCGCTGTATTATGGGCATCATCTGAGGATTTAAATCCAAAAGCTATGCTGTGGTTCCAAAGCTTCAAATCGACATTGAAAGATGTAGTTCAGCTGCTCTTCTATAAATATGCAGCAATTATAAAGAAATAAGGGTCAATATAGACTCCCAGAGAGCTCTGCTTTAACCTGCACTCACTATATTTAACTAGAGACATGAAAGCTACTTAGTTTCAAGGAAGCATTTAAGTATTACAAATTCATGAATTTACAAATTCATGAATTATTGATGAAATAGAAACCTCTCTGGAATTTGAGCAATTTTTATTTGAACATATTCCCCATATTTATGTACAGGCATCTTAACAGCATTTTTCAATTTCAGTTTTGGGTTTTGAATATACAGCAGGAGGCTCTCATTTTTTAAGCATCTGGTGCATTTGCATTACAAGTGTGGTTTGTGCCAAGGGTTGTGAGCTTGTTGTCACCACAGCCTAAAATTCAACTCAGAAGCACATCCAGTTTCCCTCTGTCCTTCCCGCTCTGCTGGAGAAGTGTCATTTGGGACACAGAGGAGTCCCAGGGGATTTGCTGGCATGGGATTCAGGCAGGTGAGACAGGTATCATTTGGGAAGGATTATGTGGCATATTGTCAGTTTGTCTTTCCCCTGTTTTATTCCAGAAAACACTTCTGTTACAATTTCTGTATACAGGACTGACTGAAGCAAATCAGGCAGCTCAGAAATTCCTGGTGTGATTGACAAAGTAGCAGGCCTAATTAGCAAATACCAGCAAACACTTAGAAATTTGCAAATGAAAAATTATTCACTTTGCAATACCTACTTAAAATATATATGATTCAACACTCTCAAAAAAAGAAGACACATCCTGTGACTGCAGTTCTTTTGTCAGTAGAATTTGGAAACAGATAACAACCCTGAGATTAGCTCACTTGGTTAGAGGATGGTGCTAATAGCACCAAGATTGTAGATGGTGCTAACACCAAGACTGTGGACACACAACGCCTGTATGGGCCATTTAAGAGTTGGATTCTATGATCCTTATGGGTCTCTTCCAACTCAGAATATTCTGTGAATCTGTGAAAACCTGTCCCTTGTTAAATTATGAAAAAAATTCTGGTTTTGGCCCCCTGCAAAAAAATCTCAGGGTCAGATTTGTAATGCCATATCTAGGGAGGTTTGGGGTCAAGATTTCCTCTGCTGAAATAACTTCATGCAGCTGCGATTTCATAGAGAGGTAAGGTGAAGTCACTCCTGCATCAGAGATACTGCATTTTGCAGCTGACCTCAAAACCTGGACAAAAACAGGTGGCCCATGAGGAAGTTCTAGATCCTAGAAACCAGTCATATTCAGGATCAACACACATTGATTGGTCCTGGTCCCCACTCACCCTTCCTTGCTGATTTTCTGTAAAAAAGCTCTTTCTGGAGAACATATGACCTCTTCTTCTACTGGAGGAAGTGACCTGAAAGTGAGAGGTGATAGAGATCTCCCAACCTGTGTTTTAAATAATTCTGGTTTCAACCACATGAAATCAGACAACTTTATCATCTCTGATTTTCTACCATCTCTCTTCATCCCTGGTCATGTAATAATGCTTCTTGCCAAATGTAATTTGGAGCTTCAGCCATTAAAATGCAAGACCCATACTGTCTGTAACAATTTGAACATATCAGTCATATAGCCCAGATTTGTATGTTTGTCCTGTCAGGCCAAAGACAGACAGACTCTTTTTGATTGGTGATAATTATCATAAGTGAGTCTGCAAATCTACCATCATTGTCATTACAGGGGCATCACATGAAGAGGTATCAGTTGGATTTCCCATCGCAGCCTGCTGTACACCCCCCAGGGTTATCTTGGACTGACTCCTGAAGAGTCTGCATGTCTTCCCTTCTCTTCAGCTTGATATCACTCCCTGGAGATTGTTTTCCATTATTTCTTCTTCATAGGATGTTTTCTCCACTGATTTTCTTTCGGTTCGACTTCACTGCATTTTTTACTCAGGACTGATGTTTCCATCAAGGATTTTCACTGCTGAGTTTCTGAACTCTGTTTCTTTCCCAAGAGAGAAAGAACCTGGGACAGGTGGGACAGGAAGACCAGGACTGCCAGTCCAGGCAATGCTAGTTTGGTACCCTTTCACACCTACAATCTTTATTATTTTATGAAACTCATGACACCTCAGACTCTGCCAACCAGATGGAACATGACTGCCCAAAGCTGCAAGGACACTCAAGGCTACAAATGAGTTGTGCTCACCAAGGGAAGAAACTGCCTCTTCACTGCCAGGGCCAGCAGCACTGGGACACTTTTAATAAAAGGTGAAGTGCTAGGCTGTAAAATCCAGTCTTAACATTGTTTCCAGCACAAAGGTCTGCTTACAAGTCCTGCCTGTCATTTCTGGTCCCTTTCACTCTCCATAACAAAATGCTTCTGAAGTGGAGGATATGGAGAATGTCCTTTGTGTCCAAAGAAAACAATCTCACTGACTGTAGCAAAAGACTTCTTGTATTGTAACGTAAAGACAAAAGGGAAAAAGATGGGTTTTGTGTCTGGTTTCACATTATAATTCTAACTTGAGGCTTAGTAGGAGTCTTAGTGAATACTTGCTGTAAAATGTGAACAACCTCTGCATTAATTCTGAAACAACTCTCTCCCTTGTGTCTTTTCATCCTCATTGATGAATGGACTGGTAAAATTTCCCAATTTTCTTTTGCATTACATGTTTCAGCTAGCATGTGATGTACTTCTGTTCCACTGGGGCAGCCTGAGCATTTGACAGCTTCCTAAACTGTGAAGGAAGACCAAGGTTTTTCACCGTTCCTTTTGTAGTCCCTCAGTCCACCCTTGCCAGGCATTGGGAGCAAAAGTGATGCTGTTCTTTTGGTGAGTCTATTGATACATACAACAAAAATTGAGGAGACATACCCAAAATAAAAAGGTAGTGCTTTTGAAACATAGCAGCAAAGTTTTCTTGACAGCACAGAATGAAGACAACAGGAGATTTGAGAAGGGGTGCTGTAAGGAGGGGAGCAGAACAGTGATTTGGTGTCTCATTTCTGTGTCCCAAGAACTAGAAAAGCAGTTTAGCATTTCCATCCCATGAGTACCTGACCACCTGCAGACCTCAGAGATCTCAGGACTGGCTCAGACTGTTTGCAGAGCTGTAATTCTGTAATTCTGACCAGCTGTAATTCTGTAATTCTGACCAGCCATTTTGTAAACTGACTGCAAACTGCAGAGCATATGCAGGGCAGTGGCAGCAGGCACAAGTGCTGGCAGAATGTATAACCTGAAAGGTGAGTCCTTCAACTGTCCCTGCTCTATGTTTTTCAATTATTTACTCTGCTTCTAACATTATAAGAATTAAACCTTACAGGAAAGTGACCTGTTTTCAAGTATTAATTAAGAAGAAGAATGAATGGAAGAAGAAAACCAGGTGCATAACAAGGGTTACTTGTTGAAAACGTGATGGCTGCTGGTCCATCCATTCTTTGGTCTAACACTGTGTAATTTATCCTTTTGTCCCTCATCCCTTTGCAAGATGATTCCCATGCTGTATTTACAGAGGAAAACAAGACTGCACTGCATCACTCAGTCCAAAATGAAAATTTCCAAGCATTCAACTTTAAAACACTTCTTATTAAATGAAATTTGCACTGAGTAAGTACCATTTATTCCATAATGTTTGCTTAATTTCTGTTTTTATCATATGAAGAGGAATTCTGTGGTTCTGTTTATGATATCAAATGCTCTGATTTTTCATAATTAAGAGCTTTGTTTGTCAAATTGTTGATGTTTGCACATCACATTAATGGAAAGAGCAGTGCTGTGTACACATGGAAGATGTTCACAGAGAATGCAACTGCAGGCTGTTGCTGTTTCTACAAGCTGTAGCTCTCAGCAATACCTGGTGCTGTGTGTTGGGACATCATTGTACAACACACGCTCATCCCAAAATTTCTTTTCTACTTGCATTGGGGAAATCTTTCATTCAAACAACAACCTCAGAACTATAAATCCATTTCCTGCTTGACTTAACACTGTGGCCTTGTTAATCTGGTGTCTAGGATTATCCAATTTGCATGTGAAGCAGGAGTGTTTTCATTCTGGCATCTGGATGAAAAGTTTTGCCCATGAAGTGAAAATGACCTTTCCACTCAAAAAATACCAAAACAGATCTGTTTAGCCTTACCACTCTATGATCAGGAGAAAGGCTTACATACTTTGCATGATTCTTAGTTCCTTACAAGGAAAAAGTGGTTGATGCCTTTCTGTTCTATGCTGTAAGAAAGAGAAATTGCTTACCCTGATGTTTTAGTTTTAGCTTCTGCACGTAGAACTCCTGAATTAACACAGTTTTCTTACTGGTTTCTAATATAGAGAGTTGTATATGTGTATAAAGATGAGTTGGTTACAGTCAGTGAACAGCACAGGATGTTCCTATTGGTTTTCTTGAAATGTGGCAAAAGTCTGCCTAAAACCTTTAAGTGTCTAATTAAAGAAAATTACTGTTCCTTCCTGCTACTATAGAAGAGATGTGGTGAAAAGTACAGTTGGTGACAGTCTCCCACGCATGTGTGACTGCCTTCAGAACTGTCCATAACAAAATTCTTACTTTCTGTCAAAGTTTTGAAGAATGTCTAATCTTTTCTAGATTCTGTTCTGGCAACTACTCTTTCACAAAATTAAACAGCTTTGATCATTTTCTCCAACATCTCTTTGTGATTCTTGTCAATGCTTATTGTGAAGACAGCATTCTAAAACAGAAGTCAAAGCTGATCAATCTAATCCATCCCATATTTTTTATGCTAACAAAAAACAATCTTTTTTTCTTTTTGCATATTTCATTCATGTAGTTTTGAAATATATTGGTGCACAGATCTCTCATTGCTCATGGAAGACACATCTGTGGCCTACTACTTCAAAAAATTGGAGGGCTGGGCAATCAGCAGCTATATGAAGTTCAACAAGGGAAAGTGATGGGTTCTGCAGCTGAGGTGGGGCTACCCTGGATGTATGGACAGACCAGGGAATGAGAGGCTGGGAAGCAGCACCATGGAAATGGACTTGGGGCTCCTGGTTGGTGGCAAGCTGAATATGAATCAGCCTTGCTCTGGCATCCAGGAGGGCCAGCCCTGTCCTGGGGCCATCAGGCACAACATGGCAAGGGAGGGATTGTCCCACTCTGCTCTGGGCTGGGGCAGCCTCACCTCAAGTGCTGGGGGCAGTTTTGGGTGCCACAATATAAAACATTAAAATGTGAGAGAGTGTCCCAAGCAAAGAACAAAGATGGTGGAGGGCCTTGAGGGGAAGGCACATGAGGAGTGGGAAGTGGTCCCAGCACCAGCCTGATTTCAGAAGTGTTTGGACAATGCTCTCAGGACCATGGTGTGACTCTTGAGGATGGTGCTGAGCAGGGCCAGGAGCTGGACTTGATGATCCTTGTGGGTTGCTTCCAACTCAGCTCACTCTATGATTTTGTGATTTTTGAATAGCCAAAATTTACTAAATTTCTGGTTTTGTAGCTATGACTCAATGAACAAGCTTTGAAGTTCCTCATCCTTCACTGGAGCATTAAAATTCTGATCCTGTACTTTATCTGATGAAAACTTCACATGGTATGCATTTAATTTCCTTTGGTTAAAGTAATAATAATTAGGCTATAGATAGAATGAGTTAAGCCTACTAAGATATTTGTGTGGGAAACTTGTCCTTATTCCTTTGTTGTTGTGTTTAATTCCTTATACCAATGAATGTTTGTGTTTCAGAGGGCTGAAACATATACATAAACTGAAATAAATATATAACACTACTCTGTTTTACATTTGAGGACTGAAAGATGTTCATCAGGGAGAAAGACTACTTGTCCCTGAGATGTTATACAAAGAGAAAATCAGATTTGGTTTAACAGAGTTTGGGTTAGTATTAGAAATAGTGCAGTGTTTTAATTTGGCATAAAAATTCACTTTTCACTTCTTCAATAGAGATTTTCTGTTAAAAATTACTGATTACTTGAAATCACAGGTAGCAGTTTTTTACTGATTTTGACAGCAATGGTTGCCTTTGCCCAAACAGTTGTCCATGGAATAATACTGCCTCAATAAAGTTTTTGTTTCTTACCTATTGTTCAGACCAGAGTATCAGTTCAAATATCTGAACTTAATGTATAGTGCCTTTATGTTGGAGATGCTTCCTGGGTTGCAGTTCCCACTCTCCAGTAAGAAATCATTGTGTCCCTGATTGACTATGCAAATACATTTCTTACACTAAACTACTATTGAAGTTTTGTGTTTTTGGAGATTACATTCTGAACTGATGTGTGAATACTGGTGCCACAGACATAGTATCACAGATATGTTGAATTTGCAGTAAAGATTTTTGCTGCAATTACTCTAACAGTTTTGTCATAGACATAGGCATTTTGTAATAAAATGTGTTTTCATAGATATATTTTAAAAAGATCACTTCGTTATTTTTTTCTTATTTTGCATTCCATCATACATGTTATCTGAGTTAGTAGGATAAATTTTATAGTAAAAATTTGAATCAATTTTATAACTATAATTTTAATGTTAAATTGTTGTATTTTGCAAAGTTATTGTATACTGTAAAATGTGTATGGATATATTAAAATGTCAGCATAGCTGTCCTGGAAAACACTCTGACTTTTTCTTCTTCAATGGACTTCCTATCTCCTTGTTTTCTGTTTCAGTAATCTACTGTAAGAACAATACTTTAAAGAGATGGTTTTATCTCTGATAATCACTAAAGCATCACTCTTCGGGAAATTATTGTTTAATAAGCTTGTCAGAAGGACACGTGTGAGGAAGTTTAATTAGTCAATATACAATGTATTGATATTCAATGGTGCAGAAATCACAGATCAGATACATACCAGAATTTACCTTCACATACCAGAATTTAAGGTTGATGGTTCTGAAAAAATATGATGCAGTTCCGTTCTGCTCTACATCGGAAAGACAATTTTTGTAAGAAATTTGTCTTTTTTTTTTTTTTTTTTTTTTTTATTCTTCAACCCTATTCCCTTTTTTCATTAGTTGATGCCCAAGTGAGTACTTGACCAAAACCTGAGCTATTTGAGCCACTTCTGAAGTGTCTGGCACAGTTGTGCTGCTTTGTGCATCATGAGTGATCAGCGACACTGACGGGGAATGGGTTGTCACAGGGGAGGAATTTGCTCAGTGATTGCCAGTTCCTGGGTGTATTACACTGACTGCTGGCTTTTGCATCCCTGTGTAAAGTGAGCCCTAATTAATCCAGCCATGAAAGTCCTGCTTCATGTTCTGAACCTGGCTCATTATGAAAAATGTAAACAGCTCTCTCAAAGCACTCTGTGTGCATATTAATTTCTGCTCTAATGACACTTATTGT
The DNA here is from genome assembly GCF_023055355.1 of Agelaius tricolor. Taxonomy (NCBI): domain Eukaryota; kingdom Metazoa; phylum Chordata; class Aves; order Passeriformes; family Icteridae; genus Agelaius; species Agelaius tricolor. The sequence goes on along the minus strand of NW_027269266.1, from coordinate 8,891,399 downwards.
CTGATTGACTTAGCTTTGTCTTATTTTTTACTGTAAATTCACTATTTCTACTTTTTGTTCCATCTTTGTGTTTGGTTTTCAGATTGGTGTTTCCCAATAACCTGCCTTAAAGTAAACCTTCATTTTTAGTACTTCAACCAATTGGCATCTCTCTGGCACACTCTCTAATACTGGCATGGACTGATCCTCCCATGGGCATGCAGTACAGCAAGGATGTGGCAGGAGCTCCCAGTGTGGGAATCAACAGCCTCAGGGAAGATTCAAAGAGCAATTTAATTTTTCATTGTTATATATCCTTAGATTAAGTCATTTATCTAATAGAAATCATGTGTAGGAAGCAACTTTAATGGAGTCAATACCAAATTGTCCTTGGTGCCTCCAAACTCCTTGATGTAGAAGCCTTGTCACCAGGAGAATTCAAACCCCTTAGAAAAGGTGGGGGCTTTTCCCCCTTTTGCCTGTGAAGGGCTGAGAACACAAGGTATTTATCAGTGCAAATCAGGATACCCAATCCTTTGATACACATTTGGTGGATCTCCTTTCTACCCCATTAAATAGATCCATTGTACTGCACATTTTTTCCACAGCAGCGGGCCCAATGTTTTGACTCATTCAATCTGTGATTATTCAGGGAAAAAAAAAATTAAGGGACAGATCAAGGATGCTGGAGAAAAGAAAATGGAGGTGGAAGAGAAGGAAGGAGAAGGAGGAAGCACAAGGTCCCCATTCCAGCATGACCACTTGCTGTGGCTTTCATTTCGAGCCCATCCACTCACCTTTTCCACTCTCAAGGATGAAAGCCATTTTCATCTTCCTTCTCTCTTACCCATCTCTTCTAGAGTTTTTTTGTCCCCAAAAATATAAAGGATCTTAATTCAGAGTGTTGCCAACTACATGCTGCATTATGGATCATTTTGATCTTCATTTAGCCGTACCTCATTAGAGAAGCATGTTTTGTTTAAGTAGTGATGAGGTTATTCATAAGTAATTCAGTGCCACTTAGAAAAAATCAATTGTAGGAACATTAAATTTTGATTAAACATGTTAAATACAACCTGACAGTCAGCTGGTTTCCAATCTTATATGTTTTACTGCAATATTACTGTAAGTAACAGACTGAATGCAGGATTAGGTGGTAAAGAATACCTTGCATCTTCAAGATAAAGGATAAAAGTGGGGTATTTTTCCACTAGCATTCACTCTGTAGGGATCCTCACTTATAGGACCATCTGCACTTCTGGAGATGCTGTGAGTTTGAAGTGAGTCGTGTGTGCAAGATAGCAGATTGGAGCTGTCTGGGCAAAGAAAAATCAGACACACTGGGTTTTGTGGGAATATGACACATTTTGTAGCTCCTGTAGGCCTGGGAACATCACACACTGCAACTTCTTGCACTTCATTCTCTCTAATCCTCACCTTCCTATGATGATTTTGACATGATTTCTGTGCCTTCCTGTCCCATAACATTGATCTTGTCCCCCTCAACACAGAAATTTCTATGTGTTCTATCCCAAACCTTTCTCACTTCACACCAGTGTTTTACCTCCCCTCTCCCATTTGCTACTGCTCTAATTCTCTGCTAACACACCCAGTCATAGTTCACAGTCCATACTTCCCCCATAGCTGATGCACAGCTCACAGTCCTGTGAGAGAGCCATCCTTAGCCCACATTTACCTGCACCCTGCTCCCACTCCTGCCCTCTGACTGTGCCCTGTTTTGCTCTCCTCCCAGCCCCTTCCTCCCTCCCATGCAAGTGCCCATTTTCCCCCCTTCTTTTTTCCACTCCTTGCATTTCTGCCTGAATCCCAGGCTTCTCCTCCCCACTTCCCTCCCCAATCCTTTTCTTTGCTGTTCTTGGTCTCCAACTTAACCAAGCCTTTTATTTTTTGCCAAAGAGCAAGCTGAAGGTAATCCCTCCTGCTAGGAAGTTATAATGAAGCTGCTGCTGGTTGCAGATCCCTGGGCTGTAGCAGGGGGTAGTGAAACTTTTCCCCAGACTACAGCACAGAGGGCTGTGCCAAAGTCACACCAAGAGAGCCTTTCAAACAGAGCTTTATGGATGGAGCACAACCATCATTCACTTGTGCTGACTGATATTTATGACATTCTGAGAATCTCACAGCTGGCCTTTCCAAGTTTAGCATGTAACAACAGCACGGCATAATCCTATTAATTTAAGTGCCAGGTTTACCTCAGCTCTGTCTGGTGATGTTTCATTTCTGTTTATCTATCACAACTAACTGACTGCTGCTCAGAATGGGATGTACACATGTGACACATCTTTCTCTGGTTCCTCTGATAAGCCAGTGTGTAGCAGTCAGTTGGGCACTGGTATGAGAAGAACCTGAATATTACTTTACAGTTGCTGCCTGTCTCTTTTGTTCTGATACATCTGTCTAAGCATAGAAAATTATGCCATAGAAGTACAGAAAATCTGATTAGATATATGACTGTTTTTTCTGGTGTCACAGATAACTACAGCAATGCAGCTATTCCATATGATAGCATTTTTACCTGTTCCAGCCTTTGGAAGGCATCAGCTACTGCTCTTCAGAACAATTCTATACTGAAGTTTCCTCTTGAATTCTCTAGCAGAGAAAGCAAATGTACATGTTTTGCTGTTAGTACCTTGAGAGACTCCTCTGTCTGGATAGTGTCAGGAAAAAATATTTGATCTTGATCTTGATCCACCAAAATTAAAGAGAAAATCATAATGTTATACAAAAGACCTCGACTGGCTCATACAGAGATGGGCTGTGGTAAACACATTTCTTTGCTTCAGAATTGTGTATATTTAACACTACTTCCACTTTAAAATAAAGATGGCAAAATGACAAAACAGGTGGGATTCACAGAAAAATCACCTTCAATTAACTTTGGACTATAAAAAGCTGCAGTTCAAATACAATAACTGTGCAATAAAAGATGTTGATCATTGTATTTTCCAAGGTTTCACCTATAAAAATATGAAAGTAATTTTCAAAAGAATGGTCTCTTGCACTGATACTTAAAACTTTTATGGAACAAAAAAATTTTATTTGTATGTGAATACTGGCATATTATCAAGATAAGTGGTCTGAGGATTTCAAACTAGATTATTGTCCTTACAATGGTGTTTATATCTACCTACCAGGCTGTTTCTCTTTGAGAAATTTTGAGTCCTGGTGAATGAAATATATATATTTTTCTATGTATTTCTACGATGTTCCAAGGGTTCCTAAGAATTAACTGTTTCCACTGAGTAGCAAACTTCTGAGTTTCAGAGGATCACTACAAGTTAACAAACAGCTGGAACCTGAGTGTTAAGTACTGTACTTAAAACACAGGAGGATATGTGGGTTCATATCCTTCCCCTACTGAGCACACTCCTAGCTGACCAACTGAGTAACACTATTAATGCACTATTGCTAAGGATGATTGCTTTTACACATGAAAAATAACTATTTTATGCAGTCACAAGTTCGAACAGATTTTTCAATTCAAGAATATGTTACTTTGGCTCCTTCCAACCTGTTTTAATGCTGACCTCCCTGGGGAGTTTCTAAATAGTTATATGATTGGCAATTTAGGAAAGCAACAGAATTTCTGGCATTCTAGAGGCAAGGCAGATGTCACAGCAGGTTCAATCATTATTACTTCAAAAAATGTTGCCAACTTTTGATGAATGACATGTCAGAGCATAGGGTCATGTCACTTTAATTTGTTTTTAAGGATAAATAAAGGGGGGCTTGGTTCTTGTCCTCTTTCTGCTGTTGTTTAAAAAGTAAGCTTCTGGTCACATGCTCTAGCTTTCAGTGTATTTCTCTTTGCCTTGGTTAAGTAATGCATAGATAAAAGCTGATTTCTTGCTTATATTCAGAAAAATGACTTAGTTCATGCAGTCCCCAGCAGAGAAGAACATCTCACAACAGAGAACAGTAGTGCTCTTCAGTGGTCTCCAATCAGCAGAGCCTTTGTGAGGGTATCCCTTTGTGTGCCACAATCTGGACACATAGATTAGTTTACAATAAACTGCAGTTTACAATAAACTGCTCCTGTATGATGAGGGGAACAGAAAGGTGCATTGCATCCATCTTCTGTTAAGAGCATAGAACTGCTATTATTCAACTCTTCTAAATATTTTCTTTTTCAATGTGCTCGACAAGTTTTTACAAGACTCCTAATTAGGAAAATATTTTCATGAATTTCTATGGGCAGTGAGTAAAAACTGAGTGATGGTTGTGAGATCTGGCTTACTGTGGATAATTTACTATTCCACTTCCAAAGACATATGTAAACTTTGTATGTTTATAATGCCAGAGAGGTTGTTTTGATATTATTATATGTTGGAATGTTGGAGAGTTTTTTTCCTAAGGCTAGACAGGCATGAAGAGGGGCATTTTAGGCTGCTGTACCAGGTGAAATAATTTCACTAGGGCTGACAAAGCCAAATAACAGAATAGCTGATTACAGAACGTGATTTTAGAATATACAAAATATGCTGGAGCAAATATCTGTCTGCATTGGTATGACATCAAATAAAAGTATAGTAACATTTCTTCAGATTCATTTATAAATTGAGTAGATCCCAACCCATTAAAACATATGTGGTATCGAGATATTTTGAACGAAGTGTTTTTGGCAATAGCTTTTAGTTGAGTACAATTGAAATGGGATTTTATTTCCTGCTTGCTAAATTCTGAACCATTTCAAGCTTTAGAGTGAGAGACATGTTCAAAAGAATATCTATGGTATAATTTCTCTGTTGCCTTTAGTTTATATTTATTACATAATGCTTAGGACAAATTCACAAATCCTTGGAAATGCATGCCTGTGGGAGTTTGACACTAATCCTTCATGTTAAAGACCACTCTCAAAGAAAGTAAATTATTACCATCAGGCTCATATTTGTATACAGTGAGGGTGAGGATGTTTAGCAGCTTGTGTGAAGCCTTTGCAATGCAAGATTTTGCTCCAAACTAAGTGCAGGAACAAGGGATCCCCATATGAACATTATCAGTAAGTCACTCAGGATAGCAGAGGATTTGACTTTAGTCTATTACTTTGTATTTCCCTGTCATGTGGGTTTATAACTCATCCTTACCATACATTTCAGTCAGATTCATTGCAAAGACTTAGCTTTAATTTTTTATATTAAATTGCTATAAATTCCTATGGAAAAATTAGACTAAGCTTCAGAGAGGTGATCTGCATTTAAGAGTTCAAAACTTCTTACAATGGCCATTTAAAAATTTTATACCCTAAATTAAAAAATGTGTTGTCAAAGTTAAACTTCAGACTTGCCCTAATACAGGAAACTGTGTGAATGTTTTGTTCTTATTATGTGTGTTATGTATTATTATGTGTAGTTATGAATATATCTGTCAAGTCAGATCTCACACTAGCAACACTTTGTATTTTATGGTACAGATTTATGACACTTTTTTTCATGTCATACTTTTGTGAAGCCCTAAAGGGTTTGGAATTTAAGTTCCAGTGCTCCAGAAGTGCCTTTGTCATCTTCAGAGATTTCCAATTTGGAATAGTGCCCCATAGAAAGATGGAGGGTAGAAAAAAGAGTGGTTCTGGGGTCTTCCAATTCCACTTATTTTCCTTCCATTATACTGTCCCACTTAGGTTTTGATTTCATTTTGCATTTGATACATGAAAATGAGGTTGTCTTCTTGGGATGAGAACTCAACAGGGTATTTTTGTGATTGTCATGGAAGATGGACGGCTGGGACCTGGACCCTGTGGATTTTCAAATCCATCTCTTTCACTGCCAAGAAAACTGCCTTTACTGTTTATTCTGACCTGCCCTATTGAAGCAAAGATGCAGTGGAAAATTCAGGAAGAACCCTCAAAAGGAAAGGAAATCTACATCCCAGCAGATAAGGTAGTTCTGAGGGAGTTATGGGCTTGGGTTTTTTGTGTCCAGCACTGTTTTCTCTTTGGTAAAACCCTCTGTCCATGATATAGATTGTGTAACTCAGTCTTTGGAGTCCTGTGTACCTCCTCTCTTTTGGTGAAGAGCCTTATCTTGTAGGTCTATACTTCTGTCTTCCAGCTGCCTTTTCTACAGCAGTTATGATGAGGTCTGACTCTGCTAGCATGTGACAGACTGAGCCTGAAACATGGATGTCCCTTCACACTTCCTATCTGCATCCTTTTGAGGAACAGAGACATCCAGAGCCCATCACTTGGGTGTAAGCTTGTAGGTCCCAAACAAAAAACATAGATGTTGAGGGAACTTTGAGATCAAGAGGCCAGATGCAGGAAATACCACCTGATCAGTCTATATCACACTGCTCCAGAATATTTCGGCATTTTGGAGATGGTGCTTATTTTTTCCTCTATGCCAATTTATGTTTTGAAGCTCAGACCAAACAGAAACTGGATAGCCAGAAGAAAACAGTTTTGAGGAGTGAAACACTGTCAAAACAAAATCTTTCTCAATTGTACTAGATTATAAAGTGTCATTACTGGAAACCAGCTTACCTTATTTGCCCCTTGATTTCCTTTCATTCAGAAGTGCTGTTCTGACATTACAGGCTGGCTTTAATGCACAAAAATCCTTCTAATAAATTTCAGTCTTGTTTCAGATATTGCTACTGTGCTGGAACTGCTCTTGAGAGAGTTTGTTATGAGGATCTGTTGCTTCAAGCTAACTGAGAAGCTCCTTCTTTCATTGTCTTGATTTATCAGCAGCCTTTGATGCTGTTGATGATGGGGCCCTATTACATTGCCTTCAGCACCTCCTGGGTTTTCCAGGCTCCAAGCTGCCCTGTTTCACATCTTATTTAATGGAGCCCTGTCTCTACAGTTATATACTGCAGTTCTCTTGTCATACTGATGCCTGAAGCTGGGTTGTGCAATTGGATTTTGATGGTGCAATTTGCCATGACAGCACGGCGGTGTAGTAAAATTCTCACTTTTGTTTGTTAATTTTTTATATATAACACACACCAGGTGTGCAAGAGCGATAATCATTTGAGAAATTATGCAGCTGCTTGTTTATGGATCTGTATGATAATGTGATCTGTAACAATAGTTGACACTTCCATGTAACTGACTTAGGTTCTAAGACCATATGGTGTTAAACTTGCAGGTCTTGTGTTCAGAAAAAGCTATTTTAAAACAATTTTAAAAGGTTTATTATATTACTACATTAGGTTTTTCTCCTTCTCATTACCATGCCTTGAAAGAAAGGTGTTCTTCCTGTTAACAAGCAGTGTCTGTTACATACAGACTTTCCTATTTGCATCATTCACTGATTTTAATGGGGAGCCAGTAATTTGGCAATGGAGCTTGGACATTAGAAATGTAAATGTGGAAAATGTCACAAGGTGAAAGTTTGCTCTCTGTCTCTGCTTCTTACATTCATAGGCCAGAGATACCTTTCTTTCTCTTCTGGATTTCCTGCCATTCATCCATTTCATGCTGTCCTGTGCAACAGAGCAGATATACCTCCTCTCTGCTGCAGGGCTTTTTCCAAAATGACCAAAAAATACATGTGGACTCCTCCTCATGCTCCATAAGGAAGTTTCTCTGGTGTGTGAAGAACAGCCTTCATTTTTAATGCCAGCTTCAGACCTTCTTTACATATTTTTTCCCATATAAAGTCTAATCTCTAACCTAATGGGGTATTATGCCCAGGAAGCAAGATACCTACTTGTAATGACATGATAAAATTTCCTGCTGCATGGTTTTCTGATGGATTCCTACAATTTTTCTTTGCTAGTTTAAAAGCCAGTGCTTGTGGCTGTGGAAGGCTGCTTTCAGTGGACCAATAGGTACAGTATGCCTGCACTGCTAAATAAAAGTGCCAGATAATAAGCCTGAGCTCTGCATCCCAGATCACTAACTGGGTCAGTGTTAGCATTTCTGAGCTGGAGCTTGGCTGTCCACTCCTAAGCAGTTGGGAGGACTGCATGAACACAGGACCCTGGGCTCTGAAGGGATGGACACAGAGGCAGACCCAGCCACCCAGGGCCAGCCAGCCTCAGGGCCAGTGCATGGCTATAATTTATGCTTTGTTCATTTTAGACACAACTAATGAAGCTGAATCTTACTAGAAAAAAGCCTGAGGGGACAAATGGTAGCTGCTACCAGAGAAAGCCAAAGGCAGTTTAGGGTTAATAACTGGAAACTTGCTGAGTCAGACCCATTAATGGGTCTCTGCTAGAAAAAGAAATTGAACAGATTAGGGTGTATTTCTGCAGCACTGGCAATTGCATTTGGTTTTCTCTGAGCTGGAGAAGGTGTAAACAAATGACACCTACCAGCCTTCTCTGCAATGACCTTTGCATCCCTGTGGGCAGAGCTTCCACCCTGGTTCCTCACACTCAGCTGGCTAAGCCATGCTGAGCTTATTGCAAATTAGCCCAGATTTCTGGCTCTTTGGGATCCTTCTTGTATCAACCTGACCTTCAGCATGCTAGGACATTATTAACATCAGGTTTTTTTCCATATTAGAGATGCGCTTACAGGATAAAATTCAGTGAGATTTGTTAAGGTATGTAGCTCCAATGTTTTGGTTCAGCTTCATTTCTGCTGCATTATACTTTGCACTTTCCATTAGGTGAAGTGTAATTTAAAAATGTGGGAAGAAGTCCCTTTTTGAAAGCACTTGCTATCATCTTTGCATGGCCTTCACTTCCAAATGTGGTAAAGTAAGGCAATGTGGAATCCATTCATTAAATGACACATTAAGCAGCCAATGCCTTTTTTCTATATTGCCTGCAATAAAATATATTCAAAGCACTTCATATTTCATTAAAATTATCAGTGAAATGATTTTCATCTAATGTTATTTCTGCTTTTAATAAAAAGGCCCTGTAAAAGGAATAACTGAACATTTTTCCTTCCTTTCCTTCTCTTTTTACAATTATGATATTGAAAATATCCCACAAGTGAGGGAATGACCCATAAATTGAGTTATGAAGGTCATATTCTACAAAGAGCAGATATTTTTCATATATCTTTAAAGGCATAATCATTGTGTATAAGCTGGTTTAGTTCACAGTGAATCTTTAACTGTGCCCTGAACATGATATGACTGTTTACACTAGACCATGCTGACTTTGAAGTGTGTTTCAAATACCTGTATGTACTCTATTGTTGCTCTTTTTGCATGCACTGTGGCCATTTAACATTGTAACAATAGATTTTGCCAAAATTGTCAAGTTTAAAGCAGTCTTGAAAGCTTTTCCTGAAAGTCAGAGCTGTGACAATTAGATTATTTCACTGTGATGCTGTTCATTGTTTACTGATTAGAGACTTTGAAATCAGAGAAATTATTAAATCTGAAATGGTCATGTAGGAAAAAAAGACTTCACAGACAGAAAATTACATTTCTTTTGATCTTAGGTATATTGTGAATATAGATAAATGTAAGCTTTGCTGCAGGTGTTTCAGATGGGTGTCAGATGCCCTGAAAAGCTTGAAAGTGGGAGTATAGCTCACCCAGGAGTCACAAAGAGTATCAGATCTATGGGGTTAGTGGAAATAATCTGTATTTCTAGAAACAAAGATAATTCATAGAAATGTGTTTAAAATAATCGCACAACAAATAAAAGCAATGGTTTCCATTTAAGCAGTTTTAATGTTACAAAAGGCAGTTTCAATAAGGCAGTTAGTTGTCATTCTCTCTAATTTTGAATGTTAATGTAATAAGAATAGGTCATATCATAGAAAGGAAGTTATGAGAAACTGTTTGCCCTGAAGCAGATCAACAAGGATTAATATAAAGCACGCAGGTTAATCACACAATAATGTACTACTTTTTAACAGCTTTAATATGATCTGTAATTATAAGTATCCCATCTGCAGAATTAGGAGAGACTACTCAGATAAAGATAGAAAATAAATTAAAGTTGGGTCAGGAATCAAAAAAGAAGAAGCAAGAACAGGCAATTATTTCTTTGCACTACAATTTGGAAAGTCACAGCTATATTCCATTTCATTCCTCCTGTGAGGAAAAGCAGACAATGAAGTACAAAGCTGAAGTAGTACAGAGGAATTCATGCACTGGAGAAAATCGTACAATGAGACAAATTATTTGTTGGCTTCTTTTTTAATGACCAGAAACTAAATCTTCTGTGTTGAATGGTCTTCCTGAGCTAAAAGATGATCTTCTCCATGTGCTAGGATTTAGAACAGCAGCACCCCAGGGTCAGTGAGGCTGATGAGCCCCACACTTAAGCTGCCTGGTTTGTTCTGTTTGAATGCTGTTTATCAGATTTTTTGCAGGCCACCTTAATTCCTTTCTCTTAGATCAGCCTGCTTAGCTTCTGCACCTCACATGCTGCAGGTGTCCCCTTAGAGATACCAGGGTTCCAGCCTCATCAGTGCCCTGCCGAGACCTTTATCAGCTGCAGGCAGAGAGATTTCTGATTGGATTAAAGATTGATTGTACACTAATCACAACATCTAGACAGGCAAACAGGCAGCTTGTGGTCAATGGAATCTTGTAATCAGTGCTGGGATAATAACATGCATGCAGCTGGGATTGTTGAACAGCAGGTTTCAACACACAACCTCCACACTCAGGAAAAAAGACCATTTACACCTTAGACATCTTAGAGAAGAAATGGATAGTCAATTTGCCAGTGGGAACATTAGTTAAAAGTGTTTCCCAAGCCATTAAACCTGCTATTCTAGTAGTCTAAGTACCTTCATTTCCAAAAGCTATCTGTAAAGGTCTTCACAAAAGGTCCACAAAAATAGCAACAGCCCCACTTGGCTGCACATTTGTAACACCCTCAGAGGTGTTCAAAATCTGCCAGTTTCCAACTCTATCAGCCAAGCACTACAATGAAGTTTTACTTACCTTGGATTGACTCGATCTTCACTTTTGAGAACAGCAAATCTCCTTGAGGTGAATGTGCCCCTGTTGCCTCAGCTCATTGTGGAACGCAGCCCCTGCGTAAGCGGGCAGGTGAGATAAACAGAACCGCAGAGCAAATCATCCCTGGGGTTGATTTAAGCAGACATGTGTTCATGTGCCTCTGAAAAAGAAATCACCACACACATAAACACATCCCTCCATAAAATAGATGGTTCTGCAGCTGAGAAAATGTGCTGGTGGCTCGCTGTTTGAGCGTGGGGAGCAGTGATGGATGAGCAGCCACTGGAGTTGTCATTTTATGCCATTAAAATCAGAGGTCTAAACGTGTTTTGACACTACTGACTGCTACTTCTCACACAGATGTTCTGTTTTGGAGGATAAAGGCTTCCTTGCTTTTTGGAAGGGGCAAGGGTGAGAAGGAAAGAATTACCTAGTTGTGTTCCTGACTGGGTTTATCACAGAACAGGTATTCAACAAATATGAGAACTAGGGGCCACTTTTGGAAAAGCCTGCTCTAAAGCAAAACAAAGCAAAAGAAAACACTTTCTTTGCCCCCACTCCTCCCCCTCCATCCGCCAATGATTAGGAAAATTACATTTTCCTTAGGGATTCTGAAGCATTGTATAGGCTCAAACATATGAGGTGTTTCAGGATTTTCTCAGCAAACAGTAACAGGGACATGGGCAACTGGATGGCATTTCTAGAGACCCCTTTTTTCTTTCAACTGCTGTGTGTTAAACAGAGCCATGCTTCAAATTATGTGCATTTGAAAACACCAGCTAGAACTGTAAAAATTTGCCTCTGCTTTAAAACCGAACAGAACTGTATGTTGAAAAACTTCTAACAATCCATAGCATGGCTTTTCCTCACCTGCATATTTGGGAGTATCATCTGATTTTTCAAGAAATTGCGCAAGAATAGGTTTGGATGGGAGGCTGTGCAGCCTCAGCAAGTATCACTATAGTACAGTGGCAAATACACATTTGAGAACATTCACACTATCAGTGAGGAGTGGTAAAATATATTTCAGCATTTTCTCTAATATGTAAACATGTGCAGATAATGATTATCTTGTGCTCTCAGTTTGCAAGTTATAATTACAATATAGGAAAGAAGAAAGGATGCCTGAAGAAAGGCAACAGTGAATAGAATCCTAATCACAGAGGGTGGCTTCTGCCTAGTAGAAATTCAAGTAATATTTATTTCATTTTTTAAATTGAGCATTTCCTTAAAAATTTACAGTATGAATACAATTCAGAGCTAAGGGATACCCTATTTTCAATTTTTCATTATGGAATAGAAAGCTTCTAAAAATTCTAAAAAATTTTCAAAAAACTTTAACACTTTGGTTAAACCAAAGAACCATTGATTTTTCTTTTATTTTACACATTTTTTTCTAGCCAGCAAATTATGAAGTTTTTCTAAAATTAAAGAAAAAAGAAAGCAACAAAACAAAGCAAGAAACAAACACCAATCCATCCTGTAGGCTTAACTAATTATTTTGAGTAAATATTGTGGAATTCAGGCTTGACAGTACATTTTGTCACAACCAGATTTTCTTTACTACAGGAACACTGCATGCAGTGCCACCATAAATGTTGTATCATTTAAAGACTCAGGATTTTACTTTCTCTAGGTAATGTTGGGTGAATTAGACAAGTTTTGCAAATCTTAAAAAAGCCTAATAGTTCTAGCAGTTAGTGTCTACATATAAACACTGTCTCCATTTTCTCTTCACCTAAAGCATTGATAAACTATGAACTAACATCCTCTTTGCTGTGCAGAATAACTTCTGAATGGAATAGTTTGCATTTTATTTTGGAATTTTAAATGTTACTGACCAGGTAACATTTAAAATTGTAAAATAAAATGCAAACTATTCAGGAGCCCTCTTTCCCCTATCTCCATGAACAAGTGGCAACTCTGGTTAGAGCACAGTTGCTACATCACCTGCTCCTGAGAGTGGACTGTGGCTTAGTGTTATCAAAGGCAACTTAATGAACTTGATGGTTGAACGACATAGTCCAACAGTACTTCTATATTTATAGTGGGACTGTGAGAAACTTGTAGTTTTTATAATGTCTGTCCATTTGGAGTGCAAATTTTAGATCAGTACATCTTTCCTTCCTTCCATTTTCTGTGCTCATTGAAGGAAGATTGGATTAGATAACTTTTAAGGATCCCTTCCCACCCTGAATTATCTATGATTCTGTGTTTCCTTCCAAAATTGAAAGGAAGACTGTCCCTCTGAAATGCAAAATTTCTTTCATCCAGTTCCCTGCAAGGAGCTCTGCAAGGGAGAACAAAACTTCCACTGGGACTAAAGGCAGATGTAGTATTTTTGGGGTCCCCCATGGCCAGAACAAAATTATGAATCTGACTCCATGTACTCAGAATTTATTATTTTATGTTACTACATTATATTAAAGAATACTATACTAAAACTATACTAAAGAATAGAGAAAGGATACAGACAGAAGACTAAAGGATAATAATGAGAAACTCCTTCCAGAATCCCGACACAGCCAGACCGTGATTGGTCATTAAGTTAAAACAATTCACATTAAATCAATCAAACAACCACCTGTTGGATAAATTATCTCCAAACCGCATTCCAAAGCAGCAAAACACAGGAGAAGCAAATTAGATCATACTGTTTTCCTTTTTCTCTGAGGCTTCTCAACTTCCCAGGAGAAGAATCCTGGGCAAGGGGATTTTTCAGAAAATATGATGGTGACAGGCAGAGACAAGTGGCATTTCCTCTCCCCACATGGTGTCCCAGGTGTAAGAGAGGATGAGGTCTTCCTTCCTCAGGACCATGGAGACAAAGGCAGAGAGTGTAGAGAGGAGATGACACCAGGAGACTCCCTGAAGAGGATGGCAGAAAAAAGACTGGTGTTAATCGCATCCTCTACTTCATGAATGATGACACAACAGAACTGAAAATCCAGGAGTTACCAGTGATATTAAACCTCTGCTGAAATATTTAATGTCATACGTGCATACTATATAGAAGGGAACATATATCTAATAAGAACATAAGGAACTGCAAAAGCTTTTAATTTCACTTATTATTTTAGTTTTGCTTTTGAAAAAAAAAAAATCCTTGTCAGTTGCTTCATATCTGGAAGTAATCTCCAAAGTGAAAAGAGGCATTGCTTTTGAAAATTAAAATAATTGATTTTTCCTTTCGGCATTTTGAAAAGCCTGGATAAGTTTGTTCACATTCTTATTATCCATTTCTGTCTCCCTTGAATTAACTATAATATTATATTGTTCTATTCTCTTAAATCCCAGATCCAAGCTTGAAATTAAGTTAAAATTTTCCATCCTACTTGTGATTCAAATACTGTCAGTACAACTATTGCAGACTAGTAAAATCAGGGAAAATCAGACTTGTTGTCCAGTTTGTGTTCTACCCTAAAGCCATAAATATGCATGACCTTCCAAACATCTCTAGATAAGGACAGTTTCACTCTAAACTATGTAATAGCATGCCTACATCCTATGTTTGCCCAGGTTGGTCCTACCAATATTAAGTTCTAATCAACCCCAATCAATTACCCAATCAATTGGGTAATTTAAAAAAAAATCTAATGAAATTCTATATAGAACATCTACATTAAAATCTCATCTCCAGAAGTAACTCTGATTGAAATCTATGTGAAATTCCTTTACACAGGGAAGGTAATGATTTAAAACAAGACCTGTCTATTTACCCTCATTTAGTTACAGATTGCCATAAAGTAATTCATGTTTAGCACTTAAACTCAAGTTTAGGGGAAGAGGGAAAGTTGGAAGTCAGCATAAGATATGAATATATGTGATAGCAATTCTGCTGCAATGATCACTGCCTTCTAATAGAGTCATTGAAGGTAAAGGTTGTCAAAAAGAGAAAGGTTTCCCATCATTTAATGTTCTGCTGATCAAATGATAAAATAATAATTTCACTCTGTTGTGAAATTGGTATGAAGTTGGAAAAAGAAGGGAAGATGTTCTTCAAAAAATAAAAAATCCATTTCACTGCTAAAGATGGAAGAGCAAAGGCTTTCAACTCAGTGGATGCTGAAAGTAAAGTGGCCTCTAACATGAACCCAGCCAGGAATAAAATTGAAGCCAATAAGGAGCTGTGTTAACAAGTCCTGAGAAATCAGGGGAAATTCCTGAAGTGATACTGAGAGTTGGACAGGATGAGTGAGTGAGCCAAGAGTCAAATCATGAAATATAAGTGGAAAAATTCTGAGTAAGGAAAGGCAGTATTAATGAAGGGACAAAAAGGGAACTTTCAAGGGTGAAATGAGGTTTGGACCTAGGGTGATATCCTACAAAGCAAAAGTCATAATATCTGCAGATTTGGATTTGAAGTGGGCTAACTGAATAAAACTCTGAATGCACTTCTGTTAAAAAAGTAGATCATACTCTGCCCTCAGATTAATATCTCTATGTAGCACAATATACTTAGTAAATGCAATGGTGAATAATTTATAGTTTCATTTCTTTCTTTTATATCTGAATGCAGTTTCCCTAAGCAAATCACCAATGGTCATGGTTTTTTTTAATAAAGAAATTGCTAGCTTGTACACCATGTGAGGAGTTTAGAAATGGTTTTGTTCCTTGGGAAGGAAAAAAAAAAAGGCAAGTCCAGAGTCAGGATGTCATACATCTGATTTCAGACAGTTAATGATGCTTGATTATTCCCCACAGACCTGAGAGCAGAATAGAGTTTGGTCCAAGGGAGGCTGAGTGCAACTTGGGAAAATATCTTTTATTATTATTAAGAGAATTTTCACTGGAAAGAGAGTGCTTGGGTTAGGCAGCATAGAAAAAAAAAAAAAAACAACTTTACAGGATGCTGTTCCAAAACAAAATCAAAATATGTTGTAAAGTAAATAAATAGTAATGCCATAGGGATTTTTTGCTCTCTAGAACTGCTGGGGGTGTTGCAGACAAGAGGATCTGGTATATGGATTTGTTTCTTAGTATATTTGTTTGTTGTCTTGTTTTTAAGCTGAAAAATCTGTTTATATCCCTTAGTTCTTCAAGGAAAACTCTTCTTCCCAAATTTTTAGAGAATGTCACAAATGGAGCTCTATAGCACAGTACAGGGATTCTAGAAGCCAAATACATTTCTTTCCAATCTCTAAACACAAATGACATTAACTTTCTATGATTTAATTTTTCTCCTGTTTTTATTGAATGTTGCTCTGTTAGCTGTAGTAATCCCAGCTGTTTTGTAATAGGGCATGTGGGGTACTAACTCAGCAGTGGGGGAGATCTCACTGATGTTGAGCTGCTACATTATGAAAGATTCCTCTCAGCTAGAATACCAAACTGAAGAGCTTCTTCTTGGATTAAGTCCATTCCCACACTAGAGAAACAACTTTGAGGAATAAGTAGTTTAATTTATAGTTTAGTGATAAAATGCAGACAAGGTTTCTTTGTTTACTTAAGGAAAAAACACTCTAAGTGTTCAATGTTATAATTTTCAGTATTATCTCCTGCATTTGGAAATAAGAATAGATAACTAGGGGATTTTTAAAGATTATGGTAGTTTCTTAGTGCAGTCTGCTGTGATTGTAACTTGAGAATCCACAATTGCCAGCAATAAATATATAGAACAATTAAATGTAATAGAAAAATTTAATTATAGAGACCCAGAACATGAACTATGTAGTGCTTACTGGATTTGGACCATGATGCTTACACAGCACACATAGCTGACTAATTAATCTAGGGTTTTCCTCTTTGCTTTTTTTTTAAAGCAGTT
Source organism: Agelaius tricolor (assembly GCF_023055355.1). Lineage (NCBI taxonomy): Eukaryota > Metazoa > Chordata > Aves > Passeriformes > Icteridae > Agelaius > Agelaius tricolor. Next base: position 8,874,803 of record NW_027269266.1, on the reverse strand, counting down.
ATGACACCTAATTATGTGCCATTTCCTCTCTTCGCTGCTGCCATAAATATTGTTACTTGTCCAACAGGATGGCACGGTTGTGCCTTACTAAGCAATCTCTGACATTAATGGAGGGAATCTAAATAAATATATAGGTCGCATGGAAATAGATGTGTATGTAATCATGCAGCAAATGACAGTCTTCCTTATCAACAGCATCTTGAGATTATTGCTATGTTTCAATGAAAGAGCCAGCTTCTACTAATTTGGAATCCCAGTTTGCATGTACTCCTATTTGCCTGTATGTTTTGGTTCAAAGAACCTTCTGAGGTCAGAAAGGTTTCTTATATATTAAAATATATATCAAAGGACTGGGATCCTTAATCTTTATTATATAGAGTATATTTTAAAGGACTGGATTCTTGCAGAACTATTGCACTTGTTCCTGTGGAAAATGATGCCTCAAATCCTGTAATGTAGGAACAAGCCCTTCTGCAAAGGTATGTGCTTGTGCATAAATGCAGATAATGTTATTTATGTCTGTAGCTGGATGTGACTCAGGTGATGATCCCATGTTACATGCAACAAGCTTCTGCCTGTTCAGTCCCTGTTGGGTCCAAGTGACTGCCCAATTCCCATCAGTCCTGGACAAAGCCTGCTCCCTTCTGTGCCTTTAAAGCACTCAGCAGCAGGCACAAGATGAAACCCTGACTCCACTTCTGCACACAGGGCACAAGAGAGCTCACACATTGAGCCACGAGGCTCCAACGGATGAGCTGTGTGAATTCCCATGTCTCCTACATGAATTCCCCTTTCTGTATCCCTTAAGACAGGAGCAACAGCCCATCAGTAAATATTGTTCCATATATGATCTTAGCCTAATCAAATACTAGGGGAAGTAAGGGGCCTTCAGTGGACTGCGATTCAGGATTGTGCTTTTGTTGTAAATGAACCACCTTGAGCTCCAGAACTGGTCTTGTTAAAAAAATCTCAAAATATTAAGCCTCTCACTTATCTCCTTCCCCCTGAGACAGATCTCTAATGCTGAAGTATTAACTGGTAGAAAAGATGCATTTACTGCTCTTCTCTCAGCCTGCTCCTTCAATAGAAGTTTTGTCCATTGAAATGTAACTGGAAATACTTCAAATGTTAGATTATATAATAGGATCTAGATCTGATGTCAGATGCTTCACAGTTCTTTATCTTCATTGAATCACTGCTAATACTTCCATTCTTTCAATGTCAGGAAATATGTATTTTTAGAAATAGAGCTATATGATGTAGTAATCCCATCTCCAAACAATAAGATGGCTACAGAAGACTTAAAACCACTCACCAAGAAGTCTTTAGGGTTGCACAACCATGAAAAAGGCAGAAAACTCATGGGGAGCCATGAGTGGAATTAACAAAGTGATTCCTTATATCATGACATTCTTTGACTACTGTATTGATTGATCTCTTTTTTCCAATTGGGCGAATTTTCTCTCTAGAATAAAATTGCATGGGCCACAAATAAGAATGATTTCTTCCTAAACTCTGGACATCTGAATGTGAGGACAACACAAACCTGTAATCATGCACACTGCCAAAATCAGTTAAATGCATTCAATTTGATTTTGGATATCACAGACTCCAATGAACTGATCCCTAAAAGCAATGGATTTTATAAACAACCCAATACATAGGGTTTACAATGTTGCCTTAAAAACAAGACAATTTGCATAAATCCTTTTCCTTAGAAAAAATTTTATGTGTTTCCCTAAAATCAGAACCTGGCCTTTATCTTTCCTGCCCTACCATACATTATCTTAAACATACACTTAAACACACATATCTTACATACACTTAAAATTGGTTGAGAAAGACACATACAGAAATAAGTCTGTAAGCAGCAGAACAAATTGTATTGGATTGGTTGTATTAATGAAAAGGCATTTCAAAAACAAGCATTCAATATTATCATTTTCAACTGAATGCATGAATAGGCATTTAACAAGATAATCAGATTTTATTAAAGAATAAAAGTAGTGTTATAACACAAGCATCTAACCTTTTTTATGTGATAATTATAAATGAAGATTCTACAACAAGCACCAATAAAGACATGGAAAATTGAAGTGCAATGGTGGAACTTCAATATCGGAGCCCACCGTGTGACACAGGTAATCCTTGTTGGTTTTAATGCACTGTGCAAACATCAAACATAGCAAAAATTTGATTTCCTCTGGGTCTGTGACTCATGGTCAAAAATATACTCTGCTGTGCAATAAAAGGCTCATATTGCTGCCCTTTTGCTTGCTGGCACAGTAGTAAAGTCTTTGGGTAGTAGTGGCCACCTTTTCCACAAAATATGTAGGTATAGAATATCTTTGAAACTTCTGCCTATTAAGTTCGGCTGAAATTGGCCAAAGAATCCCAGAAGTTTTAAAGGTGACAGTTAAAGGAGTAAATACATACATAATTCTCAGGAAACTGGGTGGAAGAAATGTCTGCTCAAAATAGACTGGGTCATACAAGAACGAGATGAAGTTTGTGCCAGTGTCAATTACTACATAAATTTAGTGATATGATTCACGCTGACACATTTTATATTTGTACTGGTGATTTTCACTGACATTTAACTCAAACATGTAGCTCCATAGAAGCAAAGAAAACTTGCACATGTAGAGTAGTGAAATCCAGATTATTTTTTTAATACTGAGTGATAAGTCTGAACTACTTATTTTACTGTTATGGATTTGGCACAATCAAATTCTATGTGATAAATCTATCTCCCAGACAAAATCCATCACTGGCACAAATTCCTCTTTACTTTGAACTCATAGTTTTATTTATGGTTATAATTTGATCAGTGTTTTGAATAGGAGGCTTTATACTCTATCTGTTACACAAAAGAAAAAAAAATGGAACATGATTTTCACTGTGTGATGCATGTGAGGAGCTAATACCAAATGCTGCCATCTATTACTCAAACACAGCTCTGCTCACTGAAATGCTCACTGAAATTTAGTGTGTAAATTTCACCTCTGAGGCATACTGCTGCCAAAAGGGGCTGCTGATCCACTCTCTGCTAGTCACACATTCTTCTTGCCCTTGCATTGGATGCAGAAATTAGAAAACAGGATGAAACTGAAATATGTGTCACAGGTTACTTTTATGTCATGTAAGCCAGTCAGCCTCTCCTACAACATACTAAATGTTGCTTTCTGGCAAAACTCATCAATGCTTCACTGAAAGTAACATGTAACTGGAAGCTAGAAAATAAGAATAAACTCTTTCTGTTCTTGTTTTCAGAAGATAAAGGAAAGGGAAATATCTTCTTATACTGCCCAAATATGAGACAATTGCAGTTCCTGTGTCTGAGCTCTGACATATTTTTAGCTTGTCCTTTCAGACCTTTTGATTTAGCAGAATGTATCTGCCTTGGTGTGGTTCTGTCTGTATGGAGATAAAACCCTACCATGGCTGATCTGGAGATGTGGCTGGGTCTATACATAAGCAAAGCAAATAATTGTGTAATGCAGCAGACAATTTGGAGAAAAGGGATAAGTTTTAGCTTCAAGGACAGAATTTCCCAGACATCTTTTTAAGAGAATTTGATTCCCATAAATTTTAATAAGGTCAGTAACAGAAATTGAGGACTATCATGTGCTGTTGAGTTTTAAAGAAATGTAGAAGTATCTATGTGGTGATACATCAAAGCATCTTAAATTCACCACGTGGCTGAGTTTTTTGTGTTTGTTTGTTTGCTTGCTTGGGTTTTTTTCTCCTGGAATTAAAAGGCAGATTGTGTACTGTTCATTTTTGTAACTGAGATGGAAGAATAGGAAATATAATATTGGCTCAGGATCTAACCAAGACTCAGTCTGGTGGGAGCAGCATTGAGAAGGTGTTGCTGTGTGCCTGCCCAGTTCTGATATTCTTCTTCTAAGTATCTTTATTAAAGAATTTATAAAAAGAGTTGGAGGAAATCCATATTGAATAACGAAGAGCCCTTGAAAAGGAAGTGGGGGTCAGAACTAAGAATTGTTACAAAAATGCACAGCAACAAATGAAGGAAAGGACAGAAGGGATGTTCAAAAGAAGGAATCAACAGAGTATCCCTGGCTAGACAGCACTCCCTGAGAGCATCTGAGGATCCTGTGGGTGCCACCCAACAGAGCTATGCAAAGAGCTGTGATATCATTGAGGACCAGAATTAGACTGAAACCTCCCTATTAAGTTCCCTCTGCATGGCTACAGATGGAAGGAGATAAAAGAGAGAAGTCCTTTGCTTTTCTGGAAGAATCTCTAAGCAGAAAGCTGCAGGAATAAATTCATCCAGAATATCAGAAAATTTCCATCCAGAGAAATGGAAAAGGGCTGAAGTCTGGTGGAGGGAACCTAAGTAAGTAAACTTTTCTCTTGCTACAAGATGGAGCAGAAAAGTGCAATGAATTTACCCTGACCCATGGGAACATTTTCCAGTGGAAGACTTTACAATTAAAACAGAATGAAATCTATCCAAGAAGGACTTTTTTGATAATTTTTGGTGATAAGATACCTTGCTTTTTGATGTTTACATGGGGGACAAAGCTCTGGAAATTAAGTGTGAATGATTGCATTCAAAATGCAGTCTGAAGTCATCAAAATGCATTCAAATTCAGTCTGGAGTCATCTGGCTGGACAGTGTTACTGTCTCTGCTAATTGCTCATGTGACCTTATGGGATCATATTAGAGTGATCTCTGTTGGAGTGGGAGCCAGGAGCAAATGAAGGCTTCTCTTCCACAGAAGAGAATCCTTTGCCAGTCATGGTCAGAAACAGGGCACAGAGGTGTATTTTGCAGGTGGCACACTAGGACAGTTCCTCTTCTAAGCAAGAGAAAAACTCAGAATGCATCTGACTAGTTGCCTCTTGGGCTACTCATATCACAGCACAAATCATGGGAACATCCAACACACATTAGGGCTCCCTAAATGGGGCTTATGACAGCCACAGTGTTGCTACATCTCCTACTAAAAGCAAGCCTTGGGTTAAAATGATTGTTCCTAGAAAGTTCTCATTTTCTGACATTGGATGGAAAGAGGAGTATGTGATGTTTACTTCTTTTTAAGACAAATCTATTGCAGAGACTTGAGTGGTTGAAGTTGAAAATCCCCAAAGAAATGAGTCAGGAGAATGTCGAGTGTACAGAGGCACAGCTATATTTGAAGGCTGCCATTAACTTTATCATTAGTTTGAGATTTATCAGAAGTCAAAGCAACCTGATTACAAACATGGTAGTGTTTAAGTTGCCAATAAAGCACAAGTATGCCTGTCAGTGAAAGTGCAGATTTTTCACTCTTTGAAACATTATCTGAATGTAGCGATTATTTTCTTTAACTTCTGATTAAACTCTTTTCACAAAGTCTCATGATAAAAAACTATAACCACCTTATTGTCATAAAATTCCTCATTAGCTTACTGAACAATAATTTCCATAGACATTTCAACAATGAGTTATGTCCCTGTTGAACCCTGGAACAGATGACCTTGGAGTGCAAACTGTCAATAATAATGTCACAATTTTTTTCCTCACCATTCTGAATTACAGCAATTATTTGAGAACATGACCCATCCTGCTGAAGTGCGCTGATGCTGCAGTGCTGAGGATCTGTGTGTTGAGGAATGCACTCAGTGCAGGTACCCCAGTGTGCAGCTGCTCTGGAGCTGCAGGTTGAGCTCTGGGTGGCAGAGCCAAGGCAAGAGGCCATGAGCTGCTGTCCCTTACACAATAAAGGCACAACAAAGGGACCCATGGCCAGCCAGGTGAGGGACACCCAGAGATGCAGCAGGAGCTGAGAAGCCCAGACTTTCACATATTTAGACTGTAAGGGTATAAAACCCCAGGGGTTCCTTTGCTCAGTTTCCTCTTCAGAAGCACCAGCTCAAGCTGTTACTCAGTTGATGCACCATTTTAAGGATCTAGACAGCTAAAACTCTGCTATGGGAAACCTGGAGTTGAGCCAGTAAGAAAACCTTGTCAAACTGCAAGAAAGTGAGGATATGGCTGCAAAGGAACCTCAGTCTTAGCTCGAGGGGGTGAGAGTGTGACTGTCAGAGCTGCTCCCAGATGGTCAGACAGGACACTTTCCTTAACATTTACTCTTGGCCATGCATGTAAAATAAACATGCTGTTCAATATTTTGATCCCAGTTTTAAAGGAACTCTTTGGTGGCACCTTCTGCAGCTTTTTTTTTAATTTCTTTTTCAGGATTTCTTCTAAAACTTCTAAAGGAAGATTACTTAGAAAATGAATTTCCTTTAAATAAAGCAACACCTTTTGTTAGACATGGAGTGAATTTAGACCCTGTGTGCATCCACATAAGCATGTGTTGTGAAAAGAGCCCTCAGCAGTGTACCAGTTTTCTGGGTCTTGTCATCTGTGTGATACACCATCACACTCTGGGAAAAACAGTTGTATAATTTTGCTCAGAAAAAGTCTTCGGGGATATTTCATATAAAGAGATTTTATTCACTGACTATGATATGAGTCAAAATCTCTTAGACTTGTTACCATAGCTATTCTTGACTGCTACTGCTGGTATTTTCTATACATATAAAATGTACTTTCGTTCAGAATTCAGGGATGAATTCTTGTAAAAAGCTTCAATAAATGATAGAAATACATTTCCTGCCTTTACATATAATTATGCAAAATAAGGATCTTCAATTTTAAACTTACTCTTCATTCTAGCACAGAAAATATGCTCTAAGAAAGGGTAGATGATATCATCAATTCGAGTACTGCTGTATAACTAAGGATAAAAATTGGGGTTTGAAAAGATGTCTATCATTTATTGAAAAAGCAGGGATGTACAGGGACTCAGTCTATTAAAAATTTCTGTAGATAGTGTTATTCTATGCTTGTAGCGAACTCAAGTTTTTGCTGCCACTCCCACATCTCTAAACCAGGAACAAGCTGAAATGTGGAGAGATTCCACTGATTGGCTGGCAAACGGAAGCAGAACTGCCCTGACAGTCTGCAGCTTCATGAACAGTTTGCAGGGGAAGCTGCTCCATCAGGTATTACTTATGGAGGTCTTAAGATGATCAGATATCCAGATAAAATACTTGCAATATGAACAAGAGAGTTTGAGTTTAATTTAGACAAGAGTGAAAGTGGATTAGAAGAGCATACATGCTGAAACAAATGCAAGGATCCATTAAGTCAGTTAATGCTGTCCTTAAGGTTGTCACTACTGAGACTCAGCCTGAAAGATTACAGTGCTTATCATTCAACAGAATTGGAAAGAAGCTTCCCCAGATACTTACCATAATCAAATATGAGCATCAAGATATGCTTTAGACTGAGTGCTTATGTCTTTGTCCCAGTCTCTGGTGAGACTGGTGCTGTTTAACATCTTTGTCAACAACATGGACAGTGGGATTAACTTTAAGCTCAGCAAGTTTGGCAAGGACACCAAGCTGAGAGGTGCAGTCAGCACTCTGGATGGAAGGAATGCCATCCAGAGGGACCTGGACAGGCTGGAGAGGTGGGCACATGTGAACCTCTTGGAGTTCAACACAGCCAAGTGCAAGGTCCTATACCTGTGTTGGGGGGATCCCAAGAGAAAATACAAGCTGGGTAGAGAATGGATTGAGAGCAGTCTTCCCTCAGAAGAGAAGGATTTGGGGGAATTGATGAGCAATTTTTGAATTGAAGGCTCAACAAGCCTTGTGCACTTGCAGCTGGAAAGCCAAATGTGTCCTGGACTATGTCCAAAGCACCGTGGGCAGCAGGATGAGGAAGGGGATTTACTCCTTTTACTCTGGTGAGATCCCACCTCAGTTCTGTGTACAGACCTGGAGAACCCCAGCATAAGAAGAATATTCAACAGGAGTGAGTCCAGAGAGGGCTGCAACACCTCTCCTGTGAAGACAGGCTGGGACAGCTGTGGCTGCTCAGCCTGGAGGAGAGAAGGCTCTGGGGAGAACTTATAGAGCCTTCAGGTACTAAAGGAAGCTACAAGACAAGGGCAAGCAGTAATACGTGAAGGGCAGATGTGTTTTAAACTGAAAGGGTAGGTTTAAATAAGATTTTAGAAAGAAATTTTTTTCTGTGAGGGAGTTGAGGCACTGGCACAGATTGGCCATAGAAGCTGCCCTGTCCCTGGCAGTGTTCAAGGCCAGGCTGGATGGGGCTCTGAGCAGCCTGGTCTAGTGGAAGGTGTCTCTGCCCATGGCAGGGGAGCTGGAAAGAGATTATCTCCAGGGTCCCTTCCAGCCCAAATCATTTTATGATTCTATAATTCTAAGATTTGGGTTTCATTTAATGCTACTGAAACATTCCTTGTGGTTTAAATCATAACAGTTTTCTCACTCTCTAAATAAAAAATGTGAAGAAGGAAAAAATAAAAAAAAAATCCTTGATGAAAAATGGGACAATTGTTAGGAGGAGAGCAGTGGCAAGTGTTTCATGAAACTTCAAGAAAAAATCATATTGTAGGGTAAAGGAGAAATTTTATCTTTGGTGGAGCTTCTCCTTTGACTGTTACATACATTTGACAAAAATCTGCCCATGATGTGACACTCTGGCTGCTGAGACTTTTGAAACTCAGTCAAGTATGCTGCTTTCTGAACTGTTTTGAGGATCAAAGGGAGCTCTCTACCATTAAACTCATTCCTCTGCTCACCTTCCACCTTTCCCTGTATTCCTGACCTGTCCAATAATTTTTTAGCCCTCTGGACAGTTTCAGACAACTTGGAGATTGTAGCTGAAGAAAATTAAGTTCCCACAAGTACTGTGAAAAGCAATGGCAATATGACACTTTTATGAAACTGCTGCAACATATTTCTGAGAAAGTCCTGCTTTCTAGGAAGCTATATCTGATTTTGTATTAGACATAATAATAGGCAAAAACCCCTAACTGTTTAAGACACAGATTTGTAAATTGCTGAAGGAAGTACCTGTACACATCAGTGTGCTGCTGTGCTGTCTGCTTCTCTTCATGTTCTCATGTTAGAGATTGCAATCTCACTGGATGAAGCCATGCTGCTCACATAAACAGAACTGGGACCCCAATTCACTTTGATACAGGACGAAAAGCTCCATTGCACAAAGGCAAGAAAGCAGCTCAGAAACAAGAGTGCTCAGGCCCAGTTTAAGTAACTCCAAAAAAATTATGATGAGTATCCAGCAGCCTGCTCAGTAATGTGACCATTTATTTCCAACTTCATAACGTAAAAGAAAGCCTGTTAATATCAGCAGCTAATTACAGCGCCTCCTTCTCTCTCCAGACACATAAAAGAGGCTGTGAAGTGCAGGAGGGAGAGACTGCAGCAGTGGCAGATTGAAGCAATTCTTGTTAAATTAAATCTGGCTGAAGATGGAATGTGTTAGAGTGGACGGCAGTGATAATGGGTACTGTTTCTTCCGTGTGTCTGTGTATAAATTAACTACCTTTCAGCGCTATCTGGGCAATAAAGCTTCAGCAGTTTTCCTCCTAGTTCCACATATGCTGCAATAATTACAAGCATAACTTTATTTACCTCTGGCAGTAAAAGTATGAATAAATGATGTCTCATTGCTGTGGTCATGTTCTTTTTGGCCTCTTCTCTCGTTCTGCTGTATCACAAATCATGTCCTCTACCCTGGTAATGCTAAGAAACACAAAGTTGGCAGATGTCTTGCTGTGTGACATATTTCCCTTGCACTTAGGCCTTTAAACATTCAGTCTATTTTCTGAAAAGGAATGTGAAGCTGTGATAGAAAGAGTGTCTGTAGTGCTCATGCAATGCACTGGTGCTGTGTCATGGCCCATGTTATTTCCACATGCTTTAAAACATTGCTGACTTTTACCTTTTTCTTACTTTATTTGGCTTCCCTTTCAAATCATAATATCTTGCCATCAGTGCTGAAACTAATTTGGCTGTGACCCTTATGTTTGGTGGCTAAATTGATTTTTCTCTTCCTGATTCTTGTTTTCCCTTCCATTACAAAGCACCACCAGGATTCCCATATGGGTAATGCATCAGTTTTTGGACAACTGGGTAAAAAAAAATCCAGTATTCTCATGACTTGCAAAAAAGTAGTTGAAAAATAACAATAACAAGCAGAAAAAAAAAACCAGGCCTGGAAGCAAAATTTAAATAGATTATGCCTTGCTAATTCTGCACAGGGAAATTCAGACAGCTAGTTGTATTCGTGTTTTATTCCTGTAATGCCTCCAATTATGTTTTCAGTTTATTTATAAGATTCGCATTATTTAAGAAGCATGTTAGGCCAGCATTTGCAAATAAATGAATTTTGAACTGAATAGACAAAATATGGGGGGCAGGGGGGAAGATACTATAATGCCAGTAAAATTGTAAAGCCATCTTTATCCGGAATACTCAGGTGCTATAAAAATTAGATAAAGGTATTTCAATCAAGGCCAGAGTTGAGGTTCTGGGTTCTGCAAGTGTGTGTGTGTTTGTGTCTGTGTCTGTATGTCTGTGTGTCTGTGTGTCTGTGTATGTATCTGAGACTGTGTGTCTCTGTGTGTGTGTGTGTGTGTGTTGCATTTTCTGCTCTTAATTCATAAGCTCAGAGCTTTATAGAAAAGCACTGGTATATTTTGACAGCAGCAAAGGCTTGAGTTTCAGACATCCTTCATATTCACAGCTTGAAGTAAATTTGTTTTTCTCAAAAAATTAAACTGAGTTTCCTAAACATGAGGACTTACTCCTAATTTTAGACCTTGAAGCTGTAGTTAATTGGAGTTTAGTGTTGCTTTGACATTAAGTTTCACTGCACAGGGTTGCTGGTTCCTCCCCTCCTTGTAAACAAACTCCTGAACATCTCCCCACCTCTTATGTTAAACCACTCTGACACAGGTAGGTACATTCAGGAATGTTGCAAAAGCCAGGCAGATTTAGGATTTGTTTCAAGCTAGGGTTCACCAAAAGAAATCCCTTTTTTAAGTAAAAGCCAAAGTTTTCCTTTTTCTCTGCTTTGAAAGACTTGGTGAGGGGTCATTTCACGTGACACAAGAGGAGCTGGATCCCCAGAGCCTTCCTGATTGCTGGGCCTTGCTACAGGAACGCTCCTGGGATCGTGTCCTGTGCTGCCCCAATGGGGTGGGAGCTCTCGCCCATGCCCAAGAGTGCTGCTAATGCATCAAGGTGATGCCTTAAGGAGCTGGAAGAGAGACTAAACTGAGTTAAGAGGAATAAAATGCATATTTATTGAAGTGCTTTCAAAGGCCCTACCCTGGCAGTACCAGAGCCACAGTTGTGGCTCTGCCCAGATAGCTCCAAGATGGAAGCAAAAGAGGGCTTGGTCATGAGATCTCACATTTTTACAAGTTTTAGTCCATTTGCATAGAGGAGTTAGCTGTCCAATTATTAGCTTCGAACTATGAAGTTTCATCCTCCTTGTTTGCTTGTCTGCCCTCCTCTTCTCAGGTTGTTTGTGCTTTGGGCCTGAAGTTTGAAGAGATTGTCCCTGAGTCCCCAGCTAGAATAGGATTGTTGTGTCTTCACCATCCTGTGAAAAGATCTTAGTAACACTTAATATAAATCTAAAAGCTACACACCAAAACAGAACATAAAAACTTAAAACCCAAGGTATCAAAGGAGTAAATGTTATGGTTTTGAGTTTTAACTCCCATCTGTAGGTTCCCTTAGTGACACTGTGCATCTTGCACGTGAGCAGCAGTTTTTCCTTTGTTTCCCAGGGGCTTTGTGGCAACTGGCTGGAGGCCCATGTCTTGTGCCTGGGTATGGCTGATGCCTCAGGTTTTAGCTTTTATATTTTCCAGATTCTGTGCTGCTTTAGTGTGTAGTTCTGAGCTTCATATTAAGGGATCTTCATGGAGATCTCTTCATGGAGTATGTAGACAAAGCAATTCCTTCTCTAGCTGGGGACCAAGGACAACTGATCCAAATCTCAGGCCCAAGAGCACAAACAACATGGACTGAAGAGGAAAAACAAGAAGGATGGGATTTCATAAGCTAAAGCTGTAATTGGACAATTGACTCCCATGTGCTAATGGAGCAGAACGTATAAAAGTGAGAAACCCCGTTACTGGTTGTGCATTTTGTGACCATTTTGGTTCATCTTGGGTGTAGCCCTGGCTGGGCTCTTGTGCTGCCCAAGGTGGATCCACTGAGGCCTTCTAATAAATCCCTACTTTATTCTTTAACTCTGTCTAGTCTCTCTTCTAGGTCAGCCTTCACAAGGCACCATAGCCAAGAAGAAGTTTGTGGTGCTGCTCAGAGGGAGCTAAACCTGCCAGAGCAGATCAGCACACCAAGAGGACAGGATGTCCTGTCCACCCATACCATCATAAAGAAGGAAAATCCTGTCATTTCCTGACAGTGTAAAGAGCGTCTGCCTCTTGCATCCTGTCAGAGAATAGCATCATATCTATAACAGCAACAGATATTTGGGTCTAAACCTCTTTGTATCTTAATTTCTTCCAAGTCAAAATAAGTGTACTGCCAGCCTTACAGCATATTGTGTAGTTCTTTGATGAAAGATATTTCGCCAGTGTAAATTATTATTTTATTACTTTTGGCAGACAGAAGGTTTAGCAAGTCATTTGAAATGTATGCTTCTTCAAAACCCACTAAATGCAGTGGGAATCTTTACACAGAATCTTAATTTATCCCCTTATACTTCAGTTGCTTTTTAAAATCTTTCTTTTGAACTACTGAGCAATTTTCAATCTGCAAAGAGAATCTGAGGAATGATATGCAATTGTCACACACATCAGTCTTTTAAAAAAATGGGTTTATGACTTTGATGTAGTCCTGAAAAATGAACATATTTCAGAAACTTCTGAAGCTACTGACTGACTCATGGAAGTACTGCTTAATATTTTAATAATTGGCTCTTCTAGCTTTTGAGATATGAACATCTGCAAATGAGAACGTTACACAGGAAGTCAAGTCAGCTTCTACATTCCCCTGCAAAGCAAGAGAGCAGATGCTCACCAACCCCTGCTCTGCAGTCTGGAATATCTCAACCAAGCACTGCAGTCCTTTGCCATTCATCAGTAAAGGTGGCTGAACCACAGGGAATAACAGGGAGATACTAAATTCTGTGTGAACAGGGGTCTTGATACTAAATCTCTCCTTAACATCATGAATATACCCATGTGTTTATAATATATATTTATTTAAATGCAAATGCATTTTATATAGCAATGATCTTTTGGCAGCTAGGGATTACTTTTTATCCTTTCCTGTATCATAAGGCTAATGAAACAGTCAATTAAATTAATCCTCTGCAAATTTAAAGTGGCTGAGAAATGAACACAGCTATAAGCTGTAGAATTTGCAGCCATAAGATACTGACAGGGAAACAAGTTAGTGCTGTTTGATAAAGAATTAGATACTTAGTCCAAACTGCAGATGCTCTGTGCAGAGATCCTCTGCAGTCAGGGTAGTCTTGCAATGGCTGCAATTCTTTACAAACCTTTATTTATCTCTTGTTTATCTTCCTATTGACTCTTATTCTACAGAAATCACTTTTTCCTGAAATTAAAAAAGATTCTTTCTAGTCTGGAGAAAAATAAAAGTAAGGCTTTCTGTCTTCTCCACATCCACACCTTTCCATTCCCAAATTTTGTGAATCTAAAATTATTCTTACCTCTAAGATGTAGTTCCTTTTGGGAAAAAAATATTGCACTGGAACAAGGATAAGCATGAAGAATTTCCAGTACAGTTCTCATGAATCCTTTTAACAGAATAACCTTCATCACTGGATTCTGAAATAGGAAATGCAATGGTGCCTCCTTTATTAATTAGTTGGTGGAATTAATTAACTGCTAGCTAATAACTAAATAGCCAACCCTGCAAACATTTGAGCATCTGCATATCTTTAGGCATGAGAGTAATGATAGAAGAATTGGTGGGAGAACTGTATGTTTAAAATTAAACCAGGTTGTGTTAGCAAAATAGAGCTTTTAATATTTCTCTATATAAAGCCTGCATTGTTGTCTAGCTTCTACAGCATTGGATTTCATATTTACCTGCAACAATATTTCCCTATATGAAGAAAATAATATCTGAAGAAAACACTGTTCTAAAGTAAAAATGTACATGAAATAAGATAGAACAGAACAAGGATCTTCTATACTGGGGCAGAGGGGAAAGATGTGTTTCAATAATTTATAATAAGTGAAATAAATGAACCATGTATTGCTTAACAAATTTCTGTCTTGTTATGATAATACTCAGATTTTAAAAAACACAGTGTTCTGGGAGTAATCCCAGAATCCAATGCAGAATAACAACACTATGATTTGTTGTTCATTTATATTAATATGTTACACTGTTTTTAAACTCCATGCCTTTTCTCATGCTGTTCCTTCAGTTTCAGATGTTATAATTGCCAAAAGCTGTCTGTAATTGTCATTGTCTGTCACAGGACACTCATTGTCACCACAGTAGATCCAAAACCCAGGGCATTCTGCAGCTTCTTGATGTGATGACCACTACCAGCAAGATGGTTAACATCACCCACTAAGAATATTTATCTTCAAAATTTAAAAAATATTTTTGGTGCTGTCCCATGAATGTCATGCTGAGTATTCCAGACTTTTTACAAAGAACCAACAGCAATCAGTGACCTGCACCTACCTTGCTCAGGTTTTTTTGGATTTTGGGGAGTTTTTTGTTGTCGGCTTTTTTTTTTTTTTGTGCAAGCAGAGAAAATACAAAGGTGGCCAATTTACTCTGAGATCACTGGTGAGAAAGAACTGTGTGGATTTTATACAGGGAATAAAAAAATAATAATGTAAACTGCAGAAACCATCTTTCCCTTACTCCTGGAGAGATTTGTTAAGGAGCAATCAGTGTTCTCCAGGCTGTGGAGTAAACAGGAAGGAGGGATTTAATGAGCACTTTGTGAGTTACACATCTCTGTATATGGAGAAAGGATTGCTGCAGTTTTGCGATATTGTCATTGCTGTGCTCATTTTGTTTTCATTTCTGTTTCTTATATATCATAGACCTAATTTCCAGAGATAACCTCAAATTCACCATATTTAAGATATCAGAGAATCATAGAATGGTTTGGGTTGGAACATAGCTTAAAAATCCTCGAGGTCCATCACTCTTCCCATGGACACCTTCCAGTAGACCAGGTTGCTCAGGGCCCCTTCCAACCTGGCCTTGAAAACTGCCAGGAATGGGGTATCCACAGCTTCTCTGGGCAACCTTTTCCAGGTACTTTGATGCCCCCTCACTGTAGACCACCTCCTCCTACTTTAGACCACAGAGCCATGGTCACTGTGTGCCATACATAGCAGCCAAGGCTCCTGAGATGAGATCCATATTTTCATGCAGTGTATTTTATTTTAAAAAGCTTCAAATGTTCAAGTTTCCTTATTTGATCAGTTGAGATATATCTTTTGCACTAACAGAAAATGTACAAGACATGTCAGTGCTGAAGTTTGCTTTGTGCTTAATGAGAAGAGATAGATTTGTGTAAGGTGTCAGTTGAATAAAGAACATTTGGCAAATGAGTAGATACTGATGAAGTATCATTGCTGTGAACCAGTTATTCAGTGTTTCATGACAAATTTATTGAAGACACTTTACATGCCTAATTTTTCTCAGGAAATGTAGCCTTGGTGCTGAGGAGTCAAAGACAGCTGCAATGGCATAACATGTTTCTTATACACTTTAATGGACTGCAAAAGTATTTCAGATCCTAAAAAATTGCCTCAACAGTGTCCCTCAGATTTTTTTTCATAAAATATGATTTCTTTACATGCATCTGGTTACCAGTGGTCTACCTTTCTTTTTTCATGCTTAGCCTTAAGCCTGGAAAAATTTGTTCCCTTTAATAGAAGCAAATGTGTAGTAGATTAATATGGAGAAGTGTAAACTGTCCTCTGTCATTAGGATTGCATTAATTCTTTTTTTTTTTTAATCTATCACAAGGGATTGTAAGCCAAATATGAAAAACATAACAAGCAACACTGAAATAGGCTGAAAACTGAATTTTGCAACTTTGGACTTAATATTCTTTTAATGCCCAAACAATGCCACATCTTAGGAACAAGATAAAAGCACTAACAGTGTATCAAATTCCTGTGAAATGATTCCCCTACTTTGCATGGTATAACATCACCTATTGAGAAATGTATTTGTTTAAGATGCTGCTACATCTGATTATGAGATTATGTTTAAGAAGATAATATATGCTTTACCAAGCATTACTTTACCACTTATTTAGTGCTGAAGTATAATCCTGTTCTATGTAAATAGCTAGAATACAAAATAGACCTGCCCTGACTTAACAAAAGATATTTTTCCCCTTCAGTTTATATGCTTCTACAGATGTGGGCTTTTCTGAGTTGGAAATGCTTTTTAGAGTTCTTCTTCACACCCTGGAGGGGCAAAAAGCAGATTAGGATTTTGGGGGTTTGCTGTCTGTTTGGAAAAGAAGTTTTTCATGAATACCAAAATGAGAAGTGTAGCATGAAGAATAACTTAAATGGCTTTTCAGCATTGTATAAACAAACCATGGAAACCTGAAATAAATGAAAAATATTGAACTATGGAATTGGCACTCTGGGTGAAATCAGGTGCAGTATGAATTTCATATCCAGGACAGATCTTCTGTGTGGATTACAAAGGTCACCTATTAAAAAGTCCAAATTTACCAATAGCTACACCTAACTCTATGTGTGTTTATGTGTATATTTCACATATTCAGTAATTGTTTCTGCAGAATGTTATTCATTTTTCTATGGAAAATAATTTGTATTTTGCACTGTGTTCACAGACTAGCCAGATCACTCAGTCTGGGGAGGAGGCTGACTATTAAAGCACTGAAAACTCAGACTTCCAGGCTTAAAATGTGCACCTTAATGAGGGAGCTGCTGGAGACAGCAGCATGGGATGGAAAGGCACATTGTGTTGATTCAGCAATATTTTTTCTTGCTTCCATCTCCATGTGAGTTCACACAGACTAACACTCCTTCAGCCCTGATTTTCCATTCTCCTTTCTGCAGGTTGTGCCCCTCAAGGAAATTATACTCCTGGCTCTAGTATCCTAAAGCCAAATAGCTATTCCCTGCCAAGGACTTACTGATGTCAAAAGATAGTTACATCTAGAAGGTATAAAATAACAAAGAGTACTTCAGAAAAGATGCTCTATATATAGACCCAGTCTCACTCCTGTGGGCCAGCTCTTTCTGCCAGTCAAGCTTTCCAAAATCTATGGCTTCTCTTGGGGCAGACGTCTGCAGAGCATCTGACAGCTGGGAAACCAAAAGTACTTTTCCAGGTTGAAGTGGTGGTGTGATGCTTTCCACCTGGGACTGAAGGAGCATTACAAATGAATCCATGTGAAAAATCATCCAGGCAGATCCTTTCCTCCTCCTTGGCAGAAGACTGTTCTGGAAGTTCTGTGCTGCTCAGTCTGCCCTGAGTATCCTGCTGTCAGTTGTGCAAATTCAGTACTTGAACTAAACTAAATCGGGGTTAGGTATGATCTGACATAAGCTTTGACAGTCACATGCAACTGTGTTACACTTCCAAGTCCTGTAGTTATGAACTTCAGTCATATGGCCTCCATTTCTCCAATTTCCACATGCTCAATCTGCAATTTTATCCATCTTCACCATTTTTTCCAAGGGACTTATTCTTCACAGTAAGTTACAGCTGACAAGGACAATTGCAAAGTGAGTACTAGGTGCTAACAGAATCAATTTATCCCTGTTTTGGGATTACACCCCACAGTAATGAAACAAGGTTCTGGTTTGCTGTTTTTTCCATTCAGGATCAACTCAAGAACCTGGTGGATGGTTGAACTCAGAACTTGTTGACTTTTCCCATTTTAGTAAGCATCAAAGCCTCACATACCATCATAAAATATCTTTGCATGAGGGACTTTCTCAAATAAGACAATCCATAGCAATATTTTGATTCTTTTCCTCAGAATGAGAAAATATTATAAAAATATATGTGGCACTTACTTTTCTACTCGATACTCAGCTAGTGCTCTGTATCAGGCAGTAATTTATGTAAGGTAGTGCTGAGGCAGGTACCCCTTGCAGGGGAGAAAAATTTTGTTTCCTTAATGTTATGAATGTCAGCAGCATCAGTTTTCCCCTGTGCATGACAACTTTATGCCTCTGAGTGACACATATAGAAACAGAGAATTATTTAGGTTGGAAAAGACACCTAACATCAAGTACAAACACTAACCCAGCACTGTCAAGTCCACCACTAAAGCAGGTCCCCAGGTGCCACACCTACATGTTTTTTGAACTCTTTTAGGGATGTTGACTCCACTATTTGCCTGCATCATGTTCCAATATCTGACCACCCTTTCAGTGAATAAATTTTTCTTGATGTCCAGTCTAAACCTCCTGGTGCAACTCTTGTCCTGTGGCTTGTTCCCTGGGAGAAAAAGCTGAGCCCCTCCTGGCTCCAACCTCCTTCCTCTCCTGTAGAGAGTGATAAAGTCCCACCTGAGCCTCCTTTTCTCCAGGCTAAACACCTCCAGCTCCCTCAGCTGCTCCTCATAAGATGTGTGCTCTAGTTCTTTCACCAGCTCATTCTTTTAATAAGACACTGTTTAAAGGACTAAGCAGCAACTCTGGTTTCTGCTGCTTCTATAACTGTATTGGAATTTAGACTTGCTAATAATATCTTTGTTTTATTCATTTAAATTCTTTTCCAAAGAACTGTGAATTTTTCTCTTTCTGACTTTTCCTGATAAGCTTACGTGCTAAAAAATACAATTGGTGCAATTTGCTGAGCACATAATATTGTATGATGTTAAGGTCAGGAATGGTGCTTGCAACAGGGAAGATGGTTAAATTTAAACAGAATATTACCTAAATGTTATTGGCCGGTTACGATGCTTAAAATTATAAATATAGCAAAAAATCCTCTTTCTTATGAAATTGAATATGAATGGAACAATGGAAAAATATAATCACAGGTATATCTACCTGGTAGATCTAAAACTGGTGATATTATATGTGGGAGGAAAATGCACACAAAATATTGGTTTTACTTGTTATGACACCAAGTAAGCCCCAAAGAATTTTAAGAAGAAATCTGGGAATTATTTTATATTGAGAAGCACCGATTGTGTGGACGTAGTCTGGATTTTACATGTATCTATCTCTTTCATTTCCTTGTATATGCAGCACACAAAAAGAGGAAGGTTGTATATAATTTGGCACTCTCATTGGCAGCATGAAAGAGAAGTGCTTTGTCAAGAGTTTAAGTCCAAAATTATCTTAACTTTACCTACAGTGGCTCTGCCACTGCTTGACAGGTTCTAGAGAGCTACTGGAGAAGCATCACTGTTTCTTCCCCCAACATAGTATAGAAAATAGCCACACATAATTGCAACCTCTCCAATTTGTTTTTGACCCAAGCTGACAAATAAAACTTGAACAAATCCTATTTAAATTAAGATAATTAGGTGAATAATGCCCACCCTGTTTCCACAACTTTTTGGGAGACAAAATAGACTACAACTGAAGACACTAAAGGCCTACTCCTCTAGAATTTGCATCTCTATCCCACTAGGTCATATTCCTTGCAAGACCACAGGGATGCATTTGAATTCCCCAAATTTTCAGATATATATATATATATTATATTGCAGATCAGTGAGACTGAGAGTTAGTATTTTCTTTCCCAACAGTCAACTTTTCTTTCCTGTTCCCTACCACCAGCCCTAAGGGCTAGTGCAGATTGATTAATGAGCTCTACATTCTCATAGTTGCAGTTTTTATCATATTAAAGCTGTAGGGGTTTTTCTCCCCCTTTGCAATAGGAGCAGATCAAGAATTATATATGACTGGTTATAGGCTTTGCAGACAATGTTTTTCTGTTACCAGAATCCCCTCCATCAGGTACCCATTTTGTTTTAACTAGTTGTTCTTCATACCAGAGCTACACGTAGAAAAATTACTGTACTCTACACAATGTGGGTGGTATAAATGCAATATATAAATGCAAATAATACACTTGGAGGACAGAGGAAATGTTTAATTTACCCAAGGTTTGCTTTATCATGACTCTAATTGCCAGAGATTCTGTTATCAATGTCATTTATTCTGCAAAGCAGGATGCCATTTCTCTATATTTTTGCAGTAACCCATTAAGGCTTTCTTGAAAGAGGAGATCTTTCTGTTATATAACACATTATTTTTTCATAAATAGTCTTGACTAGTTTGGAAGTAGAGTTTTCTCTGGCATCAATAGCTTGTGTTGCAATTCTGTGTTTCAAGTTCTGTCATGCTACTGAAGTTGAAGGAAAAATAAAACTGAACTCTTTTAAGCTATTCTCTTTGCCTTACTACAACTAGATTTGCACAGACCTGTGTATTTCTAGCTGGGCTGTAACCACTTGCAGCATATTCTTTTGTTTAGGCACACAGTAGGAAAAAGTAAAAAGAGAATGAGCTTTCAACAGCCTCAGAACTGTTCCCTTCTATACTTACAGCAATGTGGTAGAATTCTGTTTTCAAATGTTTTATAGATCCAGAGTATTTTTAAATTTAATTAATGTTTAAGTTTAATAAAATAATGCACAAAATCATTATTTTGTGACATTAATGAAGTCTATTTTCTAGCATAGTTTGAATAGGCTGCACTAAAATAGCACTAAAATACATTAACATTAGGTCATCTGCTTTGCATTTATAACAATAAGCTCACATTTTCAGAAAGGATAATCTTAAACAACGTTTTTTCAGTGCAAGCTGTACATCTTTATCTTAAAATTCCAAATGTTTCAACAATAGATGATGATTAAGGACTAGACAATTATTCTTCATCTTTCAATGATTTATGGCACAGAGAAAGACCTTTTCTCAAGAGTTCAAGGTGCTAAAGAGGAGGAGTACATTTAAGTTGGCAGCTCGCTGCCTTCCTTCTTTTTTACTAGGCACAGAATTTATTTCATTGTTTCCATTACACTAGAAAATGAGCTTATTGACTTTATTGCATGTTTGGTCCTTGGTGTGGACATGCATATGGTTGAGTTCTCCAGCATTTGTATAAGCAAATGCAGAAGATGAAAATAAAGGACACACATTCCTCAAGTAGCTATAACAGGAAGACAAAGTGCAATGGCAGGACTCATCTTCCCATAATGGGCTTTAGTATTTATTTTCCTTAACCTGCACAATGTGATATGTGATTTCCAGGCATTGAAATAAGCACTTTGCTTGTCCCAAGGAGCTCAGTATTTAATCAGGGGAAAATAAACAGCCAGCAGGAAGAAGAAAAGCAGTAAATATTTGAGAATGTTGACAAAACCCTCTGCTCTTTTTTTCATGTGTATGTAATTTGAAGTTCATTGTTCTTTAAATTTTGCAATCATCTTTGGAGTCCCTGGCTTCAGGGTTTTAGTAAAGGTGTATTCAGTATGAATAAAAGAAGTGGGGAAATTGAGTGTCTGTTTCTCTTGATATAGAGGTCAGTGAACATTCATCACTTACTTGAAAAGGACTAATATATCACCTCAAAATTCTAATTGAATAAAAATACAGGAAACCAAAAAGCAAAAATATGATAAGATTAAATAATCTACCCACCCTCTGAAAAAACTACCACCAAGCTGAGAGTATTTTAAAAATTACTGTTAATATCTGTGTATTTCCTCCACCTACTTTGGTTCCTGTTGTTTCTTTTCACATGCCATTTCTAACTCAATAATCTCCCACAGTGGTTGTCATACTGAGGAAGGTGGTTAATAATAACTAAAATCATGCCTGCAGCTCTTAGGTTCCCTGTTAATAAGTTGGTATATGAGCTGGCTACAACACCTTAGGCCAAAACTGTCAGACCTTCATCAATTTGAATTATACAAGACATCTCTCTAGCACTGGTGTGTGGACTGGCTGTTGAAGTAGCACAGGACAGTTCCATCCTGATTTTCTCTGACCTGGTGTTGTACTGCCTCTCACCCTGGTGTGTGGGAAGGCTGGGGGAGAAAATACACACATGCACTGGCCTTGGAAATTCTCATCCGTTTAACAAAGTTATCCAATAAAGGATAATAGTTTACATATAACTGCTGAGTTTGCAATGATGAGTAGTAAATCAAAAGGCAATGAAGGAGATATTACTGTGCATAATCTGTGGGGTTAACCGAGTGAAGTGGTGTAGGAGTAATCCTTCCCATTCTTCCTCTTTTCATCCCATCCTTAAGGAAGCTGTTAATGTCTTTTGTGTGTTTCTGTTTGTTCCTTTGCCTTCTTGCCATAAATGGTTTTACTTATTTATTCCCTAAAACTACAGCTCCTACACTGATCAAGTATTGACCACTTGTGTTAAGACTCTGCAGACCTCTGTTACCTTCTTGGCTCTGTGTGCTTAAGCCCTCTGTTCTCGTTCTAAGCTCTCCTCCTGGGGACTTCTACAACACCTATTTCTCCCAAGGATTAGTCACTATCACATGATGTTGTGTACATAAGGAACATCACCTCGCACAAACTCCTAGGTCTCCTCTATTTTTTTTCCCCCTTCATGATTTATTTGTGTGTCCCAGCATCTTGAAGAGCTGTACCTGTCACTGGGCTTTCTGGGAAGAGCTGAGATTGAAGAGCTGTTCCTGATTTTATTTAGATTTTAGGAGTCATTAAACAGCCTAAGGTGGACAAGAGGCCATTCAGATGTTTTGCTGTTTCAGGCAACTTCTGTGGCCTTCCCAACCCAACCAGTGTGCTGGCAGAGCTGGAACAGCTGGTAGAAGTTAAATGATGTCTATTTCTGCAGTATTCCTCTCAGAAGAAAAAGAACTATTCTGTGTTGTTTGGGAAACTGAAGATTTAGAAGATTTTCCACAAAATTTCCCAGCCTATATGAAGGTTGTCAGGCAGATCTCCTAGGTGAGTCACTGAAATAGATTGTTATAGATACATACGCCCAGGTGACTTGTAATCTTTATGTGCCTTTTATGCATATCTGGCATCAAGGATAGAAGTACAAAAAGAATTTAATTCTTAAATTGTATTAAATGGACTAAGAGTTATTATTATTATTATTATTATTATTATTATTATTACCAAAAAGATTTTGTACTTCTATTTTTAAACCCTGTGTAATTCTATGATGCTTCTCCATTTAATTAATGTGCCAGTACAATAAAATAACACACAAAATCATTATTTTGTGACATTAATGAAGTCTACTTTTTGAGCACAATTTGAATAGGCAATTGAACAAAAGTGCACTAAAACACATTAAAACCAGGTCATCTGCTTTGCATTTCTAACAATAAGCCCATACTTCCATGAAGGGTAATCTTAAACCACATTTTTTTTCAGAGCAGCCAGTACATCTTTATCTTAAAATTCCAAATGTTTCAACAATAGAAGATTGTTAAGAACTAGACAATTATTTTTCAGCACCCATTGATTAATGACTTAGTCTATGACACACAGAGAAAGTGTAGAACAAAGGAGTGCATTATAATAATGCACAGGCATTAAACCATCTTCATTAATAGGGCCTTTTTGGATTCTGCTTAGCATGAAACAAAGTATGCCATAAAGAAAGTGAAGTATTAGCTTTAAATATCTCTTTAAACATGCCTGATAAAAATAAAGCCTACATTTGTACCCTTAATCTTAAAAATATTTTGTTTTCTGGGATTCACACATTCTCCAAACTAGGTGAACTGCAGCAGGGTTTCTGAGCTATCAATTGAGTTCAGTTCTTATAGGCCACATTCTCCACATTTCATATGTTACATTAGGGCATTGCAAAAAATTTTGACTGTGTCATCCTTCCTCTGCAAAATAGAATTTTAAGATACTGCTCAGCACTACCAGCAGGAGCAAAATCTGAATATTTTAAATCAGTTAACCTGTTAAGATTTAGCAATGCAAAACTGTTAAATGGTCCTGATATGAAATAGGAATGAACATAGTGAAACTACAGCTTTAACTACAAAAGACTCACTTTTATTAATGCTCTGTTTCAACCAGAACTCTGTAAGTGCTTTCAGGTTTTAATCCATAAGATGTTTTGATTTCTCCTTTTATAAATATCTGTTTAACTCTGACACCAACCCTACTCCCACTGATCTTGTCAAGGCTGCTCCTTGGAAAGCACATGCCCACAAGTTTGAGAGACTGTCCACTGTGCTCTCCACTTTTTCACAGCTATTGGTACTTAGGGCTTGTTTGTTTGTTTGTTGGTTGGTTGGTTGGTTGGTTTTTGAGCAAATAAAATTTTAAATTATAAAAATAATATTAAGTAAAATAATATTATCTTTCCCCAGTGCTATTGTGAGTCTGTTTTAGTAATCTACATCACGCACAACTCAAAGAATGAGGCTAAAATATGAACTAGGCATAGACCATGTTCATAGCACTTGGAAAGGACAGAAGAAGATGGATTATGAAGAGGTTGTTGGAGCTAAGTGAATAATTCACAGTGAATAATTAATTTGACAAACTTAGCCTCTTTGTGCGTGCAGACCAGATAACAGTCTCTTTCATTCACTCATTATTCAGATTTATTCAGTAACTATCTTTTGAATAGGGCACAATAGCTAAGGCATCTCATCATGGATCTAAAAGCACGAATTAAAATCTCTCCCTGGATTCATATTTCATTGAACTCCTCTGGAAACTGGGACCTCCCCACCTGGGACAAGCAGGCAGCCAGAAGAATTGATGTGGTTTGGGCCAAAAGCCCATCCATCCCAGACCATGGAAAGCCCCACTTGTCTCCATGTGAGAGTAGTGGGAAAACGAGAGAATTGCTGCTCAGGATGTGGCTGGCTTGGATGGAGGATCACAGTTCACCCTGGCTGTTCCAGAGTGCCAGGCTGGTGGAAGAACATGGCTTTTTTTCCAAGTTTTTTGAAGTTTTTAATGTATCGACAGGCGTGAAGGACGAAGTCCAATTCACATGTGCTACCTCAGACATTTTTTGCTGCACTTATTTTCTGCACACACCTACAGCATGCAGGACTTGTTAACTGGGATGCTGCATCGGAGGAAAATCTGTACTCTTGAGTTGAGTACACCTGACATTTAATGGGAAGTAAGAAATACTGGGAATCACCAGCTAAACCCATATATTAGGTGTCTGACAATGAAAAATGTAATTGATACTGACTAGAAGTTTATCAGTTGCATTCATGGGCCCAAAATAAAAGTTTTTTGCTCCAAAGACCTTATAAACAGAGAAGATGAGAGAAGTACATGGAAAAAAGTAAAATATATGAAATCATTATGTAGCAGGAATTTTGCCAGGCTAGCTTTAATTAATAAGGCTTTTGTTTTTATTCACTTGCCTAAGAAACCCCCACACACAATTTTTTTTTTTTCTGATTTGGATTCTATTTGGTGTAATGTCATATACTGCATGCTATATCTAACAATGGTAATTACTGTTGGTTTTGTTTTCTACTCAGATGTAACAATGCTTTGATGAACTGCTTTTCACTTTAATTGCATTAATTTAAACACATGTATCTGATAAAATATTTACTGACAACTTATCTGGCAAGGACATACACGGTTCAATAAGCACAAATCACACTGTACTTTGTACATATTTTATAACATTAATTTGTTGGTCAATGTTTAACAGCTTAACACTAGAACCATTTCATCACACATTCTATTAGTTCATCAACAAACATTCATATTTTCTAAATGGTAAGCTGTAAAAAAGAAAGAATGATCCTCCCCATCTCTATTAGCATGTGACTGATGAAAATAAAATTAATCTTAATTAAAATGTATTGATATCACAAAGCAATCATGATTTTGAACTTGCACATGAAAGAGAAAATAGTTTTCTGCAAAAATTTAGAAAACGCTTTCTTCATATTATCAGAGATACCCCAAGTAAATTAATTCAGGAGAAGCCCAGAGTCATAGGTATGGCATTTTCATCAATTGTTTTTGATGAAAAAGAAAGCTAAAAGCAATAATTAAGGGGGGTTTTTTCAGGCTTCTAGACTTTAATTTGCTTAATTTTATGTCATTTCAATGACAAACTCAATGATTTTGAGGGTTTTAAGTAGTAACATTAGATAGTCCCATTTAGGTCATCACTAGAGAGGGTGATAGCTCCCATCTGCTCTGGACACTGACCATCCTTTAAGCCTTGCCTCCTCCAAGTGCACACTAGAATTAAATCCAAACTGAACCTTTAGAATCAAGGATTTGAAGGGCATTTCACTGGATTCTGGGTCAAGGCTGGTGTTCCTGCTCCTCTGCTGATTCTCTGAGACTTATGACAAGAAGGATCATATCCACACTCCAGCAAAACTCTGGGATATTGCAACAACCACGGGGCCAGATTTGGTGTTGAGTGAATCCCACCCAAGGCTCACTCAAACTTGGGAGTTTGATTTCTGTCACAGCAACAATTGCATTGCTTTCATCACACAAACTATTTCTGTTAGTTCGACTTTCTTCCTCAGTCAATCTCACTGCAACTTTTTTTTCTCCAGTGACAATTAGAGGGAGCTTAGAGGAAATATTTTCCTTCACATAGCAGGAGATGATTTTAAGAACTGACCAAAGCAACATCTCTAAAAAAACTATGAGTGCCATAATTTACACAGAAAGAGATCACCTGCAAGACATATGCATAGAGATGGCTTACCCAAATCCTCCTCAACCTT
Source organism: Agelaius tricolor (assembly GCF_023055355.1). Lineage (NCBI taxonomy): Eukaryota > Metazoa > Chordata > Aves > Passeriformes > Icteridae > Agelaius > Agelaius tricolor. Next base: position 8,848,231 of record NW_027269266.1, on the reverse strand, counting down.
GGCTTATTGGTTTGTTTACTTCAGAAGACAAATTAAGCTTTGATAAAGATTTTTCTCTTCTTGAACAGTTTTGCCATAATGTTTTTGTACTGCACACAGATTTTTGTGATTTATTTTAATAGAAAATAATTTTATTGAAGTGTTTTCACATATATTCCTTGGGCAGGAGCAGTATAGCTACAAATACCTTCTAGTGGCTGATTTGAAGACTCAAATTCACTCTCAGCAGGTTGAATAACTCCCACACATAAGCAATACATGGTCCAGGGAATATTTGACTTATGCAGCCCAGAGGAAACGAGAATGAGGCATAATCTACATGCTCAGATTGTGCCTTGCCTTCCTTCCATACTGTCACCTGCAGGGAAAAAACAATGCTTTTATACTGAACTGTAACATTTGTCATCTCTCTGCAACTTTCCTGTTTGTACAAGAAGAGGGATCAAATAATGAGAAGTACACTGAGTCCTGATGCAGTCGTTTGGAGGTCTTGGAATTTCATGAAAAGTCATCCTGTTCTAAGACTGGGGTTTGGGTTAGATGTTTTTTTTTTCCCTTTCATTAATCCCTCCTCTTTTTAAATCCTTAAAATCATGATTTATTTTACTTCATATGGTCTGTTGCTGAACACTGCTGGCTTCTTTCTCATGCGGTAGATTCTTCCCTTCCTTGGAGTATGTGCAGGGGACTGCCTGCCATAGCACCTGTTTTATAAAGAAAGAAAATATCCACTGCTGATTTGTTCCTCTCAATAGCCAGCCCAGATATCTGTCTGATTTCATTCATTAATGTAGAGATTAGTCCATTCATAGTGGGTGCTCTTTTTCAGAAGGTAATGGCAATGCCTAGTGAAAATGAGTCATGATTTGTAGTGGATTCTGTGGCAACAGAACTAGATCCTGACTCTCAATTTGCCTTGTGAGTTCTGTTCATTACAGATGAATAAACGTCCACAGCATGAAAACAACAATAAAATGGTCTGACTAAATTTCTGACAGTTAGCCAAATTCTTGATAATCCTTAATGCACTCACCAATGTCTATTCTTGTCCTGAATAGCACTTGACTTTACAATCCAGTAGCAGTTGTTGAGGCTATTCCCATTCTATCCTACAGCTCCAGTCCATGTCTTCCCTCATAAAAACCATCCATTTTCTCAGGCATTCCCTACATCTCTCTTCAATTAGATAGTCTTTTTCTGTCCCTGGTCCACAGTTTTCCAAATGTGCAGTGCACAGAATCACACACACTACCTGAGGACTTAGCAGTGCTAAGCAGGGCAGAAGGATTGCTTTCTGAGCCCAGTAGATGGTACTCCTGTTTAGATAGTTCAATACAGTATTTGCTAGTTTTGCAGCAGACTGATGTTGCTGACAAACACAGGCTGATTGAGCCAAAATGCTGCAAACACAACCCCAGAAAATGATCCTGCAGTAGGCAAAAGAGATGACCTAGACAAGCTCATTGATATTCGTCATATTTTTCCCCTGTATGATGAATACATATTCATTCATATATATGAACTGTAACTATATTCAGTATTTGATCTAATCTTGTTCGTATTAAAGTTTTGCATTAAACCCTTATTGGCTTCAACATCAATGGGAATGGGTTTGTCATTTCTGTTGATTATATAGAGGCACTCAGTTATACTTTTCTTTTTATAGTCTATTTGCAATGAACCATAGATCCATTCATAAAAGATAAGAAGACATCAGACTCAGTACTTTCAATGCCAAAAATAAAAGTTGATGCTCTTTCAACTAAGCAGAATGCTGTCAATAGAAATTAGCAGTGTAAAAAAACGCCGTGTACCACAGGGAGATGCAACCAAGGCTTTCACAGACAGACCAAGTGTTCTTGGAACACTTTTTATTTTACATACCCTTAAAACTTAAGCAAGTTAACTCAAAGTGCCTTCTATGAATTTGTAAATATTATCTCATTGCTGTATATATGTTCCAAAGCATTTCCCTTTCTATTTGGATTTTCAGCTCTTCTTTCCAGCAGGCTAGATTAAGCTTCAATGCAATCTGAATATTTGTGATTAAAAGGCTGATTTATCATTTTCTAAAAAGAATAATCATACTGTCATAGGGGGACAGTGGGTTGATTTGGAATACCTGTCAAGCACAAAGGAAATCCCTGCAAACAGTTAAAACAATTGGAAAAATTGCAAACCTATTTACAAATTTCTTAGCATTTTGTCTTTACACTAATACGATGATGATTTTTGACCTTAGTAGCTTTCCCCAGCACAGGCAAACAAGCTTTGAATTATTGTTCTGCTGCAATGTAACAATTCCATTGCTCTGACCCTTGGTGTCTTGCAAAATACAGTAGAACAATAATTGTCAATCCTTCCTATACAATGTGCTAGATTTGACAGAGGTCAGCATTAGCTACAAGACCTTTGGCTGATGCTCAAAGAGGTAATATCTCTTCTCTAGTTCAGTTGATAAAATGTTAAATAGAATCAATTTTTGCCATGCTTTTGTGGAGACAGAGATAAAAACAGTTTTTACACTGTAACATTTTTTAATAGACAGAGAATAGATGACAGTATAGCTCAAAGTGCTTTGGTAAATATACTATTTAAATGTCAAAAGTTTTTATTCTTCTAAAGAGAAATGCCATCATTCTTCCTTCCAATTTGCAGTGTGATGAATCTAAGAAGGCTTTGCTGTGTGCAAAAAATAGAGGATTTTGTTGCAGATCTTACATGAGTAATACATGAAGGAAAAGACTGACTCATAGACATTTTGTGTCAGCATGTGATTTGTACAAAGCAAGGATATAATCTGACATGGAAATAAAATGTGTGTAGATGCTCCTCTTTGGCATCATGGAGAAGCTGGTGGCAAGGTCAGCAGCTACAATGTCTAAGCTCCTCACGTTGTAAGCAGTTGTTAGTTAAAATTTTGCTTCGGTCCTAGACCCTGAGTCTTTTGTCTGTCATCTCTGAGTGTTTTGATTGAAAAAGCTTAAGAGAAAGAGACATTTATGGCACGAGGCAGTACTCCATATCTGAGGGGGAAATCAGACTTCCAGACCAGAAAGAAGAACTGGCATATGAAAAGAAAGGAAATATTTCTCATAATTCAATTTAATAACATTATTCCTTTTGGTATATTTCTAGACTCTGCACATAAAACTGTCTAATGTTGAAATAAACAGCAACAAACAAATTCTCCTTGAGATTACTTTAAGTGTACTCCCTAGTCTTTACCCATACAAAACATCAACCACACAAATCTTTTCTTCCCACTTCTGTTGCTTAATGCTGAATACACTATTTTGAATATGCTGTCAGCTGAGGTTGATAAAGACTGGGGCAAGAAAAGCATCATTTTTCGATCAAAAAGTCGTCTGTTAGAAAACAGCTATTTCACAAGACCATAATTTGACACTTCAGCATCTACTGTGATCTCCATGAAAAATATAAAACCAGAATGTGCCTAAATTACAGGAATCCCAGCCTTTGCAAGATTTTCCTGCAGTGCATTTGAGAATTTTCTCTGTGCTGGGATGCTGCTGGTCCCAAGAGTTCACTGTTACACAGTAAAGGCATGCACTTCTTCAGGGCAGCAAATGTGAGAACAAGGGAAACAAGGTGGAAAACAAGCACTTTCATCTTTTGAGAAGCATTTGTCTTATGCTTATTCACACAGAAACTATGTTGCCATACTGGTGACATTGCACATGCTAGTGGAGTCAAGCACTAACTGCGCTGAGCCTGTGTGGCAGGCATCACTTCAGATCTGTTTGCTTCTCCCACCTCACCCCATGCCTGTCCCTGCTTGTCCTCATCCCCATTCTGATCCCTGTCTTTGCCTCTGCTTCCTTCATCTTTGTTTTCTGTAAAACCCAGCAGTGACTGAGGCTCTGTCTACTGATACAGAAGTGGTTCTACAGCAAGATAACAAAGGAGATAATCATCTAACTGCAACATGTGATGGAGACAAAAAGTCTTTGCAATACTTACTGAAAAATGCTTGCTGGAGTTCAGATGTCTGCGCCCTTCATTTCCTACCTTGCCCAAAGTTGAGCTCACCTAACTCTACCTTGCAACAAACCTCCCATGCCTTCAGTGTGCTGTCAGTGATGTGCTTGGTTTTAAAGCTGGGACAGCTAAAACACTCTAATTAAGAGATTGTCCACTCGTTGTCCCTGGAGAAAAAAAATGCCTACCTCTTGACCTTTGGTTAAATATGTTGTGTGGAAAGACATAACAATGAGCGTGAACATTTATTTTCAGACTGTGTGGGAGAGAGGTTTATGGAGCAAAGCAATCTGTAATCAGTCCTTTTTTACTCCTTCCTACATTTCCAAAAGATTATCCCAATGCCAAACCAGCTATCTATCCTGCCTCTAAAAGAGGCACCTGGCAATTACAGCTCTGCAAAGGTACAGGGTTCCCTTTGTGGCTGTGTGTGAAAGAAGCAAAATACCCACTTTCATCTTTGCATCTAAGTGCATTTGTACTACACACGTACACAGGATTTTTCTACAAAGACAGGAAGGCAAGGTCTGTTTTTTCATCATACATTTAAAAGTGAACTCTCACTGCAGGCATGGGGCAAGCAGCTTGCTCTTGGCTTCACACATTTGCTTCTCAAGAACCCAAGTGCACTGAGCAAATATGCACATTTTATTACTATTACTACTAGAGAGTGTACTCTGATGGTTGTACATATATATTTGTCCATTTAGCAGCACTACTGCTGGAAGGTAGGTGGAAGCAAAAAAAAAGTCTATTACCAGGAAAGGTAAAAATTTAGTGACACAATTTAGTAAACTGTATGAAGCATGGCATTCAATGCTCAGGAAAACCCCAGATATTCAGGTCCTTATCTAAAGTATGTCCAAACTATCTGCACTTCTTGAGTCTGCAAAGCTGAACTGGAAATTGGACAAGACAGGCTTTTCTGGTATTGCCTGTTTCTGGCTTGGGCAGATAGCAGAAGATAGCATCTCTCTTTACACACTTCTGCAGAGCAGCAGCAGTGCAGGGCTAACCAGGAAGCACAGTGATGTGAAGGAGAGATAATAAAGCCTAGGATTAACTATGGCAGGCCCTGGATTTTGTTCCCAGTGGAGGTCATGTCCCACGCGCCCCTTTGTGTGAAGAGTGCTGCCAGTCTGAGCTCCCAAAATTTCTCTCTTTCCCACCCAGTGCTGGGGTGTCAGAGGCTGCTGTGTGTCTTTTCAGTGCTGCCTTTGCAGAAGATGGGCAATCCATCTGTGTCCTGCAAGATTTCTCCTACATAATCAAGGGAAACAAGGGAAAAATAAAAGATTCCACAGACACTAAATCCACCATACCTTGCAAGCTTAAATCCTGCAACACCTTCCTGTGTCAGGAATTGTGGTCACCTGTCAAAACTGAGATTTTGGTGGTATTTTGCTCACTATTTGAGGATGCAAACCCCACTGTGGACTCCACAGAGTTTGGGAAATACACCCACCCTGATTCACCTGGAGGCCGTCTAGCCTAAATAAACCAGAAGAAAAAAAGACAGGGTTGGTTCACTCTATTGGGGAAAAAAAAAAACAAAACAAGAGCTTGAATTTTTTTGCCTTGAATTATTTTCATTTGTAGGTAGGTTCATTTACAAGAACCAAACTGATTCTATATAACAATGTAAGCAAGCATCCATACTGAGTGATTAAAGACAAGGTTACAGAATAAATACTGATCTACATTTGCAGTGTATTAATAAATACATTGAGCAACTGTTGTGTTAAGTATAGCTTTTTCTTCAACCATAAAAATGTACATTTCAGGGCTAAGGTGAAGAAAAACATAAATAAAATTGCCTGGTATTATGAAGAGGGGGAAGGGATGTATGGAGTGTTCATAAATAGCTGAAAGTATCGATCAGTGATGGTGAAATACCAGTGAACTGTGCAGAGCACTTTGAGTTACCTCCTTGTCTTTGATTAGGTTCAAATGTTAAACTTAATCTGTAAACCTTTAAATGGGATTCTGAGCCAAGAGTCTTGAAGACCTGAGGTTTCAGAAAACAACTGCTGATTTGATCCAAATGTCAGAACAAAATGCAGAGAAGGACTTCATATTGGACTTGGAAATGAAATTAAAAATCAATGAACACTTTTTAGACATTCTTCTCCCCTTGAATATTAACAAGCAGGTAAGAGGAATAGTAGCATCTGGAGAATTGTCCGTATTAAGACTCTATGTGGTCAAAAGCTTTCTTGCAAGGTAAAAAAAAAATATTTCATATATTATATTATAAGTATCTTTTAACATGAAAATAAGAAAATTAGAGGATTTTCTACTTTCTATGTACGATTTTTTTGTTTCCAGAAAGAAAAGGCTTTTTGCCTCTGTGTTTCTTTGAGGCAAAAGCAACACACTTTTTTTAAAGAAAAGAGAGAAGTTTCACCCTATTTCCTACAGGACACTCTCTGCTCTTCCGCGTGGCTCCAAGGACAGCCTTGTTTTAACGACAGCCTTCCTCATTCTCAAGTAAATTGAGTTTTCACTGTTTTCTTGGTCCACTTGGGAGGTGGGCACTGACACTGGGGATCAGCTGCTGGCGGCGAGGGCTGCATTGTAATGCAGAACAAATGAGGGCTGGATACGTGCCCTCCTCGCATTCAGCCGCCACTGCTGCCACTTACAATTACAAAGGACAAGAGCAGGAGACACTCCAGCAGCGGGGAAGCATGACCTGCGAGCCGCAGCTCATTTCGCACTGCACTTATTCAATACAGCGCTGCCCTATAATTTCCTACAGCATTGTTATCTGTTCGCCGCTTACACACTCACACCTTCATTATGTCCCCGGCTGCCGGCTGCTTGTCACATCTATTGATTGCACCGGGGCTGCAATTTGCATGGATCACTCGGGATTGTCCTCAGCCACACCGACACCGTGCCTGGGACCGGCATCCCTGCCTGGGACCGACATCCCCGCCTGGGACCGATATCCCTGCCTAGGACTGACACTACAGGGACCGGCATCCCTGCCTGGGACCGACATCCCTGCCTGGGACCGACATCCCTGCCTGGGACTGACACTACAGGGACCGGCATCCCTACCTGGGACCGGCATCCCTGCCTGGGACCGACATCCCTGCCTGGGACCGACATCCCTGCCTGGGACCGACACTACAGGGACCGGCATCCCTGCCTGGGACCGACATCCCCGCCTGGGACCGATATCCCTGCCTAGGACTGACACTACAGGGACCGGCATCCCTGCCTGGGACCGACATCCCTGCCAGGGACCGACACCGCAGGCACCGATATCCCTGCCAGGGACCGACATCCCCTGGGACTGATATCCCTGCCAGGGACTGAGACCTCATCTAGGGACCGGCACCTCAAACGGGCTGATCCCACCCGTAGGGATCGGTGTCCCCTGTAGAGCACGCTGCTCCTGTCAAGGCTGGTACCACTGCTGAAGTGCACCACCCTTGGAATGACTTGGAATGTGTGACACCCTTGCGGTGACTGGCATTCCTGCTGGCAGCGATGCTCCTGAGAGGCACCGATGCCCTGACAGGCATTGGTGCTTCTCAGAGGCACTGGTACCCCTGGCAGGGACTCTGCCAGGACTCTGCCAGGGAATGATGTCCCTTTCGAGGGGGCAGCACCCCACAGGGTCTGGCAGGAAGGATCAGGATCCTGCCCCAGGAAGGATCTGGACACCCCCATGGGAGCCCGATGCATGAGCATCCGAGAGAGACTGTGCTGGCTCTGCAACAGGCTCCATGCTTGGGTTCCAGTCATTGCCTCATGCATAGCCACAAGGAACTGGGCACCCAAATCCCTCTGCCAACTATTTGGCATTAATTTCCACAATTATTGGGCAGGCGTTTTAGCACAGAGACTTGAGGAAAGACTGAGATACAGGGAACAAGAAAGGAAAATTGTATTAGATGAATGCCAGTGTTGTCTGTACTGCACTAGGATTTTTTATTTCCCTGTCATACTGAATGAGACTATCAGAGGGTGCAAGTGTGTCTGTGAGTCTGAGGGTGTCTCCTGCAGATGCAAGCTGGTATGCCAGCAATCACAGCCGGCACATGCAAGGAACAGAGCATCCCACAGCTGGGGAGTTGTGAACTTGACCTGAAATTGGGATGCTGTGCTCTGACCGGGTCTGTAGATGTGCAAACCCGACTGAGATGTCAGTATTTAGCTGGGACTAATGAGATACAATACTTAATCCCATTTGTCTTTAAGTCAGTAGGAGAGGTCTGATGTCTATGGCTGGAGGCAGGACTGGATCTGATATCAGAAGTAGCTGAAGATTTCTGTCTAAAACTGTTTAAGTGGTTGCACAAGCAGAAGACAACAAGGTGATCAGATGGGGCTAAGAAAAGCACTAATTGTGTTCCAGGAGGAATATAAATAGTCTCCTAAAAGGTTTGGTGAATCATTTGCCCTTTCTCTTCTGCACCTTTGTGTTTCAGGGAGAGGTTTTGTGAGATTTTGGCTGCAGAAGGAAGGAGTCCAAGCTACCTGAATGGTGGTAGCTCAGCGGGATAACAAAATCCTCACATTACTGCAGAGCAGGCAACTACGCAAACCTTTTCAAATCCTCTCCACAAGTAGAGTGCAGATAAAAGCAGGCAGCAAAATGTTTCTGAAATTATCTGTGATGGAGTAAAATCATGCATCATTTCATGAGGGATGCTGAATCAATGCTTATTACTTACAAGTAAGGTGTTTAAATCTTTCAATGGGTATGGGAAGAAAAGAAAGGGAAGGGAGTGTCTGAGATGAGCACAGTAAATTGTACCATGAATTTAAAATAAATCCATCCTAATTTTTCTTATTTTAAATTGTAACATATATATTCCTGATCATTCTCTATCCTTTCCTTTCAGTTTATGACATTGTTTAATGTACTGATCCATTTGCTTCATTTTTGTCTTCTTCTTTTCTCTTGCTGTCACACACAGCATTTTAAAGAAACTACACCAGTGCATATGAAAGTCATAGCTTGCAGGAAAACAATCTGATCCTACTAAAATATTTGTAAATGAGAATTTTTTCTTTGTTTTCTGGGTGAGAAAAAGCAAGTTTCCATTTCTAAAGAACAAGAATTATCACAGCAATTTTTGAGAATTAGTTCTGAAAAAAGGCAATCATGCCTCAGCTTGGGGTTAATGATTTCAAACTTTCAACATTAATAAATAACAACTCTCAGTTCAGAAATTTTCAGTATCTATGGTAATGCAAAGCATTATAATTTTATTTATTATTGCATCAAAATAGATGATATTAAACTACAGCTTCCTACACACAGCTGAGTCTGGAGTTGTTGTTATGGTTGGATTTTTTGGTGAAGTACTGTACTTCTATTCCCAGTCAGAAGGTCATGAGAATCATAACACACCCAGACATTTACCTTTCACCATTCCTGCAGGAAAGAACACTGTGTCACTTTAAAAATTTACAGCTGAGGTCAAGGCCACAGGAATCAAACAAGCCCACACAGGCAGGGGTTGGTGAGGAGAGGTCATCCCTGTGTCGGCAGGACCACAAAGTGCAGGTGGCAGAGGCAGGACAAGCTGCTCACCTCTGCTTTGAGACCCCACACAGACCATGCTGTACATGGTGGCCTGAATTTTGATAGTCACTGATATTTGTATTTTTAAAAGGAATCTGAAAATAGCTAACTTGTGACATGATTGGAAAATGTGCTGTAGTGTGTGTGGGCTTCTCTGACAACAGCAGGGTTCAGTCTGATACAAACCAGGGCACCATTTCCACCTTTCTGCATGGGCAGAGTCACTTCCACAGATAAAGAGAGAAAAAGGAAGAATCCTGCAAAACTTCCTAAAGACCTGATGGGCCATGTTTTCTATCCAAATTGTCCTCTGAGCTCAAGGAAACTACACTCCCAGCTTTCTACCTCAGTATGATTAAGGAGGCATCCTGTACAACAAACACCACTCTAAATTATGATTTTTCAATATTTTTAGTTTTTTTTCCCAGAACTTTTTATGTGACTTGTTTAAATCCAAGAACAATGGTGAAGATAAAAGAGCAAGAAAGCTTTCTTCTGCTATTTCAGTATTTGCTGAACTAATAATTCAATGTCATATATGATGATGTAGTAAGTCAGCAAACGTGAAATATCTCTAGGGAGCTCTTTGTTCTGCTATTTTTTTCCTATCCAGTGCTTCTGGTTGTCAACAGAAAAACATAAAATAAATTTTCAGATTCTAAATAAGGCATCTTACATATGATCCTAATACTTCTTTCTGGAAAAAAAAAAAGAAACAGTCAAGCACTGATGTATAATTTTCTTTAACTGTTTCCCCTTTGATAAGATATAATGGGAATTGAGCATTTGAAAAGGATGTTTATTAAACTGATTCTATAAATGGAAATGTATATTTTAAGCCCTAGGATTCAGGAGAATACTTTGTACTTTATATTGGTGTCATTTCAATCCTACTCTCCTTTGTCCCACTAAAAAAATCTAGGGAGAAAAAAGTCACAGCCATAAAATTTTACCTCTTTTTTAAGGGAAGGTCTACTTTTCCCAATTTTGGCTAGTTTTAGATTCAGAGAAACACTGAAAAATCCCACGTTGCCATAGCTTCACTCAGTGAAGCTATCCAATTTGCTTGTGTTTAAATAAGAAAGCAGTTTCCAAAATAAAGTTGATGCCAATGTCTGAAGGCCTGTCTATCTCAAGCTGTGTGCCAAGAAGTGCAGGGTGACAAGACTCTTCACTTAGGCCTTCAACTGACTCAAATGTAAAGAATAAGTGGGAACAATCCAGGCTTAGGTCTCCAGTCTTATGGTTAAATGACAGATTTAAAACTGTATTCCCACTGAATCTTTCCCTACCACTAAGCATGGCAGAGTTCACATCTGCAAATTTTATTCCAAAACTGTCCAGCAGTAAAGAGAAGTTCATTATTTTAAAATAATTCTTGTCAGTTTGGCTAAGGTTTTATTTGATACAGCACCTGTGCTTCAGTGGCTGCCTGTCATTGTCATCCTGAAAAGCTGATTTTCACTGCTATGATACACAGAAATTAATGCCTGAATGTAGATTTAGTGAGCAAAACTAAGGGAAGAAGGATTGGGACAAGGGACAGAGACAAATCTGAAGGGCTCCATAGCTACTACTAATTAACATGGTAAGTGCAGAGTCACCAAGTCACTCTGAAGGAAATTGTTATTATGTACAATGACTTTATCTATTTCTTATCTAAAGGAAGGGCTCAGGATTCACCACTGAGATGGACACATTGGGCTTTAACAGGTTTACCCAAGATCTTAAAATAATGTCTTTGACTTGCATCTGTATGACAGGCTTGAAACTTTTGGTCATATGAAGCATCCAGAGATATCAGGTGGCTCTTTGGGACTTCTAGGGTAAGGAAGACACAGAGGTTAATTACTGCTCTCTCTGTTTCTTCATACCCCTGCTTCTCCTGATGCATATTTTGGATCTGTCACCTGTCTTTGTTGCTGCACAAGTTTTTCTGAGCTGTGGACACCATTGTCTTCCAGGAACTCAGTTGCTGTAGAGGACCTACATGCAAGCACCTCTAGGTATCTCTCTTTTCTGCAGATAGAGGCTTCAGCACTGCTACTTTCCTGATGCCTATCTGAGGACAAGGAAGGAAAATCAGTTGTAATTCAGGAGAAAAAAAAATAAGGGGAAATTGATGTGGGAGGTAGAGGATAAACTTGTAATAGTATTGACTGCATTGCATTCTACCTTTCCCTCTCTCATGATAATTGAAGGAGTTTATTTTTTAATTCAGTAACTGCTATTGTTTTTTCAGTGGTGCTGGTGGGTATTTATTTAGATCTGTGATGGCAATCATAGCTCCATGAGATTTCCTTATCTACATTATAATATCACCTAGACACCCCAAGCAAGAGTTGGGGATCTATATTTGTAGGAGCTGCATCCAGACACAAGACAAAGACAGTATTTACCTCAATAGTTCACTGACAACCAATGAAAACAAAACTTCTGGGGAGAAATATGGCTTCCTGTCATCTTGACCAACTTAAGTACTTAGGCCAGACCTTTCTGTGTGAGTTAAGGCCTGGCATCAGACCAACAGCATCCAGACCCTGTACTTATTCCATAAGATAGTCTGGTAGAGCAGGAAAGTCTACATGAGCAGTCACCAAGGGATGTCCATCTGCATTTACCAGTTACGCATTATGGTTTAGAACCATCTGCAGGATGAAAAAGGACCAAGCTGCTGGGTGCAACCATCAGGAGAAACCAGAGTCAGAACTTAAAGCTAGATTTAAACCACTCTACATTAATTTGTTATCATATAGGAAATAAAATGCAAAAAAGTTTTTTTAAGAAATATGAAGCCACTTTCATGTTATTTGCTTTTCTCTACCTGCAGTATGTATCCTCTGTGATTCCTAAATGGCCAAACTGCACTCAGCAAACAACCTTCCCCAGGAAAACCATTGTATCAGATGTTTATGAGAGGGTTATCCAAGGATAAATAATATTTTTATTAACTTCTCTATAGAGTTTATAACTTAGTTCTTTCCAAAATAATATTTTCTTTATTTTCTCAATTACCTTACTCTGCTGTCTGTTGTAGGGTGCTCAGCAGGGGCTGTAGGGCCTTACAAATATCAGAAATTTGTAGCTGTCTGTTGCTACTGCTGGCCAGCTGTTGGAAAACAGATGCCTCTACAGCAGCCTTCTTGTATTTCCACACACTTTTCTGCATTTACATTCTGAACTGTCGTGTTCAGCCTTACAGTAATTATATATCACATAAATCTCAATGCCTTTTGAAAAGTATGTTTAAAAATAAGTTGACAGAAAATTGCAGTGAAACTCCTTTTGAAAAGTGATTGGATATCACAGAAACTTGATGAATCTGATAGGGGATTAACCTGTTAGCCAGAGGTAAATGCAATTCAATAGACTTTTCCTTTATTCACTATTATTACACCTTATCCTCAGCCACTCTCTGTAACAAGGTCAGTGACTGCTGCTGGAGGTCTCCAGGAAAAGGCTGTACCACTAAACATATGTCAGCCTGCAAATGTAAACTTTAGTCAAATTATACTTCCATAATAACTTCTTTAAACTGTAGCACACTACATTACTGAAATAATAGCAATAACTATGTTGTAGCATTTTTCAGTACTGCCTTAATTCTCTACAAGGCAGCTACCACAAGATTACTCTATAAAACATTTTTAGAGTCCCAGAGAAGTTGGTTAAGGTTTCTCATGACATAGGCTTGCAGCATTCATTTTAGAAGATGGTAGCCTTTCATCAAAAATTCTGCAAGTCTTTGTGATCCACATGGCTGCTATGGGGAGAATTTATTCATCATTTAATTTTTGGAACTTTTCCAAACTGAAAAGATTAGGGTGAAACTTATATTGTGTGCAAGCAGCCCACGGTCATTTCAGCTTTCCTTAATCCCCTGACATAAGTATTTGCATCTGTATTTTACTGATGAAAAAGCTGTCAGCAGAGAGAAATGAACTTTTTGGGCAATTCTCTTCTCAGGTGCCCAATTTCCCAGCCTGAGGCAACTGCATGATGAGGGTGATGCTGTGGTTCAACCTCTTGGGAATTCCTTGCAGCCAAGGCATTGGCTGGGCTGGGACCCACCAGTGACACTGCACCCCTGCCCCACCAAGGGCTGATGAGGTGTCCCTCTGCTCTGTCCCAGGGTGTTCTGCACAGCCCCACTGCAGCATGGGGGGCTTTCCCCAAGCAGCCTTTGTCTTAAAGGTCTTATTCAAAGGATGTAGAAGACAAAAATGTGTTTTCAGTAGTTCAATATCAGAGAATTACTGTTGCAAAAGAATAACAGTAATAAGAATTATAATAAATTAATAATAATAAATTACTGGTAATAAAAAATTAACAATAATCTGTTACAACTTGATGCATTTCCAAGTGGTTGAAGAAAGTGGATTGGGATACTGGGCACAGAAAGCAAACTGTACAATGGGGGCCTCACAGAAGGCCTGTGAACAAGTTAGTCTCATATGAACAAACTGTCTATGACCAGTCTGGGCTGGGATTAAAACATCTGATGACAGAATGAGGTTTCAGACATCTCTGCTTTTGGGACATTTTCATTCCACATTTTGGTTCAGTTTGTTACAAACACAGGAAACACTATTAAAACCAAAACTGTTTCTGGTGATGAGCTGTACCTCTACTCCCCTGAAGAGTCAGAGCTGCTGAATTATGTTCTAGTATGCCCATAGAAGCATCTTTCAGAAAGTTTTGCTTTATCTCCAGTGACTGCTGCTGGTTTGTGTGGCATATACAGGCTAACTAATTACAACATTTTACAGTCTTTGGCACCAAGGTATTTTCCCCATTAAAGAGACTATTTTCTAAGCAGCTTTGAGATGTTTAGCTCATGCTCGTCAGGGAGTTGAATGTCACCTATTGTTGGCATGTTGCACTAAAGCCCCATCAGACTAGAGATGGGGTTTGGAGAAAGGAGGGGGATAGGGGAAGCTTCTCCTGTGGGAGATGAAACTTGGCTGCTGTGGCTTTCCCACAGCAGAAAACACAGAATCCCAGATCCCTTCAGTTCTGTTGCAGTTTAGTGAGGGTGCAAATCCCTTTAGCACTGCCTTAACCTCCAGCTATGCAATACCACAGTGCTACCCAGCCTGGGATATTTCATGTGCAAGAATATGCAAAGCAGACAGGAGGACCTGTCTGCAGTGAGGTATTTTTCTGACAAACTTGATACACTGAATATGGATCCCTACCCTCATTGCTTCATCACCACCCTGTGATGTTTGGCCCCAAAGCTAAAGTGGTTTTTTGCTGCAAATAACCACACTGACAGCTCCTTGTAAGTAGGGCAAGAGTGGATTAGTGCAGGCATTTTGCAGCAGAAGGCTCTGGAGTCTCACCTGCACAGCCACACGATTGCATTCATGTCCTGCTTTAACGCCCTTGAGCATCTTTTATCTTCCAAATTCTAAGGGCTTTTTTTTTTCCTCTACCTACACAGGCAGGAGGAAGCAAAATCAAACAAAAACGAGATGGAGAGGAGGGAAAAAAATAGATGGTGGCTACTGCATCCCTGTCCCCTCTCAGGAGCCTACAGGGCGTGTCTTCTCCCAAGCAGTAAATTGCAAACATTTCTACCACGGCCTGCTGCTTGCAGTGTACATAGCTCCTTAGGAAAGGGACAGTGCAGCTGCAAACTGTGGAATAAGGCAACCAGATGGCCTCTTCTTCAAGGGTTTGTGCATATTCTGGGAAGTGCAGAGTCTGGAGCATGCCCCTCCCACTTGCTGTGCTGTTCAGCAGGACCATTTTGCTCTGAGAGAAGCTCCCCCTGCAAATGCTGCAACACTTGTGCAGGGCATTCCCTGAGACACCTTAGATGCTCAGCATCATTTTACATATTTGCATTTTTGTATGTTCAATATAGTATTTAAATTGTTTCACCTGCAATTTTTGTATTATGTCACTGAAAATCAAGCTACTCTAAATTTTAAAAAACAGAGGGATAATGAAAAAAGTTGATCTCATAGTTATTCTACTTCATCTAAATTTGTTTGTACAGAAAAAGTACTGGCCACTCATAATACACATGGACACAGTATTCAGATTTGTAGAACTTTCTCAAATATTTTTTCCCTAAAGTTGCTCATTTGAAGTCCTTAGCTGAAATGAGGATGGACTGCTTTTCCCCTTCATCCATTTTAATTTTTTTCCTTTTCTGATGATTACTAACTCTACACTATATTGCTTAGGCATGGAAATTTAAATGGTAATGCATAATTAAGGTGAGCAACCTGCCATCCAGTTTCACACACTCTTTCCCTGTCATACTCTCATGGTCACTATCAGTCTCCCAGTTAATAAACTATTTGGACTGCCCTTCAGCTCTACTCTTTTGAGAGAACCTGAGTGAAGTGAATTGTCACAAATCCTGCAAAGCTTGGACTTCTTGCTTGGGTACCTCAAGCACTGAGAGGGACCTGTCTATCTCACAAGAACAGGACAGGGGTTTTTGATGTGCTGGCTGGGATCAATGGGTTCATGAGAGAAGTCACAGCTCCCAGACAGCACAGGGAAGAGGCATTTACATCAGGACATGCACCTTAAACTCTCCTCCCTGGCTGACTCACCTAGGCCTGGATGGGTGACTGTGCATTGGTATGATGTGCATTTCTTCACAGGCTGTAAGTCAAGGTGTGTGAAGTTATGCCTTTAAAACAATCTGAATTACTTCAGTTTGAAGATAACAAAGAACAGTCTGAATTACTTCATTTTGAAGGTAATCATTGTAACCTCCACAGGTTGTTGGCCCATGGAGATGAAAAAATCCTGAGATGCTTTACTCAACAAAAAGGAGCATGGAACACCACTAACAATCATTACCAGGGCACTGAGGAACAGCCATAACTTCTGTGGCATGATAAAACTGTCAAGTGCATTGGTTAACTGAGAGAACTGAGAGAAATGGTGTTATTTTATAATTTCGCTTTTTCCCACCTCATTGATACAGGTTTTGTATTTCCTAGTTTGAGTTTATGTCACTTTACCAAAGTGCTTGAAAACATGTACATGTTTTTCTGAGCAGAGACACAGACCCAGTCAAGTGGGATTGGTAATCTTGCATTCAAGTTTAAAAAGGCTGTTGAAACCGGGCACTTCACTGGGTGGAAAAGCCAACTCCTTCCATTGTGGGGAACAAGAGGAATAAGCACAGCACATTTAAGGAATTTTACTGACCTTGTGGCTGGACAGTATAAAAAAATTACTGCCTTTCACACTTTCTTGAGGCCAAAGGGAAACCTTTCACCAGCATGACTTCAGCTGTCTTCATGCCTTGTCCAGTCCTGAAAGCAGCCTAGGAGGGAGCTATACCACCAGTACAGATCTGTCATTGCTAATGTTGCCTTGCTGATACTTTCTTAGAACTGTGCCTAGAAATGAAAAGCAGTTTGTGAATCTGCTAGCACTGAGTAACAGTTTCTGAGAATTGGTGGCTTTTCACCTTGCCTTGGTAGCATGACTTCACTAGGGACTGGCAATGCCAGTCTGTCTTCTTAACATGTTAGATTCCAGTAATTTTGAGAGTATGCTAACAAAATATTATCAGAAATAAAGCCTTCAGAAAATCTAATGAGCTGAGCCTGAAGCCACTCCTAAAAATGAATTAATGTCCCAGGATGCTCATTTTCCTTTTAATTGGATCTGGCTTCCTTTTTAGATCCATGATGGAGAGAACACAGATTGGTACTGAAATACAGAAGACACTTTTCTAAACCTGGCTTCTAAACTAAGTGACTTTAATACCAGACTGGTCAGAACTTTGATGTACAGTTGAACATGAAGTTGTGTTTTGCTGCAGCAGTCACTATTTCACATACAACTACAAGCTCTTGCCACACTAATAGATGAGAGTCAGCTGTGGTCAGAACAACAGAAATCAGAAGGAAAAGGGGAGGAAGGTTAAAGGCTGAAACTGAAAATAAAAAAAACACAGATTGCCTCTCTGTTTCCCTGCAGACAAGTTTTTATCCCTGAAACAGACAGAAGCACTTTAAAGAGATGTTTACTTAAGCTATGTAGCAGTTTGGGTGATGTGTATATTGTAAAAAATTCTGCCAGTAACCTGTAAAAACTAGGCAAGTAAGAACCTACTTTCATGCAGAGCTTCCTGAACTATATCTGACATTCAAGCAATGCAGGTCTGGATTCTCAGGCTCTCTTTCTTTAGCATTTGAGATGGGAGGGCAGTTCCCCCTGAGCCACACAGCTGAAAGTGAGGGCACATAGGGCCTTCTTACCATATGTGACCTGCTTCGTGGAGCACAGAGGGTCCAATGGGTGACATCACCTTGGCACACCTGAGTTATCCATATCCAGGTTTAAGTGAGCACCTTTAGGGACTTTTATGGAAGTGGTTTTGTTTATTTTATTTGAAAATCTGTAACGTGTAGCTCTGCCTTATCCAAAAATTACAGAGAGAGGCCTATATACCAGCCAAACACAGAGGGTTTCTAATAGCTGGGAGGGTTGCAGTGGAAGTGGTTAGCAGCAGGAGCCAGGTAACCTACATTCCAACAAGAGGAAGTTTTAGATTTAAAGGAGTTCTGATAAACAAGGGTTTGCTGTGCTCCTTCAGCCAACTGCAAATGCAGTAGGCACTAATGATGACATTCATTATTTAACATAATTTTTCTTGATATTCTTCCATTTTCCAGTCACCACCTAAGGTTTCCAGATACGTGTTTTTAAACGAGATTATATGTAAGGACAATAGAGCATAGAAGCAGTAGGTCTCTCGTAACTTAAAGCAGTATCTTATCTGTTGTGTACCCTGGCTTTTTGTAACGAACATGTAATGCTTTGTAGTCAAGCTTTTCAGAGGATTGCTGTTGTCATCTTTCCTCTCTGTAAAAGCCCCTCTGCTCCCGACACTTTAATTGCACAGTTGCCGAAATGAGGCACTGCAGAGTGTTAATGTGTGAGTCTGAGCGACAACACACTCCTCTTTTCACAGAGCTTTTGCCCTTGATCGTGAATGTAGCAGAGCACGTACCTTAAAAATAACTGGAGATTCAAGGGGAATCGCTACACTTATCCTCTTGCATAAGGTTTGTTGACACAGGGATCCTTCAACAGTAACTCATATTCTTTCACTGGGAATAATAAGCATCGCAATTAGTGAACTAGTTAATAACTGCGTGGTTGGGGAGGACAGCAGAGGCATTTCTGTGTATGTAGAAGCGGAGTGTTCAGTGTCCACATGGTCTAAAGCAGACAAAAAAAAAAAAAAAAAAAAAAAAAAAAGGCTTGAAATCCTCCCTGCAGCCTCCCTTCTTGCGAGCTGCCCCTCCGGCTTCTCCAAGACGAGGCGGCAGGATGTTTTTATTCCCTACGGGGCCATTCTCCCTCGCTCTCTCCCAGGAGCCGGGCACAGCCGGCAGCCCCGGGGGAGCGGAGTTTGGGGGCGAGGGCTGGCGGAGCTGATGTCAGCGCCGGGCGGCGGGAGCGATTGGGCTGCGGGAGACTTTGCAGCAGCAAATCCGCCCCCCTCGCCCCCCCCACCCCCGCACCATCGGCTTCAAAGCGGCCGGTGCCCGGCAACTCGCAGAGGTGCAAAAAGTGGGCGCGGGGCCGGCAGAGCCGCGGCGGCGCCCCCGGGCATCGCCCCGGCCGGGCCCGGCACGTCGGGGCGTGAGGCGCGACCCCTGCGCGGCGGCAGCGCCGAGCGGAGCCCGGGCACAGCCCCGGCACAGCCCCGCCGGCCCGACCCACCGCCCTATAAAAGCCGCCTCCAGAGCGAGGAGAAACTCCGCGGGAGGAGAACACGCTGGCGCGGTGTTGCTCGCTGAGGTACCGGCATGACATCCGTCCTGGGCAGCGGCAGAGCGTCGGGAGGGCCGAGCGGGCAGCTGAGATGCAAGTCCAAGAGGAGGAGGAGGAGGAGATCAAAGAGGAAAGGTAAGAAAGATGTAATTTTCTTGTTGTTTTCTTTTCCCGCTCTGTCCGCCTGCCATCTGCACGGCCCCGGCTGCTCGCAGCTCTATTGTCAGCGCTCGCCGGCACCGGCCCTGCGCTGCCCCGACGGCCGCGGCGGGCCGGGCGGTGCCGTGCTCGGGGCCAGCCGGGGACGGCAGCGGCCACCCCGGCCGCGCGGCCGGGCACAGCTCACCGCCGTCCCTGCCTTGTGCCGGCCCGGGGCTGAACCCACGGGGGTGCGGCGGGGGGGGGCTCGGCAGGCCCCGTCCGGGGCAGTGCAGGGCTGGTGCGGCGGGGCCGTCCCGGGGCTCCGGCCTGCCCCGGCCGGGCGCGGTGCCCGCCGCGGCCCGGAGCCCGCCCGAGCCCGCGGGCAGCAGGTGCCGCTGCCCGGGCGGAGCGCGGCGCGGAGCCCCCCGGTGCTGTCGCGCCCTCCAAACTACCGCTTCTCTCCGTTTCTAGACGCGGTCCACCAAGTTTTTCTGTCTTGGTGCTGTTCCCCGGTAAGCGAGCCCTGGTTAGGAAGGCGCTAACTGCCGTAAGCAGGAAAAGTGAAGCTACAGGATGTCATTGCGAACAGGGAATATGCCCTAGATAACAGCTCTTTGCAAGGCTGTCTTGCTTTCTCCTGTAGAGGGGATGACACACTACCGCTTGATTTTTGATGTTTTGCCTGAAAAAGACGAAGTTAACCGGCTGTGAGCACTTTAAAGTAAAATAAACTGAGACGAGGAGCAGAGTGCCAGAGATGCCCAGCTGCAAGGCATTCAACTGCAGAGATGCGAAGTCCGAGTGTTTATCCAAGCAGTAAATATAATCTAACATGTAATTATGATCTCTATGTGGTACTCACACAAGTTTTACTCAGCTAGCACTCAAGCTGATGCTTTGGATATACTGTTTCTCCTTCAGATTCTAGAAAACCTAATTTGTAGGTGCCATTAGCTAAGTGTCTCTTAATTATTGATTATGTTGAAGTTCGTAAGTGCAGTATTTGATAACTTTTTAGGAAGATGTCGAAAGCAGCTTTTGCATAGTACCTGTTAAAACCAGGCCAAATGCTGAATGCAAGGCTGTGTCATTTGATTGTCATTTGTCACTGTTTTTACTTTCATCTGTTGACTATCTATATTCAAAATCATAGTAACAAATAGTGACCTGCCCACAAATAGAAACAACAGATGTGCGGATATATCAGGACTTCTAGTAGGTGTGCAACCTCAACTTACTACTCTCGGTTTTTAGCAGGTTATAACCTGGTGAGAAAGGCTGCCTTTTACTTGGCATTACAGGATAAATTTTAAAACTCTCAGAAAGGAGCGCCTGCATACTCAGTACCCTTTACATTTTCCTGTAATCAAGTTGTGCTCTGTGGACTCTTTTATGCTGATTTGTTCTAGAAAAACTGTTTTTCTACGGAATTGCAAACTTAGCCTAGCTTTAGTGACCTGTACCTGGCCAGGAGAAAAGAGTAAACCATTAATCTAGGCAGTGGAGAAAAGGTACTTGGTTTAATTTTGTTTTCAAGAGCAGGCGAAAGTTAGGGTCTTTCAATAAGACTTTTCTGATGCGTCCTTTTTTGCTTTGTTTTGCCAAATCAAGGTGAAAGTTGAACGTGTTAAAATAAACAAACATGAAAATTTGCTCAACAATAACTTGGTAGCTGCCAGCTATTTGCAGAATGCACAGCTGGAGGTGGATCGCATTCTAGAAAGTGCTTAACTGGCCAACATCAATAGGATGTGCACTTGAAGTGTTAATTTTTATGCTTTCAAATGTGCTATTTGTAACCACTTTTCAGATAATGTAGGTGGTTAGTATACTAATTACAGATTTGTGTCTGTATGATTTTGGTTTTCCTTTCTTTGTAATCACAGTATACATTCAAAAAAATACACATTCTATAAAATCATGCTGGCCAAAAAATTCCTGTAACTTAAAGCCTGCCCTGTATAAGATGCTGTTTGGGTTTTACTATTATGGTATTTTATTTTTATTTAGTGACCATCTTTTTTTCTTTTATTTTTATGGTATCTCATAAGGAGGTGTTGCTTTACAAACAGACTATTCAGGAAAATAGTCCAGAAAATATTTATTAGGCTATTAAACTACTATTTTTTTTAATGAAAATTATTGTCAGCTCCACTGTTTTGCAGGTTTGATTTGTTTAATAGATTGTGAGAAAGTCTTTGCAGAGAGTTAGACCAAAGACACTTGCTTTGAACTATTCTCCAGCACCTATCTTGTTGTTTATAGCAGGAATGCTTTTAGTAGCCACTTTAAAGTGTGTAACTGCACACATATGTTTACACATCCATACACTGGGATACCTGTGAACGCGAGGAGGCAAAAAAAATTCACTATAGTCCTAAATTTAAATTGAGTATGAGACAAAGTAAGAAGGTGAATTTATCTGTCACATCCCCAGTCCTTAAGGAAATGGACTCAACAAATTATTTATACAACTTACTAGCTTTCATTACACATGTTACATAGAATTGTGCTTAAAACCAGGTTGAGGCATTGCCTAATAGAGTATCTAGGAATATACAGCAGCAGAAACAGTTATTATTCTCTATTTAGCAGTGGTGCTTATCTCCTCTGTTTTACTTTCCATGTTTTCAGTCATCTTTTTGCTCTGGTTAGTGTGAATTATAAAAATTGGTGTGGGTGGGTAGAGCACTTCATACCTGGATGCTCTGTTTTAGGAGTTTCCTGGGGGCAGAAAGCAAGTTCAAGCAAGGAGAGAAAACTGCATTCTCTGAATATCTGAATTTCCATGTGCATTTGGCCTAAAAAAGAAAATAAATAAAATAAAAAACACATTAAGAGTCAGAGAGCGAATATCCATATATGCAAATCAAGCACTGAAAAGTGTAGGACACTGAAAATTATTCCTGTGTACAATATTATCGTCCAGTAAGTAATTTGCATGCATCTTATTTTCGTGCTTATGAAATCCAGCAACCCTTTCAGTAAGAAGATCCTGCCTTAACAATAAATGTCTATGAAGTAAATATCATATTGCAAACCTAGACTTAGAGTGGTTTTATTCAGTTTTACACTCTGTGCAGAATGTGTGTTAGAAAGTTAAAATGTGGGTACTTAGACCTATTTGTTAAATTAGGATAGGTAGAAATATTTTCATTGTCATTTAAAACAGTATGATAACTCTCAGCAGGAAGTAAATATCTTAATTTTTCGAAGATCTAATTAAAAATAAATATGGATGCTTGACAGATTTTCTGCATACTAATTTCATGTGGCAGCAGTAGTAGATATTTTATATTTCTCTCTATTTGCTTGGTTTTGAGTTGTTATGGGTTTTTTTTAATTGGTGTGTATAAAATAACCAGAGGAGAGAAAATTATGCCAATTGATTTAGAGAAACCCATTTAAAATGTTTTGGGGTTTATATGCGGTTACCGTGTTTGCGGGTTCTTGTGTTTTCTCAGGCCCCTGGAATGTGGCAGAGTACTGGCAGAACTCAGCACAGCTTGTGCCCATCTCATAGCCTGTGGTATAGATTTTGAAAAGAAGGCTTGTTTTCCCAGATAAGTCATTACACGTAGACCAAACAAAAGGAGAGTTGCCATTTACTGATAATACTAAGAAGGCCACACTTCAGCAGCCTCCAGCAACTTCCTAGCAATCAACACACAGAAAGTGAGTATGAAATAGGGGATTGGATAGATAACCCTTCTGAGTTATTTTCCAGTGTAAGACAACAATTAAGACCCCTTATTTGCAATGCTATTTATAGGGCTACTGAGTGAAGTTAATTACTGGAAGCAGGAGGGCATCAGGTATCCCTGATGTGGTAGAAAGCCGTGGCCAGAGTTGCTGCTGATACAATGGGGCATGAAATAAAAGTTGACAGAATAAACTAAATAAGGGCAGCAAGTGGGTGAGAGAGGCAAAATGATTGTGAAATGAAATTCCATGAAAAATTAATGAAATAGAAAGATTGTGCTGAAGATGAAGGGAGGAAACCAGCTTGGTTCTTCATCATCCTGCAATGCCAAAGTAATAAATGAGCGTGTTTCATCTCGGCGAGGTTCAGGGACACAACTCCTTCCCCACAAAAGGATTGTGTTGTGCTTCACGACGTGTTCTGCTTATCTCGTGCCCTGACAGCTCGAGAGGAAGGGAATGGATTTGGTGATAAAATTAAATTGATTAAACCTTTATCCATCATCTAATTTGGTAGCTTTCTTTTTTCTTTTCTTTTTTACTATTACCTCCAATTTCTAGTGATCCGTGTAATGACAGCAATTTGAGATAGCATCAAGGACATTAGCTACGATGACTGAACTTAAATTTAGAATAAAAATATGGGATCCATGAGTCCATATCTAAATAGCAGACGATTAGGTTATAGCACAGTTGTAACTTCCTAGCAACAGCATGTAATTGTGAGGACAATAGAATGGTGTATTTTACTTTCAAAGAGAACAGCATGTAATTGTGAGGACAATAGAATGGTGTATTTTACTTTCAAAGAGAACAAAATACTTCAACTTTATCTTGAAGTATTAATTATGTAAGTGGAAAAAGCACTGGTATGAATATTGACCACGTCTTACATGAGCAATAACGTATATTGTAATTTTTACCTTTCTGACCACAGATATTTTCAGAGGTTTTGCTTTCCTCAGTGGCAATACACAGGCATATAAAGCTAGTGGCAAGGAATCCTACTGTTGGAAATCACGTCATATTGCTTAAAATTTTGTAGGTTCTCCTTGGTGAGTTGCGTAGGAAAATTCTCCCATAAGGTGAGAGCTTTGCGTACAAGTTCCACTTTAAGTGGTATTAATGGAGTTTTGAAAAATACTTAAAGGCAGCCCTTTCTGAAGTGATAACCTAAAATGGAAAATGCTGCACTAAAAATTAAAGGTTAGATGAAATTGCCTTGTGAAGTACCAAGTTACTAAAGGTCTGTGCAAACAGTATTCTTAGGCTCCTTTAATGCCTTATAGGTTAGTCTCAAAAAAGTGAACATGAGGATATCTGTCTGATCTCTGTTAATTGTACTACTTTTGAATTACTGCTGGCCAATATTGTATAGGTTTTGTGAGTAGTAATGAACGTGAATTGATCCCGTGTTTACAGCTAACTATCTCTACAACCTTTCAGGCAGTTTACCGTTTTTTCCATGTAAGTGATTAGTTATCCAGACAAAAAAGGCTGATATGCATCAGCAGATAGATCATTCTCAAGGCATCTGTGAAGAACTTGACGTCTGCTGTATAAACCAGCTTGTTTTGCCTGCAAATTATGCAAGTTTCAATAGTAAAACGAAGCGCTTACCTTTCTGCTGTGGCTGACCTTTTTCCCCGCTGTATGAATTTGAAACGAAGCAGCCAACCCGGAGGAGTTTTAACAGCATATTATGATATATAACATATTAAAAAGACTGCTTTGTTAACTGGCGGAAGCAGCTTGTCAACCCATACTAACAGGCAACCCTCCCTGAGTCATAAAATAGCCAAATTTAATGCCTTAACAGAAAGCATTAAATGGATGGAGTTATTGTCGTTCAATCAGTCTCAAATTTCTTGCTTCTTACAGCAGATTTGAAATATGAGGATGTATTTTTGGACCCTGAATTAACAATACACACTCCAGACTAAGGACTGGACATTGCCATGGCTGGTTTAATGAAAATCTCTGCTAAGCAAAGCGTGATAACAAGGGAAGCACGGAGCAGGGCACAGTGCGTAAAGAGCAGGACGGCTAATATTGAAGATATTACCGTGACATTAATAAATGGAAGGTGTATTTTCACTAGGTATATTCTCTTTTGTTCTGGCTGTTCTAACTCCCAAACGTGTACTAGAAATAGTGAGGTTTCAGAGACATATGGCAAAAGGGATTAGAGGTGTGTAAAATTTTGGTAGAAGAAAATTGATAAGATTTATGTTGTTCACTTCAGAGATAAACATAAGAAAATATACAGTAAAATCATATTAAAGAAGAAAGATTATAAAGAAGGTAAACAGGCTACTCTAATTTATTCCTGATTTTTTTTATTTACTGAGACAGAGGCCTTTAAGGAAGGAAAATTTCAGCATTTTTAATAGGAGTAGAAGGACTTTTTCTGTTGAGACTGTATGTAGCTGGCCTGGGAATTTTGTTCATTCAAGGTATGGAAAAACAAAACTTATTTGTAGGGAGTTTGAGGTATTTGATTAGCTCAGCTGAGACTTGCGCTACTAAGTTTGATGCTCAATTCAGTGACTGTAGGCTTTGGCTTTGGGTAGGATACATTAAGAAGGATTTCATTTTTTTTTAATATGAGATATGAATCCTCTTTTCCAGGAAATTATCTGACTCCTGACTTGCTTGGATTAGGTGGAAAGGTGATTTGTAGGCAGTTTAATCGCTGCTGCTCACTGTGAGGCTTTTTGCACTCTGGCGTTTCCCCAGCGGAGGCTGTGGCGTGGCAGCGGTTCAGGAGGCGCCTTTCTGCTCGGCTCCGCGGCGGTGGCGATGCACATCCCTCTGCCCTGTGCTCCCAGAGCCAGCAGCACAGCTGGGAGGGAGGCAGGCACATTTCCCCGGAATTTTCCTGACAGCTTTTTAAGTCGCCTTCCTCTCTGTTCCCACTCAACGGCCTTTGTGGTGTATGTAAAAATAGACCGAAATTGAGGCTGAGTCCTAGTCTCTTACTTTGATTCTGTACTGAGGTTAGGATGATTACAATAAAATTAATTCGCCCCACCCATTTCTTATTCTCTTGAAAAAAAGAAACGAAAGGGTGAAATAAAAGGGGGTGAAAACAAATTTTACAAACACAAGATGATTTGTTAAGCAGAAAAACTCCACAGGTACTGTCATGACTGCCAGTGCATCGTCATCAGAGGAATATTGTGTCATATATTACCCCTGCAAGCTAATCTTTGTTTTTGAAAGTGCTTTTGTGCTGGGTTCGGATTTGGTCTCAGTGCTAAACCAACTACTGAGTCTGATTTTGGAGCCGTGCCACTTGTGAGTGCTGTTTCTGAAACCTGCACTGTGTGCTGGTGGCATTTTTTGTGCGAGTCTGGAATGAGGAACGAGCAATAAGTAGATCTCAGCAAAATACTTTATAAAGTGTGACTTTTTTTCCCCATTTTTTGTTCCTTGCAAGAGAAATGGTGCTCAGAATTATTAATAAAATCACCTTTCTCCAAATGCTAATGAAACATCAGCGTGAAGAGTCAAAGCTGCTGGGAAGTGTGGGAAGAAATAAGTAGAATTTGACAGATATTTTATCTCCATCTTCTTAGGGATTTGCACACAACTGATTTTATGCAATTGCTTGCTTCTTGCCACTTCTCAGAGACTGTGAAATGGCTATTTATTCCTTAAATAGTGGGATTTAACAAATGTAAAATGATGGCTTTCAAGCCAACTGTAATAATGTGTTACCTTTGTATAAGGCCTAATTCTGCTGTCCCTATTCAGAGTAAAATTGAAATTGAAACTTCTCAGTATCAGTCAGGGTTGCAGAACTGTGTTTCTATGTACATATGTGTTTGTGCCTTAATATATAACTACATATATACATTTTTGTGTGAAATATAGTTGTGTAGCTGTATGAAGTGAATGACTGTAATAAACTCCAGGTTATATGAGACAAAGGGTCTTAAAGCCTGTAGAGTTCAAATTATATTAAGAATTTTTATATTCCATTGAAGTATTTTGTTTAGTGATGTAAAAATAAAATACTCTTATATAATTTGTGTTTATTTGCATTCATCCATCCACACTGTATGAGTTAGTAATTTTAAAAATGTATGTATAAAAATTAAAAATGTATGTATAAAAAAGTATTTGTGTGTGGTCTTTCTCTATGCAGTAACAGTCGTCTTATAGACAAATCACAAAGGCACAACTGCAGAAGGATTATGTTTTTGTTGTTGTTGTTGTTTTTAGAGTGAGAAATAAAGAAGTGAAAGACACTTCTTATAAGCCAGACTTTTTGGAATATTTCTGTGTTTCGTTTGCGTAGGTATGTTTTTTGAGTAGCTAAGTAATTCAACATGGTGAAGTCAGGTGTGTATGCAGGAACCCATAACACTCATGTCAGGAAACCCCAAACCTTTACCAAAAAGGTGGATTTGTTGTCAAGTTTCTTTGTGTGCTGATCTTTCTCCGGCTGAATCCTACGGCAGGACTAAGAGAGCAGAAGCCAACTTTGAGCTCATGCTCTACATTGCATCCATGCCAGCAGCCCTGCTGCAAACCACCAGACAAAATGCCCAGGGCTTCCTGAACAAAACTTACCCAAAATTAACTTTCATTAGCTGATTTCCAGGTTGTAATTTCCCTCCTTCTTGTCAATCATGAATTGCTATTTACATGTCCATATAAATGGGGATTTTGGGAAGCAGGCTGCAGTGGTCGGCAGTGCCTCATTGTTGAGCAGCGCAGTAATTAAAGTGGAGCTCAGCTCTTGCTGCTTGTGGATTTAGGAGTTTAAAAGAAACAGTACAAAAAGAGAATGTTCTTTAATACCACTGACAGCAGGTTTCTTCCACTTGCAACTGCTTCAAAGATTATTGATTGACCTGTGTTTATAATTTATTTATACTAAAGCATCTGATGCATGTCTGTTGTAAAATCTGTTGTTTCTAAAATCAAGATACTTGACTTGTTTGCAATTCATGTTTATAATGATCAGTTTTTACAGTTGTGTAACAGAGAATTGCTTTAACTGGTGTTGTGCCCACAAAGAGGACTTTTTGTGCCTTTAACTGGAATCCATAAGCACAAGACATTTGATGCTGTGGTTTTTTGGTTGTGTTTTGGTTTTTGGGTTTTTGGGTTTTTTTTTAATAAAACTGTTTGACTATGCAAATTCTTTAAATTTTCTACACAAGAAGAGGCAATACACAAGAGTGTTCAAGAATAAATGTGAAGCATTTCAGTTCTGCCAGAACAAGTCAAAAGTTATCTTTCTAGGTTGACTTGTACCCTCTTATGTTCTTTTAAAAGAAGACTTTATCTCTGCATTAATTTTGTTAAAGAAAAAAAAGAGAGAGAGAACTTTGAAATCTTTTCATGCTACACCACAAAGTGTAAACTGCAAGGTGAAAATGGGCAGTAAGTTACTAACAGGACCAGTTACCAGGAGATGGTTATTAGGTGTCAAAAGAACCTGGGAATTTAAAAATATATACAGTTTTTTAATAGTCAGAAATGAAATAGTCTTTTGCAGTTAGAAGTCTGGTTTGTAACAGAAGTAGTTTAACAGAGCACTGCTTTATAGATTGGTTAACCCAGGCACATTTTTAAGCAAGTGATACATTCTGGTTAAATGTGGTAAGAAGCCATAGACAAAGATGTTTTGTCAGATTTTCCTGAAAGCTAACACCGAATTCCTTATTAAATTTGTGCTTTTATGATGTAAGGCACATTGGACTATTTTTCCCTAACAACTGTAAGATCATCCTTCTCTTCAGACAGCAAGGATTCTTATTGCCCAGAGTTAATAAAAATGCATCCATGTAATCATGCCAGGTACGTTCTCAAACAACTTATGGAAAGTTATTAACTCTGACAGGCAGACAGGTCAAATTCACCCGGTTTACGGGAGGGAAACTGAGTCAGAGCAGTTCATCTGTTGCAGAATTAATTAGAAGTGGGAATGCAGGAGTCTGTGGCTGCACTTTCAAGTGTCCAAGGGACCTGGTTTGTAGGAGTCCTTGCCGTGGCTGTGTCACAGCTGGAGCTGGATGTCACTGCCGGGCTCTGTCACTGCCCATGTGCCACTGCTGGGCTCTGTCACTGCTGGGCTCTGTCACTGCCCATGTGGCACTGCTGGGCTCTGTCACTGCCCATGTGCCATTGCCGGGCTCTGTCACTGCCCATGTGGCACTGCCGGGCTCTGTCACTGCCCATGTGGCACTGCTGGGCTCTGTCACTGCCGGGCTCTGTCACTGCCCATGTGCCACTGTCGGGCTCTGTCACTGCCGGGCTCTGTCACTGCCCCTGTGCCACAGCGGTCCCCAGAGCTGCTGGTGCCAAGGTGAGCCGTGTGCCAGGCTGCAGGCTGGCAGGGCACCGGGGCTGCCAGGCAGGAGAGGGCGATCCCTGGGCATGGCAGAGTGGTTCTGCCTGCTGCTGGTGGAGAGAAGACGGCTCCGTGTTTACTTATCTCTTTTGTATTTGACAAAGGCGTGGGATCTGGTTCTTCTGTGGTGTTAAATCACATTTGCTCTTCAGCTTCTGTTTCTCCCAGAATGGTTTGTTGTTGGTGCTGAGGGTGAGGTTTCTAGGTAGCAAAGTTTGCATTTAAAAGGCAACTCTTTTTTCAGTATTATGCAGCACATTGTGGACAAGTCTGCAGAATAACCACAATAACTCCAATATTGTAATATATGTTACTTCTCTCAGATGCTGAAATTTGCTTATGGAATTCATTGAAACTGTTACAGATTACTTTTTTTAAAAATAAGATTTACCCTTTTGGATGAATCACTTAATTTCACAAGGATTAAATACTAATTTCTAAATTTCATTAATTCCGTTTCCTTTAAAATCATAGTAACAGTCCCTACATTTCTACCCTGACTGTAGTTCATCAGTTTCATTTATGCACAAGCTCTTCAGAAGACCAAAAGACTATTCCACTTTAGCTAAAACCACTCTAAATTCAATCTAGTCTTTAACAATAATTTTTTACTAAAGTGTGGCAGATACATCTTAAGATGAAAAAAGAGCTAAGGCTCATTTCTGAGTCCAAGAAAGTAATTTATAAAGTTTAAAAAAAAATTAAAATTCTATTCCTCATGTATAATTATCTTAATTTTGCCTCAAAGAAATTGTCTCTAAAATTAACTGAAACCAAGCAGCAACAAATTACACTGGTTTGGGTCTTGCAGAGTGCTGTTTTAACAGGAGAATGAATTAAGCACGACAGAAGCCATCTCAATAAAGATAACCACAAATGTTCCAAAAAATCACTCCTAAAATAAAAGTGTATGTAACCCTGAAAATCCACGTATTTGCACTTCCTCAATTTTTTTCTTATTTACCAAAACACCCATCTCTTTCCTCCCCTTCTTTTTACCATCTTACTTCCCTTGTTTGTATCCTCACCTACTGAAGCAGCTGCTATTCATACAAATTATGAAAAGGAAAGTATATATGAGATTGGTGCCTGGAGAGGACCAATATATCATCAAAGGTCTTTGGGGTAACATATGGCCTTGGTTCAGCAAAATCACTTCTTCAGTCATTCCATTGCTGCTCAGAAAAGCAGTAAATAATAAGTAACAAGATCTGCATACAAATGTGCTGGTGCTCAGCTCTTTTTGTGGAATCAGAAACTGGGTAAGAAGTTACTATTGCTAAAGATTTTCTATATACAAAAAAATTCATAATGCACCTTCTTACAGCATATATTTCTTAGGGCTTGTTCTGTTTTAGCATATCTCAACTGATCTTGCTACCAGTTCCTGAGCTGAGTAGATGTTTCTCTGTTGCTGGCATGTAGAGTTACCTCCTGTGCTCTCCAGGCAGAAAAGGGAGACAGCAAAAAGTCAAGATAAGAGGCTGAGACTATTCTTAATGGCCATTATAGCAAAAGCAATGTGTGCATCATAGGCGGGCAGTTGATTAGGAAGAGTGGCTTGTTAACCTTGGTTAATTTTACAAATCTTGTTAACCTTGGTTAATTTTCCAAATCTTGTTAATCTTGGTTAATTTTACAAAGGTTGTTAATCTTGGTTTCCAGTACCTTTCCTGTTGCTGGTTTGCCCCATACCTCCTGTTGCACTGCTGGTGTCAGGCACACCCCTGGTGCAGGTGCAGTCACGCACAGCCCTCGTGCAGGCAGACACCTGAATTTCCATCAGTCATTTCCCCAACAGGTGTCAGTGAGTTTGCACGTTGTAGAGGAGATGATGACTCACAGAAAACCACGTGGTAAAAAGAGACTTCACTTGGTCATGATCAGCTCAGGCTTTGCAGGGAGGTGCAGTACAGGTGAGCAGGCACGCTAAAGGGACCAGGGCATGGGATGCTCTCAGCACACCTTGGGACAAAAGCATGGCTTAAGGGGAGCACAAAAACATCTCCCTGACCAAATGTAGGAAACTGTTTCCAGCAGCCCTTTCTGGCAGACAGCTTGTCTTTGCTGAATGTTGACAACATATTATATAAATTTCTCTGCAACAGCTTGTTTCAGAAACTTTCCCCAGTAATATAGATTAAGATAGAATTTGTTTTGACTGCTGTAATGCATATTCATTAGATAAAAGCCCAGACAATTACTATGATAGTTTCACTAACAGGTGGAGCATGTTTTAGGATTTGTTGGCCGTGGGATTTGCTGGAATAATCTCAGACAAATTTGGGGGATTATTTTTGTGATGAAAATAATTTTGTATGGGAAGTGAGAACGTAAGCAGATTTGAAGGTGATTTCATTATGTTTTTACATTAGTTTGCTCTTAAAATTTTAAATCTAGAGTAAGTTCATACTTTGAACAAATGCAAGTCTCTCAGGGCAAGCAATAAACCACACAAATAAATGGTACCTTCATAATACAGCTTAAAATTGCATAAATGGTAAGCAAAGGTATTTCTAACAGGATATCACTTTATTGCATTCATTTTCCAAAACTAGAAAAGAGCTAGAAATTATTCTTTTTCTATCCTCACTTGTATCATATCCACTTTCATCCATTAAAGTTATCTATAATTTCAGGGGAGTTGATAATATTACAGCAAATATGCATTCATCAATGTTGTTGAGAAGTTGAAAACTAAAGCACAATTTCCCTTTTTGTTTCCACTAGAAAAAAGAGAAAGTTTGAGAGCAGAATCAAGAGGAAGAATATAGGAGCCTAATCCTACCCTATTACGTGGGAATCTGTGCTTTTGAGGAGCACCAGGCCCTAGAGCTTATGGGACCTGAAACTCATAGGACATTCTCATTTGGGAGGTGCCACTGTCTTCAGCACACATTGGTCTTGGTGATAATTTTTATAGGGATTGGGATCATGCTAACTGGCACTATCAGGAGTGGGTCATTGCCAAATTGGTTTCATATAGTAAACAAGGAAGTTAAAACTGCACACTCAGGAAGGGACCTTAATTCATCCCAACAGGGCAGCATCAGAATTTAATGTTAAAGGAGGTTTAAAAGTACACTTGCTAGCACAGAAGTTGTCAGTCTAGACTCCCCATCTGCCTTGTAAGTATCAGTAGCACTTCAGTATCTGACTTAGGCAGAAATCATCTTGTAAAAATGCTAATAATTTCTCTACGCTGTTTTGTTACGAATGGAACTTCAAAGCTATGAATGCATATGTTTATATTCAATTTCTATTTATGTACTTAAGCACAGACTCTTGTACTATGCATATTAATGTGCCAATATGTGCTCCAGCAATGCCTGTATTAATGTACATTCATATTTCTGTAAAGGGCTGGACTGAATGGAAGTTTTGTCCTCAGCTTCATAAGAAGCTTGGATCCAACCATGTTTTTTTTTTTTAATAAAAATTGGAAGAAATTTCCAGGAATTAATTTAGTTTATAACATTGTCTTTTTGTTGTTGTAGTTGGATTTTAATTCTTAAGCACAAGTTTTTAATGAGCTGCATCATTTTTAGCTGCTTGTGTAGCGATGTTTGTCTGTTGACAGAGCTGCTTCCATACTCCCTTCTCCATCCTCCTTTGTCATTCTTGTTTTCAGTGTGTTTTAATTGTGCTCTGTAATCCCCTATACCATTATAACTGATTAATTAGCAAACCTTCACTTTCAGGCTCTGAATTTTTCTCTTAGGCTCAGACCATTTATAATCTCAGTTGAAAAGACAAGATTGAACATCTGCCTTGTATTTAATCTCTTTGCATCTTGTACTCGCCATGATTATTGTTTATTCTTTATTATAACTGGGGGGTTTAAGGGTGAAATGTTACATTCTGCATTATCTGGGCTCTTAGCCTGAAAATAAATCCATGCAGATGGGCCAGGGGGAAATACAGAAATCAAGGAGTCCACAACTTGTGGTTTTTTATAGAATTTTAGACCTGAGGTGTCAATTTTTTTTAAGAATCAAGTTAAAGAAACTTTGGATGGAAAAAGGCAATGATGAATTGTTTCTTTTGCAGAGCTTCCATCAGTTTATATTTTCACAATTTTCTTTGCAAAGATGTGGGATAGAAATATACACATATTTGTATATTTGCAGTAAGTAAACAAATCCAACATTTTCATTCAGTTCTCAGATGCCAAGATCTCTGCTTTTCAGAAAATCCCATTAAGGGACCTGCAGCTGTACCAGCTGCTGGTGACAGTGAAAGGACCATCCTCCTTCAGAAACTCAGGTCTGAGCTTCCCTCAGCTCCTTGTCAAGAAGTGTAGCCTTTCCATGTGAATGCTTGTTCATACCTTCTGCAGGAAATAATTTTCCCTACTGCACTTGCTTGCATGTTTTTTTTATATAGTTGGGGTTAAGATTTTGAGGGATCAAGTACCTCTTTGTCATTACCTATTTCCAGCTGGAAATCTTGGGATGGCAAGCTTTCCCTTCCCCCTCACTGACTCACAGCATGAAGAGATAGTGGAAATTTTCCCAACACATTGTACATTTGTCAGCACAGGTAGAAGAGTGGTGAATAAAATAATTTCTTTGCTCATCCCTCCTACTGTCGTAGTCACAATCTCAAACACCAGGTAGCATCACACAGAGGGTTTTTTTTTTCTCCAAAAGGAACTATCTGTCTCCAAGTGTCACATAATTTATGCAGAATTGAGTTTGCTTCTCCTTTCTGCTGCAGCTGGTACCCCTGTGCCATGTCCATGCAAAGGACCCTGTTGTTTTTGGCCTGAACTGGGCCATGGGGTGTATTTGGGCTCTCCCACACATCATTTCTTATATTAATTAGATGGTGCCACCCAGCTGCTGATGTCTCTTGCAAATACACTTTTCTGTTATTCATGCTATCTAAGCCTTCCAAAATCTGCAGCAGCTCCAAACACTTTGCAATAGTGGTAGTGCAGGTTTTGGAATGATGCTGTAATAATATATAGTTTAAAATATTTTCATTCTGGAATTATAGGAGGAAAGAAAACAGCTCATGTCCGTTACTTTTTGAACTGATTTTTTTATTTCTTTCAGAACTCTCTGTGTTCTTTGTAGGTATTTGATTAAAAAGTAATTTCAAACATGAATAAGAAATAACATGTGCAGAAAGCTGCATTTTAGATAGAAGTAGCAATGTGAAGCACCTTTCTGGGGCTGTGGCTCCAGTCTGCCAGTTCCCATGGAGCACAGAGCAAGTGTGGCTGAGACCACAGAGCCCTGTTGCATTTTGAAATAGTCTCTAGGACTCATTTCTTTTCCCATGAAGAACTGCTTTTTAAAAGTAGCCTTTCAGGAGAAATGGCATGTTCCTGTTCCGACTGCCTCTGTTTTTAGAGATCTCTTTTGCAGGTGTTTTTTCACTTAAAACTTTGCATTGCTCAGATGCATTGCTCTCTTCTCACACAGATGCAATCTGGCTCTTGCCCTTAGCTGGTGTCTTTGAACAGTAGTGTATCAGCAAGGAGCAGGGAGGCTGAATTTTGGGTCAAGTATTTCTTCAGAAGATGGCTCAAGAGTTGGTAGGACTTAGAGGAGATGCAAGACCTCACCTACAACAGCCTGTGCTCTGGCAGGAGAGCTGATGTCATACTTGCACCTGAGACCCACACCTGTGTCACCTTCTGCACGTGCTTTCCATGGCCAGAAAACTCTGTTTTGTGAAGAAGTCTATGAAATGTGTGTGTCTGTCCAGGTGCAAGTCAGGGCCTTCAGTCTGACATATCCTAGAGAGCTGTTAAAGGCTTGGGGTCAGGATGGTCTGAGCAGCTCCAGCTCTGCTGGATGTGCTCACACAGCCCTGTGAGAGCTGCAGTTACACAGCCATGGCTCTTCCACGTCTCCTGGTGGAATGGTAGGAGTGCCATGGGCTGTTGGTCCCCCCAGCCCTATCAGCAGGGCACACCTGTGTCTTACCTGATGATATTCTGAGCTTTGGGGGCAGGTTCCCACACTTGCAAACTGGATTTCCTCTAAATGAAGCTCTGTTCTGAAACTGGCAATGCTGAAAGTTAAAATTAGCTTCTCTTTTATTACTAGGACATATTTTTAGGCCCTAATTCATGTCTCATGTGAACGCAGTCCTCCCACTCCCACGTTGGGAGTACTGAACTGGAGTCTGCAGGCTGTGCATTACATTTTCCAGAAATAGGTGCAACCCAAGATTTTGAATATTTACATTCTCTGCCTTTTAAAAACATGCACTTACTGATTTTAGGTGCATATACGAGTTTAAAATAGTGAAAAACTGAAGTAGAAGCTGCTAACCTTTGGTTTTTGTCACTCCATCCTATTTTTATTTTGGTTGCAGGAAGGAGAACTTACCTTAGTTTGTGTCTAGATGCTGCAAAATGCAAAAAAACCCCACAGAATATAAGCTCAATTCCTACAAAGATATTTTGGATGTCTCCTGTGTTCTGCCCTCTCCTTTGGCACTCTGGAGCCTCTAAGCCCAGCTGCTGGTGTGAGCCCTGGTCCAGCAGCACACCAGCATTGCCCTCCTATCAGAGCATCTGCAGCTGGTGTTCACAGAGCTCATCTCTGCTGAAATGTTCTCCTGGGAGCCCTGATGTGCAGCAAGGGCAGGGCCTGGCCTTCAGAGGAGGTTCCAGCTGGTGCCATCAGGTGGCAGTGAAGGGATTTTGGAGACATTTGACCTGGCCACAGCCGGGGTGCAGAGATGGCTGAGCAAGCTGGCAAGCATTGGGAAGGAGCTGCAGCTGCCTGTGGTGCTGGAGCCCCTGCCCTGAGATGTCCCCCTGCCTGCAAGGCCAAAGGTCCTGTCCTGCTGTGTGACCCCCTGCCAGCATCCCTGGGGACACCGGCAAGGACAGCTGGGTCAGCTCCAGTGGTTGTGGACGAGGAGTTCAGAGGAACTGTGCTCACTGAAAACCCTGCCAATGCCACTTAGGAAACTGTCCAGCAGGATGATGAACTCCAGTGAGGAATGGAGTTCATTTACTGTGGAAACATGGCCCCTGTTCCCATTAGGGCTGGCTCAAGGGCAGGGGACAGTCTTCCCCTGCCTGCTGGTGCCCTGCTCTGCCCTCTCCAGTGTGGTGTGTTTTGTGTCTGCTTCCAGGTGTTGGTGGCCTGTCCTGAGTGTTTCTGGGGTTCATGCTGTGCTGGCAGACAGAGGGTGGCTTTGCAGCCTCAACCAGGAGCTGCCCTTAGGTGTGCATGCCTCCCATCCAAAGGAGTGTCTGAGCCCAGGTGTTACAGGGATGGGCCCTCAAGGCCACATCAGAGCAGCCACAGGCTCTTGGTGGAGAGTGCTC
Source organism: Agelaius tricolor (assembly GCF_023055355.1). NCBI lineage: Eukaryota > Metazoa > Chordata > Aves > Passeriformes > Icteridae > Agelaius > Agelaius tricolor. Next base: position 8,811,400 of record NW_027269266.1, on the reverse strand, counting down.
TGATCTTGGACATTGTCTGTCACCATGTGTTCTTACCAGGCAGATCCATTCCAAGGAGCAGAGAAACAGGAGTTTACCAGCCCTTCCCGAGGGCTGTCCCAGCAGCTCTGTGCTGGGAAGGCAACCAAGTCCAAAAGACTCTGATTACTGCCACTCCACAAATTATAAAAAGTGTAAAATATTTGTATTGCCACCAAATATTTGTATTTGTCTTGCCGCCAAACAGGGATGGAATTATACATCACATAAAACTTAAAGTCATTATTTTCTTTAAAGAAATAATAAAGTCTCTTACTCTCTCAGCATACTCTGCAGATGTAATCAAGTCTGTCTTGAAAAGAAAAAAAAATATATAGAGTTTGGAAAAGATCCGTTTCATACTATTACATAAATAAGGCAAAAATAAATGCGACATTTAGAAAATGCAAATCAAATCTCATCTTTGTTTTTTATCTATTATTATGGGAGCTTGCAATAGGTAGGATTAGAAAATGATCACTGAGAAATATTGTTGAGGTACTGAATATTTCAAGTCACTGAGGACTCAGTTTAAAATAAAACCATCAGCTATATCAATATATGAATGGAGAGGAATCAGATATTTCTGCTCCTGAAAAAATTAATAACGTAAGTCATTAGCATTAGTGCAACTTGCTTCTCTTTCTAATTTACAGGCACATATCTAGATTAACTGTAAAATATTCCTGGGTTTAGGACACACTGTCCTCCATTGAATGCTTAGCTGGAAAGGTTATTAACATTGAATGGGGACTGTTCTCTCAGGAGAGCTGCAGATAAAATGACCAGGGAAAGAAATAGCACAACTTCTCAAATTAGCATAATTAGTAATTATCTCTTAATAGCCCCACTTGGCTTTGGAGACTTGGCACTTGAAATTCCGCTTAAAGTTCAGTGAGGAAAAACAAATTTCACGCTGAAATGTCTCAGTAACACAGCTGAGTTGCTGAGGTAATCGTCTGGTTTAGGTAAAGGAAAGGAGATGAACATATGGATAGGAAAGATCTTTGCTGTAAGCACTGTGTTTGTGTTTGCATATGTAAAGCACTCCAGGCTTAATGGTACAATTGCCACTTTCTCTGGGGGGTGAGGGGAGGGCAGGAGCATGAGTGGGACTTTTCTCTCTTCTTTAGTGGAGAGAAACAGATGAAGATAATAAACTAAAATGAGCAAACCCCATTCATTTTACACTAGAATAGTGTAATTTCTTTTGCAATTCTAGCTGAAATAAAAAACCCAGAGACAGACAAGCCAAGCAGTGGATAGAAAAGCAGCCTTTATCGTAGCCAGTGGCAGAACTAAAACCTTTCGAATGGGGACAGTTTTCCAACATTTAACTCAAGGTAAAATTGGATGAATAAGCACAGGCAGCCTGGTAACCCTAATTTTTTTTTCTTTCTGTGGCAATGAAACAGATGGCTCTCTTAAGATGCTTTTGGCTGGGAAAGAACAAAAGCAGAAGAGAAGTATTTACCATTTTTTTACACACCTAAAGCCCAGTCCTCTTTATCCTCAGGCAGAAAGCAATTTATCCGTCCATCCCGATGGAAACAAGCCTTTGTTATTAAGTAGGCACATTTTGATTTACATGTTGCACAGCTGGTTGGAAGCTTTCCACTAGGAAACACATACACAATTGCTAAGCCTTCCTCAACTAGTTTGAAATAGAAAAAGAAGTTGTTTCACTCTGCCCTCTTTGGCAATTCATGTTGCGTGCCAACACTTCAGCAGTGGATTTATTATGGTGATGGTTTGGGGAGCTTTGTTTTTAGTGTAGGTTCATATTTTGGCCTGTTTTTTTTTCAGGGGAGTTTGGGGTCTTTTTGAGGATTTTTGGTTTTTTTAATGTTGGTTTATTTTTTGGGGAGTGGGGTGGGTGTATATATCTCTATATATATGTGTGTGTGTATATATTTATGTGTATGGACATATAAAAGCATGTATATTTGGAAGTGCCAGATTGCCATATCGCAGAGGTGCAGGGTGTCAAGGCTTGCAGTGGTTCATGCCTCCTGGGGTAGAGTCAGGTGCCCTCTAGAAGAAGCACTTTTTGTTCTGTCTGCAGAGTGAAGGACCCCTTGGCTGCAGGGAAATTACTCTTTTGGTACTGTGTCAACACATAAAATAGGAAAGATGAAGACAAACTAGTCAGAGGAGGTTGACAGCTGTTATAAAACTGATAGGCTGACACGCTCATGGTCAGAGGAGGAAAGGGTTTGGCTTAGAGACTCTAATTAAGGCTGGCCAGGGTCCATTAGCTCGTCTTCACTAGTAGCTTTGCAACCTCACACCCTATGTGTCACCCTTTTTATACAGGCTCTAGGTGAGAAATGTGATTAAGCAAGCTGCTATACTATGTTTCCAAGGCCCAGTCTCTGAAAGTAATTCAAATGCCTCCATCAACCAACAAAATCCATTTCAAAATACAGAAAGAGCATGAAAGCAAAGAGGGAGAAGGGAGAAAAGAAATGGAAGCAGATCAAAAGAGATGAAATGACATTTGAAAAGTATGGAAATGAGGAGAATATTGAGACTGAATTAATTGCAAAAAAATCCTAAAAGATGCAGTAATCCAGCAGGTCTGATGTAAATATTTGCAGGCTGACAGAAAGCAGGGAGATGGGCCAGTATCATGATGAAACGAACACATTCCTCCCTGTTCCCCCCAACCAGTCCTGCTCCCAAAGGAGCACTTGACAAATAAATTAAGCTCAAGCACCAGCAGTGGAGAGAATGCAGAAGAATATTCTGATGGACACCTGAGATATCTCCTGATAGACTGTACGTGGGCAGCTGCTGAGAAGAAAATGCTACAAAAGAAAAATACCCACTCCCTGACGAGCCTCTTTGTGGAGTGATTGATATGTTTCTGCTTTCCTCCTTCCCTATAATATTGGGAATGTAAGCTACTGCTTTGAGGCCAGAACTATTAAAAAATAATAATCTGTGAACACTAGCTTGACTTTTTTTTCCCCCAAAGCATGTAGCTGTAGGTAGTGAATGTTGATTTTTCTTGGTACCTCAGGCTGGATTTTTTAGGGCAGATTTTTTTCAGAACAGAATTTTTTCTTTTCTATTTTGCTCCTAAATTTCATCTTACAAACTGCAGTAGAACCAGCTGGGTAATTGCACATGTGTCTTGTTTGCTTGCAAAGCTCATTAGAAAGATGACTTTGTTAAATACAGGAACCCTGAGTTTGATATCTGACTCTGCTGCTGTTTGTGTGGCTGTGGCAATCTGCTCACCTCCCCTCTGCACTGGGTCTGCCAGGACACACAGAGTAACTGTCATCGCTGTTATTTTTATGTCATCACTGTTATTTTTAATCTCTTAAGTGCTCTGACCCTTTAGGGACCATTAAATTATGCCTGGATGATGTGATCCTGATCTGATTTGGGATCTCCTGGTTGCTGTTGTGAAAGAAATAGCAATATTCCTGTGGCATTAAGTGTTACTTTTAGGCATTGCAGAAGGTGAGCGTGCAGCCTGCAGGTGAACATCCAAAGGCTACTCTGTGACATTAGGTCTTGTCAGACAGCAATTAATTGTTGGGTCTAACTCTGGGATTCTTGGCAAACCTCAGTGAGGTGGTTAAAGGGCATTTCTATTCTGCTAAAACCAGTGCTAGAGAGGAATGCTCAGCAGTTCAGTCAGGATTGGACCTTTAAAATTGGACACATGAGGAAGAGAAACAAGCAAAACCTACCTGAGCAGAAAAATGCCTGAGGGTATTTCATTCTCTTAAAAAATGCCATTGGGTTATACTGACTTCATAGGTGGCATTTAATTGTGTCAAGCTGGTGATCTGCTGCCTTGTTCCATTTTTTTCTTTCCCTTTCCAGTTTTTGGAACCACCTATTTTGGCTATTTCTTGAATTGCTGGTAATTCAGAACAGGGAATGAATAAGAACATATTGTGTACTATATTTGTGTTGCTTTCAAACAGAGTTAAGCATAACCTGTATATATAGATCATGGCAAGAAATACCAGTAACTTTCAAAGGAAGAGTAAAATGGACAATCTATCAGGCCTATTCTCCTTCTTTAATAAAAGTAGGTCAATGTAGGTTTTATGATGTTCACATTAGTGTCATTCATTTCAGCTTTACCAATAAAAGTGAATGGCTGGTTGAGCATTACTGGAAGAGGATATCAGAAGAGAAATTAGAAAAAGGAAAATGGGTAAAGAAACATTACAGAAAGTAAAGCCCTACGTCATGGGGATGTTCCTATAAAATGTGTTAAATAACTCACACCCTGGTTGTGAAACTCCCATTTCTAAATGATTAAAGTTCAAATGAACTGGAACATGAGAAAAAATACATCTTGTGTACTTGTTTAGCTTCAGATCAACTATTAAACACTCAGGAGATGCTGACAGTGGGCTTCATGCAGTCCTGTCATGATTCCCATTTAACTCTGGAAGTGTTCATCAGAGAATTGAGTATGCCATGATCTGCTCTGGCCTCTGCAGTTCTGCTTGAACTGTGACTTGCTGGTTTGGTTCCTATTAATTTCCATGGCCAGGTCCCTGCCTGAGGGGGGATCATTAGTGGCATGAGGAAGGCTGGAAGGTGAGTATAAGATAAAGACAGGGAGAATGTTATTTTATCTGCTGCTACCAGCATAGGGCTGTTTATTGAAGCAGATCAAAGTATGTAAACATGCATACACATGTGCACACACATAAATCCCATTGCATTTCTTTAATTTGCCTTTTACAGTTTTTTAATACTATTGCAATTTTTCATGTAGTTAAGAAACAATTATTTTAGTATTTCTCATAAAGAGCCTTGGAAAGTGGTAAGTGAGAAGAGAAGGAATGAGGATTCTTTTTATTTGCTTTTCAGCTTTTATTTAAGGCACAGACTATCCTTTCATATCTTTCCTGAAAGAGTAAAAAGCTTTCAAAACCCTTCAGAAAGGGCGAAAAAGTTGTTCAGCTTCACACAAAAAAAGCACACAGATTTCCTTCATATACTGCACCTTAAGTCACTCATTTTTTCGTAGCCATTTCCTAATAATACTTGAAAGAGACCATTTTTATGTGTACCTAAAACTATTTCAAGTTAAAATTCTGCATCTATCATTACAGCATTTGAGGAACCATTATTTTTTAGTGCATTTTTTTAAAATTCTTTACAGGGTCTTGTGAGCAGTCCCAGTCTCAGATCACAAGTTCTGTTTGGCTTATAGTCTGGAATTGCTGCAAGATGTGGGAAGCCTTTTGGTGTCTTCTTTGTCCCTTCAATGTCCTCCTTTCATAAACCACCCTAGGCTTAAAAATAAAAATTTTATTAAAAAGCACATCAGCAGTAACAAAATCAACTAACATAACAGGTTAGCATAAGAAGATTTAAGGTATTTTAAACACTTGACCTCTAAACATTGTTTCAAGACATGCCTTAGAATCAGTTTGGATCCATACAGACATGACATACCTTAGGCTTTGCTATTTTTTACTAAACTAAGAGGAAAAAAAAATCCCATTTTACATTTAACAAAGTCAAATTCCCCATTGCTTGCTGAGCTAAGGATATCTCTTCTCTGTCCCCAAGGAAAATACTGTAGTAGCAACTGGAAGCCTTATAATTAACAGAAAGTGGGAGAAATTAGTTATTTCAGAAGGTCATAGTCTAGTAAAGTGGAAAAAGACAAGGTCCTCTGTGCATCTCACACAGTGCTAAATTCAGTTCAGGTGCTCTAGGCTGTGAGTGGTCAGGAGACCAATGAGAACACTTCTCTTAGTCTGTCATTTGCTATGAAACACAGAAAGCCACAGGCAGATGTCAAAAAGAACAAGAGGCATAATTTCCTACAGGGCAGCTTTGTTGTAGAATAAGACCAGTCCCTAGGTAGAAGTCATCAGTGGCTGACCTAAGACAGGGTTCAAGGTAGCACATGTACTTTATCTGAGGTACCATGGAAAGCAGAAATTATGTTTGACTTGTTTGGAGATGGCAAAATTTTGCATTAACTAGAAGCTGACTAGATTCTTTTATAAAATGGGAAAAGGCAGTCTCTGGAGGAGTACAAGTGGTATTAGACCCTATTAGTGGCACTGTAGAAGGCATTTGAATTTATTTGACAATCAGTGAAATCAATCATTTTAGTTTTACCCCTCAGTATGCCATTCTGTTCTAAAAATTCTTTGAATTCAGTTTTGATGAGAAGTCCCAAGCTTTTGCCCTCACTTCTGAAGGAATTGTTTTATTTTACACTCACATAGAGCATATTTTCAATTTGGTGTTTGTCAAAAGAAACAGAGAAATCAGTAGAGTTCTTTTAATCCAGTCTCTCAGTTTAGTAAGTGAGCCATTCCTGAAATAACAGTATTCATTCATGATTTCAAGGAGGTGCCCAACCACAGCCTGGTCTGCATCAAAAGAAGCATGGCAAGCAGGTCAAGGAAGGTGACTTCCTACTCTGCTTTCATGAGATTCCACCAGTAGTTCTATGTTCAGCTCTGGAACAGCAAAAGTAAGATGTGGATGTGCTCAAGCAAATCCAGAAGAGGGTCATGAACATGATCAGGGAGCTGGAGCACCTCCTGTGTAAGGACAGGCTGAGAGAATTGGGGTTTTTCAGCCTGGAGAAGAGAAGGCTCTGAAGAGACCTTCTAGCACCTTCCAGTCCTTAGAGGGAGCCTACAGAAGAGACAGGTGGGGATTCTTTATCAGGGAAAATAGTGACAGGATGAGGGATAACAGTTTTAAACTGAGTGGATTCAGTTTAAATATGAGGGAGATATTCTTCACTGTGAGAGTGGTGAGGCAGTGGAACAGTTTGCCCAGAGAAGCTGTGGCTGCCCCATCCCTGCAGCGTTCAAGGCCAGGTTGGGTGGGTCTTTGAGCAGCCTGGGATAGTGGAAGGTGCCCCCACCCACGGCAGGGGGATTGGAATGAGATCATCATCATGTCCCTTCCAACCCAAGCCATCCTATGATTCTATGATTCACTCTTTCATTCTGCCATTCAGTGTATCTCTCACATATCTTGAAGGATGCCCAAAGCTGTACACCAGCATTGCACCTTGCTCCAGGCTGGCAGCTCCCTGAGGAATTCTAGCCCGAAGGCCACACGTGTAGCTTCGGTTTCTGCAGCACCGTGGGAACCATCTAAGGCATTGATGCACTTGTGCCTGCACAGCACAACTCCCAAATTGCACATACCTAACGTTAGTCAGCAGTATTTTAAATGTGTATTTATCCTGATCCCTTTAAAAAAGTTAATGATAAAATCAATTTCTTCAGCAGTCAATCCTTTGCTTGCCCCTGCCTTTCCCCCAGACATCTGTGGTCATGCAAAGGATCTGGTGGCATCACAGAGATGAGTTGTTCTTGCATACTTAACTTTTAAACATAGCATTTCTCTTTAACTCCCACTGACCCCAGATGGATTTGTGTGAGACATTATGTGTTTTGAACTTCTAGATTTGTTGTATCCTCTTTAAAGAACAGGGGACAATAAAGCCTCAGTTTTAGAAATAATAATTTTTAAAAAGCTTGAGAGACAGGATCAAAACCCAAAAGATGTCAGCCTAGATAATTATATTGAGGTTTTATAACCAACAGGTTGATGCAGTCACAGTGAAATGAATCAGAACAAATAGTAGTTCAGCTTGCTGTGGCATGAGCTGCCAGTTTTCCTTCTGTCTCCCAGAGAGGAAAGAGCTGTGATCTGCTTTAAATTCTGACATCTAGTAAAGCAGAGTGATGTATGATCCAGCACACAAGCCTGTACACTGCACAACAAAGTATGCCATTTATGAGGCTCTCTAAATATAGGGAAGCAGTTTATTTAAGTAATGCAGTAAATAACAGAGTAGATATTTTAGTTCAAGGGAATGTATAAGCCTTGAGGCTGAATTCGAGCAAGGACATTTTTATGTGGATACAGATCTTGGATTATTGAGACTATATGCCTACCTGTCTATAGTTTCTGTATTACCCAGTGATCATTACTGCCTGGCACCTTGCAAGAAATGTTCATAATTGGCTAGAGATGATGCAAGAAACAAATAAAACTCATTTAATTTGGGCTCAAAATTCTGAGCTTTCAATATGAGAAGTTTCTTATGCAGATGTCACTGTGGGTCTGTGTTGTTCAAATTGGTGGAAGTTAGGAATTTCAGGATCACCAACACTTTTCCCTATGAAATCTCAATTTATTTTTTTTTTTTCTCATTCCTTGACCATTGATTTTAGGACTAGGATTTAGATTCTTCAGTCTAGAGTAATACTTGCTGTGTTAGCTCAGATCTGAGGGCCAGAATTTAAACAGTGTAGAGGGTAGGCAGGAAATCTTCCCTTCCTGTGTGTTTAAAGTAGGAAGGTTATGGGAATGCCAGAACCAGAAGTTACACTGAGCAGCTGTGTTCGGGGACCACTGGTGGGCACAAATCAGTTCAATCCTTTGGAACATGTATAATTTAATATATACACAGCCTTGCTTAAGCCAATGTGTCCACTGAAACACATTGGGGACCTGCCATTATGATTTTCCTATAAAGTACCTTTGATAAAGGTATAATGATGATTAACATCTATAATTAACTGTTCAGTTCTTTATTTACCAGCAAAGCACACCCCAAATTCTGCATGTGTGGCACAAAGCAGTAGAGATCACACTCTGAACCCCTCTCCTTTGCCTGCAAGCTGAAGCCAGCACGTGGGGGCTGTTCAGGTTTGGTCTGGGATATTCACTCTCCTTGACCTTCCATCATGGCCCTGAGGGGGGGGAATCTCTGTTCCCCCATGTGGGCCCCAGATGCCAGCACAGTGACCCAGGTGGAGGGCGAGGGGCACCAGCACTGGGAACTGCAGGATGCCCCACGCTGCAGCAGCTCTGTCCCTCTGCCCCAGGGACAGCCCCAGTCTTGGATGGGTCTCATGGGCAGGGAAGACACCTGCTTCTCTTCCATTGTTCTTGGGGCCACGAGGATTTAGGTGAGGAATCAATGGGGTCACAGAGGAAAAGTAACCCCAGTGGGGTCAGTGGATTGCATTGATTTATGTCGGTGCTGCGGTGCCCAAAATTCCTCAATTTTTCAAAAGAAGCTCTAACTCTAGTTTTACCATTAAGAGATTTAAACATTTTTTTTCTTACCTTACTATTTTATCACATTTTGCTATTATTTACTATTATGCTACTGTGTAGTAAGTTTGCATATATCCATAGGCACAATCCTATTTACTCTGGAAGTTACTGCTCTCATGATTGCTGTTATTTAATACCACAACATAGTGAGTGAAGAAAAATAATACATCTATTTCTCTTTTTTATATCAGCTCCAGAGTTTTACAATCCATCCAGCTGGCAAGGCCCAAAGAAGTCATTTTCCCATAGAGCACTAGCAGCTCAGAGTCTGCAGCTCACAGTGTCAGGGGACCTGGTCTCCTGTACATGACCCTGTATCCAATTAATCTTGTAACCTGGCTGCTTAGTGTTTCCATTGCTGATTACAAATTCTCCTTACCTTGAAACTATTTTTTAAAATCTGTTGGACTGGAATAAATGTTTTGTTATTGCCAAAAATCTTAGCTCGGATGCAGAGAGTTGACTATAACCAGCTGCATACATGCATCCATAGGTGCCATAATGTGCTTTATTCTTGCCTGACTACATTCATAGACCTGTTAAAATAAATGGTACACTGTGAATCTAAAATATGTACATTTCTAATAATGTGTTGGACTGAGGTGAGTGCAAACACTCCTAATGGCCACAGGCAATAAAAACACAGATTGTTTCCTTAGCACCTAGCTGGCCTTTGTGCTGCAGGTAGTGCTGCATGAAGCCCTGGAAAAGCAACATCAGACTAAACTAAAACAAGTGATGGCACCTCTCAATTGCTGAGTTAACTCAGCAATTCCTGCACTGCCAGGGGCAGCGTGGCTGCCCCAGGTGATGGAGGAAAGTGAGAGAGGTTTAACACAGTGTTGCATCCTCACCTTATCCTGCTCTTTCCAGAGAAGCTGTAGGAAAAGCACAAGGTTGGAGAAAGGAAATGTGGCCTTTGAGCTTCCCATTATCTTGCCAAAACCATCATTAATAGCTGTGAGAAGTTCCAGTATGTTGCAGTGAAGCAGTGGAGGCACTTTGTGCTTTAGCTGCAGACTACCGTCATAACCCAAACAACATTAACTTGCTTTCAGTTTCATACAAATGAGCTGCTCGTCAGCTCTGTTATTACACAAACGTGTGGCAGCTGCACTGCAGAAACAGATTGCTGAGAAAGTGCTTCAATTCCACTCTCTTATGCAACCTTCCTATCATTTTGCTCAATTGATTAACTCCAATTTTGCTATTAATTTAATTTCACTGTTGTCAAAGTCCTCATGTATTTTTTCACATGTTTGCATCTTTTGGTCCTAGCTGTGTCTAATACACCCTTAAATCAATTATTTAAAGAACTCTGTTAAGCCTCAATAATTTATAATGTCCTCACAGGCAGCAAGTATCCAGTAAAAAATATTTTGGTAGGTATAAAACCTACAAAGTGTAGGTTTTATACCTACCAAAGTGTAGTGACACAACAACATGCCATTGTTTTTTTCACTGATTTAGAATTTTATTTAAGCTAGCTTGTGAAAAGCTCAGAGAGCAGTAAATAAATAAATAAATAAATAAAAATTAAGGCTTGAAGAATTTAGAGCTGGCATTTGTGACTACAGCAATTGTCAGTTATTGTGAAGTTTTTCTCTTAGGTCTGATGCATTCTGGATGCATGCACTCAGCAGATGAAAAAACTTGTCTTTTTCATTTGGGAATGAAATGTGAGTCAGTTTTCTGCACACTTAATTCAAATTAATTCAGTCTTACAAAACCTGTCGTACTGGTCATCACTAACTAGTATATGGCTGAGAGAACTCTTTTTCTTCTTTCCTACTTACTCTTTTCTGTTCCTATTGCCCATCAACCACACAAACAGTTTTACGTAAGACCACACCTTCTGGTATGATTCTTCTCCAGATTCACCAGGTTGTGTGTTACACCTCCATCATCCATCAAACCTGTTGGTACCTGGCTGTTCCCTAAAGGGCACAGTGGTTTTCTATCTATTTATTTTATCCTACCAACAAATCTGAGTCTCAGAGCAACTCGACCAGCAGCATCTATGGGGGAGCATGAAGATCCTCATCTGAGATGCTGAGAAAGAGTCACTGCCAAGAGGCAGAGCCCTCTGCATGGAATGGAAGGATTGAGTTGCCTGTGGTGGGGGGCACTGGGAATGGGGGAGCTGGGCAGTCAGAAACGGATTTGTTGCCAAAATAAATATGCCCTTGTGATACTTGTATAGTTCACCAGGCTTCTTCTGCCTAAAGGAAACACTGAGACTCTTCTGGAAGTTAGCACAGGCCAACAATGGTGTAACAGCCCATATCATGGAATCATGGATTCTGCTTGGAAAGCACTCTTGAACATCACTGAGTTCAGCTGTTAACCCAGCATTGCCAACCTAACATGTCAAGTGGTTGTGCCCACACCCTTTTGACATCTCTATTTCTATTAGGCATGTAGTAAAAGGCTAAAGAAAAGAATGTTCAGTTTCTTCTGCATCAGAGTAAATGTGTCTGTTTCACTTCTGCTTTTTCTGTTACAGCAGCAGACTTGTACTTAATTGCAACAGTCCCTCTGCTTTTGTCTCATCTAGAGGTCTTTCATTAAATAATATGAAGGATGTTTTTATATTGAATCTGTCCTATTGAACATGATTAATGGACAGATAAGTTTGAAAGTGAGGGATTTTTCCACTCTAGCTTTCTGATGGGGTATACAGCAAAATTGTCCTGCATTTAGAAGTTAATCTTGTTCTTACACCATTCTTACCTTTGTTGGGGAAGAAGTTTTCCAGGTGTGAGTTTCTTAGTTCTCTAACAAGTCCATGAGCCATGGTCTGACTGCAGAATACCTCGAACACAGGCCTTGCTTTTCTGTTTTGTATTATTTAATGCCTATCAAGACAGATTTCTTGCATTAGAATACAATAGAAATGATAATAATAAAGTATGAAGATTATTTCCTAAGTAAATCAGCAAGCAGTCAGTTCTAATACTATACTGCTATTTGTTTAACTTGTTCTGTGTAGATAAAACCACAGGTGCTCTTTTTTTCATATGAAAGGTGACTTATCTATAAAACAAATAAGATGGGCACCAGCTGCCCAGATTGCTCTCTAATGCTGTTCAAATAGTGAGCTTTGTGTTTCCAGGAGAAAATCCTTCCTTTTTAAGTCTCTAAATGGCAGCATAAGTTCATTTAGGTGCACAATAGATGTTCTGCTTAGGAAAAAAATTGTTCAAATTACTGAATAGGATAAACAGAGTATTTTTCATCAAACACCACAAACATGGGTCCTGCTATTAGGAAAGTGCTCATTTGGGGTTTCAGGTGATGAAGGTATAGATGAAACAGGAGACTCTAAAGGGCCCAGGAATGTATCTGGGCGTTACTCACATTTTGTGTGAGGCATAAGCCCCTAAATGTCCTCTGTTCTTATCCTGTGACCCATGTAAGAGTTCTGGAAAGCCCTTCTAGCTTCGTGGAGAACACAATGGACCAAGCAAGTGCAAAAGGAGAAGTTTTGCAATAGGAATTTTTAAATGTTGGGACTTTGAAGACATACAGGGATATCCTGGGAAGTTCACTCTCAGTTAGGTATTGTGCTACTTTAGTCTTATGGGTCATACAGACAGATACCAAATTTTAGTTTTTCTCAAAAAACTGTTCGTTTTCATTTCTAGACTACTGAATCTTTCTCTTTCTTGCCCCTTTCTTGCTCTTTCTTGCCCACTCCCCAAGCTAAGCAATAGGGGCAGATGAAATGCTGACAGAATGTCCATTGCAGAGGGAAATTTCCACTGATGGATGATATGTCTATAACAGGTGGATCATCATTCTCACTTCTGTCTTTGAAATACATTAGTAACTATTAGTCAGTGTTATCACTGGACTTGCCTTTGCAGCAGCTGCACTGCTCTGGCTGCTCCACTTTGTCACTGTCTTTGCCCTTTTGCTTCCCCAGCATTTGACTTTATGGACATTGACCTGCCTTGGCCTCCCCCTTATTGGTATAAATTATGCTATTCTAATCCTCTGGCTTCTTCTCTCACTTCTACCACTTTTGTTCTTGTTTAATTTAACATATTTCAATTTATCCAGGCATTTTTGGGTAGCCTGAATCCACTCTGTATATTGAGTGCGTCCAGACTGTGAGGGAGCTGAAACCCAAATTCTGAATCTTCTGGCCCTTCATGTTAGATGCTGAGAATCCCTTTATCACCCTTGATGTGGTTGTCTGTTTCTTCCTAGAGGGCTCTTTGATTTTTTACAGTATGAAATGGTAATCAATAAGGAAGGAAAAGAAAAGAAGCTAAACAGATGTGGTAAAAAAGTGATCATCCAGATATCTGAAGTGAAAGCATTCAAAATCATCAGCTGTCTTCACTGGTTTCACTTGGCTTATATAAAAGGCATGCAATATATAATACTCTAGACTCTCATAAAGTGGGAATGACTGGGATCAGGTATTTAGTAATGTCAGGTTCCTTAAAGTTTAGTACTTAGAACTTCAAGTGTACATGAAAACCACCTCAACCAATACTAAAGATATAATAAACATACAAAAAATTAAAGGTGAAATGAAATTGCATTCCAAAGAAATATTGATGATGATGGCAAAAAATGGTTCTTAGAAAGCTCAGAGCCTAAAACTCAACAGAAATCAGGATCCTCTTCTCCCCTCCTCGTCCTTGAGGCTTTTGTGTTCCAGGAAATGTGAAAGAAGCAATAGAAGTTGTACCAAAAGGATGCAACATGCTTGAAGCTCCTTCTCTCTTTGGGTTTGTCTGTTGCCTGCACTCTTGAGTAAATAGCCAGGCCACAAAGAATTAATCTTGGAGAGGGCACAAGTTCCCAAGCATTTGCCAATCAGCCTTTCAGTGTGGAGCACAGATTAAGCAACCACAATAGAGAGGGAGCCTGCTGAAATTGATCATTCAGCTTGGGAGAAATCATAATTAGCTTTCCTGTAAAGCAGCTCCAAGGAATGCAGCTTCTGAGCCTCCCTGAGACCCTGACTGATCTCTTGGAATCTCGTTTACTTGTTCTTTTGAGATTCAACTTTTGTCTACTGCATTACAAGCACGAGATCTGTGAATCCAGGGTGCTGTCAGGCAGGGTTTGAAGGGTCACATTCTTGTGTAGTTACCCACACAAAGGCTTGGTCTAGTTTCCTTTTCCCAGGGGTAGCCCCAAACTGTGCAGTGACCAGCAAGGCAGGAAACCAGCCAGGGAACCAACAAAGAGTCCACTTGTAGCTTCTTGCCTTCCCAGATCTTTCCTAGTTGTTCTGCACTGCTGCCCTGTTCCTGAGCAGGTATTTGTAATTGTACTGGCTGCAATAAGAAAATATACTGACTCTCATTCCTGCACCAGTTACTCCCCTTGGTCCTGCTGGAATAAAAAATTATTTCCTGCAAAGTCGCTTACACTTGCTGCTAACTTTATTGTAATGAACACTGACCTTTTAATCCCCTAAGCCTATAGAAGGCTAAATTATAGAGTTTACCTCCCTAGATGCTCCTTAGCTGTCATAATGAAGGAAGTTTACAGTGGGAAAGTGAATGAAGCAAGCATGTTTCTAACCATATGGTAATTATCTGCTATCCGTGCCAAAGACATAAAGTGTTGTTTACTTGATGTGAAAAGAGCATCTGAGAAAGGATTCCCTGGAGAGGGAGTGAGGGAGATTTGGCACAGTGGCTGCTCTTCAGATGGCTTGTAATAGACCCTATAAATTTGGAATATGCTATTGTTAATCAGTGGGGATTGGAGTTGCTTGGCACATAATTTTTTAGTTTTAAGGGGCAGGTAGGTGTCTTGCCAAGCAGATTTTTTTTTTAACTGTAATGGAATTATGCGAACATATAATTGTCCATTGAGTTTTGAAAGTAATAATAAAGAAAAAAAAATGTGTAAAATTACATCCTTAGCTCTTTGCTGTCAGTAGCACATTAAATAAGAAGGAAAAGTTACTCTTGGAGTAGAGACCAATAAGATATAGGCTGTGTTCACTCTCCTAAAAAGTATAATTTAGTGTGAGTTCTCTTTTCCTGCTTCCAGTACCAAAGCATTATATTATTTGCTTATTAAAAGAAAAGAGGGGTGAGGGGCAGGGAGGAGAAGGGAGAATCTGTCCTAACTGCAACCACACAGGATTGCAAATCATTTAATTTTCAGTACATTAAGTTACCCAGAATAACTGCCAAGACTCATTTGCACAAATGTACTTAAACTGCTTTAGCACTTTAATACTAGAAAAATCAGTTGTGAAAATCCAGCTAAATCATTTGCACTATAGTGGCTGAGTCTGATGCATACTTAGAATCCCCTATAAATCTACCCTGAAGGGCACAGACTCAGCCTCAGACATCTGAAAAAACTTTTTTTTTTTTTTTTATTTTTGGAAACTGATGTGCTAAGTGCCAGATAAGGAACTTCTATTTCATTATTTTATTTTTTGATCGATGGTATTCAGCTTTAGTCATAAAACCAAACAATTTTTTCTGTGCTGTGTGGCAAAAATATTCACTACATGGTTAATGCTTATTTTTTATGAAATTTTCTTTGTATTCCAAATATTTCAGAAGATTTCCAGGCTAAGCATGCCAAATTTAAGCAGTGAGACCTTCAGTTGGAGATTTCAGAGAAGTAAAATGAGAAGCTGAGTTGTATAGATGGAATGAGCCCAGAAATAAAGATATAGTAAATATAAAGAAACGGAATAAATCATAGAATATCCAGAAAAGAATATGAAGAAAATGGAGATAAGATCCTGAGAGTATGATCCTTGGAGAAGAAATGAATGAGCTGGACAAGAAGGGTTTAAGAGCAGAAATCTGGGAAAGCTCTGGGAAGGCAGGATCATGTAACCTGCAGGTCCAAAGGCAGCAACAAGGAAAAAACACAGCCAAAATTAAAAAAAAAAACCTTTTCCACTCCATGTTGTCCCTCAGCAACTCTTGAAGATGTAGGTTGTTTGCCTTAAAGCCCTTCCTTGTATGAGAAGTCCTTTGATATCTGTCAGACTTCCAGTTGTGTTAGTCACTTGAGTAGGTATTTCAAGGAGCAAGTCCTTAAGGTGTAAATTTTTCATGGCAATTTTTCAAACCAGGCTCTAAAGCCCAGTGCACATTTATGGTACCATTTAAATGAAAAACAATAATATATGATATAGCCTGAATATTATACTTAATGAGCTATATTTTCTTTTAAAATAAGGTTACTGACTATAACCAGAACATTATGCTGCCATAAATTTCATGAGACTTTTTTCTAAACACCTCAGTCTATAAAAGTCAATGACTCACAGAGTAGACATAATCTAAGGGAAACTTTGACCTTTTGCATAATAAGGAGCCTTCCAGCCTGTCGTGTCAATGCTCTGATTCCTCTGAGTGTGCTCTGAAAGCATCAGTAAAATAACGGCTACGGCAATTTCCATCTGGAACTTGCATTTTAATAATTCTGTAATTATGTTTCAGCAGTAATCTCCTTTGTGCAATTCCTTTTTTTTTCTTTTGCATTGCTACTCAATGGCCCACATGATTATTCACCCCTTAACCCACAGCAGTTCACCTCATAGGGCTTAAGGAAGCAGGTTGCAAACCATATGATGGAGATGCTGTTGTTTCTTATGGCAGTCAGAACAAACAGTATGTCTGTACCTGGATGTGAAAAGTGCCTATTTCACTGATAGACCTGGTTGTAGGTTATTTAAAGCTCACAATATTCAAAACCTCCTGGTTCTCCTTGCACATCAAACCCCTTCAGTTTTACACAGCTTTCATTCACAGCATTTTCTATCAGGTACACAGACTGAGCTCAGATAACATTTCTTTTTACTTGGAAAGAGAGATGAAATGTACTTTTACCTATGAATTATCCCTCATCACTTGGCTCATGTCCAGGTTTTACTTGATACTTATAAGAATACAATGCCTGTCCTTATATCTCAAGTTGTTAATCTTTATTCTTCTACATTTCCCATACTGCAGTTTGTTCTGCTCTCAGGTG
Organism: Agelaius tricolor; assembly: GCF_023055355.1. NCBI lineage: Eukaryota > Metazoa > Chordata > Aves > Passeriformes > Icteridae > Agelaius > Agelaius tricolor. The sequence goes on along the minus strand of NW_027269266.1, from coordinate 8,794,303 downwards.
AAAACAATGTACGTGGACTTCACAGAAACAGCTTTGGGGGATTTGATGTCTGTGGATATGTTGATGTGATGGAGAAAGCAACCCTTGATTCCACTGGCAGTAATGGTGGCAGAGGATCTGTGCTGATTTGCCAAATAATTTTGCCCTTTGCCTTTCCTGATCTCAACAGTCATAAGCCAAGACTCCTCTGATATAAAGTAAACACTGGTAAAATCAACTTTCAGTTAGTAACATGGCATTCCACAGGAGCTGAAAATGAATTTTTGTGACTATTTTTATTGAAGTACTTAGGTCTCTTGAAAATGTTTTGTGGGACCAGACTGAATGCTCCTCTAAAAGGTCAGGCAAACAGCTTCCTACGTATTTCATGATGGAGAGCATCCTGCTTTGATAAACATTTTACTTATCAGGGATCTGCAAAGGATCTGCTCAAAAAGCTATTAAATAAATAAGTAATGCAAAAATGTGGCTTGAACCCTCCAAAATACTTAGCAATCTATGATAACTCTGTGAGTTAGGTGGGGAAAAAAGGTAAAGGATGAGCAAAGAAGGGAAAGAAAGGAATTTTAAAATAGCTAAGTGGATTATTGTGAATGATTACTCCCCTGAAAAAAATCAGTATATTGTTTTGTCTTCTGAAAAACATTTCCTTGTTTTGCAGAAGAACCTATATTTGTACTAAACTTTTCTTCCCATACTGGGTGACATGTTTTACTGTATTCATGGTTGTGTTCTTTCTTCAGCAAACCAATTTTTAAAAAAAAAAATAATGTTTCTCTTTTCTGTAAAAAGGACACACAAAAAGCCCCATTGTGAGTATTTTTTCTTCTTATCAACTAAACCCATCATGGAACTTAGCACAGTTTTACACAGAATCTTGTGGGTCCCAGCATGTCATCTCTTTTGCATTCGGGTGGAAGAGAAGACATGAACTAGAAAACTCCATGAGGAGGGAATGGAGACCTCAGGTAGCCTTTCTAATTGTTATGTACTCAAATATCTGCATTTAGTTCACTGTAGATAAGCTGTGAGCTCCAACCAGCAAACATCTGGTGAGGTCCATCAGCATTCATGGTCTTGGCAGCTCTTGAAGTGACTTGAGATTGGGTTGAGCACTGTCCTATCTCGTGACTTGTGGTGGTTTGAGGTTGATAGAATAAAGTGCACAACTAAGAGCAAGGTTTATTATCTGTCCTAATTCTAAGATGCTGACCCTGAAGCCCTGGGAAAGCCTTGTTGTGGAGCAGCAGGAGACTCATCAGGCTGTGTAACACTGGAGGGGTGACCTGCAGCAGGACATACAGACTGCTCTCCTTTTCCTGGCTGGGCAAGGAGTGCCTCACCTGGGCTTTTAACTTCATTCATCTGTATTCTGCTTCTTACTCTCTTGTGTTCTTTGTTCATATTTTCTGATTTATGTGGTATTTTATGTTTACTGATCCTCACTGTTTCACTGGGAGCCTTTTTCTTAGCTTTTGATTTCAGTCTATTACTTGATTCTTATCCCCAGTCCAAAATTCAAGGTAGTATTTTACTCCCTGGATGCATACAATCAAACACAAATACCTGATTTCATGCATCTTTCTAGTCCCTTTAAATTCACTGCTACTTTCACTTTAATTTCAATGAAACTGATGTGCAAAGTGCCTGCTTAAAGTTAAGCATGCAATTGATTGCAAAAAGAGGAAATTTAGCAGTAGGACTATTCAGTTATGTAAGAATTACTGTAATGTCTGCTCTTTTTATTTTATAATGTTCTCAAAGAAATCACTTCTTTCTCTTATTATTAACAGACTAACAACAGAAAGATTTTATCTTTCCCCATATGCTCCTCACTACTGCTTTTTCTAGTTTATTCATGAAAATTATTTTGACCTCTAAATGATGATGTACACAGGTTAGTAACATTTATCTTTTAAAATTCCAACCTCCAGGTTTTGTACAGAACATCAAATAGGAAGGTGAAGAATGAATACAAAATGTTTTATTCTGCTTTCCATGCAGAGGATTCAGGAAATTGGCAAAAATAATTGCAGGGGGTTTTATTTTATGCTTCAAGTGAATAAGCCTGACTTTGTGATGTTTGTGCTCTTCCTGTGTAAAGACCAAGTGACTGAAAATACTGGGTGAATTGATGGGGATTTATTTTGCAGTAGTACAAGTCTAGTGTGTTTTTTGAATGTGAATGTGATCTCATTGGCAGGGTTTGCACACAGATGTGTGGCATTAACACAGTGGATAATTGGATATTGCAAATGAATTATCTAAATGTGGTGACTAACAGGATAATGTCCCTAGCTGATGTATTCAACGCTCCTTTAACATTAAGATGAAAAAACAAAAAAAGTTATAAGAATAAATGTGCCTCTTTACATTTAATCTTTTTAATCAATAACAGACTAAATTTTCATGATGTAATTAACTATATTTATGTGTACACATATATTCTTATATGTGGAATATATCCTCACAGCAATATGCATGTGTGTATAGAGAGACATATGTTTATAACATCTATATGCTGTTTTAGTAGATATATATTTTATATATATATATATGAAAATAAAAGATTCTACCAGAGGGCCTCAGCACATTAAGAAAAAAGTTGATTGTATGTCACAATGACAGAGAAACTCCTGCTCATCTTTAAGACTTATGAGGACAATGTTTAAATAAATAAATAAAAAGCCAAAAAGAGAGATGCAGCTATAAGGGACATTATCAGAGATAGATCAGTCAGGAAAGATGCACCGATCTTACCAGTTGAAAATCTAAACATAATCTTTTTCTTACACTTTTTAAATATTTAATAACCTTATTTACGTTCAGTCATATTATGTAGTGGTTTGCCTTCATCAATGCTGTCCCTTGTTTCATACAAAACTACATTTTCAATTTTTACTCTAAAATAACGATGTCTACTGTATTTGGTATTTTTCCAAGCTTTATTTTCATTCCAGTTGAAATTAAATTAAAATATCATGGTGATTTATCCTTTTAGGTCCTACTGAAAATGAAATCACTTTCTTCATTTTATTTCCTAAATGAGCCAAAGTTTCAGAAATCATGATTAGCATCTGCAAAAATGGTTAAAACACAGCATAGCATTATTCATATAGTGTGACCTGCATCTTATTTCTTATTTGTCTAATGTGCCTGCAATGGTTATTTCTTGTTATTATTCTGAGGGATGTTTTAGGTGTCAGATATCCCACAATACTTGTAATATTTTCTTTGAAATTTAGTTCTGGAACTTGCTGTTTATCTCTGTAGGTAAAAAAATTGCTGGGTCTTCATTATCCAAATGTAAAATTACTTTTCTTGTCACTATTATTGTCAACTGAATTAATTTGTTTCCAAAAGTATATGACTGTGCTGCTGCTACCTTAAAATATAGACATTCTGGGAAAAACTTAAGACACATTTCCCTATAATATCTATTTTTAGAAGTAGCTACACAACACATTCAGTGATTTCATTTCAAGCATCAGAGTTTAGTTTATTTAAGCCAGGAAATAAATTGTATATTACCTTGGTCTTCTGTTGTTTGTGCTTTTAATGTAATTTTGGGGGGCTATTTAGTGTGGAATTTTAGATCATAACAGTGTCATCTGTGATATTAAATTAAATTCTCCTTCACTTCTTAATGGATTAAAATAGTGGTTTACAAAAATGCTTTTCAAGTTTGCTTGCTAGGCTATGCTTCCAATATAAATTCAGAAAAATAGATAACTTGCATTTCTATCATCTTGAAAATTATGCACAATACTGGGCATGAAGGTCGCAACATTTTTAACTATTTGAATTCATAAGATGTTCAAAGCAGACTAAATCCATCAAAGGACTTGCTTCTGGCTGACTTATGTACACCAGATGGATCTACATGCTGTTACATTAATTTTAATGGGTTTGCCTTAAAAGGTGTGTGTTTAGGTGTGCCAAAGAGCAAACATTTCTGTGCTGTGGGGAAAGAATAATATTTTACTGCTGGGGTGTTGTGGTTTAACCCCAGCTAGCAGCCAAGCCCCACACAGCCACTCACCCCCCCACCAGTGGGATCAGGGAGAGAATCAGAGGGGCAAAGGCTGGAAAACTCTTGGGTTGAGACAGTTTAATGGGGAGAGCAAAAGCCACACACAAGCAAAGCAAAACAGGAATTCATTCCGTGCTTCCCATGTGCAGGGAGGTGTTCAGCCATTCCCAGGAGAGCAGGGCCCCATCACACATAGCAGTGGCTGGGGAATGCAAACCCCATCACTGCAAACCTCCCCCCTCTCCTCCTTCTCCCCCACTGTGTCACACATGTCTGTATGTCTGGAATGTCCCTTTGGTGGGTTGGGGTCCCCTGTCCTGGCTCTGTCTCCTCTCCCCCTGCCAGGCCCCCCCAGCCTCCTGGCCCCTGTGGGGGAATGAAAAGCAGAGAAGGCCTTGGCTCAGTGTGAGCCCAGCTCAGCAATAACAAAAACATCTCTGTGTTACCAACCCATGTTCAGCACAAATCCAAAACACAGCCCCACACCAGTTCCTGTAAGATTAACTCTACCCCAGCCAAAACTTCTCCTCTTAACCCCCACAATGAGAGGGAAGGCAGGATGGGGAGGAAGGAGGCAGGGTAAGAGGAGAAGGCAGAAAGACTAATGAAAATCTGCCAGGCACAAGAAAGTGGTTTTTAAGGCATGTGGGGCTGTAAAAAATCTGTGTTATTATGGGAGCCATCTTTTTTGTAAGAAGCAGAATCTTCCAAAGCAACTTTCCTTATAGATTCTAACACTAAGTTAGTTAATAACTGACTCAAGACAATGGCTGCATCCTTGCAAGTCAATGAAGGAAGTTTCTGGCAATACATGTATATGGTGCATGGTTTAAAATGGAAATTTAAGACATGACATAAAAAATTGGTTTTGCTTATTCCAGAGTGGATAAGGTTATTAAGTATGTATTTTTACTGCTTACACAGTAAGGAATTACTAATTCTGATTCCATAAATAACCAAAGTTTGTACTTCTCTTTGACATGAAAGTCAAATGACTTTCTTTACAAAACTAAAATAAAAACTATAGCTGAACTCTAACCACAAAAAATATGGAATGCAGGCCACTACTGCTTCCTATTTACAACAGGATTACAGGTAGAGCACACTGAACATATAAAAAAAGGCCTGGACACCTTTGTCCAGCCTGAGATTCATGACAACAAGATTTGAATGTGTGTGTGAGTTATGAAGCAGCAGTTTCTGTGGGCATCTGTTTCTCCTGTACCAGCTCTCCCCAGCTCTGTACTGTAAAGCCTTTGATTTTCCATTTTATTTTATGAGGAGGAGTCTCTTTTTGAGGAAAAGCACAACTACCAGAATCATTGCCATAATATAATACTTGTGAAAATGTGCTGAGTTTTGAAATGGACAGCATAATCTGATGTACAGACATGTAAGTCAGGATCTGATTTACACTCATTCTGGTTTGGTTGTAGACTGGTTTCGAATTTTTTTTTTTCTTTTTGTCCTTCTCTCCTTGAGTCTACCCTGATTTTACCATTACATGCATGAGTAAATTACTAGCTTTTCTTTTTTGTCTTTTTACTTGTCCTGACTCTGTCTGAAGCTCTTAGATGAAGCCATAATTGTAAAATGATAAAAAATGCCTTATAAAACTTAATGGGAAACGAAAACATGTTTTAATGTTGGAGTGGAAAGGGGAATAAGAATTTCAGGAAGCAAAACCTGATCAGAGTGATAGAATTTCATCTTCATTTATACCTGACCCATTCATCACCACCAGCAAGTTAAAAACAGTCTTAATATTAACTTAGCTGCAACTTGATAACATGCTATGAGAGCTTTTCAGTCTCAGAAACACATAAGAGACCTGCTGATGAATTCTATCATATAATCCATAAAGTGCCAAATCCTTCAAATGTGCTTAAACAGGAAGGGAAGCAGTGTTGCATGCTGGAGATGTCACCAGAAATGAGAACCATTAGCAGAACATCACAACACAGGTTTGGGGCAACTGCAGCCACACTGCCAAGGATGATGTTTAAAGGGAGTTCCTGAGTTCAGGAAAAGCACACAGGTGTGAAATGATGAACAGGAAGGAGTATTACAGTTAGCCAGGAGGCAGCAATTTATATTATGGATCTGAGGATCCTGCAGACAGCAACGGGATTCTCAGAGGATGTATTTCTCAAACTCTGGAGAAGCTGCTGAGTGCTGAGTCCTTTCCTGAGATGTGTATCTTCATCCAAGCTTTGTCGAGAGTATTCAATGTTTTCACAGAGGAAATGACAACCAGTTACCTAGATTCTCCTGCTTATCCAAAAAAAAAAACCAAACCAAACCAAAACAAAAACAAAAAAAACCCCAGTTCTTAGCCATTAGAAGTAGTCTGCACTTCCCTGTAACATATACAAATGTAAAATCACAACCTTTAATGCCATCTGACTTTGAGGAATTGAGCAGCCACTCTCTAAAGCTTTGCAATTCTTTGAGCTAAATGGTGTTCTGGAAGACAGCAGTTTGGAAACACTGATGTTTGTTAGTAATATTTACTAGGCTGTAAACCACAGAAGTTCATCATGTGTCTGCTCAATGTAAATATTTGAGGAAAAAAAAAAATCTAACTGACTTTCAGCTCCATAGCTCGTACCAAAGGAAGTCAATAGATAGGAATAATTGGACTTGGTCCTTGATTTTTCTTCTAGTTGATCAGTGCATTTAAGTCTGTCTAAAATAGCCTTAGAAGGATGAGGAAGATTTTCTCTCTACAGTGTGAGAAAATACAGGAAAATTTTTAAAATAATTATCTGTAAAGACTATTCATTTTAATCATCATAAAGAAGGGAGGAGATATTAAATACATCTTAACATGGTTCAATCAGCTTCTTGTCTGATGCTAGTAAAGGCAGGATTCTAAGTCTGATTGGCAGAAGAAACCCTAGGGCTAGCCACTAAAGATGGCCATTATCATTTATTAAACAGGTGTTGAAATGAATTGGTCTTTTATCGTAATGCAGATTTACAGTGCATTAGGCAATCCATTTTTCAATTTAGTGCACTGCCTCTGATAAATTAACAGATGTCGATTGATTTTTTTTCCTTCAGTCCCCCTGTTTACACCTGACAGCCAATGCTTTATAGCTGAGCAGTTATTTGAAGTTATAAACATTATAATTAGCAATTTTTTAATTAGGCTGACAATTAACAGGAGATTTGCAAAGCTGCTAATTTGACATGTCATACTCTCCACAGTGTTTATGTTAACCACTACTTGAGTGAATTCAATTGAACAGAACTACGGTGTCTGAAAAATCAATCTCAGAAGAACCCTTTTCCCCACTTGGGTAACATTATGGCACTTCAGGCACAGAAGTGGGACTTCAATGAAATTTTACAATTTGACAATTCCAATACTTGAAGTTTAAACAACGTGCCCATGTTAGCTCAGAGATGCAATTAAATGTGATGTGCCAAACACATGCATGGTCTGGGCTCTTTTGCTGTTGTTAGGCTTTAAGTTTTATTTTTTAAGGACTAGGACCAAAAGAAAACCAATAACTGTACAGCTCCAATCAGCACAGCCTCAGCCCAGAACACAACCTTATCTCTTTGAGATGAACAAAGAAAAAAGAAAATGCTTCACTCTAGTGTCTGTGTGGACATTGATGAAATCTGTGTAGCTTTTCCAGTAGCATTCTCCATATACAAAGGGGGGTAGCATGTGACTCAAAGTATTACAGAGGTCCTGCTGAAGCAGGTGGGAGTTTCCTGACTCTTTCCAGTAATCTGACCTTCCTCACAGGTTGTACCAAATGGCCTCCTTTGTGACTGAATTTCCTGTGTGTTACCCACGGAATGTCACTGCCACTCCCGGCACAGAGAAGGGTGGGTGGATGCAAGGCAGGGATGGGTTGGAGTGCTCAGCAAGAGAAAAGGGGCTTGGCTGTGGAAAGAGACAGCTGCTAAGAAGTCGCCTGACAACACCAGGGTGAAGATAACTCAGTGGGGCAGCCTGATTTGGGTTAAAAGGATGTGTTCTTAGGTAATTTCTGTGAAGATATTTAATCATATGCACTTTGTAAAGGAAACAAGGCCAGCTTTTAAATGCAAATGGACCTGATTTTGACTGAGAAAGCTCCCTGCCTCAAAGAACATGAGTATTTCTTTCTCTAACATAGGCATTTTCTTGGTTTTATTTCACGGGGGCTTTTTTTCATCAAGTCATGTACTTTCATCAGATACTTGCTTCCTTTGTGTTCTGTTTCTGAATTGTCTCATTCTTTCCACTGATGGCTCATCTGGTGGAAGAACCAGGAGCCCTTTACAACACAGTAACAATAAAAAGAAAGAAAAAAGTGCAAGCTCTTGCATACCTTTTTAAAATCTCCATTCTTTAATCCCCATCCAAACACACCCCTTTTCCATGTAAGCCTTTCTTCTCTGAGGTGCTCACTTGTAATGGTGGCAAGACACATCCCTAACTTGGTGAAGTACCAGGAGGAAACAGAATGTGCACCCCTCTCCAAAATAGTCACACCCTGCTGAATTCCCCCAGGAGCTCAAAAGAAAATCTAGACACAAAGTTATTGAAATCTTTCATTCTAGTGATACTTCTACATATCTGTGATTTTAGTCACTTTCTGAACTCATCTGCTTTCCTAAGAGGTGCAAGAGGATGAATAAGGTGAGGGACTTACTCAGAATTGACTCCATTGCAATACTAATGTAAAGAAAACGGCCAGTTTAAGGGGTGATCTCAGTAAAAGTCTCAGGAGTTGATGGTGACATGGTATTGCAATCATTTCATTTAAATGGTGAAGAATTTTACTACCTAGGAGTGTTTCATGAAGTCACAAAGAACAGGTCCTTGGCTGGTGCAGGTTGTCACAGGATCTACCTCTGAAATATCCTGTTTTCTCACACAGTTAATGACTGAATTTTTCATTTCCTTTCAGTGACTAAATAGACACAGTTTTAGGTTCACAACCCAATATGTTTTAAAATTTATAAGTGTAAATACTGGATTCTTTCTGCAGCAATTAGACAGTGTCTTAACCAAATGAGTTATAATTAAATATGTGAAGCTGTGGTGTTAGCATCTCACTATTTTTGAGCTCAAACAGTCCTAATTAGTTACATGAATAATACAATGCTTGAGATGAGGTATATGAGGAGTGTGTCTGATACTCACTTGATGTAAAATCCTGGTTGCTCATTTCAAACAGTCAAACACTGCTGCCAAGGAGTGCTATTAATGGGTGAAGGATCCAATTTGTTTCCTGTGGTACCAACACCCAGCCCCAAAGCAGCAATTCTCCTCTGAGAATGACTCAAAAAAAGTATTTAATCACAACTAGCATTCACTGCAGAGCTCATCTTCCCTACACTGATTGGGCAGGGAACAAGAGAAAGTTCTGGATTGTGAAGGTGTCCTTGGGAAACTAAGAATCAAGGAGAATTCAAGAAATGAATAGGCAGGGCCTTTCACAGGGAAATTTTTGAAATGGAAGAAGAGAGGGGAAGAATTAGTTTAAAACCTCGAGTAAAGATTTCTAGATAAGATACATCAGGTCACAAGTGAGTCAAGAGGAAAAAAAGTAATTTCAGGAAAAAGTAGAGGGGGAGAAGGATAAAGGTGAAGGGTACTTACCAAGGTGGTAGAAATAAGTTCTAGGAAGTAATTACAAAAAAAGAGAAGAGGTTTTCCCTCTGTGCCAGCATGAGATCTGTATTTGAGGAGATCTGGAGGCATTGTGGGGTGCTGCAGGGTGGTGCTGAGTCACTGACAGGCTCCAGCCCATCAGGGCAGCAAACCCCACAGGGTGAAGCTACACATCCTTAGGGAGAAAAAAATCTTTGCTGTTAAGTTCAGTAAAATGATCCTCTGGGAGAGGTGTGGGAAGGGGTTTAACTCCTCAAAGCAAACTGGTTGATGCCATTATAACGTTTTAAAACCCTTTCGTGGTGTCAAGAAGACCCTGTCCCATTAGGAAAAAGTAGACAAAGGAGGCACTCTGTTAATGAATATGCCAGAAAAAGACGTGATAAAAGCTGTAATTGAGAAAACTATTTATTTTGAGCTGTTTGTTTAAGCACAGGAGGATTCCTAATGGAGCCATCAGACCTCACTCATTGGCTAATAGTTTAATTAGGCCCATCTGGTGGAGGCTGTGGAGAGAACTGTCCCAGCTCTCATATTGGCAGAGAGGTAATTTGTCATCCCGTGGCCCAGTGACTGGCACGTGAACATCTCTAAAGCCAAACAGAAGCTCAGCAATCTGTCTCACATGAGAATAGCTGAGAGCTATTGGAGGCATTTGTGTGGTTCACCTTGGCACAGAGAGGAGAAATGAAACTATTGCACAGTATCCTTCAGATAACCTCAGCAGAGAAATGCAGGCAGAGCCCCTGAAAGCCAAGTCAATCTTGCCATTGTCAGCCAACACAAATACAAGGAACAAATTTTTCCTTTTTTTTTTTTTTTCTCAACATCCACTTTTCTATGTCATCCTAATAAAACAGTAGGGTAAGAATGCTTTCTGTTTAGGAGCTTGTATACTTCAGATACAAATTGCACTTCTAGTATGTCAAGAAACAAGATAATTTCCCTTTTGAATAGGAGGAACTGGCCATTTTTAAGAAATCCTAGTTCTACAAAATGCTATCCAGTGATGGAGCTGCAAATAAAGAAAAGCACTGCAGAGACTATGTACAACTGTAACCAGTCTGTAAGGTGAGTTGATAGAACTATGGGTTAATTCAGCTAGAAAAGGAAAAGAATTCAGAATGCTAACAGTAACTGCCTTAAAAGCTGAAATCAATATTTTCTTCTCAGTCTAGTGTTACTGTTAGTATTAGCATTATAAGGTGTTAAAACCACCACTTCAAGAGTAATATATGAGAAAGCATGGGAAAAGATGCCAACAAAAGCTGTATCTCTCTGTGCCTATCCACTAGTATTTATGTGGATAATCTATTACAACCCGTTCCAAAACCCCAAAAAGCACTTAATATGTGACATATTTTACCAGCTGTTTTTTTTTTACAGGCTCATATCAGGTGCTCTCCTGCTGAGCTGTGATCCCTATCCAAGCTCTGGGTATCTATGGCTGGCACTGGTAGGAGTGGGGTAGACTGTGGTTCCCCTCCCCAGAAACCTGAGTTTAAAGATCTTTTGACCACCTGGGCCTGCCCACCACCTGAGATGCTTTTCCCCTCAGCACTTCCTAGGTTTCTCAAAGTGAGTCCCGTGGTCTCAGGAGCCAAACCCCTGGCTGTGGCACCAGAATGGACTGGCCCTTTCAAACCCTTTCCCTGTGACTAGGAGGATTCATGAAAACTTACCTGGGCTCCAGAGGCCCTTACTATTGCTCCATAGGCTCTTAATACTCCCCAGACTGCTGCTGGCTGTATCAGCCCACATAAAACACCTGCAGTGGGTGACAGCCAGTGGATGGTGTGAGGCTTGGCAGTCTCAGGGTGGCACTCCTGGTACAAACCCCAGGTGAGGAATGTACCTCTCTAGAGAGCCTGTCAGGGCAGCAGATGGGTGCCTCTGTACCCCTCAGAAGGGAGCTGCCTACCACAGTCACCACCTGCCTTTTCTTAGTTGTGCTAATTGTTGCACAGGGGGTAGATCCAGCCTCATTACTCAGCTCCAGCATCTCTCCTGATATGACAGGTCTTGACACTTGCAGAGTCAATAACACTTGAATCTGAGTAGACTCAGAGGAGGCATCAAGGCTTTAAAAAATCTGTATGTCAGTAAATCCCCATGCTTTGTGTATATCAGGTATTTATCTGTACCTTAAGAAGCAAAAAATTGTGACAATACAGAGATTGAAAGGAACTATTTAAGAACTGAAAGCAGCTGAAGAGATTGTTCAAAGTAATCTCATGGGCAAACAGGCAATTGTGATTTCCTAATATTAACTATTAGTATCTTTTAAATTACTTTTCTGTGTCTGGTGGTATACACCATCATTTTCTCAGTGTAAGGGGTTTTTTTTATGGTATGATTTTAACATGGGATAAACTTTGCAGAGCCAAAGTGCTGTGTTTGAATAGCATAAATTGAGCTTGAGCAACCTGATCTAGAGAAAGGTGTCCCTGCCCATGGCAAGAGGCTGGACTAGATGATCTTGGAAGGTCCCTTCCCACCCAAACCATTCTGTGATTCTGTGAAACTGGATTTTGCTGCACTTCTCACCTTGTCTGGATATACATGCCATTTCAGATGCACAGACATGGATTCATAGTTCATGGAGGCTAATTTCTGTGTATAATTCTTACAATGAATAGACACATGATTTAAAATTCACACATGCGAGTTCGGAGTCTCAGTCTGCAGTTTCAAACCTAGGAATTAATGCAGTTCACAAAAATTCTGCCAGTCTAGTTGCCCCTTTAATTAATTTTGCTTCATATGCAAGTGCAAGCATCATTAGTTTGTATCATTTTTAGCAACATCTCTAAAGAATCAGCAAGTCAGTTTTGTGCTCAGCCTGATAAACTGTCAAGACAATTTTGCCAGCAAAGCTAACTCACACAGTGCAAATATTTACCAAGAGATTATCTAGTCTTAAAACAAAGTCACTAATCCAGGTTGTCTCTTCCAGACATAATTCTGAACATGTATATTGAGCAAGCTAAAAGCATAGTAACAAAAATGTTCTGCAATGTAAGAGCTTTGTGATCATCTGCTGCCTTCAGCCAAATCTCTTCTGAAAGCTTGTCGTGTTTCTGGCTGCATTGTGAATTCTGCTATGTTTACAAAAGTGGAGGAGGCAGTGGGTAAAGTGGAAATATTTTTCAGGTTTTATCTGCACTTGACTAGTATTAAGTGGTATTTTTGACTCCTGCTGATCAGATTTCTCCTCGCTCGTCTGTCTCACTTGTCAACGCCATGTGGAACAAGTGACAGTCTTGTTCTTGTTCCTTGTATTTGAGCTCAAGTGTCTAGATTTGAATTCGTTTTGGTACTTTTATGATAAAAATACTTCATAATAAATAAAATGCTACTAAAATTGCTCAGCCTTTTTGCTACTGAAAAAGCACAGGAGTGCCTCATGTTGTTTGCAGAACTTGGAACAGAATTGGCCAGCCATGATTTTTTCACTGGTAAAGATGACACAAAGAAAGGAGGCCAGGAAAGTGAGAAGCAGTCTGAAGCTGTGGCATGGAGCTCCATGAGCCACAACAGCCACATCTGGCTTGGATGGTGCAAGAGTGGCTTTCCAAGGAGGGGTTTTCCACAGGAACTGCACCCCTGAGTGAAAGAAGAGGCAAGCAGGGCAGACACCCAAAACACAGAACAGCCTGGCTGCCCAAAAAAGTGGGGAATAAAGCAACTGCCCAAACCAGGCAATGAAAGGCAAAAATGGCAGCAGGACAATAGATTGCTTTGCTGTGACCCAGAGCAAAGTACTGGATTACTTCAGGGAACCCCAAAGTTCATTAAAAGGATATTTTTCTTATGAAGAATGAGAATAAAGGTATCAAAGGTTTCTTCACTCTTTTATGTTAGAAAAAGGCAATCCAACTGGAAAAGGCTCAAGCTATCAATTTATCTTTGTTGGAAACTGTATGGTTATTTATCTTTTTTAATTATGCTTCAAAAGAAAGATGGCACTGCAATAGATAACATTAGGCAACAATAAAAGGAACAGCACAGAGAGCTGCTTGTAACGTGTTCTCCTCACCCTCTTCGTTTTAACCTCCATAAAAGTGTGGGGTTTTCCATGTTTGAGGTATTGAAGATGGTGATATTTCTGGAAGCAAGTGAAACACAGCTGCTTGCTGATTAAGGGGATACAGGAGATGGCAGGATTACATTAGTATGATGCATGTGCTGCTACCCAGGGACCAGCAAGCTCCCAAATTTAGTGCCAAATACACACACACAGTTGCACCTGAGCACATCTAAAAATGAGGCCCTTTCACCAAAGCCTGAGCAGAGTTTAGTAGCATGTGTGTACTAGTGAAGAAAAGAAAAAAACAAACAAAACAACAACAACAAAAAAAAGGCCAACAACAAAAAAACCAAAACCACAAAACATAAAATTCCTGCATGAAGATGATTGGGCAGGCACTGATACTTCTTTTAAAAGAATTCAGGTAACTTTGAAGGATCTTTTCCACTTTTAACTCTAAAGATGCCATCTAGGAAAGGCATATGAGCTTCAGCATTTGTGTTGGTCCAAATTTTCCACACGTGAAAACATTTTCAGAAATAATAACTTTTACAGAGCTTCCTTTGAGGCGTTTTCCCTTAGGACTCTTACGAAGAGATTTGCTTTCCAGAAGGTCAGGGGAATGGCATCTGTCTGAAGGTTTACATCTTTCTTAATGTTTGACACAGCTTGGGCAGTCAAATTCACTGCTCTTTAGTGTTGTTTAGTATTTGAAAGCAAATTAAAGGGAATTAGTTAAGATTTTTTCTTGTATAACTTGGGCCCTAAAGCTTTTTTGTAATCATACTGGCAGTAATGTAACAATTTATCTTACAGACAAGTCTAACAGCAATGTCATAATTTCAAAAGCCAAACAGTCTTTCATATTTCTTTCAGCGGGAGAGAACTGTTGGGATTTTCATGTATGTTTTGCCTTTGTAAAAATAGAAGTTGGAGTGTGAAACATACATCATCCTTCACACTCATTAGCATTTTAATGGCTTCTCAATTGTTAACAGATTTGATGTCGCAACTAGAAAGATAAGACTGGGTTGTGATTTACGTCTACACTTTCCAATCCAGTAGTAGTCAGTTATAATACATTTTACTAAATGTAATGTCAGGTCTCTGAAATAAATTTTCAACCCTTTTAAAAAAATAATAAAGACAATGACAAAGAAAAATGCCAATATGCCCCTCCAATGTCTTTGCAATAGCCATAGTTCTGATTTGTTATTTTTGAAGAGCATAAAAAAAATCCCAACAGAAAGAAATAATCATTAGTTATATAATTTGAAAATTAGAGATGGTGTATTTTGCCTAATGTATCCTTATAGAATAAAGCAACATAAGCTTTCACAGCAGAAATATTTGCAGAACTTCTAATACAGAGAAGTTGTTTGAGGGTTCATTTTTCCCTGTATTTTCAATGTATGATTCTGTGTTTTTATCAAGAACATTATGGCTTACTGAATCACAAACTCCCTTCTGCACATGTAGGATGTAGCTATTACAATTTGCACACACTTTAACTTCTCAGAGCTATCAGCTCCAAAAAAGAGCTGTCAAACCCAAGGCCACCATGGCATTATATTTAGAAATATTCTTAGTGTCAGGAATGATTTGAACTATCCAAATTAAACTACAGAGCACAAATACAGAGAGCCTGGCTGACAGACTCTTACCGTCTGAGCACAGTCTGCTGTAGCCCCATGAGTCATTCATGGCCTGTCCCTCTTCCTTTCCCTCCCCTAAAGACAGGGCTGAAGCAAACCCTGAATTTAATACAGATTTTTAGCATCTAAACACTGTCAGTGTGTATTTGACATGCCTTTGTGGTTGGAATCCTTTGGAATCCAGCACTCCTTGCCCAGTAGTTCCATGTCCTTAGCATCAAAGGAGGCCAGAATCCAGAACATCACAAGGATCCATCACCAGAAGGTGCAACAGAAGGTGTTTGGTTGGCAGGAGGATCCTTACTGACCCAGCTGAAGCAGAGTGAGGACTTCTGAATAAATGAAAGACTCTGTTCTGAGTCATCATTATATCAACCAAATATATCAACTAACATTTTGGATTGGGGTTTATTTTCATTTAGAGTTTTCCATTCTCTCTGCAATCTCCTTCTAGGCCCCTGTCCATAGAGAGTATTGATGGGGAAACAGACACCACTGGCATTTTTCCATAGAATATTAATGTACTAACGATTCTGTTGTCTAAGATTTTATCTGTACTGGCTCTGTTAAGGCTTAGAAAGTCTCCAGCGGAAGTTGAACAAAACTCCTACCTACATGGTTCATTTATTTCAGCAGTGGGCTTGTCATACAGCACATGGAAACTTTCAGTATTATTGTCTGTGCTGGGCTTTCTGTATCGAGGCAGGGTTTTTCAATTTTCAGGTGTGCTACTTCAGTGTATCATGACTTTTGGTGGACTGGAGGGAAAACTGCTTTTTGATAGCTGTTTTTAAATGAAAGTAATCTGAAGGGTTCCCTTTCATGACCTGTCCAGTAGGCTGATGATCTAATGGCTCTTTTGGATGTAAGGATCTGCTAATCTTCCTCCAACTAAGAGGGTGACCTGAATGCACTAGATTAGATATTTCAATATTGACTGCAACTATCTGAGGATACTTTTTATGTACTCAAAAGTCGTTCTGGACTTGAACATCATCAGGCTGGCAAGGGGAGTGGGGGTGCTGGGGCAGTGGAGAATTGGGAAAGGGGGTAAGAAATGAGCCAGGAAGTTTTTCTCAGGGCATAGCTTGAGATTATATTTGCACAGTGCTGTTAGTAAGGGCCTTGAATGCACTTTTCATCATATGGCATATTAGATCTCTTCCTGTCAGAAAGTTAGATTCTAAAAATGTAAAATGTCTGTGGCAGAGATTTCCAGCTGCCAACAAAAGGCTCACTTTCATGAGGAAAATAATTTAAAATGCTTCTGAGTCATTGTGAAAAATAGAGGCCATGACTGTGTCTGCAAAATCCCATTGAGTCAAGACACCGAAGACAAGAAAAATTGCATTCATACCACTGTGATCATCATCTGTCCATTCAGCACAGTGCTCTCCAGGAAAAGACAAAGCTGGAGTGACAGCACCAGGAGCATCCTGTGCCTTTCTGTGTCACTGCTCCGGCTGACCTCTGGGAGTGGGCAGGCACAGGAGTGTGAGAAAGGAAATGGGGCTTCTTTTTCCTCCACTCTTTCCCTCATCCCTGAAGTCTTGATGTAAACTTGCTGTGATAGATGCAGGTGGCTAAAAATAGTGTGGGTTTTCTGCACCATACTAGCAAGTGAATAATTTTTTGCTGTAAGCAGGTGCCAAGGATAGCAAAAACCTGATGGTAATGGCAGGTGAGGTGCAATGATGGAGTGCAGCTTCCAGCCCACTAAATCAGTAGCAGGCTACTTGGCACATTTGCCAATGCTGCTGCAGCCAGAGAAAAGCCCTGGGGAAACTCTTCCTGCATTTAAAAATTATGCTTGAGAAACACTTGTTTTATCCCAGGAGTTTGATAATTTATCCTCACAGCATGGGAACCCTGCAGTAACAAGTAAGAGTTTTTGTTATATTACTTGTTGCAGCTTCTGTTTCCTGGATTTTCAGATTCTCTGCTTCTAGCTTATATATCTCTGCACAAGTGTAGTTGTCTTCAGGCATGGAAGGTTAAAAATTACAGTGAGTGCTAGACAGAATCTAGGAAGAGACTATCATCAGCTGTTCAGGCTTTTCCTGTTTGTGTCTCTCATACCACCAGTACTTATTTAGGAAGTTATTTGATACAATTACAGCAGATGGGACAGTTCTTTTGTACAGGCTTGTGCTATGATTTTTCGACAAGTAGGAAATCCTCTATAAAGATTTATGTTTTGAGACTGATGAATATAAATCCTATTATTATTATTATTTAATGTTCTAATGTCATACTGGCTATTGCTAGGAAGAGTTTTCATTTCAGAGATCTGAAATGAAATCCTGATCTTTTGAAGTTAAATTGCAAAATTCCTGTTGACCTCCTGGGCAGGACAGATTTGACTCCAGAGCAGTGCAAGAGCTTAAGTGATTTGCTACTAGCCAGATCCTTCAGCAGTGGAGTATTTTTATCAAGTCAACCTCATAATGGAGTTGCCTCAGAAAGTCTACTTAGACTCCAGGAAGATGTGACTGAAATAAAGCAGGTGCCTTCCTAATTGGAAAGTGGGGGAGGCTGAGTTTTACAAGAAGTATTTAGTGCTAAATAAGGAATAGAATTGTTTCCCTGGGGAGCTTGAAATACTTTTAAAACTTTTATAGCTTCCTATTTCTTTGCCTCTCGTTCCTACTGCTAGATGGAGCATTTCATGTCCCATTTCATGTATCCTCACCAGGCTTGCCACACTGGGGACCATGGAGGGAGCAGCTGGGAAGCTCCTGCTATCTGAGGGGTGATGGCAGTGATGCTGCTCATGGGGGGCAAAGAGGCAGCACAGAACAGGGTGTCTTGTCCCTCCTGGGCTCTGTGTTATTAATTGTAAGAGTAATGGGGTGTGAATTGCATCCCTACTGTACCAATATTATCTAAGAGAGAAAAATCTTCTACTCAGCCTGTTTGTTTATCCCAGCATTGCAAGAAAACCAGATTTTGGAGGATGCTTAGATCCTTTCCTCTGGATAATGAATGCAGTCTATAGCCACACTCTCCTCATTATGCAAATAGTTAAGACAAATCTCCCTTCCCTCCATTTCTCAATTTAAATGTGCTTTAGTGAACTAAAGACCTGGTACCACTGCAAGGACTAGTATTAGGTTGTTCACATCATTAGTTGAGATGAAATTGCAATTATACCATCTGCATTTGGTTGCACTTCATTCAAACCTTGTCATTGCCTTTGCCAAACTCAGCATCTTCTGGGGTGTTTCTTTGAACACCATTTGTCTGTGTTTCCAGCCTATTCAAAGATGTCTCACTGCCTGTAATGGCTGCATTTCCTTTACTTACACATTGCTGATTTGCTGGGTTTTTATGTCAGATTTCCTGTTCCACATTATTAGTATTTAAACTTGCACCTTTTTAAAATCAGATGATAAATTAACCTCACATTGCTCTTTTTCCAAGCATTAGTCACTTGCTAGAAGCCCTGGAAATTAGCTAATTTTCTCTCATGCCTGACACTGGCAACCAGATATGGAAACCAACTTAATCAGCTGGCAGAGTTCACCATCCAATGGTTGGCCCTGCTGCGCACACGTTGGACTCAAAGCAGAAGACCTGTGATCCCCTGGCAGCAGATTGGTGATAGGGATAGCTCCCAGATAGCTGTTAAAGAGAGCCATGTCCTGTGCTAGTGAGCTGAGCTGCTGTGAGCTGGGAGCAGCAGTTCCCACCTCTGCCCCTGCCATGGAATGTGGTGCCTCTCACACGGACGGTGCCAGGGCTGGGTGACACCTGATGGCCTGCACGGTGCTGAGCTCTCAGCTGCTCTTTAGTTCTTAACAGCAAGGTCCTGCCAGTCTGACTGATACCCCTCCAACAGCCTGCTTTGTCTACAGTGGGACATTTCCAGTGGTGCCTCCAGTTCTTATGTTAATGTTTTTGTTTGGTGACATTGGTCTGTCGAGAGAGTCACTCTCCCTGCCCCGGCTGCATTGGCAGCTGTGCTGGTGGCAGTTCCCCAGTGCTGTGTCCTTCCTCAGATCCATTCTCAGGATGGGTGAAGGCTGCCAGGCACACACCTGCCAGCCTGCTCCTGCTCTGTGCCTCGTCTCAATTCCCTCTGATGTGAGGGAGCTGAGGAGAGGTCACGAGTGATCATCTTTGGCTGCTAGAGGCGGCTCTGGTGCCCAGTGATGAGGCAGCTGGGTCATCCTCTCCCCCTGCTCATCTGCCTCATTTCTGATGTGTCCTTGCAGGGACAACTAAGAGGCTCAGGGAGAGGATGCTGAGATGCTGCTATAGGGAGAAAGAGGCACAGAACCAGCCCTTTGCTTTTTATTTATTTTATTTTGCGGCTGCAGCCACAAGAGCTATCTGCGTCTTTTCCCCCATCTTCCAGAATAATTTGAGGGCAGCCTGTGACATGTTCTGCATCATTTCTGTCATCAGAAGTAGAACTTTTGATTGTTGCTGCATCCAGGGTAAGGTTATGGCCATAGCAGATTACTAATAACATATAACACGGATCATTAAATTTGCATAAAATTGCACAGGGAGGACTACACAAAGTGGCTGCTTCAAACATTAGAGAGAACAAAAGTAGTCCAATTTATGTACATGCAGGAATTAGTTCCTCTGATTTTCTAAGTCTTTCATTTGTTTCCTTATTAGAGGACTATCCATTCAGTGTAAGGACTTTATTTTCTGTATATTTAAAGGCTCTGTGTGTTGTGGAGGCTTAAGAAATAGCAATAACCATACAACAACACAAAGTTACAACATATGTGCACAGTATACCACACAAATCTTTTATTAAAGAGAAATGAAAGATGGCCAAAGTTAAATTATTGACCTGGGTCTCAGGAAAACTGAAAAATTCCCTGAAGTTTATGTCATTCCTCAGCATTTCCAGTTTCCCTAAAATATTGCCCTAAATATTTAAACTGTAAGTTTTGTGTACTGTCTTATGGCATATATATTGTCAGTGCTTAGTTTGGCCAGCTGCAATCTTTTACAGGACCCCTAGATGCTACTAAAATTTAAATTACAAATCAGTAACCTTGCAATATTTCCTGTCACATTCACCAGAGATCATCCTAGTGAGGTTTGGAATGCCACAAGTTGGTTCAACAAGGTTTTAAATGTCTGCTTAAAGTGTCACAGACAAAACTCACCAATTCACATGGTTTTAATAAAACACACTTGTTTTATTAAATAAAATTACAGGTATTTTTAATTAAGAAATTAAAATAAAATAAAATTTTAAAAGGTAGCTGGCATCTGTCTGCACTCAGATTTTAAATGCAAGGAGAAGTTGTGAGATGAGTACAGGACCCTGAGCTGTATTTTATTACAGCTTGTGTGTAGACCACTATTACATTTTCTTGTTAATTTGGATATATCTAAACAGCATTACTGGTTTTACATGAATGCTTTGCCAACATGAATACTTAGAAAATTAGAGAATTTTCCAAAATGTTGGACTTTTTGTTATTTTCTAAGTAAAATTGATACTTTAAGCTGCTTTCCTCAGTTGCAATAGAGTGCATCATTCTTGCATAAATTTTTTTAGAAATCTGTACATTTTTTACATTTAATTTCAAGTTTAACATAGTCCTTTGAGGATGGTAATGCCAGCTAATGAGACTTGTGAAGAGAGTCTTCTGGTGGCTCAAAGTGCCCATATAGCAAGGAGTGGAAAGCTAAGATTCCTTTATTCTATTTATGACCTGACTCCAAATGATCCACACTGTTGGAGAGCAGGTAATTTAATGGCCATTATTACTGTACAATCCTGCATCTTCTTTGAAGCTGTCAGCTTGAAAACCAGCTCCAGTCATGTGTGTTCATTTGAAACCTTTGCCTAGCTTTTTATCAAAGCAGGACACAGAGATGATTCCTAAACAGCTTCCCTTTCTCACACACCCAAATTAACCATTTTCTCCTCATCTAACCAAAGGCAGAGATGCTTTGAGGTCCAGGCATACGTAGTAAGTGTTGAAACATGGCATAAAGAAAATGAACATGCTAATTAGATTACTGAGGCACTTTGAAAGGAATTGCTCCCCTTATAAAGTGTGCAACATGGCTGGCAAATTAATTCAGTCATAAAATAAATTATTTAAACTAATTAATCATTAACTTGGCATTTTAGTGAAGTGTCTCATTAAGAAGCAGAAATGTGGAAATTTGATGCATTTATGAAAGTACATGACAATGCTCAGGTTGTTTGTGAGGTGGCAGGTTTGGCTCCTCCTGTCCTGGAGTCAGAAGAGCAGAATCTCAGCTGTGGGGTCAATTTGCTCTACAGGTGTCCTCCAGCCCAGTTCCTTCATCTGCTGACCTTGGCACCTGATAGATGGGCACATCACTCACAACCTGCCTGCAGGGGGGTTGGACTGCTTGTAAAGCTTTTACAAGCTGCAAGGGAATTTGATATCTGAAATAATTTCTTTGTGGAAGGACACAGGGAAATATTTTATGACCCTGTGCTTTTTTTATAAACTGAGCCTTCCCTGTGAGTTTAATCTGTCTGCCCTTCCCTGCTTCTCAGTTATGATGGGCACAATGCTGGTTCTGTCTGCTTGGAGCTGTTTCTCTTGGATAATGTTGTGTTCTCTGCTGTGCTCTCCCTTGCTCCTGTGGGTCAACAGTGGCCAAGTACACCTAGAACATGGTTCTTGATGATGGCTTGGTGTCAGGAAATACAGGAATTTTTCATCAGTAGGAAAAAAAATTGAGAAAGACTGTGGTATAGATTAACTGTACTTTTTTTAAGGAACATGTACAATTCTGACATTACCCCAGCAAAATCCATCCAATGCCTGAGGGAGTCAGAAAGTCACCCATGCCCAGGGATGAACCATCTGGCAAGGAGGTTAGAAAAGATGACAACAGCTTGGGTTCAATAAGAGGGAAATAGTTTGCCAGTTTCTGGATTTCTAATTTAATCTGTTAAGTCAAAAGGGAAGAGGAAACTTCAACAAAACAATGTGAAAATTAAGGAAGGAATCCTCACAGATTCTGTTACTGTTCTCTTGGGCTTCTCTTTCACCTGAATAAAGGCACACAGGCCTTTATATAGGTGGAATCCATACAGAAATCACCTTCCAGGCAATGCAGCAAAATCAGTGTATAACTTTGACTCACTTCTTGATGGCTTCAGAGAGTAAATAAGTGTCAGGAAACCAGGGAACTTTTCTGTCATTGTGAAAGTCAGAGGAAAAAGGCATCTCTATGGATTTGGACTTCAATTTCAGATCACCTTGAGCATTAGCGAAGCACTACTGAATGTCCTCTTTCTTTATCATACTCAAGTCTACTATTAATAGCAGCTGTACATACACTTCAAGGAAGATTGTTTCTTCATGAAATCTTAGAAGAGATGGGACTGACTTCAAAATTACTAAATAGAAGGAAGGGACATTGTTAATCTGTACCAAAAATGTTATTAAGTGCCTAGTGCTGCAAGCAGAAAAATTCTACAACTGATCCATGAAAGTGAGGTGAATTCTGGAATCCTTGATAACCAGTTTCAAATATTTGTCAGTAAATTTCATTAATTTATGTATTCCTGCTGTGCAAAGAGATTATGAAACAAATTTCAGTAGAAACATCACAGAACAGTAGCTACCTTTGTGTGTGTGGCATTGGTATGCAACTTTTGGTAATAAAGCAATGTTAAAAAGCAGTAAGAGATGGCCAGGTAAAACTGAAATATAAAGAATGCACTTAGCATGCTTTGAAATAAACTGGGATATCAGGACACTGTAGTCCTGCCCTGACTACACACCAAACTCTGCATGAAAACCTGTGCATCACTTGGAAATCATACAGAGATTTCCACAGTCAGCTTTTACAGTTGCCAGTAACTTATGAGAAGTTGCTTTCAAAGGAAGCCCAAATCTTTAGGCTGCAATATTGGATCTCCTCACTGGGACAGCTGAGCTGTCCTGAACAGACAGTTTGGCACTCAGATGTACTGCACCCAAACTGCACCACAAGATCAGGGCAGCACTGCATGCTGTAAGGGATTGTTGTCTTCAGTTCAGATTTTCATGACAGCTTTGTGGTTTTTGGGTTTTAAAAGCAAACATTTGTTACCTAAGCATTGCATTTTAGCACTTGTGCAGGAGTACAGGGTGTGTCCTGTGCTGGTGTGTCACCTCATAGGAAAGTGCCTCTACCCCTGGCTTAAATCCTGAACTCCTGAAGTTGCTGTTCTGTTGACACTATAAATCAAAACCCAAGTGTTGCTGGATGCAAACTTCCCAAGTTAATTTCACATAGAATTGCTGTCTACATCCACATCATCACTGAGGATCATTTTAGTGTCCCTAAGCTCTGGCTGCTCTGCTGGAGATTCCTGGACCAACGGAGGCCACAAGCATCAGAGAAATGGAAGCACCAGCTTGGTCAAAATGTCAGGGAGCGTATGTGGAGGTTAAAGTTTGCATATAAACCTTAAGGCCAATCTATTCTGTTTACAAAATTGGTCTGCTTAAATTACTGTGAGAAAGAGAAAAATGAGAGTGCCATTAAAATAAGATCCTGTAGTGGTATCAATAACAAGTCTGCTGCATTTCAGAAATGTGTTCGTTTCAGTTAATGAGCAGTGGGTGCTAAAGAAATGTTTAAACTATCTTTCAAGGATTTAAATGAAAATTGGCTCCTATAAATACCAATTGGTTTTCTTAAATGCATCCGACTGTGACAAAGAAGTAGTAAATAGAAGGAGAAATAAATTGTAAGGAATTAAAATGCATTTGTTTTGAGAAGTGACTACTGATTTCAGTGAAAAGCCATATCAGGTTGAATAAAAGTGGTGAATATTTGCTCATTTATTTAAACCATATTATTTCCATATATCAGTATCAGTTCCACTGTTAATGAAACAAATTCAATTAAATGGGTTCAGCAAAACCATATCAATTAGAAAAAATTAAACTGGCAACAGTAATGGTAACACCTAAGTCTTTGATGCAAAAAGAATAATCCCATTGAAATTGATAAAATAAGCACAGAATTAATCCCAGGTACAGGATTGAATATAAATGAAGTGAGGATAAATCTTGGATGTACACTTTGTGTGTGTTTCTACTATATCATATAACTGTGAGCAGCAATTAAACATTGTAGTCGAACATGGCTGTAACTGTTAATAGATGTGTAACTGTTCTTTAACAAATCCAGCCAGAAGATGCAAGAATTTAGAAGTCTGAGATCATGCAAAAAAAAAAAAAAAAAACAAACCACCCAAACAAAAAAAAAATCAAGAAAGACATTAGGGAAGATCAGAATTATACAGCAAGGCATGTTCATGTAATATTTTGTCATATAATTATCTTGTTTCTTTTATGTAGTTTTAAACCTGTGCATAGCTTGCAGCGCATTAGGAAGTGGATTTCTGTGTGACAATAGAGACATAACTGAAGTATCTTACAGAGATTTAATACAGAGAAGAGCTGATCTTCTGTGACCTTGCTGCACTTTGTCCTTTTCCTGGAGCAGCCACAGCTGTGACTGAGGCAAGGCCACACTGAGGAGAGCTCTGAGCAAACAGGTGGCATTCTGTCACTGCCTGTGCTGTGTTTCCTTGGGCACACCAAGGAGCTCAAGGTAAAGTCCAGGCAGTACACAGACTTTTGGGAATTGTGCTCTCAAATTCAGGAAATCCCATGTTCATCTGTACATGTAGATACCTCAAAAAACTGGTGGGAAACGTGATTAAATACATTTGTTCTCGTCCTCCAAACTCAGCTCCATAATTCTGGAGCACTCCACTAATCAGAAGCTTCCAATCCCAATTCTCAGTTTGGTGGAGTTTTTGCAATGGGATTTGTAATTAACAAAGGAAAATAAAACGAATGCATTTTTCTCAAGCTGAGGAACATTCCTGTTTTGTTTTGATTTCCATGTGTGGGATAATTTGTTTATGATGAAGACATTCTTACTTTGAGAGGTCTCTGTCTTGTCTTAGTGGAGTTCTAAAGTGCATTTTCTTATGTTTAAAACCATTTCCTCCACCCCTCAGCAAAAAAAACCCAAAAACAAACAAACAAAAAAAAAAAAAAAAAAACGAAAACCAAAACAAAACCAAACAAACTAAAACCAAGCCCAAAACCTGATTTATCTACTCATATTTTTAGCTTACTTCCTGTGCTGGGATTTTACCCATTGAGGCCAGTGTATTTATTCATCAGGAGATGAAACTGTCAGAGATGCAAAGTTAGGAGCAATAGTTTTCTCTAGTCCTCTTATGCATGGCATAAGTCTGCAATTTTACCCCAGGTAAGGAGTAGGTCATAGGTTGTGCTTTGTAATAAACATTCTTCTGCTGCCACATCTCTTTTCCATAGCTTAGCAACTCCTTGCTTCCACTGTAATAAAATATCTGAGCAGATATTAGTGAAGTGCAAATACATTTGAACCAGGGTTCCTTCACACACCAGAAGAAATGTTGGTCTGTTCTGTAGCATCTTTTCCAGATGGCTACACAGAATGTGCTGCTGTTTTTTTTCACTAATGATTTTATAATGTATTTTAATCTGACACAACAATTGCCTAGATCATTCTTACAGATATATTTCTTAAAAGCCGAATAAATATATCTAGGAGTACCACATCTTTGAAATGTAATTGGAGGAAGCCACAGGCTTCCTACCTGCATTAATCAACTGTTGATGAGCTTAATTAATCTCTCAGATCTAAATGGAGGAAGAGAAATGAGAGCTATTTGCTTGAAAGACAGTATAACAGGCTTTGAAAACATAAGAGCTGTCTTGTTTACAGGTAGGGATGTGTAATGATTGGTGTCTTGCTTAAAACTGTTCATCTCTGGGAAAGAAAAACACTCAAACCCTTGGGAACTGGTTTAGTTCCAAAACATAGTTGCTCTCACCAGACAGACTTTGCTTTAAGCTTTACTGTATTATATCATAGAAACAGAGAATCACAAAATTACTTGGGTTAGGAAGGACCTTAAAAATCATCTCATTCCAACTCCCCTGCTATGGACAGGGGCACTTTTCACTGGACCAGAGCACTATGGACAGGGGCACTTTTCACTGGTTGGTCAGAGCTCCCCCACTCCAACCTAGCCTTGGACACTTCAGGGATGGGGCATCCACAACTTCTCTGGGCAACCTGTTCCAGTGCTCACCACCCTCTCAGTAATAAATTTTTTCCTAATATCTAATCTAAACCTGCTCTGAAACCATTCCCCCTTGTCCTGTCACTCTATAAGGAGTCCCTCTCCAGCTTTTTCACAGACTCCCTTCAGGCACTGGAAGGCCATAATTAGGTCACCCCAAAGCCTTCTGAAGAGAAAGCTGTTCCAGGATGAACAATCCCAATTCTCCCAGCCTCTCCTTGTAGGAGAGGTGCTCCATCCCTCTGATCATCTCAGTGGCCTCCTCCAGACTCGTGCCAACAGGGCCCTGTGCTCACTGTGCTGGCACCTCAGAGCTGGACACTGGGCTCCAGGTGGGATGTCACCAGAGCAGAGCAGAAGGACAGGATCAGCCCCTTTGATCTGCTGCCCACAATGCTTTTGCTGCAGCTCAGGATGTGGTTGAAGATCTGTCACTAATACCTCACAGTACTCAGTTTCTTCACTAACTCTTCACTATTTCCTAGGAGAGTAAATGTCTACTTTTTATTAATATTTTATGAAATGTATAGAGGCTAAAAGAGCTAAAATAGTAACAGGCTGCCCAACTACAATCTCCTTTTAGGCTGCTGCATTTTCCAATATCTTTAATAGATTGCTAACAGGAATTTATGCTTTAGGTGTAAGGCAAATATGCTCATTTTCACAACTTTTTACATTTCTCTCAGATTTGTTTATGGGTAAATCTGCCAAACACTTTACACAGTTGCAGTCTCAAATTTTTTCTTCTGCATCTTCCTGACAGAGTTGGTAGCTTCCTCGTGCTAGCAGGTGCATGAAAATTAATGGCAGGGGGAGAATTGTTTTGTCCAGTCTGACCAAACTATTATGAACTAGATCCCACTGACTCTGTAGAGCTCTGTAATGTGTGCTCAGCCAATGCAGCAAGGCCCCTATGGTTCCTTGGAAGTGGCACAAAGACAGAAACTCCACCACTTCCTTTAACAATTTTTCCAGTGGTTAGTCAGGCTCACTGTTGCAAATTGTGCTTTATTCCTAATTAGAACTTGTCTGCCATCAATTTCCAGGCAGTGGTGGTGCTCAGCACAGAGGTGGATGCCTCTTAGGTCTCTCACTCTTTCTGTCACATAATTGATTTTTCATGAATATCATAAAGTAAGGCTGAAATTAGCCCAGCAAAGCAATAAGAGACACGTTAGATCAAGAAGTCTTCCTGCATGAGATGAAGGTAATTTTTTATCCTATTTATTCTAATATTCTATTGAGCTTTGCATCAAGTTAGTGGATACTCTTTAACCGTGACTTCCTCTGAGGCAGCACATTGTTGATGCTAATAGTGAGAAAATATATTAATCATTTGGCCTCTGGCACACTCTGCTTTTGGTCTCTCCCCAGCTCCTTCTCCCATTGCTCAACAGGACGGTAATCGAGATGCAATTTCTCTGTATCGCTGGTGGCTCAGACATGCATAATCCAGATCTCTGTTCCACAAATGTGGGCTTGTAAAACTGGTGCCTCTGGATTGCTTTAGGCTCCTCTGCATGTAGGTACACATCTCTTGTATGTGTAATCTCATTGTGCAGGCATAGGGATGCATATGCAGATGCTGTCAGGCACTGCATCTCCTTTAGATAATAGCATTAGCTGATAGCAGTTGATTTACAAGGTCTCTTGATGTTTTCATTAAGTGGATCATTTATGCACTTTATTTATTTTTTAATGTTTGCAGTTTAGGTCTTGTTGCAGCTCTTCCCATATGGAGCTGGCTGAAGTTTTATAGTTCAGAATCCAAGGAATAAAAATGAAACACAAGGTTCATCAGTTTGGACAGTAATTTAGTAATTAATGGTACTCAGTGCTTTCCCATACACCTGAAAAATCCAAACTGACAGAAAGTCTCTAAAGTCTTTTTCTGGAGAGAGGCCAGTGGTGCTGTAAATTTGATCATGACAGATATCCTGGTCCAGGGTGCAGTTTGTGGTCAGAAGGATCTATTGAGAGATAGACTCATACCAGAATAAGCAAGTACCAGAAAGTCAGATTGTGTGCATCCTTCCTATTCCAGCATTGGTTCTTCCAGCTCTCCCACACCTAATGTATGTCTTTCAGCAGTCTCAGTGTGGAGTCTTATTTCTTTCAGCTATTGGATCTGTTCCACTTGGTTTAAATAAAGGTCCTAACTCTGGAAATGTTGGCATGTCAGAAATTTCTTAAATTCTGGTCAGAGGAGAGCATATTTCAATGTTTGTGCAGATCAGAATTAAAGGAAAATCCTATTTTGGAAAATTTCAGGAGAAGCAGATTTAAAGGTGTTAAAAATATATTTTTCTCATTTTAGATTCTTTCTATTATTAGCACTGTTACCTAAATTTAATCTTTCTTTTAATTATCAGAGATAATTACTGATACAGATTACTACAGGGCATAGCAGCCTATTACTGTTACTGCACATAGCACTGCAATCCTGCCTGCTTTCCACTTGACTGCACCGTGGATTAAACTTTTAAGGCTGACCATTACAAACATAAGAACATCAGCAGGAAAAAAATATGTTGTGTGTTTTTTGATAATGTTAGCTTTGAAGTAATAGCCTAATATAGAGCAAGTGGCACACCTAATATCAATTTTTTTCTAGTTTGGTACTGTAGTATTTTCTGTCCTATAAAAAGATCATGAGTTCCATGTCCATCACCATAATAATAATAAAAAATAATGTCAGATGGGGTGGGCTGGGGTTTTTCCAAGTCACAAGGGATATGCTAGCAAAAATTTTATTAAAATATCCACTTCAAAAAACTGGGAATGTGAATGCAACCCTTTTACTCTTCTCACTTTCCTTATGTTCCAGAAGGTATTGCTCTATGTGTGGGTTGATGAAAAACAAAAAAGTTTTAGTGAAGTCTAGATAGAATGCCAAATGCCAGTGGCTGCCTTGGAAGCATAGTTGTGATCAGTAATAGCTTATCCAGTCTCAAATAAAGCAAAACAATTCAAAACATTAATAAAAGTATCTGTTTGTCTCTCCTCTGCTAAAAAGCTACTTATTGATTTCTTTCCTCTGCTGTTACAGTAGCAAAATTTGAAATGTTTTGAAAACATCCCTTAGAGCCACACAACAATAATTAACAGCATAGCAAGTGCTGAGCAGCAAGAAGCTGATAATGACAGAGTCTAATGTCGACTGAATGCAATTAATCATTGATACTACCCATGGAGCTTTGGATTTATACTCAGCTATTACAAAGCATTGATGGGGTCTCCTCTCAATCTTTCACAATGTATGTATTAAGAGTAACTCTTCACATAAGCAGAAGAAAGCAGAAGGAATGCTTTGAGACTTGCATTGCTTAATGTGTGTGTGCTATCACTCTGTTGTGCAGTGAGGGCTGCTATTCTCTGAGGATGGCAGTATCATAGAGGAGCAGGAGCAGTTCATCTCTCTAATCTTCCCAGCAGACAAGACAACCTGCAATATATTTGTGGTCCCAAATTGGCAAGTGAGTGCCAGTGTAAGATACAGGATACCTTTACACCACTTAAAAACGACCTTTCTCTGTACAGTTTTGCTTGGGTTGAGCAATGATCAGGGCAGTATGCATAGCAGTGACTTTATAATTTGTATAAAATCCGTTCTTGTCCTTCTATGTCTTTTCTGCCATCATGCTCCACTTGATCAGTCCACACTAATGTCTGTTTGGCACTTGAGAAGTGACTTCAGTCACTTCAGTCTCTTAACCCTGAAGTGAGTTCAGAGCAAGTGAAAAGACACAAGAGTTTGTCATGTTGCAGCACGCTTTAAGACCAAAACTCTTCATGGATGATCCCGAAACTCTTCATGGATGAGTAAAAAGGATCTCAATATTTCCAACTGTATCTCTTCAAAATCAGTTCAAACACAACTCACAGTCTTTCTAACCAAGAAAGGTAACAGAAGAAATAGTGACTTTTAAAACTTATAAACTGCAGGGTGCTAGATATGCATTCCTAGACCACCCATATCTCCTGTATGCAAAAGTCTGCTTTAACTTCAAAATTGCATGCAAAGAAAATAATAGGTCAAAAAGCTGAGTAATGATTGCTGACATGGATGGAAGGGTTTTTCAAGACTGGCTTTGAAGCTGGACTCTCAGAACTCCTTTGGTGATGAACACGCAGCTACAGTCAGAGCCCTTTCTTATTGCTGCCTCTACCTCTTTTTTAGAGTTCACAGCAAGCCTGTGGAGCATGAGCATGAAAAGTTGCCTAAGGTGAAGGCTTAAGTGGGTTCCATTCCTGACCTGATACTGCAGCAAAAAGTGAAAACCTGCACTGAAGTGTGGAGGATTTTATGTATTAATTTATTTATTTTGGAGCACGTGAAATGGGTGTACTTAAACTGAAAAATATGTAGATTTCTGGGGTTTAGGCAAAAAACAGTATTAAACTGAGGGAATGGAAAGGAAAACTCCCATGTGGCCAGAATTCCTCAGTTGAATTTCCTCAAAACTGGAGCATATGATATGAACAGCTGTTTTCAGTAGGATATTATAAAATATGCAACTTTTGTCTAACTTTCTGAGGTACCTCCTACATCCCAAAGCAATTTCATAAGAAAAGTCGAGAAAGCAAAGCAAGAAATAAGATTTACAATATTTCTTTCCAAAGAATGCTTGGTTTTGTTGTTTTTTTTTTATTGTCATTTCTCTTTCAAGCCATTCCTCCATAGTGCTTTGGAGAGTGATAGATAGCCATTGCTCTCCTAATGCCTTGCTTTAAGTGAAATGTGATTCCCTTGTGCCTGATTTTCACAGCTAAATAGAAAAATGCAACTCACTGGAAATTCAATTTTCAGACAAGACATAAAACTTCAGAGCATGGGTGGTAATTACAGAGTCAACATAACTTTCCACAGAAGTAGAAAGCCCTTATTCCAATTTCTTAATCATCTTGTATTCATGATTTTTCAGTAGTCCTGCATATCCCAGTGAGTTTCTTTCAATAACATCTTTCTGAATAGAATAGTCTTTTTTGGCAAACATGAAACAAAGGAAGTAATTTGTTGGGAAAGTACCATATGACAATAAACAAGCAAAATAAAAAACAACCAGTAGAGAAGACTGAAATTTCAGTCTATTGAAATACTGTTTTCACAGAAAAATAGTATTTTGAAAATCCCCTGTGCCCCCATAAATAAATAAATAAATAAATAAGCAGCAGAGCTAATAAAAGTCAGCCAAATAATTAATTAAGGTGTTTTGAGTAAAGGGAAAATTTAATTATGCAAGTTTGGGGTTTTTTTCAAGGATGGTATTTGTCATGTGTCATTCTAGTCTAATTAAAGTAGAAGACATCTTTAATGCCAAAGATACCTGTAAGGTGAAATGATCATTTTCCTTCCTATCACCTGTCATTTTCTGTCTTCTTCAGATTTTTTTTTCATGGAATTCACTGTGGCACTCTTAAAAACATCCAAACATTTTTTCTTCTATGCATATCTTCTTGATTTTACTCTTTACTGAACTGAAATCTATTAATTTTGTCATTGGTATTAGTGGAAGCACTAATGAGAGATTTTTTCAGATCAAATGTCTATCTATTTAACGTGAGCATGGGATTCATATTTTCCCTTTGTTTGCATATCAAGAAGCATAAGAATAGAACTGCTTGTTCAAGAAAAGGAGTTGTGAAGTATCAGTGTCATACCAGTTATACAACTGGGTTTTTTTCTGTCTTATCACTTATTATCAGCACTTATTTCACTTGTCCCCATCACAAAGCAAATGCCAGACAAGCTTTAGAATTCTGCATCTTTTTCTGCCATACCTAAAACCATTTTCCTTTTACTTCTCTCAGAGTGGCTGCCATGAGCCTGAATTAATGACTCCATATGTGTGTTGGTTTCATGATGGACATTTAGTCTTCCAGGTATAATTTCCTGTAAAGAAAAGTAATTTTATTTCCAGCTGAATAGGCACTCTGTCATACTACCCAAATCAAACAAAGTTATTATTTGGCTTTTTGCCAAGCCGTACAGTATAAAAGGTCATATTTTTAATAGCTTTGTGCTCCACGGTAATCAAATTTGTAAGCCTGGAGAAATAAACAACTTGAATATTTCAGAGTTCTCTGTGCACATTTAACCATTGCTGTTCTGCCTGTATGGCTCCCTCCTGTATTAGCTTTGTATGGTAAGGTATAACCTCCTATTCATACAAGAGCAGGGCTGGCTGATTTGAACTATTTGTTGCTAAACTCCAGTTTTGGGGACTAAACCAGAAGGTACTCTTTATCAGGAATCAGCTGACAGGCAAGAAAGATTTCATTAGTGTAAACCTGGGAGCATGTAAGTGTTAATAACTTGCTTGAATCAGCAATAATTAGAAAGAACACCTGCTTTTAAAAGTCATTTTTCTTCCAGTTGACTGGGCATTGCATTTGTGGGAAATGGATACTGATTACATGTAAATGAAATTTCTAAGGTTTCCTTGTATTTATTTTTAAAAATAATCATGCCCTGTTGTGCATCAAGAATAATCAGCTCAGTTATTGCTCAGCAACATCTGTATGTCAAAAAAAAAGACCAGTGAAAGCTGTGAATCCTTGAAAAGTCCAGAGGAAAAGAGAAACCTTTGCATCAGCACTCAGTTATCTATCTTCTTAAACATTAGATTAACCTGAGGTTTTTGTGATTTTATGATAGTGTTTGTTATGAATTGGCTTAGAGTCAAGGTACAATCTGACTGGTGAGAGGAGATGAATTATTAACCTGTAACACAAGGGCTGGGAACTGAGGCTGCCAGACAGGACTGTTAGTGCAATGGCTATTGATGGCTCCTCGATGGAGGGAGAGCTTTTTGTCTGTCTCAGAATAGCTGAGGCTGGTTGCAATAGCCACACTGCTTTGGTAATGATGCCTTCCTTGGTCAGTGCTTTCATCAACCTTTTCCAGTTTCTTTCCTGAATTTTACCTTGCCTTCAGTTTGGTAGTCAGAAGTTGAAGTGTAGAACATTTGGCCACGTTTCTTGACCTCTAGAGTAAGGCAAGACTCCAGTCCTAACCATTACTTTAAATAGTATCTCTTGCATTGAATTGCTAAAAATAGTACTAAATACCATTTAGGATTTATTCAGAAAACCTAAGCAATATTGTCATGGAGACGAAAATCTTGCTTACCTGTAACAGATTTCATTGCTACAGTGCACTGCTAAAACTGCAATTTGTGTTTTGCCTATATACTATTCACTATAAAATTTGAATTCAAATTGCCTAAAAGTGTTAATTTAAACTGCATTGTTAAACCACATGATGCTGACTCTTATTCAAAGTGAAAGAGTTCTTCACTGGATTTAGCTTAATTCTCTTTGGAAACGTCCATATAGAATTGCAATGCATTTTAATTGGTCAGTACACTGTAAAATCTCTTCCAGAGTACCTTACCTGAGTATTGCTCAGACTGTTCTCTGTCTAGAGCAGGTTCTCTGATAAAAAGCCTTGCTGTCCCAAACCTGTTTTTTAATGACTTTGGAGAAGCAGCTGCATATTTTACCTCTGTTGGGCAGTGCT
Organism: Agelaius tricolor; assembly: GCF_023055355.1. Classification (NCBI taxonomy): domain Eukaryota; kingdom Metazoa; phylum Chordata; class Aves; order Passeriformes; family Icteridae; genus Agelaius; species Agelaius tricolor. The sequence continues at coordinate 8,760,327 of NW_027269266.1, read as the reverse complement.
TGCCTCGTGACTGAGATTCACAGTAAAATACTGTAGTACTCGGGACTCACCTCACAATGAGACATTGCTGTCTGCTCCAGAGTGATTTGTTCTCTCCTGGATTTTCCCAAAGCAGGGAAGCCAAACCCAGCCTGCTCGTTCCCAGCAGAGTCCGTCAGCTCTGAGAGCAGTGACCAGGGGGCCCTGCTTTGCATTTTCAGTAAATAGGTCACAGAAGAAGTGGCTTTTGTGAGGTGAGCCTGCATAACTTAGAAAATCATCATCATCATCAATGGATGCTCCAATCTTTGACAAAGGTTCTTCAGATGTAGGGTCTTCAGTTGTGCACTGAGGAATGAGGAAAAAGCAGTGCAGTTTGATTTTTATTCCTATTTCTTAACTCTCCAGTTTGTAGCCATCTTTTTCTCCAACCAACATTTTTTCTTGTCTACTGAAGCTTTGTAAAAATAATGCTTTTGGTTCAGAGGTGTTTTTCCTTTTCTTTGAAATTAAATAAATTCTTCCTGTGTCAACTTATTCTAATCTATATTTTATTTTCAGCTAATTATCCACAATTAACTTGCATGATCACATAGAGAACAGAATTTAACTGAACAGAAATGTCAGCAGATTCTTGATATTTGAAATGAGGCATCACAAAAATTTAACACATATAAAATGGAGTCATGAACGTGATTACATTCAAAGTTCTGTGACTTCTTGTTGCCATGTTCATAATAAGATCACCATCATTTTGGTGCTGACAAGGTATTGAGCTTCAAAAATCATTCTCCTGAGATGCAGTTACAAATATTTACAAGACAAGATTTTTTTTTGCCTGTAGATAAATTTAAACATGCACAACTCTGTTCCAACAAGAGATACTAGACTGAAATCTTTGAAGAGGTAAGTAATATTTCCATTAAGGGTAAGTTGCCTTCTGATGCTTTTAACAGAATGAATTCAATCTCTGAGTGAAGACTTTAATTGACAAAAGGCTGATTTTAAATACTTCCTCTGTTTTGTGGGGAAGGCTCCAGGCTGTGCCTGCTCTGCGGGCAGCGTGGTTGTGTACAGTCAAACAAACAGCCTGTGACACTGACACATCACTCGTGTGGCAGCTCCATTCTGGATCAGGTGATTGATTGCAGTCCCCTTCCAAGGAATGCTGTGATAGACACAGTGTGACTGCAGCCAGGCAATTAAAAAAAAAAAATAGCTTAAAACATTTCCTGTTTTAAGAAGTGTAGACTGGGACTTACTGGTTAAACTCTGACAGAATGATTAACACTTGATACACCCATCCTTCTGTGAAGACAGTGGTGGGATACCTTACATTTTCATATGTTTTACTGTTTCTCTCCAAAGGTGTCTGTGGTTCTGTTCCTTACTGGCCCATGTACCAAAATGTTGCATGGTGTCACTGCCTTTCCCCCTTTGGCTTCTATTTCTCTTCTCCTTGGACTGGAGATACATACATATTAAACACTGAGGATAAATCCATTTCTAATATATATCAATTACATTAACAGTTTCCCTGAACATTAAGAGATGGTGCTGTCAAGTGTCAGGCAAACCTGTTCCTGCTGCCAAGCACTGGGAGCAAAGGTTACAGCACCAAGCAGCTGTGCAGGTAATTGTTTGCCTCTAAAAGTCTGATGGACTGCATGATACTGCAGTGATATGTATCCAAACCAAAAGAGAAATCACTTAACATTACCTTAATTGCAATCATTTGTATGGCTAAAGAAATAAGTTGTTCCCTTAAGACTTCAGGCTGTGGTATGTAACTTTGGGCAGCCCCTGTAGGCATTTTTTGAGCGCACAGGCTTCAGACCAGTCAAAAAATGAGTGTGATATCCAGTGAAGGAGCTGCCATACTCTGAATTAAAACATTTCAATGAGCAAAGGAAAATATTAATTGTGCTCTCATCCAAAACCCAAGTCTAATGTTATGAATGTGCTTCTAATTGTTTGGGTCGCAAGGTGTTGCTGGTACAACAGCTATCTGGGAAGTATTTGTGTTTAAAGGCATCTGAGAAACACAGTGAGTCACAAAATGGAAAGGTAGAACAAAGAGGTGGGTGGGGAGCAAGGGACAGGGCAAGGTTTCTTTTGCTTGGTTTCCCTTCCTGTTCTACTTAAACATTTGTGTTGCAACAGGGAGACAGCAAATGGTTAACAGCCAAAGACAAAACCCACTGTGACCGTCAGGTCTCTGTGCAATCATCAGCAGAACTAGCTATTCTAGCCAATTTAATAGCTTGAAAATGAACTCATTAGTGGTCTTTTATCAGTGGAAAAAAGTCTATTAAATCCGGATGTGTGAAGAAGCAGTACGGAGGCTCATTTCCATCCCACTTGTGACCTGAACAAATCAGAGAAATGCTTTTCAAGGAACGGGGTCAGGCTTGACTGCAATAAGATATTTTCTACGCACAGCACCCAACTTGTATCTTTCCTTCAAGTTTCTGATGCAGTTAATTTTAATTTACAGTCTATTTGTCACTCTCCACATCTCTCCCTCTCACCTCCTTCCCAGTACCACTGTCATCCATAAACATGTGGGCTGTTTATACTTTATAAAGAGAAAATGTAGTACAGTCTGTTGGATTTTTTGATAAACCTGCCCAGTGATGGCCCTCTGACAGCTCTGGACTTCACTTCTCACTGTGTGAGGGAGTAAGTAAAGATTCAGATCCTCATCTGGAAGGTAAAGACCACAGCAGAAAAGCTGATTTAAATCAGTTTGTGATCTAGCCAGAGCTGTGGGCAGAGGATCTAGCCAGAGCTGTGGGCAGAGGCAAAACATAGTCCAGCCTTCTTTCTGCCCCTTTGGAGGGCAGAAAACCAAGTGTGAAGTGTATGAGACGTACTTCCCCCAAAAGAGGCAAAAGCACTGTTTCTGTCAGGATATTGACTTTGTTCTGGAATTGTCTCAAAGCTCTCTGTGAAAAGCTTTTCTAGAATTTTTGCTTCTGGCATGATGCACAATGTTAAGTGGCCTAAGGAACATGAGACTCAAGTACACATTGTCCTCAGAAGGTGGTAAATCCATGGGACAATAATAACACTCCACAGTGAGTTTTAAACCTTTAGCCTCTTGAGGAGACAAGCATTTAAGAACTATCATTGACAGAAATATTCAATATTCTCTCATCATGAACGAGTTAATTATCTTTATAAGACTAAATAAATCTAAAAACAACTGTTTCAAATACTTCTAAAGGACTGCATTTCCACAAGGAGTGATTATTGTTCCTGAAGAGTTGTAGCTTTCCCTGCATACGTAGTGGAATAGCACTATCTTCAACACTCTGTGGGAAAGGCTTTTATTTCACTTTTTCCTTGCAACTATTTGGTCAAAAAGTTAAACTCATAATGGAATTAATTTATTTTTTTATTTAATTCCAGACATTTTATGCACATGTATTTAAACTTACATTACTTAATAATATACTAGGATTACTTAATGGCCTCTCATCCTGCCCTGAAACATAACCCTATTATTCCAGTCTTAGCTCTCTTATGAATAGAAAATCCCAGCTATGATAAATTCCCTTAAAATGATGCTGGGATTTTACAGTGAGTCTGTGGGCTAGTTTGAGACCACCAAACTCATTTACTGCTGTCTGTTAAGCCAAGCATAAATCACAGATCTCTGGGGTGGAAATTCGCTTTATTAACCCCCTGGGTCACCCAGCTACCAAGGCAACGGCTTTCTGCAATGAGTAACTCCATAACTAAAGCATCAGCCACATGAAACCCAAATCCCTTGATTAGAACAGGGCCTGGTAAACCTCAAACCGGGCATATAAATACTTTCCAGAAGTTTGTTTAGCTCTTAGCAGAAGCTGTTCTCCTTCACTTGGTTTGAAAGGAGCAAAATTGAAAATTGTTTCCCAGCCTGCTTTGCCAGCCCAGAGCCTGTCTGATAACTTGATTCACATCTCAGCCTCACAGCACTCTGCAACAATTCTCCTGTCATTGCCTTGTGTGCTCCTTCTTGCATGCCCTGGTCCTGGGGGATGCCCATCAGTCCAGGATATCTGGCCATGTTATTAGCTTGTCTTGTAGATGCTGAAAGAGAGCCTATCATGCATTTTATTGTGTTTCAGAAGAGGAGACACAGGGGATGCTTTATCCCATGCAGTCCAAACTTAAATGAATTTGGAATTAAGACTAAGTATTTATTTAATGTTCTACAGTAAGCAAAAATCTCCTTTACCTAGAGAAAATGATCGAACCTGTTGGAACTTCTTAAGTCTGGTTTAATTGCTGGATCTCTCTCCGAAGCATAAAAAAGGTCATAGAATTATGAGAATATGATAACCAGGAAAATTTTGTTGAACAGATAACTTTCTGTCTGATTTAAGGTGTTAAGATTTGTGTCCTTGTGCAGCAGTAGATGTCCTGCAACACAGGCAGAACACCCTTGGACAGGTACCATTATTACAGAGCATTGCTCAATCTGCTTTCTCACTGAAGCTTTTGACATGCTGTAAATTTGTTTGCAAAATTCCACTGTACTTTACTTAGCACATCTATAGACCGGCAGACATGTGCATTTGTTGCTGAGAAGTAATTTTATGTTGTCTGTACCCTCATTTTTATGTTTCAAAGTCTTTCTCCACACATCACTGGCAATGTTAACCTCTCACAAAGCAAGGGAGAGAGCCATTTAAATAACATGCATACAGATAACATGCTGGCTTTTATTCTTTGTTCTCACAAAGTATGCACTGTACAAGAAAGGAACATGGTCACCTATGCCCTTACTGTAGAAACTGTCATTTCTAATTCATTTACAAAGGATGCTTAAGGTGCCTTGAGCAAAATAAAATAGGTTTAAAGAAAAATTAATCTAGTTTGACTGGAGAAAACTAGTAATTTTTCTGGAAGTGTAACACATTTGTTAAAGAAAGAGGTTGTGCTGCTTTGTGTAGGACTCTGAACAGAATCTTTTTCCATGCTTTCCCCTCCCCATGGTCCATGATTGACAGCACAGGCAGCACCAAGCACCATCCAAGCCACAGTGACGGGCTGGATGCTCTTGATGCTCATTTTGGATCTGGCTAGGGCCATGCAAGGTGACAAGTGATGTCCTTGCCCACCATCCTGAGGGACACCTGAGCCACCCTGCCCAAAGGTGGCAGGGCAGTGGTGCCAGCTTCGGATGCCTCCCAGCAACCGAACTGGGAGAAGGAAAGGAGCAGGACCTGTGCTGCCAAGAGGGAGGAGGGTCTGGCAGGGTGGGCACTGCAGAGGGGCAGAACTGCTCAGGAGTGAGCTGATCCCATGCTGATTCCACAGGACATTTCCTGTCACCCTGCCTGAGCCAGAGGTGTTGGACCTTCTCTGCTGCAGAGCTGTGGAAGAGTGAGTGTTGGCTGAGGAAACTTCTCAGTTCTGCCTGCTTTTCTTCCCACATCTCAGGGAGCCCCATTTCTGTGTCTGTTATGATGAAGGATTTTGACTTTGCTGCCCTGTGAACAGGGACCCAAAGCAGTGGTTTTTCTTAGGGTACTAGTGGAATTATTTTGCAGAAATTAACACACTGTTTTCCATTAAACTTACCAATTTACTTTTTTTTTTTTTTTTGAAAGGAGAGAAACACAATACTTACATGTTCTTCTTATCTTCTGATATGTACTGCTCTCTGTTGGTGTGGTGGCAATGTTCATGTGCTGTTCCTCAAAAAACCAGTTTAGATTAATCAATAGCTAATGTATCCAAGTGTCAAGCCTTCTTTATGTGGATAAATACTTTTAAGAATACTGCAACTGTCTTTCTAATGGTTGTATGATGATATTTAATTATGTGGTGTAATGGCAATATCACTATCTGTAGAGTATTTTTGTCATAGAATCATAGAATGGTTTGGGTTGGAAGGTACCTTAAAGATTATCCAGTTCCAAGCCCCCTGTCACAGGCAGGGATACATTCCACTACAGCTGGATATTTTTTAAAAGCACAAAGTGTTTTTTATGGCTGATTTCTGTCCTTTATGTTCATGGACTTGATGATCTTAAAGGTCTTTTCCAACCTTAATGAATCTGTGTTTCTATGGAAAATATTTGGACTTCTCTCCTGAAAATCTATTCTAGGAAAAAGTTAGGACCACAGTCAATTTTTGAATTGCAAATGTGTCTTAAAAAAACAACCAACAAACCAACCAAATGCCAAGATGTATGATTAGGGGTTTTTTGAAAAAAGAGAATTATAAACTCACATGATTTCTCATGGAAAAACCTTGGTTGAAAATAAAGCTTTTTAGAAATAAGGTGAACAAGTTTCAGTTTTTATTTATGGAATACAAAAATATTCCAAAATGTTTTCCTGGGTCAATGAAGAAATATTATTTGGAAAATATTAAGGTAAAAGCACTTTGGAGAATAAAGAGTATTTACCCATATACATATTTTTTTTTTAAATCTGTAGTCCATATATATAGCATCTCCTTAATTTTCTTTATAGCTCTGCAAATCACCCTGCCATAGAACATGTTATGGATATTTAGTATTTAGAGCTAGGCATTCCTGCATAGCTAAGATATTTACTCTGGTACCTCACCCTGAAAATACATTAAGTGAACCCTCACAGGTGTCCATGCCTGTACTTATCCCTGCAATGTTGTCTTCTGTGCAAACATAAGTGGTCTGTGTGTGCCAAAATAGCTGCACTGTTACACTGGCTGCACAGCACCTGTTGTGCAGGTTAGTGTGTGTTACATAGCAGCAACACCAAAATGGATATATGTGTTACATAAGAGCAACATAAAAATGGATATTTTCCAGGCAAAGTCTTTCTGGGTTCTTATTTGAATTCTCTGAGATTTCCATGTTTATGCATCATTGTTTTTAGAGCATGATGCTCTTAAAGAACCACACAGGTCATAGGTTGGCATGGTCATCCAGAAGGTCACATCCTTACATTTGATTACTGGAGTTGTATGCAACCTAGCACTGTTTTAAGGTGGTTATTATTAGCTGTGTTTTTATTTTATTGTTTTTTTAGGATCTCATTATTAGAGGAGTGCATTAGATTCAAATAACCTTTTCTCTGTTCCCTGTTCTGCTGACCAGCTGCACCTGAACTGCAGTTACGGACATGCTTAAAAAAATTGGCATTTTGTTCTGCTTTGATGGGTAGTGAGGAAAAAGAATTAGACTGTCTGATGAGATGGGACTGAACTGTTGCAAAAATCCCCAAACAATGGTAAATTCTACCTCCTTAAAAAAAAAAAAAAGTGCATCTCATTAGTCCTCTGCTGTCATTTCCTGCAGGTTATCAGCTTTAGAGAACTCCTTTGAAGTGTCATATAGCTGGTTTTAAAATAGGAGGAAATTACCTTGGAACTTTTGAAGAATATTGGCATTTTTCCTTTAATGAATTAGAAGCTAAAAGAAGACAATAGAAAAAAAAAAAGTGTCTTGTCTCGCCTCCCTGCTCCATCAGAATGCTGTCCTTTAGGCAAGATCTTTCAGGGATACACTGTCTTCTGACTGTTTTGGCTTATACCATAGAGAAACACCTATGAAAAGCTGAGAAAAGCAATGTTGTTCCAGCAGTCTGCAGACTACTGTAAGTATTTATATGGTCATGTAAAGATTCCTAAATAAATTACAATGATGCTGAAAAGATGACTGTAGTATCTGACAATGACTTATCTTTCTGAGACCTCAATGTCAAAATTTTCTTGTTCAGACAGATGAATTTCATGCAACTGTTATAGACAGACAGAGAAAATATAGTAGCTGTAACTCTTGTGTTGCTTCTGTCTAATAAGACTGAGCTTTGGCAAAGTGATTGCATGATTATTTTGATTTAAAGGAAAGAAAGGTCATATTTTTCCTGAATAGAATTGTGTCTATGGAGGGACATATTATGTAATGCTGCCTGCATTTAAGGACCAAAAGGATCTTAAGATAGTACTGATTTAATCTGATGAGTAGGTTTTCTGTTGCAGCCATTATTAATTGGAGTTATCACTACAGCACTGAACGTTCTCCTTATTCCTGAAAATTATTCTGGCATAATTGGTTCACTCTGACTTCAGTCTACCTTTTCATAGCCACTGTGAGTCCTGGGCAGCAGAGTCTGAGAGGTGAGAGATGCTCCCAAACATGTATCCCTGTACCAGAGGAATGCACAAACATTAAAACATGTGTGAGTGACAGGAAATCACTCAGGCACTGTTTGAGCTGCATCTTTCACCATCAGAGTCCACCTGGTAAAAAACACACCAGGGACGACCCATCTCAGAGCTGCTGCTGCTGTTGGCCACCAACAGGGGCAAGCACAGCTCAGCTTTGGGGGAACTCAGCAGCTCCTGGAACAGGACTGTAACTGAGCTCCAAGGTTGCTGTCTTCAAAATTGTTTTACCCAAACCAGAGTGGGTCAGCTTTCAGGTGACTAAAAATCACTCAAGTACCTCACCTGTTCATTCCTGTTGTGCTTTATGTTTCCATTCTGTGTATCCCACCCAACAATGTAATGAATCTCTCTAGGGGACTAATATAAATAAGTTTTTCCCTGTGATTGAAATCCCACCACCAATTTGTAAGGTGCAAAAACAGACAAAGTATGCTTCACTTTTTATCAGGCCTTTTTTCCATTTATTCTCTTTGCTTTTCTTCTCAGTTAACTTTTAACAAGAGTGAACTCTTTTGAACAAGCCCCTGTTCATTCATTTTAGTATTTTCATTTATCTCCTGATGCTCACTGTGGACAGGAAGCCTAAAGATATTTCATTAATGAAGCATATGAAAATGAACCAGGTGGACAGAGAAAGTTATTAACTAATTTTCATGTTTCTGGGGTATTGTGGTTGTGCAAAAGAGTTTGGCAGATTAAGAGCTCATTTTAACCTTGTACCAAATGCTAACTGAATGAACTTGGAAGTCAAAGTATTGGACTTGAGTATTTAGCAGCCTCTGTAGCACACACAGCTCACACCTGGGAGCTGAGAGCAACATAAGAGGCTGGATTTTGGCTCACCAAGCACAAGCCACAAATGCTCATCTGAATGGGGAATACTCAATAGAAGAAGAATGTCTTTAACCTCAGGTACACGACTGTTAGCAAGCAGTTTGTCATAGTAACATTTGAACTGGTCTTTTGATGTACACAGCACAGAGGAAAACTCCAGTGATGCTTCTTTATAGTATAAAAGGGGATTTATACATGAGAAATGTTGGTCTTGTAAAGGAAATGAAAAGAGACTGAGGTTTGTGAGTACTGTTTTTACTGTGAAAAACCAGGAGTGGCTGCGTGGCTCCTAGCAGAGGTGTGTGGAGCTCAGTCCTGTGTCTTTGACAATGGGCATGAGGGCAGAGCACTGCTGCTCTGAACAGTCTCTCATCAGCCACTCACCCACAGCTGAAGCATTTCTTGAGCTCCACATGGTGATTTCCACTGCAGGAATAACAGGGAAGTAAGGGGCACTGGGTAAATGACTTGATTAGTGTACAGAAATTGTCCAGCTGAAGACTATTTTGTATGATAGCATAAAACCAGAGCCCATCGATTTCAGAGTGCTTTTAATTTACTGTATATGAGCTTTTCTTTCTAGAGCTGCCTTGGTGTAGCTTTCCCAGGTTTCGCCTGATTTATGTGCCCATTCCTGTAAGTGCTAAATGTCCTTCAGTCATTGTTAATTGAGTCTGAGTCAAAGTCACCCACCATCAGAAGTCTTTAGCTGCTAATCTCGCTCCCTGTGATCACTATTTTTTTATTATTCAATGTAAGTTTCATCCCTTTGCTTGGATTCAGTTTCAGAAAACTTCTGTTCTTTTCCTCCTGTCCTACCTCCTGAGAGACCCAAAGTGTCTCAGCATCTCATTCCTTTACATTACACATTACTTTTGAAGCAGTGATCAGACCTGCAGATGTTCACTTACCTAGAAAGCTGTTCCTATTTTAAAATCTTTCTGGATACTGTTTTCTGCCTCTTAAATGTAGGTAATATTCCATTTTCAATTGGTATCTACTAGTGTATTTTATTTTCCTTAAACAAATGCTTCAGTACAGGTCTCTATTCCTCTCTTACTATGATTTACCATTTATTGAGATTAAATAAAATTAGATGCTGAGATAGATAGATAGATAGATAGATAGATGATAGATAGATAGATAGATAGATAGATAGTTTCGGCTCTTTACATTTAATATAATGTGTTTCCATGGAGATCAGTTCTTCTCTATCTGACAAGTAACACATAAGCCAAAGAAGGTATTGCCAAAATAGTTCAAAAATCAGAAATGTGATATTAAAAAAAAATTGCCACTGAGCTAAATTATTTATTTTGCTACTGTTTTTGCTGTTCCATTTTATCTCTTCTCTCCTGAAACCAGCTTTAACATCCCTGTTTCTAGTAACAGGACTGACAGGAAAGTCTTTCCCAGTTTTGCTCCATGAGCTGGATTATATGTTACAGAGCAATGGCACTGGCATTTGTCTCCCTTGTCTTGCTCTCTGCTCCCTCATCATCAAAATCTGAAAGACTTTACTTCATCAAAGATCCATCAGTTAAGGGTTTTTTTGATCCTCCATCTAGCATTTCACTGCAGACATTGCAGCACTGTGGGAAATGCACCAGTTGGGATAACTGACAAGCTCCTCTCCTTCTGGGGTTTAGACTCATCATTTTAGATGTCCTTGGTACTTCTCCAGAACTCTTTGCCATTGTGTGAGTTACTCTACTGGATTATCAATTTAGGGTTTTGTTCTTGGGTTTTTCTGATTTAATTGGTTAGTTGCACTGAAAAATCCATTTAAAATACCCACTTGTCAGGACAGAGCTGGACAACTTCTACTCTGTGTGTCTTCAGACACACACTGAAACACTGGGATAAAAATGTATCTCTTATCTTATTAACATCCTCGTGAGCAGGGCCGCTTAACCCCTAACAGGGCAGTGAGGGCTGAGCACTCAGAAAGAACAGAGCAAAGTCATCTGTGCAGGGGAAATGGCACAAAGAGCAGGAGCAGGGCATGGAGCTTTCCCAGAGACAGAAGACCTAAAAGCTGACCCTGAAAGCTTTCATACTGAAAGAGATATTTTCTGAGGTAATAATTAATTCATCTTTAGTTTCCAAAAGTTTCCTATGCAGAGGGCTGTGTCTTACTGACCAGTCAGTACCATCTTTGGTGTATGCATATCAGCACAATTTGTTTCCAAAAAGAACTGACTGACTTTCATGTCTGTGATGTAAATGACAACGGTCTTAAGAAGAATTCTGGCTGACAGGAAAATGGTGGAGTTTTCATAGCAAATCACAATGAACCACTAGTTTGGGAAACCTGAAATCCCCTCCTGCTCTGCTAGGAAAAATCATTGCTTTCTTTATTGCATATTAATTTAAATTTGGAAGGCAAACATTTGCAAGTTACAGTGAAGTGATGCTCCTTTAAGTATAAAGGCATATTTTTCAAATTCATCAGAAATGTTGTGCTAACAGAATTTAAATTTATAGAAAATTCACAAACTCCATTTTTGGGGGCATTTGCTCGAAGACTGAGTACTCCACAATCATATTCTTTTAATTAGCAGAATAATTTTTCACCTCACAAAATGTTATCTTTTTCCCTAGATTGATGGTCTAAGAAATATGGGAAAGTCAAAGCCAGATTGGTTCCCCTATTATTCTCGTCTCCAACCAAAACTACTCTAATTTAACCAAATAATTTTATTTGATTATTAATTACTCCTCTAAAATGCAGCTGATTTAAAAAAAAATCTAAGTGTGTCTCAGGAAATCCAAATTCAAAATAGGAAAAATGCAGCTAAGTAGTCAGTGGAGTTCTGAATTTCATGTATCAGCAAAAGAATTTCTGCTGTTCTCCATAGCTGAGAGCTCAGGAGCAAGGAGGCAAGGATCCAATAGGATGAGTATATGTCATGTGGTTGAGAAAGAAAGAATTTCTGATACTTGAATTTAATAGTTCTGAATATTTTCTGTTTAAAATTAATTAGTCTCATGAAAATCTTGTGGTCCACACTAACAGCTATTCTTATAATCCTTCCTTCAGTTTTTAATGCTCACATTTGGCTTCACACTAGAGCTATTAGAATTCCTGATATTATCTATCTTTGCCATAATTTGGAAGAGATATGGGGGATATCCAGTGCAACTGAACTTTGTTTCTAAAAAGAATGTGATTATTTCAGGATTTCTTGATAACATTTCACATAAGAATTTTTAAAATGATGGCCTAACATTTGTGTGGAAAACATTCTCAATTTTCTTCATTGAACAGAGTTAATAAGCCAGAATAAATCATGCTTAACCATTCCCAAATAAAAAAGTCAAGTTAGTCAACATTAAGGAGCTTCCTTAATGATGAAGCTGCCTCTGACTATGATAGAGGGTTCTCACTTTACCATTCTTCTGCATATATTAGAAAATTACTATATTAGGATGTTGTTTTAGGAAAATTGAAGAAAATGTGGTTGAAACAAGGCTCATGAGGCCTTCAGTCCAACCCACAGTCAAAACAAGCTTGTGGCCAGCACAGGACTCGGTCAGCATGGATGTGTAGCCAAGGACATCATCGCCACAGCCTTGTCCTGTCTTATCTTCCTATCATGGAGAATTTGGCTCTGTCACCTTTGTAAATCCCCTTCAGGTAGTCACAGGATGCTTGGAGATCAGCCCTGAGCCTTCCCAGACCAGGCAGGCTGAGGTCTCAGTGCCCCATGCTCTGGCTCCTGGACCATCTTGGCCTTGAGCTGGGCTCTCTCCGGGATCGCTCCTGAGCAGGGGGGCAGAAACCTGGGCACAGAGTTCCCTTGTTTAGCTCCACCAGCACCAAGCGGAGGTGGGCAGTAACAACTGATCCTGGCCTAAGGCCCCAGTTCCCCAAATTCCTCTCTTGGAAGCCTTGAGCGCATTTTGCTTTGTTTGCAAATTATTTGCAACTCAATGTCCATCACTGTGCTAAGTCCTCTCCAGCAGGGCTGTTACTCACCAGTCACCTCCCAGTGGTTAATCCTGCCTTGTACAGAGCATTTCACTCCCTGAACCCTATGACATTCCCCAGGTGTCCCAAAGTGTCCCAAAGTCTGGTTTCTTCAGCCTTTATCTGCTGGAGGACAAGTCAGTCGCCCTAATCTAGAATCATTTGCAAATACGCAATTCTGTCTGAGTTCTAGAGGAAAATATCAGGCAATCTAAGCCCCACAGCAGTCCCTGGAATATTTTTAACAAAGAAGTTGCTGTCATACAGTCTTCATGATGCAGCACGTAGCTTGATTTCTTTTTGCAGAAGGCATAATGAAAAAAACATATAAATGAGATATTCATTGTAACCTCTTACAGTAGGGCAGAATTGTTCTTTGTATAACTCTTCTGGATTTGGACATTATTTTCCTCCTTATTTGCATGAGTAGATAATCTGTTCTTTCACAGTTTAACAATAGCAATCAATATTATTTAAAAGGTTCCATTTTTTATATCAAGAAGTCATGACTTTGAGAGAACAGGATTGATTTTTTAGAGCCTTGCCAGCTAATAAGTATCATAATTTTCTTCTATTTTAAAGAAATTCCTTTCTGGTCCATCCAGGTACCAAAAAGCTTCAGTGAAACATTATTAGTGTTTAAGAAAAAGCACTGGAATTTGTCAAAAGCTTTACTGCTAGCAAACTGGAGGGTTTTACTTCAAATTTCTACAGACTGTGTATGTTAATATTCACCCTGTGCTAAGAAAGTGATCTGGCAACTAATTATCTGAATAACTTCATGTCAACTCCTGTGCATATTCAGTGAATATTCAGTATATTTGTTCTGAAGTGCCATAATTCAGAAAGGGACGTACACAGACCAGACTGGAGCAAACACAAGGCTGGAGGAAGACACCATGCGTGTTCTTTCCCCTGTGCTTATAGTCAGCAGTCTTCAGCCACGGCAAGATTCAAGCTCATCTTTTCTTTGTACTTTATAAAGAAACAAAGGGCTTGCATAATCAGAGTTCTCTTCAGGAATGCAGGTGGAGTTCAGCTTCTCCTCAGGGCATGGATACGCAGATCGATCCGGGCTTGGACAAGAGATGGCAGCTTGGCCAGGTGCCCATTGTTAGTCACAGGAGACCTGAGATGTTCTTGCTGCCTCTGAGGTTACCATTTTCCCAGTAATGCCCCAGGGGAGCCTACATCTTCCTCAGCTAATGAGAACAAATTAAGTTGCCCAATCTTTTCTGGATCTCTCTTTCTCTCATTCTCTCTTTCTCTTTTACACACTCCTGCTCATCACTTTCTGGGAGCAGAGCAGGCATGCTTGACATTTTACCAGTAGGGAAAAGGGCAAAAATCACCTTTGACTAAAATAATTTTGTAGGTAGGTTCTTAATGTGAAGTGTTGAGTGCTTGCATGTCAGATGATTGTCTTTTCCTAAGGGTTTTGGAGAGCAAAAACACCATCCTGAAGGGCCTGCACAGTCACGTAGCATTTCTTCTTTTGTGTCTCAGTGTTTGCTGATGACAGCAAAGGGATGGACTGCCTTGGTGCTTTCACCAACACCATAGCCACGAGTCAGGTTTACTTTTAGATTGTTAAATCTGCTGGCAGGTTGCATATGTGGTGGGAGTCTCTTGGAGAGTCAGCAGGTGGACTTATCCATCGTTGTTTAAAGTTGGCTCAAGTCCTCCTGCAGAACCATTGCCATGATGTTATCCTGGGTAATTTGGTAGCTTGAGGGCTGGACAGTCAATGCATGTGATCCCTCCTGGGATTTATTTGCAGACTCCTTGGTGGTTTACATCCACCTGCTTCCTTTTGGAAATGTGGTGAGAGTGTAGGACTAGAGCCGTGACCACTCTGTCAGTGATGAATTACCAGTGTGCTTGTCATTCTCCCTGATCATGCCATGAATGCTTTATGCTGCCTTTAGCAGATGTTCTTTGATGCAAAACTTGCAAACTAGTTAGGATAAAATTCTCATCTGAGACAGTTTAGTAAACATTTCTAGTCCCAGCCTCAGGATTCAATCAAAGTGTGGATTCTTCTGTTTTTAACAAACAGTGCTGGAAAGCCTGGAACGCTTCCCTTCCACTAAGTCTGAAATTTCATCCTTATATATCAAAATATCAGGAGAGACAAGTTACTATGATAAGGTTTTCATCAGAAATGGTTGTCTTCAAGCTATCCAAAGTAAGGCTGAAGTGTCCAGTGAGCTGCCAAAAGCTTTGATTTGGGTCCTTGGCTTTGTTTTGGGCAGTCCTGATGCCTGCTGCTGGCATTATTTTAGATTTTCAGAATTATTTTAGAAATTACTGGCAAGTTCAATCAACAGTGGAAGAAAACACCACCATAATTTTGCTGTACATTCTGAGTGCCTCAGTATCCTTCATGCTCTCATAAACCACTTTATCCAAATATCCCATCTTTGTCCAGAGTCTGCTGGACAGTAGGAGAATATTATATATCCCTCACCATATCTTTGAAACATTTTCCTTCATCAGCATCAAAGGAATCTTTTCTTGCATTTGAATCAGAGCAAAAGATTTCTTAGCCACCTTCTATTTATGTAGGTTTTATTTTAACACTTGAACAGCTATCCTTATTTACAGAACACTAATTTAGTGAATTAATTTTCTGCTTAATTTTATTAATCCTCTTTTATCTAATAGTGTTTTCTTATTTCTCTCTGTCTAAAAATAATGATGATAAGCATTTTCTCTGCTGTCTCAGGTGCAGCACTTATAAGAAAGGTTTTCACTCAAATCACAGAATCATAGAACAGTTTGTTTTAGAAGGAGCCATAAAAATCATCTAGTTCCAACTCCCCTCAATGAACAGAGGCATCTTCAACAAGACCAGATTGCTCAGTGCCCCATCCAACCTGACTGAGCACCTCCAGGGATGAGGCACCCACCACCTCTCAGGGACACCTGTTTCTCCACTCTGATCATAATTTTTTTTCCTATATCTAGTCTAAATCGACATTATTTCAGTCTGAAAACAGTATCCCTTGTCCAGCCATCTTCCTCATGAAATCTAGCAAGGCATCTGCAATTCCTTGAATATAAATATTTGAGGAATTTTATATGTTTGGTAAACATCTTAAAAAAAAAAAAAAAGTGAATGTTAGCTCTGATAGAAGGACCAATGAAGAGTTGTGGGAAGTGGACAATGTTGGCCAAACAGTGCAGGCAGAGTCACATCTCCATGCAGATCTGCAGGGATTACTCCTGTGGGGGTGATCTCCACAGGCAGCTTCTCGTGGTTTCTGTAGTCAAACTGCCAGCTCATGTTGCTTGTGGCACTGCTTTGTCAAGAGAGGATTCTGGAATGCGGTGAGTTGAACTCAAAAAGGACTCCTGAGCTTTTAAGGTAGTTGAGTACCAGGAGAGTGTAGCTCCTTTGGAAACTGTGGAGGAGGAACAGAACTGAGGCTATCAGTGCTCCCTTTGCCATCTGCAGCCATCCATTCTGTAGTTTTAGCTACCAAGAGGCGAGCAAGCCTGGTCTCTCTCTTTCAGATCATTGTTGTTCTGTTGACTTTCCTTTCAAGTAATGTGAAAGAAAAATTGCTGCATTAATAAGGAAATATTTTATTCTCTGTAATCACACAAAGAATAACAATATTTTATAGTGACAGGGTAAGACAAAGAGGAGTAGTGTAGCTGAAAGTCAGACTTGAACATTTAGTAGAAAAATGAGTTTTGGGATGCATAGAATTTCTGTTTAGGCAAGTTCAAACTAATTTTATGAATCGCTCACCCAGTTCAACTTTCTTTTTCTATCTCATTTTCCTTTTACAAGCTAAAAACAAATATAGAAAACATCAGTAGACCTTGAAAAACGCATTAAGATTGAGCACAGGGCTCTTCCTTTTTTCAATATATCTCAGCTAAATTGAAACACCACTATATTTTTAAGATGACAGCTTTCAAGAAAATATGATATCAATTTTAACTTTAAAAAAAGACTTTGATTCAGAAATTACATTCAATTAGGAATTTTTGTAATGATATGCTATAGAATACATTGCAAAGAACTATTAAAAGAAATCTACAAAAATGGAGTGCAGCATACCAAATTATTTAAAGCTCTGCATTTGTGTTCCTTTGTCTTTAAAGGTTGTTAATTTTTAAGTTATAAACCAGAAAGAACATGCAGCCAAAGGCATTCATAATGATGTTAGATTGAAGAATATGCTATTGGATTTGTGGGCGCTTATTTCCATTTTTTTTATTTTCCTTATTACTTTTGGGTATGAATTAACATTTCCATCCCCAAGAATAGAAGTTTCAAACAAATTCTTTAGTCCATAACAGTAGCCAAGCAGCTCTGTGCCAGCACTTCAGCTATGACATGGCCTTTTGCATAGGAGTACATGAGTTAGAAAAGTAGATATAATTAATTGGCCCCAAAATTCAGAGGTGGGGGTAGCTGGCAGTTTGGTCAGACCAACTGATACCTCATCACATGATCATAATACCTACTGAACCTCTGTGGTGCTTAGGAACAAAGACAAACTTCACCTTCTTAAATGAGAAACATTTGAGGCTGTGCAGTTTCTGGGCAGGGTCTGAAACTTCCTGTCCTGCCTAAGGCACAAGGCAGTTTTTTCTAGGGACTGTCAGCATGAAATCCTCATCTTTATGTCTTTTGTGTCCCTGCTTATCCTGTCTGCAGGACATAGGAAAAGCAAATTTTCCAAAACTTGCCTTCTGCAATGCTTCTTCCATTTAGTTTCGCTCTTTGCATGAAAATCTTCTTTTTTCTGAACTCCATAAAACTTGCAGAATTGCTTAGGTTGATTTTCTTATTTCCAAAAAAGGCTGAAATCCAGCCTTTCTTCCCATCTGAATGAGGGCTTAGGACATTCACTCTTAACTGAAAATTGTTTGCTAGTTACTGTTTTAACCAGATAGAAACATAAGTTTCAGCCATAAATTCTTGCAGAGTGTTGCTGGAAGTTACTGTCTAAGCAGAAGCCATCACAATTTCATTTCACTTCCAGGAACTTTTACATTTGCTCTTTCCAAAGCAATTCAGTGAAAAATGTGACAGTATCATAAGTACTGAGAAGCAGAGATCTGATAATTCAAGATGCAAATTGTTTCTGCTAAAATTTACTAAAGTATGGCTTTGATTGATGTCATGACTGAAAACTGCCATGACTGATGGCATTTTGATGGTGCCTGTGAAATGGAACGACCTAAGGCTTTAGATCATCCATCATGTGCAGATGCTTACTTTACTGCAAGGGTTCCCCCTCCTAAAAAATGGTTTGCCTGGATGGGTTAGAGTTGGAGCAGCAGCATTCTCCATGACATCCTGACTCATAGCTAATTGAAAAAACTCTGCCAGGTCTGATGCTCTGCAGAAGTTTTAAGTTTATTTTAGAATTTTTCAAGAGAAATAAAATGTTGACATACTGGTATTGCACACAGGTCCCCTCTTTTCCCAAAAACCTGCACCAGTGGAGATCAGTCTGGCATTTAGAATTTACACATGGTTTAGTCATGGCAGGATTGTTTTCTGGACGTGGTGTTGATATGAGGTTTTGGACCTAAAAGTTAGAAGTGTCCTTTCTCCAGCTGAAATTCTCCTATAATGAGAGTATTTCTTTTACTGAGGAGTAAGGTGCTGTGAAGGAAACATCAGTGATGCTCCACGAGGGACTTTGCTGCTCATATTGATACACATGTAAGGGCTTAGATGACTATGCTGATAGGCACAAGATAAGCAGGTAATATGAGAGTGCATAGATAAGATAGTGTATTATGCACTGTTATTCTGCTATATAGTGTGTGTGAGAAGTTGTGCAGTGCTATTTAATTCATACTTACTATGTACAAGATTGATAGATTCTGTTTATAAATAGCCAAGTACACTGACACAGCCAGTCTTAGATTAAAAAAAAAAAACAAACAACGAACAAGGGATTGTTTAGCACCCTGCAGACCTTTTCAGTCCATCAGGACCATTTTCCTGACCAGATTATTGTGTGGTGCCTGACCATATACCCAATTTACCTGTTCATATCCCTAGGGGGGGATAACTCTCCTCTGCAGGTGCAAAGGGTGACCAAAGAGGTAACAGCTGCAGAGTGGTGGGGTTGCTCTTCTTTTAAAGTGGAGACTAAGCTAAGACCTTTGCCCTTAGTTTGAGACATGTGGTGGCAGCTGTGAGAGGCAGGAACTTGGGATGTGAGATAAGGGATGGGAGAGGGAAGAAATAGGGAGCCAAGCCTTAGATTAGGGACTCAAGCACATTCAAAAGAAATATAGGTTGGAATAGAGGAGGGGAGACTTGACAGCATGAAAGGAGAAAGCAAATTTGCATTTTTAGGATCCAGCTAGGTCCAAAATGTCTAAACCCTAGCCTAAAAGCAATTTTCAAATGTTAGCTTATTTTTAAAAATATATGTGTGATATTCCAGTTCAGTAATACTAGATGTCACCTGGGGGAAAGTTAAGATCACATGTTAAATTTTCATGCTGTCATAACTTGACTGTTATTCAAGAAATATTTTTACCAAGGGGATTTGTATTTGCCTGAGTGACTCAACATGCCAGGTGACTGAAGTACCTTCAGTCACATCCTCCTCTCTAACACTGACTAGATGCAAGTTGCTCACTCTATTATATACCATGTATACTTCAGAAAAAATATTTTTCCTTAAGAAAAATATCCACTCTTGCTAAAAATAGCCTTAAAAAATCAGTATTGTATAAACTCAACAAGCAGAACATCTCACTTGATCAGAACATGTTTCTGCTTCATGCTCTCAAAGCAAACATCCCATCGGGGTCCAGCTCTCCTAATCTCCTTGTGGTGTTGCCCCATTCTCCATTCAGAGCCACCTTTGGCCCAGCACAGTTAATGACACTGTCCATGTAGCCCTGTAACAGGTGTTGCCATGGCTAAAACACACCACAGGTTCTGTATTGAGTTTTTAAGGCATGAGGCGTGATAGTTTTACTGCATCTGAACTTCTGCTGACTTGCCTGCAGCTATTATTTCCCTGTTTTATCTGTGACAGCAAATTCTTTAATGGGACCTTTGGCTAATTTTTTTTAAAAAATTGTTTCTCTTTGTGTGGTACAACCTACAGCCTTAGAGAGATATCAGTAACAAGCAGTTATAGTAGAAGTATAGAATAAGAAGTAGCAGTTGTATATAGCAGTGTAGAATAAGGTATGTATGGTTCTAACAGAGCAGTGTCATACAGAAAAATGCAGACTTGGAATGATAGCAGATGCCTTTAGAGATGGAAACAGGATGGGCAGAGATACATTCAGGCCTGGGGTGGTAAGAGACAGGGCACAGGTGAACACTGAGCCCCCGTGGTTATAGACAGCTCAGAAGTGGGCAGTTAATGAAATGCAGACATGGAGAAGGAAAGAAGTGGGTTTGGGGGTAACTCAGCACAGAAGTAGTATCTAACATATGCAGAAGTCATCTTGTAAGAAAACTTGGATGCGTGGAGCTGCAGACCTGTGAAAAATGAGCAATGCTTCAAAAACATGTTACCAGGCATTTAAAAATAACCTGAGTGCATTCTGGGGTGAGGAATAAGAAACTACATGGATGTCATGCTAGTCCTAGTGCACAATGACTAACAAAAATTTTGCGTCACAGCAAGGTGGAACTGTATTATTTTGTTTTACTTTTAGTTCTTTTTGAGCCATCCTGGCATATTCTGCCCTGAACATTAAAAAACATAAATATTAAGAAGCTGGTTTAGTTGAAGGTGATCTAGAGTTCTGTTCTGCTTCAGTGTTACACTAGCTGGGAGTAAAGTCAGGTGAAACAAATGTTTGTTCAGTATTAATGAACAAAAATGTACTCTACCTTGGCATAAGACAACTAAACCTTAATGACAAACAGTTGCATATTTTTGTTCCTAGCACACCACCATATATCTGCCACAGCTTTAAATTCCTGTGTTAGTCTTCATTATGCATGAAATGACACAGTTCTGTTGATAAAAGTCTCTTACCTTTAATAAGGCAACAGAAATGAGAAATTTGCCATAATTGCGTAGTTTTAAATCAGAATGGGATTTCTAGCATCTAAGCTGGGTTTGTCAAGATATCTCAGGATCTGAAAGAGCAGAGGAGGCTATTAGATTTTGTTCTGGGCACTAAATTGTTACAGGTGTGAGATACCCTGGTGTAGTTCAGTATCTGCTGTCTCTGGCACGTCCCTGCAATCTCCCCACACATGGGTGTGCACACAGCTGGGCAGGCAATGTGGCTTCAACTGAACCGTGCACTAATCAGGCTTTCAAATGAAGATGGAGCATAATTAAAGTCAGTGTAAAATAACCCACAAGGCACTAACACATTTCAACAGGCCCTAGCTCTTTTGACATTTATATCATAAAAAACCATATTTTCTCCTCAGGGGTGCAAACCACAGAGGTGTTTGATCTGACCTAGCTGGGGAGGCTCATGACCTCCAAAGAGATGTGCCATGCCTTGCAGTATTCAGCTATAAGGCATGAAAACATGTTCATGTTTCTTTCTGTTTCCCTGCCATAGACAGCAGCCTGGCTCAGGGCCTCAACCCACATGCAGAGAACAGCAGCAGAAAATAATAATTCTGTTCTGCAGAGGCAGCAGTGCTTTGAATGTCACCTCACACATCAGCTACTTTTTTGCCTCTCGTGCATGGAAGTACTTATGTTTCCCAGGATGATAGAAATTTTTTGCCAGCTCTGTGAACTCATCTGTTTGAACCAAATGAGCTTTCAGGTGGTAAAGGTGTCTAAACAGTAGACACTGAAGGCCACCCAGGAGTTTTCAGACCTCAGGTAGGACATTTCTCCAACTTGGGCACAAACAGGACAAAAATTATGGCCAATTCAGGGCAACTTCTCTTTCCTCCTTTAATGCATAGTAATGGGATTCCTGCTGTCCCAGAAGAAAAAGGCTGGTTTGGGATAATTAGTGAGCTGGTGTGTAGGTGTTTCAAAGGGTTACATCATGTTCCTCTGTTCCACCAGGACTGTGTGGTCACTGTGACTGAGAAAGTAAAAGAAAAAAATCAGTAATTTCATTTAGAGTGGCTGCTGAGGCAGAAGTCACACTACTGTGTGCATAAATTCACTCATGATTATTTCTCCAAAATTAGATTATTTCTCCAAAATATTTGTGGTCAGGAAGAAACAAGTAGGTGTCCTGCACTAATACAGCTTTCTGGTATTAGTCTGATTGGTTTGCAGGAAAAGTGGGACTTCATGAGTAAAACCCCTTCTGGGAGAGATAGTCCCATCTGCCAAGGTCTGTATGAACTTTTATGGGGTACAAACTAGGAGCAGGGTGGAGGTGAATATTCAAGAAAACCTCCTGAATAGACAGCAGAGGAACTGGGTCAGTCCCTTTGCACCTAAAGTGTTCAGGGGTCTGGAGGTTCCATCATTTTCTCACTGTCCCAAAGCGATCAGCCACTACTTAATCCATTTTCCCATCTCATCATTGTGTAAATGAATGTGGCATGTTTCCCTGAGAGGCTATGAGACTGCTAAGGCAAGCAAGTATTTTTGGCTTGACTAAAGTAAATATGCATGGACTTCAGATTCCAAACATACTTCCCATTCTATTTACAGAAGATACATAGAAAAAAACTGATGGACTGTAATCAGGAATTAATCAGAACAAATAAGAAGCCTGTTAAACATATATAAAATATAAAGCAGCTGTTCACCAGGGTTGATATAAAAAGGTAAATAACTTGGTAATAATGCTACTCTGTCAGTATTTCTATATACTTTTCTTCTCAGGCATTCCTAAATCTCTGATGAAAAAGCAATTGTCTCAGAGCAAAGGAACAGTAGGAAAAATTTGATACAATATTATTTAAGTATTGTTTTTAATTTGAAATGTTTCTGATGTTTTCCACTCTTGCTTTGCTCGTCTTCAACAAAAAAAAAGACAAATAGTTTATAAAGCACCCCCAAGGAGGTAAAAATCTCTCATTTGAGCTCAGCTGTTCAAATTTAGACTCCTCTGAGCTGTGCATTTTCCCTCCCACTGTCATGCTGGGAGGCAGCAGGAGGGAAGGCTTGGAAGGAAGGGTGGCCTTGGCTGCTCCTGCTGCTTGCAGCCGTGCCCGTGGGGCAGGGCCCCTCGCTCATACCTGACCTCTGAGTGTTTGGTGTCTGCTGAGAAAACCTCTGCACATCTGTGTGCCTGCTGATGGGCACCTGTGAGGCTGGCAGTGTCCTGGTGATGGTGTGCAATTCCACGGGCAGGCTGAGCTGCCGCCCTCCAGGTGGGCAGTATCCTGCCTGTGCTGCTGGTAGGGCACATCTGGGCAGCTGGGGCCAGCTGAGCACACAGGGGACTTGTACAGCTCGTGTGAAAATGTAAAATAGCAGCTGAAGCAAAGGAAGAGGAAAAAGGATGGAAATGGTGCATTAGGGCTTTAGTTTCAAAGCATAATGCTGTTATAGGGTACTAAATATTGGGTACTAAAGAGACGGATGGCATAGACATGTTTCCAGAACTGTGTGTTCAACATAGCCTGAACTACAGGGGCATAACTGAACAAGACACAGTTGTGCACCTTTAGACACCAAAATGCCTTTTAAAAATCTGGCCTTCGGTATTTTACATCTGTATTGTAAAACTTCAACACCTCTAAACTTCTAAGAATTTCAGCCTTCATATTTTTTGTCTACCTAGGCACTCCTGATATTTTTTCATTGGTATAATTAAACAACAGGAAAATTGCAGGTAATTCTCTAATTGGGGCATTATGATTTGATATTTTCTTAAAGTAATTTTTAAGAATTATAAAACTGTTCTGGGCTTCATGTTCTGTAGTTCATCAATGTTAATAAATTCAATCAAGTGTTTATTAGTGTGTTTTACAGGTAGTTTCAATGGCTTTGACTTTATTAAAATAAAAATGGATGTTTTTTTCTTGTGACATAAGAAAGTACAATAAATGAATGGTTATGTTTCTTGGCTCATTGAAGAGGTAGCAACTTTATATTGCATTGTTACTGCTGATTATTTCTGCAGTGAGAACATGTATCACTGTTCTTCTGAAGGAGTAATGGCAGGTAAGAATTGATTGTAAAGATACCACCAGAAAACCTTAGCCAGTGGAGGGAGTGAAACAGTTCCAGAATGAACAAAAGAAATAGATTATTCCATATAAATTGCTATGTGTTATAAAACTACTTCTGATAGCTGAATAACTGCTCAATACCACAAACAGATGCTTAGAAAGTTTTTCAATTCTTAACCAAAAGTCAACATGTTTTCACCTGGTGTATAAGTGCTCCTGACAATAATGTTTAGACTGTGCAGAAAATCTGTTGTTGTTGTACAAGCATATTAAGAGCACCAATAACAGCAAGATTCAGTGGAACTTTTACACTATCCAAAAGGAACAGTGAATAATTCAGCAGAAATTAAAGAAATGCCACCATAAAGGAAATTTCTATTTCAAGTCTAACTATATTTGCTTGCTTTTTCTGTGATCAAATTTAATCCAATATAAGGAAGTTATGGTAGTTGTGGAGGTAAAATTGTAGTTCTATTTCTTATGGAAAACAAGGTTGGTTTTACAGTGGACTATTCCTGGATATTGCTTTATTAAATGAATTTCACTTTGTGGACTATATTAGTTCTATAGATTTATCATTCTTCCCTGCACATCTATGTTGCTGTGGGAGCTCTGTGAAAATGTGTAGAAAAGGAGCACTGCTGGTTGTCATTTAGGGCTATGGTGAGACAGCATTTGGTTTTAAAAAAAAGGAAATAATTCCAGAAATTCTTAGGGAATTCTTCAGAGTTTGTACCTCATAAGCTAAATAACATAAAAATAATGAGACAAAGCAATTTTACAGTGGAATAAGAGACCCCCAAGCGTTGTTACACAGGTTTAACCAGTATATCTGTAATTATGTCACTGAGTTGGCCAATTAGGCTTAACAGCAGTTCTGAACCAAAAAGACAGGCTGTGGTAGCTGTCCCAGGATCCCCCCTTCAGTGTTGGTGTGAAAACAGAAGTTGGAAGTTGCCCATCACAGGCCATGTTCTGTGAGAAAAGGTGACCTCTCAAAGCACTGAATGGATGTGCTCTGCAGGGTAAGGGGTGAACCTGACCCCCATGATTGCTGTGGGAAGTGATTCCCTTCCAAAGCCATAGCCCCAGGCACATTTGTGCATTCCCTAAGGACCCACTCCCTGCAGTCTTGGTTTCAAGGGCTTTAATTTGGTCATAGAAGAAGGATTGCAGTGTTCTCTGGCTTGGTAGCAGATGGTCACAGAGTTGTGATGGCTGTGCCTGTCATGGTGAGGATACCAGTGCCTGCTCCCTTCTGCTCTGGCAAAGGGGTTGGGAACCTCCTGAGAGGACATGAGTGAGCAGTTTTCTTAAATTACAGTTAATACAGCTAAAAATTTACCATCAGGGCCATTAATACACAGCATCTAAAGATGCAGAGTTGGTTTAGATCCAGCCTTCTGAAAACATCCTTTGCTGCATCAGCTCTCAAATTTATTTTTTATTAAAATATGCTCTCTTAATGCCCAGATTTTCAAATTCTTATACATTAATTTGAGATCCTCAGGCTTCAAAAGATGTGAGCAGTTTTGGATGTGTCCCAAGTACCACCAGCTCCTACTAAATTAGTTAGAGCCAAAGTCACTTATTTTGCAGGCAGTGTTTAGTTTTATGTGTCAGGGTGTTGTATCCAGGTTTTGAAAATAATTTCTGGATGAACAGTGTCAGGTTCAACTGCATTCATTTTCCCCTCCCAACACAGGTTCCTTGGATATTTATTTTGTCATGATTACAGGAAGTAGAGCAAAATTGCATGTTTTCTATCTTGGAAAGTCTTGACACTTGTAATGGGAAGTTAATTGGGAAAATAATGGCCATTTAAAAGCCTGATAAAGTACAAAATTCCAGGTAGCCTTTTATTTCTTCCTGCTTTTTGATATAGATCTATGGCGAAGATACTTAAATCACTCTAATTTCATTGTTTTAGAGCATAGTATGACACAGGTAGCCAGAAATATCTTTATATCAAAGTGCAACAGATAAAATATCTAACAAGACCATTTTCTAAAACTGATGTGTAAAAACTTCATTAAGAACTTCCTGCAGATATATAACAAAATATCTTTGTTATTGACTAAAATAATTGCATCCAAAGGGATAACTATCACAGCTTCCCAATACTTTTGTCTCTCATATGTACCAATTTGAGTGCAGCTGTGGGCATAATCCTGGCAATTTAAAGCAAGGAGAAGTTTTGCTGAAATCATGGTTTTCACAGCATAACTGCAATCTTTAATTGTATAAATGCAGCCTGTATTTTTGCACTGTTCACCTAGGCAAGTATACCAACTAAAGCATTTAGTTCCTAGTCACACAGCTGACATTTTCCAAGATATTTTTGGTGAAAGTGTCCCTTTCCACAATAGTTTTTGACACAATGGGATCTTGATTACATCTGTGATTACTGGCTGCTGTTGTAATGCAGAGTAGTAATGACCTCACCTCCAAGAAAGGACAAATGAAAAACTATCAGATAAAATAAATTAAAGGTGAAGAAGAGGTCTGAATTTGCTTGGAAAGTCATCATCTTTGGAGGGATATTTTCTTTCTTTTCTTTATTGTCAATCTCTCTTGGTTTTGCCTGTACTACATGTGACTCTCATGTGACTTGGTGCTTTTCCTTTTGAAATCAATAATCAGTCAAATTATGTGACACTTATCCTTAAACCAATATATTTTTTCTCTGTTCATAATCAGTAAATATTATTCAAAACAATTTCTCCTTTTTCCTTGGCACATAATTTACTGAAAATTATTTATACATATGCATCTCTGTGCATGAGAAAACAAACATATTTACATGTTCTTGAGTTGTTTTACCACATAAGTTAGATTGCCATAATATACACAAGAGAAAAGAAAATGAAAGATTAGCTTTGAACTGAGCAAAAGACCAAGGATTGTGTAATGACTGTTTTTTGGAAATGGGGTTGTCAGATTCATAGTCATGATAATTACTCTAGTGTTCAGTGTTCTAACTATTGGTTCAAAATTGTGACATTCAGAGGGATTGCTTATGTTAATAAACACTGTCATCATCTAGTGACCAATTCTTCCATGATACAGCACTTAAAATTTAAATTCTTCAGAGAAAGAATAATTCATAAATTTAAAAGAAAAATAATAAAAAGCCTTAAAGTTGAATATTTAGCCTGTTCTGCCTGCAGAGGTGTCTTGCTGAGTAGCTAATTTGAAACATAGCATATTACAGCATCCAGTCACAGCTTTTTACTTCTGCCACATCTACCTTGAGGAGGTTTCACAGTATTTTGCAAACGTAAGGAAAGTTCTCATCGTTACCAGAGGCAGACAAGTGTCAAATCTGTGGTACTAATTATGAAATCAATGTTTCATTTACATTTTTAGTCCCATTAGAAAGCAGAGTTGAAAGACACTTTCAGGCATTACACCTGCCTATTGGTGACACTGACAAATAGAGGTTTTACAGTTGAATCATAATCTTTAAAAATGTTTGCCCATCTTCATTGTTCCTCAGGGAAGAGCTTATGTGAAAAGAGAAATGCTAATACCAGAAGAGAGCAAGGCAATACAGGCTACATGCAAACTGCTGTCTAATGCACTATTAAATAACCTGAAAAGATGGGTGGGGAAAAAAATGTTTTCTGTAATTTTTCTCATTACAAGTTTTAAGGAGTGCTTTATTATAGAGAGACAAATTTCTCATTCAGGCTAAGGTGATTTTTTTTGTGCTCTCTGAACCACCTCTTGGGTGCTTTGGTAGATACTTCCCATGTGGAAGGATCCAAACCTCAGAACTGGGAGGAGCTGCCCCTTAGTTTAAAAGGCTCTGAGCAAAGGGTCTCTCTCCTGCCTCCCTCCAGAGGCACTTGCTCATGTCCTGAGGAGCCCAGGGCTCATTTGAAGCTGTCCTTTTGCAGTGTGAGTGGCACAGGCAGCACCGCGTGCCAGCACGGCATCCTTAATGGATGCGCCACAGAGAGAGAGTGACTCCATTAAACCCAAGTACAGCCTTTTAATTCCCTTTGGTCCTGAGCACTCACTTATCGCTATCTCACAGCATCCTACATCCAAATCAAACCTGCCAGCTGCTCTGAGCTCCAGTTGTATTTAATTTAGTTAGTTAAAGCTGCACCTCGACTTCTCCCTCCCAGCCGCAGACAGGTTCTTTTCAAGCGGTGCTGAGTGGGCGTTTTCGCTCCTGACATGAAAGGGCAGCCAATTTGTAAGGGGGTAAATTAAATTTAGGACACTCAGTTCATATGAGAGGAAGGAAAATCAAGCAGGGAAGTGAGTCAGGGGTATAACATTTATAATGTGCGTTCAACATGCTTGCAGAAACAGTAAAGAAATTAGATGAAAAAGAGGTAAAAATTTTTGAATAAATGGTAATGCTGTGACTCTTTCCACAAAAGGCAATTCTGTGTCTACTGCTAAGACTTCATGAGTTTTATAAATTCTTTTTTTTCCCCAGGGAGAAAGAAAAATCGGGTATTCTTCTACCCCTGGAAATCCACCAAAGCCCTAAACCAAAATATTTTACCCTAAGTGTGAGTGGTCTGAGTTGAAATTTTTATGTGCTCAAGGATTTCTTTAGGATTTTGAGCAAGTCAGTCAGTAGTTACCACTTACAGTCTTCTACTCCTTCATCTGTGAAACGGGAGTAGGTCATTTTTCTTTTAGGTCTCCATTTATTGCCATCACTCAGGAACATTCTGAAGCATGGATAGACTATGGATATGTGCAGAACCTATCAAAATTAACTCTGAGGTCTATTTCTTTTTCAGTCTGCCTGCTTGAATCCCCTTAATACCTCTTTAGAGCTGTGACCCTGAGGCAGGAGGTTATAAGGGAGGAATTAACTGTGGGAAAAAAGAAGAGTGAATATGTAGATGTTAGAAGACACACAGTGATTGTTCAGCAGGAGGGCAGGCGTAGGCATATGCTGCATCCCTTAGGAAAGGCAGCCAAGAGTCCTGCTGAAGTTTTACCATCTCAGATCTGTTCCCTAGAGAATGACACATTTGCAGAGAGTAGATGAGTGCAGCTTCTACTTATGCAGGAGAGCAAGCCTGTCTTGGCACACAAACTTTCTGCATGATGGAGAGACCTCTGCTGTGGAGGCTTTTGCACCACTAAGCTTTCTGGAAGCCCTGAAGCGAACTCCAGTAATTCAGATTTACACGTACATTCTTCATATAGGTGTTCCTCACAAACAGGAAATGTGTTTCCCTTTGTCAATTCAGACTGAATACTTGGGGTTTATCTTTTTGAAGACAAGTTCATCCATATCCTTTCTCCCATCCCATGCCTTCCTGCCTTGGAGCACTGGCAGCCTGTAAAAGCAAAAAGGCAAGGGTTTCATCCTGGACAGCTTCTCCTTGTCCTGTTAGCTGTGACTAACAATAAGGTAAAAATATTTCTTCCAAAAGGGAAAAGCAGATGGGCTGCTTAATTTTTTTCCTAAAGAAGGCAAAAGTGACCCTGAGATTAACTCAGCTGGTCAGAGCATGGTGCAAATAATACCAAGCTTGTGGGTTTGAACCCTGTATGGGCCATTGTCTTAAAAGCTGGACTCAATGATCCTTGTGGATCCAACTGTGAATGTTCTATGAATATTCTATGAACAAAAGGTCTCTTGGCAAATCTCTAATGACAAATCCTTAGGCACCACTGTTGGAGAATGAGTAACCAGGTCCTCTTGCATACAGAGTCATCCATACAACCTTAGGTGACTATTCTTGTATTAAAACCTTACTGACTCTGCAAACTAACTTGAATGGCAAACAGGTTTTGTAACTTTTGCTGAGTTAGGTCTGTTCTCTTTATTCCTGTGGCTGTGTCCTGAATTTAACTGATTTGGTTAGAGCTTCCCCATAGGACTTTGGGATAAACAGTTTGTATTACTTAAAGTTCACAGAATTCCATCTGCTGGTTTGATATACGAGGTCAGGAAATATTAAAAAGAATATGCACACAAATACAGTGTTTGATGCAGATTGTTCTTTCCTCCACGATTGATTTGCCATGGTGTCTTGTAATTTATTCATGCAAGGGAGCTGTGATGGATGATGTAAATTATTTTGCTTTTCCCTTTTGACTTAAATAATAATTGCCAATATTGTCGTGGAATATGGAAATATGGGGAGAAAACGTGGAAAAGTGTTGAAAAGTTGCCTTTTTTTCTTTAAGGTTACACCAATTATAAACATGAGTTCATTATTAAGAAATAATGTGCTTCTAAAATTGAGTGAAAATGTCACAGTTTAAGAACATTGCCTAAATGCTGAGATGAGGTGCTGTCAGACATATTGAAATAAAAATGATCAAATGGAGATACCTCTGTTGGGCTTTTTTTGAGACAGTGGTCCTTTTTTCAACCTTAACGCATTGAAACAGATACAAAATTAATAGGTTCTGAAGATGAAACACCAGGTTCTGTCATATAAGTAAGCATTTTGTAAAGCTGCTTCTCATCCATCTCTCTAGGGATGGAAGCCTAGAAATACAATTTGGAATTGGAAAATGGAATATAAGGCAGCTGGAAACAACTGAGCTGGATCGTGCAGAGCTGCTCCCAGTCCCAGTGCAAATCACTGCATCTTCGTGAACCTAATCTTATCTTCACTGTCATCTTGATTTTAAAGAATTGATTTCTAACAGAGTCCTTTTTGATGTGGAAACTGTCCATAAAGTTTACCAGAAAGATTGCAGGAGTGTCCACTCAGGCAGGAGTCTCTCATCCAGACCTTGTCATGCAGGTCAGGGAGGACCAGACACTGCCTTTATGGCAGGAAGTGGGACAAGGGAGGCAGAAGGCCCTGAAGTGACTCAAGTGACCTCAGTAAACACCAGCAAATCTGAATCCTCATCCCCTGATGCAGTATCCCATGCTGCAGAAACCACACTGCTGGATTTCTTTCTTCATTGTACCATGGAATTTGAACCTTCACAAGGCTCATCTTCCTTTTGTTGCTTCAGACACTGTGGAAGATACCTGTGTAAAGGCCACACACCTAATTTCAAGTTTTAGTGTTAAGATTTACTTCATGAGATGTGAGTCCTGCAAGGTGGTGAAATTCTCACCCTTAATGCTGACTGGATTCCACACTGCAGGCAGCCTTCTGTGCAGCATGATGGAGTGGCTCTGCTCCTGTTCATGCACAGTCACAAGGTTTAGATGATTAGATCAAGGTCACAGTGATTAGATGCTCTTGGTGAAAGTGCCTTCCCAGAGCCCATTCCCATGTCTCCTGTTTCCTGCTGTGACTGCCAGGTACCACTGAGGGAGGAAGGACCTTTAACAGCATCATGCTTTTGTTGTTGTGGCCCCAAGATAAAGGGGCTGGTGCTGGGTCACTGCAGGAAATAACTTCCTCTGTTGGGGTGTTGTGTTTGGAGCGGGGCTTCAGACTGACCAAGAGGGTGGAATTCAAATGGGCTCTTTTTCCTGGAGGAGGTGATGCCTCAAGTGCACAAAAGGCAGCAGTGTGTCTGTATCAGAAGCAGCCGTCTGCCAGCAGTACAAAAGGTATTGTCCCTGCTGTTTCCCATGGAACAAAAGCACACATAGGGGAATCACAGGATGTTACAAAAAAAGGAAGGAGGAGGTAGCTAATGGGAAGTGGCAAAACCCTTCATTTACTTTCTCTTCCTGTAAAACCTAAATTCATTGCTTCAGATACAGAAAGTGCTCCTTTGGCCAAGTCAGTGATCATACGATCAAATTCAAGTATGAAAAATAAATAATCATTTGTTTGATGTCTGATTCTGCTGTGCAGTGGAAACATGGGACTTTCAAATAAAAATCCACCAAAAACAGGTGAGCTAACAATGCATTAGAAAGTGTGAAACCACGTATTATTTGGATAAACCTGTTCTTACACTGCTTTTGCAGATAATGTGCACGTGCTTTTACAGTAATAAGCATATCCCATGGATTTCTGTATTACCTGCAAAGCACTCAGGCTGATTAGGACCAAGTTTAATTTGGTCCTAATCAGCTCCAGGCAAGTGGACCGCGAAATTAGCTTGACACATTAATTTTTTGTTTTATAGTAGGGAGACCTGCCCAATTTGCCTGACTATGCTAGACCAATTTTATGTCTCTCTATATGCACATCAATCTATATATGTATTCCATGTATTTTATATATATATAAAGCATTTCATTTGTCTCAAACACAGGCACCATGATGTAAGATGTCCCATTTTTTCTTTGGACCACAGGCAATTCCTCTTGGGCCTCACATTTGAAGCATCACACTTTCTTTTAGTTCCAGTCTGCTGATGGTGCTAATGTTTAGTGACAGTTACTCAGTACTAATGATCACCTTTGGGGATTTTCAGAGTGCTTGCCTTTTGCTGGTCATTGGTGAAATGTAATCAATAAATCTGTCAGCCAGGCTTTTCCTCTTGCCTTTCCTATTTGAATTAAATGAACATCTCAGTAACAGATTCATGATGGAGACCCTTTGCTATCCAGAGCCATTCCATGTGCAAGCAATGCTGGTTTAACTGATCTATGAAGGGTACCTTAACATTATAAATACAGACAAGTAATGCTCATACTAAGATTGTTCTTAGGTATAATTCTTGCTTGGAATGAAGGAGGAAAGTTAAAAATTGTTTAAAGATTTGTTCTCTTTTGTTCTTACTTCTTTTGTGATGAAGTGCTCCTATCAGCTATTCTCTTTCTAACTCACATCTGTATTGGCATGAAGGACTACTCCTTATTTTTCTTCTCTGACAACTTGTTCCAGACATTTTTCTTTTCATTTTATGTGGTGCATTACTTATTTACTGTATTTTACATTCAGTAACTGCCTTCAAACTATGTTTGCATTGTTTTTCACCACAAAAAATCTACCTGTGTTTTCTCTATAGGGAACAGAGGATGCCATTATGTAATTGATAATCAATTAAGGGTTAATAATATTTCATCTGGAAAAATACGTTGTTTATTTTAAACCACCTTCCTTAGTACAGTGACTTTATTTTCTACTTATGATTGTAAGAGCAATTTCTGTTGTCTTTCCATCTAATGTAGCATTCAAATACATGCTAAATATTTTCCATGGAGTTGAGAGTACTGGGCCTTTGACCAGAGGTAGAGCAAGATCCTGCAAAGCACCATGATGAAATTCCATGGAGGATTAAAATTTTCTTCAAATTGTAATGCTAGACAGACAACTTCTGGAGGACAGAGGTCTGTCTTCATGTGCTAAGTAGTATAATTGCAGAGATGCTCAAACCATTGATTTGTCTACCTTCTGCTTTGCTTCACCAGTGGAAAAGCACAGAGTTTATGTCTTTCTGTAGCTCACTAAGCTTTTCTGAGGGCTGACAATTTAAAAGCTGAAATCTGTAACTAAATGGTTACAATAATTACAGTCTAAGTGTGGTCAAAAATAGCTACACATGGGGAAGTTGTGAATTAAGAAAAAATGTGTCCTCTCATGGCAGTCCCCCACTTATCTTGGCTGATTGCTGCTGCTCTCTGGGCAATATCGTGAGCACCACCCAAACGACAATTGGCTGGAGCACTTGCTGTTCCTGTCAGTAACTTTTCCCAAGCAAGCCCTTGGGAGGCGTTTTGGAGAGCAGCAGCAGAGGAGTGGGGGAGTGGCTGCCCTGGCTGAGCATCACCTGCTGCCCACAGGGCTGAGGATCTGCTCTGCTGCAGGTCTGCGGCCAGGACACCTCTGCTCTGGCTGCTCAACGTGGGCTGCCACTTCACTCCTGCTGCAGCAGCCTCATCCCTTGCATTCCCAGAGATTGCTATAAATGTATTGGGAGTTTCAGTAAGTCACATCATAGAAATGATTCACACTCTGCTTTAGTCCTGGTA
The DNA here is from genome assembly GCF_023055355.1 of Agelaius tricolor. Classification (NCBI taxonomy): domain Eukaryota; kingdom Metazoa; phylum Chordata; class Aves; order Passeriformes; family Icteridae; genus Agelaius; species Agelaius tricolor. Next base: position 8,726,477 of record NW_027269266.1, on the reverse strand, counting down.
GGATGAGGGTCAGTTTTTTTTTGCTAATTAAAAGTAAATCCTATCAACTAGCACACAAACTGCAGTGTTTCCTGGGATTCATGAGTTGTGATCACCAGGGAAAGGAAATGAAGCACAAGGGAGATGAAAGAGGGTGAGCTTGTGCTGTTTTATGGTGTTCCAATCTGGTGGTGCCCCAACTCATACAAAGATTAATTAAATAATCTTGAAGATTTAGTCCTACTTTGACTTCATTTTCTTATAAGAGCAACTACTTTAATTCTGCCAGTAAGAAAGCTTTAGATTCCACATATTTTTAAACAAGTTAATAATAAACAATGCATTTTTCTTAAGCCAAAGGTAACCAAATACTGAACCTGAAAATGGTGTACATGTAATGAAGCATTTCAGAAGCTGAATTTGGGAATAGGCTATGAACATATGCACATATGAAATGTGCAACACCTACGTTTGTGTTCTGTATCACTCCTCATATATGAGTTCTGTCATAGGCATGTGAATAAGTAACATATGGCTTTCAAAAAATACTCCTGTGGATGCTCTTAAAATACATCTCACAAGAAGTGATACCTCTCCCCTATGGAAAACTTCCATAGTTTTTCTTCCCAAGTGCACTCATATTTTAATCTTTTTTCATCAGCATATTTGCTGTCCAAACAAGTGACATGGAGAGGGTACTCAGCCCCCAAACAGCTGGGAGAGAAGCCCACATGAACCCAAATGCTGCAGTTTACAGTGGGGAGGACCTACAGTGTCCACCAGGGCAACAGGATCCTTCAGGGATCAAACAAAATCAGTGGGGTTACATATTCTCAGTACCTCCTTCTTCTCCTCTGTATATAACATGGAGGAATTTTCCTACTCCATAAGTTTAGAAGAAAAAGAGATGAGATTTTAAAAGCCCAATGAGAAAAACATTGCTGAAGTTATTCCCATTGATTCACCCTGTTGTGAAAACTTTAAGGAAACCATGATAGCATCACTCTGAGATGACAAAACATGGCCAGCCCTGCCTGCTCCTTTCTGCTCCCACCACAGCCTGAACCCTGGATCTGCCATGCCAGCCATCTGGCAGAGTGGCTGTCCTGTAATCTGAATCATTAACATGGTCCAGGTTAGAAACACACCACCAGGGAAGGAGAGAGGTTGTATTTAACTCAATTAGAGCAGACTCTGCTGTGGGAACGGCAGCATGAGGTAGGGACAGGGAGCCCTGCTTCAGGGAGAGGTGAGCATGGAGAGCATCCACAGAAGGCATCAACTGGGCTCATCCCTGGCACTCTCACCCTTTGAAAAGCTGCTAAAAGAAACTGTAAGCACCAAGTGATTTCTGCCTTGACATAAAAGTGTTTCTGTTTAACAGTTCCAGTAGATTAGATGAACAGCAAGGCTCCCAGCCAGACCAGAATCCTTTGAGGGGTGCAGCACTGCTGTATCAGGGAGAGCTTTGGGTGGGACAGGGCAGTGCTGCTCCCCCAGCAGCATCCCCCCTGCAGCAGGCACCCCAGCTCCAAAGGAAACCTGCCAGGCTCACCTCCAGCTGGACATGTCCTCAGGAAGGGAGAGGGGATTGGGGTGAGGAGTGACTGCAGGAGGCTGGGCTGCTGTGTGTCACAGGCAGGGCTGCTGAGCTTTGGGTTGTCACAGTTGGGTTTTGTTAAAGCAGAGTTTGTGTTCCCAGCACTTCCAAACGGGCAGAATGAGAGCAAACTCAGCTGCTCACAGGAGTAAGCAGCATGTCCAAAAGAAAACACTGGCAGGATCAGGCCCAGGGACTAAATAATTCTCATTAAAAGGTTTTCATTTTTTATCACTTCCATTCAGCCCTGTCAGCCCAGTTTGATAACTAACACCATTGACTTCAGCTGGGCAAAGATTACATGAATACAGTGACTGATGGATGAGGCCATGACATGTGAGACATATTTTCTATTTCCAGAACACTTTGCTTTGGTCTTTTTACAGATGACAATTATAGCATTTGTGCAGGCTGATAACACTACAGTGCTGCAAATACTAAATCAAATATTTGCTCTGGGTTTTCTCCCCATTTTCAGTAATTGCATGCATGCCAACATATTTTGAATGCAGTCCAGCATGTTTTTGCACTGTATAACTTGCAGATATGTAGCAATTATAAGTCATTAAAATGAAACTATTTATGAAATGCAGATGCCAATTTATAACATAAATCAGTGCTTCAGTTATATTACTGAATTGACATTTATTATGTAATGAATGATTAGAACAGGCATTCCTTCAAGCCATCCACCATTATGTAGGGCTACATTATGTCCCTAAAGGGTTGCTGTGGGTTAACATGCAGCAAAGGTGCCTGCCTTGGGGAGCCCCTGGGAGGCTGGGAATTGGAAAATCCTTTCTGCAGAAAATGAAATCTGGCCATGGGTGCAAGAAGTGTTTGAAGCAAGCTGGAACATTTTTCTGTAGAAAAGGACACACCAAGGACATACAGGTGCTGCCTGCTGTAGTTGTCTGTTTGGGGGCAGGACATGGCTTGGGACATGGCACAGAACATATGCATAAGAAAATGATTTTCTGTTGCTGTTTTATCATGAGTGTTGCCTATTTCTATGTCAACATGTAGAGCATATTTCCATATGCTGTACAATACATTCACAGTTCTGCATCCTGAGGCCATGTGCCCTGACCTTAAAGGATAGATATAGAAGCTAAGAATGATTTGTTCTGTTTTGAGGGAGTATTCTGTATGGGACCTGACTTCATATAAACATGCCTGTATTGTTAACAGAAAAGCCAGTTTCACTGTAATCTGACAGTCACAGAGAGAAAAACCTGTTATCTGCCCATCCTGGGAGGGCTCATAACACCAATCCTCATAGCATCTTAAAAACTGTGCTGAGGGATGAGGAGGGAAATTAACACACTTAGGAAAGGAAAATCACTGCTGCAAGTTATTAACAAGTAAATCAGCTTTCACTAATGTGTTCTGCCAGGACTTTAATCTAGAACCACCTCATTCCCATTGTCTGACCACATCTCTGAGGGCCCAAAGTGACATGCAAAAGGGAAGGTTACTAAATCCAGCTTCCTTTTTCCCATTTTCTTTTTTATGATATATGTTTTTTTATTCATATAGAAACCCATCCCAGCCTGGAAGTGAAGGCATGTAGGAACTTTTTTGTGCATCAAATAAGCATGTAACTTTTTCTATGTCATAAAATAAAACCAAAAGAAACTAAACCACAAAAACATGCTCTTAAAGTAAGAGTGTTTGGATGAAAGCAAGGGGTTTCAGAGTTAAGTGCCTCGTGTCCTTTAGCTCAACCCCATTGTGTCTAGAGAGATTGCATTTTGCAGCACTTCCCTGTGTGATCATTTCCATCCCTGCAATCCCAAACACAATGGGCTGAATTAAGACTGCAGGAGAAGTATTAACTACTTGTTGCTGTGGGTGCTGTCAGACAATCTGGCTGGGTAATAAGTTACTAAAAAAGGAGATTCAAACTGCTGAGAAAAGTCAGGGCTTGGTAGTCCCCAGGGGGTCCAGCATGCTGCTTAAGACCAAAAAATTGATATGAACAACTGACAAAATACTACAGCATTGCCCTATTTCTACTCTTTTTTCCCCTTGAATTGCATCTCTCATATTGCCATCCCTCAAGCAACAGAAGTGTGAAGTGAATATTTTATACATAGCCTTATACACAAAAAATTACATACATAATACATTATAGATCCTTTTGCTTCCATACATAATATCCCACGTGGTAATTTCTTTTCCAGAAAAGGACTTGTGAGAAAATGGCAAGTCTATTCTGGGTTGTGACTGTAGGCAACATGCTACTAAACCTCTTGCCATCACAAATTGAATGTAAAAGAAGCTGTGCACCAGTTCCCCATAATAAAATGCATTGTTGGTTCTGGGGTTTTTAAATAACTCTCACGTGTAGTTTGTTATTTCTGGAGTTGTTGACTGCAGTTGCAGGGGCTGCAGAAGCTCCATGGTCAATTCTGGGTTGCTGACATAAGGAAACCAGTGTGGATGTGGTTCATCAGAGATCACAGTGCTCCTGTTGCCAGCCAAACTGGGTGCTTTTTGGTATTGCTCACCAAAACTGGGTGCTTCCAGTCGGCAACACATGCCAGAACATTTGCCTGATTAGATATTCCTATGGGCTCCAGAGGGGCTGAGAATGACCCTGATGTCTCTGAAGACCTCAGTCAAGAGATTTCTTTTCCACAATGATGGACAGCATAAAATTGTACATGTGGGGATGCATGGTGGATGTGAAAGTGGCCATGTGAACTCCAAGATGTGGAGAACAAATCAAGGCTACATGTGGCCCAGACAAGACACCCTGTAGCCTGGTTTTACTGGAAACTTAGCAAAAACCTTCATGCAGCTGTTCCCAAAGTCTGTCTTCTCAATGTGTTTTTAAAACCTGAAGCAATGGCTTGAATTTCAGCATGTACCACTCACCCAGAAGTCCTGCCACAGTCTCAGAAAATCAGACTGCAGATTTGATGTCAAATCTATTATTATATTTTGCATGAGGCATAGTTTGAGTTCCCTCTAGCCTTGAGACTCATTTGTGTGACTTTGGATACTGAGGCATGGGGAGATTAAGTGACTTTGTCAGTGACTTTCATTACTCAGGTGGGTCTTTCATTACTTTCATTACTGTGGTAGGTCTAGGAATTAGACCTTGATGTTGGGCATTCAGAGGAGTACTTTTCTTCCCTAATAACTGAGTGGTAATACACTGCATTCTTATTTGGAAGAATCACATTTGATTTTCTTTTCTTTCATCTCCAGAGAAAGGAGTGCTCTGGAGTCTGAGCAGGCAGCCTCTGAAAGCACACGAGCCACTATTTCTGTCAATTAACAGAGGAATGGAAAATGTCCACTCTGACATACACATTTAAAGCAAGGGGTGAAATAGTGGGGAATATTGCCAGCTAATTATTCCCATGTGAACTATTTTTCCCAATGACTTTTTCTTGTGCTTCTATTACAGGTTGAATTCAACTGCTCTCTAAGCACATGTCCTATAAAAAGGGCATAATGGCTGAGCTGAGAATAAACATAAAAAATGTGAATAATTTTAAAATAAGCAGTCAGCCGTCATTAATTCACTTGGCACTCATTACAGTAATATTAATAACGACTTATGCATTAGGTATTAATATAATCTTCAAATGAAAAAGGTGGTTTTTTCCTAATTTTATTTCAAGAAAAATAATTGATACTTCAAACTTCACCCGTCCTGCCTAGTTCACAAATCTTTTAAAATAAAATAAATCATGTGTAAGGTGAGCAATAAGCTATGAAGTTTTGTAGTCCCCAGCTTACATCCCCAAATGTAAACCAGAGTAAAAGCAATGAGAACACTTTTATTCAATGTAAATTCTTTGGGGAATAAACATGTTTAAGAATGAGTATTATCATCTGTATATTGCTGAAGTTCTTAATTGGCCTCCAATTAAGCCTCAGATTTCTGAGGATGCTTTAATAGATCTCCCTTTCAGGCACAATAAACTATTAAAAGCCAAAAGCAAAACCAGAATTCTGCTTCTGAACATGATATAAAATCAATTGGAAATTGCTCAAAAGGGAGTGGCCTGCATAGTCTTCACTCTTTGTCTGGTCTGACTAGCCCTCCAGGAAGTCTCTGTGGTTTTATAAAATAGGTTTATATACTCATTAGTGTTTAATAGACTGTATTTTTCAGCAATGGTTTTATTTTACTGTTGAGATCAGTAATATAACTCCTTAAAATTCAGCCATGGATCAGCATAAGTAAAACCTGCTGTTGCAAAAAGGCTCATTGGACCGAAAGAACAGCTATTCCTCTTGGAAGAGGAGACTGTGAAATAGCTGGGGCATCATCTTGCACCTTTTGACCTGAAAAATGCATCCTCATTTTTGGCCCAGGTTTCATGTTTGACTTGAGATGGGCTGGCAATCCACCTGAAGGGTGTGACCTGGGGCACTTGCCAGCCGTGCCCTGCCCCTGCCTGGGTGAGCATTTGCTGTCAGTCTGTTCCTCCCTCTGCCTGGCAGGATTTTGGGGATTTTGACAGCATGCACCCCACAGATGTGTCCCCTTATCCTGCTGTGCCAGCCCCATGCTGAGGCAGCACAAGTGCCCCCAGAGTGCTGCCACTCACCTCCCTGGGCTGTGCCCCCTTTCCTGTGCCCCAGGAAGGTCTGCCCTGGCATGGCTGCCAGTGCCCTGCCCAAGATTTGTTTCCCCTTTTTTTCCTGACTTTTCTTTCACAGGCACATTCTGCAGTCCTTGCCCTAGTGCATGACCATTCTCTATGTTTGCACTCTGGGGGGGGACAGTGTCAGACATGAGCCAGGATAAAATATCTTGGTTTTCCCACCGTTCTTAAAAGGAATGGGGGGGAAGGGTGGCGATGGGGGGAAGGGGAGGAACAGGAAAACAAAACTCAGAGCTTTATTTGGTCCCTAAACAACAACAAGAAAAAATCAAAAGGAGTAGCTGCCACTGCTCAGATTAAATCCAATCTGTCTGTTAAACCTCTAATTATCAGCTTGCCTTGTGGGTAAAATGGTACCATTCAATTATTGTTTTTTGTTCACTTGTCAGCTGAAAAAAACATATTATCACTGCTTTTCAAACTGGCAAAAAGAGCAGAAATTCTGCAAATTGCTTTCTAAACATAGTTACTTTAAACCTAATACCTCTCTGCAGCATGTCAGCAATTGTATAATGTGATGTTGCATGCAAATTTTATTTAATGTAGGTACTCCAACTATTTGTTTTACATTATGTTATTTTGGTGAAATTATTTCCTTTGTTGCCATGTTACGTGTGGCATGTTAGACTTAGCATGTTAAAAATAAATACACAGATACAGACTTGCCTGCACACATTTTATCAAGCTGCTGTAAAAATAAGCAAAAATTGTCAGATGATAATTCTCTGCAACCATGGTGAGGTGAGAAATAAAACCACTTTTTCAAGAATAATCTCAGGACTGATTGCATTTGACAGTTGTTCTATGTATTTATTTACTTGCTTACTTAATCTTGGAGGGTGCAAGTGTCTAGGATATCCTTGATCAATTTGTTTCCCCTTTGCTGGTGTGTGGTGCTGGCAGTCACTGAACACACCCTCCCAGCCCCTGCAGGAAACACTCTCTTGTACAGCTGGAATGACTGAAGCACTGCTACTGCTATGATAAAACACATGACACACTTACATCCAAGCTGGCTGGCAGATTTTGGAAGTTTCAGTTCCTCAGCTTTCCGTTTCTCCATTCACATCATGTGAAATCTATTTCACCGAAGCAGAGGCAGCTCAGGAAATATTTCTGAAGGAGGGTGTTAAACACCCCCCCTTCCCCTCCCTGGCTTTTCCCTCCATACAGGCCTGTGAGTAATCTCTGCCATAAGCTGGGATCTGTAACACCATCATTGGTGGCAAATAAATACCAATTTTTGCTGAGCTCCTAACTTGAGAGCAATTCATCTTCCCAAGGTGAGCTGAGAGCTGGCTCTAGTTTAGCCTATTTGTGTCATATATTGCTTCTGCCATTCCATAGGACCCTGCAGGCAAGGATTCCTGGGAATTGCTTTCTTTGACCAAAATGGAGACTTTCAAAATATAATGGCATTTCTTAAGATTCTGGACATGGCAAAAGGCAAGCAGCATCCTCCTGCTCCCAGTGGAAAACTTCCATGGGTTAATTTGCAAAAATAAAGTTACACCCATCTCACACTGCTTAAGCCAGGTCTTACTCTCCCTTTCTGATGTTAGAAACAGTAATTTATTTATTTTGAGATTAATCCAGCATTCTGGATTAATCTGCTTTAAAAAGCTACCAGAAAATTACTGCTTGAAAAAGCTACCAAGAAAATTTCCAGTTAAAGGACATAATCTATTAGTCATCTTTTTTTATAGGAGAAATACTTTACTGCAAAAAATCTCAGTGCTTGACTTGCCAAAAAGAACATACTTGCCTTAGGCAAGTGGTTAAGAGAGTATTTCAAGGTTGGTTTAACCCCCAGGTGGGCTTTCTTTCAGCTCTCACAGTGCTGCCACGAGATGTAATTTTCCTGGACAAAGCACAGCAAGGCAGGAGTACACACGGAGTTTCCCCAAAGTTTCCTCTGCTCTGATGCTGCCTGCCCTCACTCCAAGACAAGTGAAGGTTCCAGTTCCATTGACTGGGAAGGGGTCAGAGGCACTGAGCTCCACTGAGGCCAGGCAGGGCTGGGCAGTCACACCTCATTAGCAGGCATGCAGGTAGCAGAGCTTTAGATTTGTTTCAGGCCCCTTACAAAGGTGCCCTGACAGTTTGAGTTATGCTGACAGCCTCCCCTCAAAGGGAAAGAGAGTGTCAGGCAAGAGAGATGAAACATGTTTCACTGTCACCCTCCACACAGCCCAAATGGATGGCCCAGCATCTCGCCATCAGCGACGTTCCCATCTGGGGAAAAAATGGAAGAGTTGAGTTTGATGTTATAAATCACCATAATTTGTTACAATTTCCAAAGACAAATATGACAGGGTGGAATTACTTTGCAGTGCTGAGACAGTCATTTGCAGAACCCATAAACTGCCAGTATAAATCTGAGGACGAGATCTATTTAATCTGAAGAAGCAGATATCATCTCAGTATATACTGTGTTTACCAAGAATTTAGCTGCAATGATACCATGGTATTGCAGGTTGCTCATTTTATTTTAACCTTTAAAACAAAAAACTACTTTATAAAAACCCTAATGAAGTAGATATTTTTTTTTAATTTTGTACTTTCTCTGTCAAAAAGCAGAAACGCTTACTATGTCCTCAAAAAAAAAAAATTATACCATGCTCATTGTTGACAACAAAGATTTTGTGGGGTTTCAAGTGGGATTCCAGAGAGGGACAGTGCATTGCTACATGTTCATGATGCCCCTTCACAGTTGCTTCTGTTTAGCAGCTCTTAAATTAATAAACCCCCCCAGTGTAGTGTTCCTTTTGGAAGTGTCCAGATCACAAGCATTACTTCCAAAAGCTGCATCTTAGTACTTTTTTTCTCCCTTCGTTGATGACAGCACAGGCTGAAAAGACATTTTGAAGACAAACTGTTGGAAAAAACCAGAGCTGAAGTTGTTGCCTTGCGATATTTACATGGGCACAGTCTAGGTCATTGATTTTGTCTCCTCTATAACAAACACCATTTGAGGTGACACATGGAAAGGAATGTGAGTGTTCAAAGTGTAAAAGCTGAAGACAAATTTGCTGATCATTGCCTTTTGGGGCTGAGTTGCTTAACCTGTCTGCACCATGATTTACCCACAAGTAAAAGGAGGACATTGCCAGCTTTCCTCACTCTTCCTGTAAAATTATTTCAGTAGTCCATGAGTAAAATGATCTTCAGAGTGCAAAGTCCTTTTTAACAATATATACTTTATTAACAATATACACTTTATTAACAATATACACTTTAGTAACAATATTTTTATTTCCCAGGGGAAAGAACGATGGCATAGCATGAATTCCTTTTTTTAACATCAGAAAAAGAGATACATAGGTCTAAATGCTGATTTGGCACTTACATAGATAACCCTCCCCAAAGGCCTGGCATTTTGCTTCCATAAATCCCAGTGTTTTTATATCAGTGAGTAGCTGATGATATGTTCACCCATTCCGCATTCGGGTGTTATCAGGAGAGAGATGAAACACATTTTGGTGTTGCAGTTGCTACTGAATAAATCAAACCTTGGTGATGCAGTGTGATGGTATGAAAATCTCACAGCCTGCAAAGTCAGTCATTCATATGTGAGGAAACTGGATCACTCTCCTTAAAACACGCTCTTAGCCGGAGCTCTCAATATGTCAGCTCGCTGTTCTGGAAGGAACTGGCAGGTGTTTTGGGCTTGTCAAAATGAGAGTAACTCCAGTATGCTTTAAGAAGAAAGGTTTTACTGCTGCCTTTCCCTATTCCTGCTGTCCTTTGGATGGGGTTAAGTTTGTTTCAGCCTTTCGCAATGTCATTAGATCTAACACTGCACTCTGCCTGCAGTGATTGCCTGCACAAGTTGCACCTTTGTTGCTAATTTTCTGAGCTCTGCACTTGTCAGTGCATCTAATACATAACCATGATAATGGAAGATTTGTTTTCATGTTTGTGTTAACGTTGTGTTCTCATTTTGTTTCTTAAAAGAGGAGCTGAGTGGCTGCTACCCATGAAAAGTGAGGTACGTTTCTAAAATGCTTGTGTGTCAGGGATGCACCAACTGGCATGTCTTTGCCAATGCTCAGGGGCTTGCAGTGGGCCTGCAAGCCTGCTTTAGACAGAATAAAAACCACTTGAGCAAAAGGGAAGAGTATCCTTTTTCCTGCTGAAATGATGTATAAATAGTATGGGAAAGCTCCTTCAGTCTGACTGCACAGGTAGCTTCTGCTCCACTTCCAAAAGTGCTCCTAGATATTTTTCACACCTTTTATAATGACCCACTGTCTCTGTTTAGAGGAAAGGAAGTTAAAAAGCACTGTAGAAAAATAAATGCCTGAGTTCCATCATGAGGCAGAGTTTAACACAGGAGAGGTTCAGGACTGTTTCCTGTAGCTATTCAGTATAGAAGGAAATAAGCAGTTCAGCATTTCACTGGTCAACACTGATTTACTACTCTAATGACTAGAACTGTGTTGGGGATTAGGTTTTTTCTTTCCTCTTCTTTCCTTGTTACTTGTGGAATTTTTTCCCGTTGAGTTGCTAAGAAGCACTGATGACTGAGTGCCTGAGATGGCAGCGAGAGGGAACTCCTCTGGTTTTAGGGAGTTTTCTCTCATGGGGGACAGAGACACCCATACTGTGAGAATAGAGGCAGGTAAAAGATGAGGGCTGGGAGCTGGGGACTCTCTCTCTCTCTCTCTCTCTCTGTTTGGCATTGGAGGAGGGCGGCCAGGCTGTCCCTTACTGCGGTGAGAATTCACCCGCACCTCTGGAGCTCAGCCCTGAGGGATCGATACCATTTGTTCATGTGTCCTGGGTATCCTGAACTTCGTGTGCCCCAGGAATCCCGAACCTCGTGTGCCCCAGAAATCCCAAACCTCGTGTGCCCCAGGAATCCCGAACCTCGTGTTCCCTGGGAATCCTGAACCTCGTGTGCCCTGGGAATCCCGAACCTCAGTCTCCCATCCCTGCTCAGAGCTGGGCCACCACTGTCCCGCCCTTGCTGTTTCCTCAGTGCTGCTCTGGGTTTCTCCATGCTGTAGCCAGCACCAACCCAGAGTTCCAGCTACCACCACAGAACTTCTGATACATCTCCTCCAGCCCCCCGGGATTTTTGCTGATTCCTGCCGGCTGTGACAGTAACTGCACCAAAGGGGAAAGTGCCAGCGGCTAAAAAGGCTTTTACTGGGTCCCTGGTTCTGTTTGCTGTTAATGCCATAGTTATTGTTGTTTTGTTTGCCTTGTTATACATACTAGTAAAGAACTCTTATCCCTATCCTCATATCTTTGCCTGAGAGCCCCTTAATTTCAAAGTTATAATAATTCAGAGGGAGGGGGTTTACATTCTCCATTCCAGGGGAGGCTCCTGCCTTCCTTAACAACCACCTGTCTTTCAAACCAAGACAAACTGGAAGGAAAATTAAGAAGGCACTCACACACACAAAACATACTGTGAGCACAGAAACATCTGCTCAACTAAACACCAAGGAGCCAGGAGGACAGAAGTCACATCTGGTTTTCTACAGCTGGGTCTAGACTGCCTGAGTGATGGTCAGTAAGCACCTAGCCCCCAGCACAGTGCTGAGGGCTGAGAGGAGCAGGGAAGGTCTGTAAGTGCCCCCAGCACCTGCAGACTCTGCTAGCAACAGGACACACAGAAATGGGCTGGTGAAGAGCAGCTAGGGTTTGCACGGCAGATTAGTTACTTTCAGGGGAAAAAAAAAAGAGTTTAGCAGAGGAGATGGGAGGGCTGGAGCCTGGCTGTGCCTCGGCCAGTGGATGTGGGCAGGGTGGGATGGAGATTTGCAGTTCTCCTGGTGCAAACTCGGACTGAGAGAGACTCAAAGAGGAATGGAAACATTAAGTGTGTTTGTCTAAATTTCCTCCCTGTTTTGCCTCTGGACTGACCTTCAAGTCTTACCAAAACAATCCTGAAAACCTTTCAATCCATTTTGCCGTGAGTGCTCCCCAAGGAAAGTGGCTGGACATTTCTCTGTGCGACAGGAGGGAGATGTAATCGCTGGCTGGGGCACCCCGAGGTGCTGCACAGCCATTAATGGAAGGTGATAAGGGCAGCAATGCCTTTCTCCAGCAGAAAATGCCACTTTTTCTAAGTGCCACCAGCCAGCACACTGCTGTGCAAACTGCTCCCCTGCCATGCCCTCCTCTCTGCCCCCCCCCAGGGCTCACATAACCTTTAACTCTCCGGTTGTCTCTGTGGGGTTTTTTTTGCTCTTGACGTCTTCAGTATTTTAACAACAACAACAACAACAACAAAGTCCTTGCAGTTGTATCACTTCCTGCAAGCTGTTGTGAGACCTTGTAAAGCTGCTTCAGGCATGGAAATGGTTCACGGGCAATGTCAACAAGGGGAAGAGGGAGCTGCAAGAGAGACTGGGGAGAAGTACATGAGCTGCTGCCAGCGCTTTCCGGAGCAGCCGGGGTGAGAACGTGTTGTGAAGTGTTGCTGCTTGGTGTCTGCTGCTTTACCAGCTCCTGCTGGTCTTGCTTGCAGGGGCATCGTTTCAGTGACTCAGTCACCTGATTAGTGATCTCCTGATCTTTTTGCATTTATGTGTTCCTGTGCCACCATATGCTCTGCTTCTCTTACCAATTCTCACCACAGCAAGCTGTAATTTACCCCAGGGCAGTGTGCAGTGTTATTTCTTAGGCCTTATTATTCTTAAAACATTTCTATAATTTTTGGAGTAGGAATGATCTGCAGGATTAAGCAAAAGCCTAGAATGACAGCTGGATTTTTTTTCTCCTTTTTCTGTTGTGCCACTGTATGAACATGAATAAGCACACACACTGTCTGTGCCCACATCTCCTGTGGTGAGACAATTGGGACCATCTTTGTTGTGCTCTGGCAGCTCTGGTTAGTAGAATGGCTAGGGTTGGAAGGGACCTTAAAGATCTTCTAGTTCCAGCTACCCCCTTGATAATAGACAATAGGGATTATTTTTTCCTGTGACCTTAAAAGCAAGAGTAGTCCTGATTTCATGGTTTGGTATCCATTTGTGACGATGTGCATTTAGCCCAGAGAGGATCTGGAGCTGTTCAGGTTCACACCGTGACCTGTTGCAGCTTCCAAGTGTCTGGGGTTGAAGCAATGACACTTATCCATCCCCTCTAATTTGTGCACACTTAGAGACATTTAGAGAATTGACCACAGCCCCTTGACCTAGAACAACTCACCACAATGAAAATTAGAACAAGTGATAGACATTTGCAGCATGAAAAATAAGTTTCTTTGTGTTTATATATCTGCTGCATCTCTTTCTTATTGCCTTCTGCATGAAAAATAAGTTTCCTTGTGTTTATATATCTGCTGCACCTCTTTCTCATTGTCTTCTTGAGAGCTGGAAATCCTTGGGTTTTCTCCTCTTCTATTCCACCCTTCTTTCAACAGCACTTCTCCAAAAAAAATTGAATTCTCTTTAAGACATTTTTGAGCCAATTCCAGCCTTTGTGAAGGAAATTGAAGAGAGAAAAAGGGATATCCCAGCCTTCCAGATGCCTTTTCTTGGTTCAAAGACAGAACCTGGAGAGTTTGTCTGCTGGGAGAGCTCTCTCATCAGCAGAAAGTCCCTGTGCCCCAGGGGAAGGATGGCTGCCCAGTCTTTGAAAGGGAAAGGAGGAGCAGGGGGGCTATGGCTCAGTTCCCAGATCTGGTGGTGGACATCCCATTGCTCACCTGTTCCCACCAGTCCTGGCTGGGGAGAAGGCAAAGGGTGAAAGAGAGTCCTGCTCAGCTTTCCTGTGCTCTAGGGACAAACTCAATTTCACCATAATTTAATTTACTGCTAGTTCAGTACCTAGCAATTGTAGAGCCATTCTGAACATGTTCTCTCATTGGTGTGATAATAAAGAGCATATTCTGCTCTGAAAATGGCTGGGAACCTGAACTTCATTAGTGTTCGTTTTCCTTGGGAATCCCCTGCTTCTCTCTGTGTGCTGTCTGTCCACATGAGTTCTGTAAAGAGCAGAATTGCCATGTCTGAACTCCAAGAAGTGTATTTTGGCTTTGAGAACTCTGACTGCAGAAACACAAGCACCATTTCAGAGGACTGCTCCAGTGCATCCTTGACTTTTCACTTCGTTTTCTTAGTGCAACACTTATCATGAGAGTGTGTACCATACAGTGAATAATCTCTTGTGAGTCAGTGTGTCTGTTTGTCCTGCAGGGCTTATTGCTTACTGTTTTATCATGTGCTTTTACTGTCCCCAAAGGTCAGACTTCAAAACTTCCGCTGGCAGATCCTTCTCCAATCCAGCAAACCTTCCAATTAGCAAAATGCTCATTATATGCAGCTAATGCAGTATGGATTTGTTCATTCACTTTCACTGCTGCTTCTTGGGACGTTGTGAATAATAAGATATTCCATCTCAGAATAATTCATAGACTCTTTGCCTGAACACAGTATCTTTCAATAATCAATCTAAATTGCAAAATACATTAAGCAGCAGCATTGTTTGCCTGGCACTATTTAAAATCCATGAAAGCAGTGGAATGAAGGATGAAGGAGCAGATCTATTCTCTACTCAATACAGTATCATCCTTGAGAAGGGGACATTGAGAGGACATTGATATATAAGTCAATGATAAAAAATAGGTCTTTTATGTATTTGGGAGGTGAGGCTGAAGTGTAAATCTTGATCAGGGATCCTGCTCTGGAGCAAATAACAGTGTGAATTCTGGGGGAGCATGTAAGGAAAAGGAACATAGTCTATTTCTAAAGTCAATTTAGTATTCTTTAAGGTGCCATACCAAATGTAACTTCGTGTATCCATAGACTCAGAGTATTAGCAGTTGCCAGGTGAAATTATATTTTTACATGGTTTATAACAGGCCTTTGCATCCTACACTCTCCTCATTTTTCTGCAGCTCCCAGTTGCATCCAAATTGCTAGATATGCTATTCTCTGTATATGTTAGAAACTGTTTCTTTGCTATCTTTTCTATGCCCAAAATCAGTTTTTTACAGTTCCCAAGGAACTGGATCAGAGAGTACAGGTGAGTTTTTGCTGCTGTGAGATCCCAAGTGCCAGCCTGTGCTCTGTGTGATCATCCTGTGCCTGCCCTCTTGTGTGCCCTGCTCTGTGTTTCCATCTCTCAAGGCCTCTGATATCATACTAAGACTCTACTAAATCTCTTGACACCATCATTGTAATAGTCATAAAAATCCCATCCTGCACAGAATAATTGTTTATTTGTGGTATTGACAAAAAACTATGGCTGTCCAGTGCAGAGATAAACATAAGTGAAACAAATTAGCAATAGACACCTGATCAATTAGAGCCACTGCAGCCGTGGGCAGGGCAAACAAAGCTGTGGGCAGGTTAGAAGTTCACACAGAGCCAGCCTGAGAAGCCCCTCCTGAGCCTGCAAACTCAGAGCAGAGCCCATGTCCTGATACAGGGACAGGGTCTGTGACAGGGCTTGGGGCAGTGCTGTCACCATGGGTGGTGGCAGTGAATGCATTTTGGGGTAACTCGGCCTCTGAATTCCTGCAGCTGGCCACGGAATGAGCTGGAAAGGTGAGAACTTCCTGTTCTGCTGCAAAAGCTGCTGCACGTCATTGTGGGAGACATATAAACTCCTGAAACTGCTTTAACCTTTAGGAATAAACACAACAGATTCATGAAATGTGGATTACTCCTCTAGAAGTGTAATCATCTTGCTGCCTACCACCCTCCCAAAGTCATTATCTTATTCCTAAGGAGCCAGGTGTTCCTAAGAGTTTTCAAATGGTGGGATTTTATTCCATCTAATATTAGAAATCTCTGCAGCAACTTTTCTGCTAGTCATCATAGAGTCTCCTTCTAGTCTGCAAAAACAACAGACACTTTCAGTGCTAGCCATTTTATCTCTGGATTCTTTGTAAATGGAAAAGGAAAAATGGTGAAAACTTGGATTTATATAATGCTACAAAAGAAGGCAACTAGCTCAGATAAAGACCACAGATGTCTAATTTTGAGTGGGATAAATAATTCCCAAAACATCCACTTAAAATGTATTCCACAATTCCTTCATTGTTCTGAGTTTTGTACTGTGAAATAAAAGACACTTGCATAAAATTAATAGAGGGCAACAGAAAAATTCATCACTCACAGTTCTCCATTGCTGTCCTGTTCAGTCAAAGAAAATTTATTGTGTGTATTTTCAGTCCTTCCCTCTGTAGCAAAGATGTGGATGTACTACCAAAGGTGTGTAGGGGTTAAATTTACAGTATCAACCTAAGCAAAAAAGTAGTCAAATACAGAAGTACAGATTCTCAATAGGAATTGTGGTGGAAGATAAATAATTACACCTCATATTTCTGAGTTCCTGAGGACTAAGCCTCCTATAATGAAAGATGCATGGAGCCAAAATGATTTAGCACAATTACATAGAGAGCCAACATCCCAAGAAAAATAATCAAAGCAAAGGATAGCTGGAAAGCCTAGAGGGTTCACAGCTGCAACTCAGCAAGCCCAGGAACTGGCTAAATCCAGGCCTCATATATCAGTGAAAGAAGGCCAATAGGACAATGTGTCCTGTCTGTGACAGCCCTTTGTGAGAAACTTATGGCAAAGCCTCACTTTTCATAGATTTATGAAGCTCAGGCCAGAAAGGATCATCTAGTCTGATATCCTATATATCACAGGATGTTAAATTTCTTCCAGTTAGCTCTGAGTTGAGCCCAATACCTTAGGTCAGCCAAATACATTTGAGACTTCAGGATGTTAAATTATATTGTGCCAAAGAAATATATTCAGTAGCTTGCTAATACTTAGAATTATTTAACATTTAAGCGTGGACCAAACAGCATTGCATATGATTATAACTGATTTTGCAGATCCATGAACTCTGAAGAGTCTTGCTATTATGGTGTAGACATAAATTCATCTGCATGGCTTTATTTCAAGGTTTAAATAGTTCAGTTTCACCATACAGCTACTTCTGTCTCCTATGAATGGATGCCTCACACTTCATCAAAATCAGAAAATATTCTCTGGGATCCCTGAGACAGATTTGCCATGGTTGTCTGCACCTCCACAGAAGACCTGTGTAGAACAGAAATTTCACAGAATCTTTTTCTTTTTCTTTTTCTTTTTCTTTTTCTTTTTCTTTTTCTTTTTCTTTTTCTTTTTCTTTTTCTTTTTCTTTTTCTTTTTTTTTTCTTTTTCTTTTTTTTTTCTTTTTCCTTCTTCTCCTCCTCCTTCTCCTTCTCCTTCTCCTTCTCCTTCTTCATCACCATCTGACAAGGGAGTTTAGTGCTTTTCTGTTCTCCCAAAGCAGGAACAAAGCAGATTTGTGTGATTTGTAACAAATCACACAAATCTCCCAGTGTTCTTGCAGTGTTTCACATTCTGATCCTAATTTTACAGCTTGTGAGTCATTCATTCTTCTTTAGTCTTCAAACCATTTCTGGGCTACATTTGATTTGGTAAATTTCCATCCAAATTGCAGCTATTGACAAGGATATCAAGGATATAAAATAGAATGGACAGTACCCCATCTTTAGTGTGTAGCTGCCAAAATAAGTTCCTTGTCATGTCAAGGTGGTGCAAGAACTGATCTTTGTGGGATGCTGAATGTAGGAGCTGTTTGCAAGAAAAAAAAAATGGTGGAGTGTGGTTTTCCATAATGTATTGGAAAGGTGGTGTAGAAACTTGGTGTTCCTGTATTCACTGTCAGTGTAACTGGGATGGCCCATGAGGAACAAATGTGCTGGAGCTTGCTGGCACAAGGGTCATTCACCTAGACCTGTCACCCCAACTTTTAGTTTCCTTGGAAAAATGAGGGATACATACCTAATTTGTAGATCTGACTCATGCTTAGCTTTCACCAGTTTAATGGAGCAGCTGCATAAGTGCTCACATTCCCCATATGTGCAACACAGATAATGAGGTGCCCCATGGGCCTCCACAAGGAGCTCCTTTCCACCAGTTCTGGGTAGGCAGGCAGGTTGTGCCCCTTGGATCCTTCTAGGGTAAACACAGTAATCTGTTTCTCTCCATTGGTTATATTAGAAACTCACTGTATGTAGGCTGTTTCATTAGATACCTAAAATGTAATGAAGCCTGATGTTTAAAGTGAGGTGGACAGGCTCCTATAATCACAGTGTCCTTACCTTCTACTAATTACCTCCTGTCATCTAACTGTGGTAAGAGCACTCTTGTAATGAGCCTGCACCTTGTCCACTGGAGTGTGGAAGGAAACTGTGAAGAATGCTCTTTTTTTCTTGAAAATGGACTGTGCCGAGCTAGCCATAGGCAAATCAGAAAATTGTCTTGGATCCATTACTACAGAGTACTGACAGGCTTCATAACTTCCTGTCCTTTTCTGAACCACACAGTGATGCTGGGATTGCAGAGCTTCTGCAAAGTAAAAGGCTGAAATGGCTCCTTTTACATCTGACTCACTATTGTTCACATAACCCAGCAGAGAAATGCTAATTAGGAGGTAAATTAGATGCCTCTATTTGCACTTGTCCTTGGAGAGATGGTAGATATAATTTTCTAGCAACCTTGTTAGCCTTTCCTCATTCAGTGGGCTGGATTGAAAAACAGTACAATAACCCAATGGTTGTATCATATAACAGAATATCTGTTATGAGTAAAACTCAGCTTAACAGCCAACCAGTGCAGACAGTGATGCTTTACCCTGTGTAATATAACCACATAGCTGCTTGGTGCTGTGGTGTAACAAAGGATGAGGAGACACTGGAGAGCATTCATAAGTTTTCTATTTCCATACATCCTCCTGACAGCTAAACAATATAATCTACTTTGTGGTATATTGCCTTATTTTGAGAAGCATACCTCAGTACATTGCAATAAAAAAGAAGCATTTGAATGTCCTACATCTCCATTGCACATACCTGTCAAGTTTCAGGTGGCCATTTAGATGATGCTATTGCAGTGGGTAAGTTAATAGAGGAAGCAGCTCAGACCTTTGTTTTTCAATTCAGCCCTGCAACTGAAAACATTCAAGGGCTGGAAATGGCATGTTCAGACTCTCTACGTGGAGCTGCTGTTACAATACTGTGAGAGTGGTTTAGTCTGACATGTTTTACTTCACGCTTGCCATTGTCTTGGTGCCTGCCCCAGTTGGTTATGACAGCTTATTTTATTTACAACAGCTCTCTGAACAACAGTGTTTACTTGATCGTATGCAGGCGCCTGGGCATAGCTACAGTAATATCTGTCTTCTAAAGAGGACCTAGTTTTACTAAGGAAAATACTCCCAAACCATGTCACTGTCACAGCTTTACCCCATAACAGGACAGGCAAGGGTTCTGCCTTGTCATTGCACTGCAGAGTCTTCTCCATTTCTGGAAAATGAAAAATTGCTCTGGGAATCTGAATCCCAGTGGTCTGGTGACAAGGCAATGTATTTTAGGTCCAGAAGCTGCAAAAAGTTTAGGAGGATTTAGAAAAGATTGTAAAAGTAGAGAAAACCCAAGTGATTTGTAATGGCAGGCTAAGAGTTTGTGATTGCGGTGGAAAAGGGATAGGCAGAACATCAGAAACAGGATTTTGTTTTGAAATGAAGAGGGGTTCTGACTAAAGCAGGAGAGAGGCTCATTTAAAAGGAAGTCACAGTGCTGATGAGGAGATAGATGTTAATCAAGAACCTACTGAGTGACTCCAGGCAAATCACTGATTCCCAGTTCCTCATTTGTGAAATAGGTACAGCAATACAGGAGAGGTGCGTGCAAGGTACATCCTATATACAGGCTCAGTGCTTAACCACAGAAGTACCTAAAAAGGCAAGGAAGAACTCTTCTAAAAATACATTTGATCCTACTGCTTTCATGAAGTCAGGACCTCTTAAGAGCCATGACTGTAGTGTTTTGCCCACCGGTGTAAATGCCATTACCTCACAGGACGCTGATGCAGAGCAAGCCGAAACCGTCTCAGTACTTAGCTAAATGCTTGCCTGAAGCAAGAGCACTTGGAACTGAATGATTTCCATACATTTTACATGGCTGTTAGTCTTCAGTAAGGAATAGGAACCTCCTTAATTGAAGAAGTTAGAAGTATGTTTTATTAATCTGTCCATGTAAATTGTTATAACTGACTGAATGGAGTATTTTTAAGCGTTCGGAAAAAAATAAAGTTTTAGGATTACATTTGCAAGATATGGCTGCTGTATAACTTTTACTCCTGAATCACTAAGGTACTCATATAATGCAATACTTTGGCTACTTTTCTTTACAATCCTATATCATAATTTTTTTTAAAATTGCATATTTCATAAAGTAAAAAAAAAAAGAGGATAAATACTGTGTTCAAGCTATAACAGGTTAGTCTGTAAGACTCACTGTCATTGTATCATTTTGGTCAAGAATATATCAGGATTGAAAAATACTGTATATATTTTTTAAAATATATATTATAAATTTCATGTATATAATTTTATCTGTACTATATCTATATTATAGATATAGTATACCTATATTATACATCTTTTATGTATATATATATATATATATTTGATATTTATACAGCTAAGGCAAATATCCAGCAATATTAGAAGATTTTAGAATTAATACAAATCCTTCTGCTTTGGGCTACAAGAGAGTGTCTAATTAATCAAGGTTAGAAAGAAATCTTAAGAAAAAATTCTCAATTGTAGGGTTTCTGTGGGAAGTTTTTAGCTCATTACTCTCAAGTATTTTATGTTGAAACAAGCCCAGACTAGAAAGACAAGTGATCAGGTTCCATGTGGGATTTGCTCTTTCTGTTCCTCATTTTGTATCTATCACATGCACATTTATATGTCTCGCACACAACATTTCTGCTTTGTTCCCCATTACCTGGTGTCACAGTCTATACGGGTTCTCACTGAACAGGATATTCTCTGTTCTCTCAGGAACACATTAGTTCTTCCTAACTGCATGACCCAGCTGTCTTCATTACATACCTGATCAATAAATATCGAAAGAACTAAAGTGGACAAATGAAAAGCATTCGCTAAACAAGGCTTTTTTTCCCCAAGAAAGTCCCAATTCCAACCATTAATTACTATAGGTATATAATTCATTGTTTGCATAGACTATGGAAGAATAGAGAATTTGCAATTAATTTGCATTGTGCTTCCAGCAAAAGATTTCCATGTTTCTAAAATCCTGCAGTTGTTCTGCAGAGGAAGGAAGCAGTGCTACCCCCAGAAGTGAGTGCCTGTACCCCGTGCTGCAGCTGAGCAGGCTGGAGGGAAGGATTGCTGCTCCCGAGTCCCAAATCACAGCTCAGGAACAGGCTGTGTGCAGCCTGCAGCCCTGGGCATTCCCCAGCTGCCCCTTTTTGTCTCCTTCCCCCACACCGCAGTCTGACAGCCAAAGCTCTTTTGAAGCATTTTCAACTAAATTATTTCCTGTGTTGTGGTTTCTCAGTTCCAGAGAGAACTTTTTCATGAAGAGGAAGGGTTATACGACATTGATCTGGTGGTGAGAGCTTCAGCCAGAGCACTGGAGACACACATTTAGCTACTTGCCTTGCTTGATTTAGATCAGGGGCCATGACCCTGGTTCTCCAACGTTTTAGATGAGTGACCAAATCACTGAGCTATCAAGGCAATCACTTCTGCTCTCTGGCCCTATTAGTATCTCATTAGTGAATTAAACAGAGCGGCACATTGGACCAGGGTCCCCCACTCCCCTGTGTGTGTCAGGCTGGCTGATATACAAGGGTCAGGATCCCTGGCTTCTGTGAAACGCCTCCAGCAGAACTTGGCTTCATCTTGCTGGAAAAGAGGAGGAGTTCTGAAATCTCAGGAAGAATGAGATAAAAAAAATCTCTTCCTCAATCAGCTTCAAACCCAAATAGGCTTGCACCCATCAAAATTTGTATAAATAGGACTAATGGATAATCTATGTGTCTCTCATCCTATGTACTGATTCTTGCAGAGCTAGAACTAATGCTCTTTCATCAGTTTACACTAATGGATGGGGATGCAAAGAGATGTGTGCTGTGGGGTCTGTAACCACTGCTGGGGCAGCACAGTAATGTGCCAGACCCATGTGAGAACAGTCAGCCAGGCCCACACAGCCACAGAGGTTTGCTGATTCAGTTTGGAAGAAAAAGACTTAAACATGCAACAAAACACTTCCCTACTTTGTCTTCCCAGTTGGGGCAGAAGAAAATGGCATGAAATGAATGACAAGGGTGTGGTTGGACCTGTGCTGAGCTATAGACATTCAGGGAAATGTGCACAGGTATGTGCTGACATGTGCCCTCTCCAAAGACACAAGATGGAAGAGGAAACAGAAAAGCTTTTTTTTTTAACCCTTCTGTGAGTTTAGTAGACCTATTTATTAACTTTGTGGAATTGCTGAAGCAAGTTGTAAATGATGTATAAAACCATCCTTGGAATATATGGCAGGGCTGTGCATTGCCAGCACTGAACTGTGCTGTTTGCTGAGCTAATCATTTCAGACAGAGCCACAAAACCCCACGAAGCTCACAAGTTTTGGTTAACAGAAATTAAAAAGAGAGAACATAAGTATTGTAATTTATGGGATGATTTAGTGGTTTATGCAACTGATATGAAACATATAGACTCCAGGTTTAAATCCCAGCTGGGTTCTTTTCACCCTTTTATCACTCAGAAAGAGATAAATTCAGTACTCTGAAGTACCTTTGAAGGGTTTCCACAGACAAAATCTTTGAAACAAACTCAAATTCTTCACATTTTTAAACCTTTTCCTTCCCTAAGTTTTAAAAAACATTGTGTTTATCTTGATGGCAAAATGAACGCCTTCTCTCCTGAGTGCAGTAAAGAGTTAGGGGAGTTTATGATGATACTTCCCACAGTGAATCCCTCTCTGGCAATTAAGATGGCTAAAACACTTCAGGGTTACTCATTATACTCTATTTCATCAGACCTTTGTGGTCATCAAGGACTAATAACCACTTGGGTAGCACTGAACAGCCTGGATGTTTCCAAAGGACTAACTGGGCTCTTCCAGAAATCAGGATTGCTACAAGGAATCTTCTCTTTTGGCCTGCCAAAATTTCCCCTGCTGTAATTATTTTGTCCTGTTATTCTCTATCATAAATTGCTCTACTGACAGAAAATACAGTTTTGTGAACCTGTTCACCTGGGATTTTCTGTCCCTGTTGAAAGGTGTGGTTTTCAGTCAAGTGCAAATAAAATGTACAGCACTATGGCTGTTGGTCCTGCATCTCCTTACATAGATATTTCCCTCTCCTCAGTTTCCAGCCAACACAAGCAGCTGGTATTTTTATGTGTTTGATTTTTTTCTTTTAAACAGTCATTCCCTATCTGAAAACAGTTTTCACCTCTATTCCTGTTGATATTGGTTCTTTGAAAATGGCTTCAGTTGCTCTGTTATTTCATATTAAGCCCAGGTCAGAGTTGAGTGTGAACTCAAATTACTTAACTCAAATTACTCAACACCCAGCACAAGACTTGGTGCTCCATTGCCAGGCTCTGGAAAGGGGTGTTGGACCTGTCCCAGTTTCCTCTGAGGACAGAGTTAATATTTTGCAGTAACTGTGAGGAGGCTGGGCCTGGAGCTGTGTGGGCATGGCCAAGCCATTGTGTTACTGGACACCATCTTACATCATGGCCAGAGATGAAGGGAAGGGATGGACTGGGACTTTCTCACATTTCCATGGTTTCCAGTTGGGACCAAGCGTGGTGGACAGAGCTGTCAGGATGTGGTGCCACTGGCTGCAGTCGCATAATGTTGTGTCAGGTCAAGCTCTTCAGTGAGCAATTTTGCATGTAAATCACTCTGTCTCTGTTCATTTCTGTTATTAGTATTTTTGCTGTTACTGTTCCTTTTCTTATCTCATTGCTGATTCCAGCTATTGTTCTTATCTCAACCCAAGACTTCTGCCTTTCATTTCCCACTGCTGGGTGGGGGCTTGTGGTTCTGCTTTGCTTTTTACTGGGGATATTAAATTGGGGAATACCATTCCTACATCACCACCTACATCACCTTTCTAGACTCTGCAGAGTGGGAGGAAATAATCTCAATCCATTCAGCACTGGTCAAAGCCCAGACAAGTTGCCACCAGCCTCCCAGAAACAGGTCAATAGGAGAGTTCAGCCCAGTGCACCGACTCCAAGAAAGCTCTTCCTTTCCTCAGTTTTGCCAGGGCCATTGCTGCTCTTCTGGGTCTGGATCCTGCCATCTTCAAGGCCATCATCCTAGAGTGGTTTGGGTTGGAAGGGACCGTAGAGATCATCTAGTTCCAGCCCCCAAAGCTGCAACCCAAGTACATCTACAGCTCCCATCACACCAGCAAAGTTTCACCTGCTCTGTCTGATTTACAGGAACCACTTTGGTCAAGAGATAATTTCTTGCTCCACTGTATGTGCAGTAACAGATCCTCCCCTCCATGGAAGGGAATCAGCTACCTCCAGACACAGCTCCATGACTGACCAGCTCCATGCTTGACCAGCTCCATGACTCACTTCAGAGGTTTCTGCACTCGTGTTCAGGGCACGTATTTTCAAATTCCACATTTGCTTTTACATCTTGAACCCTTTGCTAAATCACTACCAAAGCAGAACTGAGAAGGATGCAAATAACAAATGAAGCTATACAGATAAAGACCTGGTAACAGCAGCTGAGGCCTTCCTGTGGGTGAGAAAAGCTACCTGCACTGAGGATGAAATGAAAAGTACATCCTTGTGTTTAGCACTTCAGAAGTTTTCCTTGGGTGGAACACCTTTTGTCTCGGCCAGAAGCAGTGTCATCCCCTAGGAAACAGTCATCCTCTTGGAAATAAAGACATATTTAGATTACAGAGACTTCCAACAAAATAAAAAAAGAGGAAAAAAAGGAAAAAAGGCAAAATCGCAATACAAAGCGTTAAGGTTAGAATGTGATGTCTGCTTTGAAAAAAGAGGATCAAATACTTAACAGGGCTAAGAGTATTCTGTCTGAAAGAAATGCCTTTACAAGAGATTTAAAAGTAGTAAAAATAGCCAGTACTCACAAGAAACAGTAAAAAATTAGACTCTTTCTGGGAGAAGATCTAGCTGTACATTAGGTTAAAAAAAATTGAGCAGTCAAAGAGGATTTTTCCCTCCAGTGTGTATTTTTCTTGGCAGTTGTGCTCACTTGTGAATAGTGTTAAAGCACTTTAGTTTCCATTGTTAAAAACAAGTCAGAGAAAACAAAAAGTGGAAGGGACCTCGAAAGGTCGCCCAGTCCATCTCATTTCCTAAAGGCACATTCAGCTATGCCAACACCATCTGGACAGATGTTCTGCTCCCTAAATGGGCTTTTCACACATCCATAGAGACTTGTTCAAAATTAAACCACATCAAACACCAATTCTCTAAGAGACAGCATGTAGCTACACTGTCCTAGGAGCACTTCAGCAAGAGAAATCATTTCAGGTTTCTGTTTCCCTTCTAATTTCCTGCTGTGGTGTCAGGAAACAGGTGCCAATTCACTGCCTGTAAGCAGGAGAGAGTGGCAGGGATGGGGAGAGCTGTCCTGTTGTCCTGGCAGCAGCAACAGGCAGAGCAACCAAGGGTTCTCTGGTGGGAGATCTGCCACTGCCTGAAATGACAGAGGGTTGGTGGTTGTGTAGCCCCAGATCCCAAACTTACCATTGTCAGCACAAGTCATGAACCCACCAGAAATCAGCTCTGAGAACAAGAAGGGATTGCAGGGTATGGGGGTACCAGTGATAGGTTTCTCTGGGTCTGGATTGAAGGCACTTGAGACAGTAATTCATGTTTGGACTCAGGTGTTTATTATTTCTTTTCAGTAAAACAGTCTCATTACTGTGGGTTGGGCAGCTTTTCATTAGAAGGCACAAAATGGCCAACAATCTCTTGTTACAAGGTCTTTTAAGACTAAACTATCCAATTAAGAACTGACACCTGGATTATTTTCACTTTTAACCCAGTAACTGATCCCAAATGCCTGTAAGGTGGACTCTTCTGCCCAATTACAAAATGCCAACCAAACACAAGAAGAAGAAGGAAGAAGAAGCATGAAGAAAAAACCCTGTGCCCTCCATCTTGCTTCCATCCACAACATACTAAAAATCCCAAAACCTGAATTCCTCACCAAGTGATACACCTACACTACTCTCTATAATCTATTTCACACTTTTGTGGATTCCAGTCTATCTTGAAGTGTAGGAAACTTTCTCCATGAATGAGGGTCAAAGTCAGAGCTCCCCTGGGGGTCAGGGCACCCCAGAGCAGACAGAGAAATATTCCTGGTGCCCTGGGTTTCCACAGCAGGGGAACATCACCAGCTCAGAAGTGAAACACATGAGATGATGCTGCTGGGACACTTGGGAAGGAGATTTCCAAGATGTACTAAGACTAAGCAAAAGATCAGGCAAATGCACTGTCATAGTTGTTCACTCTGGTACAATTGCAATTTATCTGAGTGTCATTTCTGCTGACTTTAATTGAATTTTGGACCTTAGGCAAACATGTACAGTATTTGTCCTTGTCCTTTAAATATTATACTTCCCATTGCTCTTCACAGGGTTTGTGAAATAATTGGTTGAAATCAGATGTGAGCAAAGACATTTTGTAGAATGAAAACAACTAGATATGCAAGGAGCAGAAAAGGAATACAGTTATATGTTTCACCCAAGTTCAGTTTTCCTTAGTGAAAATCATTAATTTTGGTAACAAATCTGCTTTATATTTTGAGAGTTAGCCTGTGGTTTATTTTATCTATTTGGTCACCCAAAGCTGTGAGAGGATTTCACACACACACTTTGCAACTCATTCAAACTCTTAAAGTTTGAAGAGAAGAAGACTTCCTCGTCCACTTATTTTACAACCATTTAAAATTAAAAACACCTGTCTAAAATTTTAGAAAATATTCAGATGGACACCTGAAGAAGTATCTTAAAAAGGTTTCTTGAAGTATGACATGCAGGCACTGTATAATGAGATTTCAGTATCAATTATGCAAAGGTGTAGCTGTGGCTCAGCTCATGCACACACAGAGTGCTGCAGTCAGAGCTGACAGAAGAGTAGGGCTGCAGCATAATGTAATTTGTTGCAGTATTTGTATTTGTTGCAGAAAGACTGTGGTCTTTCCATTTCAGCAAATGATTTTCACTTAAATTCATGAGTTTTGTCACTTGAGGTTTTGGCCTCTTCAGAGCATCTGGCCTTGGCTGCAAACATTGTGAGCTGTACAAGTACTAAGCAAATGTGTAATGGCAATTTTCAGCTGGTCACAGGTCACTCACTCTGCACCAGCTCTCACCAAATTTTCATTTCTTCAGTGAGGACTTTCTTTAAGAACCAAATTTCAGCCCTCAGGCATTTTCTTCTCTATAAAGGCATTGTAACTTTCTATGGCAAAGGAAATATTTTTTGCCTGTGTTTGGGCAGAAGGTCACAGCCACAGTGGAGAAAATTTCTCCTTGTGTGCTATAAGCCCAAATTTTTTATTCAGATCTTTCAGCTCCAGCTCGTGTGTGTCTAATGTCTGCTTTAATGAGAAAGTAGCCCATAGGATGGTATTTCCCATCTGTAGCATAGATAAAGCTCTATCTTCATGACACATTTGTTGCTGCTTTTGTTTTTGGTAGGACATAACCAAAGTCCTTTTAAGTCACTGTGAAGGCTTCAATTCCTCCTCAGAGATCAGAATTCCTCATGAGGAAAAATGCCACAGGATAATTTTGTTGCATTCCATTTTGATGAGGCTCATCCTTTCTAGAATTGTCATCTTTGGGAGTATCTCCACATATCTTCCTCTTTTATTTTCAAGACCTGCCTGAATGATGGTCTTCCTAATACTTCCTTTCAGCAGAAAATCCTATTCCAAGTCAATTCCTCTAGCAATAAGCAGTGTTTCAAGGACAAGTTTTATTGTTGATTTGCACTTCTAGAACATTATGGTGCCTTTTGTGTCACCACAATACTATGGCTCACGTTGTCAAAATTTGTGTTTAGTAAAGTATAATGAGGAGAGAGTGTTTCCAGTACATATTCCAGAGGTGGGAAGTTTGGATTTTATTTAGGAGATCATCACTTCATATTATTGCTGTCAAGATGAGTTAACTGAAGCATGATGTATACAGAAATTACTTTTTCAGTTAATAGAAGTAAGGAAAAATGGACATAAGTGCCATATCACCAGTGAAAGATTTATTGCACTGCTGTTTAGGATCCATGTAAATACTGGAGTAGATTGAAGATGTGGTGCTCATGCACAGATCATAGATCTCAGAGCTGCACAGGCTCCCTTATTTCAGCCACTGTACTCAGTTTGAGGCTCTGTTATATTTCACTCTACTGAGATTACAGTTTTTGTCAATACTGGGTACTAATGAATGATTTCAACATTTACATCATGGACTTTTCCAATACCTTGCACATTTACTGGTGAGGAGAGAATCCCTAAAGATTGGGAGTTTCATTTCTTTCAGTCAAAAGCTTATCAGTACCTTTTGCATCTACTGAGCTGCTTGGAAAAAGAAAGAAAAAAAAACAATTTCTAAATTAAAAATTAGAACAGCTGATGAACTAGCATTTGTTATAGTGTTTTACCTGGTTTCCTAGTGCTTCCTTCCAGAACATCTGGGTTGAGGAAAAATAACCTCAACTGACCTCATCTAAAACAAGTCTTGCTGGATTTCACACTCATTTTTCTGTCAGGTTTCACTGACCATGCACCTCCACATTTGCATAGAGAGACTGTGGTTTCTGAATACATTTTACTGAAGTTGCATTTGCCAATAAACCCCTTGCTTCCTGTTAGTCCCCATAACCAGATATATACAGATATAACCATATCTTCAGGACAGCCCTATCTTCTTGGGTTATATGAAAATAGAACTATGGATGCATTTTAACCTCTTTCCAAAATATTCGAGTTTTACATAAATTTTCATTAAAACAGTCTTTCAAAAAAGGAACGTCCTCTTTTATTTTTTTTTGCATGTTCTTCCTGAGATTTTGTATTGGATCTGAGTCTCCAATGATCATATTTTCTACTGATGAAAGCAGAGTCCCATTACAGCTGAACTGATTTACTACAACTAAGAGCCTGTCCATAAAGCCAAATCAACCTTTAAATTAGGCTCAAAAGAAATACTACCAATTAAATTTAGTCTGTGACCTCTAACATAGTTTAACAAGCTCAACATATTACGGATTTCAGTACAGGGAAAAAATCAATTAAACTTTAAGAAAAAAATAAAATCCCCAAAGTCTAAACCTTGACAAAAGTAGTTCAAAAATCCTGTCGCATCCAGCTGTTTCCATGGTTTCACATCCTGTGTTCCAGTTTTTAGGGTGCTATATAGGATATGAAAGCAGCTTGGAAAAAAAAAAAACCTCCATGAGAAAAACCTTTTTTTCAGTTCCCTATTTGTTTTGTTTCTGCTAGAGCTGGGGGTTTTGGTTTGATTGGATTTTGGGTTGATTTTTCTTTTTTCTTCCCTTTCTCTGAAAAAAAAACAAACCCTGTATTTTAATTTGAATTTGAACACTTCAAAGCCCTGAGAGATTATGGGACTGTTCCTGCTGTAGGCAACAGCAAAAATCTCATTGCCTTAGGTGGGAGCTGGATTGGACCCCAAGAAAGAAACTGAGGGAAGAAGTATCATCTTTTCTCAAACTCCCTTTCCCCCAGAAATAAGCTAACATAACCACCCTGATGCAATAAGTTTATTAAAAGCAAATAGTCATCTTGTGCTACAAATCCTTCTGAATACAGTGTTTTGACTAAATGACATTTAACAGTGTTGTAGCTTTAATGGTAAAGAAAACACTAGCAGCTCAGTACTTAAACCTCTGTCCCACAGTGAATATCATTTTCAATATCCTGTAAAAATTCTTTGAAGTGTTTGTATCCAGTCTGCCCCAATGGATTTACTCAGAATTAGTTAATAGTGAGAAAGCGTTGAACTAAATTTATCGGTTACTGTCTCTCATGATCGCATAAAAAATAAAATTAAAAGGAACCCTCTACAGAATACTTTATCAGGCTTGGTAATGGCATCATCTCTGACAGTGAGGCAATAAAAGCATATTAGTGACCCCCTGATGAAACATGTTTGCAGGCAAAGTCAACGAGATTGATCATTCTCTCTGGATGGTGGCATTTCCCTTCGATGCACTCTTGCTGCTAGTCACAGAAGCATACTGATGGGCTAATGCATGACAAGCAGGAAATGTATGAAAGGGGGTGCAATTATCAAGTCCTGCTCAGCTTTTTGAGGAAAAATCTTTCCTGCTCACAACTCCCTTGTTGTACCAGCAGTGCTGCCAGCACTATGTAAGAGAGCCAAAGGTCGTAGCTGAGGCTCCAGGTGTTGTGCTGGTCTCCACACAGGTGTCATTTCTCCCAGAAGTGTTTGCAGTGGGCAAGAGTGACAAGAAGATGAGAATAGAAGGGAGAACAGTTAAGGGAGAGACTCTCCCAAGATCATAACAAGGCCCAGAAAGAATCTCTCTTCTAGTGCCATGAGACCGTGCTGGGCAATCTTTCCAGTAGCAGTCACTGTTGGGTTTTCAGGTGTGATATTTGGGATATACTCTATGTGTTCACACTCTTCAAAATCCCAGGCCCCGGTGACACACATTGTTTCCTGCAGTTGCATCATCTTGGGGAATCCTTCTGATTTGCTGCAGTTTTTCTCATTTATAAGTATTTTTTAATCTGTCACTCCAGCTTCTGTATTTCTACTGCTTTCTCCAGTTTCTTCATTTATTATTTGGGTGAAAATGGCAAATTTTGTTTTGCATACATGACAGTTCAAATTGCATTCTTTCTATTTAATAACTCACCTCTCAAATGATGGACCAGTGTGCTACTTGTTTAGAAACTGCCATGCTCTCATTTACTCCCATTTACATTTTCTGTAAAAAGAAGGAAAACCAAATTT
The DNA here is from genome assembly GCF_023055355.1 of Agelaius tricolor. Classification (NCBI taxonomy): domain Eukaryota; kingdom Metazoa; phylum Chordata; class Aves; order Passeriformes; family Icteridae; genus Agelaius; species Agelaius tricolor. The sequence goes on along the minus strand of NW_027269266.1, from coordinate 8,695,440 downwards.
ATGTATTTCAGAACCACTTTTAGCCCTCAGTTCATCTCCCATCTAAATATAGAAGTCAAACATCACCTGGAGTGTGTCACAGTGCCTCTGAACACAACCAAAATATTTTGTGTTTTCCCAGTTCCTTTTCTGTCCTGTCCCCATTAACCAGCCATGATTGGCATGGCTGCAAGAGAGGGGTCTTAATGTAAGTGTGTTTCCCCAATGTAGTTTTCACAAATTGTAATTGCTCAATAATTAGCCAAGTGGATCTGTTAGTGCCATAGAGTACTCTTCCTTGATTTCCTTGAGTCTTCCTCTTCCCTGATGGAGAAATTGTCATCCCTTCCATGTGGACATGTGGAGGGGGGTGTGTGGTGGTGTTCACAGGGGCCCGAGGACAAGGGAAGAGACGAGGATCTGACTCCATGTTTCAGAAGGCTGATTTATTATTTTATTATATATATATTATATTATATTAAAACTATATTAAAAGAATAGAAGAAAGGATTTCATCAGAAGGCTAGCAAGGAATAGAAAGGAATGGAATGATAATAAAATCTTGTGACTCCAGACAGCTGGACTGTGATTGGCCATTAATTAGAAACAGCCACATTTGACCAATCACAGATCCACCTGTTGCATTCCACAGCAGCAGATAATTATTGTTTACATTTTGTTCCTGAGGCCTCTCAGCTTCCCAAGAGAAAAATCCTGGCAAAGGGATTTTTCAGAAAATATCATGGCTACAGGGGTGAGCAGGGGAGGTGGGCAGGCCAAGCTGCAGGCAGGACAGGGAGAGGATTGGGCTCAGGGAGGCTGTCCTTGGAGCACCATGGTGTGTGGATGGGCACTGGGAGCAGGACAGGATGATGTGGCTGCCAGAGCTTGGAAGGACTAGGGAGGAGTCAGGTCTCAAGGGATACCTTTGGGATTTGGGGTGTATTTAAAGAAAAATGCCTTTCTTTCTCTTAGCTTACTGATGGTATTAAATGTCAAAATAATCACAGTTCTTGGTTACTCACCCCTGTGTCATCCCTATTTCTGCATTAAGGTCCAGCTGAATCATTGCTTGGCTGAAATAAATAAGATCTAAAATATGAACCACATAAATGCAGGTGAGGAGAAGCAAAAACTTTAAAGGACTGATTAAGACAAGAGTTTTCCTTGATGTTTTTCCCATCTCAGCCAGGTCCCATGTACTTTGCTGCCTCTGAGTGCTCATGCCTAAGGTAGAAAGGCCTTGTTCTAGCTAACCCAGAGACTGTGTCTTTTCCTACCAAGAGGCAGAAAGATCAACCAACGCCCTGTTTGTCACCTTTGCACTAAATTACTGAAAATTACTGTAAGAGGGTTTGGTGGAGAACAAGATGAAGAGGATCCAGATGGTTCAGCACATGGTGACCTGTCACATCAGCAGCACAGATTTATAAGAGCTGATCACCCTTGTCTTCTTGTTCAGTACAGTGTTTTATTATTAAGATCTTTATTTTCGTGGGTTTCCACTGTCTGGATCTTCACTCTTTCCTTGACCCCATTTTTGACTGTGCTGATTACCTGTGGCAATAATCATCTATGGCAAGAAGTTCTGTGCAACAGCTGACAGACACCAGAATAAGACTTCAACAAAGATGACAGGACCTTCTAAATGGACCTTGAACCTGAGTTAAGGCTGAACATCAAATCAGCCTTGCTCCCAAGGAGATCTAGAATTAGGTATAGAAGCATATAAAATATTTGTTTCAAGATATTTGCTTGAATATTTGCTTCCAAAACTCACAGTCTGGAAGGAAATGAGAGAAGAAAACTGAATATTATTGAAAAATAGGTGCACAAAGCCAAAGTTGTTCCCAGGGGAAAAAAAAAAAAAGTTTTTTAGAGGAACATAGGAGAATCTGCTGCCTTCTAATATTATCAGTCTTAAAGCTCAAGAGGTGAAAATCTGTGTAAGAGTGTCTGTGTAGTGGAGAATTTCCTTTCTATATCTTAATAAAGAGGATTAGAAAATATAGAAAACATAAGATGTAAAGGGGTTTTTAAGTAGAAGTTTCCCAAATATTGTCATGGGGCTTTTGCTTTAACACTTTATTGCTGCAGCCCAGTGTTGTGCTGTGGAAAGCATTTCATCATTTGCACTTCAAGAGGTTGTTGGCTCAGACAAGTGTCATTACCAAAGACAATTTTCACAATGCATTCAAGAGCTTCATTAACTGCCTGTCCAACAACAATATTGGCCTTGCTGTGTTCAGGTACTGGAACACAGATCCGTAGCTGGCTACAGTTCCAGGCAGAGGAGATGAATGCCCGTCTTTGTCCTGCAGATTTCTCTGAATTCATCACATTGTCTGCAAGACAGAGGTCAGTGTTCCTAGGTCTGTGTGGTGAGAACTTCCTGGAGCTGAATGCCTTCCTGGTTAAAAACAAAAACACACACAAAATTGCATCAGAACCGAAAAGTAAAGTGATCATTTTGATAAGACTTCTTCAATCAGAAGAAACCAACGAGAGACAAGATAAGGGCAAAGCTGTTTAAGGATTAATGTAACTCAGTAAATCAGATCTTAAATTCTTTCCTCACCCCATACCTCAGAAAAAGATGACCAGAAATTACAGAAAGTTATTTCCTCTATTTAACTGGAAGTGACTGCTATGGTTAGGGTTTGTGAGAAATAAGAAAAAAAATAAACAAATACTAGGAGGAGAGCAATACAAGGGGTTATATATCCAAATTCAACATAATTTTTAGGGCCTTTGCATGCTATGGAATTTGTGATTGTGAAACAAATTAAACACTTTCTAAGTATGTGTTTATCTGGGACTGTGGCAAGTCACTTAATCTTGTGTCTCAGATGGACTGCACAGGGTAATAACACATTAAGTCATGTGGGCTGGGCTCAGCAGGGAACTAAACATCCAGACTTGTCCTCTGGGAAATGTGAGCAGCAAAAAAAAATAAACAAAAATATAGGAATAGGGGACAGGTTTGAGTGAAAGGGAATGAGGACTGCTCTTGAAGGTTCATGAAAAAGAAAACTAGTTTAAATGTTAAAAATTCAATTTTAAATGTTAAAACTTAATTTTGATTAAATCAAATTGGGGTACTAATTCAAGTTCCATGAGGTAGAAATTAACTTTATCATACTCATTAAGACAAAGTGAACATCATGATTAACAAAGAATTGGTATTTTTTGCTGTTAGGTTGAGGAATACTGGTATGACAGTACTGAGTGGCTGAATGAGACTGAGGAGAGCTTTTGAACCCATTTGCAATCCACCTTTCCCAGCATTACAGGTCTCTGCTGTGCTTTCCTGGAAACAGTGGTGCTGTTTGTTTCAATGGTCTGGAAGCCAAGAACTCCCACTCTCCTGACCTCAAGGCTGGGATGTCAAAATGCAATCATGGGATCACAGAATTATTAAGATTGGAAAAGACCTTTCAAAAGATCAAGTCAACCCAGCACCACCACCATGCTCACCATTAAATCATGTCTTCAAGTGCCATAGCCACACAATTTTAAAATATTTTTTTAATAATTTTAAAATAATTTTTAAATATTTTTTAAATAATTCCAAGGATCATGGCTGCACCACATCCCTGGATTGTATGTTTCAATTCTTGAAAAACATTCCTATGAAGAAATTTTTGCTAATATCTAATGTAAACCTCCCCCAGCACAATTTGAGGCCATTTCCTCTCATCCTGTCAAAAATTCACTCCTTTTTATCAGTTTGTCCTGAAACATAGTCAAAAAAGTTCCTGAGAAGTATAAGTTGTATCTAAATAAAATCTTCATCAAAATAAATGGCAGTGTTCCAGCCAAGCTCTTGTTTTCATATCATAACAGTTTGCTTGAAAAATACTCTGTAGAAAGAGTTGTCATTTCAACAAGTTTCCAAGCCCTATGTGAAATGAGATATTCCCACCTCCATTCTTCTCCCACCACGCTAAAGACTTGTTCTGGCAACAGCCAGCTCTCTATTCCAGCTCACTGCACAGCTGAAGGGCTTGCATTCAGTCTGCAAGAGGAATTTTCCTTCTAGCCCAAGGAGAATTCCTACTCCATTTAGGTTATAGATTATATATTTTGCTCAAATGTGAAGTCCAAAAATTATTTTCTTATTTTAAGGTACCATAAATATGTGATTATATATATAAAATATATCTCTTATATATAATTGCCCTGAATTTTATCATGCTATAGAAATAATACTTTGCACTCATTTATTCCCAGTACTCTGGGATCTTAAAAGATAGATAAGAAAGGCTCTTTTGCTGATACTAGGAGAGTCAAAACACACTGGAAGAATTTCAGTTGGATAATTAGCCCTTCTGAGGACCTGAAACTCCCCCATGAGTCATTGACATTTTTGACAGTTGACGCATAAAAAGCATGCCCAGGGCTGCACAACGAGTCCCCTGGTAGGATACAGGACACAGTTTAGGAGATATTAGTCATTTATGCTATAGAAAATGCTTCATATTCTCCTACCTAGAAAGCATTAGACCTCATCCTTCTTGTGGTTTCAAGAAAGCTAAATTAGTCTCATAATTAAAAAACAGGGGTTACAGAATCCACTTTGTTTTGATGCAAATAAATGCATTTAGGAAAAAATGTTCTAACGCTCAGTACCCTTGATACCACCCAAAGCCCATGAGTTTAGCAGGCCAGCCCTCCTTTTTGTGCTTGTAATAGTAGCAGTTCCCTCTTTATTCATCCAGTTCTATTTAGAACATGTCTTGCCTTTGACTCCATCTTTTGCTGTGAAGTCTGCAGTGTGATGGGGGCAGAGAATGGCAGCAGCACAGTTGATGACATAGGCAGAAAGCTGTGGCAGCTGATGTGACAGTACTAATCCACTAAAATGACACCAATTTAATGCCCTGTTTTTCACAGGGTATTACCAGAATAGCTTCTGCTACCATTTGTGAGCAAAAAAAGAACCCCGCTCAAGAAAACCTACAGGAACAGGATGTTCATGGCCTTTGCAAATCTTTATAAGCCCGGTTTTGTTTTCTGGGGCTCAGGAATAAAAGTACCAGAGCTTTGGTCAGCTAAAGGTCATCTGTCAGCTAAAGGTGCTGGGCCTTAACTTTGCTGTCACACTGCCAGAGGTTAGCACTGGGGAGACTCATGGTTGCAGGGGAGTACAGTATTTCAGCATTTTATGGCTCAGACTGGCTGAGACAATGGAATATTTCTTTCTAGACTTGATTTTCTCAGGGGATGTGTTAGCAAGTGTCACCTGTACTAAACCCAGCACTAAACCCAGCACTGTAAGTCCTGAGGAACATCTCAGAAATGCTTGTTCTGGTCACAGTCAGTGAAGGTAGGTCCCAGTGGTCACTCCAAGATAACATTTGAGAAAACATTGGGTAAAAACCATTCTGGATAGCCAGGAGAAATCTGGGCTGTTATCCGTGTGCAATTGCATAGCAATGAACACTTTAATGTGTTGCCTAACTTTAGATACCCACATCAGGAATCTCAAGAGATAGTGTCCCCTTAGTTTTGGGGGACAGCTCACCCACAGCCCCCTCTGTGGTCAGTGAAAAGGAATAGGCACCTTCCATGCAGAATTCATCTTGTCTCCTTTAACTGACTTCTTTGAGAGGAGACAAATCATTCCCAGCTCTGGTTTGCATATATTGACTGGTGACTGAGCCAGTTGAGCTCAATTCATCTGCATGGGATTGTGCTGGGAATGAGGCAGGAGATACTTCAGTGCCCACAGTGACACTGGGCACCCAAGGCTGGGACACTGATCTCCCTCTGGGAGACAAAACTATCCTCCTGGCCAAGCAGCTAGTCAGAGATCTGCTCTTATTCTCACAGCAATGAACAGGAGGGTACTCTCTGGTGTACTCTCTGGTGTTGCAGTGGCCTCTCTGATGATCATGGATTTCCAACACTGCTATCAGAGCCTAATAATTGTGATTCCATTTCATTTTGTGGGGACTTGAAATTGAGAACATCACCTGCAAAATTCTCCACACAACTACACATATTACAGAATATAAAAAGAATAGGAACACATCTATCTGGTGCACACAAATTTGTGTTTTTCTATCTCTGGTAAACAAAAGTTCACTTTAAAGGAGAATAAAGAGGAAACATGGAGAGGTTTGGGAGGCAAGCAATGAATCTTGGATGCCCAGCATGCGGTGTTAGAGTGCTAAATTCAGGGAAAGCAGCTTGCATCTCCCAAGCATATGCTGCTGTAACAACAGCTCCAGCACAGAGAGCTGTGCTTGGAGCACTGTGGAGTGGCAGCCCATAGGGCTCCATCTGTCCCATTTCAGGCAAGGAAAGCTTATCTTTCTGCAGGAAAGCAAGCTGCAAACTGATCCAAATCATCTGGGGCTGGGGTTTCCTTGCTGGTTTATATTTTTAAGAATGAGTGGCTAGATAACCCACTGTTTTGGATCAAATTATAAATGTTCACAGTTTGACTACAATGTTCATATTCCAGCCATCAGCATCATGCAGGTACTGAAGTGCTGTTATGATCTCTGTGGCAGTATGAGGAAATCCTACACAGGCAATGTGCTCTGGCTTTTTTGGATCAGTCTTTTAAAAATAATTTGAGAAAAATACAATTTACTGTGCAATAGTAGGTGGCAGAGAAATGCATTAGGTGACCTCTCGTGGTCCATTCCTCCTGCTCTGTGATTATACAATAGTTAGAGTTCAGAGTTAAGGCTCCTCCATTTTTTTCTTGAGAAATCTCATGAGGCTCTGAATAAAAAATTATAGTGAATCAGAAAAGCAGAATTCATGCTCAGAATGTAGCTGTTATGTCTTATGTTCCTGCACCAGTACCCAGGTCATCACTTTTGATGAACCCTCACAAGTTGTTTCTGACTCCTTTGAGAACCTTGGTGTATTCTGCAATCATCAGTGACTTCCCAGCACCCTGCCCAGCACAAATCCAGAGTGCTGGTACCAAAAATAACAGAAAAATCAAAGATTCTCTTCAATTTACTCCCAAAGTAATAGGAATGTATTTAAAATGGGATTAATTTTCAGAGTTGTGGTATTGTTGCTTTAACTGCAAACACTGTCTCCCTAACCAGGTCATCTGAATGTATAGAAACATGTTCTTCCTTATGGGATACAAGCAAGTGGGTGAAATTAAGGCACAAAGATAATAGCATACACCAGAGAAAGAGAACTAAGCTTTTGCTTCAAAAACATTCTTCACAGAAGGATCTAGAGGGATTTGAAGTTTTCTCCTGAAAGTAGGTAAAAGTTAGAGCTTTCATTTGAGTTTCACTTTATATTTCCAGTTCATTTCAACCCACAGCTCAAAGTGAAATTTTAGGATTTGGGAAAATGAGCAAAAACCTGAAGATGTGCATTAAAATGTCACATGCAGAAATATTCCAGTTGGGGCCTTAAGGCACAATCTGTTTTAAAGCTACAATGGAGTTTTGCAGCTTGACCTTCAAAGACTTCTTTGAAATTCCAGCCTTAAGCATCCTGTCCAGTACTGGGTCTCCATGAGGCTGCAGGACTGACTCCTTCCTTTCCTCCTGCAGTTCTGTCTTATGTACATTGAAATTGGAGAAGGAAATGAGATAAATGCTAAAATACCTGTCATCCCCTCATGTCTTCCAGTAGCAATACAAATGATATATAGGCATAAAGGAATTTTCTTTTTTTTTTGGCTGTATCATGATACTGGTGACAGTGAAAGAGTATTTGAGCATGACATCCAGCACCATGCTAAAATTCATATCACATTGAATATGGATGCAGAGATAAAAGGAAGGGAGAAAAAAGTCTGTGGAGGAGTATCGCAGTTCAGCAGCAAGCAAAGAATACAAAGAGATTTGAAGAATAATGTTTTATGTGTGTTGGGTTAAAGAACATAATGGCCTAGTTCTAACAGCAAGAAGATCCTGTTCCAGCTCAGGATCCGGAGGAGCCACCCCCAGGAATGACTTGGGGCTAAGGAGCTGTGAGGTGGGCTGCTGCTGAGCAGGAAAAAGTGTCTTAAAGGCTCTTAGATCTTGGTCCTCTTCCCACATTTTGGTTTTCTCAAGGCAGCAGACTTTTGCCTGAATAAACAGGAAGATTTCTTAGTCTTGGGTACATTCCTGTTTTTTGAAATGTTCAGGTGTGTGAGAGGTCTCTGTGCCTTTAGCAAGCTGAAATTCAAATAGAGGAGTGTTTTTTCTTACAGCTTAAAATTTCATGTGCTCTTATTGTCCCTGCAGTGAGAGGTTGATGAAACTTTATATATCAAAAAGAGGAAAGGCTTTTCCTTTTTACTATGGAAGTCAGATGATAATTTCCAATTTAAATTTTAAAAGAAACATCCAAAATATGTCCATAAACACAAACACAACTTTTAGTTTTGTTTCTAACTATTTAGAAAGTGGCAGGAGCTGGGATAATTTTATCTATGTTTTCTCCCACGAGCTGAATTCAGAAATAGTTGGGATTTTATCTACAGGCTTGTTTTGATGCTAAAAGATGTAAAGCAAGTTAAAGCTTTCTACAGGAACAGCTTCTGAGCTCCAGGGGGGAGGTTCTGGTCAAAACAAAATGTGATAAATGAGTACAGAACGCAGAAGATACAAATCCTGCTGTGCTGCACTTGACAGGTTTGTCCCATGTCTGAATAGAAGCACAATCTACCCTGTGGTGGTATTTGCTTCAGCAGAGCAGTGCAGGCACTGGGTCCTTCTCCCATCTTCCCTCACTGGTACTAAAGCTCCTGGTCCCATTTACCCTAGACCTGTCTTTCCCTGTCTTCCCTACCTGTTTCCTACAAAAACCAGTGTTGTTAACTCTTTGTCATTACTGGTTCTTTTATTCCTTCTAATTTGGGGTTTTTTTTCCCTTTTCTCCTGTTCCTCTGTTCAGACAGATAAAGTAGACCCAAGTCATCAAAGGTTTGGAAAAGGAGATTGGCACACCAAGGAAAGGTCTGGTCTGCATCATTCTCACTCTAGCTCATAGCATTTGAATTATTAGCTCATAGCTCAGAATCATTCAGTGAACAAATATTAATTATTTCCCTCCTAATCAGAATCCAGTGTTGTAAACAGGAGTTGGAGTCAAAAAAGAGGGTTCAACACTTACCAAAAATGGAAAACCAACAATGTCCTCCTATTTAGTTTAAAGTCACTAGAACAGATTTTTCCAGGTGGAAAATCACTACAGCCTCTGCCAGAAGCCTTGGTGTCTTTGGTGGAGCACAGTCCTGTTCACCTGTGAGACCAGCTCCTGTTTATAAACCTACAACCTCTTGTTTGTGCAGTTACTTAATCACTGTGAAACAGCACACTACTGTTGTCACATGGTGATACCAAAAGGAATATTTAAAAGGAAACAGAGCTTAAGGGTAAGCTAGGGTTTGGTGATCTGCCAAGCTGAAAATAGCATTTAACAGGCTTTTAATCTATTTCATAGGTTATTGTCCCCATGAGTGCTGTTATAGTCTACAGATAAGAAAAATGAGAACAAAGGGTTATTTTCACTTACAATTCAGCAGCTGCTGGTATTATTACTGTGTCATTGATAATCAAACAGAGGTACACTAATAATTGGATCCTTTAGAGTGCAGTATGCAGTAAATATTTGTTGTTTTGAAAATAAGCAGGCTGTAGAAATTAGACTGCTCTTTCTGTCAAAGTTAGCAGATTAAATGCTCACAGGGCCAAGCACCACCACGAGAGAAATGCCTGGCATTTGTGGAAGATTTTGTTGATCTCTGCAAGATTCCTCAGGTCTGTTTGCACCAGGGAGAAAAATAGATGTTTGAAGTAAAAAGTCAATTAAAATCAAAATTAAACACATGTTTTTGCTTTTGAATCCTAATTTGTAGATGGTACATAATATACTGTTTTATACCTTAGAGATAGGCAATTACCAAAATAACCCTCTACTTGCATTCATTTGACTTGCTTTAATTACCAGAATACACAAGGTGTGAGGAGAAAATCTCTTCTATCTTTCTGCTCATCCCTTTCTTTCAGGGTGGAGAGCAAGGATTTCCTCACACACTGCAGGGGACAGGCAGATGCCCCACCAAGATGCTTCTCTCCATATTCAGCAGCACAGAGGAGCTGCTGGAGACTTTGTTTTGCCTTGTAAGGACAGGAGAAAGGAAAAGAGAATTTCCTTTGCTTGCAGTTTTGCCTCTTCCCCAGAAACAGTGATAGAGTGTAGGTTGGGATGGCAAAATCCTTGTCCTTACTGTCTGACAGGACTTGTTCATGCTGCTTTTGAGTGTTGTACCCTGGAGAACCTGAAACAAGAGTGGAGCACACAGGGTGCAAACTTACAGGGCTGGACAGGCATAAGCAGAGAAGAAGGGATGCTGAGAAGATGAGAAGTGTTTTATCTTTGTTGCACAGCAGGACACAAAGTGCATAGCTGCATTTAACCTAATATTAGATGTCTGCAGTGCAGACTTCACCACTGGAGCTGTCTAGAGTCAATGAGAAGAATCTGGCACTTGTAGTGACTAAGATGATTCTTTCTCCTTCAAGAGAGGATGCAAAGAGCAATCTCAGGGAACACAGATGCATTGTGTTTATATTTAGGCCCCATTTCTGTCCAGTAACAGTAAAGACAGAACAGAAAGCTCAGATGAGTTCATCCATTTTTGAACTGTCAACATTTTCTAGGAGACTTTGTCTCATTTTCAGATAGGTATTAAGCACATATAAGCCTATTTTTTATTAATAGTCAGTAGGATTTATGTTCTGAAAGGTACTACATACTTATAAAAATATTACCTAAGGTGACTTGCATTGGGCAAATGGTAAAACAGGCAGAGCTGTGAGCCATAGCACACTGCTTAAACAGTGGCTTTGTTCTCCAAGGGGAACCACACTGACCCTGAGGCCAGCAAAATTGGTTAGAGCATGGTGCTAATAACACCAAGGTTGTGGGTTCAACCCCTCTATGGGCTACTCACTTCAGAGTTTGATTTGATGATCCTTGAGGGTCCCTTTCAACTCAGAATATTCTGTGATCTGTGACTTCTGTGATCTGTGACTGTCCAAACAGTGTAATAGTAGAAAAGCTCAGCTATCTTGATTTATGGGGTTTCTTTTAAACATCTTGAAATATTTAGGGGGCTCTTTGAAATAATAATAATAATAATAATAATAATAATAATAATAATAATAATAATAACAGAGTCCAGAAAGTCTTTCTGCTTTGCTCCAAGCTGCATGCAGTAGCCACTACAACTTTCCACAGGCAGGGATTTTTTTCCCCTCTTAATCACTCTTTGGTTTTGTAAGTGAGGAAGGCTCAGACAGTAATAAACTGAATCTGAGCTACACATCTGCTTTTTCAAGTAGTGTTTGGTGCAGGGGCAACACTGACAGATTTCATTACAGCCCTGTTGATGTATTAACACTGTCATCTGGGATGCAGCCTGGATGAGAGAGCCCTTGAGTGAAGCTGAGAGCTTCTGATACCAACGTGGCAAATGATTCAGTGCAGATCATTATAGGCATTGGCCTGTTATCTCCTCAGCGACGTGTGAGGCTGCCACTGAGCTGTCTGCCTGCTTCATTATTTATTTTTCCTTAGCTCCAGGCTCTGCCAGTCAAGCAGCCTGGAGCAGAGCTGAGGAGCTGCTTTGGTGGAGAAAGCAGTGTGAGATCACAGCGCTGCCAGGGTCTCCACTCATGCTGGAGCTCTCACCTTCTGCCCCTGCGGTGGAAGAGGTCAGGGATGCCACAGGACACCCCACTGGGAAGGGTGGATGGTTTGCCCTCTGTGTTTCTCTGCCAAGGCTTTTACTGGGGCCATTAGCAGGCTCTGGAGTCCAGTGTTTCAGAGAGAATCTTGGCTGTGGTGATCCTGATCATCTACTGCATCTTGCATCTGAGCAAGTTTAAGCTCTTTGGCAAGGATTAGGCCTTTCCCTGCTTCCTGCAGATAAGCACAATTATCTCTGCTTTGTAGATTAGGAAACTATAACAGGGAGATGAGGTTATTTTCCTCAGGTCATGTCTGAAGAGCTGTAGCAGAACTGGGAATAAAAAGAGAAACCCCACTTGGTTTTAGTCTCACCTAACACAGAAATCCCAGCCACCCCAGCAGTGAGCCCTCCACCAGGCTGGAGACCTACAGGTGAATCTTTATTTAAGGGAAAGCATGGTGGCAAGAACTGTGAGGACAGGACATCAGAAGCATTTCATGCAAATTTCTTAGACTGGAGCTGGTGCTCAGAGTGCACCATGAGCACATTGAGGGCCACCCACGGGCTGGTGCCACCAGTGTCACACTGCCCAGCACATCCCCACGGGGACTGGAGCATGGGTCAGCTCAGGCTCTCTGCCTGTGCCATGCCCTCACCTCCTGGACCCTGGCATTCCCTGAAAACACCATCATCATCATCATCATCATCATCATCATCATCATCATCATCATCATCATCATCCTCAGTCCAGCCAGTCCTTCAGCCTGTGTAAACTGATAGTGCAGTCTTATTTAAGTGGAAATAGTCTGTGTCAGTCTAGCCAGGAGTCTGGTTTGTACCTCTCACAATGGGCTTTAGCTTTAAAAAGCCAGAGTTTTTCTGCTTGTCAAAAAAAGCAGACAAAAGCTCCATCTCTGACAAGAGCTCTCCATAAGCTTCAGCAGCTGTTTCATTTCAACTTTGCCCATGAAAAAAGCTGTATTGTAGAGCAGGGTGGGGATAACTCGTGTCAAAAGCTTTTTAAAAGTTACTTTGAAAGCATACTTCATCTTAAAGTTTAAGTGGCTTATCCCACTTGTGGTAACTGGAATCAGCTTTCCTTAGATTGATGCAGGGTGTCCCTCAGCAAGTCATCAAAATTGAGCTGAGGCAGCAGTTTGGGGACAGCAGAAGAGCCAACACTGCTGAGAATGTGTGTGCCATGACATGGCACAGCCCTGTGGAGGGTGCAGGGGTGCTGTCACTGCTTGCCTTCTCCTGTTGTCCCTGGAGATCAAATAGAGCCTGGACCTACAGCAGAGGGTGAGGGTGGTGGGCTTATCTCAGACCCTGTCTAATAGAGCACAAACTGCCACAAAGGAGGTTTGGCAATTTGGTTTGGGTGGGAGAAATAAGAAAATCCATGTCTGGCATCATAAGGGTGTTTCATCTGAGAATTCATAGTGAAACAGCCTGGAGACACTTGTACACATCTCACTGCATCCTGCATGGCTGTACCTGCTGCTACAAGCCCTTTATTGTGAAAAGGGTTAGTTTGCTTTCTAAATGCTGCCTGCAATCCCTTCCTTTCCCAGCCAAACCCACCCAGATGCCAATGTGTGCTGGGTACAGAGGATTATTGATGAAAGCTGAGCAAGACATCACATGTGGCAAGCTAATTAGAGGGATCCCAAAACAGTGAATATCCATGAGCGTGGTAAAATTTCGATGAATAGAGCCCAGGGGAGTAAATTCTCAAATCAAACATGCAGCTTGTATTGGAACTGGAGGAGAAACTGAGTAACTGAGCTCTGCACATCAAGTGGAAATCTCCTTCTGTACACATTAAGGCTGATTGTTTGCTGAAAACGCCTCACAACTCATTCGATAAAAGCAGCAAATAATCATTGTTTGTGAAGAGGAGATGGGGAAATGTGCATTTAACACTTTTCAACAACTCCCCTAATGCTTTTAGGGCATTTGTCTATTTTTACACCATTTTAAAAAATGCAGTCCCTGAAGGTCACTCTTTAGGAAAGGCCTTAATTAAGATTTCTGCCTGCAGCAAATTGTATGAAGTATAATACATCACGCTGTAGCAACCCAGATACAGATCATTGGCTACCTTGATCCAGTCACATGGTATGAGCAAATATTACCATTTTCTTATCATCAAGGATCATTTTACAATGTGAATAAAAAAATTAGCAGAATCTAGGTTTTCTTGAAATGTCCATGAAAAGATAGAAAAATGTCTGCATTCAGGCTAAATAAAGCATTTCTGTCAGGCAGTGAAGGTCAAATGGAGACATATATTTTAGTGAAAGAAAAATGCAAATCTTCTTTGCATCATAAATATTAAAAACAGTACTGTTTAAAAGGTCTAATTTATTTTTATTGAATTAATTTCCTTCCATCTGTTTTTCTGCTCTTTCCCTCTGGAGCTCCAAGGGCTATCCTTCCCAAACCAAGGACAAATCCTCTCTGCCTGCCTGAAAGTTCAGTGTGGATGCATTTCCAATTCAGAACTTTTGAGCCCTTCTTTTCCAAACCACCCAAAGCTCTGCCTATATTCAAAGGCAAAAGACTCAGCACCACATTCCCAAGTCCATCTCTTTAACCCCTTCCATTCCCACTGAAAACTTCCCCCACAGCTCATTATGGGAGAGCCCCTATGCACTCCAGAGGTTGCACAGAGACACAAAAGCTCCTTCCTCAGATTCAGCAGCAAGATCATTTCCTTTCTACAGCTGCCTCAAAACAAGGTTGTAGCAAGGTGGAGGTTGGTCTTTCTTTCCAGGTAACAGAATGAGAGGAACTGGCCTCAAGTTTCATTGGGGGATATTAGAAAAAGAATCTTCACAGAAAGAGTGGTTAGACACTGGAAAGGGCTACCCAAGGGAAGTGCTGGAATCACCACCCCTGCTAATGTTCAAAAATCATGTGGATGTGGCATCTGGGGGCATGGTTTAGTGGTGACATACAGCAGTGCTAAATTAACTTTTGGATTCGATGATCTTAGAGATCTTTTCCACCTCAACAATTCTCTGATTCCATAATCAGACACCATAACAGACACCCCTTTCAAGTTTTCAAACTTCCATTTCTATTCAGCAAAAGATCTTCAATTTTTGCTTCTGTCCATGCACCATTATCCAAATAAATATTTTAGTTTCTGCCTAGATAAGCTATCTTCATAGTGAAAAGGAAACTATTTTGGATGGTTCTTACTTCCCAAGAATAAATTATTATCTGTTCAGATGTATTTAGGAATGCTTATAAGCTGGGAAAATGTAAGTAGTCACTTGTTTTTAATGATGGTACCTGTGAAACCTCAATCCTATTGCCAGGAGGGAGGAAGACACAGGTGCTTGTTCGTGGAAAGGGTGAGTGATGTAATTAAACATGAACCAAACCCAGGCATTGCTCTCAAGTGTGAAAGATTGACTTATTGGGAATGCTTGAATTAGGGGCAGGGGACTAGAAAAAATCATACAACTACTGATCCTCTTTCCCCCACACAAACTACAAGGCAGATTCAAACCAAGCCCCTGTGGCAGGTTGATCATGGAGCTGGTTTTCTGATGGAATTAGCTGTCAACAAGACAGGAGGATTTCTGTCTCCCCACTTTGAAACTGGCAGCTTTCGAGGGGGAGGAGGAGTGAAATCAAAGCCTCAGTATCTGTGATGTTTCCCTCCACTCTCTCATGTTTGTCCTCAGCACTGCTGATGCCCCGCCCCATCCCAAAGCAGAAATTACTAAGAACTAAGGAAAAAAAATGAAAGAATACTCTTGCAGATTTTCTTTCATAGCCAGAAATATCCCTGAGTAATAATTTTCTTTTAAAGCGTCTCATGAGTAGAAGTAATACTTCTGCCCAAAGATTAGCATTTCCCAGCTCTCTGTCCTTCCTCTATCCTCTACTGCATGGCTGCAGCGTTTTGGGCTTTGTTGTCACTATAACAGCTGCAGTTACAAGGAGGTGGCTCTTGCAAGCACATCCCTGGGTCATGTCCTCAGAATGCCTCTAGAAAATGCATGGCAGTGTTTTGGGGATAGGCACCCATCTCCCACAGATCACACCTTTCCTGGGAAGACCTGGGGTCACGAGTTGCCAGACTTGGCCCAGTGTGCACCAGGAGCGCAATGCTCTGGAAGGGCAGCACACACTGAATTGGTTAGGAGCTCAGCAGCACATCTTCCAAAACATCTGAAATTTTCAAAATGTTTGGAAATGTAAGGAGGAAAGTGGGTTCATAGGGACTGTCACTGAATGGGGCTATATCCCAAATAAGAGCTTATCACTTCTCTGAATTGCAGAGAAATTACTGCTTACCCTGCACTAGAAAGGAAAAGGAAAAGGGAAAAATATCTTCTAAGTCTTTAAAACTGGAAATTGTTCTAATGTTTTCCCTTGTTATTTCTATTGCAGGAAGGCATTTCTCTTTACCAGCTGTCAAGTCAGTGAGGAATAATTTAGTGTTTTAGCCTTGTGCATCATAAGAGGCCAGTAATCAACCACTCCCAGAGTCATGGTAGCGTTTAATATTGCATCTTTTTAGGGTATGGCAGCATAGGTGGCCTTGAGAATGTGAGTGTGAAAAACAGCAGTGGGTATTTAAAAGAGGCCTGTCTCTAACAGAAGCAGACAGTATTCTTCCTTTCCTGATATACAAAATGCCCCTGTGATACAAAGCAGTTAGAAACAGATGACAGTAGCATTTCAAAGCAGTCAGGAGAGCAGCAGCCTAACTACCTTCTTGTCTTTCTTTCATTATTTAACTTCACTGTCATGTTGAGGGAGGGTTTTAGTAAATGTCATGCTGCCACAAAGATGAATGATAGATGATAGATAGATATAGATAGATAGATAGATAGATAGATAGATAGATAGATAGATAAATAGATAGATAGGAAAGTCTTCACATGAGAAAGAGGCAGTTTACCTATGACTTTCTTGCATGTCACTTCTCAAGCAGATTTTCAAGGATTTTTTCTCCCCTTTGCAGCAGAGTGAGAGAAATATAGCCTGCACATGAGAGATAATATTGTCCTGGGAAGTATCGAGTGGATTAATGTACTTCCACTGAAGCTAGCAGGAAATTGTGTTTCAGTTTGTGCTTATGTGCTTATTGTGAATACGTCATATTGAGAAAAATTTGTTAAACAAGAAACATAGGGTGTTAAAAAAATCAAAAGGGACAATAAACTGGAATGTCAGGTTCTATAATAGACTTGATGTGTATCTGTATTGTCAATAACCCTGATGCCAACGCCGACTCTCCTCATTCTTGTTTAATAATGAAACAAAGAAGACTGTGGTTTTGCAAGTTATTTATGGTCCATCTCTAAGATTTCCTATACTTGTGGAACATACTATTGATGGGACCTCAGACTTACTCACTCCTGCAGCTGGCTGAGATGTTTCCATAGCCACCACCTGCCCCTGTGCAGGAGCCTTCCTAGGATTCTGAAAGCTAATCCAGCAGCAAGGGGGCTTGGCAGCATGCAATTAAAGCCTCTCCCCCTTACAAAAGCAGACCTTGTCCTTTTGGTGTAATTTTTGTGTGTGCGTATGTGTGTATATAAATGTATTTTATATATGTGTGTGTGTATGTGGATATATATCATATATATATATATGTATATATAGACATATAGACATATGTATATATAGACATATATATATATATACACACACACAGCCATGGAACCAAAAGTAACGCAAGGGCAGAGGGTCTGGTTCTCCTCTTTTTCCTTTGAAAGCTGAATATTTTGCTTCAAACCACTGACAGAGGGTCTGTATTGACACTTTGATCTCTCAGAGTGTTTATGCTGGGGTGTGTGTCAGTGTTGGGTAGTAGTTCCTCTCTGTAGGTGACACCTTTAAATGAGTTTTTCCTGCTACTGAAGTGTCTGATCCTGTTTCCATGGAAACCAAGGTCAGATTATGGGAGAAAGGTTTAGGGGGATATTTTTTCCTTAATTACTTTAAAACCTCACCTTATTTTCATCTTTCTGCTGTCCAGTTTTCACAGAAGAGAAAGTAAACTTGTCCTATTCCTATCTGTGATTGATGCAGCACCACGTCCATGTGGGTGTACAGAGACACACACATACCATAGTTTACATGTCATTTAACAGAGGGAACCTTAACTGAACTTCAGGTTGAGTTTTCTCTTGCTTACATATCTGTCTTCAGCTTTAGAAGCACAATGTGATTCAATGCAACATGAGCAGCACCAAGTCATAAGAATGCTGTAGTTTTGACTGCTCAGCAGCAGAGACAAATTCCTCTGACATTGGAAGTAAAATAATTACTCCAGACCAGGGTCGTTGCACCACCCAGGGCAGGTGTCAGGATCACTTCCCAGCTGCAGCATCAGTTAAGTTCAACTTTTGGTCATTCTTCCTTCATTCCTTCCTTCCATAGAAAAAAAAGGCATATTTCTAAGGGGCCAGAGAAAAATAAATTCTACCTGCTACTCAACAGTTTGAGGATATGGCATTGAGAAAGTGGCCCATGTCACCACTGGAAAATAGACTGGAAAACTTGTCACCACAAGAAATAAATTACTAGAGCTGATAGTGTATGAAATTTTATGTGTTTGTGATGAGCGCTGCCTCAGCTAATGCCAGGCATGGGGTCTGAAGAAGTTCTTTCTGCAGTGAATTGATAAGGGAGACAGACACTTCCAGAGGGAGTCAGCCCTGTCCTGAGCCAGAGGTATTCAAGGCAATTAGCTTAAACACTGACCTTTTAGGTGGATAAGGCTAGATAAAACAGTAGGGTAGCATTTCAAAAATAGACACTGAGCATTACAGAAAAGAAATGGATAGAGATGGCATGTACACTGAAAAAATCCTTCTTACAAATATATGTGTATTGGAACCAATGCTAAATATGAAAACTGGCCTTCACAAATGTAATGTCTCACATTAGCTGCATTTCATATTTATCCTTCTCATATCCTTTTATGAAAAAAATAAAAGTATTTTTACAATCTATCCATACAAAATATTCCTCTTTCCTGAATAACACAGCAAAATATCTTTTTCATTAAAAAATATCAACTGGTTTTTTTTGAGGGAGAAAAAAAGAAAGTTTTTTTCTCTGCTTTCATGCTGGTTGGCAGGAATTTTTATGCCTTGGCTTTTTATTTTATCCTGAAACTCATATTGCTATCAAGGGCACACTCTACACTGCAGTCAGTGTATAAAAAAGCAATTAAATCCCTCCTGGGTGTCAAAAAGTAACCTGGCTGTCAGCACTGTATGTGCAGACAATCCCACATCAGTCACTGATATCAGAGATTGGATCAAGGGAACAAGGTAAGAGAAATGAATGAAAGAGGTTGACTGTTGAACCCATGTGGGTTCCTTAAATTTGTACCCAGCCAAGGAATGGACATTTGGATAAAATTTTTGAGGGAGAGGATAGAGGCTGTGGGTGTTTTCACGTGTCTGGGATCCAGCTGGTGTGAGGCAAGAGAGACAAATAGTGCTGGACCCATCTATTCCACCAGGTAAATGGTTCACCTCTGCAGAGCTGAGTGTGTGAGCACACAAGAGGCTTCCTCTGTGTCCTTTATAGATCCAGGGATAAATGGAGCCAGTCACAGCAAACAGGAGGGGGTCAGAGTCTGTAAGTGTCCATTAGCTGGCTGTGGGTGAGGATAAGCCATCCTCACTGTCTCTGGGTAAGTGTGATGGACTGCCAGCACGGCTTGGCAGGCTGCCCTGGAGACCCCTCCCCGTGTTCCAGCTTCCTCCCTGAAAATGTTCAGCTGAGTCAATCTTGGATACAAGAAACTAGTTAAGGTGAGTGTCCTCAGATCAGTGAGCTGGAAAAGCACAGCAAACCCTCTTGCCTGCTGAATGAGCATGAGGCTCAGCCAGAGCCAGGCCAGGGGAGCAGTGCAGAGAGCTTGTGCTGGAAACTGCATCACTTGAATGTTGAGCTGCTGTATTCATTAATTGGGTATGCAAGTCAGGGTTTTCCAGACGCTAAATCAACTTCATAACAGGTTATTCATGAATAATTTCAACCTGGTTTTCCATTATTAATAATTATTTGTACAATAATATGACATCAAAAGCCCTAATAAATGTAAAGTTTTATTGTGCTGGACACTCTACAAACAACATAATAAGGGGCAAGCTGATAAGTCTTTTTAGTGGGCTGAATGAATTGATCTGCATTACCTGGAAAGACTCTCTATCCATAACAGGATTTCACTGTAGAACTGCCTGAGAGTGAAGGGTCCCAACCCTAATTCCAGAGCAACCATAGGCCTTTCCAAGCTGCCCAGAAATACCAAAAAGAGGGTCAGGACAACATGACACTGCCATGAGGGCAGAAGGCAGCCTTTGGTAAAAGGGGGGACATGGGATCCCAAAGCTGTCAGGTGTGGGTGCAAGGCTCGGGACAGACTAGAAGGTTGGAATGCAAAATAAGGCAGATATTTTGCAACAGAAACATTACAGTTACTAGTGATATCTTCCTTTTCTTCCATATCTTTTTTTTCTCTCCTTGTTCATAAACTGCGCTGAACCCAAGAAAACATCCCTGAAGGAAAGTTTAGTGTGACCTAATTTCATTTTTTCCCACAGAAAGCTTTGATTTTACCCAGGTGATGGTTTTAAGCACATGATACTGTCTTACAGCTAAACTTTGAAAAAACAGAAGTAAACATGGCTTTCTCTAGAGCCTAGAGCAAACTGCCTAACAAATGTCATCTGTAACACATATTTCATCTAGAGAGAGAAAAGGCCAGTGATCTGGGTAGCTGGTGGGTGATCAGATCAGAAAAAAAACAAACCCATCCCTGAGACTCAGGTTACTACTGTAGAAGTGTAGCCAAAGAATTATATTTGAAGAAGAGAATTTAAAAAGACATTTTCAGAGAGGTGACTGGGCTAACAGAATGGTGTGAAGTGCCTTGGCTTGGCACACTGACCTTGAACCTAAACCTACTGTCTTAGTTTCATTACATGTCATGGTGATTTGGGTCTTTTCACATAAATATCTTATACTGATGTTCCTTGTACCTTATTACAGAGGAAGGACCAAAACTAATCCTTTCTAATCCTGGTAAATTTCACAGGATCTTTTCTTTAAAAGTACTATACTTACTAAATGTAAGCTTTAAAAATAATTTGCACTTTTCAGCCATTTTAGGGAGTCTATTTTAGAAAAAAAAAAAAAGAAAGAGAAAGGATTGTTTTTGACAACCATACCATCCTAACATGTTAAAAACATATTGCCTGAGAAGTGATAGTTATAAATAGCTGGCATTGTAGCTCAATACATTAGTGTGCTACTCTTTGATTCCTCTATAATTACAGAATGAAAGCTTCAATCCCTGCATTGGGTGAGCACTTAAAATTACAGCTGAGGTTGTAAATTGCTGGTCCTCAATGTCCTAGTCAGACAGATTGCTTTCAGTTCATAAAGAGAAATTCAGTGTTGTGTCAGAGGCAGATTTCCCAGTGAGCTTATTGTCTTCTGTTTAAAACTAGTAAGTGAACTAAAGGAAATGCTGGAACATTTTACAATGTACCGACATAAGCAAGAATTCTTATTTTCAAAAACAAGCAGCACCTGTGTTGCCTCAAAATGTTCACATTGTTGGTATTGATTTTCATTTTCTACATCTCCAGGAACAAAACATGCCAGATAATAGATTGTTTTTGTTAGTTTCACTGGATGCTGTATCAGTAATGGGTTTAACTCTTTTGAGAAGGTAACACCTTGGGCCTTTTGAACCTGTTGATGGACATTTGATTCAAAGTGTGATCCTGTCAGTAGGAATCCTAATAAGCACAGCCCCATTCCCCCCTTCCCAGGAAATGTTGCAGTGAATTCTCATTCTCACAAGTCTACTCTTCTAATAAAATACTGTCTTCTTAGGATTGTTTCTGAAACAAAATAAAGCCAGGTATTAGGCCCAGAAGTTAATTTCACCTTTTTAAAGCTGTCTGACTGAAATCCTTTTGCCGTTGTCTAAGGCAATGTCTGACAATAAAGTAACTACACACTGAAAAAAGTCCTGTTTGTACTGTGTCTACTCAAGATTTGTGCACTGATACAAAAATGTGCTCTTTTAATATGTAAGACACCTAATACACTACCTAATATATAACTGAGTACATTCAATGGGCAACTTCCCACTGAAAATCCTGGATTTTCACATGAGGGTGAATATGAGATCAGCATTATGTGAATGGCAGAGGATGAGGGTAAGGTGACCCTGTCACCACTGGGTGCTCTGTCTGTAGCTCTTGGAAAGGTGGTCACCAAACCAAGCCTGTGCTCTTCCGCCTTCAGGTTACACAGGCTTGAAATTATCATGGAAGGCAAATGGGCTCTGGATGTGTTTCCTGGGAAAAGAAGCATTTCCACCTTGTTTTAATCATGATTTTCTCTCAGCAGAAAGGTAAAGAATTAACTGGGCAATGAGATGAGCTGGTTCAAGAACAGCTAAGTTGGTGCTGACATGACATTTGTGCAGTGCTATGAGAAAACATATTCAAAAATTCTTAAAAGACACAGGAAAACCCAAGTGCCTGTGGAGCTTGCCTATGAAAAGAGAAAGTTCCTTGGGAATTTTTGGCCAATATACCAAGACTTAAGTGGTCAGACATCTGTTTTATGAAAAAATCTACCAGATAAGATTAGATGGAAGCTCAGCTAAGAACAAATATTTATCAGCATGCCTGGTATTTTTCACTTTCTTGTAGTAATATGAAGCTTATGTACAAGAACCAGTAGTTACTAAAGTCAGTCAATATCTTGAATCTTTCACCAGAATTATAATATATATATATATATATATATATATATATATATATATATATGACTGTAGGGTTAATGCAAAACATAACCTAAAAAGATGAAAAACTCAGTTGTAAAGCTGAAGAGGTTTTAGATAGAATTTTAAATTTGTGGGATGATGCCTTTCAACAGGAATAAGAGGGAAACTTATTTGAGCAGGAAAATTGGAAGATGAAAATGGCCAGTCTGTCATGAGATCATTTCAGCCATGAAGAAGCTAAGCATCAGTTCAGATCCTGTGAAAAATAACCTTGTAGTGTATGCTGTACACTCTTCTCTCCACAGCTGAGACCAGATGGGCAGCTGTGTCAAAAACATCCATGCCAATAAACACAGAATTTTTTTTCTTTAGTCTTCCCATTCAGATGCTTGTGGACAAATGCCACACTGAGAAAGATAACAATCAGGACATGTATGACCAAGGTTCCTGTTTTCATACAGCTTCCTGTTTTCAAACAGGGCTTGGTGAGTTAATTTCCAATTGCTTTGATGGAGAAGGTTGGCTCTTTTCTTTTTATGCAAGCATTTTCTGTGGTGTGTGGAAATGAAGCAATATTGTTCATCTGGATAACCTTTCACAGGAAAGGTCTTTTGATATTTGTCTGTCAAAGTCAAAGGATCACAACATTATTGTAGATGTAGGTGGCTGCTTGCAGTTTGAAACACGTCTTTTTGCCTATAAAAAGTTAAGTTTGGAATAAACCCTAATCCTTTTAAAATAAATACATATTGGCTTTAAACGTATTAAAATAGGCTTGGGAGCTTATTTCTTTTGCTCTTAGATTGAATTGTTTTTTGCAGTGTGCTCCTAACCTCATTGTTCTGTTAATCTGGCTTTGTTGGAAGAAGCAGAGCAAAAGCTGCTGCCTTTCTATATAGAAAAACTACATTTGCAAGGAAAAAAAGCATTTTTTCTCTAGATCAGGATGTGTGTAAAAATAGAAGGAAGATGGGAAACCTATAGTTATTCCACATCATTCTGAAAGTGCAAACAATTATTTGATTGTATTCCAGGCTGTTGGGATTTCAATATGCACATTTTCAAGCTGGGCAAAAGAATTCTTACTGTTAAGGTAACAGGGCTAATGCTGTTTCTGAGGCCAGTGATTTTGAATTTGCTTTGAATTTATAGGCAAGAGCTTGCTGGGGAAAGGAAGGAAACAGCTGAGTATTTTATTTTGTTACTAATACAAGGAAAATATCCACTTTATTGCAGCATGTCTTATGGAGTAGGTGAGTGAGATGAAAATAATGACATCTACCCACAAGATGAATGACATTTTATGTATTAAAAATACCTACCTTTGATGATAAAGAGCATGAGGTAATCACTCCATATGGCTAAGCTTGACTTTGTATTTAAAACACACACCCCAAATTAATGGAATCTCAGCAGAGAATAATTTAGATTTGAAGGGACTTCTGGAGGTCATCTTGTGCAAGCTCCTGCTTATGTTGCTCAGAGCCTTGTCCTGTCAAGTTCTGAAAATCTCCAGTGACAATGTTTCCACCGTGGTTCTGTTTTGTTTTTCTCTTTATATGGGGTCAGAAATGCTGTAACTTACAATCTTTGCTGTCCATAATTCCCTCTTCTCTTTACTTAACCAAATACTTTTCATCCCTTAAATAATGTGTAATACAGCATTCCTTCCAGCCTTGCAATCATTTTCATTATTCTCTGAACCTGCTTGAAATATCAGCCACGTTACACCAGATTTTACTGAAGTTCCCTGGCACTGGTTATACCATATCAAACACCATGCACTGCAACCCTCCTATTCAGTGCTTGTGAATTATCCCTGGTAATTCTTTAACCCTTACTAGTTAGAAACATCAGCATACCAATGGCTTACACCTAAAGTTTTCCTGACTCAGTGTTTCTTAGGACAGAATCCCCTATCCTGTTAGCAGAGTTCCTTGTTTCTCCATGTTACATTTGAGCAACTTCATCAGAACAACTGCAGCCATCAACAAATGTCCTGAATTCCATTTGCAGTTGGTAGAGAGAAATTAATATTTTCAGGATCCAGTTCATGTCTTTATAAGCCATTTGTCTTAACTGGCTGAATGAATAACATACTTCAAATTCCTGTATCTCTCCATCTCTTCACATGGCTAATGTGTTCCTTTCCCTGAGGAAAACAAGAATCTATTTCTTTTATTCCTGTAGAATCTTTACATCTCTTAAATGTAAATGTGCACGTGTGTGCAGATACATAGGTGCACATACAGACAGCTTTCTAAGCATGTTTGGGTTTAAAAGATTGCTATGTCACATTGCTGAATGTGAAGATAAATAGTTGTTGTGCTGAAGAGCTCCTGTACAGCTTCCCTGGATGCACCAGCAGCACAATCTGATAAGATATTATCTGTTTCATACCCACACAAACTGTCCTATGAGCAGCTAAGGCTGATAAGATGCTGAAACAACTAATCCAAAAATATATCATAACCTTTCTCTGCTCTCTTTTTTTTCTTTTTTTCTTTTTTTTATGACCTTTAGCTTAACATTTATTAGTTCATTTTTCAACTTTAGGCAAAAAAATGGGAGGGGAAAAAATAACATTACTTTTAATCCAGATTCTCTAATTTTTGAGAAATTAGGTTAATCTTCCATTATCACTCTTCAGTTCTGAACATCTCTTTCAGTTTGGTTAATTAGATCTCTGTAATTAAGCAGCATGCAGAATGAGCATTGGAATATTTGAATGAACATACAGAAAGAAAATGCCTTTAATTTTGTCAGAAACCACCAAAGTTTCTCTTACACTGTTCCAGTTCCAAATAGTGGAAAGAAATACCCCCCAGTAACTAATTTACTATGCAGTTGATTTCATCTATTAGTCCTTATGAGGACCATTCCTGCTTTTTCTACTGATTTGTTCTTACCAATGACTTTGGTGGTAGCAGAAACAAACCCTTTAAATGCAGAGAAGTGGCCATTATAAAAGGGCATTTGGAATAAATAATGGGGGAAAAAAATATTGGGGAAAAATATTTGGAAAAAATAGTGGGGAAAAAAAATCTAAATTGAAATAAAATTAAGTGTAACTAAGTGTTCACATTTTATGAGGAGAATGGTAGGCATTCATTCCTTAACCATTTATGTATAGCAATCAAAAATATAATGGTGCACTTCACAGAAAATACCTTAAAACTTAAAAAACCCAACCATTTCTCTTGAAAAAAAGTGAAATTAGGGAAAAGGAGACATGACACTATGTGAAGCTGTAATCTTCAGTGGAATTTTCACTTGCATCCTTAACATTTTATGGCTGTTAGGTGGTTTATGCCTAGCAGCAAATGGGAACAAAGTGCTTGCTTTGCCCATGGGACTTATTTATATGAAATCTTGAGTGTAGATGCACTCTGCTGTTGTTATGGAGTGTTGCAAAGAGTCACAGGAGTCTACTGAGGACATAACAGTGAATCTCAAAAGGCACTGATATCTCACTGTGTCTTCCAACCTATGGCTAGCTAGGGTGTTTTGTAATGGTAGCATGTGAAGGAAAGAAAAGGGAAAAAACCTTAAAAATCCATGTTAATCTGAACATGTTCCTGGCTACTGCTTTAGAAATGCTCTGGGTTCTGCTTTGCCATTACAGGTATCTGTGTCAGTAGTGCCCAAATGGGCCACCTCAGTTTTGAGAATATTGAGCCATCCAGCAGCATCAGAAACCTTAGCCTGACTTCACTTTTCCTGTGGATATAAGATTTTTTATTATTTTTATTTATATCAATTTTTTATTAGTAGTTTTTTCAGGATACATAAGGACTATGAGAATTTTGAAAGGAAAATCTATGATTTCCAGGAAAATATCATACATGGAAATCCAACACCGTGCCTTTTATTGTGGCACGTGTTCACGAAGCCTGCAAGACGTGCTGCCTTATCCTCTCTGTGGCGAAACTAAGATGGTATTTTCTCTTGTATAAGGAAAGATTTAACAGAGGATGGTTCAGTGTCTCTTGAAAACCTCAGGCAAGCCTTTTCTTTTCACTCTCCCTCAAGTTTTTTCCCTTGACTTTACATCTTACCCAGCTGCCTGCTTGCTCCAAGAGCACTTCTAAAGCCACATCTCTCTAACTTACAGGAGGTGTTGTTTCACCTTCAGGGGTCAGAATAAAGAGAAAGGAGACAGGATCAATATATTTAAAACTTCTCATGGATTGAAGCCCTGGAGCTACACTGCTACTGTAAATAAGTGATAACAGAAAGTCTGTGTGACTTTACCCACTTTCACAGAGCACATATGACATCGTTAGGAAATAAATGGACATGAAGGTTTCTGTGGAGTATCAATTAAATAAAGAGAAGGTCAAACCAAAAAATACTTCCTCCTTTTCATAATGAACTTCCATTTCATAAAATACTAAGTCAATAAATTAGATTGAAACTCTTTGGTCTTCTTGTAATTATGTATTACAGAATATCCCATCTATTAATTATCCAGGAAGAGATCTAGTAATATAATAATCAGAACTGAATTATATTCTTTGGGAGCTGAGTCCCAGTCTTATAAATGAACTCTTTTCCTGAAATTCTATTTTTTCACTGTTACTGATATATGGATTCAGATCAGCCCTCTGGAAGAGAGGATTGTTATATTTTTAAGAGGTAAAGGAAAGGAGAAGCTAAACCATTAATGAAGTGTGTTCCTTTATTCCAGTTTGAGTACCTTATCTGTGAAATGCTTCACTTAAACTCAAATATTCTGTTTTGAATAATTCTCCATGATTGGGTTTTATAACTTGGATGGAATTTTCTTATGCTGCAATATCTTTTTTTACTTACAATAAACTGAGGAAGGACAAGTAGCCTCATTAAAAAATACAACCCCAGGAGGGTAAAATGAAAGCATTGTGAGTAATTCCCTTAAGAGATCTTCAGATTGTCCCATTATAGTGAGATAAAAGGTTAATACAATGAATATAGGGGTTTTCTCCAGCTATATTCAGGAGCTTAACTTTTTGTCAAAAGACTGAGTTTAGCTGGATCTCTGTGACCTAGAATCCACCATGTCTTTTATTTACTAACAAATATGGGAAAGGATTGTTGCTATTTTATTGTTTCAGAATGACAATGGCTTTTTCATTTGCAAACCTAGAAGAGTAATCAAATATTATAGCCACTAGCAATACCAGTCACAGCAAACCAGCATTGTATTTCCTCATCAATGACCTAGTCCTTAAAACATTCCAAATTAACATTTTAAATGCATTTCATTGCTGGTTTCTAAAGTAATATCTAATGAATAAATTCCTGCCAGGTGGTGTCTGATATGCAGCTGGCAAAAAAATATGGAATCAGCTGCAGTTTAACAAGTAGCCTTCTTCTCACCTGCTAACAAGCATCTGTCAGCTGGCTGTATGGATAAGCAGGACGTGGATTTGCTTGTAAATAAATTGTACCTGTGAAAATCATGTGGTGCAGCTCTTCCCTCTACAGGATAAAAAAGAAGGGGAAGGACCCCTTCAGGAAATTATTTCAAGAAGTGTTTCAACTTGGATATAGACTAAAGTCATGCTAACCTAGAACTTCTACAGCCTTTCTAATAAGTGAACACCATTTATGTTAAAAAAAAAAAACAGAGGCCATTGGAGAATTTAGAAAAAAGGGGAAAAGGGAAAACACAGATAACACAGGTTATTTTAAGGGGATCTAAATGCTGTTTAGGCAGAAGTTAATGATGTAAAAATGGCCGTGTTTCTAATCATTGCAAAAGCAAAAAACCTTAGGTAGAGAAAAATGGATTTGGTCCCTCCTGCAGACCATCTCAAAGCTTATTCCAGACTGCAAATTTTAAGATCTAAAAAATCTGACTTCTAAACAGATTAGAAATTTTCCAGAAATTATCCAAGGTTCCATGTTTAAACACTAGTTCCTGTTAAAAAGTTATTGTGGCCCCAGCCCAGACCATCTGCTTCCAGTGCCAGTGTAGTCACCAACCTTCTCCTCTCCCTCTCCTGACAGCTTCTGATGAGAGACAGCCCTGAGTGCTCTTTGCCTTCTGCTGCTGGCTGCTAAATTAGCTGGGGAATCAAATGTATCCTAGAAACTGGCTTGGATGCTGCCCTGAGGCCCCAGACTTTTGTACATTTTGAGTGGATGGAAGACATGACTGGAACAAGGATGTGCTCACTGGCTCCAAAGGCATTATTTGTGGTTTAGGAAGGCCTGAATGCTGAAGAGAACCCAGCAACTTAGTATCCACAGGAGGAGAGATTCAAGTCCTTCCTGCTTTTCTTTACCCAGCCAAAATCTGAGGAACATCAACTGCAAATGTGTTCATCTAGGGAATCACCATGAGAATAAAAAGTAGGGGCTCCTGATACAGGTTGTCTGAAACCACACTGACATCATGTAAACTCTCCCTGTTCTCCCTCATCCCAAATGCCAACATGCAGTCAGGCACCACTGGCATCAGCCTGCTTGGGGAAGCCTCCTCCTCAAACCCCACAGGGAGCAGGCCCAGCTCTGGAACAAATGTTGGATTTTTTCAGTGATTCCATCAGTCTCAGGGCTGCCAAACCACTCACATCCTGAGCTTGGGCAGGAGAGATGGTATCAGGCTGTTGAACTAACAAAACCTGTGCCGTGGAGAACATGGATAAAACAAGAACAGAACAGAAGAGAAAAAAAGTAGCTGGAGCACAGAAAGATTCCCTAGTAATTTCCAAGTGTGATAAAGGACTGGGAAAATCTGGCTGTGCTCTCCCTGTGGCTGGTGCCCCTCTTCCGTCCTGGCACTGCCCTCTGCCTCCTGCAGCCCATCTCATTTTTGTGCCCTCACTCCAGACACCCTATTAGTGAAATTGTGATTAAAAAGCAAGACATCAGGTTTCCAGCACCTGGTGGTGCTCCAGAGGGAAGCTTTCTGCCTAGGCACAGAACACTTCCACTGCAACTTATGAAAATACAATCCCATCATAAATACTGAAGCAATCCCTGTGAGTCACTGCTGAGTGGTATCATCATTAGTTGCAAGGAATGTTGCAAAAGTTCGTGGCTAGCTGAGGGAAAAACAGTTATATTCAGTTTTTATTTTATTTAAGGAGCCTTTCAGCAGATAATGATCACCTCTGCGAAGATAAAATGCTGTCTGGGATATTGTGAAAAGACAGATTTGAAGTCAGAAATCCAGTGTAAGCTTTCTTGGTTTCTTGCATAATGAAGTACTCTGTGGCTTCTTCCTTCATGGTAAGCTGCTAGTCAACAAAACAGATGATAATAAAAATATTTACACTAATAAATAGGAAAAATAGCTAAATGTCCATGTATTCTCACTAACCATGCAACTTTCTTTCTCATGATAAATTATATTCAGGCAAAAGTAAATATCGGGTCTTGAAGGTTACTTTAAATAAATAGGTAATTTAAATGCAACAGTAACTTCCTCATTGCTGAGTGTTTATTTTTAAAAAGACCGCTTATCAGGAGATGAACTCTCTCTCTCTCCTCTTTCAGAACATCTGAGGGCACAGATCAAGGTCACTAACTTCTCACAATCTGAGTCAAAATCTGTCCAGCCTTTTCTAGAGCTATCCTAAACCAAAGATTACTTAAAATTTTTTCCCTTTTAGGGGGAAAATCAACTGAGTTTGAGAAGCTAGAAAGTGTAGGTTTTTGCTTTCAGAATAGAAACTTTTCTAGTCTGCATCCATGGTGTCATGGTTGAATATTCAAAATTCAGGTAGATAATGATGGAGATTTAGAGGAGGTTTTGATAGACTGATGACCCTTAGACAAGTTCCATCATCCATTTCAAGCTGTTTTCTACCAAAAGTGGGAAGGGCAGCCTTCAACAGGACATATAAATTCTTTCAGGCTTACATGGGCTATAATTACTGTGGGTTTAATCCTAGTTGCTTACACAGGGCAGGACAGGACTTTATTCTCTTGTATTAAACAATGTTTTATATAGATATAGATCAATAGACAAATGTACACACACACGAAGAGCATCATGTAACTTCTTGGGGAAAACATGGGGACCAAGGCAGTTTTGCCATTGGTTGAGCAGGCTAACATAATCATCCATCTTTTGAAACACCTTGTTAAAACCACTGTGGAAATGAAGTAGCAAAAGTCTTTATAGAAATGACATTTGCTGTTTTGTGGAGGGACCAATCTGAGCCAAGTCTCCATTCTCCAGCCAGGGGAAGCCTTTTTCCTTTATCTCAGTTCTCCTTTGTATTTTTTTCAGGTTTTTGTTTTGTTTTGTTTTGTTTTGTTTTTTGTTTGGTTGGTTGGTTTGGTTTGGTTTTTTTTGGAGGGGGGTGGTTTTGGTGTTTTTTGGGGGGTTTTTTTGGGTTTTTTTGGGGTTTTTTTTGTTGTTGGTGGTTTTTGGGGTTTTTTAATTAGAAACAGATCTGTGTTCAGTAGTACAGTATATTTTCCATTCAGATACTCATTTGCAATCACTTATCAAGCAGCCTAGCAAGCTATAGGCATAGTTTATCTGAAGCTTATTAGCAAAACACAGTGCTAACACCCTGATAAGGCTTTGCAGGATTTTTTTTAGCTCTCCCAGTCTCAGTCATCAGAGCTGAGCAGGAGGCAGGAGAGGAGAGCCATCCTTTGGTGGCATGTGAGGGTGGAGCAGGGAAGGCTTCATCCTTTGCTGTGGCACTTTGCAGAGTCCCTCGAGACAGATGGAAACAAACTTCAGGTAAAGCCCCACAAGTTCAACGTGGCCTTGCCAGCCTCAGTCCTGCACTGGCAGGGTTCTCCCCCTGGTGTTTCAGCATTAGAGAGCAAGCAAGGTGATGGATCATCCTCTCAGGTGGAGCAGGATCCTGCAGGGACCAGCTGGTATTTGCAGCACACACTCTTTTGACCCAGCAACATCATCTTACAGGAGTGCAACACTTGAGTCATGCTTGGCCTTTTCTCATGGTTAGGACTTCAGAGGTAACATTAAATTTTCATCAGTCACTTCGAGGAGGTGCCATTTGTACCTTAGCGAGTGTGAATTGCCACATCCGTGGCAGGTCAGATTCTTTGGGGTCATTTGCAAAGTGAAGTGGGAGCTTGTTTTCCAATGCAAGTTCACTTTGGTTTTTGTTTTACCAACTATTCCAGAATCCAGAGGCTTCCTGGGTTGATTTGTTTAGAGATAGTATTATCAATGGCTCAGGGTATGCGCCACTTGCTCGTTGTTATCTTAATTGTTATTTCAATTGTGGGGTCCTCTGCCATTCCCCACACAGCCTGTGGATGAAAAAAGCTGCATTATCTGAGGCTGTGCCCTCTTCACTCTGCCCTTCCTCTTTTTAAGCCTTTGAAGCTCAGTAAAAACAGAGTTTAAACCCTACAGTTTAAACATTACTTATGTTACCAACAGAAGCTTCATTATTATTTATGAATTTATAACTCTACACTTCACCTCAGATAATAATTCAAAATCTTAGATAGGCTTTCTAATGCTGTTTTTATATAATTTATTACAGTCTTGATATTATTTTACTGTTAAAATATAATATTATTCCCTACTTTGATTATAATGATTTATATTCCTGTTTTTAAAGGTGCCTGTCTGAGTAAGACTTGGAAAGACATGAGCAGAGGAACAAAGTGGTTTTTGAGTTTCATATTACTATTAGGAGTTTACCCCATGGAAAATCAGTAGACTTTCCTTTAAGAAGATTTCCTGGTTAATGATTTGCAAGAGTGCTCTTGATGTAGCCAGTTTTTATTCCCCCAGTGTTCCAGAAGATGAAATAAGAATCAGCACATGTCATTTCAACTCTTTTGAAGGAATTCACAACTCCTTCAATCTTTTGTCTGCTACAGATTACTTCTGTGTCCAACTGGGAGATTACCAGCTACTCAGTTTCATGCCAGAATAAGTTTCTCACTCTTTGCTGGGTTAGGAACTGGCTGGATGGCCGGGCCCAGGAGTGGTGGTGAATGGTGCTGCATCCAGCTGGCAGCCAAGCACCAGTGGTGTCCCTTGGGGGTCTGTGCTGGGGCCAGCTCTGTTCAATATCTTTATTGATGACATTGATGAGGGGACTGAGCCTTTAATTAGTAAATTTGAGCAAGACACTAAGCTGGGAGCGTGTGTCCATCTGTTGGAGAGTAGGAGGGCTCTGCAGAGAGACTGAAATGGTTGGATGGATGGGCAGAGTCCAATAGGATTCAGTTTAACAAGTCCAAGTGCCAGGTCCTGCATTTTGGCCACAATAGCCCCTGCAGTGCTGTAGGCTGGGTCTGGTGTGTCTGGACAGTGCCCAGGCAGAAAGGGCCTGGGGGTGCTGGTGACAGCCAGCTGAACACCAGCCAGCAGTGTGCCCTGGTGGCCAAGAAGGCCATCCTGGCCTGGATCAGCAATGGTGTGGCCAGCAGGAGCAGGGGGGTCATCCTTCCCCTGTACTTGGCACTGGTGAGGCCACACCCTGAGTGCTGTGTCCAGCTCTGGGCCCTCAGTTTGGGAAGGACGTTGAGATGCTTGAATGAGCCCAGAGGAGGCTGGAGAGGGGCTGGGAACAAAAACCCTTTGAGGAAGGACTGAGGGAGCTGGGGGTGTTCAGCCTGGAGAAAGAAGACTCAGAGGTGACCTCATCACTCTACAGCTCCTGAAAGGTGTTTGCAGTCAGGTGGGGTTGGGCTCTTTCTCCAGGCAGCAATTGACAGAACCAGAGGACACAGTCTCAAGCTGTGCCAAGAGGAATAGTGGTTGGATATTAGGAAAAAAATTTTATATGGAAAGAGTGATAAAGTACTGGAATGGTCTGCCTGGGGAGTGGTGGAGTCACCATCCCTGGATGTGTTTTAAAAAAGTGGATGTGGCAGTCAGTGACAAGGTTCAGTTGAGGTGCTAGGACTGGGTTGGACTCAATGATCTTGAAGGTCTCTTCCAACCCAGTGATTCTGTGATTCTGTAGGTGCCCTCCAGGCCTGGCTCAGAATTTGGGCACAGCAGGTTAGGATGAGTCTCACATACCCTACATGGCCTGGCTGGCCCTGGCAGGGAACACTGCTTCAGCTAATGGCCTCTGAACTTTACAAAAACTGCACACAGGCGATGCTGAGTTCATGCTACCTACATTTTGCAGTTTTTCCATGTCAAAAGCTGAACAGTGGTACATCATCTTACCCCAATTTTTTACTCTGACCATTCAGACTGCTACCAGCCCTCCTTTGTGCCTTGTGTGATTATATTCAGCAGTATGTTCTTCCCTCTGTCTGCAGTTAAGGATTTGTGGCAGCTGCTGGAGAGGTGTTGCTTCAGCATGAGCATTTTTTTGCAACCTGTCCAGCAAGGCACCCTTAGTCTGTCAGAAAATGTGTTTGTATTCAGAAAAGTACATGCACCATTTCTGGCTCTTTTTGACATGAGAAGTTCTGCTAAAACATTTCAGGAGGATCTTCTCATCTGCTGTGTCAGTGGAACTGCTCCTCTGTCTATCAGGGTTCTGGCAATGATACAATAAATATCCAGGCCCAGATGGGACAGAAGGCTGTGGATGGGAGATGTCTGTGAAATCAGCAGGACCATCTCTTTGGGCACAGCTTGTGTCAGTGCCATGTCTGGAGGAGCTGCTGCTCCTTGTCAGGAGGACATGGTCCAGTATTTCCTCTGAAGGCAAACAGAGATAATGGTGTCCTGCATAAAAAGAATTGCTCTGATATTAAGTTGGACCACTAAGTCATTTCAAGATTTCTTGTGTTTTTCTCCATGGAAGGAAACACCCACAGAAATCAAATGAAAAAAGAATGAACTTACAGGACATAGTGTGCAGGGCTCTGAGAGGTTCTGTCACTGCTCCATATGATGCTACCATGTAAGGTCTGGTTAGAGATATATCTAGTTAATTGACAACCCCTCCAGCTTCTTAATCATACAAATAATGATTCTCCCTGCTGCACTTGGAAGGCAAATTAAATTTTCACTGCCCACATCTCTGAGATCCAAGTCCTCCACAATTTGTAATGCACATTTCTTTTCTTAATTATGTAGTGGTTTTTGAAAATGAGCCAAATCACTTTGCAATCTAGGGCACCTGGAAGCCTTCCTACTGGAGTTTCTGCTCCATAGAGTTTGCCAGAGTGCCTCAAAATGTCCTGCTAGTGACCCAGATGACTTCTGACCTGTAACATGATGAGCACCTCCTGCCATTTGCCCTACTTAGCAAAGGAAGGGAAGGCAAGGCACTTTCCTCAGTGATGGGAGGGAAGTAAAGGCACTTTCCTCAGCTGTGGCAAAATTACAGTGATGAGAACTAGGTGAGACAGAAGTCCAAGACCGACACTCATCATCATCACCTCAACTGCTGTTTAGGTTAAGATACTTCTTCAAATTCAGAGACAGAGGATATGAATGTAAAAGAGGATTTATTATCTGACATGTCTTATACAAATAAGAATTGTATAATAACAGTAAATTACAAGCAGAAGCCTTTCCTAAAATTACCCATCTCATTTTACAGAAGTACTAACTTGTTTACATGTGCCCTTTTAAGTAACTGGGAAAAAAACCCCACCCATTAAAGCAGTTTATTGTAAGGGATATAATAGGATTCATACTAGGAAAAGCAAATATTATAAACTGTGCACAGAAAGGGAGGGATGTCATTTTACATCCTTCTGAATTTCTGTAAACACAGGGAGTCCCTCCCCTGCACATTTGGGAAAAGTGATGTATGGGATTGATATTGTTAACTGGTCTATAACAAATGGAACCAGGTAACAGGGATACAGACTCGTGCTTGTCTGCCAGACTTGACAGTTTGTGTGTAGCAGTGATTCTACTGACACCACCAAGTAATCTCAAAAACCAGGCTGTCACACCATGTAGAGAGTTTTATTCTTTAAAGCTCCGTAGAGATGGAGCATTTGTAATGTCTGCCCTATTCAGCATTTTGTAGTATTTGGCCTGTGTTCACAGCAGTAAAAAACCTTTTTTATTTCAGTGCATCATATTTTGTTAACACTATGCATAAAATATGTCGAATATTGACCCTAAAATACCATGGTTCAATATATGCTGGGCTAGAATACATCTTGTTAGAGAAATATCCTATTAAAGACACATTTTGTTTGGAATTTGTATCTCATTTATCTTTTTTAATTTTTTTTGTTCAAGCAATAAAAGGAGAAAATTGCATCTTAGCACACTAGTATAACAACATTTTATCTTAGAAAGAGCCTGGCCTTATTCCAACAACTAGCTTTTACAGGGAGATATTAAGATTTTAAATTCAGGTCTCCAGGTGAAAGTGAAAAGAGTGATTTAGTTCAAATTAGATTGTTAATTTAAAATGGCAGCTAGGAATCTAGGCTTGTTTAAGTTATGTTTCTTTCCCACCATTCAGCTGCTTTTAAGCCAAAATAGACTTTGCTGTGAGCGGGGAAGGAGTTCTTTTATAATATTGATCCTGCAATAACAATCCCAGACCATTATGTTGTACAGACATATTCAAAACCCAGCAGCTTGATAATACTGACAAAATCTTGCTATTTATTTAAAGCAGGGCTGTTCTCTGAGGTTGCTGTTGGAAGCAGACCACGCTGTGCTCATGTGCAGCAGTGAGGATGGCCCCCTGATTTCACCAAGCTGATGATGCTATTAACGGCCTGTATCCCATTTTAGCTTTTCTTATTATATATGAGCATGAATTTCATGAATTTCAAACTGCCCCGCTGCAGAAAAGACCTCAGGTCATTTGTTTAACTGCATGAATTCTCCTCCCAGGGGAAAAATGGGATCCAGCAATGAATCCTGTGCCTGCCCAGTGTGAGACGTCACACTCAGCTGTCAGCCATCCCTGCTCAATTCTTTCGCACAAAGTGTTTCCTTTGAAACAAGAAAGGAGAGAAGTGGTGTCCAAGAAGAACTAGTGGATTTTCCTTCTAATTCAGCCTCTGTCTCCTGGTCCTGAGCAGTACTAGGAGGCACAATGGCACCATCCTGCACAAAGCAGGATTCAGATGGTTAGAACCCCAGCCTGTGCCTTGAGTTTTGGTAGTGCATTCTGTTGTGGAACAACTTTAGGCATTAGGGAGTATTAACATAGTTCAGGTTCAGGTATTTATTTAGATGTCTGTTGCTCCCAACAGTCCATATCTAACTTATATTCCAGATCCTGTGGCTCATGGTCCTTCCCTGATGCCCAAGCCATGTAAAAGTTTATGAGTCTGTGCAACCTTTTCTTCAGCATAGCTGGATCTTTTTGAGCAAAATGTATTTATGATTTGAGATAAAAAAGCATCCGCCTTGTATCCATCACAGCAACATTGATTTTGTCAGTATGTAGTCTTAGAAAACTTTCTCCTCCTTCCTTCTCTTCAGAGAGCCATACTCCAGCAGCAGTATCCATCTCTGCTTTACTGTTGGAGCTCAGCTCAATAAGATTTTCACTGCACATTAGCAACAGTGGAACTGTCAGGACAGACACTTCCTTAAAAATTGATGTGAGCTCCAGGTATGGGACTTGCACTCATTCCATACAAAGCCAGATTTTGCTCTGTGTGTGTTTCTGTTTGTTGGAGTTTACAAAGTGGGGTTTGTGTGTGGACAAACTTGGTGAAAAGCTATGTGAGCCATCCTTGGGAGAATTCATCCAATTTTACTGCATAATAGCCCTTTGGAATCTATGATCATACAAAGGTACATAACATTATGGCCTTCAAGTTTTAATTTAACAGAAAAAGTGCAGCTGGGAATGTTTTTTTCTCCACATAAAAAGCAAATGTAAATAAATACTCTCTGCAAAAATTGTTTTCTCTTCAGAATTTGTTGGGGGTTTTTTAAGGTACATCCTAAGCCTAGTTTTACTGACACTTAGATAGAGTTTCATAAAAGTAGAAGTGGAGACTTTTCATTTCTCAGTTTATGCAGAAAAGATCCTTTTCAGATATAAAACTTTACTTTTAAACATCTCTAATAGCAGACAGCTGAGTAGTTTATTCATGTGAATACAGAGCATTAAATCCTGCAAATGTATTTATCCAAATCTGTAATTACCTTATTTTCCATTTTTTTCTCGAATTTCATGGATGCAGGTATGGTGAGATTAATATAAAGTGTTATGTAGCAAGAAATATGGAGCTGGATGTGGAATGTCTTCTTAAGGAATCTTCTCCTTGAAGGACTATATAGTCAGTAATAAATCAACATGCTGCAGGGCTACTTGAAGCAGCTGCATTTCCATCCCAGAATATAGAACCTTTTAATTTAAATGAAATAGCTGATTTAAAGGAAGAATATAAAACTTGAAATGACAGTTAAGTCATCCCACCCCCAGGGGAAATTTAGATGTACCTGGATGCATTAAGAGTCCCAGCACTGATTTTTGACCCCCTCAAAGCCATTGCAATTTAAGATATACAGTCTTGGAAGTTGCAAATGAAGTGTTACTTCCCACCAGCATACCTGGCTTGAGAGATGGTAAAAACCTGTCCACACTGTTGTCAATAACAAATTTCATGTCAGCTCTGGTATGGACAATGTTCTCTTGTGGCTGCTCTCATAAGAACCTTAAACCTCAACAATTTAACCATTTCCATAAAGACCATAGCAAAATTGCCCAGGAAGGGACGTGGCAGTCCCAAAGAAGCACATGGGGGTCATAGGAGCAGAATAAGTTTAAGTGCCTGTGTGTTACATTCCCTGTAAGAAATCACAGGATCAGCTCCCAGGTTCAGAGACACAACTTAGGAAATGTGGTATCAACATGTACCTTCCTCTGAAGACTGTCATCCATGTGGTACCTGTTAATAGAAGAGTCCAAGTGTTACCTACTCTGGCTTATTTTTCACCTGCCTTTATCAGATGGTAAATGGGATTTCAAATACCAGCCCTAGGTAGCTCATAGGTGATCTCTGAAGCAGGAAGAAAAATCTTAAACTATAGGAACACATAAAGCTTCTTCCAAAATAGATCTCACTCTTGTCTCAAAAATAGAGATCATTATTATAAAAGTGGTGGTTTGTTGTTGTGTCCTGGTGCTGCCAACCTTCCGGAAATTTATGGGTGTTTCATTAAAGTGACTTCAGCAGAACAACTCATATTTACATAAAAGTATCCATTCCATTCATAAAAGATGCTGAGAGTTTTTCAGGGTTTATATCTGCCATAAACTGATGTTAGGTCAAAAGAGATTCTGATTGGTGCAGTGAACTTAACATTTCTCCCTGGCTTTCCATGGTTGATAAATCCCTGCAGCCAATACAGCTGGCATTGATTTGGTCAACAGGACACATGCACCCAGTCAAGAAAGGAGCCCATAAGCAGAATGAAAACCCACCAGCCACTTTCTGGATGGCCATGGCAGTAGAGGCAGGCAGAGCCAGCCTCTGCATCCCTTCTTGTTGAGATGTAGGGCTGCTTCTCACAACAAGCATTCAAACACCACTTCAGGGTAAAATTGGGAGTGGCTTCAGGATAGAATCCCTTCGGAGGTCAGGCTCAAGAGTTATGGATTGATTCTTGTTATTGTACACTCTCCACTCATCTCCCAAGTCTCCCATCTCTTGCTTGACCTAAAAGAATGAAGGTGGCAGTGAAGTAGGAAACTGCAGAAATGTGGCAATTTTGAAAAGAAAATAAAAATCCAACATTGAGTTCTCCCATAATGCACCTGTTTCAGTCTGTGCTACTTTTGACTTTGTATATTGACTGAAAACTGACAGAAGCAAAGGGCATAGTCATTTCCATAGGTGTTATAGTCCTTTTTCACAGCCAGCAGAGATTATAAAAAACCCTAACACACACAGTAACACCAGAATTAATCCCTGCAGGAAGAAAGGGTTTTCAGAAATCTCTGTCACATCAATTTTACACTAAGGCAAACAGAAGCAGACAAGTAAGGAATTTTCAAATAAAATTTTATTTGTTTGACCCTGATGAAGTCAGTGTATGACACAGGGGAAAAAATCTGCCCAGATTTGCAATGTCCTATGAAGTTTAAATCAAATGATGCTAAAATTTGGTTACCTTTCAGATACTGGCTTGTGCTGTCTAGCTTTGGCTTTGATTATAAGCAGAATCAGTCAAATTCTCTCTAAATTTATTCTGATTTTCTCTTTCACTGAATGTGAAATATACAAAAAGTCTCCTGGTAAAAGCTCTTCTCATCAGATTTCCTCCAAGTCTTTACAGTTGTACAGAAATGGGATTTGTAATAGAAAGACCTTCAGAGTAAAGGGCAAAGGAGAAAAGTGAAGTTTCTGAGTTCCTGGGGTTCCAGCTGCTCCACTGGGGTTCTCAGATGAGATAAAAATTTATTTCTGGTGTATGTCCCTGCTGAAAACCTGAGGAAATTTAATCTTCCTATGTGAAGATCTCTCTTAAATTGGTGGATAGAAATCAGAGAGCCAAGGAAAAATATTCTGCACATCTTATGGCCTTGTGCAGTTCTTCTCTATTACCTCTGTGCCAAAACCTCTGCCTCACACCCACCATGCTTTTTCTGGGCACATTCTGCTGCTGCTTGAACCAGCTTTAGTTTTGGAGCCTCTCCCCATGGACATATCCAAAACCCAACTGGTCACAGTCCTGGGCAGCTTTCTGTGCCTGCCCCTGCCTGAACAGGGGAGCTGATCTGTACAGCCACCAGAGCTTCCCATCAGCCTCATCCAATCTGTAGTGAATCCTACAGCTACAAAGCTGATTTTCAAGCCAGGACTAAAAAGCAAGACACTCAGTTTTAATGTCAGGGTGGAAGAGGAAATAGGCAAAGCAGTTGGTTTGTTTTGAGTGTTACAAGAAATTAATTTTTATATGAATGCAAGGTGCATCACCATACTGCTGCTCTCCACAGCAACTACGTGTTCATTGCAGCCATTTTTTAGAACATAATCTCATTTAGTGCACGCCACACCTCTGTGTTTAAGCAGCCATCTGAAAAGCCTAAATTGTGTGAGAACACTTCATTATCAAATTATACTTTATGTGAAACCAGCTACATTATGGGCTGTTTAGTCCTCAAATTATTCAGCTCAAAATGTGCTTTGCAGTCATGAAAGGCTGTCTTAATTTTTAAGGATTCCCTCAGCATATCTATTCTGGTTTACAAGCCTGCTTGATTTATGGGTTTTTTTCCATAGCAAGCTAAATGTCTGGCATGCCCAACTTTAGCAAGGTTTATCCCACTAGAGACATGAAATGGATTTAAGAACACAAGACACACTGGCAGTATTCTCACATGCTGTAATCTAGGTGTTGGCAGGGGTGAGGAACATCCATCACATCCAAATGCCAGTTCTGGCCCCAATATGTTCAGTGTTCAGCCACAGTGGGGGGACCTTCTTGCAAATAGGCACAGTCAGGATTATGAGGCATCTTTAGTTTTGTTAGCTGTCACTCAATACCCTCCTGATTTTGGTTTAAGTCTTTCATATGTAATTCAATAATTAGCAGAGAGAAAGAGTAAGGGCAATTACAGAGTACTCTGGATCACAACACAGTATTAATTTTAGGCAGAACTCATGTGGAACTCATGTCCAAAGCTTAGGAGCTCAACTTAGGCACTCAGAGCATTGTGAAGAGCTGGGAAACACACCTGATTTTATTATTGTTCCCATACAGATAAGGTGCTGGTTTTTCCTTTTGTAGTACTGGAGAAACAAGGTAAGGCTTGTTACTCAGATCAGCAGTTTCAAAGGATTATATGTCATTAAGTAGAAAAATATTTCCATTATTTTGAAATGGCTGGCATTAAGTGTAAGTTATGCTGCTATATTGCAGATCACTCAGATTAATTATAAGAATGCATGAATACTTAATTAGCAACAAGCAGTTCAATCCAGTATTTCTGGAAGTTATATGCCCACTGAATGGCCATGAGAATCTTTCCACTGTGTTTCATAGTCTTTCTTATATTTCTGGAAGTTCTTTATGTGTATCACTTAGCCATTAATAGAATCTGAAATTCACACCTTCAATCAGATCTGCACTCTCATGGCAGAACAGCTCTTGACTGATGAAAAATGGTTTAAATTAGCCACACAATCAGAATTTAATGCAATAAAGCATTTACAATAAGAATGTACAACAATAAGGCTGGAAGAGAAATGACATCCAACATTTTGATTCAATGGCAAGGAGATGAGGTAAAATAAACATAACAAATCATAAATCACAGGGCTGTCTTTCAAGAAGATGATCAGCATGAAGAACTATGGGAAAAAACATTCTCAACCTTTATTGATTAACCCATATAAACACCAAGGTTCTTTTAGGAACTTTACTTTTCCCTGACAAACCAATCTATTTATGGTCAAGTTCCTGACATAAAAGATGTAGCATCCAAAGGTGGTTGGTTGTTTAGATCACCCCATGTACACCAGCAGCATGCACTTTTCCAGCCCCCTGCATCACTCCTGTCCAGTCAAAGAAAATACAGCCAGCTGCAGAAACAGATTGGAAATGTGCACACGGACAGCGAGGGCAAACAAACTGTTGGTTGCTCAAGTGATTTGGTTTCTTCTTGCAAACACAAAATGTCTGAGGAGAGATTGCACTGAAATTTCCACTCATAAAATGCAAAAAAGAAAAAACAAAATCAAAACAACAAATCCACCACTGACAATCTTTGGAACAGCTGGTGGTTTCTACCAGTTATTCCCCAGTGGCCAGCAGTCTCAATTTGTGACTAGTCTTGTCTTCAGCCATCTCAGGGCAACCAAAATGCGACAGGATGACAGATAGTCCTTTCAATAGATACTGACAAACAAATTAGTGCAAAGATGCTTTTCATAGCATACCAGATGTGTTGAGTTCTATCATATGGAACAAGGAATGAAAAACTGTCTACGTCCCATCTGTGCTTTTTCAGTAATCAGTGATGCACTTGTTGTGGAGTATAAGGTACAGTAAACATTTGGACGGGGTTTTACGTGTGAAATAAATAGAAAACGCCAGGTCTTGGCCTCATCATTGTTGTCTGAAGCTTTTATATTAGCAAGAATACCTTAAATGCCTGGGAGAGGGATGTTCAGGAGTTAGAGTATTGTCCTGGTGATTAATTGAAAAATTATGCAAATTCCAAGAGAAAGGTTTATGCAAATGAGAATAGACTGCAAAAATGCACTTTGCTTCCGATCGCACGCAGGGCTTCCAGCCTGTCATAATAAGCAATAGGTTAAAGAATTGCCATTTGGATTTACATCATTTCCTCTCTTGGGGCTTATCTGTCCTCAGACTGTTAACCCAGATTTAATTCAAAGTGGCTGCAATTGCAGCTGCAAGAGCAGCGTTAAAATGGAAACAATGAAAAGTGAGTGCTCTTGGCGGGTGATTGAAAGGCCCAGGGCATGGCAGCACATGCATTTCTAGCTCACTGTAAATGAAACCAATATCTCTCAGGAAAAAGGCCCTTTGTGAGGGTTGTCCTTCCATTCAGAGCAAAAAGCCTCTGGCCCAGAGTAGGAGCAGGGCGGCGGGGGAAGAAGTGCAACAGCATGTGCCAAATATCTATAATGAGAGAGTGTAAATAAAAGGAGCAGGAGGTCTGGTCCAGATCCTCAGTGTAGGGCTGAGCTTTACCAGCTTTTAGCTCCTTTACCTTAGATTGAAAGGCTGTGTGTTTCCCCTACAGTTTTCTACTAGAAAATAATTTCCTAACAGCTTACTACTCAGGGACCCGCTTTTCACTGCCAGTGTCATCATCCTGTGTCATGACCAGCCCTGGTCCCCTGGGCCTTACGTGGAGATGTGAGAGAATGCAGCAACCCTGGCCCCCATCCCATCCCAGATGAGGGCTTGGCCCTCTCAGCACTGAGGGTTGCATTGCAGCAAACCCTTGTTCTGCTTCTCCTCTGCCCATGCCCAGGCTCCCCAGGAGGCAGCTGTGCTCAGGGGACATGCAGCCAAGTCGTGTGGCTCTTTGTCATCCTCTTTGCCCGAGTCCAGGACACCAGAGGCCCTCTTCTCTCTCTGGTTATGTTTCCTGAGGCTGCTGATGCATGCTCACCTCCTCTCTGCAGCCATGCTCAGCTCTGCAGGCACCCAAGCTCTCACCTCTCTCCTACCATCAGGCT
Organism: Agelaius tricolor; assembly: GCF_023055355.1. Lineage (NCBI taxonomy): Eukaryota > Metazoa > Chordata > Aves > Passeriformes > Icteridae > Agelaius > Agelaius tricolor. Next base: position 8,651,977 of record NW_027269266.1, on the reverse strand, counting down.
CAGTCTCCCTCTCCTGTCACTGCCCTCCCTTCCTCCTTCTGCTCTGTTGCACAAGCCCCTTATTATTGCATGTGAAATATTCTCTGAAAAATCCATTTTGCTTTCTCCTTCCTTTTTGGTTGGTTAGACAATTATTAATCCACCTCCTTTTCATAAAATAGCAGCAGCCATAATAATAAAGTCAAAATATGATTTCCCCATAATATAGTATAATCTCTCCCTTTTTTTATTCCTTACAGATGGTACACCTCTTAGCATAAACAGCATGTTAGCATACTGATTCCAGATGCATAAAATACGTACAAATCTTCACATTTTCTCTCTCCCCCAGATGAGTTTGTGTATATATATTATCCTTGCCATTTAATTTTCCCAGCTTTTCATTTTGATTTTTCTTTTAGGACAACACAGACTTGTCATAATCCATCTGGGATTTTATTCTTTATCATACAAAAATGTTGCTTGAAGGCCAGTTTTTACTTGGCATTAAGAGACTGAAGATCAGCCTAAATCAGAATCAGAGTATTATAAACCTCTTATAACAAAATCCCTTCAGTTGTAAATGTGTTGTCTCAATAATTAGATAAATATACCAGACCACTTGTTACCAGACTAGCACAGGAACTAATTACATTATTTCCTGTGACTGCGTTTGAGGCACCAATTCACCAGCAAAGAAGAGGCTCCAGAATCTATCTTTTTCTGAGGTGGTTGTAAATAATTCCAGTTCTAAAAAGGGGTTACAATAAAGGCTCTCTTAGAATTAAAAGGCATTCAGACAAAGGAATCTAGGAGTGTGCTGTGAGGACTAAAGGATAAACTGGATGCATTTTGCATTGGTAGGTGAGGGGGTATAAAATTCTCATTTGATCATTTACAAAAAGCTTCAGACTTGATTGTGAAATGTTTTCTCTTGTGCTTAAATTTCATGCCACAGATTATTAAAAATTGACTTTGCGGTATTTATTTTACTTATCTATCCCAGCCAGGCTGTGCTTAACCATAGATTTTGTGAATTATTAAATTTTAAAAGCAATTTGTGTTGGATTTTACACTCCAGTTCTGTCTGGAGGGATGTACACCTCCAGTTCTATCCCTGAAGCTGAAGTGCTTTGATTCATCTTTAATCTGAACAGTCTTAAAAGTGCATGTTCCAAGTTGTAAGACACGATGATAGTCTCCAGTGTAATGCTTAACTAACTGCTTGTTAGTTTTAACATTTAACATACCCTGAAAAATAACTAGTTTCCATAGGTTATCTGAGCCATAACAATGCTCATCATAATTCATTCAGTCGGATAACAAGAACTATTTTCAAACATAATGAGGAGCTAATAAAGGTCACTGTGCCCACAAACACATATATATCACCACTAAATTAACAGCACCAATGCTGAACGGGTGCCTTTCAAGTGCAAATCTCTTTAGCTGAAACTGCTTGATGCTAGAAGAAGGAAGGCACCTGAATAAACCTTCAGTATTTAAATTAAAACTAGGCCCAAGTGGCAAGACCTTAATTTAAGTGAGGAATCAGACTGGTACTAGGACCAGACTAGATTTGGACTAAGAAGCCTGAAGTATGCAGGTGTAAGATCTAAAGTTTGAAATAAGGTCTGCATTTTCCTAAAGTTTGGAGTTGAGATCCATTTCTCATGTTAAAGCTAAGGGCAAAGATGAGGAGTTTGCATGTCAGTTTGGGTGCTTCCCTTTTAATTTATGTAAATCAATTTCCAGAAAGATATCAAGAATTTTTCAGGATATTGTCAGACACCTCCTGTAAACTGAGTCCCTGTATGAGGTGGGAAATCTGCAATGCTAGTGTTGAGATTGAGAACTGTTTTTAAAATTTTGTTCTATCACTGCCTAGAGGACAACAGCAGCGAATCTCTTCAGTGCTGTGTCCATTGAATGCAAACACAAATTTGGGATTTACTTGGGTTTTGTTAGTATGTTGATATCAGTGCCTTTGTGATGAATTTTCTGCCAAGTGAGATGCACTGAGGTGTTTCCTAAGTCATACAGGTGAAGCAACAGAAACAAGAGACAGCTAATACCTAACAAATAGATGGCATAAAATAATGCCTAAATGGATCAGAAGCAAAAAGACTAGAATATATTTCATGTACAAACCTCTGTTCTAGCTAAGTCCATAAAAACAAATAAATGCTAAAGCCTGGAGGTGCTCCATATTATAATGAATGCCAGATTTCAAGGTGAAATTGTTTTAATTATACAGAGCATTGGCAAGATTAGCACATTCAGTGTTGGCCTCACCGGATTTTGTTTGTTTGTTTTCTGGTTGATTGCAAAATTGATGCAATTATTTACATGAGGATTTTTTTATTTTAATGCTTTTTTGTGTGCCACAGAGCAAGCAGTAAATCCCCATCGTCCTCCTGAGCAGCCTGTCAGAACAGGGCAGCAGCAAGAAATAGGGAAGAATGGAAGGAAGCCTTCCTTTTCCTGGCTCTAAATTGTTTTGGGAGAAGCTATGATATTTTTTTTTGCTCTTTCAGTAATAGTGTAGAGCAGACCTGCAAAAAGAAAATCATCCTTGTGAGCCAGGAAATCCTATTCTTCTATGGGCTTATAGGCAATATCTGGGGTAATTGTGCATCTTAAGTCATAATGGGATTTCTTTCTAAAAATATATTCCTTACAAAGGCACTGTTCATCTAGATCTACCTCCCTCCAAATCTCTGTCCTTGATTTCTTTTCTACAAGCTTCACCATAATGGCTTTAAAAACCTGTGAGTCTTCTAAGCCTTATATGTAGATTTTCTCTTGGACATAGGGAACCTTGTTTCAATCATGAGTGTCCTCGATGGATGCCAAGAACTCTGAGGTGTGGGTGGCTCCTGTATGTGTTTAGGTGCTTGGAGGCTCTGACTGACAAACTCGGTGCCTGTGTTTGGAAAATCACAAAGGTTCCTGTAAATGTATGTCTGTATGTGTGCAAACTTGATGTATATGTACATTCTCTCATAGACAGCAGCCATAGCAGAGATGCAAGGCTGTCCTCAAGAGCTGGGAATCATTGTTGTCATGTGCTAGAACCCTTTTGGATGACATTGACTCTGTTTTGAAGGTGGGAGGCAGTTTATGGATGAGATTTGCCAAACTGTAGAGGATTGCATGTGTATCCATTCAGACTGCAGATATGCACAACATGGCTTTGAACATTTCAGAGTGTCTTTTTGCCAGCTTTTTCTGAGTCACACCTTGAAACCGATTTACAGTATCTTTCCATTGACAACAGTGCACATTGAAAGGACAAATCTACACAAAGAGCTATAGATAGAAGCATTGAAATTAGAATGATACTGAAAAGCCTCTGTCAGCAGAGTACTCAAAATAACGGCAACGAATGACCTTCCTCTACAAAAATACATGCTACCTATTTTAGGTCAGATATCTTTATTTTCATTTTAATTTTTGCCACATGTAATGGTGTCCCCACAAGGAGTCATGACAAGGTGTTTTGGGTTATGTCCAGTCTGAGTCAGATTTTGACATTTGCAAGAGGGTGGAAGCCTTTGCGTGTGACCCCAGCCTGGCCATAAATAAATGAAAAATTCTCTGATTCATAACATACGTTTTTAACCAGGTTGTCAGAAATAAACACGGCCCCAGGGGTTGCCTGGGACGTCAGTGAGCTGATGAGGCTGTCACGAGTGACACACGTTTGGGAACTCTGTTCTGCTGCACTCTGAAGGCTGTGGCACCTTTGCCCACAGATGTGTCATTAGCAGTCAGATTTCCTCTGCAGTTCATTCCTTAAATCCCTGCTAACTAACCATAAAAACAACATGCTTGTTCCATGGGGTGTCTGAAAAAAAGGCAGTGTCACCTCTGTACTAATGCACGAGGCTTTTATCAGCCTGGCACTGGGAGTTGTTTCAAATCAAAACAGAGTGGGGTTCATCTCATCTAACCTCAGCCATTACTGAGCTAAGCATCAAGCTGACCGGATGAAAGGCTCTGGGGCAGTCAACAGATTGTGATTTAGTCTTGTGAGGCTCTCTGGTTTCATTCTCTAGGAAAGTATGTCCGCTGCTGTTCATCAGGAACAACAATCACATCTCATTTTGCAGAGTAAAAAATGGGATATTGCTATAACATACCCAATGGATTCAAACTGTGGGTGTAGTTGTGCAGTCCAGACCTCCAGGTCTCTTCAGCAGCAGCCTGGTAAGTGCTATGCCAAGCAAAGATGCATCCATGTTAGAAGTTTTATTGGGCTTATTTTCAATTAAGAATTCTACAAGCAAGCATTTGCACTTATGAAGAGATTTGGAAATAAGTTTTACATTTTAAATATGTCTGGGTTAAAAAGAATCATGAAAATGTTCCTTTTCCAACTCACTTTGTGTGTGTGCTAATCACTTCCATCACTGTTTTCATTTCTGTCAGGACACTAAGCATATCTGTTGAGACAAGAGACAGTGGCACTTGTTATGCGACTGAAAAATAGCTTTTGGTAACCTTATTGAGTGACTGGAGACAGATTACAGCAGAGATTTGCAAAAGGAGTTCAGGGCACTTCAGGGATCAGTCATCTGCAAAACCAGTGGAAAACTGCAGTTTGCCTTAGGTGGCTGGTTACACAGCATGAGTAGTGAACAGTCAAAACAAATAGTTTGCATAGGCTAAAATATGTTTGCAAAGTGCACTTGAGTAAATTCTACTGACAAGTATATTTGGAAAAATCAAAGTCTGATACAAACAAAAAAGCTACTGAACAAATTAGATACAAATCGTTCTCTCAGCAGTAGACATAAGCTCGACAGATCTTGAGGTCTACACATATCAATGACACAGACCTCAATCTTCTGCCTAAACCACCTGACAGTGTCAGGGCCATATGGAGCATGACTTTGTGATCTTGTTGTCCCTTTAGGGAGGGAAGATATGGATTTGTTTTTCTCCATTTCTTTTTGAATTGAAGAAGTTCGTTTCTTGCTAGTAAGTCATTTGTGGAAGTGGCAGAGGTCACATTGCGCTCTGAAGTTTTGTCACTCAGAGCCAAGGAAATGAATGATTGCGTTGTTTGTATTTAAATCACCAGTGTTAAATAATTACCTTTGTCCTGATAACCATCTATAAGGTCTGGAAGCAGAATAGTGGAAATCGACCTTTTCCCATAAAACTCTTCACTGGAGATTTACTGTATGGCTTCTTCTGGAGACAAATTTGTCGCCTTTTCTTTCTCCCTCTCTCTATCGTCGTAACTCTTGTTAACAAATAAGAAGCAAATCTATCTGTTGAAGCTCAGCTAAGGCCAAAGTGCTTCAATTTTCTTAGCACAAATGCTCCTGGACATTCTGAATAGTCTTGGGCAATCAAATGCCTTGGAAAAGTTAACATATATATATGGTTGTAATATCTTGGTCTTTAGCCATGGCACTACAGGTGTTACCCCCCAGTACATCCCACTGTCCCAGATTCCACATTTGAACAACTTGAACTTGTTCCATTTGAACAACACTACAAAACTGAAGAAATCAGAGCACAGTCTATTTGCAATAGTGAAGACTGAGGTTAGAAGTATTGTTTTGCTACACTGGCCTAGCATTCACATTCAGCTGCACAACAAAGAACCAGCCACCTGCAGGACATGAGGCCACAGACTGGCCCATCAGGGTTTCTCAGATGAGCCCCATGGCAGCCTGAGCCCTTCCCTGTTCTGGCACTGGCTGCCAGCAGAAATGTTCCAGCTCCTTGGGGGTTCCCAAGGGCCATTCCCTGCCACCATCAGCCAAGGGCTGTGCTCAGGACAGGGATCCAGTGCCCATGGAGGTGGCTGTTCCTGTGCCTCCAGCTCTGCTGCAAGGTGCTCATGGGGGAAGCCACGTGGTGGCAGTTCCCGGAGTCTCTGCTGTGGATCAGAACCTGGCATATTTTAATCAAAAGCCTTGGAAGCCAAGCAAGGCCTCGTTGAGCATGGTCCTTAAGTGTGTTTGGTGCAAGGACTGGTATTTTGGGTAGATTAGTGCCTTCCAGTGGCAGTAGGGAAGAGCAGGATTACTGGTAAATATCTCTTATTGTTTCTTCCTATATTGAAAACCTGCTGGTCAAATTTAAAAGTTAGTATGTGTGTAGAACAGCATTAAAACATACATGCAAGTGGAACTGCATGTGCAGGTAGCCAGACTGTGCTGACATTGTGCTGACTGTGTGCTCCCTGAGGGCAGGGATGGCTCCCCCACCCTGCCCACAGCCCTCCCAGGGCATCAGTCCAAAGTCCTGCTCTGGATAATGCAGTGACTGTGTCACCTGGGTACAAGGGTCTACCCTCACTGTCACCCACAGCTACCCCATTTTAAAGTAGCTGATTCTTGTTCCCATTTCCCACCAGTTTGAAAAGCCAGGCTTGGACATCAGTCCTCAGGAAAAATTACCAAACTGAAGGGGTCCCTCCTAGTATCCACAAAAAAGTTCCCCAAGCCCTGAAGGGAAATAGACTTTGGATACACTCTAATCTTCAGTATTTATTACTTTCATGAAAGTGAATACTTTCATGATAACCACACTAAGAAGGCTGTCACTGTGTGTCCCTTTTTGAGGCATCTGATGCTAGATGGTCTCCAAACCTAATTCTTTTAGGCTTTGATACAGGGTTACAGGATCCACTTTGGAGGCCACAACAGTGTACCTCTATCTATATTTCTCTACCATCCAGCTGTGGGTAGGACCCTCAGCCACATTCTGACACCAGATTTTGTCTACACCCTGGTGCCATTTTCCCTTCTTATATCACCTTGTGTCTGAGTTTTCACAGGAAGAAAACCCAGAATACAGCCAAGGAGAACATTTCACAGATGTAACTGTGAGAGAGCTGTGGATGACCAGACATATGATGTTGGTTTTATCTTACCAAACGTTTACTTCTGTATCTGAGCCAGGCACACATCCCTTTGCAATCAATGGAGTTTAAGGCATGAGTCATTTTATCCTAAAATTCAACTGATGATTATTAAAGTTTGCCACTAGTGGCAAAACAAATGGTATAGAGCACCAAGAGAGCAAGGTTTTGCTGACAGGGAGTACACCCACATCTGCAGTACTTTCAGCCCTGCAAAGAGGTAACTTTTTTATTTTCTGGTGTTTTAGGAGAGGACTGTGGTCATGTTGCCCTGCCAGCACACCCCTGGTTTGCCTGGAGTTCATTAGCTATGGCAGATACTGCAGTCTTTTGAATCAGTGAAGTTCAAATAACTCCTGCTTTACCAGAAGAGAGGATTTTCTTTGTTGTTGTGGAAGGAGGAAAGATGGTTCATACAAGGGAATAAAGGAGACTGAATTCACATGACTAATGGAGTTAGATACATTTGAAAAGTGTGAGCTATACATTTTCTAGTAAAGGGCCCTTCTCCTCACCAGGATTTCCTGTGCCAGAGGGAAGAAAGTTACAGATTGCTTTGCATTTTAAAATGAAAGAACAGAATATGGGAGCTGTTTTATAATCTCTTGCTGAGATCAAAGGAGAAGGGAGGTAAATGGTATGTACTCCTTTCTCTGTTGCTGCACCAGCTATTTAGTAGAACTAATGGAGCCTCCAGTGTAGAAGAGACAGAGATTAGCTTCTTCATCTCCACTAACTGTAAAGAGTCCAAAAGGATTAATATTATTGAGTGAATTTCAGCTAGAAAGTAGGAAGGAGATTCTCTCTCCCCTCTTCATCTTTTAATCTTTGTTTCCAGAAATAACTCTGAACCAGGTTTTCAGCCTCTCACCCTTTCCTTTTGGGTTTTCTTCCTTATTATTTCTTAGTAGAGACAGACTTGGACATATGTAACACCCCTAAGAAGATTAGGCATGGTTGAATTTTTGACAAGTTTGAGAGAGAACTGAAAAGGACTAATGAGACTGAACAGTCATGACAAGTTTATGGGATCAGAGCCTTAACTGGTTTGAAAGAGTGTTATTCCACTGACCTCAGCTGGCATGACTCTGTGTATGTTCATGGAGTTCAATAAAGCCACAGAAACTCACTCCAGCTGAGGATCTGACCCCTGAAGTGATGGAGTCTTAGCCAAAGCAAACTGAACTTTTTGTCATGAATTGGTCTTCCAGGGAAAATAATTGCTAATTCAATGACTCCCACTGTTTTATTGCAGCTGTTGGCCATTCTGCACTGCAGAAAATCTTTACTTTTAACTGGTGAATCAAGAGTTTCCCCAGCATCTTCAGTACATGGAAGATCAGAGGTGCAGAAGTGTGTACACAGTCCTTCAAATGTTATGTATTAGAAGGCAAGCCCTACAGTCAGTTTATGAAGCAAAAGTCAGATACTCAAGAGAAACCTTCCCAGCTAGATATTTTCCCTTGCTGTCCTAATTTGCTCTACCAGTAAATGGTGAAAAAACATCTAAAATCCTGGTTTAGATGGCACTTTTGGACACATAGGGGATTCTCCTAGTCAGGGTTAATTTTGTGTAGGAAGAGCCTGAAAGAGCTCAGTGGGACCAGTTTTCAGTACACCGAAGCAGTAACCCTGGCATCTGTATTGATGCTACAGCACTATCCAGTCAAATGAGTCCTCAGAATTGCAGAATTTGGAGCTGAAGAAAGCAAGCAACCTGCTCAGGAGGTTACAGCTCTTCTGTTCCTCTTGGCAGCCACTGAAGGGAGATGAGAAGGAAAGAAACACGATAAAAGTAAATGGCACTTTCCTGCTAAGCTAATCAGTTCTGTTTGAGAACAGAGGGCCGTGCCAACTGCAAATCAATGCACTAAATCACTTTCATTCTTGTGCGAGTCCTGCTGCCATGGCAGCTGCTAACAAGGGAATAAAGAAAACTGTTATTGGATATTTAGTGGACTTTTTAAGTGCTTGTGTAAAATAACATATTTAATTTAATGCAAAGTTATAAATGTAATTGGAGTTTATGGACATTATAGCAGGGAAGAGAGGAAAGAGATTCCTCTTCTTTCTGCACAAAGAGCTGGTTTATGTTTCCAGACTCTCCTTAACAAACTCTGTCTGCAGTGTTAAAGAGCAGCCTTCCTGTTGGATTTTAACACTTCATCATTTTGTTAAGGGGTAAACACTGAGATAATAATATGTCTGATATTTTGTGTGTGTTTTTAATATGTTCAAGGTACAGAGCAGAGCTAACACATACTTACCTTAGGAAAAAATCAATGCTTTTTAATGTCATAGGCTATATTGACTATTCACTGACTATTAAAGAAAACCTACAGTGTCTGCTCCAGATGTTGATATGCACAAAAGCATGTGTAGATTTAATCAGATAATCCCACTTAAGACAACAACAACTGCACCAGGGGATTTATTTAATGATGTAATATTATTTTTTTTTCTTATTCTTTTCCAAATTGTTCCCAAATAATGGTCTTACTCAACCCTAGATGTAAGTGGGCCTATTCCTTCCTGTGGCATGTTTCTGCAAGTTTTCAGTGGTGTTATCCATACAATGGTTTGGGTTGGGCAGGGTCCCTAAAAGCCACCTTGTTCCAAGCTCCCTGCCATGGGCAGGCACACCTTTGTTCCTAAATGCCTCTTGAGGAAGTTGCAGTTTTCCTAGAAAGCTCTGTTTCTGCAGCACTCTCAGAATTTTGAGCATAAAATAGAGGCTGCACATCCCTGAATTCATGGTTTGAATCACTGTTGCCCATACAGAGCAGCCCAACTTTGTCATCATTTAAATCATCAATCGTAGCTGTGCAGTGAAATGTTTAATATAAAATACCCACGGGCAAGCAGTAGACTGCCTTCTCTTTAATTACATCAATCCTCAATCACCCCAAAGCAATGCCAGCCTTGGAAGTACTAACTCTGACAGGTAGTACTTCTGGGAATGCCATAAAAATGCCAGCAAAGCAGCAATGGCAGAGAAAATAAGCTGCCTCATCTTTGGAGAATTATTGAACTGTACTAACATTCAAGGGTACAATGTCAGCACAATGCAGAAAGAGTTAGATGCACAACCCCCATTATTATTGTTGATGGGAGTCAGGTGTCAAGCTCCCTTTGCATCACTCTGAAAACTTGGCCTTCTTTGTAAAGCTCTAGCAAACTTTTCCTTTGTCACCACTCTTAATTGAGAAAAAGATTTGAAGCCATTTGTCCTAGGATTGAATAAAGACTGAAAAAGTAAAAAAGAAAATACTAACAAAGTATCAGTGATGAACCTGAGATGTTAAGACTCTCTACAAGCAGTGATGGAAAGTTTAATAAATATTGAAGGGTCATGCCTTAACAGGTGAAACTGAAGGAGCTGCTTTTCAGTGAAAGGCACTGTAATACCAGCAGCACCCAGGACAGACCCAGGACAGCCCCTAACCCCTTCTAGCTGTCTCAGCTCCCAAGGGGTCAAATGAGAATTTAAATGCCTAAATAGTTAAATAACTGGCTCAATTAGCAGACCTGACTTCTCTCAGTAGCATCTTTCCTGAGAAAGCCCTACAAGTCTCAACCCTCTTATATCACCCTAAACTGTAATGGTAATGCCTTTAACTTTCTGCCCATAGACAGAGTAGTTAACACAACACTGCCTCATGTTACCAAGGATAAATCTGGGCAGGAATCAGGTTAAATTTGCATTATTATTATGGAAGTACAAAAGGGAGAGGTCATACTTGGCTGCTTACAGCAGATGAACAAAGAGATTTTAAGAAGCCTTTCAGCACTAATTGCCAGCTGGAGCTTTCTGATGCAGGCCATTCACTTCCCAACGTTTAGCAGATATTCATTTTGGGAGGGAGGGGGTTACAGATCACAGAGGAGTGCTCACAGGCAGTGTCTACACTCAGCTGGGGCTGTTCCACATCAGTCCCACAGCCACTTTTGGAAAGGAGGTGGACAGCTCTGCATCTGCATTTGTGGGCTTAACTGCAGATGAAACCTGAACTGCAAGTGAAACCTTAAAAGAACTGAAAGAGCTGTGTTGTGTTGAGGTGAAGCCCATTGCTATGCCCATGTTGGGTGACTCACTCTACAGTGAAGCTATCATTTTCCAGGGTATAAAATACATCCTTAGCTGTCCATCCATATTGCACCTACACAAATATCTTTACTTCTCCATGTAGTAACTCATGGTGTTTGCAGATCTTTGAGTGCCTTAAGTGGGAGTTCTGTGACCATAAAGGAGTTTTAACCCCCTCTCAGTAACATACCATTCATTTCATTACCCAAACCTATGCACAGATCAAGGACTGAAAATACCTTGAAGAAGAAGAAGGAAGAAAGAAATCCTGTTAATAGAAGAGCATTCTTGCAGGGGCTGCAATGCTCAGGGAAGCAGGACATCCCCTTCTGCACCTTGTAATGCAGCCACAGGCAGTGATAACACAGGTGAGGATTTCCCAGGAAGGTAGTGTAGAAATCATGTCTCCTGAATTTGGACATCCACTAGTTAGTCTTTTAGCCTAAATCCATGTCCCAGATAAAATCAATAGGCACCTGCTGGGAGGGCTTTATTGCATTTATCCCATTGGCATTTATTTGTACATGTCCATGCCAATGAGATCAGTCCCTCCTGGGGTTGTTCAGCCTTTCTTACAGCAGATAATGGCTGAACTTGGAGACGGAGTTTGGAAAACTGAGACTTGGTGTTAGCAGCTCAGACCCACCTTAGAATTTGTCTACCTGAGTGGACTGCTGGTTTCAGAAGGTGGCAAAACCCTTCAAAATCAGGTAGTGCAGCACAAAGCTTTGTATCCTCCTTGTCCTTGTGCATGGACAGTGCTGAGCCTTAGTCTGTACTCCTGCCTGCAAAGGCAGCTGCTTTTCTCCCCAGCCCTCAGCTCCACTGGCTCCAGGCATCCTTTTAAATACCTTTACTAACTGTGCTACTCTGGGTTAGACCACTCATGTTTCACATAATCATAATTTAGTTGACAGGTTTAAATTAGTGATAGGCAAACCTCCCTTAACCCAAATCAAGGACTTTCATACAGTTTTCTGTTCCAGCTTAGCAAAGTCTCCTTAAGTAGTGCAGATTTCAACGTAGACACAGGCTGATGAGAAACTAACCCACTCACCCTGGTACTGGCCAAACTAGTTACCCATATGACTGAAGACTTTTCTCTTTGGTAATCCTGTTTGGCATACAATCAAATAGTCATAGTTAATCACACTGATTTATTGTATGCTTAATAAATCCACTGGCTGTTTTTGTGGTCTTCTTGCATCTCTAGTCAGCCCACATTGGGAACAGGTGGGTTTCATGCTATTATTTTCTCTGTGTTTCTCCTGTTTTCTAAAGTCATGACATCCCAAAAAAATAGGGATAAAAAAAGAAGAGGAAATAAAAGCATGTCATAGTTTGTAGAGAGCAAAATAAAAATATTTCCAAAATGAATGTTCAAATAGCATACGGAGCTTGCTAAGAAGTGGATTTTAAACTGCAATTTCCAAGCCACAGCCAGATCACTTAGAAATACATAATATAGTACACTCCACAGGCAGACAGATTCACATAAACTGATAATAACTCAAGAGTTTTTATCTCTGTGTGTCCTCAAGCAAGGCATCAGGAGAGAGAAACACTCTAGCAACAAAATTAAATAGTTTTAGATCTAATTTTACTAGGCTGAACTAGATTTCAAATTGATTTCCAAGGAATCTAACAGAGAACAAAACACAGACACATTGCCTTTCTTATTAAAAATCCATCTACCACCTTGTGTTTTTACTTACTTTGCTCTTTACTGGAAGTAATAAGAAACTAATATTTCACAACACAACACATTTCATTCCATAGAGTCTTCCATAGTGAAGGAGCTTGGAGTGGGCTGGTACAGAACACCAAAGTACAGCCCCTGAGATTTGTCTATACAAGTGCCCATTTGAATTCATGATAAATCTGCAGCTAAACCCCACTGTCTCCATTCCAGAAATGCAGGAGAGCTGCAGGACATGCCACTGTAGAAAGAAATTATGTCCTAATGCATGATGTGATCAATTAAACATATCCTTGTGTACCTCAGACCATATTGAATGAATCCATGCAAATCACATGCACGGGGCTTTTGCTGGTCCTTTCTGCTTCCTAAGTGATAAGGCAGAAGTTACTTTGGCCTCAGATAAATGGGTGCAGCCCTGTGTGGAGGCACTGGTGGGATGCAGAGGGGCCAGAGCCCAGGGCATGGGCCTGCCACTGCCTGTTAGGTGTTGGATTGGCCCTGGTAAAACATTTCACACAGCTTCCCCAATAGCATTCCAAGGTAGCAGTTCTGGGTCAGCAGACAGCTGGGACAGGATGCACAGAGGATTAGTCCAGCTGCCAGGCCCCTGAGCTAACTGATGTTTCACATTCAATGTTCTCTGCAGTATCACAATAGCATAAACTGTTCTTGCTACTTAATGTAATTGCATTTCAGAGCTCTCCTCTTGGACACAGAACCCATTTTGCTAAGCACTGAACAAGAGTAGAGAAAAAAGATATTCTCTGCTCCAAGAACTACTTAAAAAAAAATTATACAGGCAGCAAGTAGATCTAGTTACAGAAGACCCCTGCACTTGGCAGGCCTTGTTCCACTTCCAGGCAAGGCAGAGAAGCAGGTGCTTGGGCACTGCATGGTACTGAACAGCTTGCTGCCCTGTTTCAGAGGAAGATTTCATGGCTCCAGGTTCACACCTCTGACTTCTAACTCGAGGCACAACCTGCTTTGAGCAGCTGAAAACCTTCTCCTAAATTCTGACTACCAAAATGCTCCCTGGTTTTGTCTTCCCTTTAGTTATCAGACTAAAAACAATGTGCTCTGATATTTTACATCTTTGTTTCAGGTCCTTGCTGAAGCAGAGAACAAATAAAGTAATGATGAATTTTTTTTTTTTTACTTTTAAAAACCTAAATTCCTTAATCTGAATAGTCCCTTTTGTCCCTGTTTTTGAGAAAATTGTTCCAGTCAAAAATCATATTCAACCAGAAGGTTTTTCTCTCTGCATATTTCTCTGCTACCTCCAAGGAAAGCTTTCCTTAACAGTTCCCACGTGGGCCAGGGTGGGAAATCACAGCAAATGCTCTGGATTCAAAACCAATTATAAAAAGCAGACCTTTAGTGACTGCCCACCTCAAAAGTCATGCTCTCAGGGGTGCCAAGCATCACAGCTACGGACAGGAACAGTCACAGATATTTTAACCCTTTCGTATTCTCCAGTTCAAAGGCTCTTTTTCCCCCCATGGACTGCTCAGCCAGGTTTGCTGTTCCAGTTGCATTGACTGATGGCTCTCAAGGGTCCATGATGTCAGCAGAGCTCTGATTTAGGACCACACAGAGCAGGGCTGAGAGAGGAAAAGTCAAACCAAACAGAAATGGGTATGTGCCAATAGCCCCTTGCAAATATAGTCAGGCTTGAGCTTATCCCAGGCAAGGCACCAAACTGGAGCTCCTGCAGCAGCCAAAGCTGCTGCTCTGTCCATACAAACATCAGCCCTCTGAAGGGGTTTAGGGCAGCCACATTTCCAACTTGAACATGGCTGGGGGGGATGGACAGAGACCCTCCCAGCCCCAGTGGAACTGTGGTGGTAATTCATGGGGACAGCTTTGTCAGTGTGCATATAAAAGCATCACACAGAGGCCGCCTGCTTGCCTGTGAAGCAAAAAACACTTGGGCAATGCTACTAAGCCCTGCACACTCAGAAACTTCTGCTTCAACAGCTGGTTCTCAAACTGAGCTGTAAGGGCTGATTCTGACACCATGTAAGTAAATCCCTATCTAAAAACCAGTTGCTTAAATTAAATGATACAGCATGGTGGCCATACAAGCCATAATTTAGAAGGCTGTGAGCCTTCCCTATAAGTGCTGTGGTTTAATAACTTTTTTTTTTTTTTCCACAAATCTGCCATATTTTTCTTTTGCATTAAGAACCTCTTCATCCTGTCAGTCAATGTCAGCCCAAGCCTGAACTGACTAAGATATAGGAAGGAAGATAAAGAATCATCTCCTGATGTGCAGGCTCTCTTTTCCCTGTATTCCCCCTCCTTAAGGGTGAAACACAACTTTAAAAATGTAACTATTCAAGTAGCTTCAAATACTGCTTTAGAGAAATAAAAAATAAGGTTTTTTCCAAGAGATTTTGCAGCTGAGTTTACACTATTGCATCATATTTGTCCCTTTCTGAGTAATTTCATACTCCATACAAACCAAATTAATTAGCTCGGACTGGTCTATAATGTCTGCATTGTGTTTTTAAAAGAATACTACTGAAGGGACCTCTGAAAAGTAAAGTAGTTTATGGTAATTAATTCAAATATGAGAATGAAACTAATTCAGTAAAACATTGTTAACTCTGATCTGGCAAACCACTGGTATCCATCTGTCTAATCCTTCTTGTGTTTGAAAGTTGCATTTTTGAAAAGCAACTATTAATAGTGCTCATTAGCTGCCAAGCAAAAGAGCATGCCACAAACTTCTGCAAATACCAGCAAACACTGCTCACTTTTCCAAGTTTGAGCTAGAACCTGCTGCAGGATCTCATGGTCAGGGCAAGTTTTTCTGCTGGAGTCTGTAGAGATGGGAGAGTATAAAGGACGGGCCCTTTCTATAAAGGAAGTGCAACCCCCTGCAGAGTCCAGCTGTCTCCCTACAGCCCTTCAGCACCTCCCCACCAGACAAGCTATTCCAGCACTGCACTATCCCTACTGTTAGGAAGGGTTTTTTAATGTCTAAAGTGAATTTTCCTTGGTGCAATTTAAGTCCATTACTTCTGGTTTGTTAATGCACATGGAACACAGCTTACCCTGTTCTTCCATGCAGCAGCTCTTTATGTGCTTGCAGGCTGCTGTTATGACCCCACTCAGTCTGCTCTTCTCAGAGCTAAACAATTTGTCCAACATGTATAAGGGCTGATTTTTAAAAGTGTTGAGCTCCTGCTGTTCCTGTTGCTTTTATTCCTGGTGATTGAGAGTGAAAGAACTTCCTAGAGTTGATGATCAAGCAGTATTGTCTGGTGCCCTTCAAATACTGATAGGTATGAAGGGCACAAAGGTGTTTATAGCTGTATATGTGCATTCTTGTCTTCACAATAAAAGTGTATTTACAGGACCTGTGACCAGCCTTCTGACTGCATCCCCAGGGCAAGAGCAACTTCACAAAAAAAGCAGGTTTTAATGGAAACTTGCCTGCCTTTTGTGCCAGGCTTTGCTGAATCATTTGTACTAAAGCATTTTCTGTATTTCATTCTGTATTTCATGCAATACATATCTTGCTCCATGGGTTTTTTTTTTTTTATTTTAATTATTCTTATGGCTACTGTAAAAACACTGTTCATGATTCTATGTTAACTATTTACTGTTGCTGGAAAATATATCCTTGGAAGAGGGAACTGAAATCCTTTTCCACCCCAAAACAGCAGAGTGAGGTTTCCTTCCTGTAACAGGCTTCTCTTCAGAAGAAATTATGATTTTTGTGCTTACAGTACTGGAGCAGATTTCCACTTGGAAGACTGTTTTTATAGTGAATGCACTACAAAATATGATGCTATCATCTTGCAATAGTGTTCCAGGGCAGCTAAGACAAATTCTACTATACCTGCTCTTTGTCTCTCAATTTCCATTGTAAATAAAGCTTTCCTTGTGTCCATGTAGGCCCTTATGAAACCTCTTCTTCATGGCATCAGAGACTTTGGGTACAATTCTAATGCCAGCAATAATACCTTCATGTATTACTTCTAATAAATGGAGGGTCATATAGTCTGCGTTTCTGTAGAAAAGAGTTTTTGAAATGTCTTTTTTTTTTTCTGCTTAAACCCTCTCTCCTAACCTTAAAAAACAACTTCCTCAGACAAATACAGAGATCATTTACAATTATAAAGTAAAAATAGCTGCTCTAGTTTTGGGCTACCTGTTATTGCTTCTTTTTGGGGAAAAAAAGAGCGAAGTCATGGCAGGAAAAGAGAATGAGAGAAGGAGGCTTTCATGGAATTTTTCTCTATGATTTTTTCAAATCCAACCTCATCCTTTATTCTTATTCATAAGATTTCATCAAATTGCTGGAAACAAGGCTAATTATGATCGGCATTAGCCTACCCAGGGACCATAAAGTATGACTATACAAGTCTCCTAATCTTGACAATTAACCCTGAATTTCACCATTGGTAATAAAGCTGAAGGACCTCATGGTCTGTACAGCAGTAGGCAATAATGTGCAAAAGATGGAAGTGCACAATAATAGCAATAATTTTAAACCTAACCTGACTATTTCCCTGTAAATACCTTCAATAATTATTCTGTCATTTATATTTTCCTCCTTCTCTGGGTCAATAATTCATCTGTGCAGTCAGTGTGTATACTGCAGCTTTTCTCTTTTTACAGAGCTTACTCAAAATCCTTCCCTCCTCCTCCTCCCATTTAGACACATACTAAATGTTCCCTTGCTTAGCCAATGGATTGACATATTGAATTATAATCTTTATCACTGGTATTGATAGAAGTATATTCTGTTATTAGGACCTGCCTTTGTTTGGTTGACACAATCCCATCCATTGCTGCTCTAAGCATGCAGCAAATTTCACATCCTGTTTCTCTGCCACACAAAAAGTGAAGTCACCAGCATGGGCTCTGGGAACAAGTGGAAAACAGTACCAACAAAAACTTAAGATGGTTGAAGGATCCCTTAAGACAAAATAAAAATTAAATTGATGAATTTTAAATCCACGTTGTAAATTTCACCTATCAATTACACGGAATTAAATCATAAAATATCCCTTTACCTAGTATAAAACTAAATGGATTTGCATTTTGATTGGTGGCAGGAGTAAGCATTAGCCACTGCAGCAAGAAAGCACTTCCATAGTGCTTGGTTAATGGGCTAACTCCCTATGAGAAGTGAGAATATTTTCTCAGCAAAGATTTATGTTTGTGTGTGGCATCAGTGTCCTGAGGGTTAATCCTGAAGGTCTGAAGGCTGTCAGCAGTGAGGCACAGGTGCAGTACACACACTTTAGGATCTCAGTACCCAGACACAACAGTCACTGCTGCTACTACAGCCAAGGGCTGCCCTGATCCTGTGTCTATCATCTGAAGCATTTCCCTTACCAAATGCAGCCTTTGGATTCAGTCCCAAAAGCCTACGCTCTTTTCACTTCAATCAAAGAAACCAGCTGAGGAAGTCAGGAGTGAATACCAGCCTTTATCAGGATCACAACCCAAAGTCTCACACACAGCGAGACGTCGTACAGAGACACCACATTTCTCAGTGAGCGATGCCTTAGCAAAAAAGTGTCAAAGAATTCACTTAGAAAAATCTTCTGGCTATAGCATTCATAAATAGCTTCATTCTTTTGGTTCTGACATCACTGAAATCCCATAATGAAATTGCAACTGAAGGAGGCTAATTTGTGCTCTAATTATATATTAGTCTGGGCTGAAAGGTTTCTGGACGGAAAAAGATTTTCTTCAGGCAATCTTTTATTCTGCTTATTGTATTTACTTAACAAAGAGCAGTCAGCTTTTACAGTGAATTCCCATAATGGAGTTGAGCTGTAATGTTTCCCAGCCAAGGGCAAATATATGCAGTCATTTTTGATGGGTTCTGATAACAGTCTTTAACAAAAACAAGGATTGTTTGCAAATGTAGGAAGAACCAGGCCAAAAAGCTAACTGATGGACTGCTGAAAAAGTTTAAAGAGCTCTTCAGCTGGAATACCTTCTAGACCAGTGGTACTTTAGCAGGCAGGTAGTTTGAGGAAAATCAGATAAATATTTTGTCAATGATAAGGAAATTTCCCATGGACATATTATTTCTTGTGTCACTTGAAAGAATACATTGATGCTTCTGCCACAGGATGAGAGGCCAACATTGTTCACAATGTGCAGGATGCAGAGCATTTTCACTGAGGAAATAGGTGAGTCTCAGCTGCCTATTTCCTCCATAGCTGGAGCTTTCTAAACAGAGAAAGACTTTAGAATAGCAACAAAGTTCTTTAAAGCTGTGGATCACCTTTGTTAGATGTGTTTCTCTTTCTTCTGACAAGTAGACACTCTGCTATTGTTGGTCCTTAATAAAGTCTCCATAGTGTGTCAGAAGGAATTCAGCCTTAAAAAAAATAAACGTTCAGCTAAACAAACTAGTTATCAAAGGAAATAAAACACTTAAGTATATATCTGTTTCTAGTGTTTGTATTAACTTCAGCTTTTCCCTGTAGATAAGTCCTGAGCCAAATATTAACCTAGTATAAGTCAGTATGAGTTCTCATTTTGCTGCCCTGGCCTCTAATGCAGAGTCTGATCGTGGCATTGGAATTAAATGTCTCTGCCATACACTATCTGCAGGCTAAACAGAAACTGCAGTTAAAAGCACTTAATATGAACACACAAGAGGGATTTCAAGAGTGCTCTTATTGAGTGAACAATAGCTTTCTGGGCACACCATAAGGTTTTTCCAAAAATTGTATCAAAAACTGGTAGAATTACAAACCATGGTAGTCTTTTGTGCCATCCATCACTGAGTTTTCTCTTAAGAATTCTGGTTCAGTCTCCATTGTGGAAAGGAAACAAGTGAAGTACATGATCTCGTCCATTAGAGCAGTGCTCATGTCCCTTCTCTCAGGGCTGACTGCCTACCCCATTCCCAGCTGGACCAGGTCAAGCATCCCCTGCTCTGCAGTGCTCAGGCACCACTGCTGGGAAGCACAGTCAATAAACACTACATGGGGGCAGAAACCAGGAGGAATGTGTGTTTGGTGTTTGCATGTGCCAGCTGTAAAAAATGCATCGAGGTTCAGTAAACTGTGGTGGTGCTGTAGAGTCACAGAATCACAGAATGTGCTGAGCTGGAAGGGATCCGTAAGGATCATGGAGTCCAACCGCCAGCCCTGCACAGCATCATCCCCAAGAGTCACATCAAGTGCCAGAGAGCACTGTCCAAACACTTCTGGAACTCTGTCAGGCTGGTGCTGTGACCACTGCCCTGGGTCAGTGCCCAAATACCCTCTGAGGGAAGAACCTTTTTCTAATATCCAACCTAAACTTTCACTGACACAACTTCAGGTGATTCCTTCAGGTCCTAAAACCAAACAGACCTACCAAGATGTTTTGCCCTGAGAAAAAGTATGAAGTAGATGTGAATACATTGACTGAGCACCTATTTTATGTGTATCTTTTTTTCTGTTTTCTTCTAGAAAAACTCAGCATACTGTCAACCTTCATAGCACCCTTCAAGTACCTGAGTCCTGGCCCAACCACCATGGAGGATGAAGACAATTTAAGTAAGCAGTCCCTTTTCTCTATAGATAAACAATAAAGTTCAAAAATAAAATATCTACAGTGGAGGAGCAATTGTGGAAAGGAGGTGGTTTTGCAACTATTGGCAAGTCCTCATGCGAAATCACAGAAGGGAGCTGGAAGGGACCCACAAGGATCATCAGGTCTAATTCCTAGCCCTGCACAGAGCCATCAAATTGAGAATTGATTAACCAGGCTTAAATAAACCAGTTATAACCTAAAAATTAACCACTCTTGGCTAATTAGTATTCTCTTGGGCCCTTACACCTCAACCAACTCTCTGAGCCCATGACTGTACAGCTGGAGGAAAGTCCTGCTGGGTTTGAAGGAGTTGAGAAGTTTTCCAAACACCAGGAAGCCCAAGAGTGGCAGTTAGGAATTAATAACCCTCAGTAAGCCCTTCCATTTGTCACCTAGGAGCAATTACTGTGTGTTATCCTGCCTGCTTATTGTAGCACAACTTGAATCTTTAAGAAAAAAAAAGGGAGGGAAACTTTCTGAACCAAATGAGCAATGTTTTAGTATCACCTACCAGATTGGTTTGTTTCCCAGCCAGACACATGCTGCCATGTTGCCCTATTAGAGCCACTCAGTGGGAGGAATTTGGTGTTTTTCCCTTGTTGTTCCTGATCTGCCTTGGTTTGGTTGTGGTGCACCACCAAGGGGAAGAGCTGCTGGAGGAGTGAAGAAGCACAGCTGCTATTTTCTGCTGCTGAGCATCACATGGGCATCACACTATTCTGCTGCACAGTGAAGGCAGGCAATTACAGATCTTAGCAAAGGCAAAAAAAATCCTGAAAACCCTTCAGAATAGCTCCCAGGAAGGCTGTATTTTCAGGAAGACATGTGAGAAGCATACACACACACAGAGGAAACATATTATGCACACGATGAGCTTGTGCAGGCACCTCCTGCGTAATAGTCCCCAAATGTGCTACTTAGTTATTTTTAGGTAATGTAGGAAGTTTGTACAAGAAAAACACTGTAACACCATTTTCTTATTGCTACTGTAACACCAAGACAGCTTCATGCCTACGTGGGTTGTAAAACAGCTCACATGGACAGGGTAAGCTACGTTTTCTGAAAGAGAAACAGAAAATGTCACTGTTTTCAGGGTCATCCTACCCAGTTCTCCCTTTGGTCAAACATATGCTCCAGTGAAAAGGCAGCTATTTATTTCTTGGTACACAGAAAATGTTTTAGGTGTTACTATTCGAATCTTTAAATATTTTTTTAAAATATGAACTAATTTAAATTCATCCATATTTCTGTGTTCACTTGCAGTATAGTGGTCTAAATCCCACTAAAGCCTATAGCACACATGTACCTCTGGAGTAATTCCATATTTTAAAGAGCTTCAGAGATTTGCTCTGAACAAGTGGAAAAATCTTCTCCTGTGTTAACAATTTAACAGGAGCCCAGGAGAATGCTGGCAAGGTAGAAAAGTGGGTTGCTTATCCCTGTAGTTTTCTGCTCACTGAGCATCCTGTGGGAGCACTGCTTCCCAACTGTGCTGTATCAATAGGCAGAGTTCCACCAGCTGAAATGGATACAAATCCTGTTTCACGTTCCCTTAGGCCTTCTTTACAAAGGGAGCCATGCAGTTTAAATATACCTGCATTTTCAACGGGTGATTGTTAGCATACAGACATTATTTTTGTGGTTTGTGATCAATGAACTAATACTAGAAAAACTTATCAAAGGCACTATGCACCTTTGGAATGGAGTTGTGGGTAAAGTAATCATCTGTCTCTGATGAAGGTCTAATCTTGAACATGCAAGGAAAGAACCACCCTATTCATCCCCAGAAGGCACTGCCTAAGAATGTAAGAAATTGTACCTAAGAATGTAAGAAATATCACAGAGGATTAGAAATAGGAAGCCTAGCTCTATACATGGTCTTCAGCACTTGTTAATGATGCTTTTTAAAAAAGGACATTTAAATAGGGATCTTCCCCTTGGTATATCCTCCAGCCCTAGCAAAAATTTACTCTGCTAGAGCTTGCACCTGAATCATCATATTTCTTAGGCATCAACAGAACTGTCTTGTCCTCTCCAGAGCCCACTGATACTTCTGATCTCAACAACAGCCAGGAACAAGGAGTGATGTAGAGTGCTGTCAAAAAGTGCACCCTTTTATTGCTTCAAACCTGCTGTCTCTAGTGCTGGGATTGCCTGAAACAGTGAATAATCATTCCCTGTTCACTGCTTAAACCTGTCTGCCTTTCATGATGTTACAAGCCAATGCCTGTCCCTTATCTTTAAATGTGCCATCCCCACTTTGCCATGGGATCAAGGCAGATTATCACCAGCCACAGGTAATTTTGAATCCAGGTTGTACCTGTAGCAGGAGCACATGATTCCTGGGGATCTCATTATGGAGTGCTGCCACAGGCACAGGCTCAGGGCAGCACACACCTCCCCAGGGTCTGCAGATGGTCCCCAACACACTGATTTCAACCACTGCAGCAGCCTTGAAGGACACGTTCCAGACTCAGATTCAATGTACTGAGGCATGTTCAGTTATGAGCATGTTGGTCAAATTCCTCTTCAGACAGCATGAGGCCCCAGAGCTTTTGTTTCCAGTGTGAAATACAGCCTCACAGTGTGAGACAGACAGCCCTGTCTCTAAGAAAAAAGTGAATATCTCATTTCAGGAGGCAGAGCTCCAAGCAATCCCTCACCAAAACTATTTCCTTTTTTTTTGTTTTGAAAACTGTCTATTGCTATCATTTGGATTTCTGCAGGGCCTAAAATGTTCTGGCTCTGGTTCAGGTAGGTATGTCCTTAGGTCTGTCTCTGCCATGGGCTGCCCACATTTTCTGCTACATGCCATTCTTTGCTAACTTGTGCAGAGAGAACCAGAATTTTAGTATCAATCTAAGTCAGGTCATTAGATCATTTGAGTAATTTCCCTCATTGGTAAGATCTGTTCACAGTTATTTCAGATAGGGGGACAAAGTAGAGTATGCTCATTCTGGAACAGCTAAAGACAATAGCAGTCATCTTTCACAAACTTTTCATCTTCCCTTTTAAGCAAAGTCCTGTACTTTTTTCACTGGTAATGCTTCTATCTGCAGTATGGTGTTACACACCAACAAAATCTAATGGCACTGGTTTTAACCACCTGAACCCTGTGGGCTGCCAGGGTCTGTTCACCAGCAATAGAGAAATCATGGCTTACCTAGAATTTTTGCATGAAGATTTAAAAATACATAAGTGTGTTTTCATGTGAGAGAGAAAAGAGTGATTTCCCTTGTTGGCTTCAAGTTTATTATTCCAAAGTCAAGAACATCAACCTAAAAATCCCAGCAGAAACATTCCCAATTCTTGGTTGGGGGATCAATAAGTGTATGGAAATGCCATCTTGCTTGCAAGAGGAGACTGCCCTACATTGCATTTGATGTCAGAGCTGTCCTTGGACAGGGGTACCCTGGCTCTGGCTCCTGAGTTCATACCTACTGCTCCTGATTCAAGATTTTTTGCTTCCAAGTATTCCAGGAGTTATGGAAGTCAATCCTTCTAACATCTGCCATCAATGTGATATAGATGAACAGCAAAAATGTACTCTAGATAAACAATCCAGCATTTACTAAACACTTCTAAAGACAGTAACTGCCTGTCTCAGAGCTATCAGTTGAATCAGGAGTTGGCTATGACGCAGATATTGCAAATTCTTAATTTTAATATCACAACTTTTCAATAATGTAGTGTTCATTGTGATTCAATAGTAAAGATGCCAGTGGAAATGAAGATGGCATCAACCACCTTTCCTTTCTCATCCTCCCTAGAAGTTGGCTTGGCAGCAGAATAACCTTCAACAGGAACAATATTATCTCTTCAAATGTAGCGTGGAGGATCGGATGGTTAGCTCTGCAGAGCCCTTTAGACCCAGAGACATAGTCAGTGTCATTATTAGTGATGCATTATAGCTCTGAAATGCTCTTGATGATGCAAACTCTCTAGGTTAACTCTACTGTGCATAATGACCAAAAGGAGAAAAACATGAAAGAACAGTAAGAATATTGAGGAGTAGTGCATAAATAAATGTATTTCACTAACTGCTTTCCTTTCTCCCATTCAATTACTGAAGCAAATACAAGATCACAATGTCTCCTGTTGCCTGTGAAGCTGCAAAAATCAATTAATCAAGTTACCTGGGGAGATATTACAGAGCAAAGCTGCAGGACTTTTTTAGAAACCTTACTAAATAAATTAAAAACTATTGCCCAAAACCTATATTTTCCTTCCTCCTTTTTTTTAAACTCCATCCCCTTTCAATGTTATTATTCTCCAACCTTTCATCATGGGAGAGCCATAATTTATTATCTTTTTTTTTTTTTTTCCCAAATGTAAAGAATGTATTTGGGAGAGTCAAGAACAAAGACATTATGAGAAATAACAAGACTGAAAATGATCCACAGTTTTGCATTTTCCCTGTGTGTATCCTCTGACTTACCCCTTTTCTTTTAGTGCTCTTCATTTCTAAAATTGCTTGTGATTGTTCTATTGCAGCTGCTTACAGTATTTATCTTGTGTAGTTTGGTGTCATTTGCCTGCTTTGTCTGATTTTCACAATAGAAGTACATGTGCCACCATTAGAGAGGTAATCTTATGTCTGCTACACAGAGGTCTCATAAAAGACATATTTCAAAGACTTCCTATTTCAAAGATACCTGAAAGTATAAAGTAATTTCACATTTCTGGCAGCTGCCAGGGATCACACAAGTCCATCAGGCTCACAGACTTTCTGAGGCACTCGCTGAGTTTAGGCTGCCTCTGCTTTGCAGGCCATGATGACTCTTGGCTGCTGCAGCTCCTGCTGAGATCTGGGCAGAACTGAGCTGTTTCTTGATGTTTCAGGACAGGGTGCTCTAAAATCTGGTTGGCTGTAGGGATACTTGCACAGATTTTCTTCATTGTGACAAGGCTAAAACACATCATAAGTACAGGCATATCATCACCATGCATGCCCAACTTTGTCCACACATCCTTTGTGCTTGATCTCTGGAAGTTTTACACTTGCATCTCTGCACCTTTTTTCACTTCATCAAGGCAAACTCTCTGTTGGCCAAAACATGTACTAGACAATTTTATAGACACAATTTAAGACAAAGAAGTAATGTTTATTTTGTGGTTTTAGTTTATCTTTGTTTTATTGAGGGTGGTTAAGGTAAGACATTAAGGTCACATATTCATGTTCACAAATCTGCAGTTCTCTGACCATGAAAGAAAAACCAGATGGAATAAGACAATATGAATGATAAACACAAATAACTTCTTGAGTTTTCCTATTCAGTGGTGCATAATCAATACAAATTCTTTTCAAAGCTGAATATTGTGTGAAGCAGGAGCTATCTTTCTTTTCATGCTTCTTGACTACAGTATCATTATGTACCATAATTGGCTCTGTAAAAACCTATTAGGTTAAGATGAGAGAGGAGGTGTGAAATGCAGAACCAAACCTGTTTCCTGCTAAAATAATATGTCTGCGTCAAAATATTTTGCCTTTACATTACAAAATACACACAACTAAAGAGATATCTTCTGAGTGGGATGAAAACATGAGAAAGGGTCATGAGAGAAAATGGCCAGAGACACTGCCAAACTGGATAGAGGAAGTTGAAGCTGATATTCCCTTTCTCTTCAGTGCAGAGTCTCTATAAATAGAGTTGTGAACTCAATGAGAAAACAGCACATTATCTATGTGCCTTAGTTATCATGATATTTTAAGTGTCTTATTTCCAGAGAGGTTGGTTTAAAGATGTCATATTTTACACAGCTGAATTCCCTATGATGAAACTTTTTTTTTTCTATTATGTAGGTCTTTTGCTGTACTTTCCTTCCTCAGTTGTCTTCATTCTGTCCCCTTAGCTTCAGAAAGTAAAAATTAACTAGCCACTAAAACCTTAATTTGTCATGTTCTGCCTCAGCAAAGCACTGCAGAAGAGAGTTCTTTGGTGATAACTCTGGTGAGACACAGACCCAGGCTGGAAGCTCAGTGTGTGAGCAGGGTTTTCAGGAGAAGGAGCCTAAAGACTCAGTTCTGCAAATGGGCCCCCACACATGGCATTTGTGCCATGATCATTACTCCTGTCTAAGCAGTGGCCCTCTTTCTCTGGAACAACTTGCATGAGTGCAGACTTAGTGCTCTGATGGGAAAAAGTCTTTTGATATTAAATACAAATGTAAAATTTCAGGATATAAAAGAAGTTTTTAATCATGATGGCTGGTTCCACATGATCTCCACAGGCTCCTGTGCATCTGTTGGCCCAGCCTAACACTGGGATACAGCACAGACGCAGTGCTCCAGCAGGAGTGTCTCAAAGCTTAGCCAGCAGCTCACCCCTTACATCCTTACCAACTTATATTATCAGAGTAGAGAGAAAACCGAACGTGGCCATGCCCTTACAGAAAGTGGGAGAACCATTCTCTGTCCCCTAAGGACCACAGGGACCTTCTCTGTGCGTGGGACTGACACAGCCTGTGCAGGTGGCATGATAGTGTCTGCAATAACAAACCAAAACCTGGGAAAGGCACCATGCCCAGCATTGTCTGGAGTAAAGCAGGCAGCTGCACAGTGCTCTGCTTGGAAAGGGATCAGGTGCATCGCTCCTGGGATGGGTTTCCTTGTAGGTTGGTTATACCCATATTTTCTTCCTCCATTTATCTCTGTCCCAAGAAATGCACAGGAGGACTAGAGGATGTGTTAGACATACAAGACATTTAAACAAACTCATCAGAACTTAAAGAAATTTTATAGGATGGTTATTTAGCCAGCAGTACATCTTGTGTCTCATTCAGGACATCAGTGGGAAGACTCTCCATGCTCAGCCATGCCTCTGCTGTGGCACAGAGCACTCACAGCCTTGCAGCACATTGCACAGGCGTGGGCCAGGGCAGGGGGGATTCATTGGCTCAACAACAGTGCTCCCCCTTCCACGGCTCCCCACTGGCATTTCATTCCCTTCCTGGCACTCCTGGCAGTCACTCTCTCTCTCCTATTGCTTTTCTTTGACACAGATCATCCTTTACATCAGTAATTGGTCCCATCATGATGTTCTGGCTTCTCCTGGTCTCATTGGGATTTATCTACAACTTTTGCAATATTAGTTGTTGCTGATGCAGAAACTAAGAGTATCTGCAATTGAGTTTGACAGAAAGGCACTCATTTACTAAACTGGGATTTGAGTCCAGACCAAATAATTGTTTCAAATGCTATGAAGGTCTGTCAGATCATTTCCTAGTCTGGATTCATTAGGTTTACAATGCAAGAGGCTATGGTGTGAGCAGAGACAGTCAATGTATTCATTGCAAATAGATTTTTCAATGCATTGGCCCATTTTTCTGTTTGTGAATCATTTCTGATTTCTAATAATGTGTTCATAAGCATTCACCCACATGGATTATAGAACAATTGTCTTCCTAAGGGAATTTTGCAAACTATTTACATTTTACTAGCAATTATCAAGCAGTTCATTTAAGTCACATGGCATCCATTATGCTTCATCTTTGAATGATGTAATCTTTTCTTAAAACAGAAGGCTAATGACTAATAGAAGCAGACCTTTAGGGACAAGTAAACATTCAGAACATGCGAAAAAACTGTGCTAGAAATAATAAACCAACCATTACACAGATATTTAGGGAAAGCTCCTAAAAAGGGCTTAGCAACTATTTCTTTTTTTTTCTTTTTTGGCTATTCTGACAGCCCTAGGCGTAATGTCATCTACGATGATGACAATTGTAATGCGAGTCATTTCCTTTTTTTACTGACAGGTACCAGCAGTGCAGAAGTAAAGGAAAATCGAAACATTGGCAACCTGGAGGATCATCCAATAGCATCTACTGATAGGGCAAGAGGGGGAACAACTAGCAGTAAGAGGAAAAGACCCTTAGAGGAAGGCAATAATGGCCATTTCTGCAAACTTCAGCTTATCTGGAAGAAAGTTTCATGGTCAGTGACGCCAAAGAACGCTCTGGTTCAGCTACATGAACTCAAACCAGGATTACAATATAAAATGGTGTCCCAGACAGGTCCGGTGCATGCTCCAGTCTTTGCTGTTGCTGTGGAAGTAAATGGACTTACATTTGAAGGCACAGGCCCCACAAAAAAGAAAGCCAAAATGCGCGCCGCAGAGCTAGCTCTGAAGTCATTCGTTCAATTCCCCAACGCCTGCCAAGCCCACCTTGCCATGGGAAACTGCATCAGCCCATCCACGGACTTCACTTCCGACCAGGCCGACTTCCCAGACACTCTGTTCAAGGAGTTCGAACCCTCCACACACAGCCAGGACTTCTCGGTCTACAACCCCGTCAACAACGAGCTGCTCTCCACCGCCTACCGGCGCGGGCGCCTGCTGTGCCACACGCTGGACCTGGTGGGCCCCGCCAAGCCGGGCAAGCACCGCGCGGCCAAGGCCGAGAGCGAGAAGAACCCGGTGGTGCTGCTCAACGAGCTGCGCTCCGGCCTGCGCTACGTCTGCCTCTCGGAGACCGTGGAGAAGCAGCACATCAAGAGCTTCGTGATGGCTGTGAGAGTGGACGGGAGAACGTTTGAAGGCTCAGGACGCAGCAAGAAGCTGGCCAAGGGGCAAGCGGCGCAGGCGGCCTTGCAGGCCCTCTTTAACATCCGTCTGCCCAGCCACATTCCCAGCAGGAGTAAATGTCACCATTTGCCACAGGTGAGAGCTCCTAGGTGCTGCCACCACGTTGGAGGAACTCTTTTGATGGGTGGCTTTGGTATTGCTGTAGCTGTTGTTGGTCTGCCCGATGGTTCCTCTCATGTTACAGCAAGTGTCATGCCACAAAACAACCCTTTCCCATAGAAAGACTGGTCTGGTTTGAAAGCAAAACCAGTGAGAGACTCCAAGTCAGAAATACAATTTATTAGGAAAAGGGAAAAGGAAAACCAAAATACATGCAATAATAAAAAAAAAAAAAAAAAAACTGACAAAGTCAGAATACAACCTGACACCCTGCTGATCTGGGTGTTGGTAGCAGTCCAGTTGGATTGGTGGCTGCAGTCCTCCTGGAGTGGCAAATGCAGTTGTGTTGCAGCAGTGGTCCTGTAGAAAGGGTGTAGTCTTCCTCTGAAGATCCAGTGGAAAAGATGGCAGTTCCTCTGGAAATCCAGTGGAAAGTCTGACTGCTCTATCTCAAAACCCAGATTATATCCAGGTGGGATGCTCAGCTCCTCCCCCCTGGGCAGAGCTCATATCATTCTAATGAGTCATGTGGTGGGTCCTTGATTGCCCACTAAACAGAAATGGCTCCTGGAGGGAGCTATCTCTGAGTCATGGGGCAAGACGTTGATGGGCCCATTAACAGGAGATAAGGAAAAACAATGCCCCTCCTGGTTTCAACAGCTCTTGAGGATGGGAATAGAATATATCTTTATATTGTAACCTAGGACAAAGACCCACAGGCAAAAGCTTGGAAATAGTATCCTGAAATCATTGGGTACAATTTAAAGCTCATTCCATGGGAGGCATAGAGGAGAGGGCAAAATATAACAGGAAACACCAACATTTCACTTTGCTAGAGACAATAATAGTGACACATGCAGAAAACTCAGGTAATTCTGTGGTACTGCGTTTTTCTTAACAGAGAGGAGCCCATATATAAAGGGATGCTCCATTTCCTCCTTTTTGAGTTAATTTTTGATGAGGACCGTGCTATTCAGAGGAGACATCACTGATGAGGAATATGCCTGTTTCAGAGAAATTCTGCCACTGGAAAAGTTAAGAAATTTTGTTTAATACAGTCCTACTGTTGGGGGTTATTTTTTTGTTTAGTTGATTTGATTTCAGGGCTTGGGTGTTTTTGTTTTGTTTTTTGTTTTCACCTATGCCTCCAACAGCCCAAGGTATACTGAAAGTTTTGAAACTTTCCTGGAATAAATGTAGAGATTACTGCTGTATTCACATAGAAAATATAGATTTGAGGTGCATACTTAGCACATGAAAATTTTGTAGTTGGTCATACACCAAAGGCTATTTAAGCATTACTCAGACTTGTGTCAATTTTCAAAGTTCTCAGGAAGTCAGGATTTGCAGACACTGGGAAGCATTACATGGGTTCAAGTAATTTATGGATTTGTTTGCACTACCACAAAAGGTTTGATTCATCAGCACCAGGAGGTGATCTACAGCTACAAAGCTCCCTTTATGAAGGGAGCTGTTAATGTCCAGGATTTAGTGCAAAGCACTAGGAGCACTAAGAGTCATTCTGCTGTTGGCTTGCTGTGAGACCCTAGGCAAGTCATTTAAATTCAATATGCCTGTAATAAAAATGAGCATATTATATAAAAGAACACTTCAAGATCCTTAACTAGTGTGTAAATGCAAATTATGAGTAGCAATTCTCATTAACATTAGTAAAAATGGTCATTATATGTTCAAGGAGTTTGATAGGAGATTAATCCTCTAGGTAACATGACTGCCTGCAGGACCCAGGAATTATAGTTGGTGACCCAGAAGTTTCCTTTCTATGTTTCCAAAAAGAAAACATGTTAAATGTGAAAAATTCTAAAATGCACCATAATCCTCCACTTTTCTTTTCATTCCAGACTGCAAACTCCATGAACCAGTGGGATAATAACATAGTTCAATAATAACAGTGATCTTCTAACAGAGTGCTTTGCAGGCATTTTGGAAACCTTAGCCAACACGACAGTTTCACCTTTCCAGTGCTCCTTCAAAGTACACACAGCTTTAAATGAGATACCTCTAGTGTTTCCTACCCAAATGAATTCTGGCTATAAGTAATCCCATTCTGGTGGTTGCTTTGCTGCCCCCAGTGAACTTTGCTGGGTGTGTCAGCAGGTAAATACCATGTATTTTTTGACCTCTGGTTTGTCATGTTCTGAAACAATGCCACAAGGATCATTGCCTCAGTTTCTGAGCTTTCTGAAATATTCCCTGGTTTCTTGGCTTCACAGTCACCTTCTGCCTGAATATCACATTTTACTTCAGTCTCCAACTGTTCATTAAGTGACATATTCTCCAGTGTATGTTCCCTTTTTTATGGCCTTTTCTCCTTTCTGTGGACTGCTGCCCTCCTTATCTCCTTCTCTTCACTGTTCTGGAAGTGTAAATGTCAGTGAAAAGGTGTCACTGAACTTTCTCCATCAGTATTTCTTGAGTGGTTATGTATTGTCCAACTGAAAGATTACTTTTAATGCCAGCATTCAGCACATTAATTGAGAGATAAGCCTTAACACTGATTTCTGCTGACCTCCTTACAACCTGCTCTCATCAACAGATACAGCAGCTGTGACACAAAACCTGAGTTTGTGTTACTCGCTAAATCATAATTCAAATTCCACAGAAACCGACAGATTTATTTCCACTGACTTCAGCTTAAGCATTAAATCCAGAAGCATCTTTTCCTGTTCTCAGTGTGTTATGCAGTACCTCATCAAGTGACTGCCTTTGCTCACTGCCTCAGTCAGCCCATCTGGTCTTTGGTCAGCTGAGGTGGTGTAACCATACAGGGGAGAGTGCAGCTTTCAATAGCTGTGGTCAGAGCCGGCTGCTCCAAGTGTTGTTTTAGCTCCTTCTTGTCCCCTTGATCTTGTGGGAACCACATTTTCAAATACATGCTTCAAGCCAAGTTTTCAAAACTATTCCCATTTAGAAGTCTTGATTTATGTCTATAAGTGTTTAAAAGCAGGAGAGCACCCTGAAACCCAAAGAGTTTAGGAGTAGAATTTGAAATATTAGGAGGGATTAATTTCTTCACAGAATAAGGAGCAACTATTGTCCCATGCAACCATTCACTCTTTTTATGTGCTTCATTTTATTTGTTAGAATATCAAACAGCTAACTCATTGGTAGTGAGAAGAGGCAAACAAGATCAGCTGTAAGAGTTTCAGCATATTTTGAATATTTTGTAAAATCCAGAAGTGTGTTTTTCTCTGTGTTTATCCTTTCAGAGAGTATTCCAATTTTGCGTGTCTCTGCTCCTGTTTGCCTTGCTGTTATCAGTGGCATTAGAAGGCCACCATTTGGCTTTTTGTGGTTACAGCCTGACTGGAAACAGGAAATAGCCAGAAGTCATATAACACCTGTAGTCCAGTTGTCCTGAAATTTTGGATTTCACAGCGTACAAGTTTCAAAACAAATCAGATGTCCTTATGAACTGGGCATCCAAACCATTGGCATTTCTGCCTTGCTCCTCAGGGCTCCCAGGGGACCTGGTGTTCCTCAGCCTGGACCTTGGGTGTGCCAGAGGACAGACAGACACTTTTCTGCTGACTAAGGGAGATTCTATGTAAAATGTCCAAAGAGGCACAATAAGAGGAACTACCTAAAGAAGGGCATAGCCAGGTGGGGGTTGGCCTCTTCCCCCAGGCAACCAGTGACAGGACAAGAGGACGTGGTCTGAAGCTGTTCCAGGGTGGTTCCAGTTGGACATCAGGAAGAATTCCTTCCCTGACAGGGTGGTTAAGCATTGGAATGGGCTGCTGAGGGAGGTGGTGAAGTCACCAACCCTGGAAGTGTTCCAGAAACACTTGGACATGGCACTTAGTAATGTGGTTTTGTTGGCATGGTGGTGGTCAGTCAAAGGTTGGACTTGAGGATCTTGGAAATCTTTTCCAACCTTAATGATTCTGTGACTCTGTGATTCTGTATTGTCCAGTTTGTCCTGAGAGGTGCTGTCTACACAGGAGGCTTCCTGAATCACCAGGAAATGCACAGCATGGATGTAAAACCCTGTCACCTTGATCTCTTCTGATTCACATGAAACAAAGGGCTACAAGAATAGCAAAGCCAGAAGTAGATAAACTCCCTGGGTCATCTGCAATCCAGCTTGCTTCTTCAGCTGCCTCTCACCATGAAAACACTTACTGAAAACACACCATGAAATTCTGAGCACTTTACAATACTACTGTTTTCTTAAAAGAACATTTCTGTGACTCTGACTTTCTTTCCTGTGACTGCTGCACAATGTGTTTGGGCTAACTGCAAAATTATACACAGAAGGTAAACAAAGGCATATTACAATTTACACCAGAAAAAACATTTAATTTCAAACTCTAAAACCAAGATAATTGAGATCATGCCTTCTTTACTGCCATCAGCAGTGCATCAATCCACTTCTGTAAGTCTCATACAGGTACAATAGTGACTGGGAGACATGTGCACTTACCCATGTATAGGATGAAGAGAAGGTAGCTGAGATAACCCAAGAACCACCTGAAATGGTCACAAGATTTGCCCATCAACCTGCCAGTTCTTCAACCAGATGTTTGATCTGTGCTAGGCACTGAAGTGCAAGATAAATACTATTGATGGTCAGAGACTGGGCACACCATGTTGATTGGAGTAGCTAAGATAGGAGCCTGGAGATCTGCTAAACTCATGGCAGACATAAAGAGAATCAGGAGAATGGAAATTACAAATCTTCACTGTACCTTGGATTAGTCACTAAATATTACTCCTTGTTTTCTGGCATAGTTGGTCTGAACTCATATTCTCCATCAAATAAAATGCAATTTCTTCAATTATAAGCTTTCATGGAAGTCTGACAATTGTTTCTCCCACTTTGGAAGCTCATGTTCTCACATTCTAATAAAGGAGGCAGCATCAGAGGGCGCTGACCTAACCAGCCCTAATGAGTCTGCTCTGGTAGAAATTCATCCACACACTCCCAGGCTTTCCAAGTGAGGTGTGCGCAGTTCAGGAGATCAAGGTGGCCCCCAGCTGTATCTGACCAACTTGCAATTCTTTTTCTGATCTTTTAGTCCTTCTAACCTGTCTTGGTCTAAATGGCATTCTTACTGTTGCAGAGCCATACCATTAATTAATACTGTCATAACAAATTAGTAAAAGAGGGGAGCCTGGATTTCAAATGAACCTAAATTAGAAAAGAATAGGTGTGAAAATCACATTCATTCTGCTTTGAAATGGCTTAGCACTGCTGTTGCTTGTTCACATCCAGCCTCTCCAGAGCAGTGGTTGTCTATTTATTTTAACAAAGCTCATTGTGTTTTGTGTGTGTATCCTCAAAAAGAAGCAGGATTTCTCTCTTTGGCAAATACAGCTAACCTTTTGGTTCCAGTTAAATCCCCTATTTGCCAAAAGCTTCATCTGCAGGCTAAAGCAACCTCGAATCCCATATTGCAGTGATTCTTTACTTTGAGAAAGTCAAGGATTCCCACCAGTTAACCTTGGTGAGAAGGTGGCATCATCATGGGAAGAACAACCACCATGTCAGGGAAAGCCACATACCCCACAGTTCTCACCCACCCCCCTCCAAGACACCTGTTTCCCTGTGTTGCAAAGCTGGTTCATTTTCATACAGTGTATGTTGTTCCTGCTTCCTTAACTTTATTTCTCTCACTTTCCTCCTTCACCAACTTCCTGACTACTGTGGCCTCTCACCCGTGTCACGGTTAGGCCAGGACCGAGGTTGGCAGTGATATATTTGACTCCAGTGTGAAGAGCAGCAGCACATGGAGCAGGCATTGAGAAGCCTGCAACAGGTTTCTGTGAAGAGCTTTGTCCGGTTAACTGAGCAGCTACATAGTTTTATTAACTTCTCTGTTTCCTCTTACGCAAAGAGAAACAGCTGACAGGGGTGTGTGTGTAGTTCCTGACAGGAGAATGCTAGAAAGAGAAATGGTGGGGACCAGAGAGATGCCTTTGCAATGCAAACAACATTTGATTTTCAGCCATCTATTTCTTACTCTGTAGGTGGGGAAAGTCGCTTTTATAATCAGAGCTACAGGCAATCAAGAAATTTATAGGATTAGAGTTTCTTAAGCAAAACAATGGCAAAAGAACCAATTTAGAGGCACAGCATTAGTTTAGTGGATACTGTTATTATCTTGGCTGCTAATTGGATTGTAGTCACTTCTGGGCTCACAGCTGAGTAACAAGGACTACCTCCTCACCTTTCATACAAGAGCAATATAAAAGATATTTAATGCCCAGAGAGATTACAGCTTGAGTCTCAGATGAAGAAATTACTTTGGTTTAATGTATATAATCCATGCAAGATCAAACAGAGATGCAGAATGGCTACCTACATGGACTTACAGGAAATAAATTAACAGGGTAGGAAGGACTTTGGTGGCTTGCTCTCACAGCATCAGCACATATATGTAGACACATGAAGGGGTTGCACATAAAAACCAGTCATCACTGCAAAACAACACATAACTTTGCATCAGCTGGGCTCCAATAGTCCTGCAGTTCTTTGCTGCAGAAAGGAAGTTGGTATATGCATCTCCACACTCCCTGCCTCTCTCTTTTGCTCCTGCGTTGCTGTTCTGTGTAACTCCCAGCCATGGATAGCTCCAATCCCCAAAAGATTCCCCTGCACTCATCTTTAAGTCCTGTGTCATGTAGAGCATGCTCAGGGCTTTCAGAGCATTAGGTATGCTAAACAAAACTCTCCTAAATGAGATGTTAAATTCTAAATGTACCACTCACCTAATTAATAATACTTAGAAGAACTGCAATAATTGTGGTAATTAGTTAATGAATGGCCAATCTAAATTTACAGAAGTGA
Organism: Agelaius tricolor; assembly: GCF_023055355.1. Lineage (NCBI taxonomy): Eukaryota > Metazoa > Chordata > Aves > Passeriformes > Icteridae > Agelaius > Agelaius tricolor. Next base: position 8,616,259 of record NW_027269266.1, on the reverse strand, counting down.
AAAAATAATTGTTATATCTTCAAGGAAGAAAATCTATAAGGCTGAAAGGTATTTTTCTATGTAATTTAATTTTACAAGCAATCCAAACCTTTTCTTCCTCTTAAAAGAAAGGAAACTCAAAATTATCTAATTTTCCCTTATAAAGAGTGTAAGGGTCCATGGTGATTACAGTGCATTCAGAGTAGGGTAAATCAGATTTAACCATCTAACTTAGCTGCTGGGTGCTCCTTTAGCTTTTTAGTTGTTGAAAATACTTCATACCACCCATGCATCCACAGAAACAGCATTTGATTTCTTCCCTTCAGATTCTAGATTGCATATTAAACATGTCTAGTGAGACCCAGCGTGGATTCTGCTGACTTGTGCTGTTTACCTTAATAAACCAGCCTTGTCTATCCATGAAGCTGATGGTGTGGATCTGATTTGTGAAGAATTACTATTTGTGCAGCTCATTAGGGTGAGACAGTTTGTGCAGAATGATTAGGGCTCCAGCAACCAGCAGACCTAGTTAGTACATGAAAGCTGAATCCCAGTCTGGTGTCATCCAGACATAAAACCTTCTTCTAAACCAGACACTCTCGCAGCTGTCAGAGTTGCTTCTGTTGTTTTCTGGCTTTGTAAGTGAGCTAGGGACACTTCAAAAAGCTCCCAGCAAGCTGGACTTGTTAAAGCTGCCACTTAATCTTGGACTTGCATCCTGACTTTGTTTATGATGCTTCATTATTACCTACTAAATACAGCCATGATCATTCTGCTCCACTAAATAGAGCTGTAATACAAGTGCCCAGAGTGAATTTTTCTTTGGTTGACTTCCATGAAAAGCCTTTTCTGTTTGAGCTGGAGTGTTAAAGTCATGCCAAAACCACTTCTTTATCTATTTTTATCTGTATTCACATCTAGGAAGCCTTAATTATTCAAGCAGAATTTTCCTTCTATGTAGAGTACCAGAGGCAAGCTCCTAGCATTTATTTTATGATGACTACCTCCCTCTTGTGGTCCTTGTGCCAGCCCTGTGGCAGGCAGGCAGATCCACCGTTGTGTGAGGGGAAAACTAACAACACAAAATGCTTGTGCACCCGGGCAGGGCTGTGGCTCAAAGCCCCCAGAGATGCTGCTGAGAATCCCAGTGCCACACGTAGCAGAGGGACCACTCCCTACCACTGAAAAGGGAACATCTTTGTCCATTTTATTTTTCTCTCAAATGCTAGCCTTTAAATAGTGAATTTGTGTCGTAGTCATGGAGAAAACCAACATTTCTCCTGCCCATTTTTCTCAGCTAAAATGTCCAGACATAGTGCTATGTGAAATGATTAAGCACACACACACACACAAAATAGTATGCAGGTCATAAAATTCAGTAAGGGGAAAGTATTTAGGGCTTAATCTTAGGACTGCTGAGAAATAATGGACAGAACAGACTTTGGACTTGTTATACTGGATGTAAAATATGATTAATGTGTTTAGACATTTATACAACCAGAGAGAAGTGGCTGAAGTTCTTTGAGGTAGTAAAATCCTTTTTTGTTCACATAGTGCCCCCTTAATACGAACATCTTACTAGTGAGTCTGGATTTTTAATGGGAGCAAAATTTGAGAGCAAGGGTGTTGTTTTTTTCTTTTTGCACATGAATGATGCATGATGTGAACTTTTGTTAAGATAAAATATTTTTACAAATTTATGAGAAATAGAAAGGGGAGATAAATATCTGTAATCACTGGAAAAGTGGGTAAATTATCTATCTCCACTCATCACATTTTATTCAGTGAAAGCAGTTACCATTGTCTATGTCTCATGATATCCATCAGCTTCTTAGACTGTATTCTAAGACATATAAAATATTAATGCATCCATTAAACTTTTCTCCCCTACCTTTCATGCTGCAATATTATTTTGTCTAAACAAGTTCATGTTCCTTTTTCAGCCTTCTAGTTTTCTAATTGACATGTCAGAGTCTACTTCCAAGTGAACAGTTATTTCCTATTTGTCTTCTGAACCAGGGTAGGAATTGATATGAAAATACCTAAGCATGATTGCTCTTAACCTACTTGTCATCATGTCTGCTGCAGACACCAGCCCCATAATCAGACCTGAATTCACACAATGGTACCTTAAAATCAGTGCTACAATGAGATGTCATCCAAATGAGCCCATGCTACTGAAGCCATGCTAATTTGCAATTCCTTTTGTGCTGTCTCTTTGTGCTCTTTTTATCCAGTTCATCTTTAAAAACTAAAGGTGGAAAGAGTACATTCTCTGAGCAAACACAGTCAATTAACAAAATGACTGCAGTTTGGTTTGTTCAGAAAAATAATTTAAGCATCCCATAATCTCTAAGTTTTCTGTTCCTGTTGAGTACTCTTCTTTTGAGTTCCTATTTTTGGGCCATCTTCTATGAACTGGGCACTCATGCTCACAGAAATAATTATAATCAACTCCTTTCCCTCTTATGTGGGTCATTGCTTTAATAGGTTAAACACAAGGAACAATGTGTGTCCCCAAGGTCTGGTGGGGAGGGTGGAGACAGCTACACTGCCTTAGTTTCTTGTTTGATAATTAGTTCTTATCCAAATCAACTCTGCCCTGTACTTTTAAGGAATAATCCTCACAGGGATATTGGAGAATAAACTCATTACTCCTGAATGAGACCCCTCTTTTCTTCTACTCTCCTTGAAATGCACACAAGTAATTCTAACTCCCAGTGCCTAATGACTCTTGAGTACCATCCTATGGAGAACAGCTCAGAACAGCATCACAAAGATACTGCTAGGCCTTGGTTGTCCTGCTCTTTGCAGAGAAGCAGTGTCCAAGAGGGGAGTAGAAATGCTTGTTTAATCCTGACCCAGCTACACAGAAACCTTCTGCAAACCAAGCCAGTGGCCATCAACATGGAGCAGACAAAAGCAAGCTAGAAAAAAAGCAGGGAGCAGTGGTTGGTGAGACAGAAGTCAAGTTTTTTGAAGGCTCATGGTTATGGCAGCAATGAGGGGTAGATGTGCTGATTGGTGCACACTAAAGCTACAAATCAGAGACACACTGAAGTTTTTGTGCCTGAGTATCAGCAATTTGCACAAAAAAAGAAACATATCACATAGCTGTTAAAACTGTTGTCTGAGCCAAAAGTTAGCAGGCACTGCTTGGAAAGCAGCATGAAAAGAGTGTCCAATAATAATGTTTAGAGCAGCTCATAACACAATCACATGGAGAGAAGAGGAATTATCCATGAGGATCACCAGTCTAGAAAACACCTTCACAGGTGCTAAGGGCAGTCATCAGCTCTTACCAATGAAAACCTAAAAAAGCCATGGCACATTGATTCCTATGGATCCTATGGATTACTGAGCTTGCAACTCTGCCCAAGGGTTTGGCTACTTCCAGAAAGGAATGACAACACATTAAAACACTGTCATATTTTGCTGCCTTTTGTGGCACTACATATTCTCCCTTCAGTGCTCAATTAAATCCAATCAGGACTTTTTCCTGTATGGATTTACATGGACATTACCAGAACAGGGCCATGAGTTGCTGACACAAAGATATCTCCATCTGTTCTGTGCTTGACTTCTTCAAAAATGCACCTTCAGTGCTGCAGCAAATTCCTGCTGATCATAAATCATGGCTCTCTGATGGTTTGGACATACCCTAAACTATCAACATTTATTCTGGCAAGTATCTCAGCATGTCTGGAGGAGTCTGTGGACTGTATTTCCCTTCCACCTGGTGCTGACTATTAATTAGAGAAGAGACCATGGTATCTTAAAATTTATTTTTTTGCTAAATAAGCTATTTTACTCAAATTCACCAAAAAAAATCTAAAAGCAAAGCCACAAAGTACTGCCATATGAACTGTCATGGAAAGATTATCTTTCCCTTCCTTTTTTTTTTTTTTCTTTATTTAAATGTATGATATTTTTGGTCACAATCATAATACTATTGATAGGAGATGCCCTCTGCTTTTGCAGGGCAAAAGGCTGCAGCTGCATATTTTATATTTTGACTTTGAGAGAGATAAAAGTACAAGAGGGATAAGCTGCTGCTGTCACCATCCTCTGGAGAACACTGATGGGAAGAAATTAATAGCATTCCCCAAAACACTGACAAGCTACAGTGCATAGACTTTTCTTTTAAATCCTAGATTCATGAAAAAAAAAGTAACATGACTTTCAAATTTGCTAGTCTTTGATATAGATTTTGAAATTTTTCCCCTTATGAATAGGCAGGAGCCTAAATTTATATCTTTGCCTGCATCTCTTCTTGGACATTCGTGAACTTAGAGAGATCTTAAGCCCTCCTCTCTCCAAAAGAAAAAAAGTTTAAAAAACAACATTTTCCTTTATATAACAAAAATCAATTAAGCAAGCCAAACTAGATAGTCTTTACAGGCAGACTAACATCCTTGCCATGTAACAGAGCTAAAATCTGGCAGATACCTAAGCAAAGCTGCCCTGTGGCAGACCAGGAGCAACTTGTGCAAATCCAAGGGATCTGTTGGGGAGCCCTTGATAACAAGAGGTCACCAGATAAACCAGCCAATGAGGCTGAACTGAGCAGGGGGAGAGAAAGAAACTTTGCAAAGACAAGCTGGAGGGGGGAAGGAAAAAAAGAAAATCTTCCAGGCTGCCTTTGACAGAAATTGATCCAAACAAACTAAACACTCCTACTGTAGTAGTTAGCAGCAGTTGGGTTTTTCTCCTCCCTTTCAAACCACCAGATGCCAACAGGGGATCAGCACAGGCTGCTTGCCTCTCCCAGGCTGTGTTATTCACTGTGCAGGAGCAGGGCTGCTCCCAGCTGCAGCTATGAGGGCACTTGCTGGAGTCAGGAATAGAAGCTTATAATACAGAAATTACTCCCTTGAGGACCTGGGAACAGTTTTTATGGAGTGAGGGGTGGAATTTAGCCCCTTGGTGAAAATCAAGCAAAAACCACAAGTGTGGGAAGGAAACTGTTGGAGTTACAGCACAGTCTTGAAGTTAAATCCTTGCAAAGGCATGCATAGGGAAATCCTTTGACAGTAATTTGAGCTGTGTTTTGCTACCTATGCCATGTATTGTATTCTGGGAGCTTATTTTCTGCACATATACCTGCTACCATAGCAAATATTAAAAGTCCTTTTTGAGGTTGGGAGATTATGGTGAGTAACTGAAGCAACATAAACTACATTTTCTCTGAAATACATAGGCATGAAGCCACAAAACAATGTGGGCAGATAATACCTTTATTCCATATTCCCACAGGCATAAACCAGACCAGAATTTGAACCTGTGGATTTATAGCAAATAAAACTTATACTGAAATATGTTGCAGCTGTTTCTCATTCCATCCTGCAGCTGATAAATAGCTAATCTCCAGTTCAGGCCTCTCTATTTAAATAAGCACACTAAAAAGTTGAGCTATCTCTGACTGAACTGCTTCAGCTGAATATCCTTAGCTTACTGCTTCTGGCCTCTATTAAATGCAATTCAGATAAATTCTGGCTTCTACTAGTATTTGTTTCTCTCTTGACACAGATGGTACCAGGTCCTGCTTAAAGCTTTCAGATTGGAAAAAAAATCTGAAAAAATACATTATTTAGTAAGCATAACTAAGGACCACTAATACTAGGAAGACAAAGGATTTCTTCTGTATTAGCTGTGAACAAATTGCTCTCCATGGGCAGCCTCACCCCTGCCATTAAAATTGATGATTTTGCAGAGCTGCGGCCAAAGAGGGACTCATCTTTCCCTGAAGCACAGCTGACAAGCAGGAGCTGTCAGACACCCTCCACTTGCTGCATATTCTGCTTCAGAGCTGCCTCTCTCCCTGCTGGTGTCAGGCAGCAATCAGGCTGCAGGCAGGGAGTGGGCAGCTCTGTCCCTGCCAGGGCACAGGCTCACAGGTGTCTCCCAAAGTGCTCAGCCTTATTTCCCTTCCCAGCTCTGCTGGTTCCCATTTTCTGACACTCCCTTTATCAGGAGAGATCTCCTCTCTCCCAGCACACCCCAGCCAGGCAGCAGCAGGCTGGAGCTGCAAGAAGGCAGCTGTGAGAACAATTCAGTGTGATTTTAGGTTAAATGTCAGCTGCCCCATCCTTGTGATAATAGCTGGCATTAGAGCACATTAACACAATTGCACTTGCTGCAAATTAACAGCGATCGGTGCAGAGGCACAATATCAAGTGCAATAATAATACACATGTATGAAAAGCATCATGATCACTGCCTAATTAATTAATAACCGGTTACTGATTAAAAGGGGAGCATTTGGAGCTAAATGTGTCCTTGACAACACTAACAGGATTGGTTTAGCACTGATTGTATTTTCCAATAAGACACATAAGTGCAAATAATTGCTTCCACTATATCATGGAATTAGTTCCATGACAGTTCAGCTGATTACTTCAAGGTTTTATCTGTGTTTTGTAGCTGCAAGATCAGCTACCATTTTGCACCTTACCAGCTGGTAGTGAAACACTCTTCTGTTTACATGTATTGCATGTACTGTAGCAGGAAAGCAGAATCAATACTGTAGATATATACAGTACCTGCATCACAAAGGTTACCACGCTCGGAAAACAGCTGATGAAAACTTGAGGTAATGAGCTGAAACATCCTGCAAGTAATTCCTAGCAGCACTAAAAACAATAATATAACTTTGCCTGACATGGGTAATCCTCCACAGACTGAGGGAAGCATAATTTTTTTCTGGAAGGGAGTTTTGTGGTCCACTGAGGGTTTGAGTGAGATATGGGATATACCTTATAAGTGAGGAGTGCCTCATAACTCAGGGGAGGTGGAACCTAAATGAAGTCACAGAGGTCATTCTTATTTTATCACTGGGGAAAATGTGTCCTGTATATCACAGCTTTTTCATACATTTAGTTAGTGGGATAATTCTAGGTACAACAAAATGTTCTCTTTTTTTTAATCTTGTATTACATGAACAGAAAGCTTTTAAAACAACTAAAAACAATTGCAGAGGGACCATTTGCTATGCAAGTCCAAAGTTAGGCTTCTTTATGTGAGTTTAATGAAGTACATGAGAACTCTGAGGTTTGTTTAGGGTATGGAGCTATCAGCTAAATATTTTTGCACATTTTTCCATACATTTTTTGCAGTGACTGCAGTGCAGAATCTAGAAGGGTCAATGAAGCAGTCAGAGAAGTTTGCCCATCCTTTTATCTCCCTTCATGATAGCAGCCACTCATGTGATGTGAATACTCTGAAAAAGAGATTTCAGTGCATGTTTTCAGGCTGCTTTCCAAATTAGTTTTCTGTGATCAGCTTTCTACTGCTCTTAGCAATCCTTGAGACTGTTCAACAATATTTGATAGCTTAAGATATCTCAAGGCATTTTTTCATCTATGCAGTTTAAAAATAGGGACTTTGAAGGAGCAAGTGCAACCCAAACTTGTCCTGCACAGGGGACAATGCAGTCACCCCCAAGGCAGCAGCAAGCAAGCCAGGCAGCATGGTGGCAAGATATACAGAGACATTATGGTGTCTCCATTTTGTCTTATTTCTTCTCTTCTTAGTGCAGGGGGCCTATGCACTCTCTTTTTTAGAGGTATGATTTAATTTGAGCCTGAAGATCCACAGAGGGTGATGGGTTCCTGGTGGATGGAGAGGCTGAGCCCATATGTTGGTCCAGGAAAAAACCTGAATGTGCAAATATGAGGGCAGTCATCTCAGTGCTTGCTTGGTGGGGCCAAGGGAGCAGGCAAGAAAAAAAAAGCCAGTGCTTCTTTTATTTGTACCTGTCTGGGTAACCCAAAAGTGATCATCGGAGTTTAAATGTATTGTAGTAACAGCTGTGAACAATTTCATTGTTTCTCAATGCAGGATGTTGCCAGTTCAAAAGACTGTCAGTAATCATAACAAAGCTATTTCTCCTTTTCTCAGACAGTAAAATAAACTCAGACATAGAATGGTTGCATTCTCCTTTTTTTGTAACATACCTAGTTTTGATTGCTGACAGGCTTTATTAGCAAGAGGCAGAAAGGTTGAGAAATGGTTGATTAGAGGTTCAGCTGTAAACTGGAAATATCCTTAGTCAGATGTCCATTGATGCATCTGCTGTGGTACATTTGTTATAGGATAGATGGAGCAGGTGTTAAAATCCTTATTTAGCAAAATTGAAGCCCATCAATGTTGACACTGGATTAAACAGGAGTACTTGTTGCATTTGGCAGCTGTGAAGGGGGTTGCGGTTTGTTAGGGAAAGGGGGAAGTCCACAATGCATCTGTGGGGTTATGAGGTTATCTCATGATACATGGGGTTATGAGCCATGTATCATGAGATGAATGAGCCAGTGTTAGGAGAAAACTGAGTGAGTGTCTGCTTTTGGCTGGGATAGGCTTAATTTTCTTCATAGCAGCTTTTATGTTGCTGTGTTGTGAATTTGTGAACAAAACAATGTTGATAAAACACCAATGGTTTACCTGTGGCTGGGCAGGACTTACATAGCATAAGGCTTCTCTGCTTCTCACCCCACCCTACCAGCAAAAATTCTGGGAGTGCACAAGGAATTGGAAGGGGACACAGCCAGGACAGCTGACCCCAACTGACCAAAGGGGTATCCCACACTGTGTAGCATCATACTCATCAATAGCAGCCTGGGGAAGAAGGAGGAAGGGACAAAACTCAAGAGTTAAGACGTTAATATTAGACCAAATAAACTGTCTTCAAGTCAAGCCGTGAATTTTCTCACTTTTACCCTTCTGATTCTCTTCCATATCCAACTGGGAGGAAGAGGAAGGAGGCAGCTGTGTGTGACTGAGCTGCCTGCCAGGGTAAACCCATAGCAGTAGCACAGGGACACACCTGTGGGAGGTATATAAAGTCACCATTTATGAATCTGCATTGACATGCTGGCTTTCACTGACGCTAGTGGAAAAAATTTGTTTGGTACAGGTTCCATGTTAAAAACCACACTTAGGGAATATTTGTACAAGAAAATGCTGAGATAGTGTAACTTAAAATCCACATTGATGGCTGTTCTTAGAAAGCTGCCTGGTTTCCATTCAAACCTTGAGGGGCTAATCAATAAAGCATAATTATCTCCTCTGTTTATAGGGTCACGCTTGTTCTCAGTTTGAATTGAGAACTATTGAAAGAACATAGGAGGAAGACCTGAATGTATGTGTCAGGATCAATTCAGAGTTTAAATTGCTTATAATGGCTTTTTAATGTCAATGCAGATATCTCTGAGTAGCCTAAAGAGAGGGTGACAAAAAAAGTAACTGGCTGTGTCACCAGCTAGTTTTGCTTTTTTTAACTGAAAGGGATATTGTCAACAGGAAACCTAGGCACAGAGTTTAGTATAAGTCTAAATATAGCACTTTGCATCTTGGTGATGCAGCCTGGGATTGTTTTATTAATTTTAGCTTTCTTTTCTCCCTGATTGCCATTAGAAGAATCAATTTTTATTTTTTTAAAGGAAATATGATCACTAATTATGGAATTTGTTGAAAGTGGGAAGTGGGTTATAAAAGGTTTTGATAAATGGGATCACAAATGAGCTGAGATCTCTGGAGATCATCTAGTCCAGTCCCTGCCCAAGCAGGACCAGGTACAGCAATTGTCCAGGCTCATGTCCACTTGTGGTTTTGAGTATGACAAGAGATGGAGATGGAGACTCCACAACTTCTCTGTGCACTACCAAGAAGAATCTGGCCCTTCATTCCCTCCCATCAGGTATTTCTGTACATTATGATATCCCACTGAGCCTTCTCTTCTCCAGACTGGACAATCCATCTCTTGCAGCCTCTCCTCCTATGAGAGATGCTCCAGTCTCTTGACCATGGCCCTTTGTCAAGGGGACTCAGTTCAGTATGTCCATCTCTCTCCTTTCTGGGAGGCCCAGCACCAGCCCCAGCACTCCCAGTGTGCCTCACCAGTGCTGAGCAGAGGAAAGGATCATCTCCCTGCACTGCTGGCAGTGCTCTTTCTCATGCAGCTCAGGAGGCTGTTTGCCTTCTTTGTCATGAAGTCACACTGCTGGCTCATGGGCAGCTTGTTATCCACCAGGACCCCAAGGTTCTTCTCAGCAAATCTGCTCTTCATCTGGTCAGCCCCCAGTCCATCTGGGTACCTGGGGCTGTTGTTCCACACATGCAGGACTTGGCAGAGCTCTTTGAGAAATTCATGAGGTCCTTGTCAGCCCAGTTCTCCAGCCTGTTGAGCCTCCATCCCTCTGGATGGCAGCATGGCCCTCTGATGCATCAGCCACTCCTCCCAAAGTTGCATCACCAGCAGACTTGCTGAGGGGACACTGCCCCATCATCCAGCTGACTCATGAAGATGTTAATAGCACTAGGCCTGTGTTGACCCTTAGGTACACCATTAATGACGTGCCTACAAGTGGCCTTTGTGGCACTGTTCCTGCCCCTCTGGTCTCAGGCTTTCAGCCAATTTTCAGTCAAATTCACTGCCCATTAACCATCTAACCAATACATTGTCAGCTTGTCCATTATGGTGCTGTGAGAGATGGTGTCAAAGGCTTTAATTAAGCCAAGGCAAGCAACACCCACTACTCTCCCCTCATCCACCAAGCCAGTCACTTCATAATAGAAGGTTATCAGGGTCTCTCAAGCTCAATTTCCCTTTCACGAATCAATGTATACTGATCCTCAGTCTCCTTCTTGTCCTTCGTGTTTGGAGAAACTTTGGAGGACGATTTTGTCCACCACCATCTTCTTGGGGGTTGATGTGAGACTGCAAGGCTTGCAATTCCCAGGTTGTTCCTTCTTGTCCTTCTTGAAGACAGGAGTGACATTTGTTCTTCTCTAGTCTTCAGGAAGCTCTCTCAGTTGCCATGAGCAGGAGCAGGATAGAGCAGGGTATTTTTGATTTGGTTTTCCTCTCAGCAGCATGTTACTGAGCTACTTTCAACATGACAAGACTTCCATGGTCAGTGCTATGCTGGAAGCTGGATGAGGAGATCAAAACAGCCCTCTCTGACTTTAAAATCTTTGGGTTTGAAATTACTCATAATACTGTCAAGTCAAATGCAACTGATAAAAATACAGCGCCTTTTTTGTAAGTGGATCATGTCCCTTTAGCATGGTTATTCAGTAGTCCTAAACACTCTTGTTAATAATGTGTGACAGGCAACTGTGATGGGAATGCTTCATGATTGCTCCTTATGCGATATCATGCTGGGATTGCAGACCCATGCTCTGCTGTTTTGTTATCTGTACTTCACTTCAGACATGTTTTATTATAGTACTTTAAAAGGAAGAATGGAACATTTTATATTTTCCTGCCAAACCCCTTCTGTCTGGTTTTTTTCCCTTAAAGAATTGTTTTTATCATCTATCTTTTACTGTGTATCATATCATTATCTTCACCTGTTAGGGGGAAAAATGAATGGACTTACAGTGTACAACAGACTGACAGCAAATCATAGCATGGATGTTCCCTTCAGAATGACAGTTATACCCTAGATGGCACAGTGACTAAATAACTCATTGTGAGAAACTCCTTCTCACAGACAGTTGTTAAATTGAAGGTATTACCAAAACAGAATGCAAGAATTATTGCTTGTTCTATGGTCATTTTTCTCTAGGTAAGAATATAAGCTTCTTTTTTTTCTTTCTATTAGAAACAAACTGGAAGAACCAATCCAGCCCTCAGCATCATTACAGTACCATTATTGTTTATGCTGACCTAGTATTTTCACTATAAATCCTGTTTTCCACATGACTCTTGAGACCAGGGTTCATTTGCAGTCCATACTTGTTTCAGGGAAAATTTTTTTAATGTACTTTGAGGGCTTAGCAAGGACCTTTTAAAATTTTCAAATTACATAAAAACAAAAATTAATTATTTCAAACATTTTCTAGAATTGCTCTTTCATTCCTGTAGCAAAGAACCTAGAGCTCAGTTTGAAGCTGAGACTTTCCTAAATTGGGGACGTTCCTAAATGGGGAACTACTATATGTTTGAATGATCACAGTCAACCCATTAAGATGAACATCTTAATACATCTAGAAAAGGACCTATTTTTTGATAAGCCATGAATATTCAGAAACTTTATAAATACAATACAAAAACTCAGGTACCCCTGGTACTCCAGATACTCACGGCATGGTGTTTTGTTTCATTAGGAGATCAGCAGCAGACTTGTAATGCACAGAGCAGATCTATCTACTTTAAACCCAGTAGGACATAATAGATTAACAAAACAGTGACCACTCAAAGAGGAGAAAAGCAAGCACATCTTGCTCCTGCTGAGACCCACAGCAGGAGTGCACTAAGTGCCCACAGTGGAGGTGACTGCAGCCTGTGCTGTGGACAGGGACTGGTCCTGCTGCCAGCAGAGCTGGCGCTGCTGGGGAGCTGCTGGGGACATCTCCAGCCAGCATGGCTGGCTCTGGTAGAGGAGGCCTGACCATCACTCCAGCTCATCTTATGGCCCACACCACAGCTCTAGGGAGGAAAAATGTGCTTTAAGCCTATTTCAGCCTATTTCCAACAGAGTCCAGCATTTGCCCAGCAGCTCTGGGGCAGCTGAGAGGGGCTGCAGTCCCCTCTGTGTCCCTGTGCCCAGCAGGTCCTGGCTGAATGCCACCATGGAAGTGTGTGTGGAGGCCCTGGCAGCAGACAGGAGCAGGCTCCTACCACAAACACCAGCTAAACCAGGCTCCAGCCCAGCCCTCTCCCACCAGGACAGGAATACAGGTTGGAAAGGCTTTGGCAGGGCCCTGGCTTAGTCTGTGCCTCTGTCTTGCAGAGCAGAATGCCCTAGCTAAGGCTCTGCTGGATGGTGTAAGCCATGTGGATTTAGTCTAGCTCATTCCTGTTGCCCATGGAGTGCTGGATCAGCAGTGTCTGTATGCAGGGACAGGAAAGGAACAGGAAGCAGTTTTGCCCAGTCCCTGTGCACTGGGAGAGCTCCCACTGGGCAGTGAGCTCTGCTTCACCTCTCACTCTAATGCTCAAACACACAGAAACCTGCCCAGCAGCATAACTGGAGTCATCCTCTAGGATAACTGTGCCTTGTCAGCCCAATTTCTGCTTTCCAGAGCCTGAAGGGGAAATTATGATTGACTCTTACTTACAAAATGAGAAGGGGAGGGGAGAAGAGAGCTCCCACTCCTGTCTCCCCACTGGTTTGTAAGTACATGACAATAACACAGCCACACACAGGCATACACTAGTTTAGCTTCATACAGAAACTAACAGCTGATTTAAATTCAGCAGGTGCAAGTTTTCTGTGTGGACAAGACTCAAGTTGATAGGAAATCAATGGGTTTAGACATTTCTGAATTCTTCCCTGGCGCCAGGCAGTATGAAATTCTGTAGCCCTGGGGTAAGTGACTATACAATGTGCAGGTCAACACCGAGTCAGGCCAGCTGGATGATTCTGATAAAATCAGTTTTCTGCCTCCCATTTCACATCTCCTTTCTTTTTATTTTATTTTCAGATACCAGCATTAAAATTACTTCAGGATCCTAGTTTTATCTGGCAAAGATTAGGGACAGAGAGAGAGATTGAGAGGGCTGTTTGCAAAACTGTAAAGAACACGGAACAGCCCAAGTGTGAAAGCTATTCACCTTCACTTTATACCATTGACGGGTATAATAAAATATTTTTCATTCATCCATCAAAAAATTTTGAGCTATTTACACATATATATATATGCAGAATGCCCAATGTGATTTGGCATAAATGCTTTAATCACATGAATTTCAGGTGTAACCTACTTGTAGCTGCACAACTGAGTGTGAGGCATCTGTCTTAAGTGCCAGCTGATAATAAGCATCATGAATCTTCTCTCCAGATCCCGCAGCACTTCCCAGACAACGGGTTTGATTTGTTCTGGGCTTTCATGCAAAGCTTTCACTGAAGGCAAAAGCAATTCCTCGTGCAGAAGAGCCCACTGCACTACACAGACAGTGACTTCTGGGGGGTGAAGCACTGCAGCTTGAGCCAGAGCTTTGTTCCTGTGAGAATAGTCTTTTCTCCCCTAAAATATTTGAGCCAGAAATGTTAGAAAGTTATGATAACGTTAATGTCCAAACAAAGACAGAGGACATGTTCTGTGAGACTCCTCTGTAAAATTTGTATAGCTTTATCATGCTTTTAAAGGAAAGAAAAAAGGCATCTGCTACTCCAGCACACTGCAGAAAAAACATGTGGAGGATGATACAAAAGCATGGAATAGTCTTTTGTGACATGTGGAATGGACAAAAAGTCAGTAAAGGAAGAAACAGTGCCCAATTGTAAATGGAGGATCATTTTATTTCCATGTTACTTTCTGTTTTGGCACTGAAAGGGAGAAGTAGCTTAATTCTGATATTGTGGTGTTAACCATATGAAAAGCAGCTTTGTTGTAATTGATTTTGCTCAATTTCACATGTACACCCACACCCATACATATGCTTGTAAATGCAGAAGGATACAGCCAGCAAATTGGTGAGGTAAACTCATTTTCTAAAATAAATCTTTTAAAACAAGTTTTTTTAATAAAATCTCAAACAGGAAAAATAGATCTTAGAGCTGTCTGAAAATAAAATTTTTAATTTGAAAAACCATCCAGAAATATTTGTAAAATTATCAGAAATGTTCCTTGAGTCTAGTCAGAGAGTGATTGGAGGGAATTTTTTCATTGCTGCCACTTGAATTTCATGTGGCCATATTTACATGAATGGATCAAATTTGAAGAGGGAGACATACATTTGGTTTTCAAGATTGTCAAGTTTTTAATTTTTTTTTGTCTTAGCTTTACAGATATTTATGTAGAAAGATTTTTTCTTGAAAATCATGAATATAAAATTTAGTATATTTACACATTCTGAATGAAGCCTATGGAAATATGTGCTACAAAGTAAAGTTCATACACAGTGAAAATCTCTTTCAGGAGCATTAATTACTCCTGAATGTTTGTGAGTACCCAAAATCCTGACATAAAAGCTGTAATTTCTATGCAAAGTAGATAGGATGATTGAGTTATAATTAAAATGGTAATTATACCCTTAATGCTCTCTATTTGACTTTTCAAAAAAAAAATGTTATGCTCCAAGAAAAGCTATTTAAAGATCAGAGAAAAATGTTTGAAAAATGAATGTATTCAAGACAGTCTAGATCTTTTAAAATCCAGTTACTGATTTTTACATGCTTTCATGTATAGTCTGAAACATTTTCTTCATTTATTTTGGTCCATAGAAATAATAAAAAATCATTGGAACGTGAAAAGTTTAAATGAACGCAATATTCTCCAAGTTGATATTTAACATGATAAATATTTGAAATGTTGGAGGGCAGGCAGCAGTATTCACTTGCTGACTAAAATCCTGGCTTCCATCCTCTTAACTGGGCAATGCCAAGGAAAGAGCTGATGGGAATTTGGCAGCCCTGTCGTTCCCCCCTGGCTGTTTCGAGCACATTGACAGGACAAATGCATTTCCTTCGATCCCTCATTGACCCTTTAAAATTAAAGCAAGAGCACCTAAAGCTATACATTAAATGTCAGCAGTGGCAGTCTAGTGGAGCTGTGTCAATGTTTGATGATGTATGGCTTGCTGGGAGGCGCTGGGAACGCTGGCCCTGGCGGAGGTGACACCCAGCTGTGTGGCTCTCAGCCAGCCATGGTGCGTGCCCAGGAGGTGGGAAGGGGTAGGAGAGCAGTGCCCATGGGGTGGGATGTGCCTGTAGATCCAAGAGGATCCATGCAGCAGAGCAGGGCCTTTTCCCAGCTGCTGCCAAACTCGTGGTATTTGCACATGTGCACCCATCTGCCCGTGCAATTGGAATGTCCATACTGGGACTCTGAGCGTCTTGATTCACTCTGCAGTTGGTACAGCAGCCCCTTCTGCTCCTCAGCTAAGCACTCCTCAGGGCAAAGCAAAAGAAGGGGCTTAGGGAGCTGAAAACAAAGTAAAATTGGTAAAGTTGTGCAGGCTTAGATACCTGGTTTTTTGCAGCACATCTCAGCAAAGCCCCTTTGTCTCCATCCATCTATCTAACCCACATACACATCACTTATCTTGGACTTCAGGAACTCTTCTCTGTTATTAATTTTCAAATATGATTGAAAGTTTTTCCTTGTGTCCCACAAAAAGCACGATAGGGAGGATTTAGGACAGAATTTTTCAATTTTTGTAAACTACAGAGCCAACTACAGTGATTTCCTGGTTTCTAGCCAGTTTTATCTAGCATTAAAAAAATTAATAATAAAAAGGGAGCCAAGGACTTCCCTGCTGCTGGTCTATTTTTCTGCTCACCAATGGGTGATGGTGAGGAACTGTGAGCAGGCTCTGAAATTGGGGTAAAGCTGAAAAGTCATTGAAGGAAATGAGCTTAATTCCTGTTACATGCTGTCCCTCCTCATCCAATACCTGATCCAAAACCAGGGCTAACAGGCAGACCTCCTCTGAGGACCAGCTATACCCATTATATCAATCTGTTTGGAACTGTCTTGTGCCTGATAACAGGGATGATCACATTCTCCAGTGTGTGCTCTGAGCATCATACTCGGCTCCATATGTGGCAGGCTCTGTCTCTGTCCAGCACCAAGTTGTACCACACAGATCCAGCATCACAGTATTCCCCTCTTTCCCATGTATCTGTAATGCTCAAGATCCTCCTCTACTCCAAGCAGACTAGAAATGGTAGAAGGAGGAAAAAAAAGAAACTCATCTGGAGGGTAAGAGGGGAAGGAGTTTGTGTGTGGTAACAAGATAAACCTTTGTAAGGAGCATCAGTGTTACTCAGAAGAAGTAGTAAAAATCTGTAGAGGAAAAAGAATTGTAAACAAGCATGTGCATAAGGAAGAAGGGAAAAATCTGTAAGGAAAGGTAGGGGACAAGGATTATTGGCTGTCATCTCCTCTTGCTTTTTTCAAGAGACATTTGTGAAGTCTTTTCTTCTTGAGTGAGTCTGTTTCAATACCTCACCCCTTGTTTCATATGGTGGTTTATAGTCTCTCTGCAATCTGTAATTGAGAGCTGCTATTTGCAATCCCCTGCAGTAAGTTCTGAGTCACTGATTTTTAGTCATTGAGATTTTTAGAAATAGTATTAGTTAGCAAAGGACATGCTACAGGTATTTATCAATTCTAGTTGGTCTGAAAAAAATGTATTGGTAGGCATCACTGATAGCCACAAGCTATTCCAAATTTCTACCACTGTAAAATGAAATAAAATGCACAAGAAAAAATTTTAAAAGCTTTGCATAAAAAGCTGAACGCATAAAATAGCAGAAGTGTTCCATTTTTAAAGACACGGGAAGTCTAAACCAAAGCCTGCTTAAGTAAAGGTAAAAGCCTCAATAGATTTCTGAGCCAAGGTTTGGCTCAGATTCTGAATTCTTTCCTTAGTAACATGACTGCACTCTAGCAGAAAAGCTTTGAGGGAGGGGGAAAGAAGAACTTTCTGAAATTATTGGTGGTGGTGGATTTAGGAGTTGGTTTTATAAGTGCTTTCTCCACTGAAATTGAAGTACGTTGGATGGCAGTCTTGGCCACATACAACTGGGCTTGCTACATGCAAATGGATTCTTACTATTCTTACTAACTGAGGATGTCAGCAGCTGCAGTTCCTTTGCCAAATGTGGCACAAACACATACCAGTCCTTAATAAGAGTTTATTTCTTCTTCACATAATGCTAGTCCATGCCTTTTGAGCTGGGTTTTACATTTGAGGTTTCTAAACTAAAATTCTCAGCATAGATTGTGTTGTGTTTCTTGGCTTTGCTAATCTCTTAAGAGATTGTTTAAAAACTTTGTGCTATGAATGTTCCTGGATCCTCGACTTTCCAGGGGAAAAAAACAAGATCAGCAGCAAAGAGGGCTCTTCCTGTATTCTGCATAATGTAGAATCATAGAAGCATAGAATAGTTTGGGTTGGAAGAGACCTTAAAGTTCACCCAGTTCCAACCCCCTTGTCATAAGCAGGGATGCCACCCACAAATCAGGCCCCATCCAACCTGGCCTTTGACACTTCCTTGTACGCCTGTGAAGCTGCTGCAAGCTGCAAAAACACTCTTGTCAGGCACTAAACCAGAACACAAACCAGCCCACAGTCTCCTTAAGGCCAAGAAAGCCATTTTCTCCTTAAAACAAGAAGTTCTCAATGGCAGTGGTGTTGCTGGCTGTGATGGAGCCCCATGCCCAAAATCTGCTGCCGAGGGCCTGTCTCTGACCAGTGACATCTGGTCAAAGTCTGCTGTATCTCTGGTAGGACAGCTGTGGAACTCCCTGCAGAGCTCATGGATGATGATTTTCTATCCACCAGTACACAAAGCCAGTGGCTGCTGCTGGAGCTACATAGTGAAAAGGGGTTGTCCCCTCTCCTGTAAGGTGTTTACAGCCCATGCAGGCCTCTGCTTTCCTTGTAGGGCAACCAAGAAGGCAAAATTAGCACCATAGCCCATTTATTATAACCCTGGAGGACACAGATAGAAGGACATGTTTGGGGTGTCATCTCCCATTGATCCTGAATATGTATTTCTGGTTTCATAGCTTAATTACACCTGCAAAGGAAATAAATGTTTGTTTTGTCTCTTTGATGACCTGGCCCATGTTGCTGTCATGCCAGTACTGTAATTGCAATGCTTTGCTTTGCCCCAGAGATCACTTACTGAGGCCATGAGAGAGGTGATCCTTGGGGAGCTGCAGGCAGAGGAATGCAGGTAGAGAAACTGAGGCACAGAATTTCCATAGCTGTTTCAACAAAGTGATTGCAGCTCCTGTCCTAGTTCGTCATGCCTATAACAAAAAGCATTAGATGCTTAACATCCTTGGTATCTCATAACATAAAAGGAGAATCTTACATCTCATTTGTGCCTGCAGTGAGAATGAGCTCTTCAAAGACCTCCAACTATCTCCCTTTGCAAGCTTGATGTTTAAAAAACACAAGGGAAGCTCATGTTTTGTCCTTTTCTGTGGTATAGCAATATATTTTGTAATGACAATAATTTCCCTCAAGTCTCCCAGTTGTCCCATGAGAGGTCTGCCATCATCCTTGCCTTGAAAAACTTCTCTGTACCTCTTTGATTAGAGTTCTTTTTAAAGGTTTTTTTCAGATCTAGCTAGACAAAAAATATTAAGGACAAGAAACAAATAGTAAAGTCTGAGATGTGAAAGTTTGGTTAGAGAAAAATGGTAACACTGCTACATCTCTGTTAGAAGCTGATGTTAGTCTGCCAACAGTTAAACCCTATATGTGCTAAAGAAACTATAAAATACATGATACACAGTATAGATTTTAGCAAAACATTTGCTGAGATGTGATGGAAATGTCATCTATAAAAAGCCTCCTTAACCACCTTAATATATATAAAATGGCAATCTACAATTTGGCATGACATATGCATATATATATATATATATATATATATATATATACACTCACATATATAGAGTATGTGACAAAATACAGCTGCACCACATCATTTTAGCCAGAAAGGGTAAGCCTTGCTGTTTGTTTTTCAGGTCAAAGGGTCTGTGATAATTTCATTAGCTGCTGAAACATATTTTTACTGTGTTCCAAGGACAGTGTTAAGTGCACAGGACTCCTGTTACTGGCAATGAAAATTAATATCTAGGACATTGCAATAGGATCTGAACATTTCACTACAAAAGATGGCAATGTGATGAATGTAGAGATAAATGCTGTGTAGGTGAGGGAATTTTATTCCATTTCCAGGTGTAAGGAGATCACTTTATTCTGATCTCTTACTACTGGTACCTATTCAATATTACTGCAGCACTCAAATTGAAGGGGTAGACAACCAATTTAATCTGCTGCTGAACCAGTAGATCACGACCCTTCCTGCAGTCAGTGGGGAAAATAATCTCTTATGGGAAGAGATGACCAAAATATGGCCATCACTCAGGGGTCTTGCATGACTCTATGGACTGACCACTGGAAATGAGGGTAGGTCATAAATGCACACCTCAAAATAACAACCCCAAACATTCAAGAAAAGGTGTAGAATGCTCGGTTTTCTAAATCCACCTCTTCCAACAAGTTTGTCCCAGGACAGCCTTCTCCCTAGGGATCATAGCACTGCTTTTCCATCTGGGCACTCTGCCCCTCCAGACTAAAGCTTGCTGTCTTTGACAGAGACATGTTACAGTTCACCACACTGTTTGTATTACTAATCAAGGAGACAAACATTTGTGACATAAATTGCATCCTCTCACAGCACAATCTGAACTGAACCATCTCTTGATTGCCCATAGCAACAGAGGGGTGTGGTACCCTAGGACTCAGCTAAAACAGTCTAATATGCAGGTTAGGTTTTAAGAACATGCTGGATTATAAGAACAAGGAGGAAGAAATCTAAAGGAGAAGGAATTTAGGAAAGAAGGCATAAAGAAAGCCTGTGTTGGCCATGGGGGACAGAGAGACTGAGGTACAATTGTGTTGTCCAGCCATGTATTACCCAACCATTTGTCAAGACAGATATTTTGGGGCACAATGTGGGAGTGGTGAGAAACCATCAAAAAGAGCAAAGTGGCTCAGGGAGAGCTTGAAGGTGTGTGTCTTTGGTGAAAGGATATCTTGGTACTGACACTAGACCCACAGAATCATTTCCCAGCTCAGTGACCTTGCAGTGCGCTGTCTGGATTGCATAAAAGAAAATGTGCTCACATGTTATTATTACTGCATTACTTCACAATTAACTAAATGTTAAAATGCAGTAGATCACCCACCATTTCCCTGCCAAGAGATATGACTTTTCTCTCTGTGTCTCATGGTCTCTTTTCCTTGTTTTTAATCACTTTCATTTCTAAACATACACAGACATTGTTGTGTGAATCAGACCAGCAGTGCTCAAGCTTGCAGAGAAACCCAGGGGTTTTTGATGTTTTGTCAGTTGTAATCAATGAAAGCAAGTCTGATGCTTTTAAATTCCTGTCTGAGGTTTCCTTCCATTCACCTTGCAAAGCACAGGAGTTAGACCTGCAGCATACAACTCTGCAGTGAGAAAGGAGCAAATGACTGGCCAGGTCAGTGTGTTGTGTGCCATATTCATACACACAGACCAGCACGCTTTCACACCCACACTGCTCTGAAAAGAGGAAAAAAAAAAACAAGCCCACAAACCACTGCTAGAGGAGACTGTGCCAACCTGCTACTCACCTGTGGAAGTGAACTACCCAGATTAATTACCTGACAAAGGCTGGACTGCAGCTGTCAGCTCAGAACAAGAATAGTGTGTCAACGAGAAGCAAAACTGGAGACATGCTGGAAAGGCTTTTTGTACACCAGGTTTTTTCTTTTTTTTTTTTGCTTTTTACTTCTGAGAATTTCCCCACTATTACTAACACTTATTTTTGCCTTGCTGTCATACCAAAGTGCATTGGAACATGCCTGCCTTGGGATAAACTCTGCACAGCATGGAGCAAGATTGCTGCCAACCACAAAGCCACACAATTCTAAAGAATCAGGAATACCAGTGAAATGGCTGCGGTGTTAACCATATCACACAGGTGGTGGTTAAAATGACAATAGCTGCATGAACTAGTGGTTGGAACTTTTTATTCTTCCTGGTTCCCTCTCAGGACTCAGAAGTGGTACCAAGAATGAGCAGTTTTACTCCTGGTGTAGGCACCTTCCCTGCTCGTGTTCCTGGGTGCAGGATCCAACTGCTCTCACTGGCCACACAGCCAGTGCTGGCTGTGGCTTTTCTGCTTGTCACCCTCTACTGCCCACATCTAAAGCTAGGTGCTGTGCAGAGTGGAGGGGTGAGCAGGACAGAGCTGGGCCATAAACTGAAGTAAAACAGTTTCACAGAATCACAGAATGACTGGGTTGGAAGAGACCTTCAAGATCATCAAGTCCAACCCAGCCCAAACATTTCAGCTAAACCCTGGCATTGAGTGCCACATCCAGTCTTTTCTAAAACACATCCAGGGATGGTGACTCTACCACTCCTCAGGCAGACTATTCCAGAACTTTATCACTCTTTCCATAAAAAAACTTTTTCCTAATATCCAACCTAAACTTCCATTGGTGCAGCTTGAGACTGTGTCCTCTGGTTCTGTCAGTGCTGCCTGGAGAAAAAGACCAACCCCCACCTAACCACAAACACCTTTCATGAAGTTGTAGAGAGGGATAAAGTCACCTCTGAGTCTCCTTTCCAATACTTTGACCCTCACCTGTGTCAAAGAAGTCAGATGCATGACTTCTTGAGTGTTCCCATTTTACAGACTGGGAATTGAGGCAAGGGCTGGTGGCATGCCTGGCACCATCAGGCTGCAGAGGATTCAGGCAGAGGGGCAGAAACTCACCCCACATCCTTGAGCCTTCACCCTCCCCATTCCCTGCTTGCCATTCACACTCATAAATGCTTCTTTGTGCTAATTTGACCACAGCAAAAAGAGCATTATGAGGTGCTGCAGTCTGAAGCCTATACAGACTCAGGAAGGGTCCTGATCCTATAGATGAAATACTTGCAATGCAGGCAAGGGTGAGCAGGCCAGCAGTGAGAGTGTAAATCACTGCTCACCCCAGAGCTGCCTGAGCTGTGACCTCATCCCTTACACCTCCTCTTGTTTGCAAAGCCTTTCTCCACCCAGAGGGGGCTTTCAGTCAGATGTGTGTAGAAATTCTCAGCTTAATTTGATTTTTGGGAGGAGGCAGGGGGATTTAAGTGAGAGGGTTTTTTGTTTGTGTTTATTTCTCCCCTCAGAGCTGCCTTTCATTGCACATTTACTAGTTCTGGAAGACAACACCCTGCTGACACTTAGAGAAGCATCAGTGAATAAAGTCTGTTGTACAGGCTGCAAAGCCATCTGGACTTTCTACTGAAAAGGTTGGACATGGTTTCAGGCAAGATTTTATCACATCTGAAAAAAAAACCTTCTGTACTCAGTACCTCTTCCAAGGTTGATGTCAGGGTGGGTTTTTTTTTTTCTTTTGTCAGTTGCAAAGCAAAAAAAAATGACAAACAGTTGGAAGGCAGTAAGGATGGAGATATAAATCTCTAGAGGAAGCTTTGTCAAAGGTAGTGGAGTATAAACAAAAAATAAATTAGTTTTGGTGTTATCAGAAACTGGACAGCCTTCAATTTGTATAATAGTTTGTCTGGGTTTCCAGACCACCTATGCAATGCCTCTGTGAGGCAAAGTACAGATTCACTCAACAGAAGAAGTGAAGAAAATGGTTAAACAACAATTAAATGAGGAGAAAGGAAGAAGAAAGACAGGAAGACAAAGGTGCAATGGCAGACAGCCTTGAAATCCTTCATTTTTTTTGCTTGTATTATTTTCAGAAATAAAGCAGAACGTTTTACCTTGCTGTCCATATTAATCAGTTCTTGAGTCCAAGAATTTTGTGTATCCCTTGTGTTCTACACCCCCCTCCTTGCCCAGGTTTTGGCAGGACAATTTCATGGACTGAAAAGGGTAGCACAAGGCTTGTGTGCCAGCTCCTCCTGGCTGAGGATCCCTGTGAGCAGAGCAGGAGAGAGAAACATGCTGAAAGTAATTTATTGGAGTGCCCTTTAGGTTATGTGCAGCTTAACAAGTGAGCTAACAACCAGTGATTACCTTAGAAACACAGATTGGTGAGACAGTTTTATATATTCTGAGAGCTGGGTATAGAGCTGGGTATTCCTCTTTTCTCACCAAAATTGCTGTCTGAATTTCAGGAGATTTTTTCTTACGCCACAGCTGTAAAAAGGAGACCAGATGTGTAATGCCAGACCCCTTAGAAATACTTTGAGGTGTCCTTCCTCAAGTACAGTGTGCTGGTAAAAAGAAACATATTTATATTTGTATTAGCCTTTATATTTTTCTCTGTAAAAGAAGAATTGTACATTTTTTGACACTGACTTACCTAAGCAAAATTGGAGCAGATTTTCTCTCAATTTAACAATCAATTTATGGGAATAAATATATTTACATATCTTATATAAATTTTACAGGGTATGGTCAATTTGTAGGTATATTGCTTTGATATTTTTCTGGAAGTACATAAATAAATAGAAATAATAATTTTTAACTTAATTACTGGTTGTATCCATTTATTCCTTTTTTTCTTCACAAAGAGCTCTTATTTTACTGCTCACTTAAAACAACCTTCCCATGATGAGGAATTCTTCAAAAAGATTTTATTTGCTGTAAGAAATCTGAGCTCTAACTGAAAACTCTGACATTGCACTTAACTGCAGCAGATTCACACCTTTCTCACAGGAATGGTCACAAGGGAAGGTCAGCCTGTGGAGGACAGCCCACACAGTGCCTCATGGCCTCGTGCTCCTGAGTTCTTGTTTAAAGGCAAGTCTGCTGAGGCAACAGGTTTTGCCCAAGAGTATTGTCACAAGGTTTTAAAATTGCATTCTCAGGTTTTAGGTGTGAACATTGGTTAGGAGTTTCTTGAGTGGAGGGGAAAGTGATGAGACAGCAATGTTTGGGTTTTAGAACATGGGCTAAAAGTAAAATTGATTTTTTGGCTTCACATGCATGCTCTTGACAGGTATTAAAAAAAACCAAAAAGCTAACTCTTTATTTCAGCATTGTTACGTTAATTACTTGTGTTTATCCAGTAAGGGACAGCAAATCAGGGAAGGGCTGTTGTAACTCTGGTGCCAGGCACACACCAGTCCCAAATGGCTCAGAGGGTGCCTGAGTGGCAATTGGGATTCAGGGGAAATCATGGTTCTGCCTCTCCTAGCACAAAGCCACCCTGGATGATGAGAACTACCCCTGCTAAGCACACATTTGAGAAGAAGCCCAGAGAAGGGTGAGGTAACATGAAATGCAGTTTCCCTGACCACCCCTCTCAGCCAAGGGGAAGTTTATTAGCAAGGTTACAGCCAAATTTGAGAATCATTACAGCAAGTGACAGCAAGATCTTTAACAAGAAGAAAGGAAGAAATCCAGTGTCTGTATAGTAATTGCCACACAAAGTATTATATGCCTTGCTCTGCAGTGGTTCAGAAAGTTGAGTCGTGCTGTGCCTTGCTGGGATCAGCAGTTCAGAAGAGATTAAATTTGTTTTGGACACTGGCTGCTCCCTGCTTTATCTAACAAAGCACATGTGTGACGGGCAAGGCGCTTAATAGCACAGACCATTAATGAGAACCATAAACACACAGGCATAGATTTTCAAAATGATGGTCAAGGGATTTGAGCAAGCACTGTTCTCTCCCCTCTTTCAGCACTTTCCCAGGAGCTGCTAACTGGTCAAGCTTTGGGAAGAGAGTGGTCCTCGAACAGCCGGGAGAATTGTATGTGACAAGGGCTTTGCCACCCTCAGTTTCCAAATGATGTTCATTTTAATGCACCTAAGCAAGATAAAGCAAGGAAACTGAAAACTGAAAAGACATTTCTCAGATAAAGGATTGATTTTATTAAAGAGAGGCAATTCATAATATTAATCTAAAATGTAGGTTTTTTATAGAGACCATAAAAGTGTTTTTACGGAGTTAGCCGTTCCTAGACACTGCTGGCTTTACAGAGCTTTTATCTAGTTAAAGAAAACCCATTGGTGCTAATTTAATATCTGTAGTGTACAACAGCTTGACACCTGAGGCTTGTCCTAAAGCAGGAACAAGGCTGCAAAGCGAACACTACTTCATTTTTTGAATTATTCAGCACTTGCAGGCAACCTTATGTGTGCCTCTCTAGGAAGAAGGCTTTTGGATCAGTAAAAGAAAAGTAAAAAGGCAAACAACCAACCATTCCTTTCTGGTGTTTGTTAGCAGGTGCAGTATTGACTTCAGGAATGATTCTGCAAAATTGCTGTGGACATTCTTCATTATCAGAGCTGTATGCAGAAGGAGCAAAGCTGGCAACCTAGCATGGCCTCCTTCAGGGAACAACTGCTCATGTCAGTGGAAAAGCTTGTTTCCTCTAAATTCATTGAAATGCTACCTATTGGTAGCATCTCTTTAGAGCAAGATGAATGCAGACAGCAGTGAATCAACCTCAGATAGAGGGGGCCCATACATTAGCATCCTAACATTAGCACACTAATGTAAATTTAAAGATTCTAATTAAACCTTTATGCAAAATGTTTTCCTACTAAATAGAAAACTTTACTTTTTGGAGGAGCTGAGGCATTTGGATTTGACAGCATTTCCTTTTTCAATAGTATGCTTATTTTATGTGTTCTATTTTCTTTCAGTCACTCCAGGGGTTTCTGAAACAAATAAAAAGATACATTATATTGTTTGATTGATTCCCTGTAGTCAAGGCATATATTGAGAAAACAGACCAATTTTTTTCACTGAGCTTGTAGAATAAATTTCACTTTGATCTTTCTGCTTCCTACTGTGGCTACACATTTCTTTTGAGATATTTAACACTGATTAATCTCATTTACAGGATCCTATAGTGGTACTCAGGTACAAATTCAGAAACTTTTTCATTATGGAAGAAATTTTATCACAGCTTTTGGTTTCTAAATTTGTCCTTTCCCGTTACCCCCAAATGCCCCAGTAAAACTTGGGGTGTGTTTCCCCCATTTTAAACTTGAGATTTGTGTATAAAAATTCAATATTTTAAGACAAAAACTGTGAACTTCCAAACAGTTCCTCTTTGCCAGTTATGACTAAAAATTTCACTGAAAATATTTAAAACAAATTTTATCAGGAGACTTTTGTGGTCCCTAGTAAAAGAGGTTCAGCTGCAGTGGAGGTCATTCAGATGGCATTTAGCCACTCAAGAAACAGAATAAGTGAGAAACCTACCACAGCCTTTAAGCATTGCTGGAGCATATGCTGGGTGTATGAACAATTCAGCAAAATCTTGTTATATGTTTTTTAGCAGACCTCCCATTCACTAAAATAGAGTCAAATCTAAAACCTAAAGAGATCATTGGGAAACCTAAAGCCAAGTTTTGCCAAAGAGGGACCTTAACCAATCCTCCCATTCCACCTTTTTCTAATCTTAATTTTTCCATGTATGCTGTATCCTCCCAACTCCAGCACAGGCAGTGCTATGGTTTTCATAAAGCCCTAAGTTTACTGTGAGGCACAAAATAAAAATGGGTGAGAGAGGGAATTCTCTTTTTTTTAATCCCATTGTTGGATCTTTTGGAGCATTTCATCATTCTTCTGTCTGCCACACAGGGACTATGTTCAAATCTGCTTCACACAGCAGCCAGCACAGTGCTGATATTTAGTAAATGATCACTAATGACAGAAGCAACAGCGTGGAGGCAAATATGTTTTGTGGGGCCTGGGAAATTAGCAGAGCAATCAGCCTCCAGCCAGGGTGAGGGAGGAGAGGGAAGTAGGCAGCAAATAATCACTCTGAGCCCAGGAGCCTATCTTACAGTCTGCACAAGCTGGCCAAGCCAGCCCAGGTCAGCTAAGCCACTAAGGAGCCCTCATAAATGCAGAGCAAATTTGGGACATTTGATGATCACAGAAATCAGGAATTCATTGAGGTAGCTCAGCATC
Organism: Agelaius tricolor; assembly: GCF_023055355.1. Lineage (NCBI taxonomy): Eukaryota > Metazoa > Chordata > Aves > Passeriformes > Icteridae > Agelaius > Agelaius tricolor. The sequence continues at coordinate 8,588,915 of NW_027269266.1, read as the reverse complement.
ATATGCAGCTAAAACATTTGTAATAGGACTATGAACAGATGGGGGAGGGTGGTGAAAGTGATTCTTTGACTGAATCAATAGGACCAGTTGATCTTCCTCATCAATCTTGATAAGAAAACTGTGAGGATACTTAGTGTCAGGAGTGCTTTATTGGAGTTTTCATTAAAAGCTCCATGTGGAAATGTGTACCCAGCTGCTGCCACATGCAGCCTGTGCAGCACAAGCCCCATCCCCCTCTAAATAGCACAACTGAGAAGACCTCTCTGAGTCAGGACGTACACAGGATATATCAGCACAGTTCAGCTGAAATGAAACACACAGCCAGACAAAATAAAACCACAGCCATCTAAGATAAAACAAAGCCCATAAACAGTGACCCTCAGGAGTAAGCCAGAGCCAGACATAATGATCAATACTCTAGGAGTTATGATCAGTGAGAAATAATTCCTGTACATCTCAAGGAAAGAGCCACAATGAATTCCCTGGCAGAGCCTTGTTCTTTGAGTAATAATCTGTAAATGCCTGCACAGGCTGAAGGAAGGCTGAGTTATGATAGGCTGTGGACTGCAGCCCCCAGTCTGGCTGCAGAAGCCCTTGTGTGACTCTGCTTGGAGAGTCTCATCACTGACAGTGCCATTTGTGTCCCAGTTTCCCTGAAATGTGGGTGAAAATTGTCCCCTTTTACCTCTGGATAAAGGGGGCTCGTGGCAAAGCAAGTGGTTTCACTGAGGCCAAGGAAGGAGGGCAAAGACTGAGCCCAACCTCCAGCCCCCTGCCCGTGACCAGCTTCCTTCCTTCCTTCCTTCCTTCCTTCCTTCCTTCCTTCCTCTCCACTGTGCTGGGGGAGCCCCTGGCACTAAATTGATTTCAGAAGACGGATGATGGAGGGCAAGCCATGAACCTCAGCTATTTCTCTGCTCAAGGCTGCATCTTGAAGATGATGTAATACCTGGGAAGAGCCTGACTAATTCATTGACTTGAGGGTACAATCACTTATCAATGAATCTCCAACTAACTACAGCAAACTTATTTACAAGCCTGGGAAAAAAAAATGTGTAGCAATTTGCTATACAGCCTGACCAGGAGCAGCTCTTCAGGATTGATCTCTGTGCTGTGTTTTCCTCCCCTCCCATTTAGACAGTGAGAGTTCCCTGCAGGAAAAACATACAAACTCCCACTGTCAATGAGTGTGTGTTTCCCTCTTGGACAGTGAAAAGAACTGGGTGTGCATCTCCTTTTATCTGAAGAGAGTTGTAAACTTAATTCAACCTCATCCCCATTCATCGTGTTCAACATCTAGCCCCCAAATGTCAGTGAGATTCTGGAAATAAAGTACTTGGGAGACAGCAAAAACAGAGCCCTTAGTGATATCTGTATAGTAGAATATTTCTTCCCATCCATATGCAAATCTAACCTTTTTGATATTTCTACCCTATAAACCCTAAGACAGGATTTCAATAGAAAATGTTTACTAAAGGCTTTCTCCTTTATAATCTATTGATTTTAATATCCTTACTACTCCTGCTGAATGTCAGTTTTACCCTGAAGACTCCCATTGCAAACTTGAACACATTTAATTATTTATACCATTTGAAATATTAGTGCTGAGAAATCCCTAAAAGTTTTTGGTTCTGTAATGGTGTGATCTAAAGTTTGATTTTCTTTTGTGGATAACAGAAGTAATTTGATATACTAATCAAGGACAGATGAATACTTCAGACATCACAATGCAGTTATAATAGTAATGACATCTATTTTTCATCTTTCCAGACTCCTTGTATATGTTAAAATACAGCTCATTAAGTACTGTAGGATTTGTCAGTGAACAATTTAGCATTATGTTTTCTTTCTTCTGCCAGCAGCCTGAGCCAGAAACTTGTTTCCATCAGAGGCAGAGGGCATTTAGACAGTGTTCAAGGTTTGAGTGCTACCTAGGGCAGATTTGCCCTTGGATGGGGGTCAAGCAGTCTTCTTTGCCTTACTTGTATCACTCACTGTATTCACAAGACTGACCTTGTCTCTCTGAGACAATTATTTTTTGTACAGAAGAATTTATGTGAGAACCTATGAAAAGATTTTGATAGCAGGCAAATCAAAGCAGTGGATTTAAAAAAAAAACTCAGCACCTTGAAGGTCAATTCTTCCCCTGACTCCTGTTTTTTACTCCCAACATCCACCCAAAGCCAGAGTGATGGAGCTCACCCTGCCTGGCCAGGGTATGGGCATGCCTGAGCTCCCATCCCTGCCACTTGAGCCTTGTCTGGAACATGCAAGAGTCAGGAATCCTTCCACTGGCTTCAGTGGTGATCTGTACCCAGACCCCAGTGTTCCAAGGGGATTAAACCTCTGGGCATAAATCCCTCCTAGGTTCAGCACTCAAGAAGCATTTCAGCATTTATTCTTCTATGTATATTGGAAAAAAAAGTCAAATTTCTGACTGTCCATATCTTTCTATTTTTTTCACCCCTGTCCCCCTGCCCTGAGCTGCAAATTCTCTGCCATTACATGATCAGAGCAATTGCATGCATCTCTATTAATTGCACTGAATTCTCTTTCACAAGGTAAGTTTCTACTCTTATTTTTCCTTCATCTTCAGAAACTTTCCCTTTTTCTTTTACCAACCTGATAGCTGTTCAGAAGCTGCCAAGATGTATTTGGCTCTTGTATTTACTCCAGATGGAGACTTTTATTTTCACTCATATCTGGCAGTAGGAACTGTGGTATCACCAAACACAACTTTTCTCTGAGATTGTTTTGATAGAAGAAAAGAACCATTCCTTTTGCAGATGGTTTATAAGTTACTTCTGATGGCAGATAATATAGTCTAGCCTGGATCCTTAAAGTTCAACAACACTCACAATAGCCATAAATAGTTGGATTTTTCTGGTTTATATCCCCTCAGGAATAACCATCTGGATATGTATCCTTTAGTAGTCTAGGATTATTGTTTAAAAGTAAAGCTAGAAAATATCTGGAATGAAATCTGTGGTTCTCCACTGAGCAGGGATAAATGCAGCCACTCTTATCTCCACCATATCTGTCCTGTGTGCATTAGATATGTCTGTAACTAGTTAAGTTTCCTAAGAAGCACTGAGAACCAGTCTTAAGGTTCTAAATAGGCAGAAATGCTGTCACTGATTTCATTTCACAGAACGAGGTCGAGCCAAATAGCTGCTCTGGTGTGTGCTAGAGGGAAGGCAGGGTGCTGCAGGGATGGGTGTAGCTGAGGAACCCAGTGCCACACCCAGCTCTGCCACTGGGCCAACTTACAGGACCAGAGTACTCAAAGGTCTGAAATTAATGCTGCACAAGGAGGAGCAATCTTCAGAGTATTAAATCTCTTGTGGGGCTGAGCCATGCACTTCTTCCTTATTTTTCTCCATCTGAAAAAAATAAACTGCTTCTTTTCTTCCTTTTCATTTTACTTTGGAATATCCATTTGGAAATTTAGGGCAATATGATGTCCTGGAAATGACCTCTCTCAGATTAAACACTCTTCCTGGTTGTTTTTCCAGCATTCCACATGTATTCATCTTGGTTATTCCTTTGCTTCCATGAGTTTCACTGGCATCCTTTTAGGCAATGGAATCAAGACAAAAAAATGTTCGCCTGACTTATTTTAGCTAAGAGGCTTCATATTTAATGGATTTGCTGTTCTTTAATGTCCCAGGTCACTCCCTGAGATCAGCAAATGCTGAATTTCTTATCACCCTTATATGTTATCTGAAGTCATGTCGTTATTTCGCCTTTAGTGAGTCTCTTTGCTCTCTGGCTTTGGAACCCACTGCCAAATGAAGTAAAGAAAGCTCTGACTATGGGGAATTTCTAAATCCAAAGTTAAAAGTTATTTGTTCTGTTTAGCATTTTTAAAATTATTCTTTTAGGAATTGTATGTGCCTCTGAGCTAATTAACTCTTAATGAGCGCAAAATGCCCTGGGATGCAGATTTGGACGGTACAGTAGAAATGCAGACATGGATTGGACTACAGCACTGCAGCAGATGACATTTATGATTTGATTCTTTTTTAAATGATGGTGCAGATATTTTTATTGAGATACTCTTCCCCCCCCATCCCCCCTCCCCCCACCCCATCTTTCTAGTCTAAATAAAGCTGATCAGATTTTCAGTCCACCATATGGGGCCCAGTTATATCAGTTCTGCAAATACACTTTAGTTTTTCATTATGGATGAAGTCACTCTTCAGCAGGGAAAACAAGTTGAGAAACAAACTTTCATATTATGAAAGACAGGCAGTGTTCCAGCACTGAGCACTTAACCAGAGCATCAGGAAATCAGAACACCTGGCTGTGCCCAGCTCTGTGCTATTCCCCTGGACCAGTCCCTCACCCTTTTAGTGCTTTCACTCATTCATCTGTAAAGTGGCCGTAATTGCGTTTATATCACAAGGGTGCCTTGATGCTTGGCAAATGAGAATTGACCCAAAATTCATCCTTCAGAAGCACTGTATGAGCAGTACCTCGCTCACATGGTAATTGTGGACAATTAGATTAGAAGAGGTATAAATGCAGTGAAAGTGAAATTCCATTTAGGAACTGTCAAACTGTTCTTGATAATTTTTCTTAGTTTTTGTCTAATTCTAGTGTGGAGTTTTGCATGCATCTCCCAGAAAGGCTTTATATGCCTCTTTTCTTCTTCTGCAACAAGACAGCATATTTTATTCGTGTTATATTAAACTGTGTTTTGGGCAAATGGTTTGTTCCCAGAACAGTACCTTGGAAAGCTAGGTTTAGAGAAAGAAAGAAAAATTATTGTGTCAAAGAAATCCTATCCTCTATGTATTTGAGCAAATTGCAATAACTTATGAGGATTGTACACAGAAAAAATATTCCAGGTTTTATGAAAAGGGGTTTGCTTAAGTGTTGTTATGTTTTATTTAATTAGATTTTTTTTTTTATACTTACCATAATAATGTTTTAAAATTAAGTTGAATTCCCACAACAAACTGTAGAAACATATGGTGTACAGCCTGCAGAGGCACTTAATGGCAGTAGCATTACTCATATTTGTGAGTTAGAACCTGCTTTCCTCTGAGAAGTAGCTGTGTGTTCTCCCAGTTTAAAACACTGTTTAACACCAACCTTTTTGGTTGTGTTTGGGGAGGAAAAGAATGAATGTGATCTTCCTAAATACACATTTCCTTATTTCCACGTAGCTGTTGATATTTCAGGGTGAGGGAAGTTGTGTGTCAGACTCAGGGTCTCCTCCATGTGTGTCATGAACACACTTAATGAAACCAAGTGGATTAAAGGGGGCCTGTTTTACCAGGATCACCCCCAGGTAGCATATCACTACACCAGAAGAAAAAAATGGAATTGTTTCTTCCTTGAGCCCCTTTTCCTAACAAAGGCACAATCACTTGGGGCTAACCAGATTTCAGGGTGCCAGGAGGTCTCTGTCAGCACCCCAAAGTAAATTCCAGCTCCCAGGAACCGCTTCAAGAAGGATTTGTAGTTTTAGCTTGGTTCCCTACAAGTCATATATCTTTAAAAAAATCCTTTGGATGTTACTTTTTTATGTTCAGACTTGCAAAGCACTTTAAGAACAACTCATGCTCACAAGGAGTGTTCCACTGACTTATCTCTAACGTATGCTTGAGAGGCTCAGTGCAAAACAAAATTCAGAGATTAAGTAAATGAAAAGATATCAAACATTCCAGCAGGGAATCATTCCAAGTCATGGTGTTCTCAGGAGCACCAGAGCTGGTTTATGTTCATGCTCATTCATGCAGAGTCTGCAGAATTCACTTTTTAGACCCTTTTAATCTGTTCTGTTTTAGTAACCAGGTTCCCAAGGCTCTCCCTGGTGATTGGACTCAGTGCCCAGCCTATGGGAAAATTTGACCTTTCAAAAAAGATGCCATGCTCAGAAAGAGACATGGCAGACCAGTCCCTCCCAGGCCACTGCACACCCATGAACTGCAAGCAACATCTTTGGCAGGATATGCAAGCAAAGATTCCCCATCATCCTTCCAAGACAGAAGCAGGACAGATCATGGTGCTCCTCTGGCAGATTCCTGAGCTTATTGCTTTGCCTTAATAGCTGTGAGTCATTAAAAACTCATTTTGAATGCAGAAATAGGTGGTTTTTACTGATAAACCAGGCCTCAACTCAGTTCTCAGTCTTCAGTGGGCTAATGGAAATTTTCTGTGGGCTCACAGAAATACGTGGTTCTGTAGGACACAGGTCCACCTCTTTAGCTTACTATAATAAAGTGCTTTAAATTCCTGTGAACTGGTGCTGGACCAATGTCTTAAGAGATTAGGAAAAGGTTCATTCTCTAAATCTTCTCCCTTTACCCCTGGTCCTAGTCAATATGGGTCTCTTGGCTTTCATGCAGTTAATTTTGCCATTTCTGAGGATGATGTAGGAAGTTGAAGGAGGGATACTCATTTTGTCTTTGCTCAGATAGGTGGTGTTTAATTCTAAACTGTACCTCTCAGCAGCTGACATCGGGTGACTAATCTGCAGAAATGCCCAGGTTCCTCAGTCAAAGAAGTGAAACAATTCTTTCTGACTGTCTCTTTCAGGATTTTGCTGACTCTGTATACCAAATGGTTGCACAGAAGTTCCAGGAGCTGACAGACAATTTCACTTCCATGCATGCACGCCACAAAACTCTTGCAGGCATTGTGATGACCAAAGGTAAGATATTCTCTCATTTATTTTCTTCTGACATTTTTCATGACTAAGTAATACATTATTTACCTGGTTCACAATACTGAAGGATGACTTTACTCCCACACAGAAAAATGAATAGTAATGCAGTGAAAAGAAGCATTAAATATTTACACCTCAAGTAAGTTCGCACAAAAAATATTGGCAACAGAGTTGAAGATTTATTCATAAATGTGTTGCTACATTTCTTTGTTTACAGGACAAAATGCAGCCCTTTCTGATTTTTCATTTCCTTACAGATGGGGGAGAGAGTTATCAATAAAAGTAGTATTATTTATTAATTACTTTCTTAGGTCTGAATACACCAAGTTCTTGTTATACAACATAAACTTTATTTTAGACTGGCAACAGAAACAAATGTGCTTTCCAGTCAAAAAAACCAAACCCAGAGTATGTGTAATTTTAGTTCTGCTCTTCTCTAGCCATGGGAAATACTTACACTTACCAGCAGCAGGGCCAAAATTTGGTATTCACTCCTGTTAAGACTTGATTGATTGACACATACTGTGTGGGAATTTTCAGTGCTTTGATGAAGCAGTTGCATGGATGGTCCTTCTCTGCAAGCACCCCTCAGGTGGGGCACCTCAGTATTTATGAGGACATCAGCAGTGGAGATGCTTCCATAAACTTCATTCTCTCTCTGACACATGGAGCAGTGGGCCCAGTAGAGAAATGAGAAGATAAGCTTGGAGGGGAAAGGCATATATAATTCATCCAGGCTTGTCTCACTCCTTCCTTTCAACAATTACATTAGCTAGGTTCAGTAGGGACACTTGTGAATATTGCAAGACAGCAGTATGGAAACAGGATTTTCTGATGGATCTTTTCCAGCCACAGAGCCTAAATGCAGATAAGATTTCTGTGCTGAGCATCTCCTTTCTGATGTGAAGAGAATAAGTAACCATATTCAGTATGAAGGAAAATAAAAAGGAAGTGTGATTGATTTTGGGATGTGAAAGATGCACTCTAGATACAGCATACCAACTGCCTTGTCATTGTCAGATTTCTTGACTGTGGCTCTCATCAGATTTAAACAAAGTGCTATAGTTTATTTAGATAAGCTCTTTCCAAGCAGAAGCACAAGGGAGAATGTTTATATATACTTTTTATAAGAAACTAAGCTACAGGAGCCAAGAACTGTTGCTTTAACCACATGTAGGGGGAGAGCACAGGGGAGCTTGCACTTACTGTAAGAATTGTAAGAAATGCCTGTAGGAATTTCATCCCATTCTTCTTTGACAAGGAGCTACTCCTACATTCTTTATAGACCAGCTTTATAAAGACCTACTCCTACATTCTTATATAGACCAGCTTTATAAAGCATGGTTGAGCCACTGCAGCCTTATTTCTACATGTCCAAAGAAGCACATTAAAGACTCACAATATATGAGAAGAACTGTGACTGGAAGGAGTCATAATTCCCAAAGTTATGGCTGCTGAGTGCATGCAGTGCTAGGGGAAGAAAAGGGCACTGCCAAACTTTCTTAGCCTTTCTGGGATGTTGGGGGCTGTCTGTGTCTCTTCTTTAGGGAAGGGCTAAAAGTGTCCTTAATGCTGTTTGTTTCTTTTGGTGGGTCCCATGCCCTTAGCGAGAGTTTACAAATTTGTGTTTCATATTTCATCTTAGTCAGCATTAGGACAAAGTGGAATTTTACTTATGTTCACAAACTATTTCCCTCTAGGCTTCTTTTTTAATTCTGAATTCCCTCTCATGAATTTCTTCAATCTGTCAGCCATCCAATTTGTCAATATCTCACTGGTTTTGTGGAACTCAGAAAAGAAACTTGCAGATATAAGGTGATTCACAAAAGATGCAAATCTAGCAACAGCCTTATCTTAGTATATTCTCCAGGAAGGTTTGAGTTCTTTCCAGCACAAGAATCTCAGCCAACCAAGGCAAGATGAATCATCTGTCATTTGTGTCATTATTTTCTGTACTAAGGTTGTAGATTTGTGGTCTCTTCTTCACCATCATTCCCAGAAGTAGCAAGGACCTCAGCACACACTTTTCAAAGATGGCATAGGCAGATTTTCCACATCAAGCACTCAAATGAGTACCAATTCCCTGTGTTTTTAACAAAAAAAATGGCAGAAGCTGTCTTAGATCTCTGTAAACAATTTACTAATGACATCAACAAAAACAAATCTGGAAATGTCTTGTTGCATTCCGTACTATAAGTGACAAAAACTGATTTGTTTTTACCTTCATTTCAATTTACTGTCATCCTGACTAGAAGCAGATTTATCTGTGCTTGTACAGTTTCCAGGCAAAGCTGGTAAAAAGCACAATGGGATTCTGTGATAACTGCTGTTAAGATAATGCAAGATCTCTACAGACAAAAAAAGAAGTGTGCTAGATTGGTTTTCTTTTTCTGAACTCTGACATTTTTTCTGTCATTTCAATTTCCCAGGGAAACCAAAGAGAATTACGTTTGGCCACTGTAATTGACTTATGCTGTAGCACCCGGGGCAAATTCCAATGTGTAAGAAAGAAAAAAAATGTGGAAAATTATGTTATTGATGGACTGAGAATGTTCTACAGTAATAAATTGCTAGTCAGTGAAACAGGCAGTCCAAAGCATTTAGAAATGCTTTGCTCTGAATTGTGATGACAATTAAAATCTCCATGCTTTTTTGTAAAAGTAAGTTTAGTTGTTTAGCAGACATCAAGATAATCTTAAAAGTATTGGCCTAGGCAGGAGCAATTTACCACACTAGATAACAGCTGATGTGATCTTATCTGTTGTAATACAATAATTGAATATAATAATAACTAAAAAAACTCACATAACTGATCTTGAACTAAACGTTACAAAAGATTGAAGAGTTTAAATCAATTATTTAATAGTTATAATGTATAATTTCATAATGTATTTGAAATCTGCCAGTCCTCTAACATATTCTAATTTTGTTGAAACACACTCAGAGGAGATTGTTCTCTCAAAAATTGTTTGATCGATTCTAAGAAAAATTGTTTAACAAGTGAGTGCATTCAAATCTTCCTCATACAGCAAGCTATAATCCAAGACTATCTTCAAGTAGAACAATAAGTATACTTATTACTGAAGCATAATATTTATATGAAGACCTATGCTTTACTGCACATTGACTCTCCACAGCAGATCTGCTGATTTCTCTGAAGATATGATGAAGTCACACATGGTAAATTAAGAACATCATCTCACCTGTGGAAAAGATATTCTGGACCACACCATGTCAGACACAAGCCATCAGCTCAGAACTTGCATTATATGATGCAAGTTAACTTCCTTCATCATGTTTGGCATTAGTGGCTAAAACACAATTGATAACACGACATTTTGGGTATGTGCTTGCAAATTGCCAAGACTATCTCTCTCTCCTATCCCCAACAAGTAAACTGGAGATGAGCAAGAGGCTGAGAGGGGGCAAAGCCAGGACAGGTGTCCTCAGCTGATGGAGGGAGTATTTCTTGCCATAGGACACTGTGCTCAGCAGTAAAAATCTGGGGAGAGGGGAAGGGGGAGATAAATGGTTTTATGGCATTTGTCTTGCCAAGCAACCATGAACTATCATTATATCAATGCATTAGTCTTGCCTTCCTTCTGTTTCTTCCCAGTCCTACAGGAGAGTGGAATGAGCAAGAGGCTGTGTGGGTGTTTGGCTCTTGGCCAGGATCAACCAATATTTCATTTCAACAGCAGCTGTTTCTTGATGTTTCTGGTTGTCAGGGAAAGATGACCCACCAGCTCCCCATCCTTCTGTCTCTCAGGTGCAATTTGGACATCTTATTTTGACTCACTGCTCTGCTGTATTTTTCTATTGAAAAGTTTTTAGAGACAAGCAGTTTTCAATATTGTTGTTATGTCAGCTGATACATTTGAAAAAATGAAGGGCAAGCAAGCTATTATTTTCTAACACGAGGCAACAAATGCAAAACCAGAGCACTCTCACATACCTCTGGGCCTGATGCCCAGAGTCACAGACTGTGGGGTGACAGGAGGAGCCCCTGTGGCCCCACCATGGGTCACCAGGCAGGGCAACACACAGAGCATTGAGGGGACAGTGTGGCAGTGCTGCCTGTCCCCCAGAGCTGGGAGGGAGGAAGTCCCAGGGCAGGGCAGAGCAGGGTGGGAGCCTCACACTGAGTGCTGTGATCTAAAGACTGGTGGCATTCACACTGTTTATTGGCATCAAAGAGACAGTTTGGCTTTTGCTCTACCTGAAATCACCAGGCAAAGTAAAGGATTCCTGTCACTCAGTAAAGAGATGATCTATTATTGCTGAGGTCCTCTTTGCAAAAAAAAAACCCCTGCCATAATCATTAGGGACAAAATGAAACTGCTATTTAAACACAATTTTCCCATTTGTGTTTGACAAATCTTAGCAGCTTAAATACTGATAGGAACTTTTTGTCATGCTTTCTGTTAAAAATGAAGCATTAAGAAAGTTCAGTCCTTTTCACGGCACTGTAACATTCATAGAAAAAGATTATGAGTTGATTCTTCGCTTCAATTTTCTCTCTTCTACATATATTTTTTTAAGGCTGACAATCATTTTGATGTTAAAAGCAAATTAGGAGGTCTTCTCAGTTATCTTGTGTGAAATAAAGATGAACTGGACAAAAGAGCCCTAAATAGAAATTTCATGCTGTGATAAAAGATGGGAAATTATCATCTGTATCTCATGGAATGGATCTTAATCATTGCTAAGTGGAATAACAGAAAAAAGTAAAGTTGACAATATGTCTCCATGGATCTTTCCAGACACATTAAGATTCACAAAGCCTGGCTTTTAAGTACAATGAGAAATACTACTGTCCAATTGATTTCTAATCCTCAGTATGAGTAGGAAATTTGCAAAGCAGTAGAATGCAGTAGAACAGCCAGGCCATGTGTAGAGTCCCAATCTGCTCTATCCCATGCTGCACTCGAGTAGCCAAACCAGTTAGAGAAAATGTGAACGATTTACAGGTTAGTGTCCAGAGCAGATTCCTTCAGGAAGAGAGGTACAGGAGGAATTTGGGCTCCCAGATCCCATTTGCATAGTTGGATGAATGCTAAAACCTGGTCCCAGTGGGAATCAAGGTTTTCCATGAGAATTGAAACTCCTGAAATCAAAATTGAGTGCACAAACTGCTGACATCCCTTTGTAGATCTCAGAAGGTCTCTTCACCTACTGTTGTCTGATGCTCTCAAGGACATGGCACAAAGTCCTTTGACACTCTTGTAAACATTATTGACTTCTTACACATGCCAAGGTTGACACTTCACCAGTAGATGACAGTTTTTCTCAAAATAATTTAAACTAGGTAAATAGATATGTAGTTAGGAACCATATATGTCACTCTTTCTCAAAAATCTGGTTTTCTCTGCTTATAAACTCTAAACCATTAATGTTCAGATTCTCTCTAAATAGTTTTGAAGCCCATAAAACTATCCCTTTTCTACAGCTGCAACTCTATCCCTGGATTTTGTAATGTACACCTATAATGGGCATAATCTCCTATTCCTGCAGCTCAAGAGACTTAGGTTTCCAAGTTCCAGCTCAAAGGACATTTGAGGTTTTGTAGCTAAAACTCTGGCCCCACCAGAGCCCTCACTTCTATTAAAATGTGGGTTTAGGCATCGTGAGGACTCCCACTACAAGAGCAACTCTGAGTGTTTCTTCATCATTTCTGTCAAACAAGGGCTAATGAACAGAAAGTAGTTGAAGACAGATTACTTAGAAATGGAAAATATGAAATGGGACACAATCCTGCAGCCTTGCATAGAGAAGGAGAAAAACAGCTTCAGGGACAACTCTCCAGGCCAGGTTGTTATAGGTTTTGCATTAAAAAAAAAAAAAAAAAGAAAAACAGGGAGAAATGCAGGCACCAGCTGGGAGTAGGTACAGAACCAGAGCTTCACTTTTGGAGATGAGCACCCCAACATGCACACACCCAGCCTCTCATTGCTGTTATTGTCTAACCTAATTCCATCCTCTTAGCTCTTTGGTGGCACAGGTTCAGAAGGAACAGGACAAAACACCCCTCTCATATCAGCAGTTTTAGGCACTTCCACAGGAAAATGGGAAGGGAGCTGAGTCCCTCATTTCTCAGCAGCTGAAGCAGCTGTGGGTGTCTCCAGCACATGGCACTGCTGACCTCTGGGCAGCTTCAGCTCCCCACTGTGCCCACAGGTTGCTCTGGTTCCCATCTCTTCTCAGACACTGAGCCTTTTTACCTCTCTGAACATTTACTGACTCTGGATTTAGTTTTCCATTCCTGCTGTTCAAAGTACTTTTCTGATTGAAACACCTCTCAAAACCTGGATGCAGACAAGGCCTTGGCTCTGTGTCACATGTAATTGCATTGGGCACAAGGATGGGTGTAATAATTAGCATAAAACATGGAAATTAAAAATAGGCACTTCTGTTTCCTAAGTGTGTCAAGCAAGGAGTTGGCAAGGTCAGACTTTCATTCTGCTCTGTGATAAGGCAAACTGGAAGCTGTCCCAATGTCAATACCAGGAGTGCATCTCACCCTAAAAAAAGAAATTTCTTTGGTGAATAAAGGCTTGGAAACCATTGCTTTCACTTTACCAACCTAGTAAAACACGTAGGAAGATGTTTTTAGATGCAAGCACACCAAAGAATTTTAAAATAAATACAATTTTTAAAAAATCTTACATAAAATTAAGTTCCTCCTGTGTTTAAGTGCCAAAATTCATAGTCAGGATTTCATTCTTTCTCACTGTAATTTAGAATCTTACTACATCTAAAACTGTCAATTTACTTAATGCTCAGATATCAGTGGCACAACATTTATTAGAGAAACACAGATATCTGCAGTCAGGACATGGCAGGAAAGTGCAATTCAGTCCTGCTTTAAAATTAAGAATTATGTGCAAGCTCTCTTCTTGAGGAGAGTATTCAAAGTCACATGAAAGGAAAAAACCCTCAAAAAAACCTTGATATTGCCACTACAAATTTAGATTTATTTTTTTTTTAAATCCTCAAGGGAGGTGAAGAGGTGAATCCCTCTCAGGATTTCCAAAGCCCATGTTGAGGAAAGGAAGGGAAGGTAAAGGGCACTGGTGCTCACAAAGACAGCACTCTCCTTCCACACTCCTCAGAAGCAAAGCTGATGGGATTTCATCCTTTTGGTCCACTGAGGGGAGGGAAGAAATGGACCATAGAAATTAGAACTGGGAGAGACCACTAAGTCATCCAGTCCATTTCCCTGCAAGCATAAGATTGTTCCCAAGTGCTCTTTCCAGTCTAGATTTAAATTAATCAATTAACAATGGGGCTTTCAACAGTACCTTGGGAGACCATTCTAGCCTAATGGATCTCATTGTTAATAATTTTCCCCAGTTATTCAGCCTGACTTTTATTTTCTTTGATGTCATCTCAGGACCTCAGTTCTGCTGCTCTAAATTTAGTGCCCACTTCTCTCCTTGGGGTTTGTACCTTTCAGATACTCAGAAACACGCACATCAATGTTCATAGTTTCCATATTCAATTTTTGTACTCTCTCCTGCTGGGTCACTCTTCTCTGCAGCCCCCAGCAGCCTTGCCTTTGTTTTCTGATTCCCTTCCACTCGGGCAACCTCCTCACCATTCTTTTCCACGCTGGAAATCCACCTTTTGAATGAGTTTTAAAGGAAAGGCCTGCACAAAATTTCTTGCAAAATGGATTAGCACAAGAATCCTTTCTCAGGCATCCCACGGTGTGATCAAACAGCACGAAATGAGCTTGTGTCAGAAAGGGATTTTTGTTTCAGAGGAACCGAATTTGGAACTTATTTACAAGTGCACTCCCCCGTGGGTTTGGGCAAAATTTACTGTGGCTGACTGTGAAAGGAGAGCCATGGCCACTGTCAGACCATACCCTGGCTCTTGCTTCCAGCCCAGAGGGGGCAGAGATCAGGGCAGAGAGGACTGTGACTCTGTCCCTGCTCCTTCACTGATGAAGATGAAGAGCTCTGCAAAGAATAGCTTTCCCTAGGCAGCACAGTCAGAGGGAGGACTACTTAACACATTAATAAGGGAAGAAAATATGAGGCTCACAGAGGCCCCCTCTACACCCTTTCTTTCCACAGAAATACAATATATTCAGTTACACATAACCCACATTTTGATGTAAGGAAAGGAAATCCCTGTGTAACTCCAGTGTTTCAAAGACTGTTCCCTTTATACCCCTAAATATCTGTAACCTCACTGCTAGCCACTTCTTTGTTCCTATTATTTGCCAGCTGTGTATCAGCCTTTTGTTCAGACTTCTGCTATTCCATTTCCTAAGCCCTCAACATGCTTCTTTCTTCCCATATTTTAGTCAGCAGCTTCACATCAGCTGCTCCCATCCACCTCAGGGGTGTTCTTTGGGACATCCAGTGTGAGCTACAGCTCTTTGGGATATCCTGTGTGGGTTACAGCCAGAGTGCTCACTGAAGTCACAGGTTCCTTTTTGTCACTGGAATTATCACAATCACTACCACAGGTACAATAGAAAATGGAGAGAAAAAAATGAGCTGCAGCAGTCTTTATGGCTGGTAAATAAATGCATCCTGTGCATTGATATATGCATACTATTAATCCTCCCTGCTGTACACAGTTCTTCTCTTATGGCTATACATTTTTAAATTTTTTTTTAGTCATGAGTTTGGTTTTGTTCCCCATGCAGAACTGGGGACAGCAGAGCTCTGTGGTTCAGGGATCTGCCTTGGGACAGTGGGGTGGGTGCAGGACTGTGCCCACAGCACATCCCTGCAGACAGCTTTTCCAGCATCACTGCCCTTTCATGTCTTGACTATCTCTTATTACAAAATTAAAGCCATTCTAAGAATGTGATAGGGCTGCCAGGGAAGAAGATAAGAGAAAATAATGCAGGACTTGTCAGTGCTATGTAATATCAAAAAATTTCCCTTTCCTAAACAAACCTGAAATGGAAACCTGAACTTATTCAGCTGTGAGTAGAGGGTATTAAAAAAAAAAAAAAACCCACCCTCCTCTGTGATCAGAGCTCAATTAAGCTACCTTGAAAATTATTCCAAATACACTTTTTTCAGATAACAATAGACAATCCCTTTGACTGATTTGCTAAAAAAGGTAAAGAAAGAGCATAAAATTATTGCTTATCAGAGAGAGAAGCAGCACCATTTAAAATAACATGAAATTGTATCCCATGAATTATTCAGAAGGGCTGATGTTACACTATCATTATTTCTGGCTTTCCTTTTTACTGCATTGCATTTTGTGTAAGTTGTCACGCACCCAATAAAAGAAGTGTGGGTTTTCTTAATTAATCAAACCTGATTTTTCTGATTTTTTTTTTCTAATTTAAAATGAATATATTTCGAGCAGTGAGCTGTCTTCACAGTGTCAAGCTGAAAAAGAAGATGGATTTCACTACCACTAGCAGGGTCTAAAACATGCAGTGCAATAGTCACTTGCATACTGACTGGTGCTTCTCTACGTGTCGTGCCAGCTGCTGAGAAACCAAAGTGTGATCCCAGTTGTATCCTGGCATTAGCAGTTGTAAACTCCATCCTGTTCTGTGTGAGTTGGGCTCACTGAATTTCTCAGCTCTCTGATGCACAGCCTGTGTGATTTCCGATTGCAGGTACCAGTCTACACCTCCTGTGATTTCCTCAGGATTTTCATTTTCCTTTTCCAACACAAAAATATGCAAGGCTACAAACTCATTCTTATGGAAGGTCCTAATTATCATAGCCCACTAGAAGAGTAACTCTTTTAAAATCAGTGGAAGCATTGACTAGACTAGCCAAAACTCACTTGTTTTATTGGTAGAGCTGTGTCTCCAAGCAGATGGGTGTTGGCATTTTCTGTTTATGGCCACAACTGACTTAAACACCCAGTTCACAACCACAGTCCATAAGATGTCAGCCAGTTCTCCACATCCAGCTTGTCTGCTGAGCAAACCTTCATATTTTTGTTTGCTGACTCTCTCTTCTGTCAACATTTTTCTGAACCATTTCTGTTACAAGCTCTGTTGCTGCAGGCCTGCTGTTTTGGGAGGTCACATAGGGAAGACAGCCCTGTTTTCTTTCTGTGTGTAATAGTTCAGCTCAAGGCAAAATGAGCATCCTTGAATATACTAACATTGATATAATTATCCTTAATTGTTGTGGGAGAAAAAATCTCATGAAGTTTAAACATAAGGGAAAATAATGTAAAGGAAAGATTTGTTCTGCTTGCCCTCTTATGATTTGGGGAGTTTTGATCTGTATTTTGCTGCTTGGAAGAGAAATCTCACTGAGAGCATCTCTCCACAGTGTAGAAAGCTTTGTTCTTCTGGCTGTCTATAGATCTCCAGAGTTCATGAAGAGAAGCTGGCAATACTGAGATGTAATGTAGACCATCAAAAAGCAAATATCTAAACTAGGCCAGATGAATCACCTCCTAGGAAATTCCTCTCCTTTGACTACAGAGTCTACAGCAATTAGCTCAGCTATGGACATCTAAACTCTAGTTATCCAGAACAGCTGAAATGAATCTCCCTGCTGGTGTCAGCAAACTGGAAATGGCTCATAATAAAACCCAGTTTCTTTTCAACAGCTCAGCTGTGACATGAAAATCTGCACAATCACTGACAGACAAAAAATGAACATCGGGGGTTTGAGGTTCCCCCTGCCTGGCTGTGAGAGGAGTTCCTGCCTCTAGACCCAGGGTGGGCTCAGGCTTCCAGCAGAGCTCCAGAAAGGATTGTTACCTCACTGAATCATAGACTGGATATGTGGTCAAAGGCAATGTGCTATTTATGTGGACATTTTTGTTTTATAATGCAAGTAATTAATTGACAGAATTTGTAAAGATAAAATGTAGTGAATTCCCTCCCTGCTCTCTCAGCTGTCCTCAACATCAGGGTATGAGCCAGGACCCAGCCACTATGCTGACACAGCTTCCCAATTTCCTTTCCCCTGCTCCATTTCCTTTTCAAATTGAAAACTATTAGAAGTCTTTAGGCAAATAATAGAAACCTAATGCAGGTGCCTGTTATAAATTGTTCACTAGTTACTTTTAACCTAATGTCTCTTCAAACATTACTTTGCACAAGGCAACGAGGGTAGGAAATGCCTCATGAATTCTGACAATCAGTGGGTCAGGAGTTAAGGTCATAATAATGTAGCCCATTTCTCCTTGTTTGTCAAATAACCTGGATGCAATTACATCCCTGGATCTTTCACCTGAGATTGACTCTCCTCAGTAAGAACATGAGTCTTGTGGGGAGCAATCTTTGTATAACCCTGAGCAGGGTAGGTGCCATAAGGCTGGTGGTGCCAGTTACTGTTCATGTAGGATTCTGCCACTCACAAAGCCACAGCTTTCCCAGGCATGGCTTGAGGATGTGCACAGTCTGCATCTGCTGCATGTCTGAGGTTAAATTAATCAATGCTTATGAGGGAGCTCGACTTTCATAAACAGAAATTGCTTGAGAAACTTGAAGTATTCTGCAAGCAAAATAAAATAGGAAGTAAACATAAATAACAAGAGTTAGTAATTACTGGTTTTAATATAAAATAGACAAATGTACAGAAGTGCCTATTAATTCTGAATCACTGAAGCAAGTATCTAGGCTCCAGAGCTGAAAATGCTGCCTAAAATGCCAGTGTGATTAGTCAATGCTAAAATCTGCCTTCATCAGCTAAGCATCACGTCTTGTTCTCAGAGAAAAATTCCTCCCATGTTCACTGGCAATAATATCAAACATTCCACAGGGGATAAACCTCCAGCTCTGTGTGTGTACCAAACAAGGCATGCAAGGGGACAATCTGTTAGCATGTATGCTCCTGAACACAGCGGACAACTGTCAGGTTGTTGGAAGGATTTCTCATCATGCTGGGTGCCCTCACAGGCAGCATTGAACAGTGCTACATTGGTCACAGATCACTTTCTCCATTTGGCTCCCCAGTGAGGTGTAAATATTTCAGAGCTAATGCATAAGTCATGTACACCTGGGTTTCCAAGTGCCACAGCAGCGAGACATAACTCTTGGGGATTTCTGAACATAGAGGAGCATGGATTATTTTCTGACACTGCAAATGGAAAATACATGGAGATCTTTAATGTTTAACACTCAGAGTGGTTCTGCAAATTCTTGGAAGCCATTGCCTCCCAGCCCCAGGCAGCATCTAAGTGATGTTCTGCAAACACCTGCACCTTGCCAGGACTGGCAAACACCCCAGGCTGTGTCCACACATGGTACCCACTGGGGCCCCATACCACTGGAAGCCAACATATGGAGTTAATTCACCCAAAGATGAACACCCCAAGCACACTGGCTATTGCTGTGCAGGTGGACATTGTGATAGCAAACATCAGAGAGATTCACATTATTGCTGCATCTGATAGGTGTTGGATACCTTTCTGTTTCATTTGTGAATAAATCCAGACCTTACAGAAAATCCTGAGTGAATTCATCAGCTTATCCTCATCTGAGAGGAAAAAAAGAGTTAAGTTTATTTGTGGATAAAATGATTGAAGAAATAAAAGACATCACACTGTGCACTGGGCTGACTGGGGGGTGAGGAAGGTGTAGATCCCAGAGAGCAGGAGGGCTTACCCAGGGGGTCTGCTCTGTATTTTCAGAGCCTGGTGCTTTGGCTATGAGGTGAAGGGGGAGAGGAGGAGGCACACCAGGGCTTTGCTAATGTTAGGAGAAGGAAGCAGTTGGTCTCTCTGCCCTGAGAAGGAGCATTGGCAGAGGTCCTCAGGGGCAGACAGAGAGGCTCACAGGTTTCTGTAGGAGGGAATTGCCTCCTGGTGTGCTCCTGCTGTGCTGAGGTAAATAAGGCACTATCTATGGTAGTAAACAAATAAAATAGAACAGAAAAATAACTGATTCTCTTCATGGGCCTTCCAACCAAGGAAAATATTACATACTGTTGAGGGAAATATACACTGCTTTTTGAGATGCTGAGTGGGACTCAAACACCTCAGTGGCTGGCAGTGGACCATGAAGTATTTGATGTTAGTCCATGTGAAAGACACTGTTAACTAGATGGACATGTCACAATCTAAGATACCTATTATTTTTCTCATGAAAGCAGTGACCCTAAAGCAAAGCAGATTTAATGTACAGACTATAAGCACATTTCTTTGTAGGGAATGAGTAATTTTTCCACCTCATTATTACTTTTTACCTAGTAATAAACTTGGAATAAACACAAAGGCTTTTTCCCCTCTCCATTTCTCCCATGTGTCTCCATCTTCACTTCTTGGGTTTTCAAGATTTCCAGCTCTTTTTTTTTTCTCCTTAATAAATACTCTAAAACACTTTTTTAGGGCCACATCTACAGTAACAAATAGAGATTAAGCTCTCAGCACAGGCATACAGTGATGTGTACTTTGTCACTAGTACCTGTAACAACTTCTCTATGAAACTCTCACAGCCAGGGGCTCAGATGGGATTAACTGAATTTTCACAATATTTACCTCTCTCCTACAAATGCCACAATGCTGCAATGCCACATTACTACTAAACTTTTTGGATTACTGATGTAGCTTTTATATCGATATAGGCATGAAATAATTTTGATATCATTTGCAATTATATTCATTAAGCATAGCTACAGTGCTACAGCATATGATCCACTACTAGTCCCAGTGCTGTGTGGAGATTATGAAAGTTGTTAATGGCATTTACTGACTGGGAAATCATTGGCAGCACCAATCCTTTGTTTAAAATATTATTTCCTTCTCCATTCAACTCTTTTGTCATTTAACACCAATAGATTTTATAAGGGAACAGGGCCCCAAACGTGCCATGCCAATAAAATCTCTGCAGTTTTTCAATTTTTCTGCTATTCAATAGACCTCATAAGAGGAAAAAAAAATATTTTTGCTGACTCTATAAAGCTACTCCTAAAGCTTTCCTAAAGCTAAAGTAATACCATAGATTCAGCATTATCATAGCCCACAGGAAGATTGTTTCCATTCCTCCTATGGGTATTTGCAGTCTCAGACCTGTCTTCATTTGACTTGTCACATTTTGAGGTCTTGATTCAGTTACCTAAACATGGGTGTGTGTTTTCACTGTGCCTCTTTTTTCTGTGTGAGATGCATGGGGAGTGTGCAGAACCTCCTGGGCTTCCCAGACTGCAGCCAGATGTTAGGCAGGACATCAAGGGCATCTCAGGTGACACTACCTGGGCACAGCCACACCAACACCAGCACTCTGAGCTGCTGTGCTGTCCTGTGCAGGTGTTTGCCCACACACAGCCATTGTGTCAAACACAGCCCTACACTCAGAGGCTACTTTGTCCCTTCTAGAGGAAGCACCTATCAGGCAAAAAGTTCTTTTTCCCAAGAGCTGCTCCCTTGTTCTTTGGTATTCAGTGAGATGAGTCCAGAGATGTGTTTCTCAAGAGATCATTTTGGGCTCAGTTAATTCTAAATTCTACTTTGAAATTGTCCACAGGGCTGAATGAGCTATGTTTTAGAGTAAAACCCAGGTCCTGCTGAAGTCTCTAAGCATTTTGCAACTGTCTTCAAATAAATTAGGATTTATTCCTAGAAAGTGTCTATCTGGATCATGTAAGGGACATCTTTCAATTGCCATCACCATTATGTAGAGAGGCAACAGATGAACAAAGCTGGTCTCAATGATTAAATGCTCCATCCCAGAGACCAGACTGAAAAGAGCACTGATGTAGTTGCTCCTGGAGAAGCTAAAAGGAAACGGAACTAAAAGTCAAATCTGTCAGGGTATTTTCTTCATGATTTTTAAAGAGCGGCCCCAGAAGCATCACTTCCATTTTTTTACTACTTAAAATGCAACAGCAATGAAACCTAACATTACAGGGAGTATGTGCTCCCACCAGAAAATTCTTCAACAGCTCATAAAAACCTGGCCATTTATCAGCACTGCAGGAGATCTTTATTACCTCCCTACAGCATATGCTCTGCTATGATGTAGTTATTGATTTAACAAGTAAACTTCATGGTGAGCTTTTATCTTGGAATTAGCAGCAAGACTGAAATGTAGACCCTATTATTCTAATAACACAGAGATGTGAGATTCCTGCATATTCCAAAGGCCATATCATCACCTTAACAAGCATCCCATTAGGGCTATCTGGCTGCCACATCAAAGTGTGTGCTGAGAGGACTTTAACAATCATGGTATCATACTCACCCCCAGCAATTTCACAGCACTTTTGTTTTTCTTCCTACAGGTTTGGACATCAGGCAAGCTCAGGTTATTGTGCTGTCATCGGGTACCAAATGTATAAATGGGGAATACATAAATGACCAAGGGCTTGCGGTCAACGACTGCCATGCAGAAATTGTGGCAAGAAGGGCATTTGTTCACTTCCTCTACTCACAGCTGGAGCTACACTTAAGGTAACTGAATTCTGTTGATTTTTGGGGGCTGTTATACGGCCTTCAGTGGGACAGATCTATCTTCCAGACAACTGATCTATTTGTTTCTTTATGTCATTTTTTCTGAGTGTTTAGGTGATGAAGGAACAATACACTGCACACAAAAACTTGAGAGTTAGGTAGTCTAAAGTGTTGGGTCATGAGCTGCTTTACTTCAGCTGATTCTCTTTCAGCAGCGATTAGATATGACTCATAAAGCTGGGCTTTATGAAGCCTGATGATTTGGTACAAATCTTTACGTGCAGGCTTATTAGCATCATTCACTGACCAGAGACTCAAAGGGAGTCGTTTTGCTTAATGCAGCCATTTTCCTGTCTTCCTTGCTGCTGCTGAAAGATCTCAAAGAAGTGATTTATTGATCATTAATGTCTTCATTGACTCACTAGAGAACCAATGAGTGTTAACAGCACAGCAAACTTTGTGCCAAAGTGTAAGATGCTTATCACTTACTCCTTCTTTATGATGTTTTAAAATGTTATAGCATGTAGAATCATTACAGTGGAATTACTGTTCTTGTCTTCAGCCAAATCCACCTTGTTACCATTTAAATGGCTAATGGGTCATACACTGCCTGGAGGATGGTAATATGTGGGATACCTCACCTCAGAATTCTGTCTTTTCTCTGATCCTGTCTATCAACAATCTGGAAGAGGTTATGTAGTGCTTGGTTATAAGCTTTGCAGAAGACACCAAAATGTGGGAAGGACCAGTGACTATGCTTGAGGGCTGGTCTGTCATCCCAGCAGGCTGGAGGGCTGGACCAGCAGGAAGTTTGACAGAAAACTTAGCAAGGACAAATGCCAAGTCCCACACCAAGGAGGAAAGAATGAACTTCCTCCTTTCCATCAAGACGAAAGAAATCCAGGCTGGAGAGCAGCTCTGCTGAAAAGGGACAGGGCTTGTAGACAGACAGGAACCAGGACATTAGCCAGTGGTGTGCCTAACAGCAGGGAGGTCAGCAGGATCCTGGGACGTATGAAGAGTCTGCCAAGGGATGTGAGCATCCACCACTAATCAGCACTCATTACAGCCCATCTACAGTGCTATGTGCAGTTTTGGGTGCCCCAAAGGAAGGACACCAATCATCTGACACAGATTCAGCAGCGCCTGCCCAGAGTCTCAGGGGCCAGAGCACCTGGGCTGTGTGGAGGTGCTGACAGATGTAGACCTGGTCAGCCTGCAGGTGGGATGGCAGAGCCAGCAAAGCAAGCCAGCAGCACAGTGGGGCTGACACCTTTACCCAGGTGTGCACAGGGAAGGTGGCAGACAAGAGGCACATGCTGAAACAATAGAAGCTCAGTCTGAGTATCAGGACTGATTTTCCCCATGGGGATAGGCTAGCAGTGGGACAGATCACTCAGAAGGGTTGTGCAGTCTCTCTCCTGTCTGAGACATTTTCAAAATCTGGGTGCATAGAACCTTGAGCAATCTGTCAAACAACTTTGAGAAGGAGGTTGGGATAGAGATTTAAGGTCCTTACCAGCCTGAATTATCCTATGATGTGAAAACTAAGCAGAAGTGAGGCTGAGGTGACATTTATTATATGGAAGGAACCAAGAAATTAAGGAAAACAAACAAAAACCTCTTACTTTATAGGTCATTCTTCTGCCCTCCATTCTTGAGTGCATATTCATATGACTTTTTCTGAAGGCCATTAAACTCAGTGCAAAAACTTCCTTTGACTTCAGAAGGTTTTGTATCATGTCACAGACGCAAGGGTTAATCTAAGCAGGATTGTGTGGTCTTGTAAGCACCTGTGATACTGTTGCACCTAAGCATCAATAACAGAATAATGGCTATTTTAACTTCAGGCTGGAGCTGAAGACAAGAGAGTATATTGAGTACATGGGTTTGGCTAACAAAGGGGGACAAGAGCATTGAAGGGTTTAATCAAAAACAATATTCTCTCAATTTCATTCTGAACTGCTTTCAAGTTTACATTAAATTATTATGTTTTCAGCAGTGTAGCAGCCCTGGTACTTGCTTTGTGCTATGGTCTCTTGGGAAACAAGTGCTAACACTGTATCTTAAACTATTGTATTGATCCACCTCCCTAACATGTTCAGTCATATTATTACTTTATTTGGATCAATGTTAACAGCCTTTTGTTAACAGAATCCTCAGTGAAGCACAAGCTCTGTTCACAGTAACTTCAAATCACTCTCAGTTCAGCCAAGACCAGGCACCCCCGCTTGCCTGACCAGCACACACCATAAAAATCTCAACCAAAATTGTCAAGGCTAAGCACCTTTGAATGACAGAGCTGGAGTTACTGTCAAATCAGATTCTGCTTCCTTAAAGTCCATGGAGAAGCAAAACTGTGTGTTGTGATATATTCTCCAATTTTAATATTTATTGCTACTCACAGTTTTCTGCCATCATCAGGAGCTTTGTCCTGTGGTGAGAAAATTGGAGGGTTCAAAATTAAATAAAAAATGCATTTTCTGCACATTGAAATCATATTTACTCCTTTTTCTCTAGAAAAAGAGAGATCTTTTTACAGAGAAAACACATGATGCTGCCACATACTATAAGGACAGAGCTTTTAGGACTGACATGGTAACTCAGCTCCACTGTGAATACATGGACACCATCTCCTCAGGCTTGGGAGAAACACAAAGCTATTGTCATGCATTTGCATTAACCTAGCCCAAATTAAACTCCTCTCCTAGGCCAGGAAACTGTTGTACAAAGTAATAAATGAACTGAAACCAAAAAGATGGTTTTCTTTTGAGACCATCATTCTTGACTCAAAGAACTTAAATTTTCCATCATTCAGTATGGAAGAGGCAAGTTTGTTCTGTAGAGAGTATTTCCTATTTTCCACATACCTTCCTCCCACCAAGACTACATGCTGAGTGTGGTCACTGCAGCTGGATTGCAAACTTCAGGAACTTTCAGTGCAAGAAATATTTTTCTGTATGATGCTGTCTTTGAAAAGGAAACCCTTGTCCAGAATTTACAAATACTACCACTGACCTCAGTGAAAGCAAAACACACACTTGGCTGAGTGTAGCATGAAGGCTTCTAAGAGCAAGGGCAAGCAGGTTGGAGAAAGCAAGAGCCAGGATATAAAATTAAAGACCAGGAGACAGAGATTCACTGAACTGAATTTACCTCTTGGCAGTCAAATGTTGCCCAGGTCCCCAAGGCTCTTTGATCACCAGTGCAGAGAGATGGGCACCTCTGAGGTGGAGCTCAGCAGACCTGTTCATGTGTCTCTTGGGGGTGAGATGAACTGCCACCTACTGGGGCAATTTATTTTCCATTTCTCTAAAAAGAGAATACAGCAACTTCTTCACAAATTTAAGCTGCAGGACAATTCCATCCACAAGCCAATGCTGCAGCAATATGGAAATTAGTTCTTTTCCCCTTCTCTTCTTTTTGCTAAATGTTAGAGGTGCAACTTTCCTGACTTTTCTTGGAAAAGAGTTCCAGAAATGGAACTTTATCCTCTCTAAGAAGCAAGAGTGACAAATACTTCAAAAGGAAACTTTCTTTCAACAATTCATTGTCTAGAGCTTGAGTTAAATAAAAGCTAAAAGCACAACTAAAACCTGTCAGCTTCTAACCAGTGTGATTAAAACCCTTAGCCCTCCCAGATTTCATTTTTATGACAACCATAATCCTCCAGTTCTCCAGACTTTCACGAAAAAGATGAGAAGGAAGACGAAAATTTTCTGATGTACAAAAGAAGGACAAGAAAGACCTTTTGAGAAGCTTTTTCTAAGAATCACCATCAAAAAGCACACAAATTCGATAGTCTGATTCTCTTGCAATGGTGATAGGAAAATCTTTTTCAGTGGTATTATTTATATCAACTGGCCAATAGGGAAGACAAGAAAATACAATTATTCTTTTTTAAAGAAAAACAAAATTAATAGAGTATCCTTAAAATAAATCAACACCTTAGTAGGCTTGCTGCTTTAGTGCACCCTTCAGATGCTAGGGAGATGATTTTACCAGAAGGTAAGCTCTTTCAGGAAATCAGATGAAAACCACTGCTTATTTTATACATAAAAGCAAGAAATAGTCTTAATCCAGTCCAGTCAAGTTACTTTTTCAAGGAAAATCAGCTGCTTGTAACACATCTACTAAGCCTGCTGGTTGTTTCTCTAGGGTGCTCTTTTGTAGTATGTAGTACTAGAAATTTCCTGTAAATACATTTACAGGCTAAAAAACTGCTCCTCTGCTTGTCAGGCTTTGTTTCACCAAAATGCTTCATATATATTAAACCATAAGCATGTGCTAAAGTATCTTCTTCAAGTCAGCTCAAAACATGGGCATGTGTTGTGCTGAATAATGAACTTAAGCAAATGATTAGAATTTAGCACGTTCTTAAATGTTCCACTTGAATGACACTCAAATCCTAACTCCCACAGAAATGTGTAACAGGCAAAGTTTTAGGGATGAATTCTGCTCTTTTAGCCACTGCCAGTACACAGAAATGACACTTTAATGCCACCCCCTGAATGAATGGGATCTGCAGGCTCACTGTGGACTCCTCTCTCCATTGATTTGTACAGGTTGTGTATGGCTGTGCAAAGGATGTTGTAAAGAAGAGCTGCTGCTGCAAAGTCATCTTCCCTCTCACAGTTCACCTGTCCCAGAGACAAGGCACACGGTACTGCTGCTGGAGTAGAGGTGACTTTGCAGAGGTGCATCTCATGATTTACCTGGACCACTTTTAGCAGATCCCTGGGTCCCCCTGGGTTTTGAGATACACCAAACATCCCATGCACAATAATCTTTACTAAGCCATGGCAGATGATGTTGTAACCCAGACTCTTTCCCAACAGTACTCTCTGAGTTTTGTTATGAATCCTGTTCAGCCACAATGCAGGAATGAACCTCATGTTTGAGTTCAGTTCCTAAAAAACCATCCCAAAGGCAGGTCAGGACCCTATGTGATATGAAGAACCTCAGCCTGCTGGAGGAGAGAATCAAGCTGCCTTGCCCTCCAGCCCTGCCAACTATTTTTAGAGCAGCTGTCTATCATCCAACCTGGCAGCCACACTGGCCACAGACCCTTGTTGGTGCTCATGAAGAGGTAAGAGAGCAAGGTTAATCATTGGAAAACAATGACCAGTGAAAACAGGATGGAAGCTGAACTCCTGAAATCCAGCCCAAAGCATGACTGCTCCAACCCTACATAGCAACTGTCTCCAAGTACTGTAAGCTGCCCCCCCCTCACACTCTAGTGAGATTTAATGTAATAATAGCAGGCATTTGGACTGCACAGCTTTGTATTCTCCCAGCTGATTTTGCAGTGAATTATTTAGAACTACCTGCAATTGCTCTGAAGTCCAAGCAGCAGGACTTGCAGAGATTTTATTATTTCAGAGGCTTGTATCAGGGCGATAATATAATTAGTGCAGTTGGGAAGTTCCACCACAGCCAGCAGAAAATGAAGGAGCAGCATGTGGCAGCCCCAGCTCGGCAGCCAGTGTGACTCCCTGTCCCTGACAGGCGAGCTAATGTGCCTGTAAATTCCTCCTGACAGCAAACGCATCCTGGCATCAAGAAATGACAAAACACCCAAACCATGGAAGAGTGACAGCCAAACAGCTTCAATAGCACAGAGGCTGCTCTGGGAGAAAACAGGCAGAGGCAGCTTGGATGAAAGCCAAGGACTCGCTCAAAGGCTGAGTAAAAAGCGCTCCTGTTTGCACTATCAGGAGGCAGAGAGACAGGCAGAAATCGCCTTGGTTAATGGGCTGTCCTGTAGTGAATTAAACGGGTGGGATTCTGCCTTATAAACAGCATCCCAGGAAAAATCATTACCTGCAGGTGCTGTTCTGTTCAGAGATACTCCTCCAAAAAGACCCTTGAGTTTTTGAAGGAAGGACCAGGCCATCAGAGGGAAAGGACTCTCATCATAATTTCAGCAATCACATTTTCACCTTCAAAATTATAATCGTGACCATCGCCCAAACACACGTGTTAGAGGCAGCTGTCTGTCAGAGAAATCACCCATATCTTCCCAAATGTAACTCCTGGGAGGAGCTACACAGCAGCAGAGCCTTAATGCTGTGCTGTTGCTGCAAATGGCAGCACTGGGAGGGTTTGGCCTCCCGGGCAGCTGTTGCTAATGGAATATGTGCACTGCATCCCCATCTAGCTGCTGAACCACTGCAAAGATAAAAGCTTCATCTCAATAAGTATCTTTTTCAACTCAGCTGAGAAAAGCCTGTACAACTTTTGTCCATCCTTCTTAAGATGGCTTCTGATTTCCAAAAGTGCCAAGTGACCAAGAGGCCCCTGCTGACCTATGTGGAACACTTGTAGGTGGCTGTGGTTGAATGGGGGAGAAGAGCAACACCTGGGGAGCAGGGGCGACTGGCAGTGGTGGGTGCTTTGTTAGAGGCCCTTTTCAGTGGAGCATATGAACACATAGCTGTGGTGATTGATGTTAATGGGATTCAAACATGTGTCTAGGAATTGTGATCAGCAGAGCTGATGTGTTCACATGAGAGCCCAAGAGAACTCATTTTTTCACGCACCAGAACCACTTTAAAATCAGCGTTTTTGTGCATCTGTGCATGTAAGGAAGGAGAGTTACCCTTCAAAAATCCACATTTTATCATTAGAACATATCTTAGGTAAGCAAGCCAAAAGCCCTTTGGCAGCTTTGACCTCCTTCACACATTTCTTCACCTGGAGAAGCTCACTGTTTTTCTTTTGCTGTCACTAGGCAAAATATATGATGCCGGGTGCTAATAAAAACAAACAAACAAGCAGAGGGAGAAAAGGAGAGAGAGAGAGAGCACAGAAATGTTTCTGATTTGGCATGTAACAAATGACCTGGAACCTCTTTTGTGATCATAGCAAACGGCGAGAAGACTGGGAGCAATCAATCTTCGTGCGGTTAAAAGAGGGAGGCTACAGGCTGCGGGAGAACATCCTGTTCCACCTGTACGTCAGCACTTCGCCCTGCGGAGACGCGCGCCTTAACTCCCCCTACGAAATCACAACCGACTGTAAGAGAACAATCTTCCCTCTCCTTTTCCTCCTTTCTGTGCCTTCTGTCTTCTTTTTTTTTCTTGTTGTTCTTTTTTTTTTTTTTTTTTAAAGATCCTTCTTGCTCTCTTTCTTTGCTGGCAGAAAGTGTTTCGCTTGAGAGCGAAAACACTACAGGCTTTAGAGAGTGTCTGTCTGTCTGTCTGTGCAACTGGTGCTCGGTCCTGTGTGCTGGGGGAAAATCAGAGCTGGACAAGGCAGCTCTGCACACCTGGGGTTCTCTGGCTCTGCTGGGGAATACATCCCTGCATTTCATGCTTGATACAAACAACCCTGAAAGTAAATGGTGTTTTGGAAAGCACCCCCATGATCAAAAAGATCCTTGAAGCCACAGCCAGAGGCTGGACCAGAGGATCAAGGCTCTAACTGGAGATGCACAGACTCTTCTCAGGGTTCACAGCCCATACATATAGAGATTGAGGGGTTGCATTTTCACAGGCTGCAGCAGCTTGAGTCTGAAGTAGAGCACTGATATGATACAATATTTGATACAGCACATCTGTAGTGTTGATTGTTCATCAGACTCTCTCCAAATATCGCCTGCACTTGCAGCAAATAATGGCAAGACCCTCATGTAAGAGATCCTTCCAAAGCCATCCTGCCTATATCAAATACACTGCATGGTCACTGCATGGCAGGTGGGTTTGTTGGAGTCCACCAGGTCAGCCTTAGAATCCCTGCAACCATACCTATGGCATTCAAGCAAACACATGATTTTCCAGGGATTTCTTCTCTAGATGTGAACCTGAAAATGAGATTAACAAATCAGGTCTTGAGCCAGTGTGTGCCACCAACAGGCCTGCAGAGCTTGTTGTCCATGATGACAAATCCCAACTCCACCATGACCCTGCACTCTCACCTTACCACTCCCAAACATGCCTGTCCCTGCCATGGCAGGGGCATGTCCTTGTTGCTTTCTCCTTGCACCAGCTTTGTCCCTGCCTAGCCACATGGAATGCCCCCAGCCAGGGACAGGGGACCCCAGAGATCTGTGGCTTGTCATCACATGCCTGTCACCCCATGATCCAATGCACAGGGCACTCTCTTATCTCTGCCCAGCTACTGCTCCTCATACCTGTGTTTTACAGTGCTGCAAAGCCCATAGTGCTGGCTGCCAAATGTGCACATAGTGAGAAATGGTCCTTGCCTTGACTACCTTGAATGTGAGGCAGGCAAGACAAAAGAATGGATGGAGGAGGAATCATAGACATGGAAATGTAAAATTAATCACCCAGGGTCACACAACGACCTCACTTCCTCACAGGCAAATCCATCAGATGGTAGTTGCCTTCCTTTGTGATTTCTTATTTGTATAAGTTATTTATCAATGATTGGGTATTATTCTGCCCAGACTAGAATTTCTTTTCACATGTGAAAGAGCAGCTTGCTGGGGCAAGAAAGCAGAATGCACCTATTCAGGAAAGAAATGTGGTCCTTGCCTGATGTGATTTCTGCATTGTGTCAGCAGGGTTCATAAAATGAACAAAAGCAAGTAAATGCTTAAAACTCAAAATCAAATCAACCAGTTCCTGATGAATTAACAAAATGAAAAGACATAGCATCATCTTAAATCAAAATTAAAAATAAAAAGGGAGTGCTTATGAATATCAGAAAACAATAGTGATCTTTGGCCTCCCACTGTATAGCTGTATCAAGAGATATTTTAAAAGGTTTTATGTTTGGTTAAAGGCACACATATTTTCCAGAATGCAGGTTTCCTGGGGCACCCCTTAGCTGACACCACAATTGGAAGCACCAAAATCTGTAACTATTTTTAAAATGTGGTCCATTGTCAAGAGCAACCAGGGGCTGTCCAGGCTGGATTCTGCTCTTGTTGGCATGAGGAAGTCAGTGCTTTGGGCAGCTGACAGCCCATGCTGCCTGATTATATGCAGCTGAACCCAGCCCTGGAGGTGAACCCTGCTTGGCTCATGGATTTCTTCACAGACCAGATAAATCTCCCAGCTAATGAGGGAATGCTTCTGTAGATAACAAGATACACAAGGAGCTGTGTTTAAAAACATATAATCACACAGTGCATGACACAGACAGTAAATTTGTAGATAATCATGAAAATAATTTTCCTGTTGGCTATTACACCAATTATTTTTCCAAGCAGGAGCTGAGGCAGAAAGGTCTGTGTGGTTTAGCCAAGGTTACACAGTGACTCAGTAGCAGGACCTGAAGAGATGCTACACCCGGCTCATAATTCACTCCTTTAAACAGATCCCTCTACCTTTGTCCTGTGCTCTTAAAATAATTTAGCACTGTGTAGAAAGCCAAGTTGCCAAAAGCTGTCCTTCAGAGAGATAAGCATTTCTGCTCAGCTCTCATTATCCCAGAGACATCTGGGAAGATAAGTATTTTATAATGTTTATCATTCACATCTTCTCTTTCTTCTTTTTTTTTTCTAAAGAAATAACCTTTCTTTCATCCTGTAATGACAAGAAACTCCAGATGAATGTTGTTTAATTTCTTAAACAACAAAGAGACCTCTCCTAGAGCTAGCACAAGCCATCAAACATTACTGATTATTCTCTAAAGATGCATTAACATTTAAAAACGTTGTCTCACCATGTGGTTCCTGGTTTTGAGAAGGAATATGATAAGCCTTTATCAATATAGGGAGTGAGTAAAATCCACTTCTCAAATCTCCTTCCAAAAATTTCCTATTATCCACCGTGTCTTTCCAGCACCCTCAGGGAGGCCTCACATTTCCTTCTTATGAGCTTTGTTCTGGTAAGGGAGGACGTAAGCTGGCATGCTTTGAAACCCAGTTTACTTCTTAGTGGATAGAGCAGAGTACCAAGTTTGTGGCATGTGTGGAAGTCTGAGAGCTGCAATGCAGAGGAGAGGCGCAGGCAGCACACACCCATGCCAGCCTCAGGCAGGAAAGTGAGGTTAGGGACAAGGACATAAAACCATACTTTAATTTGAAGAAATGCCCTTCTTGAATCAGAGGTAAGCTGACTTGTTTGTTGATAACATCCTCAGGCAGCTCTAAAAGAGAGACTAAATCAGTTGGACCAGGCTGGTTTGAGCAGGGAGGGGTTTTCTAACCCTTTTTTGGTGCCTGTAGGTCAGGAGGTTGGATGAGCTTACAGGAAATGAAGTCAGAGCTTTGGGAGAAGGTACAGTCTGAGAGAGCAGGGGAAGAGGCTGAGAGCAGGACAGGAGACCAGCCAGGGTCAGTGGTGTTGCAGGAATTTGAGACTGGGAAATGCCACAGGGGTTTCAGATGCTTTTTATGGGTTTGTCCTGGTTCATTCTCTCCAGTATCCTTCTCAAGACCCTTTCCATCATTTTCCAAGGTCAGCCTCAAGGTTGTAGCACAGCTCTATGACAAAAAGGCAGCATGTTCCTGGTGTCCTCACAACTTTCATTGCTCCTTCACATATGCAGCTTCTTCCCCTCCTTCAGTTCAGTGCTGCAGGTCAGGGAGCCTGGGACTTCTCCCTTTCTGGTGCCTCCTCCCTTCATGTGCATCTCAGCCAGGTGTGCCTGCATTTCTGAGCTCTCCCAATGGCAGTACCACAGCATCAGTCACCGTGGGTTTCCTGAGGGGCCTAAGGCAGCTGCTCTTTCCATTATGGCACACACACTCCTGCTCATGAGTGGAGCCCTGGGGGCAGCTCACCCTGTAGCATTTGTTGCAGATTTTGCACTTTCTCCTAAATGTAGGGCAAACCACAGAATGATCAAGCCCTTGATTTGCTACAGAACCATCCTAGCTAATTTAGTGCTTCTTGACTCATTGGCTTTTTTTTTTTTTAATCTCTTGAAAAGCAAAATTAATTGCTTGAAAATTTGAGCTAAAAAGAATTCTCTACTTCCCCCACTCCTCCTTCCCTGGCAGTATTTTACTTCATTGTCCATCTTTTTTCAAGAGATGTGCTCTCTATGTTTTTCACTACATGGATCACCAAAGAGACAAACAGAATCTGCCCCAGGGCTTGTCTCAGTTCCTCTCCCCTGGGCTGCTTTTCTATCTCTTGCTAACATGCTGTATTGCCTTGTGCCATTGACTCCCTGATAGCCCAGCTCCTGTTTTATCCCACACTTCCTTTAGGTCTGAAACACACCATTGCATCTGCTCCACATGGGGTTTTTCTCCTGCTTGTCTATTAACCTACAGCTGTGCTGAAGCTCTCATGCACACACATTTGACAGAACTCTCATCTAAGCAGGACCCGTTTGTGACCACGTGAGCCACATCATTGCCTTGGTAGGTGATGTGATGAGGAGAAGATGTGCACTGCAGTTTTCAGAGAGTTGGGGAACTGAAGAGTACCCAGGAAGACACATTTGTGCTCTCTACTCAAGTGTGCTTTCACTGGGCAGACCTGTGCTTTCCCTGCTTGTGATTCTGGCTGCTGGATTTTGCATTCCATTCTCAGAAAAAAATGCTCTGTTCACCCCCAGGTCCAGGGCTGCTGTGAAGGGTGCCCTGCTCACTGCAGTAACTCAGCATTCCCTGGTCAGATGGGGCTGACCCAGGTTTTGTCATCCCCAAACCAGACCCCTGAAAGTCATATCCTGAGCAGGCTGGCTGGAGGAGGCCAGATTCACACAGAGACCCTCTAAGGAGTCTGATGATCTCCTAAAACTGTCATGAGAGTCCCAGTCCCAGAAGTCAATATTCAGTGTCCTTCAGGAGTTATAGGATGGAAATACAATGAGGATGCTTATGGCAGTCACTGGGCTAGAGCCACTCCCCAAACCATTGGGTTTGGTGAACATTTCTGGATGGGCAAGGGGGGAAGAAATCTCTGCCTTCCTTTTGCCAATCCCATGTTTGGTTAAATGAACAAATTCTGTTCTTGTAAATAGATGGTAAAAGGGGAAAACACTTCAAGAAGGACCATCTAAGTAACTCAGTGATCTGAAAAGAAATCAGACATCTGGAACTACAAGAAAATTCAGGTTCTAACAAAGTGATAAACTTGCCCATTACAAAAGTTGAGGATAACCATAGGTCACCCCCTGGACTTGGGCACTATTTTTTGTTTCCATTACACAAATGCTCCCAGGTATCACATCTGTCTGTCACAGCTGCTGGCCTGATGCAGCTTGGGAAACCATCTTGGAAATTCCTAGCTATTTGGTGCATGGAGCAGCTTCCTCCTGGGTTGTAAAGTTGATTTTATGCTGATGAATGGCCCATCTGTGGAACTGGGATGAAGGTGCATTATTTTCCTATTTTTCATATGACTGAGCAGAACAATACCTTGGGGGGATCTCAGAAAAAAATTATCATAGAGAACCATGCCCAGAAGTAACAGGAAACTAAAAAAATGCACACACCACTGTAGGCTGTAGTGCTGAATACTGCCTCAGGAGAAATAATCCCAGCACTGGAGGAATTATTGTGGTCAGCCCAGATTGCTTTGTCATATAAAGGATGCTGCAGAAATTGCAGATACAGCAAGAGGCTCTTGCATTACTTTACAGGCTAGGGAATTAGCATTAAAGAAGGTGGAAGGAAATTGTCCTTTCACTTCATTAAGACTGGACTGGGTCTTATCCAAAAGGTTTGGGTTCAGGTGTGAGCACAGCACCCTTTGTCAGGCTCCTTTGAGGTCACATTCCATGGAAGCAATGGCCCCTCCTGCTTGTGCCACTGACCCAGCCTCAATTTACCAAAGTAAATAGAAGAAATGCAGCAACTTTCTACAGCTGACTAGAGCTGGGCTGTCAAGGAGCTTGTGTCCCTGCTCAGAACTGTTAGCAGGCACTAGGTTTATATATAATTGCCTGTTTTCTAACTTGAGCTTCCCAGGCTGCTGAAATGCTGTTTCAGTGTGACTGCTTTCACTCAAATTAGCTTGGCAGGGACAGCATGGCCACAGGACAGTTCCCTCTGGTTAATTCTCTCCTTCACTGACACACCTCAGCCATGGCTGGAGCAGAGGTGGAGTGTGCTCCTGGTCAGGATGGGCAGGATGACAGCAGAGCCCACCCAGCTGTGGTGGTCCTGTGTCCCCACAAGTACTGCAGGTCTGATTTAGCTCAGGGCTCTTCAGGTGTGGAAGTGGTGCTGTGTGTAGTTCAAAGATTTCTTTCCAGCATCTAAAATAAATCCATGCTGGCACTGTGGGGGAGCTTTCATCTTCTGGGGAAGGTGGGCAAAGGGATTTCAGGAGAAGAAAGTGTGGCTGAGAGGAATCAGTGGGACCCTGGGACAGGATGGGAAAGTTTGAGAGAGAGTGGGTCTGTGATGTTCAGCTGTGATGGGGAAGTGGGCGAGAGACAGCAGCATAAAGCCTGGGAGGGGTGGGGAAACTCTCAGGATGAGTGAAGCCCCTCTGCCTCTTCCAATGCTCAGCACCCACACAGGACCTGCAGGCACTGGCTGGAGCCATCTCCAGTGCTGCAAGAAGCTTTTCCTCCCCCAGCCTCGCCTACTCACTCTCTGCTCATCCAAGGCTTCAGAGGAGGAAAAGAATGGAAAAGGGTGGAAAGACTCCTGTAAGGGGTATTAGAATGGAGACAGTGACTGGCCCAAGCCCTTTGCTGTGAACCCTGAGCCCTTCTGAAGCCACCTGAGGAAAAAGCTGAAGCAGCAGCAGCAGTAGCTGTTGCATCTTGATGCTCAGATGGGCCCATTGCTCAGACAGAGCATCAGTGCCAGAGGGTCTGCAAATACATGGTTCACATGTTCTGGAAATCCCATCACTTTTGGTGACCCAGAGGAGAGGTCTGATGCCTTACATGAGCTGTCATGCTAAACCTTTTGCCAATCCCAGAGGTCAGTTCTAGCCCCTAAACCTGCCAGAGAAACTAGTGGTGTCCAGGCTTAGGAGAGCTGTGAAAGCACTCATAGTTTTATTGTTGGTATTTTCATGCTGGAGCCAAGAATGCACTTTGGAAAGAGGCTTTCATTTCACTACACTGAAGTCCTGAAGCTTTCAGTACAATTAATCAAGCTGTACAAGTTTGCTGTTGCTTTATATTCCATTATTAATCTCCACCAGGCTGGGTAGTTAGGTTCTTAGTGGAGTTTTGCTAAAGCTGACTGGTGAATTACAGCTTCAATTCATGGGCAGATTTTAGGTCTCAAAGAACTGACTGGCTGGAAAAAAAAAAATCTAAACCTTTCAGGCAAAACTTAAAAGAAAATAATTGTGTGAAACTATGACCACATCTTATACTTTTCATATCTCCTGGTCATCAGTAACAAGAGGTAGGAAAACCCTATTTCATTTCCTCCCATGCTCAGTTCAGGGTAAGCTTTTTCACTCAAGGCCACCTAGAATCAAATAAAAACTTGAATCTGTGTCTCTCAAGTCCTGGATCAGTGAATTCCCTCTCAGCTGAGCTAGACAGCTCCCTTTTTAAACTCTCTGTTTTAAAACTTTGTCAGAACTGACACATCATGAGAAAACTCTTTGCCTTTGACAATGCATTGAAAATGTCCCAATTCCTTCTCCTTGTGATATTCTTGGCTGCTTTTGCTTATTTGAGTTTTGTTGTTTCAGGGGGAGTTTAAAGTAGAAAATAAGATTTTTAGAAGTATGTGTCAGTGCAGTGTGTGTCTATCCAGGAAAAGAGACAGAATATGCTGAAAACTATGGATTGCTCAGAGCCAGCATTGGCCACAGCTTTGAAAAGCTTTCATGTACAGCAAAATGTGTTTGTTAAGATTCAGGAAAACAGGTTTCCAGCTATAATCAGATTCTAATTTTAACAGAATGCTGGAATTGCCAGAGGGCATTGCACTGTATTTATTGATTCTGCTTTGTTATGGCTTTTGCTGCTTTGTAAAACACTGCATTTGGATGCAATGTTCAGATGTGATAAAAAGGCTACGTTAATCAGCAAAAGACCATGCCTGAGAAGTTTTCAGACCAGCAGTAGAAAATTCCACCAAGGAAAGCTCCTTGTGCCCAGATTTGTCCAGCCCAAGGAATGGTGGTGTCTCCAAAGCCCTCTGCAGCAGGAAGAAGAGACCACGTGCTCCTGGACATCCCCCATTCCACCCCAACACCCCATAGCCTACTGCACATATGCACCTAAGTGAGGCACAGATTTTTTGAGTGGAAAATATCAAACCATAGTTGGGAAAAATCTCTGTGGGTGAAAACTACACCCACTCAGGTTTAATTTAGTCTAATTTGCCCTTCCACTGAGTGGCAATTACAGACTCTAAAGCTGAGTTTTAGAAAGCTTATCAGGCAGCTCCAGGTCCAGTTAAGATCTTTGTGGGACTTCTGGACATCCTTAGACTTCTGGGAGTTTCTTAGAGTCAGTAGAGAAATCTGAAGAATTCTATGTGAGTAGCAAACAATTAAATTCTTACCATGGTCCTGCAAGCTGCCTTCTCTAGCCAGACTGGGGCAAATCACCTCGCTCTGGTAATTTCTGTTTCTGTACTTGTAAAATTGGAATAAAAGGGATCCAGCAATCACAGCTCTGAGAAAGGGTAGTTAGTGCTGAGAGTAGAATACTAAAATGGAAAACATTGCATGTTCTGTGCACTGCTGTAAAATTATTCAGAGTAATTTAACAACTTTAATCCATGGATTTTTAAGGCCGACAGGAACTTTCTGGTGATCAAGAATTAATTTCTTCATCCAAAGACCACAGGACTCCAGAGCTCCAGAAGCTGAATTGGAATATATCTGGTGGTGCATCAGGAACCACAGCCTCTCTAGAATTTTACCAACCACAGTGTGGTTGAAAATCTGTCACCATATCAACAGATTGTTCTTGTTTCTGCCTCATGGGGTTCATTTTCTGTTTTCATATTTTGCTGACTTCTCCCACAACATTTTCCTTAAATCATCCTTGAAGATTTCAATTTCCAAACTGCAACAGAATCCCAAAGCCATATGACTAACAGCATGTTTTGTTGATAAAAGAAAGAGGGTTATGATGAATAACACATTCTCTTTATGTTTGTGTAAACTTCTTGATTAAAATATGTCAGGAGAGAGAATTGTCACCAAATAGGCAATTCCAGTGATGTTGATACATTTTTCGCATAAAGTATATTTAAAAGATAAAGCCTAACTTTAAGAGAAAACATTTCTCATTAACAAAAAAGTGAAAGATACAATGATGCACAGCTTAGGACATGGCTGAATAGCTGCTTCCCCCTGATCTCACCCTGCACTGGCTTTGATCAGCTGCTGGGCTGGGCACAAGCAGCATCTCTGCCCACTGCCAAAGCTGAGCTGTGCCTTGCTGGAGACCCTCCTGTGTCCCTCTCTGCTTGGTGGAGGCTTCAGGGGCAGAAGTCCTCCTCAGAGAGTTCACATTCTCTCTCTCCTCTCCACAGAGGAGGAGGAGTTCCTCCTCTGCCAGATCTCTAGACTTTGCTCTGTGGGAGCAGCTGCACTTTCAAAGCCACGGCGGGACATGTCTGATTTTAGACAAGAGGAGCAATTAGTAATTAAAAATAATAATCTTGAAGTGTTTGAGTTGTATTTTCCTTGATTGCCACATGCACAGAATCTCAATCCCTCTGATAAATCTTGTACTTTTGGCTTCAACATACTAATGCTCTCCTACTCCAGAGCAGGCTGGAGTCCACAGCCTGGGTTTGTAGGTGGCACAAAGAATTTCCCTGACACCTGACCCAGTACTGCTCATTCCTCCTTGCCTGGAACAGTCATTTATAACTCTCAGAGGAAGCTGTGCATGACGTTGCTGCCAGCAAATTGTTTTAAAGTGAATTTTAACTAGTTACTCATATTTTGATCCCAGGCATTCCTCGAAGAGAGACATTAGAGAAAACTTGTTTGTAGGCTTTGAGCTATTTCTCTCAGATTTTTTTCCTCTCAGGGTATTAAAGCCTGCTGAGAGTCCAGGCTCACTTAGAAGTTAGTCTGATGGTAAAATGGATTTCATGTGTTAGAGTTTCATACTCTGCTCTAGCATAGGTTCAATGAAGGTATTTTGGCACTTCTCCCTAGGATGAGCTTTCAATACATTTCATATTAACCTACAAAAATAATAAAAACTCATTTTAAAAGTGCTATGTTATCTGAACATATTAAATTATTTCCCTCAGTAACCATATGTGGAGGCATTTTGATGGACCAAAATGAAAAGTATTCATTAAAACATTCACTGATAAACTTTAATATGCTGGAAAACCATTCTCACACCCTTCCTACAGTTACTGTCTCTAACATTACAATTCAATCAAAGAATAATAAATTAATAGCTACTTAAAGCAGATAAAGAAAAATAATTCAGTCATTTCCTTTCTGTTCTTCTGGATTCAAACTTCAAGTTTTCTCTTCACTGCTTCTTCTAGATTAAATGCCACATATTGATAATCTATGGATAGGCAAACTGACTTTGCTATCACACCTTGTCAGTATATCACTAGAAATAATTGGCAGATGAAAAATTGTGGAAGTAGAAAGAGTGAAAATTGTTATTTGAAGGTTAGTGAAAAGAAGAAATACTAATATGCAAAAGAGAGCATCATTTATCAGGTCATGGATTCTGTCAGATTAGGGACTACAGTCCAAAGACAGTATTTCAGCCAAGAAAGAGGAAGGAAGAAGGGAAAAGGTAAAGAAGTTCAATCTCCAATGTTAATCTCAGTTCCAAAAACTACAGGTGTCCCAGGTTTGTAACATTACCGTATAAATTACATATTCATATTTTTATTTGTATATAGGGCTTAATGATACTGTCCAGACCATAGCTCTGAACTGAAATCTGCTACATGGCTCTAGGAGCAAGCAAATCTCTCCTGGGACTGCCTTCATATGCAATGTCCTTCATGGTCTATATTTAAAAGTCATGTCTTGACTTTTAGATTCATCTCAATATGCTTTTATCCTGTTTAACCTGTACAAGACAGGGTCTTGTGTTCCCTTCTGGGAATGATACATCCCTGAAGTCACTGCAGGGGTAGCTCTGTAGACCATCCTTTTCACAAATTCAGACTTATTTCAGAATAGTCCTAAAGTTTCTTGTTTTCCAAAGCTGGCCCATGGCATTTCAGCCTGGCTCTGTGCAGGTCACCAAAGCCCAGTGCAGCAGGGATTTATCTGATCAGCCACTGTGCCCAGAGCAGGCACAGCCAAAGTGGTCACTGTGCTGTG
Source organism: Agelaius tricolor (assembly GCF_023055355.1). Classification (NCBI taxonomy): domain Eukaryota; kingdom Metazoa; phylum Chordata; class Aves; order Passeriformes; family Icteridae; genus Agelaius; species Agelaius tricolor. The sequence goes on along the minus strand of NW_027269266.1, from coordinate 8,548,766 downwards.
ATTCTCACTTCAACACTTCCAGAAATAGTGATGTTGTACATTTAGTCAGGATCTGGTTGAGGAAAGTGCATCTCTAATAACCATCAAAATACAAAGGCAGTCAAATGTTAACACTCTTCTTTCCACCCCTTTGTTTCCCACTGCTCTAAGGAAGCTTTATAAACCATGCTGAGGAGGGGAGAGTCCAGCACTGAAAAAATGCAAGACAGGCTCTTCTATTTCTTTTCTGAAGAGAGAGCAGCCTCCACTGAAGCAGGGAAACAGAAAATGAACCTCTGAGGCAGTCATGCAAAATTTCAGACAGATCCTTACTCGTGTGATTCTGTTTAATCACCGTCCATTTCCTCTTCACTCTTTAACTAAATAATAAATATGGAGTGGCTTTTTTCATTACTATATGAGCTAGAATTGGTCCTGGAGCAAATATGGAAATAAGGGGTGAGGCTTGAAATCAGAGGGTTTCAGTGATTTTAACTACGAGGCACCTGTCTGTGTACATTTCTAATCCAATAATTAATCCAGCACCTTTTTATCTTAGGAACTCTCAGGAGTAATTTCCACATCTGAGTGGAGCATACATCATAAATCCACTCCAAATGATTTTTTAATTTGTCCTTTCCAATTCTGGTTTGAATTGACATTTTGTTCTGGTTGAAGTGGCATCCACAGACGCCTTCTCCCCTGCAATTAGCTGAGATTAAGCAGTTGGAGAACCAGCACAGGGAAGATCAGAAATGCTTATAGTTACTGGTGTTTTGATCATACTGAACAGCAGTAGGCTGTAGTTGGTGACTTTAAGATGCATGAATAAATATATTTCTGTGACTGCATTAAAATGATCCTTAGCAGGCTGTGCCAGCAAGTGGACCATGTATTTTACTGCTAACAAGCAGCTTAGTGCTGGAGTCTGTCTGCAGCTTCAGTGCAAAACTCACAGATCCTCGTCTCTTCCTTTGGTTATATCTTCCTGTGCTGCTTAATGACATGCTAAAAAAGAACTCAGTGTGTTCCAGTTGCAGATTTTGATTTATTTAACCATTGGCAATCTGAAAGCATTCAGAGCTTTGGGTTATTAGTATTTTATAGAAATGCCACAGATGATCCTTTGGAGCATGTTCCAACCACCCCAGCAATGTGAGCAGCCTGAGACAGGCAGCACAGCTCGAGGTTTGAGTCACACCCTATTCATTGAATTTAATAGCAGTTGAGCAGCTAAAACCCCTTATCAGAGCTGTGAGAGTGTGTCCTGGGGTGAGTGTACCCTGGCCACAAATCCTGAATCCTATCAGCCAGCACCGGCTGCTCAGCTGCAGCCTGGGCAGGGCACAAGCTGGACACATGGCTGAGCCAATATGAGCACTCAGAAACTGAGACTATCAGTGCACTTGCACACCTCAAGTGCTTCTTAGAAACTTTATTGTTCAGTCTCTGGCACTTGCAGTCCAGGGTTGAGATGCTGTGAGAACAACCAGCTGTAGAGTGCTTTGGCCTTTAGTCCTGGGAAGATCAGATAGACAAATGACAAATTAAATAAACAGACCCCCCAAACTCACAGAAGTCTTTCATATCCCTCTCCCCAAAAAATTTTGGGCTATATTTTAAATTCTCCAGCTGCTCAACAGCTGTTTGCAATCCTGCTGCTCTTTTTCCCCCTGAGCTCACTCCTTATCTCTGTCAGCATATTGTGGGATGCTTTGCCCCTCACTGAGGTAACATTTATGTACTGAAATCAAAGCCACATAAATGATGGGCTGCTCATCTTATCCTGCAGTCACTAAAATTCCCTGGCAGTTACATGTGTCTTTGCATGTATGGGAAATGGAGGTGTATCAACACAGTGAATTGAATAAGAGAGTAATCTAGGAGATCAAGGCACCCACAGGAGAGGCTCAGAGCAGGAGCTGAGAAAGAGGAGAATCTACAGAGATGGGAAATAAGTGTAACAAGAAAAAATATTTTTCTTAAAAGTTGGAGAAAGAAACAGTAAAAAAACATTTTGTCTTGAGGGATTTCCAGTAGGTGGACTCCTGTGGCAAATCTTTCCTGGAAGAATAGCATCTGTTTTTCATAAATAGTTGTTAAGCAGTACCTTTAAATGAATTTGCATAAGAAGGAAGCATCATTATCTTCATTATACTTGTGGGAAAGCTTAGGAAAAGAGAACTGGTTTGCTTAAAGTTACTCTTTCCACCAGCTGAAACAGCAATAGCCTCTTGAGTCACTCTTCACTGCTTCCTTGGCAGAGATCTTGCTCTGCTGTGCCATCAGTTCTCAGTATGTGCAGACAAAGGCAAAGTGGTTTTAGTAGACATTTCTCACTGTTGTTCAGCTAGATCTGTTTGCTAAGTAGAAGTGATCGCTTTCTACTTTTGTTGTCCAAATGTCAGAGTACCTTTCCCATGACTCTGTGGTTTAATTATGAAAAATGCTGCTCACCACTGTTTCATGTTTTTAAAAAATGTTTCCTAACAGAGTCCTCAGAAAAATATGGGCCAGTTCCCAGATGGCTAGTACAGTCCAAAGAGCACCCTCTGAATGACACTGCACTTAGCATCCCAGACAAGAGAGATGTGCAAGGGATCAGCACACATGGTCATGGAAATGCTTTCCTGACAGTGTTGGCACAACCAGAAAATTTGAGAACAGAGGAATCTGAGACATTCCTTTGGGCTAGAGGGAAACTGTGGAAGGTTCCACAGGGAACCTTCTGCTTCAGGGATAAGGTGACCCCCAGTGAGACCCTCTGAGGGTGAGCAGACCCTGAGGATTTTCTTGCTGATCCTTCTTGTTCTTTTACAGCCAAAATACCCAGGGGTAAAGTAGCAGTGTAAAGAGTGTAAGAGTGATTTTGATAATGAACTTCAGTTTTCCTCTTTTCATAATAATGAAGGTGAAGTTCTTTTGAAATGTCATTATCTTCTGTATTTACTGCATATCTGCAGGACTCAGTTCATCATGGTCCAGGACAAGTGCTTTAGCTGCTTGCCCTGTGCCACCCCAGGGGCTGCTGCCTTGCACTCAAGTATGTAATATTACAGAAGTGATAAAAGATCTGGGTACAACACAAGGCAGGAAAGTACCTCACTTCAGGGAGACTGTAATAGTTTCAGCCAGTAATGAAAAATTAGCAAATTTTGATTTGCCTTTGATCCAGAGTACAAACCTTTAGCTTTTCACAATTTTTCAGTGAAATTTTATGATAGCAAATCAAAACCTCACTTCTGAAATTATTCAGGAAATGTCACTGAATATAACAGTAAAGCATTGGACTGGTCTGCATCATGCAGCCGAGTCTTTGATGACACTCATTGAACCAAGCTTTTTCAAATATTCATCCATCACAACTCAATTCTAAAATGAAAAATTGTACTGGTTCTTAAAAAGACAGAGCACCTCTCTTCTTTTTAAATATAGAAGGGAAATAGAAGGGGAACATGAGCTCAGTGTGTGCTTTGTGTAAGCTTTGATGGATGCAAAAAGAAAACCATGCTAGAAGCTCCTTCCTTTCTGCACTGAGCTGCTTTCTTGGGCTGTTATCTCACCTAATTTTGCATCCAGTTTAAAGGACCTTCAAAGGTGGTTCTGTAAATGCAAGCTATGGCATCAAAACAGCCTCTCAGATCCTTTCAAAAACCACTCAATTCCTGCCATTCTTGTGTTTGTTTTGCCCAGTGAACAGCAGCAAGCACATAGTGAGGAAATACCGAGGGCACCTGCGGACGAAGATCGAGTCTGGCGAAGGGACCATTCCCGTGCGGTGCCACAACGCGGCGCAGACGTGGGACGGGGTCCTGCTGGGAGAGCAGCTCATCACCATGTCCTGCACTGACAAAATCGCCAGGTATGTGATGGATACACGGGGCAAAAGCCTTTGTACGTGGAAGCTCAATGCCACAGAGGATTATGGTGTCCAGTGGGAAGCAGCCAGCAGGTGCTGACCAGCCCTGCAGGAACAAAGACCTCCTTTGTATGCAAAAGCAGAACATTTAAATAGGAGGGAATGTAAACAGGACGTTTTCCCAAATTCTCTGTGGGTCGTTAGATGCTTATTACAGTGTGACAAAAAAATAAACTGTCTTTGCAGGTTTTTTTGCCAATAGAATTTCACTGTGCAAATAAAATACATCCACTTCGTTGTTCTTGGATCATTTACCCCAAAACTTGCAAACCAACTTTCTTACAGATAAATTTAGCTCGTCTGCACCAAATTGAATAAAAAGCCCTAAAAGCCACCAGGGATATTTCTACTATTTTGAATGTCATTGGAGAGCTCTCATGTCACAGCCCCCTCTGTGGGTTTCTGCTATGCCCTGTAAATACAACATATATTTATGTAGAATAATTTCCATGTGATAAATATTTAATAATTATTCCCTGGTGACAAATAAAATGCAAACACATTCACCATTCTCATTTTAGGGTGTTAAGTAATAACAAGTAATGGCTAACACAATCAAAATCAAAATGTGTGTGCTTGGTTATTGCATTATTAGTTCATATCTATACATGTATTTATATTTATCTTCATAATTTATACATATATATAAATATAATGTACATTATATATAGATACATTCTACATATAAAATAAATCACATTATAGCTATAAAATCATAAATGCTATGATCAAATTCTCTGCTAGAACATCATACCTAAGAACTCAGTTAAATTATATCAGTCAAAATTTGGCCTAATTATTAAAGGCCAACATAGACATAATCTTTCCCAAAAAATCATAGAAATTTTTTTTAATCCAAATGCATAAATTCTGCTCTTAGCTTTAACTGGATGACCTACCAAAGCTAAATTAGTCTAATTAGCAAAGCCTGCCATTTTGTCACAAAAATGTAGAAGTGAACTAGCAAATGGAAATACTACCAGACTCACAAAATCCACCCTCTGCTAAGAGTAATCATCACAACTGTTGTGCTTGCATGAAGGATAAAGAGCAACTTCTGCTGTAATGTTTTCATTTACTCATAAGGAGATAACAGAAAACCCAAAGTGTGTTCGGTGGATCTCCTCCACTGCGTGTAAATGCAGTGTTTACACTGTGTGTAAATTTGGGGTTTCCAAATTCAGACTCATATGGACTCAAAAAACTGAACAATTTAAAGTCCAAGAATAGAAATATTGCACTCTCTGTGGTTTTTAATGTCATTAGCCAGTGAATTGAATATCAGCTTTGCACACACTATTATATTTCCTGTTGATGGGGATGTTGACAGTAATGCAGTCTCAGGAGTTGGGTTTTCTCCAAGCACATCTGCTGAGAACTTTGAGTGAATCCTTTCATTGTTGACATACATCTAAACAGCATTGAAGTCTTTGAAGAAAAGAAGAATCTACCACAAAGTTTTTCCAAGTTAAAAAGGTTTTGCAGTCTCATAATTGACAGTATTATTTCAATATTGTAAGAAAAACTGCACTTTTTATTATTTTATTTTTATTATTTATTTTCAATGTAATTCAAATGAGCTTGGGATTTTTATAGGTTAAAAAAAACCAGCAATCATTCCCTGCTTTCAACAGCATATGTTGCAGTTAAAAAAGAGGCTGAGAAAATCTGCATTATAGTTTATCCCAAATTTCAGTTTACCAAATTAAATGCCATCTACAAGAATTTTTAATCATTACTATCCCCATGTGTCAGGGGGAGAAATCAAATGTTTCTTCACCTGTCCTTTGTCTCAGCACTTGTAGGACTGTCTTCTGCCTTCTCCCCTGGTCATAGAGAGCAGAGGCAGGAAAGGAGTTCAGTGGAAAAGGAGATTTCTCTATGAGGGCCTTTCCCACCCCTGCCCCACTGGAGAGATCAGTGGGTGGTGCCCATACATCATTTCAAACTGCAAATATTTGCCCTACCACATAGGCAGCTGACTCTTTAAATGTCTGCAGGATGCAGGAATCTGATTCCACATTATCTGAGCTTGTCTTGCAGCAAGAAGAAAAGAGATATCTCTGAAGCTGAAATTCATGTTTGTATAAGCAAGATTTGACAAAAAAATCTTGCCTGTATGCTTTGGATTTTATTGCTTGTAAAAGTCCCTCAGGAGCACTGTGCTATTAGAGAATGTTTCCTCTTGAGAATCTAGCCAGTAGCTGCTAAAATATACATCATTTTGCATTATTTGCAAAGGGCACTGCTATCAGAATATCAAAGACCCAAGAATGCACAGAGTTACTGAGAAAAGCGAATAATAATCTATAAATCATGTATCTAACGATTTATGCTCTTTCTTGCTCACAGGAAAGCTATAAGCAGAGAGTGGTTTAATCAGATTTATTTGTTATTCAAAGACATTTAGCCATTTTTATTACTATCACCACAAGTTTGAGAGAATTTGATGCTTGGTATGCATTATTTGGGCTCTGTGGCTTTGTTGATATCTCAGGATAAACACCCTGGTATCATACCTGTTCCCTCACTGAATTAAAGCACAAGCTCTATGGTATGAATAGTCATTTTACTTGGCTCAGGCAGGGAATTGTGAGGTGAAATTCTGCAACTTGGTTATAAAGAAGGTCACCCTAGATCTTGGTTGCTCCTTCTGGCTTTAAAACCTATGCATTTATATGTGTGAATTTAAAGTTCAGGGTCTGTGAATCCCCAAATAAACCACCCTAAGAGAGTGTCAGCTTTACACACATGACTCCTGTGAGCCTCACAGTGCAGCTGGAGTGACTTCAGGCTCTCAGTGTCGTAGGATTTAGGATTAAACCACATTTTTTAGCCCACAGTTTATTAATTACACTAACACCTTTTGACCTTCATTCTCCTCTGTAATGTACATTTTATACATTTACAAAAAAGCAGCAATAACATGGGAAAAATCATTTCGAAAATAATCATCTGTTTTGGGAAAAAATTATGTCATTTCATGTTTTCTTGATGCTAATCATAACCTATATTAAAACCTTTATGTTGACAGAGACATTACAGCCCTGAGAGAATTTCAGCTTTTTGTGACAGCAAAATTCATACAATGGGCCAAATTAAACCTCTTTTCATCTCCCTGTCTCACACTAAGGCTGGATGCAGGACTAGCTCATACCTTGCTTATTACAAGGTCAGTGCAAGGTTAATGCTGCTGCTAATGGAAGTCTCTGCAGTGGCTGTTTGGGAGCAGACAAATGTTTGAAGGAAAATTGTTACATGCATACACACACACACACAAACACACATTTTTAGGGAAAGAAACAGGGGTATCCCTAGAACTCAGCTCTACTTTGAGGCTCTAAACACAGTAACCAAACCTTAGGGAGGCTCAGCACTACATTCTGTGTCTGACCCTCAGAAATGGTCAGGACTGACATGTGCTCAGCTGACACGTGCCAGCTGCAGGGGTGGGATTGACATCACCCCCTTGGTGCCCCAGGGCCTCAGTGACACTGGCTCTCTGTGTCCCCTCAGTGACATGGCTCCAAGTGCACAAAGCCAGCCCAGCACTGAGCACCTCCTCCCTGCTGGCTTCCCTCAGCACACAGTGTGTATGTCTGTGCCTGATTTGCAGGTAACAGTCCACATGGCTGCATATATAAAATCAGCATTTCCAAATGTCTCTACTTCTTATTCCTACAGCTGAAGAAATATGAAAGTCTGGGCAAAATATCAAAGATTTATGTGCTTCTCTTTAGTCCATCACCCCTCTGGACAGACTTATGAGGGAAATTCAGAGTCTGTCACAGAGGAGAGAAACCACCTTCCTTTGACACACTTTGTCCTCTGACTCATGGAAGCCCTGCCTGAGCTTCAGGCCAGTCTCTTCCACCATGGCTCATCCTCTAGGCTCACCATAACTCAGATTTATCAGCATGCACACCTCCCTTCTGTATAAAGTTTCCTGTTCCATGCTCTGAGCTCGTCAAGTTTATTTATCTCATCACCAGCACCTGGGTTCCTTCTTCTTCCATGCAGAAAACTAGAGAAATCACTTCCCCCAGTGCCAGCCCTTCTGAAATAGCAGGCTGCTCTGCCCTGTGCAGCTGCACAGAGAGGTTTGGTGCTTGCCGTTGCCAGTGGTTTGGCAGAGCATGGCAGTGGTATGGCAGAGCATGGCATGGTTTGGCAGAGCATGGCATGGTTTGGTTTGGCAGAGCATGGCATGGTTTGGCAGAGCATGGCATGGTTTGGCAGAGCATGGCAGTGGTATGGCAGAGCATGGCATGGTTTGGCAGAGCATGGCATGGTTGGTTTGGCAGAGCATGGCATGGTTTAGCAGAGCATGGCATGGTTTGGCAGAGCATGGCATGGTTGGTTTGGCAGAGCATGGCATGGTTTGGTTTGGCAGAGCATGGCATGGTTTGGCAGAGCATGGCATGGTTGGTTTGGCAGAGCATGGCATGGTTTAGCAGAGCATGGCATGGTTTGGCAGAGCATGGCATGGTTGGTTTGGCAGAGCATGGCATGGTTTGGTTTGGCAGAGCATGGCATGGTATGGCAGAACATGGCATGATTGGTTTGGCAGAGCATGGCATGGTTTGGCAGAACATGGCATGGTTGGTTTGGCAGAGCATGGCAGTGGTATGGCAGAACATGGCATGGTTTGGCAGAGTATGGCATGGTTTGGTTTGGCAGAGCATGGCATGGTTTGACAGAGCATGGCATGGTTGGTTTGGCAGAGCATGGCATGGTTTGGCAGAGCATGGCATGGTTTGGTAGAGCATGGCATGGTTGGTTTGGCAGAGCATGGCAGTGGTATGGCAGAGCATGGCAGTGGTTTGGCAGAGCATGGCATGGTTTGGCAGAACATGGCATGGTTGGTTTGGCAGAGCATGGCATGGTTTGGCAGAGCATGGCATGGTTGGTTTGGCAGAGCATGGCAGAGGAGCTGGGAGCACAGGGAGGGGAACACCACGGCTCCCCAGAGCTCAGCAGACCCATGGCATGAGCAGGCATTCCCAGATCCTGGGTCACCACCTCACCATGATGTGTGCAAGTCATTTTAAGTTCTTGGTGCAAGCATTCAACACTAGGGTTCATTCCAAAAATTAGTTCTTATCTTGGTGTCCCAGGAGAGAGTTCTGCACTGCACTACTCTTCCCCAAACCCTCTTCCTTGACAGCCCTTGGCCAGGGCACTGGAGACCTCACACTCTGGCCAGGGCAGAGCACATTGTGGCTCATTAGATGTTGAGCTGATGTAGTTATTTGGAGAGATGCCAGCGTTCTCTGCAGCAAATTTGCATCTAAACACACAAAGATTGTATAAACTTATTTGTAAATGGATGAGGAGTGGCACTTTCCTCTTTCAGAGTCCCCTTGCAGGATCCAGGCTGAGGAATGTACTTTGCATTGTGCTGGATTTGCAGGGAGCAATCCTCATAAACACTGTCTTTAAACAGCACATAAAAGCCAGAATTCAGTGTTTGTTTTATAAGCTCTGGCCTTAAAATTGTTTTCTTAGTACCACTTCTCAAAAGGTCACCTTTAAAAGACTGTGTATTTTCTTGCCACCAGGTTAATGGTCATCTACTTCCTCAAACTTCACCAAAAAAGTGACATTTAGCCCAGAAGTAAAAAAAGACCTTGAGTATCTAAATTACCTCACCTACAAAAAAAAAAAAAAAAAAAAACACAAACAGAAACAAAGGACTTCCAAACTTTGCACTACATCATGAACACTCTACCCATGTCCTATGGCTAAGATTTGTGGAATATTTGGGCCCCACAAGCTAGAGAATAGGAAGAAATCTTTATTGAGAATATGATCAGAGTACTGCAAGGTAGTGTAGCCTTAAGGCACTTTTTCAGGATTTATCAGTGGGAGTCTGAAGTAGCATTTTAGAGGATGAGTTGAGCACATTAAGCTGTATTTAAATGTAGCATATAAAAATGCAAGACTAAAAGTCAGTGTTGGAAATTGGCATTCTTAGATCTATTTTAGTGTTAGCCTGTCGACCAGAGCCATTGTTAACAGAAGGCTGAGTCTGACAAGGTAACTCTTAAGAAAAGCTACTTCAAAGGCTACATATTAATGCAAATGAAAATCAATTAACACAGCTAGATCTTCAATTAGAGATGATTTGTGCACACGGTTTGTAATGCTCTCTCTTAACCCCTTTCTGTGTGACTGAGAGTTCAATTTCAATCTTTCACCACAAGGTATGTTCCAGAAAACATATATAAACCACCCACTGTTAAAATACAGATCAAAAACTAATGCACTAGTTCCAGTTTCCAAACCAATAATAGCTAAATGGTCATATAAATAGGAACACCACAGGTGTCCTTTTGAGCACATGCCACCCTGAATAACAATTTATGTTGTGTGAAGCATAGCTGGAAATATTGGTAATAGAAACTGTGGTACAGGAGGTTAACAACACACTGAGTGGATAAGACTTAAAGCTCTTAATAAAAAAACAAAGTCTTTTACAAAAAGCCTTATCAAAATAAGATTTGAAATTCCTCAGCAATGCTTTTTAAGGGGCAAGGTTTCCAAAGGTCCCAAGGAGACACTTCAGTCTCTGAGCATCCATGGCAGGTGGACACAGTTCCCTGAGATGTTTTGATGCATCAGGTGAATTTCTCCACATCCCAGTTACAAAGGGATTCAAATGTTGGCCTTCAGGTCTAACCAGGTCCAAATCAATGCTGGAAACACCAGCAGAGGGGCTCCAGTTGTCCCTGCACATCTCAGCAATGGGCAGGGAGCCTTGCACTAACCTGAGCAAGGCTGCAGCCCCCTGCACCCCCTTGGGTTTGCCTCCAAACCCCTTCCTCAGAGTTCTCATCATCCCTTTTTCTGTTGCTCCTAGGCAGGGGCCACAGACAATTCATGTGCTGAGGTGCTGCTCCAGCACATGGAGGCTGTGGTCATGATGTGGGGACACATTTCCCTGCACACCTCACTGTGTCCTGAGCTGTCAGGAGCCTGGGAACTGGGGGGGCTCTGCAGGGGGGTCACACCCTGCCCTCTGCTTGTCCAGGACTGGGGCAGCACAGCATTTCACTAAAGAAAGGCTGCCTGCTCTGGGATGCCTCCCAGCTTGTCACTGGCATTTCTGTGATTGACAAACAGGCAAAAATATATTTGTTTAAGGATTATCTATATTGAAAACTGGACGCAGGATTTTGTCTTTGTAAACAGTGCAGTAATATCTGCTGTTTGAACAAAAGGAAGGGTATACTTTCCTTCCATTTAAAGCTACAAAAGCTCCCATATTTGAGTGAAAAGGGGAGACATTCTGTTTTGTTTATCCTGCCTGCTGAAGATTTGGGGATTTTTTTAAATAAGATCTGTGACTAAGGGAGCAGTAGGTTGATTTTCATTTTATTGGAAGGGTTATTACAGAGCACATAGCATATGAGTTATTAGAGAGATGCATGTCCTTGAAAACAGCCCTTAAAATCTTGTACAATTAGGAAAATTCAGAATGATCCAGCATATTTCCTCATAGCAAGAAAAGTCACTTTGATATATTGAGAAGCCAAAATGTAACACTGTATTGCTTTGAATAATAATTTTATTTTGAAAAGCCACATTTGAAGAGAGCTCTTTGTTACAGATGGGAACACAGCTACTTTCATGGACCTAAATTAGGCTACAGAGAAATAGCTCCTTCAAAATTAACACCCTTATTGATAGTTTCACTGTTGCTCAGATAGGTCTTTCCCTACCATCTACCTACAAATAATTCCATAGATGTTCATATATCAAAGGATCAGGTCAGTACATTAGCCATGTGTGTTGGTCAAGGGATGAAAAATACACAGGATAAAAGACTTTCCCCAAATATTTGTCAGTAAAATCTAATGTTTCTACACAATACTGCACTGGCTGCCCTCCAAGGCAGGCCTTTTCATCCCCAGAGCAGCACCAGCATGAGGAACTGAAAATTTTCCCCAGCATTAAAGTGTTTTTCCTGTGCTCTGAAGAACAGCAGCAGAGCAAGGGTCTGATTTTGGCCAGCTCAGAACCCCTCTTTTCCTAGGACTTGTGCTGAGTTGGTGGGACTCACACACATGATCAGGACTGCATTCCAGAGAGAAACAACTGCCTAAACATTCTGACAAACCTGGGCTAGGTTGGAAAGCAAAGCTCCTTCTTTGCTTCTTCCCATTTCTCTCACCAGATGCTGCTCAACCAGTGCTGAGCCAGAAGGAGCCACTGTACAGGTGGCAGTGCCATCACCCTCATCCCTTTTCACACCACCTGGGGGACACCAGCTCAAAAACAGCCAGCAAGTGTTCTCCACCAAATATTGCCTTCTTGGTGCCTTTCCTGGCTTCTCAGTCCTTGCTTACATTAGGATGCTCTCTGGTTCTGGGACACTCTCTTTGTGCACCACATTGTACACATCAGGCAGGACTTGCTGGTATTCTCTGATAAGTTTCTTCTTCCCTGGTTTTTTTTTTTGTTTGTTTGTTTGGTTGGTTTTAATCTGGTTTCTCTGTCCAATTTGTCTTGAAGTCAAACCTACCCCCTGGGGTCAAAGCCCACCATGGCTGATACAGAAGCTTCAGCACCCCTACACCTTTGTGTGCTTTCTTTTGGAGTGGGAAAACAGGGTTCTCTCAAGGGACAACTATTGCATCCAGAAGCCAGAAACTCTTACAGATTTCAGCAAATCTTATTCCCTTTCTGCCCTGATTCCCCAGGGTGCAAAAATGGGAGTACTGGAGTACTGCAAGGATTAATTCATGTTTATGGAATGCTTTCAGTACATAGTGGGTGACCTGATCATGCTTATATTGTGATTTCCAATAGTGTAATTCCATTGAAATTCAAAACCCTTTTTACATTAATATGTCCAGAATTTTATAGAGAAATATGTCTAAAGAAAAGGCAGATCCCTTGTGATGAATTTAAATTACCTTGTAATTTATGACCTGAGCACAATCCCTTATTTTGGTAAATAAAACTCAGATGATTTCTTGTGATGTGCATATTGCTGAAATCCCAATATTGTTGAACATATGTTGTTTTCAGTTTAGCTGCTTTTCTTCTCTCCTTCAATCAAATATGTAAGGCTTTTTTAGGAAAATTTTAAATGCTGAAAACAGCACTGATATCTTACAAGTTTCCATCTGGACAAAGATATCTGTGTAAATTTTCTGCTTACCTTAGATGCTGGTTGAAGGCATAATACTGTTAGCTCAATTCATCTCTGTTTCTTAAGCTTGCATTATTAATTTTGCATCATGAAAAGTTATTTATTTAAAGAGGCAGCTAGTTCTTTCCTTTAAAACTGATGTGATTTGCAGAAATGACCACACGTTTTTTTTCCCCAAATGAAGTTATGCAAATCTGATCGACTAAAGTAAATGTGTCATAAAACCAATGACTGTTTAAATTGTGGGACTAAATTGTTTGTATATAAATATTACCTTTTATATTTCATTTGAGTTTTATGTAGATGAACATATTACTTTAATGGCCTGCATTTACAGAGGGAGACAGGGAGAGTCTGACTCTGAAATCCTCAGCAGCCAGATGGCTGCCTTTTCTTGCATGAGATTAAAAGATGTTTCTCATTCACAGCCCTGCTTCGGAGGCAAATTAATACAGCCAGCTAAATTGCTTGTGTTTTTGGAATAAAATTTAAAGAGAACTTTTAAAAGCAATTGGTGTCACAGGTTCCTAGAGCAGATTGCTCTCCAGGTACAGCATGCTGGTTTTAAACATTCAGTAATTAATGGAAAGTATTCCATGTTAATTGACTGCTTCAGGAAAGGGAAATATAATGACTCCTTATTAATCATGAAAAGAGACATACAGTACAGAGGCACTGCAATAATTGCACTAACGGGTGAGAAATGTTAATTAATGAAAAGAACAATGATGTAAGAAATTAGCACCATAATGCTTGCTGCTGATGGAAGTTCTGCTTTAAACACATTATTTAGCATGGCAGCCACTGGATGATGCCTTATATAGCAGACACCTCATAGCCTTTCCTTGGGCAGCTACCGAGCTCCAAATATTGCCGGTGTTTTGGGTTTTAATGAGCCAAAATATACTCTCCAAACTCCATTTTCTAAGCATTTTCAGCTTGAACTCCTGAACTCAAAACTACTCAGACAGACTGACAGTGTTCAACTTATGTAAAAATATTATCCAAGTGTATGAGAGCCTGTTAGCATTTGTGGGGTGGGAAACAACTTCTTAGATGAGCTGAGCTAAATAGGTCTGCCAAGACGATAACTGCATCATGACTTCTTTCCCCTTCTTAATTTTTCCACTCATTAACCAATTAGCTGTCCCCTGAAGAATTTAGAGGCAAGCAGGCTGTCATATTTGTGCCTGGCTTGATGTAAAAATTCATAAGCTATTAAAATGCAGAGCCGTTCTGGCAGCTACTCCACCAGCAGCAGCACAGAGGTCTCAGTCATCAACAGGTGGAAGGTCCCAAGGTTCCCACCATCACTCTGCTGCACCTTTAAGGCAGCATCAGGGTGAGATGTATCCCTCACTCTGGGCACTTCAGAGAAGGTTGAGCTGTTTGTATCAAATTACGAATAAATTTCCTAAAAGCTCAAGTCTTCTCTTATTTTTCCTATTTAGGACCAGGATATAATTCTCATGGATGTCTTCATATCTTCATGGTCATTTGTACAATGAAATGTCAGCCTATGAGACATTCACAGATTTTGGGGGAATTTTGGCCACCTAAGTCATGTGTTAGCTTTGCTGTATGGCATGCAGATGGCACTTACGTAGCAAATAAAGGTAGAATAATAAGAACTCTCATTGTAACTCTGCCATTGCAAGTGAAATGCTATAGATGCAGGAAAAAAAATAAAATTCTGCTAGAGACATGCTAAATGAACATCCCTCAAACACAAAATGCTTTTAGAAAGAAAACCTTTTGATAAGAAGCCTCTGTTTGCATGGAAATACATCCCTTAAGTGAATAGCACCACAGTAATCTCAAATAGTCCTGGAGGAGCAATCAGCCCATTGGCATATAATAACCCAACAGTGCTTTCTGTATCACAGGACAGGGACAGGAATAGTTTCATCCCTCATCCCTCTAACCCGTGTGCTGGCATTTGCTGATTTTCCCAGGGTAGCTCCAGTATGGGCCATTTCTCCACCCATGTGTCTTATTATTGCTCCTGAATTTTTTTTTTCAGGTGGAACATCCTTGGGCTGCAAGGCGCTCTGCTCAGCTCCTTCATTGAACCCCTGTACCTGCACAGCATCGTTGTGGGGAGCCTGTACCACACTGGCCACCTGTCCCGGGTGATGAGCCACAGGATAGAGGACATTGGTCAGCTGCCAGCTTCCTACCGCCGCAACCAGCTGCTTCTCAGTGGTGAGCAAACACCTCCTGCAGCACAAATAATCCCCCTCACCTCTCTGGTCATGTGCTGACCAACAGGAGTGCTTCTTGTTTGCATTTTTTTCCTGAAGAATACGAATTTGTAGAATGAAGAAACCAATGTGTTTAAGTCCTCTTTCATTAGCAGGACACAAAAAAGGATCATTAATGGATAAAAGCTGACTAGGAAAACAACCACTGTACACTGAACACTCAGAGTGGAAAAAAAAAAGTATGACTAAGTAAAACATTTCTAAAAAACAGAAGGAAGCTTTCAGTAAATTTTAGGTTTAACTGTCTTCAGGTCCTCATGAGGCATGTGAATGCTGAGACACCAGTTCTGCACCAGATTAAATCCTTATTTTAATCTTTGATAATTGTTCTTTGGGATTATTCTGTAAGACATTAATACGACGTCAGTGTCACAGAGCTGGGAGGTTAGGACATTTTAGTGGAGTACCCCATTATCTTTCAAAGTCCTCTAGGTTCCTCAGTAAGGAGGGTTCTGGTTTGTGCCTTATCTATTTCACGGGCTTTTTTTTTTTTTCAATATGTCCTTGTGACAAAATTTGTTTGGCTGAACAAATTTTTTAACAAGGCAGAAGTGATAGTTTAGCCACTGGGGAAATTCTCAGGTTCTGTGTGGTTTAGTACATCTGGCAAGTGTAATGTGCATGTATGTGTTGGGAGGTGAACAGGTCAAAAGGCTTATCCTTTTCTGAACAGCTTATCTCCATTTTTTAACTCTTCAGTGCAGCTGCACAAAGACTGCAACCAAGTGAGTAGGAAGCTGTGATCCACACTCTCCCTCCAGTTTATGTCCCCACCTGTCCCTCCTGCCCTGGTCCACATGGGCATGGCTCAGCCTCCTCTTCCTTCCCACATGACATTGTGGTAGGGAGGAAAGAACTCACAGCTGGCCAGGAGATATGGCCCCATTTCCCAAATCTGGCTGTTGTTTTGACAACACTGCTCCATCTGCCAAAGCCACTGCATCTCCCACTGGGAAAGCAGATCTCATCCTGTGCCAGCCCTAACACACTGTAAGTGCACCCATAGATTAAAATCAAAGGCACACACAATGTCACAGTGTCAGCAGGATGTACATGGAAACTCACTTCAACTGTTGAAGGACTGAAAACACAAAAAGGGATTTGATAAGAGTTTCCACCACAGAACAGCTGGGTTGGCCTTGCAGAATAAAAGCAAGGGGTCATACTTGGCCAGAGTGTGTGTGTATGTATGTCCAAGAGTCACTGCCAGAGATCTCAAGGGAATAAGAAGTGCATCAGAGGGAGACTTGTGTCTCTTTAAATATCTGCATGTTTCTGTGCTGTGTTCCTCTTTTCCAGAGGCTTCTGTTTGGAGAAGCATTTCTTTCTCTCTTTGGCTGTATTTGTCAGTTTTCCTCAGCCCAGGAGAAGCAGTGGGAGGAATCTGTCTCTCTCTCTCTCTCTCTCTCTCTCTGCATTGTTTTTGTCTCTCACACCATTATTTGTAATCTTTCCTCCCCCCACAAATCCCAGGGAGGCAATGCTGATTAAAACTTACACTGCTGAGGCTTATGCTGCAATTCTTTTTCCTGGGAAACCCTGCCAGCATATATCCAGTGGGATGGGCACCTGGAAAAAGCTTCTCCAAATGCATTAGAGACCAGACCTACACAGTCTCAGCCAGGCAACTCCACCTCCCAGGCAACTCTTCTTGTCTTGGACATCAGACCAGCCCAGGACTGCAGGAGTCCTTAAATTACAAGTGTGTCAATTATTTTGCCACTTGCTCATAGCAGTACAAGTGTTCCAATGGAGAGGAGAGTCATGGTGTGTGATGAGGTATACTGAGATTAACTCCTTGGCTCCACTGAAAAATAATCAGTGAGGTTTTCTGCTCAGTTTTCTATCAGTCCCAGCCAGATGGAACTACACTCTTCCACTGAGATTACTCTTGGGTGTAATTTTTAGAAGAAATGCCTTTTTTATATCCTGTCCTCTTAAGAGTGAGGCTGTTTCAAAGGGTATCCTGATGGGTTATGAGGTTTTGCTGGGAGAGAAAGGAGAAAGAGGACAGATTTCAGTTCACATCCCACAGTACTCAAATTCCTATTATTTGTGCAAAGACTTTTTCTTTCAAATCTGACTGTCTTCTGTTGTACTCTTTGCTTTGTGGGTTTTAAGAAGGATGTTTTACATAGAGGAGAGAAAGTAACCTAGATTATTCATGTTACTATCTAAATAAATCAAACCAATTATTTCTCAAAAGAAAAATACAGAGGAATTTTTTTTTAAATTATAAAATATCAACAGAGAATATATCCGTGCTCTATATTTGTCTGTTATGACTCTCGTGTTTTTTTCTTTAAAACTTCTTCTTTTGCATTCAGAAAAGGATGTGAAAATATCTTCTATTTACCTAAATTCATCTACTTACATATGATAGCTGGGAAGAGAAAGCATGAAAGCCAAAGGAGCCCAGAGGGGTTTCCAGGCACTGGGACCAGCCTGGGCTGCTCTCCCAGCCCCCATCTGAAGGGCACCCACAACCTGCTCTCCCCTCTGTGCAGCCTTTCCTGCTCTCCTCTAGTCAGGGATTTCACAACATTTTCATTTATTTAGTGTCCTGTGGCAACTTTGCATGGCAGGATGTTTGCTATCATGCTTTTTGGCACTCCAATCCTCTAAGCTTTTGGGTGCTGTCTTGACAGAGAGTGGTGCATAGTGTCAAACAGCTGATTTTGATCTGTTTGCATCTTGTTCTGCGTAGAGATGCTCGAGCAGCGCTGCAGAGCTATCTGATTTTCAAGCTCTCAGTTTAAATCCTGTTGCCTAGGTGAACTGGAGTTTTAGATGCAGACTGATCTGTTATCTCTGGGGGGAAAAAATTGAAAGAGGTATTAATATGACATGAATGTGTTTACAAATCCTGGGTGAGGTTATGACTTAGCTGTAATTCTCCTCTACACACGGTAGCGAGTTCAGTCCCAGTGACTGAGATGATTTCTGCATTTCCAGCTTTGTCATTGATACAAAGTGAGTTTGCCATATAATTTTTTTTTCCTTTCAAAGGCCACCTTTCTCTCTCTGTGTGTGCTAAGTTCCATTTGGCTCTAGAAGCTCCCTCCCAGGGCAGAGGGGACAGGGGAGAGAAGGGGCATGTCCCTCAGTGGCACTGCTTCTCATGATGCTGAGAGGCTCCAGGCAGGATGCAGCAGCTGCCTGCAGAGGCAGCATCCCGGCCAGACAGACCCTGCCCAGCCCTCCACTTCTCCCAAGGTGTCTTTCAGGAGCTTTCCAAGCTCAACACATTCAGTGGTGGGTGCAGCATTCCCACCAGCTCCCATCTCCTCCCATTCTGCCTCAGACCAGCAGATGCTCGTGGTGTGCATCTGTTTGTAAAATGAGATCCTGGGCAAGAAGGGCACTTTGGAAAGGAGGGGCTTTGATCTTTTTTCTTTAATCTTCTTCTCTCTGAACAGCCCATATTGGCACTTCTCACTCTCTACAAAAGTTCTTTAAAACCCTCTCAGCAGAAAATGCAGGGACCTCTCTCTGCTGCCCTCCACCCAGCAGCAATGGAAGCAGTGCAAACCATGAGCTCTTGCTGGAGCTGCTGCAGGCAGGAGCTGCCATTTGGAATCACAGACCCAGTCCTGGCACTGGCCTCTGCTGGGGTGGCTGTGCCAGGCAGCTCCTGCCCAGCAGCACTGTCCCCACCTGCTGCTCCCCACGGTGGCTTTTGTGGTCCAGGTCTGCAGGCTAATGGCCCACACAGCAAATTAGCAGAGAGGGGCACAACAACTGGATCCAGACACATTATCCAAGGTCCATGTTTTCAAAAATATTCAAAGTGCTTCAGGTCACTCTGAGTTTTCCAGCTTTGGAAGCTCCCACTGTTGATTCTTTGCTGCAAAAGCACTAATGAGCAGGGCAAGGCAGAGCTCACTTGTTTGCATTTGTACTGTGCTGGAAAATAAGCCAACCACTTTCTTTATTCCTCTTATTTCTTGTAAAGACTAATCCTTCCCTGGTTTCAGGTACAAGAAATGAAAAGGCAACAGGAGTCATGGAAAGGCTGAGCTGGACTAAATAGTTAAAAAGAGACAAAAATTTACCTGATTAAAAGTAGTTCATGTACACACCCATACCTGACCTTGTAGCCCTGGTCTGCATTCAGAGCCAAGGAGATCTCACCCATGAAGGCATTGGCTCAGTGTTGGACTCAGATGTCCAAAATTGGACATGTGAATGACTCTAAGGTTATGCAGTCATCCCAGGTGACTGTAAACATCATTATTGCAGCTGTCTAAAATTACACAGGATGCATTCAACTTAAAGATGTCCCAGATATCACCATTAGGACACAACCTAGCAGTTGAAGAAATTTGTGCTCCAGTACAGGGTTGGAATCTGGCAGGCAGAAACAAGGTTGGGACCAAGAGTGTTCTGTGCAGGTCTGTGATGTCTACAAGGTCATTATTAACTTGGATCTAACAATCTCTCTCTCTGTGATGATGAAGTGCATTGTTTTGCATTTTCTTATCCCCTGAGGCCTAGACATCCCCTCACAGCAAAGACCCCAGGATTAATAGCAGATAAATATGCAGGACTGTGGGAAGCTCACCTGAAAGAAATAGCCAAAAGATGGCCAAAAGATGGCCAAAGCACTGTAATGCTTAGTTCCTTGTAAAAACCTGTTATCCCATTAAAGCCTTTGTGAGAGTTTTCACTCAGCAACCATCACACTGCTGTCAACAGCTCACACTCTGATCCAAAGGCATTCCTTAGGCTAATGGAAGGTTTGCCTGCAAGGTGGAAAAAATCTATAGGAATTGCTAAGTTATGTCTGTCCAAAGCACTTGGTCTGGTTTAACCAAGGGTGACGAGAGCACGGGCAGTGCACGATGCCAGCGGTTCACTGGCGGTGTCTCCTGTGCCACCACAACCCCGGAGCAGCCTCCGAGTGAGCACTGGAGCCTCTCTTGGGCACTCTGGGCACTCGCTCTCCTGAGCACTGGAGTCACTGGTGTCCCTCTCCTGCAGGGGTGAGCCACGCCGGCGCTCGGCAGCCCGGGAAGTCGCCGGCATTCAGCGTGAACTGGGTCCTGGGCAGCGCAGAGCTGGAGGTGATCAACGCCACCACGGGCAAGCGCAGCTGCGGGGGCCCCTCGCGCCTCTGCAAGCACATGTTCTTCACTCGCTGGGCCAAGCTGCATGGCAAGGTGGGTCTGGGGCACTGAGAGCCCTGTCACATGGACAGGGAGAGATGAAGACAAGGAAAGAATTGTTTTATTAAATGCTAAAACCTCTTTCCTGTTGGGAAACGAGTGGAAACAAACACGGCAGGGTGATGGTGGGGAGGGAAGTTGGAGACAATTCCATCAACAAATTCATTAGAGAAGGCAAAGGAGCCTTCAGGGTGGGCAGGTTTGAGCACAAGCCCAAAGGGATTGTTCTGCTCTGCAGGACACCCCAGGGGAAGGAGCCTGGTGGCACTCAACACATTCCAGGCAGTGGCAGGGTCTGTCCTAGCAGCAACCCTGAGCCTTGTGGGGAGCAGAAGGGACCAACTGGTCTCTGTGCCCAGGGCTTGGCCACAGTGTGGTGACACAAGTCCCAGCCTCTCTCCTGCACAGCAGGTAGGAAGAGAGGCAAGAAGCACTCCTGCCACCCCCAGAACAGAGGGGTCCTCACAGGAACAAAACTGGGGCCACAGCTGGAGCTATGGCTGGGAGAGCTGGATTGCTTCTGGTTCACACCAGAGATGAGGTTGGAGTGAGCAGGAGAGAGGAACTTGTGGCTGAGCAGGGCACTTTGCCCTTGACGAAGCAAGGATTTTATAAAGTCATCACTCTCTGCCCCTAGGGAGCAAAGGGAACAAAGAGGCAGCCAGAGAGAAGCCACTGCTGCCAGGCCAGCTTGTGGCCCACTGGCACCCAGGCTGGCAATGTCACCCTCCCTTGCTGACTGGGCCAGTACATCTCCAGCCAGTACAGCCCCATGGAGTGCAGGCACACAGACAGGAGCAGCTCATTGCAGGCTGCATGTTCACCTTCCCCTTTAATCTGCCTCTCAGCATCTCTCCAGTACAGAGACAAGGACAAGAGCTGTTTGCTCATCAGGCTTGCCTTGAAGGTCCTTTCCCCACAGGTTTGGCATGGTAGAGACTTGGGCAGGTCAGAGGAGTTTGTTTAGTCCTTCTGCAGAGCAAAGGGGGATCCCTCCTGCATGTCCTTCCAGGGGCACTGCACATGTGATATTGCTGTGGGTAGCTCCAGTGTTCCAACAGTTTTCCCACACCAGCACAAACCCTGATGCCTGATTTCTGCCCTGCCCTGGACAGGTTTCAGAGCATTCCCAGCAATAACAGACTACAGAGGGGAAATGGGAGAGTGTGGAAGACAACCCTTCTTTTTCTGTGTCTGGGGATTACATGGAAGCCCTGAGCTGCTCCACTTCCCAGGTTAAACTTTCTTTAAAGGAGTACGTGCTTTAAAGACCTCCAGAAAGGATTTCTTTCAGTTTTGTTGGTAAAAATCATCTTAATTGAGAAGTAGCATTCTGCCTTTGTAGAACAGACCAAGACCAACACTCGCTACTGCCTATGCCCACTCCAAGGCAGAGCTGTTCACCCCTTTCCTGCTCACAATGCCTCAAAACTGTGTCACCAGCATTTATTGCTTCCCTGGCTTTCTGGTCGTTAAACCAAAAGCAAACACACAAAGCACAGTGATTGCTTATGAAATGTAGACAGGAAGATTATACAGCTACTGAAGCCTCCTGTTTCTTTTGGCTCACAGGTTGGGTTTTCTATTTTTTTTTCCCTTCCCTGATTTTTGTTCTGCAGCTGAGCACACGAGTACCAAGCCATGGAGAGGTGCCATCAGTGTACAGCGAGGCAAAGCTGGTGGCTCAGACGTACCAGTCTGTTAAGCAGCAGCTGTTTAAAGCATTTCAGAAAGCTGGCCTGGGCACCTGGGTGAAGAAACCCCCAGAGCAAGATCAGTTCCTACTAACTGTGTGAGTCACTCCACACCTTTTCTACACGACTGGATCAAACCAACTGGAGAGAAGGCGAGGCAGGATGAATGAGAGAATTGAAGCAGTTTAAGTTTTAATAGCAACCTCCATGGGAATATTTGCTTTTAATCCTGTATTGGAAATACATCAGTAGAAATGTGTCTGATGCACTGAACTCAACTTTAGAAAACTGCTTTTTCATGATCCCTTCCTAAGAATGTACCTGCCCAAATTAAAATGCCACCCCCACCAAGATTCTGCTTTTTATTGTTTATTGCTGTTGGTTATTACTGATTTGAGGTGTTAGTGGGCCACCTGTCTGATCCAAAATAGACCTTTGTTTTCCTCACATGATCAGTGCAAAAGTCATCACTGAATAATGGAAAATAGTGAGCAGAGATGGAAGTACCCCAGGCACACAGCATGACAGCAGGTCTCAGAGCATCCATAATCATCCACAAAATAAGGTTCCTAACCTCTATGCAAATATCTTCCTGTAAACTGTCTAAATCTGTGACAAAAAATTTGGACATCAAAGAAATGCAGCATTTTTAAACTGATTTTTCCACTGCTGGCTCTCAGCACAAAGCCAGGCATCAAGATGCCCTCGGTTTTTACACTTATTCCCTCTGACACCTTGGACAAACCACTTCACAACAAATCTTCAACTCTAGTCACAATTTGCATGCTGCAAATTTTACTTGTCTGGCCCAGTTAATCTCACATGCCTTTCAGAGACCAGCCAGGGTGCAGATCCTTGTCAAGGGGGCAAATCACCCCTGTGCTGCCTGCAGGGGTGCCCAGCTCTGCAGGGGCTGCCAGGGAGGAGCAGTGTGCCCATGCTCCTGGCTCTGGATCTTCAGGAAGCTGCCTAAAGTCAGGCAGGCTGCAGCAGGACCCAGAGCCTCAGATCTCCAATCCCCTGATGACCCAGAGCTCTGAATTAAGTGGGTGTGAGCTCAGGATGCTCCATGCAATGAGCAATCACCAGGTTGGGTGCCCACAAGTAAGACATCCCCAAACAAGAGCCAAACATTGGTTGCTTGGCTCTTCCCTGCCAAGTTTCTTCCCTGCCTCAGTTTCTCCACCTGTCAAATGGGGATAACAATAACTGCTTCTCATCTAAGGAACTTGGCAGGATCAAAATGCTCTGGTCATATGGAACAGTGTAAGAAAGATTTTGTCACTCTTGCAGTGAGTTTTACCTCTCCACACAATCCAATTGACATAAGCACAGCAGAGGCAACCACAGGTTTGGGTAAGGTCTTACTCAATGCATGAGCTTTCAGATTCTAGCTCTGTGTAAATGCCAAGTGTTATTATTACTCTTCATGCTCATCTGCAGCCTGAAAAGCAGATGGGGTTTTTCACTTAGGAGACAAGTATCACCCAACATTTAAATATTTTCTTCATAACTGGGCTGGGTCTGATACAATCTCATCTTTGAACCATCCCAAACCTCATCAGAATGCAGAAGATACAGTCATGGGAGAACTGAGCTTTGATAGTCCCACTGCAAAACCAACCTTCAGATGCCCTGCACATTTCTCTAAGTTCCTGGGTTTTTAGATGACAGGATTTGCGGGTATATAACTACTGTTTTCTTTTTATTCCTGTGATTGTCTTTAAATCTGTATATAACATGCTGCTACTGATTTGTGATAATTGTCTTGGTATTTTCTCAGAACTGTCAAGCTGAGTTACTTTTCAAACAACACAAGGCTCATATTTTTCCATGTAATTTCCTTTACACGGGAAACTGTTCCTATCAATAAAGATAGATGCTCTTTGTATAGGGTTTATCATGTTTGGAGAGCCATATACAGTAAATACATTGTTTATTGATGCCCACAATAGAATAGCTACAGTATTTTGATGAGATTTTATTTTTAGATTATAAACTACAAGATGTATCTATAGTGTCTTGTATAAAAACAATTGTGATAAACTAGAATTTTTAAATTAGGTAAAACAAAGCTCTCCCCTTCCAGAAACCTTTTCAACAAAATAATACATTCCATATTAACTACCAAAAATATTTTAAAAAATATTCTTAGAGTAGAAATAGCTTAAAAAAAAAAAAAAGGCAACCAAAAACTGAGTCTTTTCAATAATGGAAACACTTTGTGGTAACCACTTTGTCAATACTTTGACCACTTTGACAGCTCTTCTGATTAACATTTGAATACTTTTGGCACCTTCTGGAGCTTCCAGGTACCTGCACATGGTCCTGTCCTCTGACACAGCTGTTGCTGCAGGCCTCCAGTGTGATTTGGGCAGCAGATGGGCTCGAGGGGCAGCGGGCAGGGGCCAGCCCAGGGCTGGAGGTGTGGGAGAGGCTGCAGGGCACAGTGGCAGTGGTGGCCCCCCAGGCTCTGGCTGCTCCCACTGAGGAAGAGAAACCACAGGGCAGCCAGAGAGGAAGAGATTTCTGATGCAGAGATCCACAGGGCAGGGGGGAGCATGTCCTCTGCTTTTCCTCTCTGAGTTAGTCCTTGTTTAGCACACATGAGACCTCAATGGCTCTTCCTTACAGCTCCCTGCCCTCACCCATCCTCCTCCAGCCATGGCATGATTTCAACCCAGCTAATGCATTGTAATTCCACCAGGCTGGTGTTGCAGCTACTGTGACAACAAAGCACCATGCCTGGTTATTTTTAAGGACATAGAAAAAAAGTGTGGCAGGATGAAACGATCCTTTGTTGCAGGAAATACACAAATGCAACTCTGGATTCAGCTGCCAAAATGAGTTTAGTAGTGGGGACCAAACTGAGTCCCCACTGCAAGTGGGCATCAGCTGATCTCAGTGGAGTTGCACCTGCTGGCACTAGGGTTGAGTATGACCTTAAATATCTACTTCTTCTCATTATGGGCAACAAGAGTGTGATGGGACCCCATCCCAGGAGCACACATGACCTACACACAGCATCTCCTGAAGCAAAGGAAAAATTGCTCAGTAGTAATTCTTTAGTGAAGATTCTGTACATAACATGCATGAGTGAATGGCAATACTGTACTAATGGATGTACATTTGTAATATTTGTAAAAAAAAGAAACAAAAAAGATGACAAAAGAAAATAAATCTGAATTTACATATGTGAATTTGCTGCTAAGTTCTGTAAATTGCACTTCAGTGATACCTGATAAGTGAATGTTTCTGTTAAGTGAATAAAATGCCAAGTAAAATTGTTCTTTCACTGTTTATTGACCATTTTTCACTATGACTTAGCAATAAATTGGAATGTGCTCCAGAATGCTAGTATGTATTTTCACACCTACTGTAGATCTACAGATACCTTCTTGTTCAGTTTGGATGTGATGCATTGTAGGAACCACACATTTGTGTTGAGAGAGGGATGTGGCTGCTCATAGGCAGGTGAAGGCAAAGCCATAAAGGACACAGTATTTTCCTGGAAGAAGAGTGGACTGGATACATCTCTAATTTGATCCTTCCAGGTTACTCTCAAAGATCTTTCTCAATAAAATTTAATACATTTTTTCAGATCCACATTGCATGGGACTTGCTGCACAAAGCTGCTTGAGAAAACCGAAGTGATGAACAAAAGGTCACAACATCTCTGCAGATTTCTGCTTCATTGATGGAGTGGCTCTGGATTGTTCTTGCTTTGAACAATCAGTATTCAGCCACAGCAATCAGTATTCAGCCACAGCAGACTAAACTCACACTGAGCCCAAACAACACCTTCCCCACAAATATTTAACCTTGAGGTGATTTCCCTTTGCCAGCCCTTATAGAGATCACTGTTGTTACCAAAACATCCAAAACTTTTCAGCAGCCACTGTGAAAATATGAATACACCAACAGCAAAAATTTTCAAGAAAGAGATTTCCCTGTCCATCTCCCTGTGAAGATGTGGTTCCAAGACGAAATTGAGCCTGACAGCTCACATGGAGCCCCACCAGCTCACTGGCCCCACAGGTCTTTGCTTGCTCATGCTGAAGTCAGTCCAGACCCTCACAGACCACCCCATGGGTTTCCTTCCCAGCAGGTGCTGTTCATTGCTTTATTTTCAAGCTAGGACTTTGCTGCAGTTTCATTTCCTCAGCTTGGATCTATGTCATTAGGTATTGGGGCAGGATAAAGGGAAGCAGGGAGAAGAAAGCATTGGCAAGGTGAAGTTGCCTGTGTGGAAAAAAAGTCACTGTGAGCTGACCCAGTTCCATCACAGCCATGGTGGAATTTTGCCTTGAGCTGTAGCTGCTACTGCTTGACCATGGCACAAACCATGGCACAAACTACAAAGCAGTCATTAGGGCAAACTGTAGGGATGGATTTCATGTTTAATCTCATTAAGTTTAAAGGTAAATACCTGAACTTCATTTAAAACTTTACAGTGTACACCTCAGCATCAGCAGGCACAGTTATTTCTTTTTCAACTGTATATTGGAAAAACAACAGAATAAAACATGAACAAGCTGATATATTGACTAATAGAGGGCTTCACAGAAGTGCCTTCTTCTGAAATAAAATAAATAAGTCCTTCTGCTGCAGTTACACCTTGATAGCCATGCTCCTGTGTTGAAGAATGAAACAGCTCCCTAAGAGTTTTTAAAGCTTTTTGATTCATTACCATTGTGCCTATTGCCCAGCCCTGAGACCTGATTAGTTTGACTGGTTTCAGCTTGATCTTGTGGATAGCTGGAAATCTGATAAAGTCTGAGATTTTTTAAAGGATAGTGACAGTCTGCTTGGATGGAAAAAAAAAAAAGAAAAATCAAACAACTCAAAGACATACAAGCAAATGCAGACATAAATGCAGACATATAGACACATGGCTTGTTACTACTCCAAGGCCTCCTGAATAAATGACATGGCTTGGAAAAGGAGGATTAACAATTATTGCCTTTTCAGCAATGAAATAGTTCTGCTCAAATGCTTTATTCAACCTGGCTTTCCTGGTAATTAAATCCTCTATTAGAGAAGTTTATGTTCTATTTTATCAACTTCCTTTGCAATACAGAATTACTTCCACCAGACCATTAAAGCCTTGTTCTGCCACAGAAATGGAAAGGTCCTGTTCATTCTCCTCCAGCCCTGAACAGGTGCCTTTACAGCCTATAATGCCATTAAATGATCCAAGCCAAGAGGAGAACAGCTCCTTCCTTTGCACACAGTGTTACCAAAAAATACCTCCCACAAAGAGAAATAGCAATGTGAAGAATGGTACATGCAGGTTTGACTGCTCTTCTGACAGACTGGTGCCCTCCATCTCTTACAACCTCAAAGCCAAGCTCAGCTGTTGGCACAGTCTGTGTTTGACACCCCCTGAAGGAAGGTGGAGTTCCCTTCCTCCCCAGCATCACCAGCCCAACTACACCCAGCCCTCCCTTCCATGGCACACTGTTTGCTGCTTATTGCTTTTACTCCATTTTATTTTAACAAGCAAATTCAGGGGTTTTGCTCAATTAGGAGTGCTAACTCTAGATCTATAAGACAACACGTTTCTACTGTGGGTTCTAAAGTGAATTGTTTTTTTCTAAAGCAAATAAATGGCTTGTTCATGTCCTGGTCTCAGTGGTAAAGGAAAGTATTTTCAGGAATAACAACAGCATCCCTTTGACACCACAGGCTCCTAAAATCCTGACCATGACACAGAACAGTGGAACTCACTCCTAAATCTTAGGTTTCAGTGGGAGATTATCAACAGATAAACCCCTCAGGCTGCTGGCAAAAGGGACAGGCAAGAAAATTAGCCAGTTGTGTGCAGAGGATGTGTCTCATGTTTATAACATTTCACAATATACAGAAAAAGCTAAATGATTTGTGATTATAATTTAATAACCTTTTGGCATGAGAGAGAACTAAAAAGACTTGATAATATAGCTGGTTTTGGTTTGGGGATGCTCATCTGGGAACAGAGCAGACTTAGGTACTTGTCTAGATTTTACCCTCAGATTTGAGAAAGAGATGAACAAGTGAAGATCCCCAGAGGAGGGAGCATTTTCCCTCCGGGCAATGAGTTCACAGCACAAGAAAAACCTCCTTTGTTCCAGGATCATTTTCACCTTAACCACTTCATCCACCCAGAGGATAGGTGTTTAGCTTGCATCCATTTCCTAAATTCCCTACACAGAGAAAAGTCTCTCCTTAAGATGATTTTTGTGACTTAAAACTGTGTCAAAGAGATGTGGAGAACTTTCCTGCTCAAGGGTCTGGCCTCTCCCCACTGGTGAAAGGGAATCCAGGCTCCTGCACTGAGAGGTCTGTGCATGGGCAGGTGACTCCAAAGTGTCTGCAAGCCACAGGACCTTGTGCTTCTCCATTGTAAAAACCTTTCCTTGTCACAGAAAGATGTCTTTTGAATATTAATACTACCAGGCTTTAAGCAAAGTATACAGTACAGATAGATATATATATTGTATTTGCAGGGACTCCTGTGGCAGGGAGAAATGATGCATCTGACTCCATGTTCTCAGAAGGCTAATTTATTACTTTATGATACTATATTATATTAAAGAACAATGTACTATACTAAAGAATACAGAAAGGATACTTACTGAATGCTAAAAAGATAATAATGAAAACTCATGACTCTTTCCAGAGTCCTGACACAGCTTGGCCCCAATTGGCCAAAGGGTCCAAACAACTCACACCAGAATCCAATGAAACAATCAACTGTGGGTAAACAATCTCCAAACACAATTCCAGGCAGGCACAACACAGGAGAAGCAAATGAAATAAGAATTGTTTTCCTTTTCTCTGAGGCCTCTCAGCTTCCCAGGAGAAAAATCCTGGGTGAAGGGGTTTTTTTCAGAGAATGTGAATGCCACACTCACACGCACACACACACACGCACATATATATATATATATATATATATATATATATATATATATATATATATGTATATGCAACAGACTGACCTGGTTTTAGTGTTAATGTGAACATTTTCAAATTCTGGAAAAAGGCTGTTCCAGCAATAAGTTTTTGTGCCTGACTAAATTAAATTAACATATACTGCACCTACTTAGAGGTTTGGTGAAGGAGTTTATTCTTAACATAACTTTGCTGCCATTGAAAACATTGAAAGGGTCCTTACTGGCAACAAGAGATAGGTAAATACCAAATTCATGTTTCTACCTGAGAGCTAAGAGTATTAAGGCCATGTGAATTTTGTGTTTGTTCCAAATCTTCATTCCTAGCCCTGACACTTCTGTACACACTGGAAAACGAAAACCATCCATCACTGCCATCTGAGCCTTTGCAGCAGAGTTTCCTTGTGGTGGCTCAGCATTTCCCAGATATATTTTTTTCATCTGACCCAATACCTCTTTGACCCTCTAACAAGGGAAAATACATTTGAAGAACCTTTCTCATTATTTAGAACATTTGCTGTACAAGTTCAGCTCTGTTTTCTGTGTGCAGCTTTCCTAAAATATTCTTTTATCTTCTTTTGCAGTTACTTAAGGGGTGAGGCAGAGATCACAAGTAGCTAAATTGTACATCTATTTGTCTCATCACCTGCTGGTCTTTCTTGAAGAACTGTGGCCAAAGTGAAGACTGAATCATTCTGAAAATAACCCATTTCTCAGTCAAGGAGGGATGTGGAGATTATCCCAAAAATATCGGTGAAATGCAAAAAAACCTATTTTGGCTCACTACACTATGGGATTGTTCATCTGCCAGCTAAATGCAAAGGATTTCAAAGGACTTAGAGTGCTGCAACTGAGTAGTATTCAGTTTATGAAGAGACTTGGGGGTTAAGGTCACAGGATAAAGGTACATGAAAATATTTCATCACTCCCTCTCCTTGTGCTTTCAAGAGCAGCTCAATGATTTGCACCACTGGGCACCGAATCAGCCTGAGAGTGTCTCCAGACAAGGCTGCCCTGAAGATTACCCTGTGAAATGACATTAAACTGGTGAAGCATTTTAGTGGTTATGGGATTGGCCAGGGAGTGCCATATTATAGTCCTGCTGCTAATTTCTCCCCTCCTTTGTCATTCTTCCCACAGTTTTCATGGGAAAAAAAGCTCTATTCAGTCACTGCAGGTAAGATTAGACAAAGTTTCCTGGGAAGACAGAAAGGAAAATTCAGAGTGGTTCCCCCCCCATCAGAGCAGTGCAGCAGCTCTGTCCCAGGACAGGTCCATAAAATCAACTTAATTTTCCATAAACATGCCCAGTTTTTTGCTGCTGAGTCTTTCTCCTTGCCAGCTCTCATTACAAATTTACCTGGCAGAAAGAGGCTCAATGATGTCCCAAATCAACTGTTTTCAGAGCCATGGTGCCACTGAGGTCAGGTGCTTTTGTGTTCCCTGCTAGCACTGCCAAGTGCCTGCTGCTAATATAGATAAATGTAGAACAACACATGCAGAAACATTTAACCAAGCTAAAAATACACCTTAAACAGAGCACTTCTCTGCACCTTTTACAGGGAGGTTGGCAATAGTTCAGCTGTTACTCTTATTACTGGTTGCATAGTTTGACATTTCCTGTCCCCTAACCTGACTTTTTTACTGCTAGAGGGGTCTAAGCCACACAGGCACAGGTTGCTGCAGAGGTGCTGGGTCTGGAAATTACTTGGGTTGCCACATGCTGCTGTCTCATGCCTGCAGCAGCTGTAGAGCTGGGCAGGGTCCTCTGCCTCCACCCAGCCCTGAGTGCCAGCTCCTCCTCACCCTGCAAGGGGAGCCTCCACCAGAGCTGATCAAAGGGTTACTGCCACCAGTGACAGGAGAGATTGTGCTTATGAGTCATAGTGGCCTTTAATGCAAGCCAGAGAAAAGAAAACTGCATTAATTTATATTCCTTCATATAAATTAGCAGAGGAGAGCTCTTCAGTCCTTCACATCCTTCTCCCCAAGCATTGGCAGCAGCAGCCTGAGCTGGGGAAATGGCAGGAGCTGCCCAGGAAAAGTGAGCTAACAGACCAGCTGCCTCCAGCTTGGCAAGCCTGTGGTTTGCCTTCCAAAGGGAAAAGCCCTCATTGTCTCCAAGGAGCTTCTGCTGCCCATGGGCTGGTAGCTTTGGCATGTATGTAAGTTTATATGTGCATATTTATAAACCTATATTTATGTCCTTTTGCTGAAGTGCTTCACTCTATGTGCTGAACTAGAACATGGGTGCTCAGTGGCCCATCAGCTGGCCCAGAAAAGGGGATACAGGACTGCATGTCCTGATGTTTAAGCAGTAGTTTTACTTCCATTTAAGCCAGGATTGCCTCTGGAAAATGTATATGTATACCCCCAAATCCCTGGCAGTGGAGTCCAGGCAGGTGCCCAGTGAAGCAGAGCAGGAAAGTTGATCCTGCTGAACACCTGGTGCCCTTTTGCTTCTCTTTTATCCTGGGATTGGCTCTCAGAGTAGACAACAGGGTGGGGAGGGCTGAAAGGAAGGAAGGCAAAGGGTCCACTCTGTGCAGTGATAGTGGCACTGCCAACACAGGTCCCCTTCCCCTTCTGTCTACACTCAAACCATCCACCAAACCTCCCTGTGAACACACAGAACTGAAAAACCCTAATAAATAACACTGGAATAATTCACATGTTTGTTGTTCCAAACAGGCCCATTTTAGCTGTAGTACACCCAATGTCCTTACCACAGCAGTGAACAGTACAGGTGCTGGTCCCTTCCTGATGGGAAACTGAGGCACAGAGTGCCAAGGTGGCCACAGCAAAGCCCTGCAGGTGAGGAGTGCCTGACAGGCCATGCACCCTTGGGGCAAACACCTTCCTCCTCCATAATCCTTCCTGAACCACCAGTGTGGAACCTGGTGGGGAGAAAATCTCTGCCCTGGTGAGCCACAGATGGTGAGCAATGCTCTGGGTCAGCTCAAGGACCACCATTCCTTTAATTGCCCTGAGGAATCAATTGCCTGGGAAGGCGGAGGGATCCTGGTTTTGCAGCATTTTAGACAAAATCCTATGAGGAGCACAATGTCTGACTCAGCCTGGTGGCAAGAACACATTGGATCATTTGAACTGCTGGCCTCAGTTTCCTGAGCTAAAGCACTAAAGTACTTCCTTTCAATACAAATTGACCTGGGAAAAAAAGAAAGGATGGCAGCAAGCCAGAAAGGTTTAAGGTAAAACATATTAAAATACATTGTGGAATATTGAACTGTAAGATCTATCAATTTGTCATATTGCATTATGTTATGTGATAGCTACAGCACACTAGTAGCAATCATATTATCAACATATGATATGTACACATATCTTATAATAGGCACAAATATTGACATATCATGATATATTTTTTGGCATATCAGAAAAAAGATACTAAAACTCCACAAAGATAAAATCCCCCTGAGTTTCTTGGCACTATATAACTGCACATGTAGGTGCATGAGATGAAAAGCTGAGACAGGCACGTTCCATTTTCTGCCCAGTAGCAGCTCAGCACTTCATTCCCATCACACAGGCAAGCCAGGGGGAAACATCCCAGGTGGTGGGAGCTGGACTTGACTCTCAGTGGTTCCTCAACACTTGTAGGCTCAGGACTGATCTAAAATAAAGCTTCTGGTTGTATTTGGCTCCTACATCTGCTAACAGCACCACTGTGGCCTGAGGGGCTGAGACAGCTTGCTCTGATCTCACAGGGGGATCAGCAGCCCTACAGTGCAAGGATTTAGTCATGAGAAAAGTTCCAAAGAGGCACCTGTGCAGTTTTTCATCAATATTTTGGATGATGTTCTCATTCATATGGTTTAGTTTTAGGCAGCCCTGCAAGAAGCAGGGAGCTTCTTTGTGATCCTTATGGGACCATTCCAACTGGAGATCTTCTATGAGTCTACAATCATAGAAGATTGTAGAATCATAGAAGACAGATTCTCTGTCTCTCCCTGCCTGCCAGTAGCTCTCTGACATCCTCTGTGTTTCCAGTATATTTAGTACAACATGTATTTTCTCAAAACTTTCTATCCATCATCCATAATGTATAGCTGAAGTGTTTGGCTTCAGTACATTTACATGGTAATCAAATCATTAGCCTGGGGGAGGCATAACACATTAATGACTTTAGAAATGTTGGTTAAACTCCAGTCCTGATCAAAGAGACCAAAATTTATTGTCATTCCTCTAATAGCCATGTGGTAACCAAAATGAAATCAATTTGATGAAGATAATTAGGTTCCCATCTCCATCACCACACACTTAGTACAATTAGGTGGAATGAGCTTTCCCTCCCAGCAATATGATACTGTTAGCACAGACAGAAATACTCCAGCAGCACCAGCCAGGAAACATTTACTGAAACGAATATTTTTCAAATTAGAAACTGCTGGTTCATCAGGATCTGAATACTCCCAGGAGTATCCACACCACACACACAGGTCCAGGGTGTAGGAATGTGCCCCCTTTCGATGGAGTGACCAAACTATCTTTTATCTCCTTAAAAAGGAAAAAGCCCAGAAGTTTCTTTCCTCAATTAGGTAAAAAGACACCTCATAGGACCTTGGGGACTTCACCTCAAATTTAAGGATAGCCAATTGGACAAGAGCCAAGAAGTCCCACCTGAGCAATTCACTAGAAAAAGAAGAGAACAAAGAAACTAATCCCTTTTTGGGGGGGTGTTTTACCAGGAGCAAGAACCTCTTGCACCTGGCTCAGGTTTTCTCTGTAAAGAGTTTTGTTATTTTGCCTTTTATTAAAACTTTCCTGTTTCCAACACTACCACAGCAGCCATCCTGCTGATTTTATTCCTTCTAAGGCAGCTGAGCTATCTTGGGTGTGATATGGATCTCCAAGAGCTCATAAGACCTGGCTTGAGGAGAGCAAATATCACCAGGGCAGAGCTCACAGGGGGAGACACAAGCAGAGGTCTGCCCTAGAGCAGAGAGCATCATTGTAGGGCCTTGCCTGGGCTGCTGAACGTGCACAGTGGGGTTCTGGTGTCCCCTGGGAGCCCACTCCTGCTCCTGTGGGGCTGAGGAGATGGTGCCACCCCAGGGCAGTGCTGGTCCCTCCCTGCTGAGCCAGAGAGGGGCCTTGGTGCTGTTCCTGTGGTTCTGCCAGGTGCAGGAGGGTGGTGAAGCAGAGCTCTGCAGGCAGGGTGGTGGTGGCTGCTCTCAGCAGGGACAAGGCTGGAAGCTGGATCCTCTCCAGGCACTAACAGCTCCCACCAGCTGGGATGTTTGCACACTCCACACCCTGTGCCTCCATATGCCAAGCCCTAAGCACAATTATTTTTCTCACTGAGAGGCCTTTCTATCAGCTTGGTGCTGAGCAGGAAAAGGAAATTAAATCTTTGCTTCTTCCAGTGCTGAACTGGCTGGGCTCAGCATTCCTCTTTGCATCAGCTTCACAGGCAGAATCTATTAGTGCCCATGTTAATCAAATAATGGGAAACCTGATTTGTTAACATAGTCATTAAAAAGTGGACAAAATGCATTCCCAGTTTCCTAAAAAATAAAGGATTCTCTGTGTGAATATTCAGCAGTTACTCATTTAATTTATTCTGAATGTTTGAAAACTTCAATAATTGCATGGATTTTAGCAGGAATGACCCATATCTCTTCAGTGCAGACCTGCAGCTACACAATAACAGCTGTCAATACTTTGAAATAGAGGTAAAGATTAAGTGACTTAGGAGCCCAAGACTGATTTTTGGTCAAAGCTGTTGAAAACTGCTCTCAAAATTTCCTTCCCCATATTTTAATGAACACAATATTTTGTGTCTGATATTATACTACCATTTGGAAATAAAAGTCTTTCCATTTCCTCAGATTTTAAAATCCTACAGAGTACCTATATCTTAAAAGCCAGCTTTCCAACAGAGAAGCATTTACAATTTTCCTATGCAATTTCCCTCTTCAGATTTTCAAAACCACCCTTTGCAGAGTCATAGTCCTGTGTGGTGTATGACAATTGGCAGGGGGTTAGCAACAGCATCCATCTACACCAAAATGAGAGGATTTTACAGGCACAGGAAAGAGAGGCCCAGGGGAGCTAGTTGCCCAAAAATTAAAGCTTTCTAATGTCCTTTTCTCTTCTGGGTGTGTCCGCTTTTGTTGAATTTAGAGCATTCCTTAGGCACATCTTGGACAGAGGCAACCTATGTCTCCATGTCCAAAATTCCCAGCAGAGTAGGTCTAGCTTCTGAAGAGTGGGATTTTGCAGTCAAGTGGAAACTGATGGGAGAGGAAGATGGGGACAAAGGCAAACAGCAGCCCCAGGACAGGCAGGGCAGTGATCCACACCAATCCACCCAGTACAGTGATGGAAATGGGCCCACATCTCCCAGCCTGCAGGCTGGGATTGTGGGCAGAACATCCTATTTTTCCTTGTGGAATTGATTACATATCCCTCTCCTGGCCTCAGAAAGAGCTGTGCATTACTCCTCTCATGAGGCATGTATTAGTGTAGGAGAATTCCACCCAAAGCTATGAAATATAAAGATGTTGTACATCTCAGGAAGGTCCTGCTGCTGGAGCCTGGGATGGTATAGCTGAGAGACATCACTGCCTGCTTGTCCTCTTCCTACTCTCTTCTGTAAGGGCATCCATATTCTGCTGTCAGTAACAAACACCAGGGTAATTGGATGGGTCTTAGCCTAATAAAGACATCCTATAATGTTTTTACATTAATTTTAAGGATCAGGGCAAAAGCAGGTATCCCCTTGGGCTTACTCTGATTTGATTTGTGGTTCTCATGTTTTATTAGACCTTGCTTGACCTTGAGGCTGTAGCTCAGAGGTGTCTCCAAGTGGAGCTACTGGTCTGTGTTGGAAGCAAAAAATAAACTCAGCCAGAAGCTGAAGAGCACAGTTTATGTGCAGGGCTCTATGCAGATCTGCCATAAGTACCTCAGGAATGAAGGCTGTAAAACAATTATACCCCAAAAAGGTGATCAAAATCTCAAAGAAGTAACTACATGAATTATTCCTGCACTTAATCACAGTCTCTGCTATTCTCAGAGGAAATACTATGATGAATAAGCAGAGACAATGATCAAAATCCTTGTGTAATGAGCCCTGTGTTAATTGCCCCACTGTCCAATGAAACACAAAAGGTGCTAATGAAGCTCACAGAATCATCATCCCTGACTGACTTTTGTTAAGCCTCTGCCTAAAGTGGTGCCCAGGAGAAACTGTGGGGTACACAGACACCCAGCAGAGGGATTCACCTCCCACCTGGGAGTGCAATGTCCTCCCTGGGGCTGACTCAAAACTGGCCATTCAGCCAGGCAGAACTGCCAGCACCCTGTGGGCCAATGGCCAGAAGGAAATATGGAATAATCCTCAGCTCTTTCCCACATTAGCAGGTGGTGCACAATGCCCCCAGTCCCTCCCAGCCATCACTCCCTTATGTTGCACTGATGCTCAAGATCCCCCAGCAGCAGGAGAAAGCTGGATTTCTTTTCTCTGTACTTGTTCTCCATGGGCCAAGCTGTTATCACTGCATCTTTGGGGGTTTTTGCTGGTGTCACACCACACACCTGTGACCCTGTTCACAGGGGTCCAGGGATGAGGGAAGAGATGAGGATCTGGCTCCGTGTTTCAGAAGGCTTGATTTATTATTTTATGATATATATTACATTAAAACTATACTAAAAGAATAGAAGAAAGGATTTCATCAGAAGGCTAGCTCAGAATAGAGAAAGAAGGAATGATAACAAAGGCTTGTGGCTCAGACAAAGAGTCTGAGCCAACTGACTGTGATTGGCCATTAATTAGAAACAACCACATGAGACCAAGCACAGCTCCACCTGTTGCATCCCACAGCAGCAGATAACCATTGGTTACATTTTGTTCCTGAGGCCTCTCGGCTTCTCAGGAGAAAAAATCCTAAGGAAAGGATTTTCCACAAAATATCATGGCTACACACACCCACTCTGCTGAATAGATGTGACACAGACATGCTCCTGTGGCTCTCACCAGGGCTGCCAGAGACAAAGGCAGGTGAGGAGCACATGCCCTCAGAGCAGAGTTTGACAGCAGTGTGGAGATGCAGAGCAGCTGCCATCAATTCACCCTGCCCCAGTGTAGGAAGGGAGACATCTGGAGTTTCTCTGGACCTGCATGGAGGTTACTTGGATCATCTGAGCTGGAGCTCACTCTGACTGAGATTTCCTTAATAACCCAGCTGTTATTTTGACACAGCCCCTCTGATTCTCCAGCAAATGCCCTAAAACACAGCACAAAACCTTTGTACTTTTCCCTTGTCATGGATCCAAGCCGCAGTGAGAGCTCACAGTGGGGAGGAGGGCACAGAAGGCAGATGTGTCCATCGGGTGCATACACCAGCTCATGGGATGGACATCCCAAATTCATCCCCACTGGAATCAGGTCTGGAGGAGCTGCCTGGAAAGACTCAGCCATCTGCTCTTAGCTGGCAACAGGCAGTAACATCAGTTATTCTTCCCCCTTCCTGTAAAATGCCCTGATATCCCCAGGTGAAAATGTACATCAAATGCAACGTATTTTTGCTTATAAAGTATTTAAGGCACATCAATTCGACTCACAGAACTCATTTCAAATAAATGAACAACCTTTGAAAACATTTTATGGACATTATTTCCTCTCCAGCTGAACTTCATCTCTTGAATTTAGTCTTATGTTATGGTCTGACTATTCTCAAAAAGAATTAAATTGGAAGATGGAAGAAATGAAGGTATTCCCTGGAAATCCTTTCATTTTATTAAAGCTTCTGTTATTGCTTGTGTTGTGTTTGTCCAAACCACTTGTCAAGATTTCATTACCCCAATTTAAAACAGCAGCACTATGTCTAAATGTGGTTATGACTGAAAATGAAGGTATGCTGCAATATTCCCAGGGAGAGTAGAACACTCTGCTTTTCTGGGCTGAGCTTGGAGAAAATAGGTTATAGACAACACACACATTCATCCACCAAATATCACACTACAAAACAGTGCTAATGTGCTAAAAGAGATTTTACAGCCCAAACACATTAGTGATTCAGACAGAAGTTGCCCTTTTTAAGCCAGGAATGACCAACACTAATCAGTACAAAATTGATCAAATGCTATTGACCATTAAGGAACAAGAGTGAGCTTGGCCCTCCACAAGATCAATTAGCAGCAGCAACTTCTCCAAAATAGCCTTGAAACAAAGACATGGTACAAAATCAGTTCCAAAATGTGCTGGGCCAACAAATCACTCCACCTGCCCATTGACCCTGGGATGGAAAACACCTGTGGAAATGGGGATTGCACTCAGAAGGACTAAAAGAAGGGAACACCCAGTTCACTCAAGGCAGGAGTGGAGAAAGCACAAACCCAGAAATATTTAGGGACCGAAACCAGGCTGCCTGTCCAGAGAAAGCTCTCAGGAGCAGTGGTCTAAACCTTCCCTCTATGGGACCACTGGCTTGAGATGGAGAACAGGGGAAGCTGAGGCAGGGCCTGTCACCCTGACAGGCCATGGGTGATGGCCATGGGTGGGCAGAGTGTGCTGGCCCTGCACCAGCTCCTGGACAGCACACAGGGAAAAGCCATGGTGTGACCTTCATCATGGTCTGGCTCTGGGCTCTGAGAGGGTCTCCTTGCCATCATGTTATCACTGTTTGTATAAAATGCTGCACCAGAAGTTTTGAAACTCAAAAACTGGGGAAAGAACACTTTGGAGAAGTGATTTGAAAAAATAATTCATTTCTATTTATTAATTTAACTATAGAAGGTGTCCAGTTTGAACTAGATTGCTGCACACTTTTTCAAAATATACCCAATATTCATGCTTGATCTCTGCAGACCAAAGTTTATACTTCTCTAATAATTACATACTTCAAGACAGACACTTAAATTTGACACACAAGTACACAAAGTTATATTACTGCTTGGGATGATGCATATTTCAGTGCTATTATTATTAATTTCTAACCACCATGTGTTCTTGGTATCAATCAAACGCAAAATTCATGACTGCAATTCTACTGTGCCCATGCAGTTTGTCAGTCATAATTATTGTACTTGTTATCATTCTTTCTCTGTAGGAACATATCATTTGTATTAACCATTTACTAGAATTGCAGATATATTTATTCCAGCTATTTGAAATTTACTGAAAATGTGTGTCAGCTCAAAAGTAACTACTGTGATATTCTGAACAGCACACAACATCCAGAGCACAGTCAGGTGCTCCATTCCCACCTTGTGACAAACACAAATATTTCTACATTTTGTGCAGCTTTTGTTACTGACATTACCTGGAGCCTGGTGCTGGTTGCAATAGGAAGCATTCAAACCCCAAATAACCTTGATTCAGCCCCAGCTCTTGGCACAAAACCTGATCAGCCAGGGGTGGCAGGACCAGGCTGCTCCCCTCTTTTACAGCCACCAGAAGGGCTGCAGTGAGCACCACGTTTGCAAACACAGTAGAGGGAGCAGAAGAGGTGCAGCCACTTTTTTATCATAGACCAATGACCAGAAAGGATCTAGAGATGGGCAGCCAAGGAAGGACACACACCCTGTGCCTCTGGCCACCCTCCCCAGGCCCTGACAGCACTATGTGGTGCCCACCTCCCTGCAGCCAGCAGCAAACTTGGACTGTTTCAAACAGCATCATCCTTGTAAAAACAAAACATCAAATCATTGCCCACCCTCAGCACAAAGAATTACCCATCCCCTCTTCTCTGCCTGAAACCTGAAAGGGGAATGGCTGGGTCCTGCTCAGCTCAGGCCTTTCTAGCACCAGCTGTGTCTCCATTTAAACCCTCACCCACCTGGTGTCCAGGGCAGGCAGGAATGCAGGTTACATTCTAGAACAACCCCTCATACCTCCCCCTTGGGAGCCCAGCCCCCTGGGACTTGAAAGTGTGACCTTTTGAGGGCTGAAAAGCTATTTACAAGTGTCTGCTTATGAACAACTAGCTTCTGTTTTTCTCTTTCTAGGATCTTGCACAATTTGACAGCCATAGGTGCATAAAATAGGACTAATAATTGTATTCCGAGTTTCCTAAGGTCTGTTTTCAGGGATCTGTAATTTGTAAAGAGTATGGGATATCTTAGGTATGGGATATCTTAGGTTAATAGCATGTTGTGGATTCCACTTAGTCTGGGACTACGTTGTGATAAACACAGATCCAGCTCACAGAGAAGTATATGAAGGATGAAAAAAAAATAAAAGAGAAGGGAGAGAACAATTATAGGTAGATATTTTGCTTCTTTAACCTTTCTCTTATGCTGGAATAACCACAGCAACCTCCTACACTTCAAAATTGCCACTTTTTTGGATTTTTTGCTATAATGGAAAGAGACATAAGAATACAACAGGCTTTTTAATTAAACCTTGTTATTTTGCAAATGTCTCATAAAGCCCTCCCTTCCTCACTGGTTAGGAACAACATTCCAACTTCAACCTTCACATACATATCTCTGGAGTGTAAGTGGGAATTTATCCCCTGTGGCATTTGCCATCCACAAGCCCCACATTTGGTGTAGGCACCTATTGCTATCACACCTTCTTTTTGGAGGGAGAGAGCTGAGAGGAATTTTCTGTCAGCACAGCACAGGCACAGCCCCTCATTCCAAGCAAGATCCCAGGTGCCCAGAGCCAGGGCAGAGCAGGCTGGCAGCAGGGATGGCCTGGGGCACACAGGGAGTGCCTGGCAGCAAGCTCAGGCAGCAGCACAGGCTGCTCCCCCCGTGCTCCAGAGACAGCAGGATGTCACAGACATCTTCTATGAAAAATCCTTTCCTTAGGATTTTTCCTCCTGAGAAGCTGAGAGGCCTCAGGAACAAAATGTAACCAATGGTTATCTGCTGCTGTGGAATGCAACAGGTGGATCTGGGATTGGCCCATGTTGATTGTTTCTAATTAATGGCCAATCACAGCCCAGCTGGCTCTGACAGAGAGTCCAAGACAGAAGCTTTTGTTATCATTCTTTCCTTTTCTATTCTTAGCTAGCCTTCTGATGAAATCCTTTCTTCTATTCTTTTAGTATCGTTTTAAGGTAATA
Source organism: Agelaius tricolor (assembly GCF_023055355.1). Taxonomy (NCBI): domain Eukaryota; kingdom Metazoa; phylum Chordata; class Aves; order Passeriformes; family Icteridae; genus Agelaius; species Agelaius tricolor. The sequence continues at coordinate 8,507,606 of NW_027269266.1, read as the reverse complement.
TATATCATAAAATAATAAATCAAGCCTTCTGAAACATGGAGTCAAATCCTCATCTCCTCCCTCAACCTAAGACCCCTGTGAACAGGGTCACAGCAGGGATCATGGAAAGCAGGGGTGGAAGGGAGCTGGAAAGCAGGGATGGAAGGGAACTGGAAAGCAGAGATGGAAGGGAACTGGAAAGCAGGGGTGGAAGGGAGCTGGAAAGCAAGGATGGAAGCAGGCTGGAAAGCAGGGATGGAAGCAGGCTGGAAAGCAGGGATGGAAGGGAGCTGGAAAGCAGGGATGGAAGGGAGCTGGAAAGCAGGGATGGAAGCAGGATGGAAAGCAGGGATGGAAGGGAGCTGGAAAGCAGGGGTGGAAGGGAGCTGGAAAGCAGGGATGGAAGGGAGCTGGAAAGCAGGGATGGAAGCAGGCTGGAAAGCAGGGATGGAAGCAGGCTGGAAAGCAGGGATGGAAGGGAGCTGGAAAGCAGGGATGGAAGGGAGCTGGAAAGCAGGGATGGAAGCAGGCTGCAGGCACAGTAGCGATGGAGGTGGTGGGGACTGCTGGTTACACTCAGCTGCTGCTCTTCTGGCTGCTGGCTGAATGTTTAGGAGTTTATCCTGTTTAGGGAATTACAGAGCAAAAACTTGGCAGAGCAGACAGCATGAGACAAAATTGGTCCATAAGTTTACAGGGCAGGGTTTAATGAACTCTTGGAGTCCACAGAGAGTACCAGTGCCTTAGGTGTTAAACATGTTTATTTATTGCTCCACCAGCTCTCTAGCAGAGTTTATACATGTTTTGGCCAAACAAAGCAAGCTTTTTGAGGATTTTCTGTACTTCTTGTAATTCAGCAGAAGGCTAATATTGGGAGATTGATCAGACACCAAAGGCAGTATTGGAAATATTATTGTATCTGAAGAAATCATCTCATAAAGTGCATGATGCCTTTCACCTATGCATTCCTTTTACAGGCAGTTTAAACTATCCAAATAGATCTGTCAGGTTACTTCCCTTCTGAAAGGGAAAAAAAAATTGACTGGATTGAAAAATATGTTTTGGTTAACTTCAAACTTGTTTTATTTGGGAATCTTTTTGCTGCTTAGGTAAAAGAACCAAAAGCTGATTAATTACTTTGAAAAAACACATCACTTCAAAGCAGTGCAACTTTGCAAGGGTAGAAATTACTTGATGTATTTGCAAACTATGTTGGTCAACCTTAACTACAACAGGTAGTTTTGGGTGGCAAAGTATTTCTCAAAGAAATATTACCTAAAAAGACAGCAAAGACTTTACACTGGTCTTGAAGGAAATCCTAAATGGATAATGACAAATACCTTGAGCTGCTTTCACCCATGGGCTTGTGCCAGTAACCTCCCTCCTGACAATTTAAAAAATCCCTGAAAAACCAAAGTCAGTGTATTTTGAATCACCACCATGCTTAGGTGGGTGCTACACACAGGCTGCTTTGCCTAGTTATTCCTGCAGTAAAATGCTCAATTCAAGCCCATGGCAGCCAAAAAGAGCCAGGAGAAGTTTTGGAGCTACCACCCCCCAAAAGGAGCTTTGGGGCTGGACCAGCTGCCTCCAGCTGATTCCAGGTGTCCATCTGAGCACACCTGGCTTTTCTGGTGGAGGGATCTCACTCCTTGAGAGAATTTGAATTTTTGTTTTTTTACATGATTTGTTCTCTCTGGAGAGAGGATTGCCCTTAGGAAAGCCCTCAGTGAACCCCACCCCACCAGACAGGGGGGCTGGCATGGGGCTGCCCCTGCCCATCCCCTGGTGGGCTCAGCTTCCTGCATTTGGGCACCTCAGGGCAGCTGCAGCAGCAATCCCTGTGCACTCTGGCAGGGAGTGCTGACCCTGCTGTCAGCAGGACTGGCCCTGCCACCCTGACCCACCCTGGTGAGCAGGGACTGAGCAGGGAGCTCCAAGCCCGACCCTCCCCTGGGTTTGCAGCATGGCCCCAGGCAATGCAGCATCTCCAGACTGGTGTCAGCTTGCTGCAAGTCACAACCAACCTCCCTGTGTCCACCTGCCAAATAAACCACATTTCTGTGGCTCCAAATGGAGGGTTTATGGTTTATGAGCAACAAAAGTGTAGGAGACTTTGATTAAATTTACCTGATTTACTAAAATACTTTATTACCTTTAAAAACTTGAGAAAATAAGCTTCCAGTTTTCTTTTTGAAGTGCTGCAGGCTTTTTATTCTCTCTCCACCCTCATCAGCTGCCTTGCACCTGGGTTGATCTGGGCCATGGAGAGATCTTAGCAGCTCACACCACCAGCCCCTGCTCCCATCACCACCCCTTGTGTCCCCAGCAAACACCAGCCTAGAGCCCCTGGAGTGAGAGGGCAGGGACAGCCTGGACTCACTGACTTTCCATGGGGTTCCTAAGGCAGAGTTCCAATGGATGGCATCAATATTTCCTTTGCATTTATTGGTGCTGGATAGCTGCTGGCATCTGCTGTTGGACAAAGGCCTGAGGATGTTCTGTTCCCCAGGAGGATTCACATTTGGGAGATTTCCATAGCACAGTCCCACCCAGACAAGCACTCTAAAACAATGCCCACCACAAAGCAGTACAAATCTAGCCCTGAAATGCAACAGAAGCAAGAAATTAAAATAATAGCAAAAATAAAAGAGATGTAATTATTAAAAATCAAAAACGCTTTTGAGGCTTTAAAACAGCAAAATTGTGCCTGCATTATTGCCTCTAAATGTGGTGGGGGAAAGGTTAATGGAAGGGGACTGGGTGAGCCAGGGGAAGGAGCCTCTTTTCTTTCCATCAGCACATCTGAAATCATGTTACATTCATAGATGTTTTAAGATATTTTGCTGATTGCTTTTGCAAAGCAAAGTACCACCACTGCCCTAAAAGATCAATTATATTCCTTTACAATGTCCTACAGGCACATGAATGATGAACCAACAGAGTTTCGCTTAACTCCTCAGACAAAACCAAGAGACCCAATTTTATTTTTTTCCTGTCTGCATATCTTGGTGTGCCCTCTGCTGGCATTTATTCCTAACAACACATCCTCGTGTGTCCAAACCTTCCTCCCCGGGAAATACCTGGGGCCAGCAGTTCTGCTCACTCAGGGACAGTTTTTGGTAAACACACACGATACGAAATTTCTGACAGAAAAAGAGGAAAATAAAGGCAGGAGCATTAGCAATAGAGCAGGACCCGTGTAGAGCTGCGAGGTGAGAGCACCTGCCCTGTGAACACTGAAATTGTTCTCCTAAGACAGAGGCTCCAGGAAGCGTGGGAGGGGTGGCTGGTGGTCCCAAAAGTGCCCGTCCCAAACGTGCCCACCCAATGGGTTGGCAGCAAGGCTTTGACACGGGTTTGGCCGTGGTTTGGCAGCCACTGGCAAACACCATGTTCTGGTACAAATCCAGAACATCCCTGCTGTCCTTAAACAGCCAGAACATTTCTTTCATTCTCGCCACAAGTTTTTACAGAGCTTGGTGCTGATTTATACTTTGAAAATCAGTTAAATTGGAAAGAAATGGAACACAAATAAGAAAAATGAAGAATTCATTCTGGTACATTATTTGTTGAATTATGGAGCTCTAGGGGCAGTCCCAGAGATGTCCTTACTTAATGTCTTTTAAGTGTGTGTTGACTCCTGAATTTTTACATTGAAAGGGCCTGGAACCACGCAAACAGAAAGTCCATGCAGAGACATTACTAATGGAGCAGAAAAGATTTCTTTTCTTCCCAAAAAGAAAAAGAATCTGTCTGTGCTCTCAGATGCCCCATGCAAAGCAGTTGTTGTTAATAGAGGAACATCAGTATAAAATCAGTCCCAGGGAAGAGGTGAGCTCCCTTGCAGGGAAAAATGGTGCAGGCCTGGAGCAGCACTCTTGGCACAGAGCACATTTGCTGCAGAAAGCCCTTGGACAAGAGTTATTCCCACCACATTTCCAAGGGACAATCACTCAGCAACCACATAACACTGTCCCAGTGCCTGCAGCTCCCTGGTAGCCAGAGCTCACCTACAAGTCTGGCAATTCACTGATAACTTGTGGACCTAAAAATGAATGGAAAAGTCCCTTCCCTCCCTCCCTCCCTCCCTCCCTTCCTCCCTCCCTGGACTCCCCCACATTCTCATTCATCTTCTAACTGTGACTCCAGAGGTCCTCAGAGGAGGATCCCAACCAGGTCTCCATGTCCCACATCCCCAGATCTGACCCACATTTGCACTGGCTGCTGGAGGTCACCTCCAGGAGAGATCCCCTCTTCCCTGCCTGGGAGCACAGACAAGCACAGCCCTGCTCCCACAAAGTGCCTGCATAGGGAGCTGCTGCTCACCAGCCTCACACAAACACACAATGAGGCTGGTCCTGTGCAAAAGCTCAGGACATAAAAAATAAGGATAAAGGTGTGAGGGAACAGAGGGAAGAGGCAAGGATGGGCAGCAGCAGCACCTTTGTTGTCCTTGGGCTGAGCACTGGGCTGTGCTGCCTCTAAACCCAGCAGGGGGAACAACCTACCCATGGTACTCACAGAAAAATTGTAAACCAGATATTTCCTGCAAATTCCCCACATTATTGGCAGTTTCTCCAAGTGAAAGCTTGCACATTTGATGGAATTACAGGACTGGAAATCTTTGCCTTGATAGGGCTCCACCGAGCTCAGCTGGAATTGCACAATCGTTCAACTTGCAGGATCAAGGTCTCCATCTGCATTTTGACATTGCTTATTTCCAGCAAGAGCTCTGAAACTTGTTGGCAAGACTAATGGTGTTTAGAGGTCATTTGTTCTGTTGCATCTGGAGAAGAGGAGATAACTTTAAATACTTGTAATCAGCTTATTAACAAAGTGGATCAGAAGTCAGATACCATTTCTCCTACGATTTTATACTTGTAAATTTCAGGAACACAGGTTAGAAGAAAAAATCAAAAGGATATTAACTAAAGATCACAATCAAATTAAGCTGTATTAAAATAGCTCTACATGTTATCAAGTATAACACAAGGCTGTGTTGCAAGGTGGAATGGATGTCCAGATAAATTAATCTTTGGCCTTCATTATGGGAAAACAAATAAAAAGGCTATTGACTGAGCAGCTTGGTTGTGGCATCACAGAAGCTGCTTAGGAAAAAGCCTGATGAGGAAAAATCTTTGTTTGTGCATTTGGCTTTACCTTTCTCTGCCCCCCTCAAGTCACTTTGAGACAGGAAGATGCTGAACACAGCAAGGAAAAACCTTTTCAGGAGGCAGAGAGAACAGTGGAAGGGACACCCCAGTGGCTGTGGCTCTCTAGTGGGAGGGCAGAAATAAGTGATGTTCTGGGGTAGGTGGTTCAAGGTAAAATGCCAAACAAGCAGATGAGGCTCTCACAAACCCTCGACTGCTGCAGGCTTGTGGGGGCCAACAGTATGGCATGGAGGGATGGGGTGTGGAAAAACCAGAATGCATTTGGACACTTAAGGACCCAAAAATAGGATGCCTATGTGTCTGTAACACCAAACACTGTGTTCCTGGAGCACTCAGGGCAATGCACAGCACTGCTGCAAGCAGTGTCCTGCTGGGGAGGCCTCATGCACAGAGAGGCTTCTGGAAGGAATGACTGACCTTGTGGCAAAGCCCTCTGTACTCAGTAATACAAACTGAGGCCTCTCTGGTAAGGAAGATATCATTCCTAAGGTATTATTCCTATTATTCTTTCTTAAACTCCAGCTATAAGGCTGACCTTTTAGGGGTTTGAGGAAGAAGATATTTTTTAAGACTCAGATGAATTCGATTTCTCAGCCTGTGACACCAGTCAGGATCCAGCTGAACTTGCTCCCAGAGCCTCAGCCAAGTTCTCAGATACTCAGTGTTCCTGCTCACTGCCCTGGATCTCATCAGCTCCTCCAAAAGAAAAGTGACAAAACCATGATGTCACCTTACCTGCTCCTCTTTTTACTCTCACAGACACTGACTTATGTCAGTTTTTTCATTTTCTCAACTCCTTTGCTCACTTCAGTGACTAAAGCCCATCACCCTCACACCTTCTCACCCTCTCCTGTGATTTCATGGTCGAGCTGATGTTCCCTTCCTCAGGGTCCTTGTCCCAGCCCCCTGCACAGCCACCCAGTGCCACCAGCCCCAGCCCTGACAGTCCCACAGAGCTCCTGGGGGAGGCTGGAGCCTGGACTCCTGCAGCATCACAGGGCCCTTCTTTGGTCTCTTTGCAAACACCAGCTGAGCTCAGGTACCTCTCTCCAGCTGTCTCTCTCCAGACCTCTTACTTCTACCCAAATTCCTACTTGCCCAATCTCCCTCAACACTCACCTGGTACTGAAGCAGGGCAGAGCTGCTTCTCCCTAAGTTCTGCCTGGCTCTTGGATATTGCCTTTATTTCAAGGTTTAGCTCTGAACATTTTTTTATTTATGTTATGTTACACCATCAGTGAATCACAACCTTTCCCTCTTCAGCCAAACTAAAATGATGGTTCTGGTCACACCCCAACTTCCTGCAAACTCCTTTCCTTTAGTCTCACAGCTGGTGGAGCTGAAAATGACATTCTCCTCTGACCATATCAAACATCTCTTTAAGAGCTCTGCACATCAAGTGTTGTTTTGTTTTTGTTCGTTGTTTCTCTCTCAGTTTGTGGAGGCCCACCCTGACCAGACACTCAATATCTTTCCAAGCAAACATTTCTGTCCAGTGCCTTATCCTGGCAATGCTCTTCACAAATCCCTTGTAATTCATCTCCACCTTCTGTCCCCATGGTTCCCACACAGCCTGGCACAGTGCAAAGAGCTGGCATGAAGAGGTGGAAGGGGAAGAGGGAACTTGCAAAGTTCTGAGAAGCCTGAAAAATGTGAAGGTGGAGCCTCCAGTACCTGTGGGTGTCTGTGAGCACCCACTTGCTGTCTAACAGCTTCATCTGTGGAGCAGGAGCAGCCCTTGGCATGCTGTGCTGGCAGGGTTTTGCCAGTACTCCCTCACTGCTTAATTCTCCAGAAGCAGCTCTACCTGCTGGTCTCTGTTTCCAGCAGAGCAAAACTTCAGGATTTTGGATGGTCTTGCCTGCTGATACTTGTATTTTTCTTGTGACTGCTGGTTTTGTGTGGAGCACAGCTAATCTCCACAGGAATATGGCTCTAATATGCTCTTGTTGTTAAATTTTCCTTTAATTCACTGTTCACAGCTGATCTGTTTATACCTGCTTTTTTAAGACCTTGCCAGAATGTTTCCCCAAAGCAAACCACAAGTTTGACAAAATAAATCATATCATTAAAAATACTACTGCAAACATACACCTGCATGGACATAAGGAAGATGCTGCAGTTGAGCAAGAAAAAAAGAAGAAAAAAATTCAGGTTTCAAAAGGTGGCTCCATCTCTTGGTGGCACAGAAAAGTTACAAGCAAGTTTTATTTCCTGCCATTTCAGGTGCAAGGGCTCACATGCCTGCACCAAAGTAAGTAAATGCTGTGCATTTGCTTAATTCAAGGAAATTGTATTTTCTGGTTAAAAACTATTTGGAGACAGAAGTATGTACCTCCTCTGTTACCTCCTGTTTTTACACTTGTTTCTGGACATCAAAAATCCCCCTTGGTAACTCATCTGCAGATGGACATCCAGTAGTGTCCTCAAGTATGCACAGGAGAGATCTACCAAAACATCATGTTTTCACAGAAACCCAGCATCAGTTTGGATGGTCAGAGGCATACACACATAGGCAGGTTTGATTTCCTCCATTTTGCTGGTAATGGCAGAAATGTCTGGGATTTTTATCTATCTATCTATGAAATTATAGAAATGTCTGGGCCTCTATGAAATCCCAGAAATGTCTGGCATTTTTATCTATCTATCTATCTATCTATCTATCTATCTATCTATCTATCCATCCACATTTATGATCAGCTAATCCTTCCATTTCCTTTGCTATGGAAGGCTCATGCTATGATGACTGCATTGGTGAGATTTTTGCAAGATGAAAAATGAGCATCTGAAAGGAAGTGTTTGTTCACTGAGCAGTAAGCAGTTATATCTGGAACTGATGCAGTGTAGCTTCAGTTTCCCAACAGTAAACTCTAAGTAGCCTTATATAATTTGGGAGGGAAAATAATTTCTCTGCTTTTCTTATATTTCAGCAAACCATGCATCTGTGGCCAAGAACTTTTCAGCTCATTAATTCAGCAGCAATATAAAATATATACAAAATTAGGGTATCATTTTCAAAAACAGGCTCCTGAAATGAAGTTTCTAGATCCATATTTAGGCTCATGAATCTGATTTTCCGAGCTGGCAACCGCCCGCCAGACTGTGCAGAATGCTGAGGGGAGCTCAGCACCTTTGAAGATGGCACCACTCAATGACAGCATCCAACATCCTGACAGCCTTCTGGCAGAGACAGCTTCCACAAGCTTCAGAAAACATGAGAGGCCAAAACAACATGTCTGGCAATTATCCACACTGAAAAACAACCTTAATTAATAATGATATCATCACTACGCCCTCTACCCTTTAAAGTGCTGCTGAAAAGTTTTGCCTTTCCTTCATGTCTCTCCCTTCTAATGCTTAATACTGTTCTTCAAGTTTTTATTACACCATCAACCTGATTTCAGTGGTGTTTGTGGTGTGGTGTGTCAGATTTTACTCTTTCTTGTCGTTAGGATTACTCACCTTTCTATATGCTCAGACATCACAGAGTACACACTGCTCCACAAAATACTCAGGTTCAGTTTCGTGTCTGTACAAGGCTGATCTCAGTGACATAGCAAAGATTTATATAAGGTTTAAAAAAAACCTAACAAAATTGAGATTTCTGCCTTTATCCAAATTAAGCACATTAAGGAATAACATGCTTTAAAAAATCATTAAAGTATTAAAAAATCATTAAAAGTAGATCATTAAAAGTATTAAATGCTAAACCCACATAAGTGCATGACATTATTTGATGAAGTCAGACAGTTATTTGTTTTCCTTGCTGTCAAAATGCCACCTCTGTGTAAGACTGATCCTGTCTGTATTTAAGATTTATACTTTGACCAAAATCAGTGGGGCCAACTGGAGTCAGACTTTTGATCACTGAAGTCAAAATGTATACATATTTTCACTTGGATTTGTGAACGAGACTGTCAAATTTTGACAGATCAACAAGGTGGAAATTTGAAGGAAAGGCCAGTTCTGCCTTTCCCAGAACTAAGGCACTACTGAAAACACAGCAGTATCTCCCTGATGCAATCTCTATGTTTGGATGGTTTACTTAGACAGATTCCCTAGTCAATTCAGGCTGTTCAGGCCTAAAATACTGAACCTTCCAGTGCTTGAATGGGGTCTCTAAGAAAGTTGGAAACAAAATTTTTAGAAGAGCCTGTTGTGATAGGGCAAGGGGTCAACTTAAGTAAAAGAGGGTCAACTTAGACTAGATATAAGGAAGAAGCTTTTTATAAAACTTCACTTGTGCCTGTGTTTCACAGGATGCCCAGGGAGGTGTTGGATGCCCCATCTCTGGAAACATTCAAGGTCAGGTTGGACAGGGCTCTGAGCAACCTGGTCTAGCTGGAGACATCCCTGCTTATTGCAGGATGGTTGGACTAGGTGGCCTTTAAAGGTCCCTTCCAACCAAAAGCACTCTGATTCTTTCTGGACTGGCAAAATATTCTCAAAGGGATTGTGCAAAATATCATCTTCTTCTTCCAAATCAACTATTCACTCAGGAAATTTCCAGTCTGGGAGTGACTTCTAATTAACCTCATGCCCTGCTGCCATACCTGGAGTTTGTATGTAACATCTGCACTTCTCTGCTAAGATTACAAATCCATGTAATTTGTAATCCTAGCAATGCATCAGCTGTTGAGTGATCTCTGCACCATTGCAACACTTGAAATGGAAAATTCAATGTATGCAAATGAATTTGTCTCTATACATGCAATAAGCTTTTCCCCCAAAATCAAGGACATAGAAACCAAGAACACTGATTTAAAAAACGCAAAGGAATCTTACCTTCCAGTTGTTTCCATTCTAGGCTCTAGCCATAAGCACATCCCAATATCCACGCTTCCCCTGAGCTCAGTCCTGCTGTTTTTCCCTTTGCAGGCTGGCCCTGCCCTGCTCCCATCTCTGCTTTCCCTTCTCCTCACTAAGGCAGGGGCATTCACCAGACACTGACTTCCCAGCAGTTTATCCCCAGCTGACCAATATCTTCCACCTTTCAGACATGCACTCCTATGAACCACTTTGCATTTTCTTTCTGCCTACCTCCCACAGCTGTCCCAATTTTATTCCAGTTTCTCATTCCCCTTCATTATTCTTCCTCTGTGTTCCTCATCTACAGTCTAAACACTTTCACCACAGATGTGCCTCTATGTTTCTCAAATGATCTTAATTCCTTCTCAAATGCTGGGTCACCACTCTTGCATACAGCACAGAAGCTCCAAACTACAGGAAAGTCTTTCTCCATAACTCTTCTGCAGCACTTGAAATCACTGTATGCTCCTTTCCAGAGCCTTAAGTCACCTACAACATCACTACAAATCTATTTTCTCTGAGCAGTTAAGGTGCACAGACTTGATTCAGCCTTCATTAACCCCAGACCATAAATGCATACAGCCTTCAGGCAACTTCCGTTACTAAAAATAATTTTAAAAAATCATGAAGATGAAGAAGTGCACATGGAGATCAGTCAGTTCTCTCCTCCCAGCACAGGACAGCTGGATGGCCTTTTTTCATTGGTATGGGGCTTTGAAATAAAGATGTAACTAAATTTGTTCTGTTCTAGGGAGAAGAGAAATACCACAAATCCAAGTGGGAGAGGAACTACACAAAATTAATGTTAAACTTAAACAAATGCCAAATGTGACAAGTTTCAGTGGAAGGAGGCAGAACTGTAACAGTTTCCAACAAATGGAAATGAAGCTTCAAGCAGAGTCAAGCAATACCATTAACATGCAATGGTGTCATTCCACTGCACAGCAGTCACCAGTCAGGTTGAACCTTCCATTTTCAAAACAGAGGCTTCCATTTTCAAGGCAGAGGCAGAACTTTGGGGTTTTTTCTACAATAACTCTCTTCTATTGTACATGCCACCACTGACACTTTGCACCATTTCCATTTTCCTAGACTAAGTCTGAATGCTTGAATTCCAACTTCTACATGGCATGCTGAACCATTCCAGAAACTCCCCAAACCTGTACGAGACATCCAAGCTGCAAATTCAGGAACTTGGGTTCAACACTGCAAACACCCACCAGCCTCAACCCTAAACCTCTGAGAAACAGCCCCTTGAGGTAGTACTGAATATTCTCACTTGGAGGACATTGATAAGCAGCACATCTACAAAATCCCACACTGCTCCAGTAGAACACCTCTCCCAGTTAATGCTAAGTTTTGACCAGGATTTACTGTTTGAATTAAACAGGATTTCCTCTGTAAGCTCCTGCAAATTACTTATGTTCAGAAAACTGACCTGTGGGAATTAGAAAAGGTAACAACACTCCTTAAAAATAAAATATCACAAGGCTGAGTAATTTTTCAGTGACATACTCAGGTCTCAACAGAGCATTAAATAAAATTTCTATGCCGGTCTAAAGAGCAAACTATGGTGCATGACAGAGTGGTTCTCCTGCAGCTCATCTTCAGGTTTAAACATAGACAGACTCCTGAAACCACTAGTTCTACATGATATTCACTCAGCTGTTTAAAATGATACTAGAAATACTAAGTTTAAGTCAGTTGGCAGTAAAGCCTGATTTGAAAGCCCTCAGCTAAAATCAACTGAAGCCCAGGGTTTGGCATTCTATCTCAACCCAGCCCTTATGTCAGTTGTGCTACCTTGGAACTCTGGTCTCTTATTTTTGGTCCATTTCACCAGCAACTGTGATTAATCCCAAATGAGAGATCCAAAGCACATTGAAGGAGAGTAAGGTGCACTCAGGTATCAGTCAAAACTCTGCCTTGGCTTCTGAAACCCAAGGCTTTCTACAACACCAAGTGCTTTGGGTTTTACTCCAACACTACACAGCTTTGGTTTGAACATGGGTGCAAAAAGCAACCAGCCTCTAACCTACAGAAAAACTGAGGGTGGGTTCTCCTCATCAGAGTCGTTTTGCAATACTTTCACTGTATTCTAAACATTAAAAAATTAGTTTAGATTTCATTTTAAAATATCAAGTTTGTAACGTGGGGTGAAAAGTCATGGAAATTTCTGCATAACAATATGCAATTACAATTTTTCTCCATACAGAATGGGAAAAGACAGTACAAAGGCAGTCCTGAACACCCTTTACTGGCAGTGTGACCATTAGTGCTACAGAAAACCTACTGTAATAAACAGACTTGGCCTTCTCTTCTAAACTGTGCTCATCAATGCCTCAGAAACAAACTTTTTTAGTAGAAGAGTGGAAAGTGAATAGGGAGATCCTCTGACTACAAAAAATTGAAATATTGACATCAACAGTAACCTTAATGCAACACAGAAAAACAGCAAATTGCAAAAAAAAAATTGTTGAATGTTTTAATGCATTTTGAATTGTAATGAAGAAAAACATTTTACATCTAAAAACAAATTAGCAGAATAATAAAAAGTGGTTCCACATAACTTATAAATTCTTTTCCCCAAAAGGTAGTTTTCACAGATTTAGGCAACAAATAAGATGTTTCATTCCAGATCTTTCTGATTGTAAAGTATACACAAACTTTGTGAAAATTGCTGTGCATTGCTTGAGAGAAAGACACAGAAGCTTGGTTTTGCCTGGTGATGAGTTTTCTGTGAAATTCTGCACAATACTGAAACTGTAACTGCAACTCTGCTCCATTTAATGAAATGCTGGACATTGTTAGTGCTGAAAAAACACTCTTTAGAACATTTAGAGCCATGAAATGTTTTAGTCAATGTAGTATATTCACTACCCCTGCTCATATGTTTAGCTTCAAGAGGAATGGCAGTTTGGCTTACCCTTCACTACAGTATAGAAAACTAAACTAAGTGATAGTTCAGTGTTCAGCTGATTTAAGTATTAGCCTGCTCATAAGAACGTGGCTCTAGCACCTTGTTTGGTTGATTCTTTTCAAAATGAAACCATGTAATGTTTCACCCATTCTGGTGCCAGCAGATGGCCCCTCTGGTGATATAAAAAGTTTGCAGCAATGATGATTAAACTGCATAGAGTCCAGTGGTTCTGTACTACATATGTATGAGAGAAGCTTAGACACTTTAGTTTAGCAGGACCAAAACCAGTGACCCTCTCCTCTGCCTCAGGTAATAAAGGAGAGCCATTGTCCAGATCCTACATGCAGGCCATGCTGGAGAAACTGTTTGTACAGGCCAGACACTTTTCTCTTTTTTTAAAAAAACAGCATAAACCTTTGTAAAGTTCTCTCTGTTACCAACTAAAAGAAAGTGAGTCTTGTTTTCTTAAGGAATAAAACCTGTAACCCAACATCAAATGGTTTTAACCCAGAGCAAAAAACCCAGGAGAAAAAGAAAAAAAGTGAAAATAAACATTGTCACTATCATTTAACTCTTACCACCAGAAGACTTAAAACTCTGCAGCTGCTTTCTGCAACCTCACTAGTTTGAGTATTTAAGATTATTCCAGTGCAGTTGTCCACCTTGCACCTCAAGAAAAAAACCCAAACCCCACAACAGAAAAAAACGTGGGATCAAACCACTCTGATGACATGTGACATGACAAAGACACTACATATATTCTCCATTAAATATTTTGTGTTTCCTTAATGTTACAGTCCAAAACAATGTTTAGGACCCCCATTTCCCTTCCATTCCTCACTGATGCATTCATTATCCCATCCCATCCCACACAAATGTTAGTTAACAGGAGAACCAGCTAACACATGTCTTAATGTCATTACAAACAGTGATGCAGAGGACATGAGCACAGCTGTAGTTGCACAGAATCATGATGATGAGATAAAAACCTCTGAATACATCTGCCAAGCCACCATGAACCCCAAGATTCCCACTGTCAGAGTGCACCCTTCCTTACCTTCACCCTTCATCTTACACTGTGATATGTCAGACAGTTGGGACAGCATCTCCCTTCAGCCAAAAGCAAGTGTCTGTCTGAAGCAGCCCCTTCCATTCCTTCCAAGACACCAGCTGCCACCTGCATTTACTGCAGCTGCAGAGTAACACCCCACTGCCAGTGCAAAACACCTAAACACAGTGAGGAGCAAAACCAAAGATCATTTGGGAGAAAGAAGGGAGAGCTATGCTAATTGCCCCCTTTTGGAACAGGACAGAGACTGCAGTGCCCCTGTCATGGCTGGGTGACACACGATGCTGACAGTGTATTGCTCCACTAGCTTTATGTGTTAACTACCTTAAGGATCACATGTAGTATGATTGTCTTTCCTCTCCTGTCAGAGATAGTACTTCAGCCACAGACCAAAGGTGCTTTTTTCTAGGCTACAGAGAGATTTGATGCATCTTGACCAACATTCATTTTTGAGGTAGTACTCATTTACTTTGTATTGCTGGCTCAAAATAAAAATATGGGAAGTGAACACAATTAAAAGTATGCTCACTGTAGGTACATAAACAAAATCATCAACCCCCAAATAAACTATTTCCTTTCTGGGCAGATAACCAAAAGGAATTAATCCTTCTCACAAAGGTTAGCTAACATTCACTGGTAAAGTCAAACTTTCATAAATGGTTTATAACAATAGCTATAAACTAAAGTGCTTCAGAATTTGCTTGACTAGATTTCAGTGATTAGAATCATAATATCCTGGATTTTTGCTAATATGAAATGTGATGAGGTTTCAGAATCACTTTATATAAGAAGGGCAGAATGAATCTTTTTCTTTTTTCAAAATAAAAAGTACAAAAAAGATTACAAATAAACCTGGCAGTCTGTACCCACTACAAGTTTCTTGCATTTTCCTTCTCAAATCTACTATTTCTCTAGTAACTAGAGTAAAAATGGAGTTGAAGTTGCACTATATGGCAGCACTAAAAAAAGTATTTAAATCAGATGCAAACAGGAAAATGTTTACAATCATACAACTAGCAAAATTCACACTTCATTTCAAAGTTTTAGCCCTGCAGATTCCTTTTAACACAAGGCAGATATGTAGAGTCATGGAAAAACGTAACAGACTGTATACACTCTCTACAGTAATTACATAAGTTTCACATTTATGTCACAAATGTAATGCCCTACTGTGTAACTATTAAATGCTAAATAACTTATGAACATTTATGTGCTCTACGCAACAGTGAACATATTGACCAGTGGATGGCAAAATATAAAATTTCATACACAAGACAAACTAATTTTTAAAAAATCACATTTTTCTGTACAACCCATGCAAACTGTGCACAATGTGGTAACAAGAACAACACTTGCTCAAGTCTCCCCTCAGGGAAGAGCTGTTACAGCGACAGCAGACCAGTGTTCAGAAAAGTCTGCCCAGGTGTAGAAGTCCACAGCGACACAAACGCAGAAACTCCCAGCATTTCACTTCTCCTGTAGCAAAGCAGGGATGTTGATGTTCCAGCCGATGGCCTGGCGGTCAAACCCACACGTGAAGAGGTTGCAGATGGGATGGTCCTCACACCAGGCACAGCAGCAAACCATCCTCCTGTGCCCCTGCCACCGCGCGGGAGGGAGGGAGGGAGGGAGACAGCGCCGTTACTGACACGGACTGGGACTGCTGGGAACAGCCCACTGCAGCTCAACCCTGCCAACCCTCAGCCCACTCTCTGCAAACAGCCCTGAGAATCCTAAAGGTCACTGCTACCTGCATCTGTAAGCTGAAAGTCTTCAGAATGATGTGACTCCTCAGCACCAGCACTGCATCCATAAGGACAGATGCAAAAGGCACATCAAATTTTTTTCAGTTTTCCAAGGTCTGTTTGCTATCTAGTTAAATAGGCCTTTTTCATTACATTTTCTTTACAAAAGCAAATCAAATTTTGATTTTAGCATTTTTAATTATAAAAGCAGTCTTAAAATAAGGAACTACTTGCTGGCAACTACTTTGTAACAAGCCTGCAAGACTAAGTGTCCATATCATCCATAATTCAGGAGGGATAATACTGCAGCAGGAAGAATGTCATACTGATGAAAATAGTTCAATAGCAATAAAAATGTCTAAAATAGGGTTCTGACCAACATTCAGGTTAAAAAATAAATAAATAAAGTCATTATTTCAGTAGTGTCAGCTTGAATGAAACTACTAAAGAAAAAAGGAAGATGTGCACACATACACAAAAAAATCCCCTCAAGACTGTAATTAATAAATTAAAAAACCTACCTAAATTAGAAAAAAAATCTGAAAGAGATTAAGTAAGTCTTAGAAGTCCTTCCTAAATTCTATCAAGAACTGCTGAATCAACCCCCAAAAAGGCCTATTTATGTGACATAATCCAATTAATTTTACTTAGTCTGATTTGCTCCATTAGTGATGCCTGCCATGCCAAATAGTGCCATGAATGCACAAAACCTGATGGCTGCAGCGAGGATGGTTTATTACATGGTAGGATGTATCTAGAATGTATGTGAATAAGCATAGAAGAAAAAAATTAAAATTTATCACCAAGTCATAAAAGGTGAGCTCACAAAACTGACCCTCATGTTTTCCCTCTATGTCTCTATGTCATGGAATCACAGAATGGTTTGGGTTGGAAGGGACCTTAAAGATCATCTGGTTCCAACCTTCCTGGCATGGGCAGGGATGCTTTCCAGTACACCTGGTCACTCAGAGCCCCATCCAGCTTGGAATGTATAAACCAATTAGATATTGTGTAATTTAAAAAGAAAAATCACCATGAGAAAATCACCATTAAACCTCATAGTGAGCCATTTTTCTGACATGATTCACATCAGGACATTAAAACACATCAGCAATGCTCTTACACACTTATTCCATTTCATAGAGAAGGCAGATATGTGTTGCACTTTAGCAAGGGAAAACATCATGATAAAATTCACTTGAAACACCATCTCCAACTCCAATAAAAACGTTCAAAATGTTTCACATTGGCACGTCGGTTATTTTGAATAACTAACAGCATATTTATTCAGACCAGGCCACTCAGCATTTGTTCAGCTGTAAGGCAGACAGACCAAATGCCATTGAACCCTGCCTGAGGAAGGCCAGAGGCAGGGAGGGCAGCCCTGCAGGTACCTGTCTGTTGCTGCGGGGCAGCCGCGCCAGCCGCACCCCGGACATGTCGAACAGCCGCACCTGCCGGTTGTCGTGGGGAAGGGCGATGATCCTCTGGCCAACACACACGTTAATCCTGCAGAGAAGGGACAAAGGAGGCTGGGGAGCAAACAACAGGCCTGGCAAGCAGAAACTGACAGCACAAATTTAACCTCACAGGAAGGGATGCAGCCGAATTTTTCCTGGCTAGAATTCACAAACGGAAAGAGAAAAAAAATATTGAACCATTGAGGTATTTTTTGTAAGAGCTGAAATGAGGGATGTGGGACTCCAGGCAGCTCTCCAAAGTGCAGTTTATTCCATCCAAGATGTTACAGCAGCCCAGGGTCGTGGGTGACAGAGACTGTGGCTACAGCTGTCAGCTCCAGCTGCAGGCAGGCCTGGAGACCCCTTGGTTTTGGTTACATTGCATTTTATACTTTTCTTTGCTGAGCATCTTAATACAGCAGAACCAATCTATACCTTAACTATTATCTATAGCCTATCATAACTACCATAATTACCATATTCATTACAGTTTAAGCTAGAAGTTGTTTTTCAGTTTTCTTGCAGTGGAAAATTCTGAGACTTTTTTCCTACTTGCAACATTTGCTGACTTGTTTGCCTGTGCTGTCTTTCTGCTTGGTAAAAACATCTTCTTGTTTGAGGTGGGTTTATCCTTTGCTCTAAGTCATAAAAACCCCTTTTAACTAACACACCCTTTGCCTTCTTGGTTATCCAGTAAGACTGGCTCAGCAATTCTTTTCTTCTATATCAAAACTTGCTTCCATCTCTATTCCTTCATCAGACTCTACATTTAAAAATCTTTCTGCCAAGCATACATAGCTATGAGACTTTCTTGTCAAACTTTTATCTTCCCAACAATTTTCTATTGTACTAGATCCTCAAATAGCCTTAACATCAGTATTTTCTTATAGAAGATTTCTTAAAAGCAATGTACTTACTAAAAATTAATGTTGATCACACCTGCACTTTATAGAACCATTTCAGACCTTTTTCAAATTTCTATAAATCTCAAGTTTAATTTCAGGGACAAAAAATAAATATATATTCAGTGAATTAATAGAATAGACTATTTCAGTTGAAAGGTGCCTGCAACAATCATCCAGTCCAACTACCTGACCAGTTAATGCCTGACCAAAGCTTAAAGCAGGTTATTAAGGGTATTGTCCAAATACTTCTTAAATACTGGAAGGCTTGGTGTATCAACCACCTCTCCAGGAAACCTGTTCCAGGATTTGACCACCCTCTCAGGAAAGAAATGCCCAGTCTACATCTCTGTGGCACAGCTTTAAACCATTCCTACATGTGAAAGTAATTAAGAATTCATTAAGAAAGCATGAATTAAGCAAAGCAGTAACCCAGAGATCTGCTCACCTGTTGACTGCAGAATCTGTGCGGATGGTTGCAATAGGACTCCTCATGTTTTTCAAATCCCAGACTTTTACTGTACGGTCATCACTACCAGAAACAACGTTGTCTCCCACAGTGAAAACTGCAGATGTCACAGTGCTAAACAACCAGGAGTAAAGACAAAGATGTCAAACTCTAAACTTCTTTATTAAGCTAGCATCTGATTAAAAGTTTTATTTTCTGCTCCCGTGCTTCCTTTAGCACATGTAGCTTGCCTTTTTTTTTTAAGCAGAGTAATCTGAAATTTTAAAATTCCAAGTAGTTAGGTTTGAATTAAAAAATATTCTTACAAGAAGCTATGACACTCAAGGTGAACAGGGCTTGAGTGGCCTGAGTGCTAAGAGAAGCAGCCCAACAGTAGAGACTCACTCTGGAGGCATCTTTCATATTCCACTCATTCTGACATGAGCTAAAGAGGCCCAGTCTTGGGCCTGAATTCACTTTTGAAGTTCTGCAGGTTTATCACACAACCCCAACAGAATTAGTAGCACAGAGTACAAATCTTCTTAAGTTATTTGAGATCAGTAACCAAGCTTTTCTTTCCACCCAAGATTTCTGTAGAACTATCCCAGACATTTTCATTCACTGCACAGATACTGAGGAGATCCCAAACACCTGAGATGCAGCTAAAGCTGTTCTGTACACACACAGGAACATGCTGTAATCCACACACAGAGTCTCCAATGTAGTTCCACTACCAATAGCTACAGCAATTAACAATCTCCAATGGTGATTTCTAGTCCTGTTTTACAAGCAGCTGAAGTCTGAGAGTCAGATAAAAAATGGCAAGTAGCAGTAAGAAGGACAAGCATACAGTTCTTCAAATTTTACCTAGCATGCCTAGAAATGCACAAGGGCAGTCAGAGAAAGACTGAGAATACATACTCATGAGAATATTTCTAGCAATTGAAAGTCCAACATATTACTTCCAGTAGCTATTTTATAAAGAATTGTTTTTTAGAATTTTATTATCTTTGTATTTTACAGCCTCAGATAACAGTATGTCATCAATATATTGGGCTCAAACAAACAATTTTCAGAATGATTCTATAACTATTTTTAAATACTTTACCTTTATTTCATATTAACCAATTAAAAGCTTTTATACTACAATTTTCATTGTAATTGTGTGAACTCCCAACTCAAAGCCAGTTATTTTCTGCCCACATAATGTACTAACAAAGCATTTTTAGGGAAGGCTTCTCAATTTTGTTTCTACAGATTTGATTTAATGACCTATCTTGTAACTTGGGTCATGCACATCAATTTCTTAGAACTTAGTAATTTTAATTTAAGTTGTCAGTTGTTACTGTCACTTTAGTTGTTCTGCAGAAATTTGAATTCATGTCCTATCCAAGCTGCTGATTAAGATTAGCACAAGCCAGGTCACAATGGACCAGTTTATGCAAGCCTCTTAATTTAAATTGACACCAAATTAAGTTTTAATTAGGATGAAGACCCACTTTTTCATGATACCAAGTTTCCTAACACATTATTAGAGTGCAGCTAAGCCACCAGGGAGATAATTACAGAAAGAACCAAGAGGTCTTCGAAGAATCTTCTGGACTTTGTGAACAAAAAGTCAAAAAGTTAAAACATACATGAAGACCACAACTGCTGAGTCACTTTCATCAGGCACCATCTCATTTGGGAAGAAAACTCACTCGTGCAGTCAAGCTGCTGCACAATACAGCTGGCATCTTCTTACCACCAAACTTGTCTCCAACCAGCCCAAACTCCTTTAAATTTACCAACACCTGCACTTCTCACTAGTTCTCTACAAAGAAGCTCAGAAAAAAAAAATCAGGCTTTTATTAATCTCTATACTGCTGCAATACATTTGAAACAAAGTGTAGAAGTTTAAAGTTTTCTATTCAATCTCCATAATTTCCACACACATTGGGAGACTTCCTAGCACACAACAGCATAAAGAATTCAAGTCATAGAAAATCTCCAGGTGAATGAATATACTGTGCTTTAGTATTCTGCTGCCAACAAACAAATCTGATCTCTTTCTCCATCATACATTTTACTCCAATTACAGCTGGAATACATTGGGAAACTGTCTTAAAATAACCTTCCACTTTTGGGTGCTTTTTTCAAAACTTTAAAGAGCTTTCCAGCTTCTTTGATCTCATATTGGTTTTGCTTTATCATTTATCATTTTCAAAAATGGTTAAGTTTCTTTGACCACATAAGGTTCTCTAATCCCCAGATTTATCATTTTTAAATGAAAACATTCAAAACTATTGCCAGGAAAACAGAATGCCAACCCCAGGTTAGATCAATCCTTCCTGCTCCTCCAAAGACTCTCAAAAGATAACAAAATCCTTTCCAGCTTAACTGTTCAGATATTACTGGGTACACCAAGCAAAAGTTTGTAAAATAAAAATGCACTTAAATTCTTCTGTAGCTCTCTGGAAATAGGGCAAGAGATAGAAAGGCAAAGGGAAAGCTGCTGGTCTCTTTTTAGTGACAACTTTAAAGGTGCTTAGTGGTCTGAGCCCTCCATTCACCCTCAGCTCAGCCCTGCAAGGCCCTGCAGGTTGGGATGTGCACTATCTGCAAGCACATGGGACTATGAAAACAATCTTTTACATAAGGAGCTTTGAATTTAATGGCTAAATATAAAAACACTTCTCACTGGACCCAGTGTTTATGACCAAAAATTTTGGTCCCAGTTCCAAAGCAGACATTATATGGATGTCTGCATAACATTCCCTGTGCTTTTACAAAAATGAAGCATGA
Source organism: Agelaius tricolor (assembly GCF_023055355.1). Lineage (NCBI taxonomy): Eukaryota > Metazoa > Chordata > Aves > Passeriformes > Icteridae > Agelaius > Agelaius tricolor. The sequence continues at coordinate 8,486,313 of NW_027269266.1, read as the reverse complement.
CTCTTCTAAGGGAAACACTCAATTCAATTGCCAAAGACATCTCCTTTTCCAAACAGGATTGCAGGGCTTGAAGTTTTAAGTCTAGAAAGGCCAAAACAGTATCACCATTCCCACAAACCTGACAATTCTGGGGAGGGTTATCAGCACTTCATTCATCAGAGTAAAGACAAAGTGGTTTTTTGGGTTTTTTTTTCTTTTTTACTTTAAAGTAGTACATAATGAATTAATATTTTTAAAAAATCACATGCATTAAAATTCAAAAGTACACTCAACACTACAGATCTAAAACATGAGCAAGTGCTACACTCACAGATCTTATGCAGTACAAATTACATTCTGTCTCCTCTGGTACTCCAACTGAGGCATCTCTTAATATGACAGATGCATCTCAGCTTTTTTTTTTGTTTTGTGTTTATTTGTTTTTTTTTAATTAAAACAAAATAGAAGAAGAAAAGCCACTTCCTACTTATAAACTAAACCAGGATTTCAGCCCAACTAAAGGGGAATGGTGAGAAGGAAGAAAGGGACACAAAATCTGTTGGAAGAAAGAAGTTAACAGAATCAGCCAATAAACTAATAACCTTTCAAAAGTATTGCTTCCATAACCCCATCCATATCACAAAAATTAAAAGCCTTTCCCCTCTATTTTCATGTGGCTAGATTTAATTTTTGTTTATATTAGTCTTCAGTTTGTTCTCACTCAGATAAAACTCTGGTTAACATCCCCTTGGCTAAATTAATAAAAAGTGTCAACAAAAGATCATCAGCCCCCATGTTAATTGAACGCTAGAAGACATTAGATTTTTAATAACTCAAAAAGATGACAGGTATTGTAGGACATTAGAGAAAAAAAAGAAAGAAACAAGCAAAGAGGAAGCAGTCTTATGACACTTCAAACTGTGGGTCCCACAGGGACTTTGGTGTGCTACAACTATTCTCCAAAAAAGCTTCAGCCTCCGCCAAAGCCCAGCAAAACTCATTTATCTTGTCACAGGGAGCAGCCGAGCGTGTACTTCCAGCTGACAGCGTGGCACTTCCTCAGCACACACCAGTGCCTGGCCTCCACCATCCTGCTCCCTGCGTGGGTCTCAATCACCAGAAATGCTGCGCTGCTCGCACTCCTCATTAGGCCCAACAGCTGTCTCCCAGTCACACTGAGACACAAAACTGCTTTGCATAACAATCTGCTGAAATTTCACACATAGGGGAAGGGGGGGAAGGAAAAACGTGGAAAATGTTGGACCATGAAATGCTGATGCAGAACTCTCGCTGGCAATGCACCAAAAAAGAAGTTAACACTGCTCTTTCCATTTTGATTTGCAACCTAAACTGGGATTTACCATCAAACTGGGAGACAACACAACTTCATGAACAGGCATCTACATGCATTAATCTGTGTGTGGGATGAAAATGGACTAAACCAGAGCTTTCAGATGAATTTATTCAAGGTAGCTTGAATACATACAATTACCTACAGTTGTATGCAACCAGCACAATTTGAGGGCTCAAATATGGCTCTCATTTTCAGTAGTAAAACTGAGAAACAAAACCTAAAGGAAGCTCAATTTGGTAATACATTTGCTGCACAAGTTTCCTTTGTTTTAGAGGAACAAAGCATATCCCCACATTAAGCAGTCTGCAGCCTGAGGGGAAGCCAGGAACTGTGTTTAAAACCTCCAGATGTGGACAACCCCATCTCAACAGGAGAAGGCACTGGCCACAGGAAGCCCAGGTAAGGAGCCCACCCACATTTGAGTGCATCCAGGCTTCAGAAATGCTAAAAGCACTCAACTCCAGCAAGAGCTACACATATCATTCCACATAATTCCCAAAGTCTGTCTGTGGATTTATCTCCAAATATCAGCAGAGCTTTTTTTCTGCAACTTAAGAAATGGTAAGAGCAAACCACGAAGGAATTACAGAAGCACAGAATCATTTAGGTGGGAAAAGACCTCAGAGGTCATTGAGTCCACCCTGTGATCAAACACCACTGTGCCAACCAGACCATGGCACTGAGTGCCACATCCAGTCTTTCCTTAAACACCTCCAGGGACCATGACTCCACCACCTCCCTGGACAGCCCATTCCAATGTCTAATCACCCTTTCTGTCAAGAAATTCCTCCTAATGTCCAACCTAAGCCTCCCTTAGCAGCTTGAGACCATTTCCTCTTGTCCTGTCACTGGCTGCCTGGGAGAAGAGACTGACCTGGCTACAACCTCCTTTCAGGGAGCTGTAGAGAGTAGCACTTTGATAACTCCATGCCAGTATCAGGCTGGCAGAATGTTAGAAGAGAAAACTGGGAATTCAAGCTGTGCAAGGGAGCAAGAAGTGGTGGCTTGGATGGGCTGAAGGCATGTAAAACATGCTGGCCCTAGTCTGTCCTGAAATAGATCTATGGAGAAGCACTCAGCAAGGGAAGGGAGGCACATTCAAAGCTGGATCCCTGAGCTATCAGTTATTAAGGCTGCTAACAAGTCTCAGAAAACCACTGAATTCTTATCATGCTCTATCTGTGTAGTAAATGCAAACCAAAATGTTTTGTAAAAATGTCCAGAAGCACTAGAAGCATTTCAAAAAAGCTAACCCTAGAGCTTTGAGCCCAGGCCATAATCTTCATTTAAAGAATATTCAACATGCAAATGTAGGATCAGAACAGTGTGTGAAATGCAAGTTTGGAGCCTTTTTTCAATGAAATGCAAGAGGAAAATGTCCTTCAGCAGACAAAACAAGGTAGGAATATTAATAGCAATATCAGAACCATCTAGTTAATCAGTGAGGCTTGGGAAGAAAACTGAATGTTTCATCACAAAAATTTTGCATGGGGAATGCCTAAGGCATTCTTTGATGAGCAACAACAGAAAAATAGTAGACAAAGCATCACTAAAGTCATTAATAACTGAAGCAAGAACAGGACTATCTTGAAAAGAACAGATGTGTTAGACTGATCAAACACCACTGATAGCATCCAACTGGTTACACTTTGTTTGGCACAAAAGGTTTTAACTAAAAGCCCAATTTAGTCAAAGGTGCAAAGCCTGCATTTTTAGGACTAACACATGCTTTAACTTCACCAAGAAAGTGTGGTTGAATAAGAATACCTAGCAGTGACCTTGTAATATTGGGCATATCTAGAATAAGACTGCTTCCAACAGGGATGTCTAATGGCATTGCTGCCTGGATAAGAGGCACTTCTACCCCTACCATGACTTGCTCTTTCAAGAACAATATATTCAAAACAGACACAAATAAGATATGAGAATTAAATCTTGCAGACCCAAGAATCTGAGAAAGCCAAATGACCTTGGCAAACCCAAGTGCCCACAAAAACTAAAGCAATTACTGTTCTCCTGAAACAGAATGCCATTTTGACATTAACTCTCAATTCACTAAATGTCAGAATTCAGCCCAGCATCCTAATCAGCAGCTGCTTAATAATTTTTGTATTTTTAATGTAGATTCTTCAGGAAGCATAAGAGTTGGAAAACAAAGTTGAAACAAGACATATTTGCAATTCTCTAATTTCGAAGTTCTCAGGATGAAGCACAACTCACCATTCAGCTGGCACATTCAGAGACATACAGGCAGCAAATGAACAGGAACTTTCCCTTCTGGTCTCTTAGAGCCACACAAGCAGAGTGAAAGGAGATGGAATATGCTGCAGTCCAAAAGAGCTATAAGCTCTTTGTAAGAAATAACATAAGATCCACAATCAGCAATTTTTTCCCAAGTTTGCCCAGAAAGTAACACTCATACAGATTCCACAGCTAACACACATTCATGCTTGATGCACTGGCCCAATTTAGCCACAAGGATCAGTAAGTTTGAAAAGTAGTAAACAAACTTTTTCATTTTTTTGGGCTAGGACAAAAATACCCACTCCAATTTATGGGGGTTTTTAAAGCGGAAAATGCATTCAATTGCCATGACAAAGTGGTGCATAACTATATACTGAACAACCAAAAAGCATTAACAAAGGATATTCACTTAAGGGTAGCAACACAAAGCTGCTTCTGAAGATATCACTTTATTCTTTGAAGGATGGTATTTGCAAATACAGACTTGGAAGCCCTGCATATTTTTTTTTTAAAGCATTTCAAGAGCAATGTCCCCAGCCACTGTGTACCTCTGACAGTCATTAAAGAAAACAAAACCTTTTATTATTTACCAAGTAATTTTTCAGCTGCGTATAAGCATCAATATACTTCAAATGTATAGCAAAAGCTGCAGTTTAAACACTGTATGTGAATCCACTAGCTAATAAACATTCTGTTGCCCATAGGGGATTAATTTATTTCCTGCGTTACTAAACTGTCAGAACAAATGTATAAAATCTGTAAAGTACTGGCTAGACCTGTATAGACTAAGATTTTTTTTTTTAAGCTGCAAATGGTAAACATTTCCAGCATTAACATTTTAGAAGGCTCCACACATCGAGACGCACCCCAGCACATGCAGAGTGCTAAAAGGGACAGAAAAACTCATCAAGCAGATATTCAAGGGCATGTCAACACCAGAGTTACTCAACCAGGCCACTGTATTGGGAAAAGCAAGGCTTCACAGCTGGGACAAGATGGGCTGTGCAGGTGTCAGCAAAGGAAAGCACAAGTGAAGTGGAATGAAAACTGCCATGTAGACGGCAGAACCATTTTGCTCCACGGAACAAAACCTTAGTTCAGTTTGAAGAGCTCTAATCAGTAACCTCTAAATTGAATAATTTCTCAACAGGAGAACAGATGTTATTATCAATCATGTATTTCAAAGCAGTTTCTGCTGGAAAAAAGATATTGGAATATGAGTCACCAGTATGATTTTTGGAGGCTTTAACTCAGGAGATCAATTTAGTTAAAGGCCACAAGTTAGTGCCTGGATTATAACATAAATGTAATCTTTTCCCAGGGCTCTATTAAACTCCTCATATGGGGATGTGACTGGGGATTCACAACACTACCAAGACAAATTCCTAATGGTGCACATACAAAACCAGACAATAAAAAATATTTATATTTAATAAACATCAGTCTTATTTCCACACCATTTCGTATTTTTTTCATCAGTAAAGAATACGTGAGATGAGCTGGGGAGCATGGCAGATCTAAAACAGTAAGTGACAAGATATTTTTACTGCTATGTGAGTAGGGCACAGGCAAATAAGTCATTTATTGAACTGAAACAGTCATATTCATACACACACACACATATATATGAAAAATGTAAACAAGTAATGTTTACAGAACTGGAAACTTCCATGGTAAGATACAACTTTGAAAAAGACCCCAGCTGAATGCAGACTCGAAGGGCAAAAGTACTATCAGTGCACTATACTTAGTCTATAAATGTCAAAATATACTTGGAAACAGACTTTGAGGCAAATTAGATGACTTGTAAATAAGAACAGAAAATACAAGAAGAAAATACAGGAAATTTCCACAATTAACATAAGAAACAAAGATCTTGAAGATAAAAAAGCCATAAGATGAATCTGAAGCTAGGGCGACTAGGAAGCACAAATTCTATAAGTTGCTTGTTTAACTTCTCTTGTTTAACAGGGAAGTTAAACAAGCAACTTATAGAATTTGCCAAGAGGTAAGTTGAAATCTTTACCATTGGAACAACCTAACACACAGTTGGCAATTCTAAAACTACCCCTTAATTCAAAACAGTTAACAATGCAAGCAGCTCAAGACAGACAGGTTGATCACTATGATTCCTTCTGGCCTTACTGGAAGAGAATTTATTTTCTTAAACTGTCTTAGTAGTAGATGATAAGAAACATTCTGCTTTTAATAAAGCTATGTTCAGGACACTAAAATGAAAGGTGATTTCTCAGTCCACTTAAAATACAAATAATCTCTCCCAGATGATGACATACCGTCACTTTTACATACAGGACAACGCACTGCAACTCTTCATTTTTTGACATCAATTAACTCTATAAAAGCTTTCTCTACTCTGTCTGTAACAGGATTCTTTATTCTCTCAGCACATCAGCATCAGTTTTAGTTTTTACACGATAACGAGCCGCAGCCCCAGCGTCGCTCATTAGGGCCAATTAAAGGCGCCGGCTGGGATCGCCCCGCTGCCTCGGGCCGGTGCTGCCACCTGCTGGTGAGCGGCGGCAGCGCGGATGCCGCGCCGGGAGGAAGGGAGGGCTGGGATGAGATTTTGGGTGTACGACACAATAAACACGGAATGCTGGCCTCGGGATTGAGATGTTTGGCATCTAATTATATTGGCATAGCGCATTAGGAGTTGATCTGGTGAAAAAATAGCTGCTCTGTGAGCGCCAGATTCATCAGGTACTATTCAGCCAGAGGGTGTTAAAACTTATGGTTGAGGACTTTAAATCATCAGTGTTAACAACTGTAACATCCAATTTATAGAAGTGATGCCAAGGGCCTATCAAAATATTAAACACTTGGCAAATTATTCAAACAGACATTCAGAAAAGCCAAAAAAAAAAAAAAGTTTCTACTATGCTGCTTACTGTGAAGAGATTGTTGCTGTGTTGATTAGAGGGTAATTTAAAAATATTTTGCCAGTAGGCGGTACAATAAAAGAACAAAAATAAAATTCCCCCAAGTATGTCTCAACTGCAAAAATATCAAACCCCTCCATCTTTGCTCTGTCTGCATTCACCAGTGAAACACCTTCTGTAATAGAATTACCCCTTCCACAAATGAGAGACCTCAGCAGCCCAGGCCACTGAAAAGTAAAATCAGTTTTGAGACCATCAAATTTAGGCTCTTTCACCAAATGCACTGTATGTCAATACTAAAAACTCATACATTCAAAGTACAAAACAGAGACAGCTGATACAGCAGAAAAACACAAATATAAAGATGATTAAAAGCTAGAGTAAGAGTGACTGAAGAGGTTGCACAAGGTCTATTCCATTCCTAGACAATAAACTCTGCTAGTTTATAGATCTCAGCAATAGAAGCCAAAACACCAGCTAATAGTTTTTACAGTATGTACCATCAGCCAAGGTCAACATCATTTGGTCTCAGCAAATATATGGGAAAACACAAGTGTCAGTCTTGGTCATGTCTCTAAAAAAACATCCTGAGACAAAGCAGTTAATCAGCTTGGGGGAAAATGCAAGCACCAATGGATACAAAACCTTACAACTTTATACAACGTTCTAGGGAAGTGATAGAAGAATACAAAAGTGATGAGATGAAACAATTCTAGGATGTAGGCCACAAAATCAAGCTTACTGCTTGATCAGGAGAAGATGGCCACTTATACAGGATGATTGTGAAGCACCAAGTAATTTATCAAGCTCAGGAGTCCAGAGCAGGTGGGGTTAAAGAGGTTTCTGGTTATATGTAGGCTATGAGAAAATGAAAAAGAGGTACTGAAACTCAGTCATAATGTAAATTACACAATTAACAAAAACCAAAACTGAGTAAATACTTGGGGTTTATATTTTAAGCTAGGATTAACAATCATCTTTTATTCTGAAGGAGGGAGGTGAATTTTTTTCTGAAACAGTCAAGCTCACACACTCACAAGTCAAGAAAAGATTTGCTTCCTTGGGTAAAGTATTTCCAAGTTACACCTGCATTTTCCATGTATCAGAGCTCCAAAACCAGCAAGTGAACACAGAACCAGAACACAGATTCTCAGGACTAGATTTATCCACGTTCAATAGTAGTCAGTATAAAAACATTAAGCCTAAATTGGTAACTAAAAAAGTTACATCAGAATCACTGTTTTGACAGAACATGACAATCAGTGCCTGTGCTTTTATTTCTTATTTTATGTAAAAATTAGAGGCTTTTAAGAGTAAAAATTAATCCCTTTGTATGCACTGGTTTCAAAGGAGTAACCTTTACTTCACAGTCAGTATCAAGACAAGCAGAGGCAATCTGCCAGATCCACTGCATTACAGCAATAACCCCAAACTGCAAGCATAACCAATGCCAAAAAGAACCTCATACCCTAAATCACCTTTAATTGTAACAATTTTTATCAAGACTTACCATATGAGCAAGAGCACACCAAGAGCCCTGGCTGCTGTTTTGGAAATTATGTACTGCTACATTTGAAGGAGGACAACTGGGGGTTTCTGTGAAAATCAGTCTCACAAAACAGGAATGAACTCAGCACCTCAAAAAGCACACAGGAACAGTTCTGGGCAGATTTGCAACTTTTCAAACTTGAAGAAAACCTGTGAAGGAGCTGTCACTTACTCAGTGTGGCCCTGAAAGACATTCACAGAATGGATAGAAGGATCTCTGAAATCCCACAGGCGGAAGGTGGTGTCGCGGGACGATGTCACCACGAGGCGCTGCGTGGGATGCGTACAGCAATGCGTGAGCTCCTGGTCGTGCCCTACGGCCACACATCACAACGTGTCAGGGCATGAAAATAACAGCTTTCATTTCCACATACACTTGGAATGACATGCTGATGATTTTTTCCTCTTTTTCCCAAACAGAAAGGAGTAATGGTCATTCTGAAATTTAATCTTGTTATGTAGGGGGATATAATATAAGTAAATAAGGGTTGTATAGAAAGTAATCTTAACCCCTAAAGAGTTGCAGCTGGGTTAATTATTAAGGATTAGAAGCAGGCCTGATGTGAACAGGCCACAGATGTAGCCAATAAGAAGAGTGTTATAAAAGAGAGGATTGGTTGGTTGAGGGGAACTGGAGTCAATTGGCTGCTCTAAGGACAAGGAAGAGTCAGTGCCTGGAGGAGCTGCCTACAAGAAACATCAAGGAGGTACAAAACTCTGGCAATATGGAACCCTTGCAATGAAATGATAATAGAATCATTGTAATGAATGACAACAAATGGTGACCCCTGATGTGATTTGGGAGAACAAGGACTTAAATGCTAAACTATAATGACAACACTGTTACTGCTGTAAAAGTTTGGGAATTTTGAAGGCAAAAACCGCACTACTTATTTCCCATTCAGTAGTGTAGGTTATTGCTGCTTAACACACTATCAACACAGCAAAAGCCTTTTGCAAGACCTAAAATTTGGGTACATTAAAATTAAACAACTATTTTTTCACAGGTTAAATCATAAACTTAAAAGAAGACAAATTCACGCTCAGAGGATTTACAATTTCAATTACAAATTTGCTATTTCAAAAACTACTACAACACTGAGCAGCAGATTGTACACACAACCTGCTCCAGAGAAACAACTTTCTTTTCTCAATGTTTTAGTATCTACAAATAATCCCTCATATAAAAACAAACCACCAATTTAACTTTTTTGCAAGTGAACAAATACCTGTAAGAGAATGGACAAGTTCAGAAGTCTCTACATCATACAGGTTTGCTGTCCTGTCCCACGATGCTGTCACAGCTTGCTTCCCCCCAACAAGCCAGTCAGCTGCTATGACCACTCCTTGGTGGCTTTTCAGTGAGGTTAATGGGGCTCTGACAGTGGGGCAATCACTGGAACCATCTCCATCTCCATCAGGTTCATCTTTATCTGAGATTTCAACTTCATCTTCTCCAGACACTTGCTGTAAAATGCAAGGGAAAAAAAGATATAGAATAAAAGGGAAGGAATGTCTCTAAGTTACATTTTGCAGTGTAAATGCTTCCCAGTCCCCTAAATGTGAATGTGGGTAAATTAATTCTGCTGCACCTAGCCTATTCCAGTACTCACTATCACAAACTTAGTTGAAGGAATATAACCAGTAAGTTAAATGCAGTTTTAATAGCTCCTTTTAACAACTTGCTGATGTGCAGCTGAGGGAACTGGACTTGTTCAGCCTGGAGAAAAGGAGGCTCAGGGGGGACCTCATTGCCCTCTACAACTCCCTGAAAGGACAGTGCAGCCAGGGAGTGTCAGTCTCTTCTCCCAAGGAACAAGAGAGAGGACAAGAGGAAGTGTCCTCAAGTTACACCAGGGCATGTTTAGACTGGATATTAGGAAAAATTTCTTTACCAAAAAGGTTATCAAGCCAGGGAAGTGGTGAAATCAACATCCCTGGAGGTATTTAAAAGATGTGTAGATGTCACCCTTAAGCACATGGTGTAGTGGAGGGTTGTGACAGTGCTGGATTAACAGCTGGACTTGATGATCTTAAGAGATTTTTTCCAATCTAAATAATTCTATGTATCTACTTTATTTTAAAATCTCCACCAAACTCTTTAGCTCTGAGTATCAGTCCCCTTTACTATCTGGTAAGTGTATTATCCTAGAGTTTCATTGCATCACAATATCAAGGGACTTTTCTCCTTTCCATTTTTAGAGCTAGGAAGCATCTAACAAGACACTGACTATGTTAATCTTTGGGAAGACAATAATTTACAGACATATTTTTATCCATTAAAAATCAAATCATTACAGCAATATTTGTCTGTTGGTCAATACACAGTCATCATGCAGTGCTGATGTAAAAACAAATTCTTTTGTTCATCACTAAACATCAATCTCTGAACTCCTTTTACACAAGACAGAAACATCTTTCTTTTATGTTACTTGGTGGTGGAAAAGATAACATTTGTATTTTCTTTCAAAATGGAAATGCCAAATCAAATAAACTGAATCAAATATTTTCCATTCAGATATCTGTCTCCTTTTACACAGTCAATTCTTGCTCCTACTTAGCCTACTGAGAAGCTCATGCTATAAACTATGTTTTCTTCACAATTTAGTAAGGGTGCTTTTAAGTAAAATTAGCATTTAACAGGTTTATACTTTAAATTAAATACTGACTAAAGAAAGGCCTAGGGACAACAAAATCAGACAGTGTGATATGTGCTGGCAAGGACTGATTAGAAATCAATGAAGACTCAAATAAATGCCAAAATTACAAGTCTTTACCATCAGTTTTCAATCCACAGGAACTATAGCTAATACAGGTTTCTCAGTAAGTTATGCTACAAAAATTTAACCAGTTTAAAAAGAACTTCATTATTACAAAAAAGAAGTTGTTTGACTGCTCATTTACACATTTACTACCTTGAACAAAAAGTCAATTCGTCTACTTGAAGCTGTAAATTCTATTCTGCACCAAATGCTTTTGAAATCATGAGGGAGTCTCTTTTCAAAGAAAAGCTGAAATGCAGCTGATAAACTAAAACCTTAAAATCCCACCTTTGGCAGTCCTGAAATCATGTAATATTAAATTATGTGTAAATTTAACATTCAGTCTTATCATAAAACCTGTATCTGATGAAATTGCTGTGCAATTAGTTCAGTTTGCAGCAAGCTGATTGCTTACATTGGAGTCTGCAGTTGGCTGAGGTGTAGGCAACTGTATTATGTATCTCCAGATGTGAGCTGTCTGGTCTCCAGATGCTGCACAGAGGAAGAGAAGCAAAAAAAAAAAAAAGAGAGAATAAGTAAGACTATTTCCATGGGCAATAAAAATAGGCTTTAATATTACATTTAGCAGTACTCTCTAAGTTGCATCTTTTCGTAACAGAAACCAGTATGAACTTTATGGTAAACAAGTCTCAACATCTCAAACATAAGTCATTATGCAAGATATAAGCAGCTTCCAAATTAATCACTCCTACAGTGAAACATGCACTTGAATACTGCACATCAGAACGTGAGTCTCACCCCTGCTCAGTATGTAGCATTTGAAGAAGGCATTTAATACATCACCAGATATTCATTTACTATTGCTCAAAATCCTGGGGTTCTTTATTCAATGATTTCTGCCATTAAATGTTTTTTCATCATGGTTTTAACAAGAAATCCAAAAATAGCAAGTGTGAAGCTATTCCTCTTCTGCCTTAAACAACTCAGCTTAACTAGTGGCAGTTTACAGCTCAGAAGGCACCATGTGGTTTTAACTCCATCTGTTTTAAAATAGACTTATTCATTATTAACTAAGGACAAACTCAAGATTGTCCTTGCTGTGGTCAGAACAAACATGTTCTAATCCTGCAGGATTAGAACTGCTCTCCAGCCACTCCTCTCCCAACTTATACTTGTGCTCAGCCTTACTCTGTTTTAGCTGCAGCATCTGGCATTGGAACTTGTTACATTTCATCCCATTAGTGGGATAGCACCCAGTGCTCTCATTTATTTGGATCCCTCTGAAAGGCCTCCTGTCCCTCACAAGAATCAGCAGCACCTCCCAGTTTGGTATCACCAGCAAACTTGCTAATGATGCATTTAACTCCTGCATCGAGGTCATAAATCTATTGATCAATCTATAGAACAGGACTGGCCCTAGAATTGATTCCTGAGGAACACCACTGGTGATCCTTTGCCAGGCAGACAGCCCCTTTTACTGCAACCCTTTGAGCTCTGCCCTTCAGCCAGCTGCCCACACAGCAGACCATGAACCAGCTCATCCCACAGCTGGACAACTTGTCCAGAACAAGACTGAAGGACAGCACCAAAACCCTTACTAAAATCTAGACAAACTTAATCCACCACATCTTCATCCACTGGACAGGTGACCTTATCCTAGAAAGATGTCAAATTAATTAAACAGCACCTTCCCTTTGTGAACCCATGTTGACAGTGCCTGATGACTGCATTATCCTTTAAATGCCTCTCAGCAGTATCCAGTATAATCTCCATAATTTGTTCAGGAAGTGAGATTGGATTAACAGCTCTGTAGTTCCACTGTTCTTTCCTCATACCCTTTTTGCAATATTGGAATAACACTAGTCAGAAGAGACCTCTCCAGACTCCCAAGAACTTTGGTAGGTAATCAGGAGGTATCCTGCCATAACACCCACTAGTTCTTTGAGTACTCTGGGATGAATTCCAGAACATTCACCTGATGTATGATTCTAAGTGTCTGGTTTGGAGCAGACAAGCACAAATGACAACATGACATGAAAAACACAGATGGCAAGATCTAGCTCTGATTTGTTATGCCTTCAAATGTAAAAATAATTCAATCAACAAAGATGCTGACAAGCAATAGGGAGAGAGGCTACAACCAGAACAAACTAGCAAATTACACTTATTTTCCATCAAGATTAACATACTTAACATATGAAAAAGCTTTACATACCTGTAAGAGCCACTTGCTCAGTGGGATGAAACTTTATGGAGTTTACTGTATGAAACAAAATAAAAGTTTTAAGTTAGTATATTAAAAGAATTGATTCACAATATTTTATCATTAAAAGCATTGAAAAATCAAGTAGTCTTAAGTTTTCAGCAATTTTTGGTAGTCATCTTTAAGGTGATATGGAAGTGTAGTATCAAGGAAAACAGCTACAATTGAAACAATTGAAAGCAGCTACATACAACACATTTTGTAGCAAGTTATTTCCTGAATCTAGTACAAGTGGTTCATGTTAGAGAGGATAGACAAACCACATTCAAATCATATGTAAGCTGACAGGAGATAATGCTCTGGAATTCCATACAGAGAATTTAACCATTCATAATTATTTCTAACTCAATGAAAACTTACTGTATGTTACCATTAACATCCTGCTTATTACTCAGCATTGCAAGAACAAATGCCTGAAAATCTGTTGCAAGTAACACAAATCAGATTTCAGTCCTGCAATCATATGTAATGAAAACAGGATGTCCTGCAAGAATGTCATCAACTAACAAAGCTCTTCAATTCATTTCATATGATTCATTCAAGACAAAACTTAGAACTCACTTCCATCCATTATACAAGTAAAATAGATGCATATGTTGTTGGGAGAACATGGTGTAATGAGTCTAAAAAAATACTCCTTAAACTGAACTAACTGAACTAACTTTATGGTACACCAGCTGCTGGTGCACCACTTCAAATCAATTGTCAAACAAAAGAAGTTTTATTACATAAAAAATACATTATTTCTATTAAAATTTATAGATGTATATAGTAATATAAAATGTATATACAATACAATTTATCTTTCATTGTTGTTCAAACACAGTTGTTTAAACACAATTGTTTAAATACAGGTTAGAACTTGTTATTTTCATAGTTATCCAAATACCAATTTTAAAAGAAAACTACCAGCATGAAAGTTCAAGTGAGTGAAGTTTTCAAACATGACTTCATAGAACTTAGAGGTCCATGCAGCAAACAACCTGAGATATCTGAAAGCATTAACATGTTACCAGTTGTTTCTGTGCATTTATCTTCGTGCTGTAGGAGCTAGAAGGAATGTAGCAGGAAAAAAAAGTACAACTCACAGCTGAAGCAGTTCTAAAGAATTTAATATTATTTGCACCCTTGCCACAAAGTTCACGTGATGTGCTGAGTTACCTAACCAAACAATCCTGGTCAATAACTGGGTTCCTCACTTTCCCAGGGTATGGTCACTCAAAGCACACAGGTAACAACAGCAAGTTAAAGCTATGGAAAACCTCTCCAGTTTTGGTCTATAAAATCCTGTATTCTAACTCACTAAGAGGCAGAAGGGTGTTAATCAAGTTTCTGTCAAATTGGACACCAAAAAATAACATCAAAGACACTCACTGCACTGCACGTCCCCACCCAAAGAGGGGTTTAAAAAACAGTTTCCACAATATTCATACTGGTAAAAAGAAAGAAAAATACCCATATTTAATTAACTGTCTTAAAAACAAGATCTTTGCATTATGCAGCAGATTATAGAGATCTTAAACAAAGAAGTGCAAAAAGATATTCACCTAGCATCTGTAGTTCTAACTCAAACAGAGATCCTGCAAGACAGCTAATTTCTGATTATATAAGCTTCTTTTGTTCTCCACATGCACAAGACCACAATGAGTTATGACATTTCACTTCTGAGTGTCGTAACTGTGCCTGTAAATTTCTTTATATGGACTTGTTTATTCATTTAGCATTTACAGAACTGTCTTAATGTGCCTCTCCAATAAAGAATCATATTAGAAAACATTCTCTGTATGAAAATTAGAGGAACTTCGCAATTGACTTGTTAATGATGTTGGCAACCCTGCAAGTGAAACCACAATAAACATTTCTGTAGCTGCCCAAAACACATTTCCCCCTCCCATGCTCTGTTCCCAGTTTCCACAACATGCCCTTATCTTACCTGAGCCAACATGCCCTACATACTTGACAAGGCACTTCCCTGTTTCTATGCTCCACAGCAAAGCAGTGTGATCTACAAAGATTAAAAAGCAGCTGTAAATAGTTAAAAACATATGTTTTTCATTTTTACCCTTTCAACAAACAAGTTATCTTCCACTGTAGTGCATACCATATGAAATAGATTTTAAATGTAGAACTCTTGACTACCACCTTATATACAAAACATTTTCTTATCATTGTACACAACTCCCCCAAAAAGTAAAGGTGCTGTCCTAATCAGATTAATTTTCAGCAAGGCAAATTGAAAGGCAAATTCTGTATAATGCTCCAGCTGTGTATCATGAGACTCAGGGGGAAAAAAAGAGGAAGCACTCCATGGTGAAAAAGGCAGCCACTACAAACAGGAATTCTATGCACAATCTATTTACTTCCTGTATGGAAATCCCAAATGCACACAGGTCACTGCAGAGCCCTAAAAAAATTAATTTAAAAAGGAAATCAATCCAAATGCCACTCCTTTATCCTGCCACACCCAAAAATAAATAATTAATTTCAGTATTTAAGTGGGTAGTACCTTAAAGCTGAATTGGAGAATTTCCAGGAGGTTTCCAGGTTAAATCAGGACAAAGACAAGATGTCCCACACAAAGACAAAATGTGCCCCCTCAGCAGGCACATAAAAATTGTAACAGTTCAGTTCAAGAAGCAGAGATTTCTGGTCCATAAATATTAGTCTAGTAAATACCTTCAGATTCTGTTCCAGCTTCAAAAGAATGTCACTTCAAATTGACTGATTCTATCTGCTTATGATTTATTTTCCTAATAATTTTCCAAAACTACACAAGTCTCTACATTGATTTTTAGACTATAATAGATTTAGTGACTTGTTCATTAGTACTTGTACCCCTTCAAGTGGAAGGAATAAATCTAATAAAGTAAATAGGACTGAAAATTAAGATTTTTAGCTGCCCCAGTGTCCTGAGGCAAAAGACAGAATGCAAGAATACAAGAATATGCAAACTATGACCACATATACAGCTTCTATAAAACAAAAACTAAACAATGCTAGGAGAGAAAGCCTGCAGGGGTCTCTGTATCCAGCCATATGGAATTCTGGGCCAGAGGCCTCCCCAGGCAAACAGCTCCCCATCCCACCCACCCACCCCACCCAACATGCCAGAGCTGACTAAGGAGAGTGTGACCAGCATGGAAGGGAACTGGCACACACTTTAGGAAGACCAACAAGCATGCTTGAACCTTCTAAGGAAAAGGAAATTCCAATTTTAAGAATTTTTCAGCTACAGAACTTCTTTAAAAGGACTCTTTCAAGTGTGAAGCTCAATTTTTGAGTATGCTTTGGATCTGTATTTGCTATAGCTTAGGGACTTAACCAGAATTTTCTAAATATTCAAGCAACACAAAACTTTACCAGCAGATGCAGTTCCCAACACCACTGGCTGAGTTTTCGCGACACTGACATCCCAAATACCATCCCTGTGGCCAACATATTCCTTTACCAGCTGACAGATTGCCCTTGATGTTGTAGTTTTAAAACTGGATACAATCTGAAATAGCAGAGACACCAACATTTTTTTTCCACATCGATCCAAGATAAGGTAATTATCTCACAAATAAAAATAAATATTAACTTTTCCATGATCCTTTAATATTCTGACAAATCACTACTGTCAAAAATTTGACATTTGATGGTAGGAAAGTGAGTTTGGATGCAAACATATCTCTTTTTTTTTTTCCTTTTTAATAGCAGCCATTTTACAGAATGCAAGGCAAACTATTCTGTACTACAATAATGCAATCTTATTGGAATAATGAGTTGTACAATTACAGAGGGCATGTCTCATTCAGTCTGGGTAAGGATTTTAATGGGAAAAAAAAAAAAAAAGAAGAGCAAACCCAGCAAAAGACCTTAAAACTTTCCTTGCCTATTCCCAAACAAGTACATCTGGCAACTCAGATAGTCACTGTTAGCCAGTGTAATGTCTTTGAAAAAAAATGTACTTATTATATAACTCTAGTAAAACCAGAAACATTCCAATTTAAAACACTCATGGCTGCTTTGCTTTAAAAATGCATGAAGCTAATCAAATCAAACATTAACCTGAGAGCATATGCCTGTTTATTTGTGTAATGAAGCTTTTAAAAATATATGTCAAACTCATCTAAACATTTGATAAGCATGCTCCCTCCAAGTTAAGCTATTAGGGGAAAAACAGAGAGGGCTCATTAAATCCAAATTACTATGTGCATAAGTAATATCAAACAAAAGGAAGAAAAGTGTAGTAAAAAAGTAAAACTACAAGTCACTACAGTGCAGGAGTGCTCAAAACACTCAGCATCTACAGAAAGGATGCAAATTGCAGAAATTCTACATTTTCAGATAAAGGAACTGCAATATTCAAAAAAAAAGTTTCTCTTGCTGAACACTTCCAGAGACAATTGAAACCAAGAGTCATGAATGATGGCTTAAAAAAGGTGAGACCACCATTACAAATACCCTATTTTTACCCCACAAGTCTTGAAGCTCCTAACTCTTCTTTGAGAAAGACTACCTCAAAAGCTTTGTTAAACTGAAACAAAAAGACAACTTCAATTTATCAGCGTTTTCCTCTGCATGGAATTACAGGCAGGTATTTGACCAGTTAAATCAAAACCTTTAAATACATCAACACAAATCACATTAAGACTTATCTACAGCTTAGTAAAAGGTAGAAAGTTAATTAAGTCTACATTTCAGATACAATAAACTATGGTTAAATCCCATTAGTTTCTGGTATTAAAATAGAAGGTCTTAAGTATGTCATTAAAGCAAATTACTTCAAAAAAGATTTTTAAAGCTAAAAGAAAATCTTTAAGAGCATTCCAAACCCTGAGCATGTCAACTCTCCAATGATGAAATGATAATGCCCTATTTGAATTCCAAATTATCAGCTAATATGCATTTTGGTTTCACAGCAGCAGAAGGAACAGTCATTACAGATGCACTGAAAAGAAAATGGGCTAATAGTAAAGATTATTAGTTCAACCATACTGCAGAATTTCCTACATTTTGAACACCATCCTACAGATACAACTTTCACATTGAATACAGTCCTCAAATTAAATGGACTCATGTATGAGAAATGGAACAGCTGAATTAAGTACTAACAGGAAAGGACTAATACAGCACTCAGCTCAAACTCCAAACTTGGTATTTTCCAACTCAGCCTGTGCTTGCATTCTATTCTGTCTTTCTAATGTTGAGTCAAACCCCTATGCAGAAGTTTTTTAGGAGAAGCTATCCCCTACCCATCAACAAACACAGAACTGCTGGACAGTGGTTTCACTGATTATTTAATGGCAAGGATGTAAAAATCCTTTTGAGGTATTAGCAGTCTTTAATTAACACACAGAAGAGTTCAAAAACACTATCCAGCAGTAAACATCCTGATACAGATATTTACTCAACACACACTTTTTCCAAGCTCTTTTTTCCTTTCCTTTTTTGCTGCCCTTCACCTCACAGACCAGTAATTGGATAAACTAGACAGGGCCTGGGCTACTTCCTGCTTTGCTAAACACACATAAATAATGTCCCAAGCCAGGAAAGGAAGTATTTAAAGAACATGCAACTTGCTAAAAAGAGGTGTCTGTAGTGCAGAAAATTTCTGAAGTAACTTCTGTAGATCATCATACACAAATAAACGACCAAGCACATTCTGAGTGTGTTTCAGCTTTGCTTGTCCTCTTTCTTAAATTGATACAGTTTCATGTACTTCCTTCTACAAAAATATTTTTAAATAGGAAAACAATTGTTTACTATGTGAACAAGTGAAAACTGAACACAAATGAAACAATTGCATGGCAAGCAGAGTGAGGCACCCTGTAACAAAGTTTCTTACACAAACAGGCACATTAGAAATAAGCATGAAAACCTGATCAACCCAGGATCATTACACTGTGCCTGATGAACACAATGTCCTGTGAAGCAACTTTAGGCAGTGAGGTCAAAACTACATAGCCAAAAAAAAGTTTTTTTCCTTTTAACTAATGGGTGCATAAATACTTTTTTTTTAAGAGACTTTATCCTGATCTAGACAAATCAGAGATCCTGGTATTTAGTTTGGATGGAGCAAGTTACATCATTTCAGCTTATTTTAGGACTCTGCATAAACAATTGATGCTTCCCTGATGTTGTAACAACTTTCATAAGCCAGGCTTCATTAACAGCAGCTATTACATTTTGTTAATATCAAAACATGAATTTCATATAGTGATTCCTGCATCTAAAACCAACTGCAGTTAAATTATGGAATCTTGTCCATTAACAAAAAAATGACTTTTAACAGTACCAAATGTTAAATCTACCTCTTCAGGATTTGGACACTGGTGGAAAACCCTTGCTGCTAAAACCATGCTTTTCTGAAATGAGTTTTGCCAACTTGATATATAGCTAAGTGATGAAAAATATTCCAGTATGGAAATTTCATATGAAGGGCTTGAATTAAGAATGTTTACTTCAGCATTTTCTCCAAGAGAATGAACAGATTGCTTTAGTATTTCTTACCTGTCCTACTATTTTTTACCAATATTAAAGCAGTCAAGGATCAGCCTTCTCATTAGATTAAGCAAATAGTGAAAGATTTTTTCAGGAAAAAAAATAATTCTATATGCACTGCCAATCTGAAAAATGTAGCTGTGTGCAATTACACAAAACAATTGGTTTGTAAGACTTAAGCCTCTCCTAATCTTCCACAGGCAAAAAAAAAAACCAACCAATGCAAAAAAACCACAGACCTAAGAAACCCCTGTATGGTAGTAGTATAAAGGCAGGGCTGAACAGAAAACTTGTGACCTCCTGCCCCAGGGAGTTTGGAACACAACCATTTTGGGAAACAGCATTGTTCATTCAATGCTCATAGAAGTACAGCCATAAAACTTTCAAAGCTGCTGAACTCTTAAAACTCTAAATGTATTTTTCCTCAGACAGGGTATTGGGGAACTACATCCAGTCAGGGTAGAGATGGAAAAATCATGGTTTGTTAGAAAGTTATGTTTGCTATAGTCTCTCTGTGGGTCAAGAGGCAATAGTTTACAGCTTTGACTCTTCTGTGTGGGGAGGAAGGAGAGGTCGAAATAAAGCACCTCTGTGAACTGCATTAAGATCTCAGAGAACACACTGGACAGAGATATTCTCAGTGTTGTAACTTCCTTCAGCTCCTGTCTACTCCCCAGTACATTCTGACTCCAAGTTGCAAAATACATCAGCACATGCAGATATCTGTTGGCTACCAATTGATACAAGAGATGAGCATAATGTTCAGGTATTAAATTCTTCATGCTCTACTACTCATGGCTGCTTTGCTGTGCATGCATATCAGCTCCCCAGGAGTCTCCTCCTCCTCATACTTCCCAGCTTCCCATGGCGAAGCTGTGAGGTCTGCCTGTCTTGCTCAGGAAAAAATAAAAGTGCTACACTGCAAGAAAGTAAAAGAAGACAAGGATTTAACACTTGCCTTAAAAGCCCAAAAAAAAAAAAAAAAAAAGAACCCCATAAACAAAACAAAAAAAAACCCCACAAAACACAACACTAGAAACACTAGAGGGTATTAAATTCATAACTACATAGTAGGTGCACCAAAACTATACAACCCCTATTAATATCATGTTGTCACTATTAAAGTGGTCTCATTAAAAAATTTTCAAGTCATTAAGTCTTGAAAGAGGCACCTTTATACATCAAATTGGCAAGAATAAAAGTTTGAAAAACAACAAAATAAAAAGGAGACCACATAAACCACAGTAGCTTCAGTCTATTTCACCACCCTATTCTTACTCTCAAACTTTCATACTTAAGAGAAGGCATTTCCAAGACACCTACACCACATATCAGCCTGCATTACAGGTCACCACAGAGCTGACTATACAGCTGGTTCACATTCCAGATTCCACTGTGGTTTGCTCACATTTTATTTAACCTTAATAATGTATCATTAAATGACTCTGATATAGAGGAAAAAAGAGCAGCAGGTAAACTCTCTGCAAAAACTGAAAAAGAGGAGAGAGTGAGGGAAGCAAAAATACCAGGCTGATGCAGATGTACAAAATAAAAAGCATCAGAAAGGTTAACTGTGCCAGTACACCAAGCAAAAAAACATCACTAGCTACTGATGAGCAAGGCTTGCAACATAAAGGAAACAAATTGTTCTAGCCTCATAGCTAAAATTAAAAATTATTTTTAAAAGGAACATGTAATAGTACACATAGAGGCGCCTACTTAAATCCCCATTTCAACTGCAATACCCAAATCTTTATTCAGAAATCCACTAGCAAGTTCTCTATTTCCCTCAGAAACAGAATTATTTTTTTAGTCCTGTTTACAAAACATCACTCCCACATACACATGTGCACACTCTCTCCCCTCCAATATCCCTTCTTCAAAAAGGGTGAGCAATTATTGTAACAATATCATATGGTATGGTTGAAGTAATGGGTCATTGATGAATCCAAGATAAACATACTGCTCTTCAGGAGGCAGATTTATTTACAGACCAGTGCTACCCAGCTAAAAAAAAACCACAATTCACAACTTAAAAGACAATCACGTTAGTTTCACAAGTACACATGGAGTAGAGATTAATTTGTCTCATACCTTGCTAGTAGATGCCTTGTAAGTTGTCTTTAATTTCTGAGAAAGCTGACTGGTACTATGACTGGCTGTGGAGACAAATAAGTTCAAAGGAAGATATTTCAAATACAGCATTAGCTTGTTTGTATAAGTAACTGGTATTCATTCCCTTCAGTAACATTCTAAGTTTTGGTCAACAAAGTACAAAAAAGTGGACTCAAAAATACTGGTTTAGGATTCTTTGTGGCTGTCTTACCTTTTGTTTTCAGTTGTCCTTTGCTCAGTTCAGCACCATCGACTGTCTGTCCTTCACCCGCTAGGCGCTCATTCAGCGTATCAATCTCCCGTCGCACTAACAAAGCCAGAAATTCACATTACTACAGAAACTGACTATCATTAATAACAGCACTAACACATTATTTAAGAGCTGTTATGGTTAGTAAGTAAGGTATTTTCTGCTAAGGAGAGGAAAGGAGATGAACTGGGATTTTATAAAAGCAGGTCTCACCAAGACATAAAGCAAGACTCATACTGAATTTTCCAGAGATCAACCTTGACCCAGATACCACGCAAAGTATTGGAGGCTTCTAATTACTCTTACTAATAAATGAGGCTATTCAATTTCTGTGAAATGCATGGCCCATCTGTATTCAGTTAAATCCAGCAGAAGACAGAAAACTTGTGGCATCATAAATATTTTAGCCACAGAATTAGCAAATCCTTTCTTAACAGAGGTTTCATTAACCACAAAATAGCATTCTTCCTGAATACTTGTCTACTACTAGAGTCTCACAGGAAATGTAGTGCTGCAAATGACTATTTTTTATACTTTGGAATTTATTTTTTTTTTAATTCTGTGTACAATAACTCCTGCAGTAGTGTAGGAATTAGACCAAGAATAAAAAATATTAGACTGAGCACGAGAAGAGAAAAATTTAGAAATTGTCAGGGGGGTGAAAAGAGATCACAATCATAATTAGAGCTGTGAGGTGAAGAAAGATAAAGAAATGGAAATGGAAAAGAAGGAAAATAATCATACTCTGGAGGGTACAAATCCACCACTTGTTTTCTGACAAGTATTTCTGAAGGCTGGGGATGGAAATTCTACTTTTCTTGCTACCAACCAACTTCTCAGCAAGAGGCCAAGAGTTCAGTTGTGCAAATTGTCGCTAAAAAATGCGTACTTTTGATGACAGCCTTTAACCAAAATAATCACAGGTTTTAAGAGGAAAAAACCCAGAACATGTCAAAAAAAGCTGGCAGGAATTTTTTTTTTCCATAATGTGTCTGGTTTAAATGTGGGAACTGATTAGGTGTGGAAAAAAAATTGACTTGGACCCAAATCAGACATATTCCACAATTCAGAATCCAAGCCAATGTAACACAGCTTGAAATTCCAGCAAGGGAATTTTATAGACCTGTATTACTTAACTTTGGATCCTCTTACATCACCTTGGATCACTTACATTATCAGACAACTGCACTGTCATCAAACAAATATCTTTTTTAAGATAACACCTGGAATTTTTATCTGACTGCTTGACTTCAAAACTCCTGAACAGCTGCAGGTGCTGGTTATGCAATGTGTAAGTAGTTTGATCCAAAACCACCCCATTTTACACTTTTTCAAGCAAGTAGGTTTTCTAATTTTATTTACTAATATTACATCATTAAAATTAAGCCTGTAAATATAAAACATTGCCAAAAACTTCAAAGGCTGGATGGAGTTTCTGGAGATTAACATAACCAGAGCCTACAACGATAAGGAGACAGAACCTTCACTGGCTTCCACAGACATCAGTTCTCACTGCTTGCACCAAAGAGCTAATAAAGTGCTTTTTCTGAAAAGGTACAAACTCCATCTTTGGCTACAAGTTTAGAACAACTACTAAACTGCTCCCAGAAAAGCTACACTAATTATACTGCATTATCCAATGTAAACATTTTAATTATGAAATGAATATGAACAATTCATAAGTTGGAGAAAAAAATAGATACTCACATTCCAAATTTTCAAGATACAAGTTTTCAAACTCCCGCTCTATTTGCCCAAAAAGTTCAAGGAGTGTATTCCGGACAGCAGATGGTAACTTAGAATCCTAGGAGGCAAAATACTGGGGGGTTATATTTTTCTTTACATATATTTGATAAAATTACTCTTCAGTCTTGAACTGATTTTAACAGTTATCTCAATGTCCCAGCAAGGAGGCAAATTAAAACTACTGCTAGTGTAGAAACAAAACAAATAGCTCTGTGCATCATAGAGTTATTTATTTTATATATTCTTTCTCTTTCAAGGGATAGAATTCAAATCACCTATGGAATTTGTTTTGGTTTTCTCTACTAGAGAAAAATTATAAAATCAAGATGCATGTACAATTCATTTAAAAAAATAGAAAGTGAGAAAAAATTCTTTTTAATATCAATATGATTCCAGATCAAGAAGAAAGAATACCTTTGTTTGATAAAGTAATGCAAAAGTTGACTATGCAATGGGTTAGAAAGTTATGAACACAATGCATCTTATTACCAAAGCTTAAGACAAACTACAATTTTAAATGTATTTTTGACATTTACCTGCTTTTGTCATTAACCATAACTAAGTGTGAAGAAAACTACAACTTCTAATCCTTCCCTCTTCAGATATTACTCAAGCATTCTATTCTTCAGATGCTCATAGACCACAATATGTAAATTGGCTTGCTACATTTACTATTTACCCAGGTAGCCAGCTATAAACTTCTTTTTAAAAAAGCTTTCACTTCACTGAGTCACCTTCCGCCGCAGCCCCGGGAATTGTCTGCAGGCACAGCGGGAGAGGCCGCCCATGACCCTGGCTGGGCAGGTTATTTCCAAAGTTCAAACAGAGAGCAAGAGAAACCACTCATAGCCATGACACAGAGCACACCTGCTTTGTGCACAATTTCACCCAGGTTCACAGCTGGTTTAAGCTGTGGCACTGTGCTGGAAGAAGTGGGACCATGCTCCTTATGCCCCTCTACCTCATTCCTTTCTTCATCTGCCTCTCCCCTGATAGCGTGAGACCAGAAGCAAAACAAATCCTAATTAAAACCAACTTGAAACAAAACTGATTAAACAAAAATACTAAATTAAGCACTATTAAGAAAAACACTGAAGTTAGAAGAATTATTTCAAATTCAATTACCCAATAATTTCACACAGCAAGGAAGAAACTAACTTATTCTTAAACAACTTTTGCAACAAAAAGGAGATGCAGAAAAGTTTTTCAAACCAATTCTCAAAGCCTGAAAGTATAAACAAATCTAAACTTGTAATGAAGTAAACAACATAGTAAAATGCATTCACTTCCTTTCCTCTGTTTAAAGTTGGCATTGCTTAAAACAGCTTATTAAAACAGCATGTAATAATGTTATCTCTTTATCTGCAAAAGTCCTTAGCTAGATGTCATGAGGTTTACAGCTCCACTGTGAAGGGGCACTAATACCCTCTCTCTACTTGATAGAATCTGCCACCCAGCTGCTCAAGGTCAACAAAATCCAACAAGATGATAGATAAAACATTTTAAACATCTATGCATTACAGCCTAATACACTTAGAGTTTGCTAAGAAATACTAAAACAGCTTAACATTTTGGTTTACTATGCAGGGCTGAAGCATATCTTGACCTCTCAGCTGCCCTTCACACCTTTCCTGAAGAAAGGCTGCAGTAGTTCCAAATGCATGAAGAGTTTTCTATCTAAATACTTGATTCTCCAACTTCTAGATGACTAGAAGCAACAATCTAGGCTCTGTTAATTCCCAGAAAACTAATGCTATGATTTACTTAAAAATAGATTTAATTAAAATAAAACAGTCACAACACTGAGAAAACACCAGGTTTTCCCTTCAGTGTTTCTGCAGACTTCAGTGTGAGGTTTCTCGTAGCCAAACTCCATTTGTATTTCAAACCAACTGTCTCATAAAAATCAAGCTTTGCATCATCTTTGCCAGTCCCACACTAACACAGTGTAGTCAATTTGACAATAAATACTTTTAAACTGGTATTTGTTTATATTTGCCAGTACTGCTTCTGACAGAAGCCTTACCTACAGGTAATCTCAGAATTTTTAGGTGCAACACTCCAAGTCCAGATTGCACCCACTACTCTGACATGATTAAGAATGCTACAGAAGCAGTGGCTGCTGTTCATTCCCTTAAATTTAATCCCAGAATAGCACACCTTCATTTGAGCCAAACAAGAAAAAACCCACACAAACAAAAATCTGAGTTAGCTCACACTTCTGTCAGGCAGGCAGTATTTGTTTACTTTATGGAAAGGAATGCAGAACAGCATTCCAACTAATATTTTCCCTATCAGAGTCATCATAAGAAGTATTTGGTTATTCATACTTCTGGATTGCTGCTATTCCAAGAAAGCAGGAATCAATCTTGATTTTTTTTTTTTGCAGGTGGGAGGGAGAGGTTGCAGTGAATAAACAGGCTGTTTTATGGCTTGATCATTCACCTAAGAAAACACAGAAGCTGATAAACTCCACAGGTCTCAACACAACCTGAAACACTGTCAACATTCACATCAATGATCTCCAAAGGCAGTGAGCACTTACAAGCAACAAAATCTGCTATTCTTGCAGCTTTACTGGACATACCTCAATATTTAAGTTTGTTTAGCTTCTCCCCACAGGAAAGACATAAAAAAGTGATGCAAGGTCCCAAGCAGCAGCACCTTACCTGCCCTTCCAACATGTCTCTCTGCAGCCCCGCCCGCTCCTGCTCGGAGCTGTTGGTTCTCCGGATGGAAAGGCTGTGTGATTTACGTTTCTGCTTTGCCTGGCGAGCAGATGCACAGCTTCCACTTTCTATTGGCATTACTTCAAAAAAACAGCTTCACAGAGGCTCCTATGATAAACTAAGGACAAGCATTATACATTACTAATTGCTTTGCCAAACAAACCACTATTTAAATATTTTTCTCAACGTGGAAGTATTTAGTTCTACGGAACTTTGGAGTTGTTTGGGTTGTCATTAAAAAGAAGAGATCCCTCTTACTTACAGCTGTTCTTCAAATAACATTAAGTTCAAAACCATATGCATATACGTAAATAGAATGGAATTGCTTCTGCATTATTTATTCATTAGCTAACAAACCTCCACAAAAGGAAAATAAATTCCACTTCCTTCCTCATTTTGGAGAACACCAGCAGAGACAGCCCCAAAATGCTTCCAGGAAACAACTATTATGCATACTATAGTTCACTGAAATGCATGCAAAATTAAAACCCAGCTGGAAAATGAAAGCAAACATGGTAATTCAGGGACACTGTCAGGTTAAAAATGTATTATTCAACTTTAAGCATTACTATACAA
Source organism: Agelaius tricolor (assembly GCF_023055355.1). Classification (NCBI taxonomy): domain Eukaryota; kingdom Metazoa; phylum Chordata; class Aves; order Passeriformes; family Icteridae; genus Agelaius; species Agelaius tricolor. The sequence continues at coordinate 8,459,400 of NW_027269266.1, read as the reverse complement.
AATTTAACAGATGTCCTTGTTCAGATTTAGGCAGAAACTAATTTTCATTACAAAAGTTCTGAAAACTACCTTCCACCATTTTTGGCAGCTCACGGTTTCACTTTCTTCAATAATGAAAATGCCCATGAATTTATGAGAGTAGTGAAAGTGTGCCTGACTTAACAGGCTGCTGGTGATGTGGTTCATTTCTGTCACCTTGATAAAGCCAAATATATGCATTTCAATATGCCTAAAACCACCTGACAGTATCACCAAACAGTATTACCATGTATGAGCCAATGCTTCCCCTGTTTAAGAAAAATCAAATTGTCTGATTTGTTGCATAAATGTGGAGAATATATATGAAAAATCAAATTAGGTTTGATTGCATAAATATGGAGAATATGTTCTTTACTTTCAAAATCTTATTTTTCAAACATTTTATTACTGGATTTTTTTAATTTAAACCCAACACTCAACAGAAATTAATTTTTGTTTCATGGAGTACCAGTTGTTAAATATTTCAAATGCTTCAGGATTGATTACCCAAAATTTTTCAATCATGCACAATAAGAACAAAATAAAAATTCATTCTCCAGCATAAATCATTTCTGAAACAACAATCAAAACTTAAAATAGGTGCAATAGTCTGCAGAGAAATAGGAGAGCAGAGTTGGCAAAGCTAACCAGGCAACTGAGCTTCCTTTTACACAAGTTGATCAGAGAAAATTTAAACCAAACCCAGGACCATTTCCAATTTAAGATCCGCCAACACTCTGGATCTCACGCTAGGAATGAGCACCGTGGCTATGAACAAGGCAGGCATTAACCACTTCAGGGCTTTGACATGGTGTTTGCAGCTTTTACCACATCATAAAGCCAAGGAAAGCATTACTAAAAACACAGTATGCACTGGAATAACATGAGCTTGAAATCTCCTTTGGGTTTTATATCACAAAATGAAAATGTATAAAGATACAGATATTAGTATCAAAAATGAGACTAGATTTAGTTAAGATTTTAATGCCCATCCATCCTTATTAAAAAACTTGGTATTTTAATTAGCTTTTGGAAGAACTGTGTTCCAGTAACCTGACACAAATTCCATAGTGAATCTAAAATAAAATTTAGGTTGCACCAGTGACCTGCACTGTACTAAACTTTATTTTTCATATCCTCTGGATTCCACAGAGTCCTCCCCTGCACCTAATCCCATCAGAGCTTTTTATGTGTGATTAATCAGTAGTAACTAAATAGCTATATTCACAAATTAAAGAAGAGACTAGAAAAAATTACCATTGGGTAGCTCCTTATTTGCCTAAATTCTGCTATTCACTGTGGCTAGACTCCTCTACAAAATTTTCTAAAAGTCCATCCTGTAAACAGTTACTGCCAATTTTCTGGGCTTCACTAAGTATCTTCCTGTTCATGGACATATGGTTCAAGAACGAGGAACAGGTTTTCCATGCTCATCACATTTCTATTTCTTTTCAAAAGAGAATCAAATCCCAAGCACACACATATATATTCTCCCCTCTTCCACCCTGCTTCCTAGCTCCCTTGGGAACCACTCTTTCAATGGCTTTCAGTTACCATATTCTGCAGTTTGGGATTACATTTTAAGGCCAGTGTACACACAGGTAAATTTGTTAGGACAGTTTTATTCATACACATAGCTACATATAATCCCATAAATCCATTAACACCATTTCACTTAAGATCTGGGGGCAGAGGGGGGTAAAAAAACCCAAAAGACAATTTCTAATCCCTGCCAAATGTGGCTCCTGGACTGTTAGACACAAAGATGTTAATGTGGCTTATGCCTTACAAGCCATTGTTTTAAGTATGTCAGTTTCCACCTGCCCTTTCTGCCAAGCTACTTCATTTTGGAGGACATTACCCAGCAATATCCTTTTTTTGAGTAGAATGATTTGCATTGGAAGGGACCTTTAAAGGTCCTCTAGTCACACTGCTCTGCAATGGGCAGGGACATCTTTACCTGCATCAGGCTGCTCAGAGCCCTGTCCAACCTGACCTTGAATGCTTCCACAGGTGGGGCATCCATTGCCTCTCTGGCCAGCCTGTGCCCATGTTTCACCACCCTCGTTGTAAAAAATTCTTCCTTCTATTTAATCTCAATCTACCCTCTTTTAGGTTAAAATCATTGCCCCTTGTCATGTCACTATAGTCCCTGGCAATAAGTCTCTCTTTCTCCAAAGTTCCCTTCAAGTATTGAAAGACCCTGCTAAGGTGTTCCCAGAGAATCCTCTTGAGCTAAAAACCCCACCTCTCTCAGCTTTTATTTCACAGAAGAGGTTTGCAGCACACTGATAACATTTGTGGCTCTTCTCTGGACTAGTTCTAACATGTCCACATCTCCTTGTGCCATTGCCTGTCATTAGCTGCATGCACACATTTCTGCCTGATGTCTGGTTTTTCATGCCCCAACACTCCCAGGTCCCTCTCTGCTGGACTGCTCTCAATTCAAATCAATCTCTGCACTGATTTTGGGGACTGCTCCAACCCAAGGTACAGGACCTTGCAGTTGGCCCTGCTGAACTTCATGAGGTTTGCATTCCTGAAGCCTATCACAGTCCCTCTGGGTGCTATCCCTTCCCTCAACAAATCAACTGCAGCATCAGTACATGCAGATTTGGCAGCTATACACTCTAGCACATGGAATTTAAAGGGACACAGTCATATGCATGAGATTACATCTTTGCAGAGTGAAATTCTCACATTCTCTACATAGAAGTTTCTACTTTGGCAGCTCGTGAGCAAAGGCAGCAGACTGGGTAGGAATCACTGTCACTGTCTCTGTTGACCTGCAGCCAGTGTCACTGCCAGGGACTGCCCTCTCCTCATGCAGCAGCATGACACACCACCCATGCACGTTCTGGAGAGGGCAAACATGCAGCTGTTCCCAGGCTCGGCAGGAGGGCGCACACAGCCACAGCAAAGCTGAAACCAAAGAGGCCACAAGCAGGCATGTGCATACAGAGGATGGCAAGGAGAAGTTAAGGGGAATAGCTTCACTGCCTTTATAGAATTGTTCTGAATCCCACCAAACAGCCTGACAAACTTTGAGTCATGGAGCGATAATCAACACATTTTTTTGAGAACAAGGATTTAAATTCAGTTTTAAAATAGTGACAGTGTCCCTTTAAATATTAACTTCACTTTGACAAATTTCAGAACTCTTCTGATTCCAATTGCAGCAGTAAGAAGCTGTAAGTTTTTCAAGAGTAGATTTCACAAAACAGATCCTTGGCAATATGATGCTAAAAAAAATTAGGTGCTCATTTCTAGCAGTTACCTGATTCCCCTTATTATGTAAGGTTTTCAAACAATGAAAATTACCTGTCCAGAATATCAGTGTCATGTTACATATCCTATGAAAACCATATTAAATATTGATTAGTGAAACAGTCAGTAGTACACAAACCAGTCAAAGTCTTTCAATTCTTTGAAACTTTTGTAGTTAGAACACACCAGACAACAGGAAAGGGGGATGAGGGAAAACATAAACACAAGTCAAGGCTAGACACCAAATCCCAGTGAAACCAAGTAAGAAAAAAGTGCTTCAAAACAATCCATTATATGTTATTAGCCAGATATAGTTAATCTTAACTTTTGAGTGTTCCAAGTGGGTTCTGAAAAGAAAAATTCACTAGGGTCACTTTCCTTCTACTCAGTAACATCCCAAGTAGGATGGAGAAACCACCAAGAAGTATTGGAATCTTGCTTCCTGAATCAAATGAAGCTAAATTCACAGAAGCTAAAAATTAGCAACCAAGCATAATAAAGCCTGAACAAATGTACTTTCTGAGAAAAAAGGGAGAGGGGGAGAAAGAGGAAGCATATTGTATTACTAAACTATTTTCACTAAGGGTGGCAGTTCACAAGTGCCGTATTACTAAGAAGTGAGATTAAGAGACATACTGAGCTATTCTGCTCCGTCGTTTTGGAAAACACCCCATTTGCACAGACTTCACACAATGATCTGTCAAAGCCTCAGAGAACCTTTCTAGCAACATAAATCCGCAGAAGTAGGGGAGTAAAAGGTGTCCCAGAGAACATCTAGACCACAGGTGGTTACTACTTGCTGAACACAAAGACACTCCAGTATTTCAGATATGCTGTTTAATTAAACTCACAGGATATTTTACAGCGTGTTAAATTAAAGTTCCACCACCTACCTTTCTGTAACAGATGTACTCAGTCACAGGAAGTATTTCATCAGAGTAACAGTAAAGAGCAGATGTGTAACCAATTACTGTTTAAGTCAGCTACAACAGAGAAACAGCACCAACAAAGAGTGCACACACTGGCCTTTCCAGACTTAAAAACTCACTGCAGCAGTAACTAATCATACTTGCCTACTTCTGCTCTTGAACAGAGAACAAGGAGGCTGCTGAAAGGAAAGAATTCCTGGGATATGCATGTAGCTGAAGCCAGGGAGAAAAGCTGTGCTCTGCTGTCAGAGCACAGACAGAATGGCTACAGTATTGCATTTCCTTTTTTGTTCATTCAAGACAACACACAAGTCTGTAAAGGGAAAGCATCAGGAAGATTCAGCAACATCTTCCCCAACATCTCCCTGCTCCATTTTCTTTGGAATTTAGAAATAGCAATAGTTACTATTTAAATGATGGTGTCAAATGAAAAAAAAAAAAACCATACAATTTTAGTGTATTTGTGTGTGCTTAAATCTCTTCATCTCATATCTCCCGTTTTCAAACATGGCTTAGAAGAAAATTTCTGTGTATACTATATAAAACACAAAGACATTTTACAATAGTAATTATTGTCTAGTGCAGCACTAAAACCTTACAATACAAAGATGCCCATTAATGTAGGGGAGTGTGTGGGTTTGGGGCTTTTTTTTCCACAAAGCAGGGAGGGAAAACAGAAAGAGAGAAGAATGATTACAGTTTTTAGGTTCTTAATTACATGGAACTCAGTTTGACAGCATTATTCATGAGTTAAGGGAATTTAAGTATCAACATATGCCACTACACTCTTTTATTAATATGCAAAGAAATCAAATTTAAAGGAGTAAAACTTTCATTTTGAGGTCTTCAGTGAACAATTTGCTTCAGTGATGCTGTACATTCAAGTGCCATTAATTCAATGCAAGCTGCAAGACTAGAGCACACCTGAGAAAGATCAGGCTAAACAGACTGCTTTGTAAGACTAGCTGTTTTGCTAAAGGTAAATATTTAGGAAACAAAACCATTTCAGATCATCACAGATGATGCTAGAAACACTAATAAGTGTGCTCAAACCTTGTGAAATCCACTCAAGCATTACAACATTGATTTTTCTTTTTCTAAATTTAGTACAGCTTTCTTTCAAATGAAACGGGGTGTTCCTCGAAATGTAAAAGGGGAAAGCAGGCATCCACCACTGAAGGTGACAACCTCCTTTCAATAGCAAGCAGAGTAAAGAAGCTGCACCAATAAATTTGAAGTATGTTATACAGCTGAAATCAAGGATAAAAACTTTAACACATTAATGAGTACATGCTCTAAGCAAGCTTCTAACACCAATATCCAAATATAAGCCAGCCCAGTTCTGCAGCTAGCAAGCTTTGATCTTGCTAATTCAACTATGTCAGCAAATGCTGCAGTCACACCAAAATGCAGGGCTGACCCAGCCTGCCATACAGTCTGCTAAAGCAAAAAATGTAACTCCCACCATACAAGCTTATATCATCCAATACTAAACAACAATAATTAGCGGATTTGGACCTTCTTTAATACAGTAGAAACCTTCCTGGGTCCACTAATAATCATCAGACCTGAAAGCTTCCTTTTGAGACCAGTGCCACCTGTGCTCACTGAGGGTGCTCACTGTTTGAACTAGTTTAAATGGTGCAAATACAATATAATCTTATGTTCAACACTAGTTAGTAACCTATCAGTATATATTGTACCCTCCTTTGTTTAGAGGTACTGATGAACTGGCTTTACTGAAGAATTCAACAGACAGCATCAGTTCCTGCTAAATTACTTACAGCTGGTTAACTCCTAAAATATGTTTGAAGGGTACTTTATTTCCTCAGCTGTTTCATAGACACTGCAGCTCCCATTTCTGTATTAGCAAATCCCTAACAGCCTAGGAGCAGCTTCCATGCAGGCACAGGGATGCAAATACAGGACCTGAGGGTGAGGAATCCTAAGGAAGTTCAAGAGCAAAGGCAATTTAACCAGGTGCTTGTTCAAGGAGGTACTGCACCACACTCAGAAGCCAGACTCTTATTCTGCTAGTCCCTAAACAAATAATATTTGTGTACTTGTTATGGATCTATTAATTGCTATTATGGTCTTATTCAAGCACAGTGGCCTCTAGTATCACTGCTCTTCATCTGGGAATATATAGTAAACTAAAATCTTTTCATTCTTAAGACTTGAACAAAAGCAAGTAATTTTGACTCTAACTGTAATATATCTAGCAAGCTCTTCAGAAGCACCAATAAATAATCTCTGTACAGCACATTCTTGAAGCATTACCTCATGTAGTCCAGCACAGAGAACTACAGAACCTACCAACAGACCATGTAAGAGCACTGTGAGCACTCAGCCTACCATCTTGAACAGCAAGCCTAAAAATAGTCAGTACATATTGCTTGCAGATGAGAAAATACAAATCCTGATTCCTGTCCATTCCTCAGATGTCATTCACAAAGCAGTAACCAACTCTCCCCCACAGGGCTTTGAAGGGTTGGCCTCCAAATAAAGCCCCTCACCCTGGCTTTCATCTCACAAGACAACATACTAGTCTTAGCTCCAAGACTTAAAATTCCATGACATAAAATGATCCTAATCTCATCTCAAATTTGTAGAATGCAATACCACTTAATTCCTCCTTGCTTGGCACATACTAGTTCTGGCTTGCAATTTCAGGATTTCATAGACCTTCTCATCAGACATTATCACCACACTCACAATATTTGTCTTGTGACTGTACCAACAAACTTAAGCACTTCAGTCCATACTAAAGACTGCATGCTTTAAACAAGTCCTGAATCAAAGAAATAGATGGTGGAAGGGCCTGTCTATATTAAATAGGCAGTCTCATCTTAAAATCTTTAGATAAACATGATAAATCTAGTTGAGGGACAAACATACACATAAACAACTGGCATTAAAAAGACAATCAACATTACAGTTGGCCTTAAATGCTAATGTTTGGTGCCAGCACCTTTTCTTAAAATAATTGCCCAAGTCCACAACACAAAGTGACATCTAAAGTTACTACAAGACACATTAGAGCTGACATCATGCGCAAAGATTATCTAATCTAAACTATTCATTAGAAAACATACTTGTGGGTTCTTGGGGTTACCAGCTCTCTTTCAAAATCATCAAGAAATGCCAACAGCAAAGTACCTTGGGAAGCAGTTTCAGAAATTTGCTCAAGGAAAATGATGCAGCTGTAATGTTGTAAAATGGGTGCCTGAACAACAGACGTTTGTATCATGTCAAGGTGTACTCAATGACACTGAATCACTTCCAAGAAGCTGTTCCACCAGTTCCTTACGTAAACCTTCCATGGCATTACTGTTATAGAAAGCCCACTTTAACAGCAATAACAAAATAAATTTGACAAGCTGGACAAGAAAGATAAAAACAGACATAGAAGTTTCTCTTTCCTCACAAGCATCATGATGTCCTTGAGCCACAGATCAACACAACTTGAAAGAAGTTTTCCTTGTCTTTGCATAAGGAATGGAACCTAACATCCACTCAACCCCTGAATACATTAAGCATATCTGTTGTTCCCTCGAACTTATTTTCATGGGGTTTTAGCTCAGAAAAGGAGAGAACTAGTGAAGATGGCTCTTTGCAGACAACTTTTATCCATCTTGGACACTCCCATGCCATCCTCCCACTGCTGAAGGCCAGATTCACCCCATGCCACCATAAACTGTGCTCCCCTCATCATTTAGCTGTGCCCCACTTCAGAAATTTGGGGGTTCCATGTTTACTCCATTTGTACAGGTGTCAGAGGATCTGAACTCCACCTGTAAACTACTGCGGCTCTAGGCCTGGCCTGCCCTCAGGATAGGCAGCAGCACACGAACAAAGTTAGCGAGAGGAGTCTCCTCACAGCACCCTCGGCTTCCCCACCGCAGACCTGGAACCATCCCTACAGCCTGGGGCTGGAAGCGCTCAAAAACCGCCACACACCAGAAGAGGAAGGACAGCTTATTTTCGCTTATTTCGGGTTTTTATAGGAGAACGTGCAAGTCATTTCACGCGGAAATCAAGCAGAATAGGACGGGCGGGGAGGGGGTGCCCGGGCAGGAGCCCCGGTTTGCGCCGCGGGCCTGGGCGGCGGCGGCGGCACGGCGCAGGTAGCGCAGCCATGGTGCCACCGCCGCTGCCCCGGAGCCCGCCCGGACCCCCGCAGCCCTCAGCCCCTCGGGCGGCCGCGAACATGGCGGAGGGTCCGCGCCCCGCTGCCCCCGCACTCACCTGTCAGCCACAGCCGCGGCGGCGGGCGGGGAGGGGCAGGGCCGCAGGCGGCGCGGAGAAAGAGGAGGGGAAGGATGAGGACAACGAGGAGGAGAAGGCGGGAGGGGCAGCAGCGGAGGCAGCAGCAGCAGCGGCGATGATCGCGGCGCCGCTCGGGCGGGACGCGCCTCCCCGGTGCCGAGCCCTCGCGGCGACATCCGGCGGAAGCGGCGCGGCCCCCGCTCCGAGCCGCGATGGCGACGGGCTGGCACCGGGACAGCCTCCCGCCCGGTACAGCCCGCGGGCTCGGGAACGCCCCGGCCTCAGGGAGAGCCTCCCGCCGGCACTGCCCGCGGGCTCGGTAACAGGGAAAGCCTCCCGCCCAGCACGGCCCGCGGGCTCGGGAACAGGGACAGCCTTCAGCCCGACGCTGCCCGCGGGCTCGGCAGTGCCCCGGCCTCAGGAAGAGCCCCGCGGGCTCGGCAGTGCCGGGCCGGGCCGGGCAAGAGCTGCCCCGGCACCCCCGCGCTCCCCGGCGCCGCTGCTGCCCGGGTCAGGCAGTGCCGGAGGTTAAACAGCGGGGTGTGTGCCGTGCCGAGCGCTGCCCCCGGGGTAACGCTGTGCTCCCGTACCGTTACTGGTACCGAATTGAAACCGCTGCTGCTTTGGTTAGGCAGTTACCTCCACTAACACTGCATCAGGTGGGCTGACAAAGGAGATGAAACTTTGCTGGAATTCCGTATTTTGTTAATACAGAAGGGCCGGGAGATTACCGAATGTGGAGTGTTTCCGCTGTGTCTGCAGACGGAGTGACAGGGGCAGTGCATCAAAGCTAACCACGACGTTCTGCAAGCAGGCTGTTCACTCTGAAGCCTACAAGGCGTAATTGAAATGCGATTAATTCCTCTGCTGATTAGCACTTGGAATAAACCTCCACCTAAAATTCTTATTCATTGTAGCAGATAGTGAAAGTCAAAAGAGGCCTTCGCCTAATTATTTTCTCTCTTCCGGCAGATTATCTTAACTGCCTTAGAAGAGGTCTGTAAAAAGGCCAGAAGAACATGTGCCAGTGAGAGCTGGAAATATTACATTTTCTTTTAATGTGCTTCCTAACTACAAATCTGCCTGCAGTTCTCATTTGTCTTTTTTCTTTTCTACTCACTTCTGTGCAATCATGTCTTAAAGCTGTATTAAACAGCAACAAAAATAGTGGTTTACCTATTTACTAGCATATTTCTCATTATTGGAGGTCATTCTCCAAAATCACCAGCCTAACTGGTTGAGAACATCCTGTAATTTTAGCCTATTCCCTTCCTCAAAGCCACTAAAAGGGAGCAAACTAAATAGCTAAATGGCTTCAAGCAGTGGAAAAGAGGGGAGACTGCACAGGCAAAAGGAGAGGGACAAGAGATGGAACAGAGGTGCCCAGGAGGAAGCTGAACACAACCTGACCAAATGCCCCAGTTAGATGCTTTGAATTCTCTTTAGAGTTGGTGCAGTTGTGGGTGGCTCAGCCATCTTAGGCAAGTGAATTCAAGTTCTCAGCTGTTCAGTTTCTAACTAGACATTTTTAAGCCTCATAATCCCTACCAAAATTACTTTACACTAATATAACTGTACTGTACTGTAATAATTTTAGCTATATGTATGAAGGAAAAAAATGTCCAGTACAAAGATCCACATTAGAGATTTCCTGGGGAGAACACCTGGCAGCTTTTTTCTCCTCTGGAGTAGCACACTCCCCAGGGGCAGAGTGCATTACAGAGATGAACATTTTTTCACCTGAAGAAATGCAAAATACTGAAATGAGGAAAAATGGGCTTAAACAACTTTTTCCTTGGTACAGGGTGCCTCACCTGAAAATGAACAGGCCCTGTATGGATGCAGTTGCTTTTTCATGAGAAGAGAATGACAAGTGGCCTGTTGTCACTCTAGCTCTGCTGCTGGTTTGGTTTTGTCACGGCACTGCAAGAGTAGCAGGCGCTGTGTAATGTGTAGGAGCAAGTACAGAACAAAAGAATGCTTTTCACAAACTACCTGATACAAAAGAAGAGACATAAATAGCAATACAGGAGCCTAGGGAAACAGGGCAGTATTAGTCAGCACCTTTTCAATAGTTTTTTCATTAAGAATACAGTAAATAGAGTGGAAAAAGGTTGTCCTGGACGAATCTACTTCTGCACCCATGGCTGGACTAGAAAAGACAAAATAGGAAGCTTGGGAAATCAGTAACACAACAGAGCAATAGCTGAACCTCCCAAATTAGCATTTTTCAAACCTGTAAATATAGCAGGAAAAGGCAAAGCCTTCTGTCCAGAGCTCAAATGAAAAGAAATAAAAACAAAACCAAACCAACCAAACAAAAAAATTTAAGGGAGAAAAGGACTCAAGGGTTATTTCTTGATTCATATAGGAAACCTTCTAATAACTCCTTCCTAGAAGAGTGGTTTCCTATACCATTATTCACTCACCTTATGCTGTATAAAAACATTTGGAAGCCATCCATCACAGCACTCTTTCCATCAGCTTGAGATAACAGAACAAATGCAAATACAACATCCTACTTAGATATTTAGCATATATGTATTACATTCTTACTACAAAGACATCTGTCTTCTCTGAAGCGAGCTGAAGCCAACCCACTTCCCTGAAAGAGGCCTTTTAAGAAGAGTCAAGGGAACAGGAGATTAGCTAAGACTGGGAAGAATTTACCTCTCATTTTAGATAAAACCCAGGTTGTTTCTCACTAAGCACATGAGTGGATCATTTAGACAAATATTTTCTGAAGAGCTACAGCTCCAGGCAGGAAAGGACTCACAAGATAAATTCTCTAGGGAGACCAGGAACAAGGATAGCTCTGTAGCTGAGAAGGGTGAAGTGGAAGTCTTAAATATCAGAGCAAGTTAACAGGAAGGTGAAAAAGAACAAGTTTGGATGTGAAGGGGGGGAAAGAAGCCCATTAATTTTCCTTGACAAATCTGAAAACTGAGGACAAACATTTTTCAGGAGTTTATGCATTCTAGGCTGGGGTCAAATCCCAGGTTTGTTCAGCATTTATTTCATCTTGTAGCTTGTGATCATCTTGTTTAACTTGCTGAAGAATTAAAAGATTTTTCTTCTGTTTGGTGGGGATTGAACTTCCCTTTCTCTTAGTAGGCACCAAAACTATGTCAGGGGTTTGCAACTGGTTGGATTTTCCGGTGAATGAAAGACTTTCCACTTGTTACAGGAAACTGTCTTTCCCTTGTTAGCTGAATGTTTGAAAACAGTCAGCAAACTTCAGGAGATGCAAAAATTAAGTCTCAAAAGCATTTGTATGTCACTTCAGGCATTCTGTTTATGCAGGGTAGACTAGAAGTTCTGAGGTTATAGTAGAGGAAATGTATTGTACTTGAATATCTGTATAGAGGCTTTGCCCCAGAGGTCCCGGTTGCCCTTGATGGGCTGCAGCTGTGATGCCCTTAACTGGGCTGCAGCTGTGACCAATGAAGATGACTGGGATAAAAGGGGATGGGTTAGCTAGTCAGGGAGAGCCTTGGAGGAGCCCTGACGTATGGACTTTACAAATCTGATAGCAACAACAGTATGGGACTCTAGAAATAGAACAACAACATGAGGTTACAGTGAAGTGCCTACCATTACTAAAATTAGCGTGCTTTATTTTCAACACAGAGAGCTTTGAAGGTGAAGAGCAAGTCTGGAGGGGAGCAAAAGGAAAGATGATACAGGGGACATAAAACCTGGTATCTAGTTAAAGGCTTGGGAAGTCTCTTCCTTGTTTGTTTTGTGAAAATGGTTTGTTTTGTCTCGGTCATCCTTTGTCCCTGCTTCTTTGCCTCTCGTTATCCACCAGGACTTGTTGCCACTTGTTGCTGCTCACCAGCATTGACTCAGGTGAAGTGCTTTGTTTGTCTGTGCAAGACAGGAACTGTAATTGCTTCTGACTCTCAGGTTCTGAAGTGCCTGTATAGAAATTTTCAGTAGTTATTGCTAGGAAGAAAAGCCTCTTTTTTCTATCATCCATGAACACATTTTTCCTGGTTTCCCTCTGCTGTGCAGCCTGAAGGTCACTGTGTACACCTGCTAATGTCCCATGCCAGCTGTGCCCCAGGCACAGACACATCTCTGCCTCCCAGGGGAGTAGTTTCTACTCTAAAAGAGCTTCACTCGCAGGAGAGCTGCTTGTTAACTCTGTTGGCATCATATGAAATGCTGGTTTCTATGTCCATCTCAGTAGTTTGTTTTTTTGATAGATCTGTGTAGCTTGTTTTGTTACTTTAGGAAAATGATAGAAGAAAAAATTACAGTTTTTTTTTTTTTTTAATCTGGAACAATGAAACAAGCAAGTCATTCATGTGGTGAAGGAAGTTCTTGGTATATCTATGAAGATATACCAGTATATCTCAGTCTCCAATTACTGTTCTCTTGTGCCAGTGACTCAGCAATAAGTAATCTGTAAAGTAATGAAAAGTAAACTCAGTAAAAAGCAATCTGTGTACATTTCTGTCCTTTCTGAGAGTACATATTTATTATCAACAGTCTTGTGATAACATTAAACTTGTAGCTTATTAATGAATAACACAATATTAACATTAGTAGATAATGTTATGGTTTTTGTAGTTAAAAGGATATGTATCAGCCAACACATTGTTACCGCTTTTTTGTTGTTTGTTTTTTTTTTTTTACTTTTGATGTTCTGCTGGTTTCAGGTGGCTTTCACTCAAATCACCTCCACTTTTCTTTCTTTCAGCAAGCTCTGCACAGGGGAATGCTGTAAGATAACCCACCCCATCCCCCTCCATTGAAAAATATTATCTGTCCATTTGAACATTTGTGCTGTTAATGATATCTCTCAGTGACAGGCCATCTGTCCTGTTCACAGGAAAAATCAAGCAAACCAGACTGAAATGCTGGAACTTGAGCTGAGAGGGAATCAGAGCAAGCCATGCCCCCAAGACATGTTAAATGTCATTTCTAGGTTTTTTATGGCATCCAGTCATAAACCCAAATCTGTGGACAAGCAATAAACCAGCAAAAGTCCTGCTGAGAAGGTATTTAGCCATGGTGGTGTGAAGTTTCTAGAGGCTGGTATTGAAGTTTTTCTAATTTCTTACCTGTGCATATCTAAACTCCCCTATCTGACCAGTTCACCTTGACATCCTGCCTGTGCTCCACTATTGCCCAGAACGTTTGTTTGTTGCTTTCTCTGCCCTCAAGAGCTCACGGAGTCGGGCAATTCCAGAGCTTGACTAGCACGGTATGGAGGGGTTTGACAGCTGGCCTGCAAGCAAGGCTGAGGTAATAGAACAAATAACAATTGATGATTTTCAAGTGTATCCATAGCAAAGAAGAAGACAAGGCCGTCAGCATAGAAAGAGATTAGAAAAGATACATGAAAATTTTTGTAAGCTAGACTACGTGCATACATAGATGTGTATGCGTGCCTTATTAAATTTCTGTAAAACTTTTGCCAATTATATTAACATTAATTGCTTTGCACCAATGAATATAAATAATAAGTTATTGTGATGTAGTTAGCTGTTGCAGACATATTTTATGAAAAATCCTTTCATTAGGATCTTTTCTCCTGAGAAGATGAGAAGCTTCAGCTTCTCCATGTTTTGCTGCTTTGGAACGTGAATTGGAGAGTTGTTTACCCAGCATGTGAAATTGTTTTTACTTGATGACCAATGACAGCCACCTGTGTTGAGGATGTGAGCAGTCACAAGAAAGATTTTATTATCATTCCATTCCTTTCTTTTGCTAACCTTCTGATGAAATCCTTTCTTCTATTCTTTTAGTGTAGTTTTAATATATCATTTTCTTTTAATATAATATATATCATAAAATAATAAATCAGCCTTCTGAAACATGGAGTCAAGATTCTCATCTCTTCCCTCCTCCTGGGACCCCTGCAAACAGCAGCACAGTTCATGACTTAAGATCATGCTTTGTTAAGAATATATAAGCTAGAGAACACGCAGAATAAAAAACTTTTTTCTTCTGGAGCCCTGATCACGTGTGTATGTCACGTCCAACCCAACAGTGCCAGCCCAGGTGCTGCCTCCCAGCAGCTGTGGCTCAGCGCAGGAGGGAGCCGCTGTTCATCCCCTGGCTCCAGTGCCGCAGGCGGATCTCTGCGGACACGCCGAACCTCCTCAGCTACTGCGGATCAAAGAAAAGCATCCAGGATGAGATGTGCCAAAAAACCCCCATACTCTGCAGTCCCGGGCTCATGGCTGCCGCCTGGAGCACTCCCAGATCCGAGCAGAAATTCTGTGCTGGAACTGCTCGCCACAAACACCGGCACATCTGTAGGAGCCGGGACTTGGGCACAGCCTTTCGGTTTTCGTGGGTGGGTGTAAAGACCATAAGCAGCACGGAATGTTAGAGACATTCAAGTTTTAGACATTGGAATGGGCTGCCAGGGAGGTGATGGAGTCAGAGTCCCTGGAGGTGTTTAAGCACAGACTGGATGCGGCACTCAGTGCCATGGTTGGCACGGTACTGTCCGGTCATAGGCTGGACTCGATGACCGCAGAGGCCTTTTACAGCCTCGCTGATTCTGTGATTCCCGTCAGAAGCCAAAGGCTGCTCCCTGCTCAGGCAGCCCGGCCCGGCCCAGACTCTCTCCGGTACCGGCTGTGGGCCCCGCAGCAGGCCCCGCCCTCCGCGCCGCCCCGCGCCCATTGGCCAGCTCGCCGCCGCTCGCTGTCTCTATTGGCCAGCGCCGCTCTGGGCTGTGTCGCGATTGGCCTCGCCCTCCGCCTCCCCCACCTGTCACTGCTGGCACCGCCTCCCGCGCCGCAGTGGGGCGATCGGGCGATGCGCTGACGTCAGCGCCGGGTGGCGGTGCCATTGGCGGGCTGGGTGTGACGAGCGATGTGGCGCGCGCTGCTCCGGGCCGGGAGCGCGGCCCCTCGGAGCTGCCCCGGCGTGAGGGGAGAGCGGCGGGGGCCGAGCGCTCGGACAGCGAGGTGAGCGGGGAGCGGGGCAGGGAGAGCTGCCGGGCGGGCCCAGGGCGGCCGCCCTGCCCTCAGCGCTGCCGAGGAGCCTCCAGAACTCTGTGTCCGCTTCTGGACTCCTCCGTGCCCGAGAGACCCCTCTCGGAGCGGCTCTGTCGGAAGGCAGCGAAGGTCATGAAGGGACTGGCGCATCTCCTGCCTGAGGGAGCTGGGTCTGTTCAGTCTTGAGGAGAGACAGCTGAGAGGAGACATCGTTAATATCTATAAATATCAGTGGGAGGGTGCCAAGGGGATGGTCCTCATTGCTGAGCAATAAGGCAAGGGGCAGATGCACAGGAATTCGCACCAGAGCGTGAGGAAGGAATTCCTTTCCCCTGTAGGTGCAGTGGAACAGGAGTCGGTGTGAGCCCCCTGCCCGGGGATGCTCCGGAGCTGTCTGAGTGCAATCCCGTGTGCTCCGGGATGAGCCAGGCTGGGCAGGGAGGTCCCCGGCTGACCCCTGTGGTCCCTGCCAGCCTGACCCGCTCTGGGATTCTTTGGGCTGCCGGGAGCAGCAGAGGCTCGGGCAGGGCAGGTGTTGCTTTGGAGGTGCCTCGGGTTGAAACCCTGTTCCCGAGCCTTTAAAGACTGTGGAGAGGAGAAATCCTCGTGCACAGGATGCCTGGCGTTATAAAGCAGCTGGTGCACAGCTTGAACTTTGGAACTGGAATTCCTGCCACTGACAGCCCATTAAAATGTTAGGCTCAGCATGGCTGTCCTGCAGCAGCTGCTGCAAGGGCTTCCTGTGAAATAAAAGTGTTTCAAGCACCTGTCAAGTATTGCTATGTGGTTAGTATTGTGGATAAGAAATTTCAGGAAGCTAAAAGCATATAAACCCTCTCAGAATAAAATTGGTGTGCAATTTACACCATGTCAGAGAAACAAGCCATTAGTTATTTCTTCCACTCTGCCCAGAACCTTATGGATGTTGTTTTTTAGTGAATGACTCTTCATTGTCTGTCTTCAGTAGAACGTGTGCTTCCATCAGGATGCCTGAAGTAAACACAGATCACCTGGATGAGCAGCAGGTGCAGCTCCTGGCAGAGATGTGCATCCTTATTGATGAAAATGACAATAAGATTGGAGCAGAGACCAAGAAAAACTGTCACTTGAATGAAAACATTGACAAAGGTATGGCTTGCTTATCTCCTAATTGAACCATTAAGTTGATTAAATATTTTCAGAAGCATAGTCATGATTAAATTAAAGCCTTGATCTCAGGTGAGTGTTGGATCAAACCAGAGCAAGTGTCTCCCCTTAGGCCCCTCCTCCTCAGCATTAAATATTTAATGTTAAAATTCTGCAGAATGGAGGAACACTCAATTAGAGGCATTTGTAAAGGAGAGAAATGTGTGATTGCACATACAAGCTTGATAAATATTTTTAATCACATTTTGAAGATGCAGTAGTATTTTTCCTGTTATGTATACCTGGTTCTATGTAGCTTTTTCTAAAGAATGCTGTTTGCTTCTTTGCTGAGTTCTTTTCAATTAGAAAAGGATTTCATTTTAAAGTAGTTCACCCAGAGTTCTACTCAAACACTGCTAATAGGACAGGGTTTAACTGATTTTGGGTTTACTTGAGGTTCATCAGATTCAACAGTCTCTCCTGGTAGTGTGTGACCTCTCTCTTTGTACTTAGGGAAAGCATCTTCCTGAAGAGTGAGGAATAACAGACTCAAAAGGTGAAGAAAACAGCAATTATACTGTTTTTAATGGAGCATATTTTTGTTCTGCTTTTGCAATTCTTGAAGGGTCTTGAAATTCAGTTTTTTAGGAATTTTTGAATCATCTCTTTTTGATTATAAATTTATGGGTGCTAAGCTCTCCTTGGAAGCTTGCCCAAATGTGCCCATTGAGAATGGTGAACTGACCAAGTTTAGAAGAACTCCTTTGTTGCATTTTTGTTCTAGGAACTCTTCTGATTTCATTTTTTGCATAAGCTGACTTAGAAACCTGAATAATAGCTCTTGAGCTATTGATCAAATCCCTGGTTTTTAACATATATTAATTTTAAATTGGATTATGTAAAAATGAGGCCATTATAAGCACTTAACTGTCTTCATATGTTTTTTTTTCTCTTCTATTAAATATCTCAGTTTTGTTGTTTGGGTTTTTTTGTATTTTTAGGTTTACTGCACCGAGCTTTCAGTGTTTTCTTATTTAATACAGAAAATAAACTACTGCTGCAGCAGAGGTCAAATGCAAAAATTACATTTCCAGGTTAGTACTGAAACATTGTACTTATATAAATGTTTTATTTAAATCAGTATTTTAAAAAAGTATGTGTCCATCCAATCCTGCAGTGTAACTCATTCTGAGGTTTTAGAATTTACTACTTTGGAGAGGACATTCTTCTTATACTTTTGAGAGCTCAAATTACCTTGTGGGTGAAGATAATGGGAATACTTGTGTATTGTTATATATATTCTTGGGAAATGGTTGTCCCTGACATGTTTGGTCCTGTTCATGCAAGGGCACAGGGTGTGGTGTTTACCCCTTCTGCTGCAAGACATTTATGGGGGTTGAAGCAATGGCTCTGGTGGCTGTGGAGAGTGTCCCATTGCCCTGGTAAAAGCTGATGTGCAGCAGAGCCCTGGTGCCTGGGACATCTGTGGATCTTTGTCTGTGTTGTCCTAACAAACACTTGTTTAACTCTGCCAGAAGTGAGGCAAAAGTGTGGCCAAACCATGCAGTGCATGACTTTGAACACTCCTGAACTGTTACTGTGAAATGCAGATAGAGAGGCTAAAAAATAAGGAGGGGAATCAAATAGAAACAGCTTACATGAGGAGTGCTGGAGGGAGCATGAAGTTGTCTGTTGCAGAATTTTCAGTGGAAAACAAAATCAAGTGTTTCCAACGTGAGGGAGGAAGGCATTTTTCTTTTTTCCAAGGGAATCTTTACTTTAGAGATTGGTTTTAATTTTTTCCTTCTCTGCTAACCAGTCAAAATGCTTAAATGTGGTTTGTAGATTTTCTAACTCTATTTTAGATGCTTTTGAGCTTGACTTTTATAGACAAAAGCTTGAAACAGAGCATGGATTGGTTGTCCTCTAAACACAGGTATAAACTTTGGATTTAATTCTACTTACTGCCAGCTGTTCTTGAAGCTCTGGGAATATTTTCATTATTCTGTTACATATGAACTCCCAAAAGTAATTTTAATGAGCATTTGAGAGATAAACAAGGTCTTTGCAGACTGGCTCTCTAAGTAGATGTGTTGGGGATAAGAATGCCTGTCCTCATGTGTATTAAACAGTAGCCTGCAAAGTAGTGCTTGGCAGAGGCAAATCCCAGTGCAAAATATGTAGAGGAAAATAAGAGGTGTCAATATCCTCTTTCTGTGACCCTTGTCTGCAAAACAGAAATGAAGCTGGGATATGTTGAATAACTGGCCTTTGTCTCTGGGGGATTTTGGTGTTGTGGTTTTTTGGGTTTTTTTCCCAGGTCCTTGTATGTGTCAAAACTGAACTGATTGAACTTGTTGCAGATTGTTTTACCAACACTTGTTGCAGTCACCCTCTGAGCCATCCACAAGAGCTGGAAGAAAACGATGCCATTGGTGTTCGGAGAGCAGCACAGAGACGGCTGAAAGCAGAGCTGGGAATTCCCATGGAGCAGGTAAAGAAAGGAGGGAGAAACAGGAATTCCTGCCAGCATTTGCCAGCTTACAGACTGTGTCTGGCAGGCAGAGTCAGCCTCAAACCTAAAAATGAACTTATTTTTGGAGATGAAGAGAAGTGAGGGAACTTGCAGAGATCCCTGGAGGGTTACACTTGGTCTGTCAGTGTGTGGTTCTGACCTTGGCTTCAGGTGGTTGTCAAGTCTTTTCCTTGGGAGATGAGGGGTATGTGCAAGTGTTTGTGTTCACCAGTGCTCAGTGAGTGTGCAATAAAGTCTGGTAAACATTATTTGAAACATGCCATATAGGAGAAATACACTCCAAGTATTACAAGGTGAGTCTGGCTAGAGAAATGCTGTGCAATTCACGCCATCAAACTGCTTTAAGTTTTTGGGTTTTTTTCTAGTAATTCTGTGTGAGAAAGTGCATTGCAGTTGTACACTTGGGAACAAATTTCTAAGGAAGAGGATAATAGCTGATAAATTGTACTGCAATGCCCAGCAGTGCAATTCTCCTGGTCTGGCAGCACTTCTGACAAGTGTTTTGGTTGTAGGTACCTCCAGAAGACATCTCCTACCTGACTCGAATTCACTACAAGGCCAAGTCTGATGGGATCTGGGGAGAACATGAGATAGACTATATCTTATTTGTGCAGAAGGATGTGACACTGAATCCTGACCCCAACGAGATCCAAAGCTACTGCTATGTGACACAGAAAGAACTGAAACAGCTCCTGGACAAAGCTGCCAGGAATGAAGTTAAGATTACTCCATGGTTCAAGCTGATAGCAGAGACCTTTCTCTTTAAGTGGTGGGATAACTTGAATAACTTGAACAAATTTGTTGAGCATGAAAAAATACACCGAATGTGAATAGCTGGGATAAAAGGTGCTGAAGGCTAGCAGTGATGTGCTGTCTCATTAACACTGGGAAATCATGATGTATGTGCAGAGAATTGTTCCACATGGAGCATTTTTAATTTATACAGATGTTGTCATAGCCAATGTTTTTTCTTCTGTCTTTTTCACCTCTTCCCCCTCATCCTTGGTTCTCTCGGGCCTATTAAGATCTCATGTAAAATGGGTAACAGTAGCATGAAGCCCCTGGGTTCCTCCTCCTCCATTGCCTAGTGAAAGATCCTCAGCCCAGATGTGCCCTGCACACCTGGGAGGGAGCCAGGCATCTCCTGCCCAGCTCAGGCAGGAGGACTGGGCTGCTCCCATTGAACTCAGCCACACATTAAATAATGATTACACATGACTGTGGACTCTGCTGTGATATTGAGACCAACTGCCAGAAGAAAAAAGCAATTCAAAGTAATCAGGATTATTTTTAATTGCAGAAAGCAAATCTCTTCAGCTACTGTACTCTATAATTAACCAAACCCATAAAAGCTTAAGTAATTGGATTGCCTGTGTGGAGTAAGTTTGACTTTGAAGTGCTGGCATATGTGTTAAAGCTTTAGATACTAAACACTGTTTGGGGCTTTCCCCCCCCCCCAGGCTTTTCTGATTAGTTGATGGTTGAGTACTGGATATCTCAAATTTAAAAAAAAAAATATTAATTACAGTAAATGTTAGTGGTACTTGTCTGATGTCACTAGTCTGTCTTTGGAGACAGGATGTGCACTAGATGGCTCTTCTCCATTTTCAGAAAACAAGGCATCTTGTTACAAGGGCTTTTCTTTTCCTGTAATAGTCATTCCCAGACAACTCAAACCCCTAGAACCCCATAATTCAAGACTTACAATTTGTGGGCTTACACTGGGTCTTGATGTCAGTTAATTAGAAATTGTACCAGAGTACCAGAGCTAATCCTTTTTGATCTTGCAATCAATTGCTAGTAACTTAGGAGGCTTTTTCAGTAAGACAAATACTCAAGGGTGCTTCAATTTTAATTATAGACTGGGGGAAGGGAGGGTCCTCAAAAAAGTGTGATCTCTTCTGTTAGCAACTACTCAAACTAGTTTTTAAATTCTCCCAGAGCCTGATGAAATAGGATGTTTGTCATCCAACTTATCATTAAAAGTAAACATGGTTGTAATGATTCTGTGTCTGTATTTGGGGTAAAATTAACTTTTTCCATGGTCAAGGTTTCTCTTTCTCATCCCTGTTGTGACTGCAGCACTGAAGCTTCCATGTACCAGCACCTCCAGTGGTTCAAGGTTTTAGAGCCAAGTTTGTTGTGTATTGGCCAGAACTGATGCATTCTTTCAAAGCAAACAATACCAGGTGAGGGAGCAGTGGTGGGATGTAGCAGCTCTCTTGAATTCAGTGCAATCAGCCACGTTACCCAGCTGTAGGCAGTGGAGAAGTTCTCAAATACTTTTTAAATCTAACTTTGTAATTAAACCACCTTGCCTAAACCCTTGGACTCTTGTTTTCTTTCCAGATGTGAAGCCACATGGAGAATAATCTCTGTCATTGCCACACTCTAAGCAGCACCCTGCCCATTAAACACCACTGAAGTAGCAGGATGTTGGCAGGGCAGCAGGGCACAGATCTATGGAAAAAAAGTTTTGTTTTTCTAGTTCAGCTTGGAGCAAAAGCTGGCAAAAACAGATCCTGAAGGAGAAGTCCTGAGCATACAAAAGCTGAAAGAGAAGTTTTGCTTAACAGTTCCTCCAAGTCCCTCAGTTTTTCTTGGCATTGGTCTTCTCTGCAGCATTACAGTATGCTTTAATCTGAATTTATTACACAAAGTAGATGAGAGCAGCTCTGTTAATTTACACATGCTGCAAAACCTGACATCTGAACAGTCACTGGCTGTATTTCAAAAAGTAGTGATTTGAGGGTTCTTTCTTCACCCTTATTTTTTTGGGTGTATGTGTTAATTTTTAACATGGATTTGAAATGTACTGTTCAACCAACACATTTATAATGTGTAATTTTACAAACCTCTATGTAACCATTGACCAAGTAGGGACAAAAAGAAAATATTTCACATTTGACAATGTATTTTGCCTTAAGCAGATACAGAATTTTGTCTATCAGGGCCTGAAGAGAAAATGCCTTGCTAAGCCAAGGATGACAGTAGCATGTGCTTGACACAAAATTTCAGTCTGATCCTCATTCTCTACATATCTGAAATATTAATCTGAAATATTCAAGGTTGTAAGGTGTAACCTTCCCATTACAGGTGGCAGGTCAGTACTAGAACTGCAGTTTCTCCTCCAGTCACCCTGTAGCTCAGTAAAGGGGCAGCACTGCTCCCATGCTTCAGTGCACAAACACAAACTTTGTGTTGTTCTTGATGCTTTCCTGTTACTTCCCTACCTGTTTCAGCCTTCACCAGCATAATAAACTCATCACAAAGGATTATCTGCATGCAGCAATCCAAACCTTACTGAACCCAGGCATTTTTTATAATGGTAGTTTAACAAAGTGTTCACATTTCTAGACTTAACCTCATTTTAAATTAGGTTTGTATAGAAATATAAACATTTTACTGATACATGAAAGTCAGGAATAAGAATATGGAAGAAAGTATTTTTTTTTATGTCTGTTTATAAATTGTTTCTGCCACTAGAACTGGGAAATTTCTCTCATGGCATTTCTTGGAACTGCAACATCAAGACATTGAAATATTGAATTTGAAGTATCTTAACCACGAACATAAAACACACACTTAAACACCAAGTATTACCAAAAAAGATGACAGGACTAGAAATTAGTTTTAATAAATTTAATTTTGATTTTAAATTGGATTTTTTGATTAGTTTTTAATTTTGATTCAGAAGACTGTTTATCTTCTCTGTGTTTTGCCAGATTTTCTCTTCCCAGCCAGCAGATGTCTTGGCTTCAAGTTGAATATGTGCCTGTCTGCCTCTCCTTTCCTGCCCAGGCGATTCATTTTCTTTTGAGCTTTCTTTGCCATAATCTTGACCTTCTTCACCATCTATTTAAAAACAAAGAGACATGCAGAGTAACTTCCTCAGTAACTCAGGTAACAAGCTTTACCTTTAAGAAAACCCACTAAGCTGGGTGGTTTTATCGAGGACGTTAACACCAACTCTAGAGCGGTAACACTATCAAAGTGGCACTAACCCTCCTTGGCAGAACTTCTCAGTGCACTAACAGGATCATGCTGTGCCTGGAATTCCTCACTTACTAAAGGTGGAACTCCACAGTTTGAAGAATTCTTCCTTCAGATTTGCATTTAGAGACAAGAATTAAAATGTACTTCTTTGGTCTATATTATTATAGATAATAATGGTCTATGTTATTTGTAAGAAGGAAGTAGAGAAACAGAGTCCAAATGAAAAGAGGATCAAGCTGCAGTGAGACCGAGCACAAACTCTGGACAAACATAAGCAGCCTAGTCTGAAGATTCCAGGAGCTGCTCCAGGTACAATCATGCTGGTTGAGCTGCCCAGCAGGTGATACAGTAAATAACAAACCTTCTCATCCCGGAGGCCAGACACATCCCGTGGCGTGCGAGAGCAGCTGCGGCTGCGCGACACCGACCGGGGCGTCTCAGACTCATCGCGCTTCCGCTTCCTCGTGCTGCTGCGGGACCTCCTCACGTAATGGGCCTGAAATTGAACACATCATCTAACCCTTAAAGCCAGAAACTAACACCTCATTTCTGATCAGAGTCAGAGGAAAAACAGGAAGTGGACTGCTGTGATAAATTATATTGGTTATTCCACAGTAACATAAAGATCTTGACAGATGTTGGTCACTGTCTCTCTGTGCTACAGGAACATTCCCATTTCATTCGGCTTTTTTTCCTCCACAATTACTAACTGGCTTTTTTCTTTGGGTGGAGTAGACTCAAAACTAATCAATAAAAAGATACAAATTAATGGAGAGCAACACTTAGGTAATTTTGCAACAGCAAAAGAGCAATGACGAAGCCTACCCTGATTAATGTCCTGTGCACTGGGCATAGCCCTAAAGAATTTCAGTCATAAAGACTGATTATGTATAGCATTAAGTATTACATTCCTACATTGCTCCTACCTCAACATGGCAAGGCAGCTCTGAGAACCATAAATGCTTGCTTCAGATGTGTAATGTTGACAGTTCTTGTTTCCTAACTCCTTGTGTAGCTAAAGAATTAGAACTCTCAACATCCAGGGAGCTGTAATACTGCTGGATTTGCTGTACAAAATGTTTTGGGTTTTTTTCATTTATGTTAAAATGTCTCCTGGAGGCCAGTCTGTGATGAAGTACTTTATCTGCCTTACATGTAAAGATGCCAGCTGCCCTCAAAAACTTCAATTACAGCTTATGGAATTAATGAACTATAAAAAGATAGGCCTGATCTGTTGCTATTACTATTTCTGACATAGTAGAGTCTCATCCAACAAAGCAGACTTCAAAATTAAGAAGTATGCTTAGCTAAGCCTGTTCTTGAATCCTACACAAATTCCAAGAAAGCAGTGCACATTCTTGACAAATGTTAGTTTTTCAGCTTATACAACCTGTTTCAATCACATTACTCAAAAAATTCCAGTACCAACTGCCTCATCTGCAGTTCCTAATTCATCCTTAACAGACCCAACCTCTCTCTTGTGCCAACTTTAAAAAGCATTTCAACTGTGCTCAAAGAAATCTAAGTCTCTTTTTAATAAATATTATGTTCAATTAGCAAAAACTTACATCATCTTTATTAGTCATGTCAAGTCCAAGATCAGTCATTTCTTTCTCTAACACCTTCCTCTGGACCTGTAAAAACACAATTAAGAAAATACATTTCTTTTAAAAAAAAGCCTTCCACCTTACTTTTTGTCCCAATATACCACCACAATTCCATTATATTCACTTTATATTTCTGGCTTTATCAATGACACAGGTAACTGACATCCTACCTTCATATTTCATTTTTTGCAACTTATTTTTTTGCACCCATAAATTCTGCTTCACAGGACTCCAATGGACCAACATTCCTAAAGATCATATAATTAGTTTGCCTTTTCAGGGGGAAGCTGACAAGGAAAGGTTGTTTGGTCAAAAATGTTTCCTTTTCTCCCAAAAGGCACACACTCTGGAGAAGGTAAGAGGTCCTGGGGGCAACAGCAGCTAGATTCATTTTCTCAAAAGTCTAGTTACCAGTTTATTACTTTGCAATTGTCCTGGACTGGTTAGAAGAGACTGCCATCAGACAGAGTGATACCTGGCTACCAAAAAGACACATCACCTCTTCCAGAACAAATTTTACATTATTGTGATTTTAATTAATTATCTAATTCCTGTAACTCTTTGAATTTTAAGCAAACAGACAATATACAATGAAACAACCCACTTAAACAAACTGAATCACATTATTAAAAACCTTTTCTGCAGTACATATGGAGTTTTACACAAGATGCACTTATGTGACACAAAAAAAAGGGCTACTATCCCTCCTCAGCTAAGCAGTGACCAGAATTCTTGAGAGAACAGAAGGGAGCAACAGAAGGGCCAAGTATGAGCAAAAGCCACCAGTTCCACCATCCAACAGTGATACATGCTTTCATGATGCTGTTACATAGCAGCAAAATTTTTTTTACAGAACATGTTTTTACAGAACATGTTCTACACTCACCTTTTTAGCTGTTCTAGGCATTCTTGGACCGTGAACATCTTTCTCCTTTGACTGCAGAATTTTCAGTTTCTTCTTTTCTCGGATCTTTCTTGCCAATTGTCTGATTTCCATCATTTCTTCATCTTCACTTTCTGGTTCACTGTCATATTCTCCAGCAGCTTCTCTCAGCTCTTCTTCTTTCTCCAATTCTTCCAGTTTCTTAGATTTTGAAGAGGTAAAGTGGAGATCAGATCCTTGACTTATGATCCTCAACATCACATTTGTACACGTTCCTGGGCCATGACAGCACACAGGCCCTTGAAAAAAGGAACTACACTGCCTGATAACCACAGTGAGCCACAGCTAATGGAGCTGGTGATAGAGATTACTGTGAACCCATGGACACACGGCTGTGCAGACCAACTCCATCACTCCACATCAACACTTGGCTAAATCTGTGTGCCTGCCCAAAGCTGCCCAGGGTGTGAAAGCAGCTGTACTGTCCTGGGAGCTGTGCTTGCTCTGCCATTTCTGGAAACAGACTGAAAAACCCTTCTCTTCTGACGTTCAACATGAGTCCAGAACACCAGCAATTCACAGGAACCCAGCTGCATAACTGGCAGCCTCCATGGGCTCACCACTCCTCCTTAACAACCCAGCAGGAAATCCAAACAGTGATTGTAATTAAATAAAAATGTTACAAATTGAGCATTCAATCCATTTCCTCCACAGACATAAATCTGATGGATGGATTTCATATTATTAAAAAAACATAAAGTTTGACAGATACATTCCTGTAGCTGTAGTCAAAGAACAAAGAAATGTAACTTCTAGTGCAAACCTCATATTTTAGAATGGAACAGATAAGATCACCATCATTCTGACAAGGTGAAGCAATTTTCCATTCTTCTGAAATTCTGTCCTTTATCATTTAAAAACTAGTCTCTTCTCCCATAACAATTGCAGACAATGCAAAAAAGAACAGGTTCTCATGATACATTGTTTTTAATCTACAAATGGTAACTGGCAAAAAACAAGTAAGAGATAAAAAGGAAAGAAAAGTGTAAAGCAAAAAATGGAAAACTCACTCTCATTATATCAGGATCAATGTAGTCAAGTATATTATGGCCTTCCCATATCTCTGGAATCTTATCATATTTCTCAGATGAATTCATTAAGTCCCAGTATTCTTAAAAATACAACAAAAGTTGATAAAGAGACAAAAATTAATTTCAAAGAATGTTCCCTGACAAAAAA
Source organism: Agelaius tricolor (assembly GCF_023055355.1). Taxonomy (NCBI): domain Eukaryota; kingdom Metazoa; phylum Chordata; class Aves; order Passeriformes; family Icteridae; genus Agelaius; species Agelaius tricolor. The sequence goes on along the minus strand of NW_027269266.1, from coordinate 8,432,566 downwards.
CAACACACAGAACACACACACAAAAGAAGTGCCCTATCCCTAAGAATCTGGCAGCAGCTCTGCTATATTCACAAATATTTCTGATCTCCATCCTACTGCCAAAGATTGTTCAGTTATGGCATGACTCACTGCCCCAAGCCATGGCAGGCAACAAAAATCCAGCTGAAACACAATACATGCAGTTCTCTCTCATATTGATACTTTCTTAGCAAAGAGAGCATCAGAAATTAATGAAATACTATAATACAGAACGGAAAGAAAAAAATCACTTGAATAATCAGACCAGCTGTTTCATGTCTGTGACTCCAAAATGGGAAACAACTGAGTAACATCACAAAACACATCAGAAAAGATCTCCAGTTCTGGAACAGAAGGATAGTATGCAATGAAATGGTGGCACTAGCAATTAGTTGAAAGGAGTCAGGTTTAGGTATTCCCCCTTAAGGCTCAAATAGCCACACTTTAGTAATAATAATGGTAATACCAATTCTTATCTAATACTTACTCTGCAGATCCAAAATATAATCATCTCCCATTTCAAGTTCAATATCTCTCTCCTGCAAAGACATACATGGCTTTAGATATCATCTAATTTAGAAGCTATGGACTGACACAGCAAATTTAAAATCCAGCTGCTGATTTCCTGATTTAGAGATGCCACTTACCAATTTCCTCTTGGGAGTGTCCACTTCCATGCGTTTCTTACGAGCTACTACTCCTTCAGGTATAAAAGGCAGTCGCTCCTGGAACAAATCCACCCCAACAAAAAAAGGAAAAGTTCACATCAATTTTTTTACACTGCTATAAATCACCAGCTGCACTGTAATGTATTTCTGAAGAATAAATATCCCAAGCTCCCAGCAGGAAAGGCACTTGGAGATAATAAATTAGAAAACTTCATCATATGAATCTGTTTGCAGATTAACAATGACAGAATTCTTGTCCTACTTAAGAAGTACTGGGAAATACATTAAATAGTGTAAACATGTAGCCTACCTTGTTATCTCTTTTGGTTGGCATGGCCAAGTGTAATCTATTCAGTACTTCATTCACTTTGTTTCCTTTCATTTTCGTATCAACACGATGGGCCAACAGTCTGTCACAGGCCTGAAAGGGCACATGGCAAGGTAAGGTGAGGAACAAACCCTTTTAGACACAGCAAGTGACACTGCAGGCATTCAATCCCAAGTATCTGGCTTCATATCTTACTCTCTTTTTGTCTTACACTTCTAACTCTCAAGAAAGCATCAAATTATTCTATATTAAAGGCATCCTGGGAAGATGCATATGCAGGTAAGTATTTTTTTAAATAGCACTCAGAAAAAAATCACAATTAAAAAAAATTATCACAACATTATTTTCCATTTTCACCCAAGCTCACTGAGGTGCAACAAGGAAAACATTTTTGAAGTTTATCAGTATAATGCAGTATAATGCAGTCTAACTAAGATTAAACTCATAAAGTGAAGCAAGATAGTAGCTGTTCATTTGGGATAAAACTAAGAGAATGCACCTACCTCTGTTTTAACTTGGATTACACCTTCTTCAGTTAGCGTACTTGTCTCTATTACAGAAAATCCTTCTGCTTCAAAAGCTTCAAATATTTTCTAAAATTGAAAAAGTAACCCAAATAATGACATCCTGTGCATTTCTTAATATACCACAATACATAAAGACCAGAAATCTTAATCCAATATCAGTACATACAATGTATTACTATTTTATTAGAAGATGTTTCTAAAATGATGATGGAAAGTTTACAATTATAGTTCTATTTAATCTCTTTCTTATATTCTAAGCAAATAAAAAAGGCACCTATAAATGACCCATAAGGGAAAAAGAAACAAAAAGAGTGAGAGAAACACAAATTCTATGAGCTTTAGCCTGTAGATACAATTGAATTAAGCCTGTGGGACCTTTTATTGCAACTGTTCAGCAAGACCTCTGAGTCTAGTGCTCACTGTGCCTGTCACTGAAAGGATTATTGAGTAAAGCCATTGTCTAACTTCCAATTAAGGCAGTAGCTGAAAGTTCTCACACCATCAGAGATTTCTGAAACCATTAAGAACCTGCCTCCCATTTAGCATTTAAAATGCATTTAAAATACTTAGGCAAGGACTACATTAGACAGTACTAAAGAAAGATGGGGTCGAGACCTGCAAAGCTACCTCCCATTGCACAATTAGAGCACCTCAATTAAGGAATGATCATGTAAAAGATTTTGCCCAATAAAAATTATAACCATCCGCAATGCCCACACAGAATTCTTGTAAACATCAGAAGACAAAGAGGTGAGAGAAGTAGCCTAACCTGGCTCTCTTCAGGAAGTTCTGAAATCCTCTTCACATCGCATTTGTTTGCAACGATTATAAGCGGCTGATAAAAAGGCAAAAAAAAAATCTTAATTCAAGTTACCATGTTATAAACCCCTGGGGTTTGTTAATAATGTGAACAAAACTCACCTTGTTGGCAAACAATGGCTTAATATTTCTGAAGAGCTCCACCTGCTCCTCCAGGCTGTGCCCACACTGCTCAGACACATCCATGACGTAGAGCACAGCAGCACGCAGATGTGCCAGGGCAGTGATAGCCTGCATCTCAATGGTGTTCCTGTCCTCCAGGGGGTGATCCAAAATACCAGGAGTGTCTACCACCTAAAATTAACATCATTCAGCCAGGTGTTACTGATCAGCTATTGCAGAACACATGGTTGATTGTTCATTGATATTGACTTTTTTAAGACAGTGACAGTTTTTCCTTTCAGTCATAAATAGAACTGTGAGCTCTGCCAAACTGAGAATGTAGAAATGGAAGAAGAATGAGATTTCATAACCAACACTCCAAGTATTGTAGAGGAAGGGAAAATGCTGCCCCTACCCAGCCCAGAATTTGAGAGTGATAAAAAGTGATCTGGCTTTAGTCAATAGTTCCATTTCCCATCTTCCCTCCAATTGAACACAGACCCATGCATGTACATTTTTAGAACAAGTTTTGACTGCTGCTCTCACTTGGCACACTGCACCTTGCACAGCAGCTGTCAGACACACCATGTCTCATCAAGACACAAAATTGTAGCTCCTATGGCAAAAAGGCAAATCAGGCTATAACCAGCTCACTCTTTCAAGAAACTGCAAAATAGTAACAGTCCTTACCTGCCAACGTAGATACTTATAATCCATATGTCCCACAAAGAGAGATTTCGTGGTAAAGGCATAAGGCTGCACTTCTACATCTGCTCTTGTAACCTTAAAACAAGATTAAGTCACACACATTTCTTTAAAAATTCCTGAAGTTGAAAGCAGCATATTCTAATTATAATGCACTGCCTTTGCTACAGAGTAAAAAAAAAAAAACTAAAAACTGGTTATTCTAGCTTCCCTGCAAGTATTTGTCTATCAGAAAATATGCTAATGGGATGCTATTGTGGAAAAGATAAGGATTTTTAAGAGTGAAATCTATCAAAACTTTCCATTTATTCCTCCAGGAATTTCATTCAACCTCTACTCACACATTTGAACTTGCTAATGCTCACATCAGACACTGCCACAACTATATCAAATTGTTTAAAAGTTACCTTATTTTAATTAAATTGTATCTCAAATATTATCTATGGAAAAACCACTCACATACCTTATTTATAAAGCTGGACTTCCCAACATTTGGGTAGCCACACAGCAGAAGAGTTCGTGTATTGGGATCAATGGTTGGCAAACGAGACAAATGCTGACGCACTGAAATGTGGAAAAGATTTTTTAAGTATCTCTGATAACTTATTTTTACTGAGATGGAATAACTACACATATGCTGAATTGTTTACCTAAAAATTAGTAACATTTCTGATACATGATCATTTATGAAAGTATGTAACAATTTGCAGATTTCACAAGTATCTACATACAACAAAAATAAAATTTAAGAAATATTTAAGAAATGAAGACCACTGTATTACAGCTAGAATGAGTCCACCAAGTCAGGCAACGTAACCTGAAGGAATAATAAGTCTGAAGTAAGGAGTAATGTCTGCAAAATCTTTAGCAACATTTTTCACATACATGTTAGTGAAAAGAATGGTAAGTAAAAGCATGTCTGTGACTTTTAAACAAAGAAAAAGTTTTACCACTGTTAGTAATACCATAAAATTTAATAAATATTCAAAGAGAAAACGATTTTGTTGAAAAATAAACACAAAGTATTGGGGGATTTTAAAACCGTTCCTGTGTTTCCTGGATCTGTAACCTGTACTAAACACATTCTTCTACTAAGCCTAATAAATTTTATACCCAATTCAGGTGCCTTTTTTCAGCCCATATGTAACACCAACCTTGCTCCAAATACTCCAGGCTCTGTTTCTGTCTCTTGATGATGGTGCACATGCGGCCCAGGGCGGCGCGTTTGAGCTGCTTGCAGCGGTACAGGGAGTCCCCGTACTTCATCAGCCGCACGTAGTCCTTGGCCACGCTGCAGGCACAGGCAAGCACACATTGTCAATCCCCCAGGCAGGGGCAAAACCAGAGAAATGAGGGGATCACAGGTCAGCCAACCATCCCCCAGGCACGGGCAAAAACAGGGAAATGAGGTGATCACAGGTCAGCCAACCATCCCCAGGCATGGGCAAAACAGAGAAATGAGATGAGCACAGGTCAGCTGTAGCCATGATATTTTCTGAAAAATCCTTTCCTTAGGATGTTTCCTCCTGAGAAGCTGAGAGGCCTCAGGAACAAAATGTAACCAATGGTTATCTGCTGCTGTGGAATGCAACAGGTGGATCTGTGATTGGTCTTATGTGGTTGTTTCTAATTAATGGCCAATCACAGCCCAGCTGGCTCGGACAGAGAGTCCGAGCCACAAGCCTTTGTTATTCATTCCTTCTTTTTCTATTCCTAGCTAGCCTTCTGATGAAATCCTTTCTTCTATTCTTTTAGTATAGTTTTAATGTAATATATATCATAAAATAATAAATCAAGCCTTCTGAAACATGGAGTCAGATCCTTGTCTCTTCCCTCTTCCTCAGACCCCTGTGAACACAGTCACAGTCAGCCACAATCCCCCAGACACGGGCAAAACCAGAGAAATGAGATGATCACAGGTCAGCCACAATCCCCCAGGTATGGGTAAAACCAGAGAAATCAACAGCCCTTACTTGTCAATCAGGTTCTTGGCAATATTGATCTGCCCCAAAGCCAGCTTGTAGTGGTCTTTGTCATACAGGACATTCATCAGGTCTGCGTAAAAAGGATGAATATCCTAAAACAAAAGCAGAATCTTGTTAAGTTCAAAGCAGAATCTGATGTTAAGTATTTTCTCGTATTTTTTTACTCTAAGATGACTATTTTTTGCACACAATAGAAGTTCTTTTTTTTTTCCCCACAACAATGGACTGGAGAACAAATGACATTAACACAAATGACACTAAAAGCCAAACAATCTTCATTACTATCTTATGTTAGAAAAATAATCTGCTTGGTCATTAAATGTATGAATCTTAATTGCTCTGAATTTCTTCTGCAAACACATCTTTGACTTATTCATACAGAGTTTCCAGTTGATCTTTTGCTTTCTAAAATACTTCATATTACAACTTTGACGTCTCTTTTTTTCCAATAAAAAGTGCAAGAAGCCAACTGAAATTGTGTCTAAGAGGAAATTCATATTATTGCAGAAACACAGCAATACTATTAATTCCTTTTCTTTTCTGATTGCTGCATTAAATTCTATACAAGACTGGACAAAAAGGGTTTTTTAAATGCCCAAATAAATTCTTAACTTTTCAACCAGCAACTTTTCAAGTGGCATCACTGGTACAAATCTTTTAAGTAGTGTATTTTAGCTAGTTATATATTTACCTGAAGAAATTTCATCATGTTAAAAAAAACTCCAGAAGATATTTCTGGGAATTCTGGAGCAACACTCACTGGATATGAAATTTTCAAGAAAAACAATTTAATAGGTGAATAATTTCAGTCTGAGCAGAAAACTGCCCATCAAAGACTCCCACCGGGCACCCGGATACAGCTGCAGTTGTTGGAAGTTAATACCGTTTTTCTAACCCACCCTTTATGGGGCTGATGACAACATTTATGTTGTCAAATTAACTCCTGAAGATGGGAAGCAATATGATATATTACATTTCTTGGTATTTCCTCGGGAAGATTAAACATAAGCAGAATTTCCATATGCACACACAAAGAAGAAATAGGCGGACACAACATACTCAAACCCCCCACATTTTGTCTTAATTTAAAAGCAACTTCTGGAAAACATAACATATCAGCTAAAAGCTTGTAAAATCCAGCCTTTCATGACTGTCCACGGGCACAACTTAGACTTCTGTTCTTCATAGGAACATACAACTTTTGCAGTACAGGTTTTGCCCACTACTCACATTAAAATCTACTCGAAATCAGCCAAATTGTCTACACAGAGAAATCAGCAAATGAGAAAACACTTACATCTAACTTCGGGAAATCTGTTAAGATCTGAGTGAGTCTGTCATGGTAATTTTGTTGAGTAAATTTGACTTTTCGCATATAAAAATGTCGAATCCGATGGATTTGATAATGTTTGTGAATGACAGTTGGGGTCTTTCGCTGAGTCTTTGACAATGTCAAATCTATGAAGTCCTGCAATCGAGAAAACATGATTAATTACACAAAACGTCAAGTTCTTGTAAAGGCAATAATTTTATTTTGGAGGAGGAGCACGCTAACGAGTTAAGTACAGCCAGAGTTGGACACGTATGTTTTAGGACGGGCAAGAATAAGAAGTTTGCACATTCCCTGTCCAGTTTCTATTGCAATGGACCGAGGCCCGGCCAGTCAGAGCCCTGCCGGAGCTCCCCTCACCGTGCTTAAAACCCTTTTTTCCGACTGGCAAAAGACTTTATTTTGAAGCAAGATGCTGCGATGAGTTTCGGTATGAGGCAGGTTGGAAAACAGGGATTTTTATGGGGGACAGCCCCGCAGGGAGAAGCGCGGCCTCAGGATCCCTGCTCAGGAGCCTCTCTGACAGGACCCCCCCGACACTGTACATGGTACGGGCCGCCGGGCGCAGCAGCACCAGCACGGGCGAGTCCACGGCTCCCGCGGGAGGGGGAGGAGGCGAAGGCCGACACCACGCCGGCACCGCGGAAGGTGCAGGAGGGCAGCGCGGTCCTCGGAAGGCGCCGAGCGAGAAGAACGGGAGGGACGGCCCGGTGCAGAGGGCACTGAGGGCAGGGGCCGGGGCAGGGGCCGGGGCTGGAGTGAGGGAGCGCGGCCGTACCTTGGCAGACGGAACCACCGTGATCTTCTTGAAGTTGTAGAGCGCCATGGCCACCGCCACCGCCGCGCCACGCGCCGGAAAGGGAGCGCGCCCGGCGCTCTCGCGAGAGCTGCGCGCGTCCGGCCCGGGCGGGCCGGGAGCGGGAGGGAGGGAAGGAGGGAGGGAGAGAGGGATGGAGAGACAGGGGGAAGATAGAAGCGGGGAAGGCGCTTGGGGTTGAGTCTGAAAAGCACTTGATCGCCAGCAGGTTCTGGCAATGGCTCCCTGATGTCTTGATCCGGGGCAGACATGGCTTGAGCCCCGTAGGGCCGCGAAGGCAAAATACACCCTCAGCCTGTTGAGCGCTGAGTAAAGGCAGATCTCCATTAGCACGAAGGAGTTAATAGTACAGGGAATAAGGATGGTAGAAGGGACCCCGAAAGCCTTACAGGGGCCAAGGGGCCCACGAGTGGCCTCGTCCCCAGGCTGTCACAGCTGGCACACAGTGCTGTGGCCCAGCAGAGGCACCCACCAGATGGATCCACCAGATGGATCTCCAGGAGCAGCTCTGGGTCACCCATGGGATGCGTGGAAAAATATCTTGAGATTGTGCAAGAATCACAGAATCTGTTAGGTTGGAAAACACCTCCGAGGTCACTGAGTCCAAACACCACCATGTCAACTCAATGCCACTTTGCCACATCCTTAACTCTTTCCTCAAGGCCTTCCAGGGACAGTGACTCCATCACCTCGCTGGGCAGCCTGTTCCAGTGTCTGATCATCCTTTCTCTGAAGAAATTCTTCCAAATGTCCAGCCTAAACTTCCCCTGGCACAGATTGAGGTGATGTCCTGTTGTCCTGTCACTGGTTCCCTGGAATAAGAGGCCGAGCCCCCTCTGGCTGCAGCCTCCCTTCAGGGAGTTGTAGAGAGCAGTACAACTGAGCCTCCTGTTCTCCAGGCTAAACTCCCCCAGCTCCCTCAACTGCTCCTTATGGAATTTGTGCTGCAGATGCTGCTCCAGCTCCATAGCCCTTCCCTGGACACAATCCAGCACCTCAGTGTCTTTATTGAAGAATGTCATGTCTCAGAGAGTGTCTTGAAAGACATATGGGATGTTAAGAGGAAGAATGAAAGCTGTGAAGACCAAGGGATTAACGTTGATAAGGGAGGGAAAAGTGTGGGGAAATTGAGAGAAAAAGGGATAAAAGAGGCTGGTAGCACACCATGGTCAGTACAAATGTCTGATCATAGCCTGCACATCCTATCACTGCAGTCTGCCCTTTTTACTAAACTCCATTCCTGACCATTTTCCAGATTGAGGGGGCTCTCTGTTCTGTTCCTGTGAGTGAGAAGCCAGGTGCCTGCCACAGGAAAAGAGCTCCATGGTGGCCATGTTCCTGGGATGCCAGGAACTGGAGGGACCATGGTGCATGCACACTGTGTGTCAGTGTATGTGTACATGCATACTGTGAAAATTGCATATTTTATGATTGGCTTTTTGCAAATATTAAAATGAAAATTATATATGTTATGTTAGAAAGTGATGCTGTATTAATTTTCTTAAATAGTGTGTTAAATATAGTTTTAGGTTATAACATAATGTTAAAATGGAAACTATGCTATGTAGGGTACTTTTTTTAAGAGAGGACTCGCACCAAGATAGCAGCCACAGGACACCTAAATCTTTCAGAGAAAGAGAATTTATTGCTCCCTTATCGAGTTCTTCTCGCCTTGCTCAGCCCTGAAGATGCTGTTAGGTTTCAGAGGAAGAAGTTGACACTGACCAGACAGAATCCTGTGTTTGAATGGAATTTACACATCATGTATGAAGTGTATGAATATGCAACAGGCTATTGTTTTTAAGGGTTAATCCTCTGTTAACATGTTTCCTTTTTCAGGTTGATTTTGCCCAGAAAAAGCTACCCGGACCATCCATAACTCTTTGTTCTTATTGTCTCGTATTGTTCTAAATCCTAATGGTCCAAATTGTTATTACTCTAATTATATTACTATTTTTATAACCATTTTATTACTATTAAACTTTTAAAATTTTAAAAATAAGTGATTAGTGTTTTTCACACATACACAGATGCTCAACAGGCTGAAAACTTGGGGCTGTTCAGAGAAGGTTGTGTGGAAACTTCACAGGAAATTTCCAGAGTCTAAAAGGGGCCTACAGCAAAGCCAGAGAGGGACTCCTTGTCAGTGAGTGATAGGACAAGGAGTAATGGGTACAAACTGAGAAAAGGGGACATTTTTAATATTAGGAAGAAATTCCTCACAGTGAGGGCGATGAGACACAGAACAGGTTGTCTGGAGAAGCTGTGGCTGCCCCATCCCTGGCAGTGTTCAAGGCTGGGTTGGATTGGGCTCTGAGCAGCCTGGGATAGTGGAAGGTGTCCCTGCCCATGGCAGGGGGTTGAACGAGATGATCTTTGAGGTCCCATGTGTGTCTCAGTCTTCCTTTCAGCTGGGTCTGCAGTCATGGGGCTGCAGCAGCCTCATCTCCATCAGGCTGATGAACTCCTAACCCCAAACAAGCACACTCTTACTTCCCTCCTTATTGTTTTTACTTAATTTCTTTTTTTTTTTCACAGTAACTTTCAGTGACTTGTCTCACACTTCATTGTAAATCCTTTCAGGTAAAGACAAAGAATGAATGAATTCTGGAGCAATTTATGAACTTGACTGTACCTTGTGCTCTAGGGTTTTTTGTGTATCTTCCACAAACAAGAAATACAGATATCTAAGATACCTGAATGTAGGCACGTCCTGCAGTTTGCATGTCTATCTCTGTTTTCCACTTGACAGTAAGCTGGCATGCACATCAGTTTTAAATAAAAATAAACTTTAAATAAAAAATAATTTTAAATAAAAATTACTTTATACTCTTTGGGAGGCAAACTAGATTAAAAATTAGGAATTCCCTTGGCTTCCACACTGGTTTGGATTTTTTTTTTCTCCACACAAAACATGACATTTTTCACTTGAGAGAATTTAGTTATGTGTTAATCTGTGATTGCACATTTTTCTACAGTACTAGAAATTTAAATGCATAACTTCTTTTACATTTCCTTTATTTAACTGTGCTCCTGGTTTTGCTGAAATGCTCCAAACAGCTGTCCAGTGCAGTGGAAATTTGTAAGGTATTTGAAAAGTACGAATTCATTTTATCAGCCAGATGGTAGTTAATCCTTTCCAGCAATTACCTTCAGTAATGACTGCATGAGCACTACTGAATCATAAATATGATGTCAGAGCCATTCCTGTCTCAGGTCTTACAGTGGGGCTGCAGCTGCCCCCTTCTGAAGGGACATGCAGCTTCCTAAACATTTTGATATGACCACTTCAGTCTGCCTTCTTGAAGTGCTCTTGAGCACTGAGATTTGACTTCACACTTTATTTATATTGCATTTTGCCTGCAAATACATCATTTTATGGAATAGAAGGAGCTTTTCTCTAAGTATATCCCCACATTTCCCCAGTTTCTGGAAAGATCCTTCCACGAGGTGTCCTGGGACACTCAGCCTGCCCAGCAGCTGGGACAGCAGACCCAGCCTTCCCCAGTCCATGGCACTTTTAGGTGTGAGCCCCCGAGGCCCAGGTGCCCATTGCAGGTGCTCCAGACTCACATGCAGACATGCCCTGTGCACCCCCATGAAACTGAGCCTCAACATTCAAATTAACCAGGACCAGGCCCTGGATAAATTCTATTTATCCCAGCAGGCCCTGGCACCCCGCTCTCACACTGCCTCTACATTACTACTTTCTTGGAGAGTTTTCAAGAGAACAAGATTTGGGTACCATTCTAAGTATTGTGTCCTCTTGTTTCAGAAGTCAGAAGTAAGACCATGTCAAGTTTGTTTCTTTTGGACCAGAAAATTCCTTATCCCAGCTGGTTTTCTACACTGAGACATTCTCATTCATATTTATGATAAATTTCAGGCATGTAACACTTATTCTCCATTTCATGTTTAAACCATCATTTTAGTAGACTGTAATTCATACAAATTTGAAACTGAATGACACAAAATTATTCTTGTACATTGTGCAAGGGTAACTAATGGCACCAGCAAGGCTCAGACCATGTGCTGTACCAATCTGCCAGAAAGGAACTTGCCAAAACAGGTACAAGAATGGACAAGGCCCAGGGAGCCACCCAAGCATTCCTCTGTAAGAAATGCTTCTGCAGAACACATGCAGGAATTTGCATTATGACTAGATGTGGCATTACAGAATCACAGAATAAATTAGGTTGGAGAAGACCTCTGAGACCACTGAATTCAACCTATGACCCAACAGCACTGTGAGGGGATAGAATGTAAGAAAATAAAGATAGTGCAGAAGGTAATCTCACCCCTGAGGAGCTGCAGCTGCACTGATTACCAGAGATCAGGAACAGGCCTGCCCTCAACAGGCCACAGCTGTGTTCAATAAGGATGAGTACTATAAAAGAGTGGGTTAGCTGGGTGAGGCCAGAGTTGTTGTTGGAGTTTGTTGGTTGTGCTGTGAGGAAGAAGGAGTCGGTGCTGCAAGGAGATGCCCATGAAAAATCCCTGAAAGGGTATGGGAGCTTTGCATTAAGATGCCAACACATTGCCATGTCACCCACACCATGGCACTGTGTGCCATGTCCAGTCTTCCCTTAAACACCTCCAGGGACAGTGACTCCACCACCTCCCTGGGCAGCACATTCCAATGTCTAATCACCCTTTCTGTGAAGAAATTCCTCCTAATGTCCAATGTAAACATCAACCAACACAGCTTTTGGCCATGCCCTCTCCTCCTGTGGCTGGCTGTCTGAGAAGAGACTGATCTGGCTGCAGCCTCCTTTCAGGCAGTTGTAGAGAGTGAGAAGGTCAACTCTGAGCCTCTTTTTGTTCAGGCTAAACACCTCCAGCTCCCTCAGCTGTTCCTCATATGACTTGTGTTCCAGACCCTTCCCCAGCTTCCTTTTTCTCCTCCTGTTTCCATAACAGAAGAAAGCTTTTCAGAGGGGTTAGTTGATAACCTGGTCTGGCAGCAATATGCAGTCCACCTCAGCTTTTAATTTCAGCAGTTTAAAAGACAAATAACAGGCTAGTCAGAAAATGGTATTTCTGGAAGCAATTTTGCTTCAGTTTAATGTCTTGGTTTTGAAAATCTCCATGTCAGTAGCCAAGTTGAAGAAAAATATTCAGTCCCACTCTGGTCCTCCCAATGAAAAGGCAAGGCCCCAAACAGGCCTGGCAGCTTCCCTAACCTTTTGCTCTATAAATTGGATGCAAGAGGTCAGGGCCAAGGGGCACTGGTAGATGCCAGGTACAGAAAACTACTGCTTCTTCTCTGGCAGCTCCTCCAGGCTTCATCAGAAAATATTCATCTCTGAACTACCAACCCAGAAGTATCACATTAAATACAGAGAATAAAGCTATAAACAGGCAAGAGTGCTTACACTTATCTGCAGTATCTGAAATATCAAGAGCTCGATTTTATTTTGAAACGGTGCCATTTCATATCAGCACACAAAAGGCACATCACACACAAAGGGGAAGTTCCAAAATTGAATTATTAAGTATCAGACTCTCTTACTAAATTATCATTACAAAGGGCATGCATGGTGATGGATCAAAGAGCTTTGGAGAGTGACAATACTGCCCCAGAAGAGTAATGCCATCTAATGCATCTCAGGAACATGGCTGAGGCACACTCAGGAGTACTCTCAGGAATACAGTATTAATAGCTGTAGTTACTGTGTGATCCTGGGAAAACTTTGAAGTTCTTTAAGGAAGTCTACAATAAAGACACACCATGTTTTGTCTTTCCCAGTTGCTCCTCTTTATGGTTATTGGGGGAGGAGACAGCTTTACCAAAATGGAGATGGGGGAGTATGTCCTTCTGTTCCATGATCTGCCATGGCAGCAGCATAAAGAATAACAATGGTGAGTGGAGAATTTGCTCTGTGTCTGGCAGCTCCTGCTGGAGGCTACCAGGGGTGGCCTTGTGGAGGTAGCCCCTCATCCCCAGTGTCAGGGTATGCAGGGGTGGCCTTGTGGAGGGAGCCCCTCATCCCCAGCATCAGGATATGCAGGGGTGGCCTTGTGCAGGGAGCCCCTCATCCCCAGTGTCAGGGTAAGCAAGGGTGGCCTTGTGGAGGGAGCCCCTCATCCCCAGCATCAGGATATGCAGGGGTGGCCTTGTACAGGGAGCCCCTCATCCCCAGTGTCAGGATAAGCAGGGGTGGCCTTGTGGAGGTAGCCCCTCATCCCCAGTGTCAGGGTAAGCAGGGGTGGCCTTGTGCAGGGAGCCCCTCATCCCCAGTGTCAGGATAAGCAGGGGTGGCCTTGTGCAGGGAGCCCCTCATCCCCAGTGTCAGGATAAGCAGGGGTGGCCTTGTGCAGGGAGCCCCTCATCCCCAGTGTCAGGGTATGCAGGGGTGGCCTTGTGCAGGGAGCCCCTCATCAGGGTATGCAGGGGCACATGGAGCTGCTGGGGTAGGGCAGAGTCATGGGCAGGAAAGGGCTCAGGGGGAGCTGCCTTCTCCTGTGTCCTCTGCAGGCATTCAGCCAAGAACACAGGCTGGGAGAGCCTCTAAAAGCCTTAAAGAGCCCCAGGTGGAGCTTCTGAAGTGTCTTGTCTCACCCCCCTTCCCCAAGGAGTTGACAGCCAAACTGAAAGAGTGGAGATGCTCAGCAGATCATACTGAAAGTTGCTACACTATACATTCCTAATGCTTAAAAAAAAATCCCCTGGAACCATCTGAAGTTTGGTGATTCTTATGGTCAGGAAAGAGTTGCTTTGCTGATCTTTCTGAATATGGACACAGTCTTTGAGCTGGCAGGGTTTTGTCATGCTTTAAGGAATAGGTAATTCTTCTGCAAAAATAGTGCCTCATGTCAGCCTTGTCAATGCTCTGGCCCCGACACAGTGGCACCAGTGGGTTACATTTTCAAAACCAGCCAGGCCCAGGCTTCCTTTACTGGAAGAAAGTGCTCACAGCGTGCAGTGCAACAGTGTGCCCTGGGCAGCTCCCCAAGACACCTGAGGGGAATGGTGGGCTATTGCCCAGCTTTTAGGTGCAAGAGAGTTATTTTTGTGTTCCACTAGCTCACTTTCTAATTTTTTATTGCCACCCTCATTTTAAATTACTTTACATCCTAGGCTGCTGACCCAGTCATGACTGATGGTAACTCCATGGAAAAAGGAGTGTTGGCAGAGACCTCACTGAGACTCCTTGTGATCAGAGGTTCTTGGCACAGAGGCCCAAGGTGTGGGATTCATTGGCACTAAGGGTTAAACTGCATTTACAGAAGGCTAACCACTTCTGTGAACCTTCCCTGAATAGTGACAGCAGGAATCAGCCAGGCAGCGTTTACCGAGAGAGAGAGGAAAGGAAGAAAAAAACCCAAACAATAACAGCAGTGTTGGAAAGTAACACAGAGCAGGATCATATTAAGATTTTATTTAATTATTATTTTATTTATCTTGTTTAAGGCTTAAAAGACTTTAAGATCCAGAAATGTAAAAATCAGAAGGAGTTAAGATTACTGAGTGGGTATTTCTCCAAGGGCAGAAGCAGGATGTGCTTTGTACTCACAGTAGATATTTATTCCTACATTTTTCAAACTTCACACGCTTGGAAATGATTTCAAGAGTTCTTAGATGTTTGCATCTACAGGATCTTGACAACATTTGCAGGTGTCATTTTTGCTGGCACATATAATTGCAGGCACATTTTATTGTACTTAGATGCCTATTTTGTTTTGTCTGGCAAATGAGCAAGTTTGACATCTAAATGTGCCTGCAATCAGCTGTGACATAAGCTCTATCTAGAGATGTATTTTTGACATAAAATTGGAAATGAAGCTGATGTCCTTTCCAAAAGTAATGCCTTCATCCCCACTTTGCTACACTGAAGATAGCAGGTTTCAGGTTTTATAATACTAAATCTTTGTCAGTGTGTAGTTAAAATGTATTAGCAATGTGGCATTTTAAAAATATCACCCTGATATTGCTAAAGCCATTGAAAAAGCCAAGGAGCTGCAAGTAGATAAAACAATATTTGATGAGGGTGGCAGCTGGGAAAACTCTGTACAGTGTGGGCTCAGCAGGTGGGGCTTTGGAGTCACAGCGTGGTCACACTGCCAAAAGCAACACTGCAATCCTCTGAGTAGTTTCAGGGTGTTTCAGAGAAGATTTATGGCATTCTGCTGGATCTATTGTTTCAGTGTAAGGCACAGTAACAATATTTTTGCCAAGTGCTGTATTTTGCCAAGAGCTACTGATACTGTTACAATTTGCCCTAACGACTCATTCTTCATGGACCTAACTTCAGTGGGTGGTCCAGGACCTCATGTGCCTGTCACCTCATGTTTCTGGGTTGCAAATGCTGGTTATCCAAGTTCTGGAACACAAGTCAGTTGTGTTCCCTGGCAGATCCCACCAAAGGGTCACCAGTCTGCCACCATCCAGTGATGGTTTTGGCTCTTCAAGTCACTCTACCATGTCAGGCCAGCAGTGGTCTGGAGACTCAGCTGCCCTAAGCTAGAGCATGTAAGGCTGGGCTGGTTTTAGCCAGCCAACAATAGTTCTGCAGTCCCCTACTCTTGCAGCCACAGAGGTGAGAGAAAAGACAGAGCATTTCTCATGATTCAAAACAGAGACTCCCTTCGATGGCAGGAGCTTCCCTCCTCCGAGCAAATGGCCACCAAACAAGTCTACATCCCACTATTTTAATTTGTATTTTCATTACCTTCTAATCACTGACCTCCCTCTCCCACAGCCCTTCAGCTGTCAGTCTCCCCACCCATCACAAACCCTTTCTTTTCACATCTTTTAGTCCTGCCTATACAGATCCATACGTCATTCACACCAGCATTGCCCTTGTCAATCACATGAATGCTGCCTGGCATTCTTTCTGAAGAAAAACTAAAAATACCTGCTAATTACATGGCTGTAGAACCACTCATTATTTTCAGAATGAATTTCTTTTTTGGTTTTTTTTAAACCTTTCATTGATTCTTGCTCAATAAGAATGTCCTTGCAGTATTTTTTCTTAGCCATTAAATCAGCAAAACTTCCTGAGACATAAATGTGAATTGGTACTGAGCATTTTGGGCTTTCCTGAGCATTTTGGGCTTTCCTTTGCTGTCACTTCTCCTGTATTTGCATATGGCACACAACCACACTGCACAAAAATGCCATTTGTATCACAGTGTGACAGAGGAAATTAAAACCCTGTCCCTACCAGTTTCTGACTGGATCTTTATAAGGTCACCTTGTCACTGTGATGATAGAGAAGCTTTCAGCAGCACCTGTATGTCTTCACAGTTCTTGAAATAATAGTGAGCTAAATCCAGGAGAGCCTTTGATAGCAAACTATGATGGTAACTGATTTAATGTGCATAATTTACTGTATAATCTTGTAATTGCTATGAATCATTGATACAAAGGCAGTATGAGAAACACAGACATTGTGAACCTAAAGGGACCTGCATGTTATTTCTCAGGGGTATATTATCACAGCATCATCTGTGAATAATTACTATTTATCATATAATAATTTATCATATTGTCCCTATGCATGCATACATATGTACATACACACATGTATACCTGTTTGTAATAGATACATATGTGATAATGTATATGTCTTATATGTTATACAACAAATGGCATATTAAAATATACATCGTTTTATAATGACAAAACATTCCTAGTCTTTAGAATTTATTTCTCACATGTTTTGAGAATTATCCTTTGATACATGGTCTACTGAACTAGTACTGGTAATTGACATTTGTCTGTTACCAAGATAGGAAGTTAAAGCTGCAAAGAAATACCTGGGAAAAACCTGATGCTGTGAACCATTGTTCTATAATACTTAGGAACAATTACACAGCACTTTTGATTTTCCCAACTTTAAAAAACCTAATTAATTAACCTTTGCAACATAGTAAGTGCTCAAATAATTCTCCAATAATAGCACATATCTAGGCAGCCCAACAGGAGATACAACAGAGGGCTCCAGAGACAAGGGGATTGTGCATGGAGCTGTAGGGGATGCAGTGCTCCTGTTTGCCTGTGGTCTGACCCAGAGCACGAGCTCCCACAGACAGCAGTGTGCAGACAGAACAGGAGCTGGTGTTCAGTCACTCCTGTTTTCACTGTATTAACACCAAGGATCATGAAGGATCCTGTGCATGTGATGCAGAGAGCTGATCCTGACACATCCAGTCATTGGCATTTTGTTGGAAGTGAGACAACTGGTGTGCAAGTTACTGACAGAGAGGAGCTCTTCCATGTAGTCTGGAGGTGAGTCCCACATATACTATGCCATTATCTACATGCTTCACATCCAGAGCTACCCTGCAAAAAGCCACATCTGGCTGGCTAGGAAGCAGCTGTGCCTGTGGTCCACATCTGCAAGGACCATGTTTGTACCCACAGCTTCTTTGGCAAGAAGATTTGCCAGCAGCAATATGAAGAAATACCAGACACATAAAGTACAGAGAGCTTTTTACAACTGAGCAGTGCTGTTTTGCATTAAAGGTATTGGAAGCTGTATACAGACATGGAAATTCAGACACCAGTCCTTGGCTGCAGCCAGAAATGCCAGCTTTTGTGACAAACTGCACATAGCACTTGAGAGACCTTGTTGGTGCCTCACACAGTCTGCAACCTTTTGCAGTTAGGGCTGCATGCCAGCCCTTTACTAATGACAGACATCTGCCCTTTCAGACTCTTCACTCTCTATGGCAGCTGGAGAGAGAGAGAGAGAGGGGAGGGAGAGAGAGGACCAGGCTGCTCCTATCCTCCTCCCCACATCCTTGGAAATATTGGCTAAGAGCACAAGTCCAGCTCATGGGGCAGAAGCACAGGGGTTAGGAGAGCACTGTCTTGCACGTCTGAAGCCTTGCTTTGGGCCATCCATCAGAAGTGATGTAGGTGCAGTCCCTGGGTACATTCCCTGGCACTGTTCAGTGTACCAGCAGAGATGTGCCCAACATGTGTCACTTACAGGCCTCAGGAGCTCAGGGCCACAGCCAGGTCCACACCTGGCCAGCAGGTGGTCTGGGCACTGCAGGGTGTCTGTCAATGTGGGCACAGCTATGGAATTCCTCCTACCAGTCCAGACCTGGTGTAAGAGCACAGGTGGAAACCAGGACACTGATTTGAACCCACAAAACACCAATGGCTTTGGATGTGGTTACCTGTGACACACCTTCCTCTGTGTGAGTGGAACTACTGTGCAAGGAAGGCACTGCTGATGGGCTGTGCTGTCCTAGGGGCTGGGACACAATGGCACACTGTACCCATCCCCTTGGAGTTACCAGAGTCCAACTGTGCCATTCCAGATGCTTCAGCGTTTCTTCCTTTACCCCTTCAAGCTAGGGAGTGGCTTCTTTGTGACAGCCAGCACAGAAAATGCACTTGAGAAAACCATGCTGTCTTGCTAACCCCAGAGTCCATTTACTGTCTGCACTCTTCCCTCCCTTCCCGGGAAGCTGCTGGGCAGGAGGTGTTTCTGTGCCAGCTGCTCCCAAGCTCAGCTTGGCCAGGCCTTTACCAGCTGGCAAACACAGCTGGGAGAAGAGCTCCTGGCTGTACCCAGGGTTAGGTACCAGCTGCAGGGTCTGGGGACATAAATATAACAACTCTACCTTAGGAAATTGCCACCCACCCCCTTGAGTTTGTGATGGATCAGAGTGCGTTCCCAAGGCCTGCAGGGATCCATCCATCACAGCAGCAGCAGCAGCAGCCCCCAGGGCAGCCTCTCATGGGCCTGTCCCCAGGGATGATGGGGTCTGTTTGTGTGACATGTAAGATGGACTTTGGAGTAGTGCTCTAGCAAACTGTGTGCAATTTTATTTTCTGCTAAATGAAGGCCCTTCAGAATTGAGGAAGTGCAGAGGAAACATCTGATGTTAATTCTTTCTTTGTATCATCAAAATTGAGAAAGGAAATTAAACTTTGCTTGCAAATAACTGAAATACAGTCAAGATTATTGTATGTCAAATTACGACTTGCAGTAATCCTTCATCTCCACATTATGAATTCATAAAAGGAACTGCAGCATGTTTTTAATTATTAACTACCACATAATGGAGTGGGCAATACAATATCCTAGAGGTTTTCTTTTTTTTTTTTTCCATATGGGAGATCTGAATTTAAATTCTGGATATGGCTACAAGTTAAAGCAAATTCTCAAATTTCAGTGTCAGATTTCACTATTCTCACAATAAAAGCCCAATTAAAATGAGTTCCTCCAGGAACAATCATGACAGTGCTGATTTTATCCATTTTCAAATGCAGATCAACACATCCCTATGGAGGGATCTTGCACAATGGGTGCATATTAATGTCAGGAATACCACATCCTTCATCCAGAAAAAAAGAAAAGGAATTCTGATGACATCATTCATCTTCATCACTCATCATTCAGCTTCCCTGCAATGACATCATGAATGATGACATAATTCATCTTCCCTGCAATGTCTAAATAAATGGATATTTCATAATACATATTTGTAATTAGAAACAGCTGGAGGATGAGTACAATATTTTCCAGTCAACAACACTGGATTCTAGATGCTTTTTACTTTAAATTCTGTATATGTTGGATGCATCCCCTGCTCAATTACCTCTAAATGAGATGGACGTTGGATGAGTGGGAGTATCAGTTAAGCTAAAGTGCTTTTTATGACTTGATTTGTCTGAAGGAATCTGAAAGTGAATGGAAATGATGCTCTGCTCCAAGGAGAAGTTCCTGGGCTATAGGTGTGTGCAGATAGGATGAGATCAGCTCTATGGACCATGACATCTTGAGTGGAATTCTCTGAGCACATACAGCCTGTTCCAGAAGATTGTCTTCAACAGAAATGAAACAGTGACAAAACAACCTATGCTGATAACCTGATGAATGTTCAGAAATATCATATCAGTGCTCCCACAGCAGCCTGACAGACCCTAGAGGTTAATTAGCACCATTTGCTTTGTTTTTGCCCACTAGAAATAGGTTTTAGTAGGACATTGCCTGGAGCTTCTCTACACCATGGCCCTGATAAAACCAGCATGGTTAGGTGCTAAATTCTCAAGATTTAGGTAAAATATATATCAAGAGGAACTCAGAAAGCAGTACAAGTTAAAGAGAAATCCTGGTTTTACTGTGATTTCTCTTTGCTATTTCTGAGGAAGGTGTCTGCATACACTAAATTCTGTATTAGGTTTTCAAAGAACTGACATATCTCAAGGGCACAGGTTTGAATCCCTCCAGTAATTTTCTCTGTAGTTTACCAAGAAAGAGTTTTCCTAAATGAATTTTTGCTTGTGAACTTGTTCTGCTCTGATATAGTTAGGCAATTATTATCCCTTTTAATGCTAATTCCTGAGATTAAGTTTTAAGTAATTAGAGATTATCCCCAGGATCAATTTTTTGAAAGGTGCTTTGGTATTAACAGTGTACATTTTCTTGTACATACTATGTTTTGGACGATTTTTGAAGCACCGGGACATGTTGTACAGTTTAAAACCTGCCCAAAGTTGTGCCCCTGTGCATAGACAAGCCATTGGGGCTCTTTATACAGAAAATGTATTTGTTACCTAAACAGCTGAAATCTTACCCTGTGCTTTAGAATTTGGCTAGATGGGAAGAGAAATCTCTCTATACTCAACCTGAGCTCCTCAGATCTTCCAATACCATGATAATACCAATAATATGGTATTATCATGCTGCAAAGAGCACCACAGTAGGACCTAAGCCCGTGTACAATGGAAGATGTGGGATTACAGACTTCTTTCCCCTCCATGTGGGATGAAATCCACCCAGCACACTGTTATTTCAAACCAGAAACACATCCCAGCCCTTTCAGTATGAGGAATGTCTTGTATTGCCCTCAAAGGGAGCAGTAGGGTCTGCAGCTCCCGTCACCATGGCAGAGGTTAAAGGAGGAATGTGCTTCCTTTAAGATGGAATGCTGTCAAAACTCAGAACTGAATGTTAGAACCTAACGCTGGGACAAGAGAAAAAGTGGCATTGTGGCACTCCTGTGCTCACTCAGAAGAACCATCTGCTGGGAAGGGCAAAGGAAAAGGGAAACTCTTCAATGGCACCTTTGTTTGGCAGGAAAGCAGGAACCAGTGGCTGCGGCCCCCTTTGTCCTTTTTCTATGTCACATGCTGCTGCCTTTGATGCCACAGAAGAGGAGCCGAAACATTTCAGTACACCTGCACTTCTGTCAGAGAAAAGACAGAAGTCCCCAAGCCCATCCAGCCTGGCAAGGGGAGCAATTTCTATAGGAAATACAAATTGGTGCTTTCCTGATAGAAAACATTCAAAGAAAGGAAGATATGCAGAGTGCAGGGCTTATCAGCGAAGGCTGCTGTGCTTCACAGCACCAGCCACTACTGCCAAGCTCAGAGAGGGGCAGAATTAATTATAAAGAGTCTTCAGAGAGGTGAGATCCTTAGTAAAAAGAGAGGTTCTCCTCTTCAACCCGAATGAATCAGCTGGGAGGTGCTTCTCACTGGGAGGAGACAGGAGGTTCCCCTGCCCCGCCAGGATGAGGGCTCCCTGCAAAGGGAAAGGGCTGGGAAAGAGCGTCCTTTGTGGGCTTTCACTTTCCCACTTCACTGGGGAGTGAGGGGGGCATTCCATTTTCCCTGAGGTGGTGAAAGCCAGAGATCAGAACAATCGGAGTTCCTTTTCTTTTAAATGAAGCATTGTTTTAACGTTAGAGGGAGCGAGAGGCTCTGCCGCATTGCTGCAGGGAGGGGAGGATCTCTGAGCGCACGGAACAGTGGAGCTCGGTTTGATCTTGCCGGGTGCCCGCACTTTCTGTTAACAGCCTTGATCTCCTGTGATGGAAGAAGGTGTTTCTGTGACACTGCTGTCAGGAGAACAACCTCTGGTCTCTACTTCTGTTTGTTCCACACTTCTGTTTGTTCTGCTGCAACCCCTTCAGGAAGGATGTGCTGAGAGCTTGTCCAGCCAGATGAGTGCAACAAGGAGTAGCTGCTACAAGGGATTTACACAGAGAGAAGCCCTGCTAACTTCACCAGCTGAATGGTGCAATAGTGCTTACATGCATTGCTGTTGGCAGCCTGAGCCATACACCACAGACCTTGGCACAAAACCTAAATATCTTCACTCTGAGCCCAGTCTGACGAAGCTGATAAAAGTTATTTAATCTTTCCAGTTTCTTACAAAATTCAACTTACTTTGCCTTGGCTCCTGATTTGTCTTGTAGGAGGACACAAAGAGTAGACAGAGCAGCTGTACTTCACCAGAGGAGCACCATGGCTGAGCTCAGCTGTGCACAAGCGTGCACAGCCCCAGTGATGTGATGTTACACAAGTCACATCAGCAGCTGCATCCCTGTGTGCCTCCAAGGAATGTCCCCTCCCTCATGCCTCAGCAGCGGGCTTCTCCCTGCCCCCTGCAGACACTGCCATCAGAAGGAAGCTGTTAAAACTCACGAGGTTTGTCAGCAGGAAGACTCAAAAAGCAAGGCCAGGAGCTTTCCTCTGCCAGGCTATGTGAAGTGAAACTTCTGCCCATCAACAGTTTGGGCAGCTGGATTCCCACAGTGGCTCTGAGTGTTGGAATCTGCAAAGCACTGCAGATGGGCAAGTCTGTCTCAGTTTACACTCTCATTTCTTTCACTCAGTGCCTAGACACAACTGTGACAAGGAAGGAAAAGATCTTCAGCATGAACCAAAAGTTAGGAGTGAGGAGTAATTACCCCATGGCAGACAGGAGCATCCTTCTCTAAGGCTGATCTCCCTCCATTGACACTGTTAAATAAATCACTGCCTCAATTTCTCTCAGCTGTCCTTACCCTGTGGCACTTGGGGTTATGGCCAGAACTTCAGCAAGCTGAAATGCCCCCCTAGTTTGAGGGGTTTTGTATTTAAGGGCTGTTTTCTCCATCTCAGTTTGGCACCCAGCAGTGATAAATTCAGAAATGCTTCTGGGAAGGCAGCCAGTGCTGTCGAAACCCAAGAAAAATCAATCTTCAACAAAGAAAAAAATTAAACTCTGTCACTATCTATCAATATTTGCCTCTGACTCCACACAACAATTATATGAAAAAGGACCATTTGCTTTAAATATGGATAAGAAGGGAACTACACACAGATATATTTTGGAGAAAAGGAGATCTTTTACAGCACAGAGCTATTCCCAACATACGATATGATCTCCTCATAATGGGCACTGCAGGAACAAACACAGAGTCAGTCTTAAAGAAATATAGTACTGTCTTCAAAGTCTTTCCACCTGTACAAATAATCTTCTCTTTTTTATCTGTGCTGCATTTTATACAAATTTCACACTGACTTTAGAGCCTAGATAAAGGGAAAATATAGCACATGCCACTTATCTAGGACAGGGGGGCAGTGCTTAGTGAGCTGGCCCAGCTGCACACCCATGAACAGTGTGGATTCATGTTCTGGGACAGCAGACTCAGCCAAGTGCCCATGAGCAACTGCTGGCCATAAAGACACTGCCTCTGGCTCAGGAAGTCCCTGAGCTGCACATTGCTGGGGCTGGGCCACAGTATATTCAATTCAGGAAGGCAAAGGTGGACATTTTCTTGTTCTCACAAGCTCTGCTGGAAATCTGCCATGAAACAGTAAAAGAGGCAGCGTGCAAGGCTGGACAGAGCTTTAGTCCAACCCAGGCCGCCCATGCTCAAGTTCCTCACAGAGATACTGCACCTGAAGGGGTGTTCACTCCTGTGCCATCCATGGGGTGCTGTGCTTTACAGATGCACCCAGCTCCTGAGGGCAACCCACTGGCTGTTCATATTTGCATGTTGAAATTACATTTACCCCATTAAAATACATATCCAAATTATTTCAAACCTTCTTTCTTTTATACATTTTGGTTTCATCCCTCACCTGTTCGCCAAACTGAGAAAAATACAGGAGAAGATGTGTCATCACATCTATGCATTCTTCTTTTTCTTTCTTTTTTTTTTTCTCTTCAGCTGGACCTTTTACTCATTCTTGATGGAAGAGGGGAGTCTTGTCTGGGGTTTTTGTTGCAGTTGTTTGGTCTTTTTTACTTGTTGAAAACTCTGATGTCCTCTGGCTTCTCTTGTGTCACTGTGCTCCTCAGCTGTTCTGTCCATGGAAATGATGAAGTGCTGGGGGTCAAAGGTGCCTATGAATGGATATTTATTGGGGCTAAACAGAAGAGGGTTTGTTGGACTGTACCCTTTTCTGACTCAGAGATGGGGCTCATATGTGAGCTGTAGATAAGATCTGCCTCTGTAGCTCTTATACTGGTGCTACAGATGAACATACAGAGGAAATGGGGAGTGCAGATCCTCTTGTTTAACTATAAACCAAATAATTATCCTATTCCTGGAACAAATATAAATACACCACTGGGCTTTTATTTTATTTCTCCCTAGGAACCAGATATTTCTTTGATACCATCCAACACTTCAGCTGTCAGGAAAGAGAGGGACAAAGAGGGAACTAGTAGAAGTCTCATATCTCACACCTGTAAAAGGTTCTGGCTTGTGTGAATTTCTTCCATACAAAATATCTGACAATACACAGCCTGAGGTAATCCTCATCCCCTTTCTGCATTTTGTGGCACCAGCATTTTCAGTATGATGGATTTCTATAACACTAGTCAGCATTACATCCAGGACTGCTCCCTGTTGACTTGTACAGTCAGGGTGAGAGTGCAGGTATATTACTCCTGTTCCTCCCAGCCTCCTGTTTACTGTATTATCATGGTTAAGTGGGAAGTCTGTATATAAAAATAAATAATTCCTCACTGTCCAAAAATAGGTCAAGAAAACCTCTGGGCATGCATAAGAGAGAGGTGGCTTTAAAGCACTGATTAAAAGTGATGAGGCTCCAAACTCATGTGGTTGTAATTCTCGATGCAAGTAATGGTGACAGTAATTACAACCACAGTCCTTCAAAGGCAGCCAGGTCTCCAGGCTAGCCTGCCAGCATGCTCAGTCACTGGGCCTGTTTCCATGCAGAATATTTATTCAAATTTCACCATGAAAGTGCACAGTGTCCTCTGACCTGCCCACACCCCCTCCTGCAGCGAGCCTCCCGGGGGGGACGCTGGTTCCTCTATGCTGAGAGGGGAATTGTTCTGTTCCAAAAATGAGTGCTGGGTAGGCTTAGGGAACACAAACTGGCTCAATTCCTAATCCAGCTGCTTTCCTTTATTATTGGACTGTATGTGTAACCCCCTGCACCAGCGAGCTTTTCAGCTGTGTTATTCCAGTTCTCCTTCTGGAGCTGAACGTGCAGGGCCAAGTCCCAGCAGCACCCACCAGGAATGGCCCTTAAAAAGCAGCATCACACACAGCCCCAGCACGCAGAGCCCACCACAACCTCCTGCTGAAATAAATATGGCAGGAGATCTTTCTCCTTTTTAATGCCTTTATTAAAAATCAGCTCGGGTGGGAAGAACAGACAGGTCATGCTCACACCTCCACTGCTTCCAGGAGTGGCACAGAGGAGGAGGAAGAGTGCAGCTGTGACCGCTGGTCTGTGGGCAGAGCTGGGGGTTCCGTCCTCACGAGAGCATCAGGAGATTCCCAGTTTTCCAATTGGACATTTGCGGTCCTCTGTCCAGCCGACATCTTTTAGGTTAGGCTGAGGGGTAAAAAGGGTCTTAGCGGACACTGGATTCTGTTCCTCACGTCTAGACATCACTTCGACCCATCAGTTCTGTGTTGGCTCGTTGTTTTAGGGGTTTTTGCTAGGTTTGGTGAGGGGCTTCTTCATTTGCACGCCAGCCCTGATGTCCCCTCCTCTTCACCTTCTCAGGTGCCACCCTTCAGGAAGCAGCACGGTGCCCCTCCGCAAACGGGGGATTCCCCAACCATCAACAACACGTAGTTACCGAAAACGACAGGTGATTACAACAACAAACAGTTAGAACTCCACCCTGGCAGCAGCTAGCTCAACCTGTGAACGCTGCAACCTTTTAAAAAAATGGGCAGCTTTTCTACTCATAACACTGCGGTGCTCAGGGACACCACCGACACCACCACCGCCACCGCCAGCACCACCACCAGCAGAACCCGGCCGACGACAGGGGCACAGCGGTGGCCGCGGGTGGCCGGACACAGCAGAGCCTGAGGGGGATCGCTCCACGGCTCCGGGCTCCGCTGCAGAGAGCACAAAAAGAGCCCCCAGAGCTGGTCCGGGAGGAGCCGAGCGCTCACCCCCTGTACCCACGGCCTACCTGGGGAGCTCGGCCAGATCAGCCACCAGGCGGAGCCAGCGTAATTTGTTTCCGGGCTAATTAAGGCACGAGCTTTCAGGTCACATAATTAGCGTGAAGGGGGTGGAGCAGGGGGAGATGCTATCTCTCTGATTTCTGCCTCCCCGCGAGCAGCTCGCAGACAGGTTTTGGTTTAGAACCCGCATTCTCTGAGGGCAGTGCTCCCCAAAGCAGGGAGCCCCAGTGCTCGGGGACAGACCTTGCTCGGGGGCGTTTGTCACACGCGGTGATGACCATGCACAGCCAGTTCAGAGCACGGGGGATGAATCAAAGCCACCTAAATGAGGCTGTCTCAGCCTTTTCCTTTTTGTAGTCAAAGAGAAATCGCCTGCCTAAATCCAAGGCTTGGCTTAACCTCTTTTCCTTCATACACTCCCAAATAAAATTAGTATGGAATTGTAGTATATAAGAATAGGATACTGTTATTTTTCACAATTTGAACATTTTGGTGATGATTTTGTCATTTGAGGGGCTACCAGAAACCACCTGAGCAGAAGAATGTGAACAACGGGGGTTTGCTTATTTTTATCTTTACTCAATAGAGTATTTGTGATCCGGTCATTGCTCTGTGTCTCCTTTAAACTGTTGGTTGAAGAAGGAAAGAATCCGTAAATTTCCCTGCCCCCTGCTCGTTGCCAGCTTGAGTCAGTTTGCTTGGCTGCGGGAGCATCGTTACAGCAGGGATGGCTCTGGTCCCCCAGCTGCACTCCTGGTGTTTGCTCTGAGCCCCGTGCTCATCACTCTGTGAGCACACCTGGGACTTCCACCACAGATCTCAGCTTTGGAGAATAGTCAGGTTTTTAGCAGTTTAATTGTTTTCAAGTTTTGAGCTCATGTAGGAAAACAACTGTGAGTAAGAGCTTGATGCAGGCTGAGTTGCACACAAGCTGGTGGGGTGCCCACAGCTCTGGCCATGTGTGGCCTTGGGCACCAAGGAGTGGCCAAAACTTCCTCATCCAGAGCCTTTAGCCATTTCTGAAACAACACAACTTAGGAATGTGCTTTACAGAGTGAGAGATTCTGTTTATTTTTAAGTATTTCGCTCTAGGAAATTTTTGGATATTTTTCATTCTCAAAATGTGTTTTATGACACTGTGGAGTCAGCTGCAGTGATTCAAATGCTGAGGAACAAGAGAATGTATGACTCCATGGGATTATTTTTAGATGCTGTGTTGCATTAATTTTGTTTAAGACAAATATGCCACTTGTGGTTTAAGGAGGCCTATACTTCAGACAGCTTAAGGCTGGGATACTGTGTGGAAATGCTGCAGTTGGGAAGCTCTTCCATATGTCTGTTACTGGAAAGCTCTCTTCTGTATGGCTGCTATTGGCCACTCTTAGGAAGGATTCCAAAGAGCCACTAGTGACTATTTGCATGCATTTGTGTATCAAGAAAATAATCCTGTAAGGAACCTCCTGAATGACTGGACAGGCTGGTCCCCTAAAGCCTATTTTTATTGTGCTCTAATTCTCTTTAATGAGAGTTCTGCATTGGGAAATCACCCAGAACCTAAATTCAAAACAGAAGTGACCAACCACTGATTTCAAATGAGATGGCTTCCAGCAGCTGGGAAGCTGCACCTGGAATGGTCATGCCCTGGCTCACCATGGGGGGTGGAGGGCTTGCAGAGCAGGGAAGCCTCTGACTAGAAATCTGCCTAAATCCAGCATTGAATTTTTGCTGTTTTCCTGGGTCTTGATTTGTGAGGAGGTGGAAGAAGAAATTCTGTGATTAAATGCAAGGAGGAGACAGATTTTGCAGGAATTGTGCATTCAGCTCTTGGCTGTGTGTGGTGCCTCAGGTCCCTGGGAGGAAGCAGGACTGGGAGGGGAGCAGGAAAACCCCAGCCCTGGGCACTGGAGACCTCCCTGGAGATGGGCTCAGACTGAGGCCAGAGCAGGACATGAGCCCTAACACCTGCAGGCCCTCACTGCTGCTGCTGTGGCATCCCCCATCTTTTCATAGCTGCCAGGATTTTATTAATGAAGTTGGTACATCACCTCTATTTCACAGTGGCAACTAACATTAAAATACATATACATGTATATAATTATTTAAATTATAATTATATAAATGCAATTAGATGCCTTCTAAATCACAGCAGAGGTGATCTGGGTTATCAACATAATATCCCTTAAAAACACTGTTCTGAGGACATGCAGGTGAACAGCTGGGGTCATTCTGTGCAGTGCAAGGCTTATCCCCAAAGCATCACCCTGCAGAGTGCCCAAGAGCAGGCAAACCTGGTGCTCCATCCTGGCCCAGCCAAGGAGACCCACCACTGCTGTCTTTGAAGGAAAGAACAAGATTCCCTCAACTCTCAGCTGAGAGAGACCCCTGCCCTGCCCTAACCATGCTATCTTAATCATATTGCCCTCTTCACCTTCTCCAGTGCTGCAGAGGTTTTAATGAACTGAAGTGGTGTCAAGTGAATAGTAAATTAAATGATTAGCTTGCTCAGGTTTAAAATATGCTAGTGCTTATTATTTGAAAGCTTTGTGCAGGAGTAATCATTAAATGAAACGTGGTGTGGTTTTGGTCTATTGTGCTGAGTTGCAAAAGTGGGTTTGTCCCTCTGCAAACAGTGTGTCACTCACTCAGGGGCACTTCCCTGTATTAAAGACACCCTTATGGTGCACCTGTAGGATAAGAGAGAAATCCTCCTGGCTTTGCAGTGAATGGGAAAGGATTCTATTAGACTGAGTCATCTTTACAAGCCCTGCTGATGGCCCTGATAGGAATCTCTGCAGAGAAGCAGGACATTGAGGTACAAAGTGACACCATTTGCTCCAGCCCAGGAGTACTCCTGTTTAGACTCACAATTTAGGAAATCCTTGATGCAGGCCGGTTCTGATACATTTCCCCTGGGAATGCAGGGTGCTCCAGCCCCGCTGGTAGCTGGATATTCCTGGCAAACATTCTGGGCGTGGTGGTGGCCCCTGGCCCAAAGCAGCAGCCAGGATCAGTGCTGGGCTCCACACGCTGCCCCAGCAGAGATTTCCATCATCTGCTGGTTCCTGTGTGAATGCCATCATGTCCAGTCCTTGGCTGGGCTTGCTCATGCAGGTGTGCAGTGCTTGGCTGAGTTGTGCTTTACTGGGAACCATTCTCTGTTTGCTCTTAGAGAACAACTTTAAAACAAAGGCCCTTGTTTGGACAATACTTTATTTGTGACCCAAGATGGTGATGGAGTATTATTGTAAAAGCAAGGCAACCCCAACGAAGGGAGGAATGATGCATCTGAGTCCATTGATATCAGAAGGCTAATTAATCACTTTATTATACTATATAGTCTATACTATATTACACTCCATCTAAACTGAATCTGCACAAGCACTCAACTGACCAGAATCTCGTGACTGTCAGCCCAGTCCTGACACACACACACATGTGGATTCAATTGGTCAATGAATCAAAACTCTCACACCAGAATCCAATTACCAATTCCCAGTTCAGGTAAACAATCTTCCACAATGCATTCCACTTGTGCACAAGAGGAGCAGCAAATGAGATAAGAATTGCTTTTCCTTTCTCTGAAGTTCCTTGCTGCGATTCCCAGAAAATATCCTTGGGAAGCTGTGCCTTGCTTTTCTCTGTGAAGAGAAATGCAGCCACAGAGTGTGACCATCAGGGTCTTCCTGATCCCAGCACAGAGGGGACATGGTGTGGGACCACTGTGTCTTTGACCCAAACACCTTCTTCTACACTGGTCCATCACTCAGGTTCCCTCAGATTTCTCATATTTATGGATATTTTTGCCATTTATCTACCAGCTAATAGAGAAGCCCGGTCTCAACACCCACTGCCTTTGAGAAAGTGATACACAGCTCTGCTGCAGATGTTCTGACATTCTTAAAAATAGAATAAAGATGATATAATAATTAAAATACAATAATTTTAAATAGTCCTTTTCAACAAATTAACATTCTTTTGTCAATGGAAGATAGTTATCTTAAGTAATTACCCTGTTATCCTAGTGACAGATTGGTGGTGACCTTTATACTGCAAGTGAATTATGCAAATTGCTATTTTCATTAAACATTAAATAACTCCCTTGGGAGGAAAAAATGTTACTTACTGTGTATTGGCTATTAAAGTCTAATGATATGATTTACCACAACTTTGTTTTCTACCTCCAAGGGCTCCAGAGGAGAAGGGATTAAGTCGTGGTTTGGAATTTGAGGCTCAGACATGTGTGGACAGGACAAATGAAGTAAAAATACAAAAGCAAAACAAATACCAGTTATTTCATCCTGTGCTCCAAGTTTATGTTCTCTCTAGCAGAGCATCAGTATGACAGTAAAATAAATGCCTCCAAATCCCACACTTTGCAGCTCCCTGTGCACCTTGGAACCACCAGGTAGCCTTCCCATTATCACAGCCTCCTTCTCATCAGCCTGTGCTCCAAACCAACTCATCAGCATCCCTCAAACTCAAACCTGGCCTTGTTGTCCTTTCACATGGACCAGACATGGTCCCAAAACCATCCTTGAGCCACTTGGGCTGCATCCGGCCCAGGGACAACAAAATGTGGGTAAGTAAAGCCAGTAGGAAAATCAAATTCACCTGGTGCACAGAGGTGGTGGGAATGCTGGAGAGCACAGTTCCTGCACAGTGGAAGTGGCAAAAGTTTATTGCATTACCAAAGTCATTAGGAATGAGGCCAGCAAGACAGGCTTTATGAATAAGAATTACTCTGTTTATTTTCAGGGATAGAAAATGGCCCTTGGTAACAGCACAAGTTGTGTAGAAAGTGAAGCACTTTGTTAGTGGCACAGTAGAAAGGTTTAGTCCTTAAGCATTGCTACTCCCACAGATTTCTACAGCTTAAATGTCTTTTTGGAAACTTCCACCATTGCATTAAAAGTGATCTCAGTAGGAGTACACTTTAATAAAGATAACTCAACATCCATTCTAAGAAAAGCAAGAATGTGCAGGCTTCTGGGGTGCACCATGAACCACACTCAGCAAGGGAGGTACATCCTGTAAGAGCTGGCCTACTCCTCTCAGCACCAATCTTGGAATGAGTGGGACTGTACTGCAGTGCTTCATGTGAAAAATCAAAATATTAGCTCCTTATTATTTGGTGTTTTGTGCTGAAGATAAACCAGTGGATAAATTTCTCTGAAATGTCTCTGTTTATACAGTCATGGCCTCATCCAAAATGAGCAAACTGGGATGCCCGTGTATGTGTGCAATGTGCATTAACACTGGAGAGTTAATTCAACTTGCTTTTCAAAATATTAATGTATTAACAGTCTGAACAACAGATGCCAGTGCAACAGCTTTAGAAAGCACATTCAACAGTTATGTACTTCTATTTTGAAACAGCAAAGTTTTCTGGCCCATAAACTACCATTAATATGTCCTTTATAAATAAATAAACACACCACACATTATTTTAATGACTTAACACCTCTCTAGTGGGCTGTAGGAAAATGTAACATTAAAAAATTCTGTGACAGTTACAACAACCCACCAATAACAAAGTTTATTTTAAATGTACCAGGCTGCCAGTCCAGAGGTGCTGTTATGTGCAGCCCCTTTGGAAAACTGAGCAAAGCTGAATTCAAGGGAGAAATACTAAAGCCTTGGTCACAAAGAAGAGTGTTTATATCACAGCAGGATCCAGTCTGCTCAATTTAGGGAAGCTCTTGTCGACCCTACATCTCTGAATAATCATTAGCCATTTAAGTTAATCTACATTCTCACTTGTTTTCCTTTTAGAGCAAATGGAAAGGGATAATTGCTCAATGGTGATTAGGGAATTGTGTGAGAAGAGGAGGAAAATTTAACGTCGTGGTCTTTTCCCCCAGGGCAGGTTTCCTCAGGTCTCCTTCAGTCTCAGAGAGCAGCCCAGAGACAAGACTATTGCAGAAGAGCTCACCATCACCTTGACATTCAAGTGCCTGTTTGAAGACAAAAACTACTGGAGAAAACACCATTTTCATTGGGTAATCTGTTGTGATTTCATCTGCATGTGTTGTTGAAATAGTGTTCATTGCTAATAAAAATGTAAGTCTTAATTTTTGTCTGTGCTGTTGTTGTCGTCTCTGTTAGACTAAACAGCTGTTAGTTAACAGTGTTTTGTTCCTCTGATAATGCTTATATGCTATAATCAGACTGACTCTCAAAGCAAGGATAAACTAAACCTGTAAATCTCAGTCTATTGAAGTAACTTGTAGGACAGGATCAAATGATGCATCAGAAACTTGTGTATGTGTCATTAAAAAAAAGATAAAATGTAAAACTGAGTTTTTCCACATTTTTTCAGAATTAAGTTTGGTTTATTACAATTATTATTACTACCACTAGTACTGTTGCTGTTTTTCTTGTTAAACACACACAGTCACTTTCTTGATTGATTCTATCACTCAAACTTGCAACAGTTCATTCCAGAATAAATATATTCTAGAAAATATTATTTAGTCTGGAAATGCTAAAAAGTAGTCGTGAAATACAAAATAAGCATTTTCCAGATAAATTTTAATTCATTATATCTTCACATAATGAAATAATATTTCAAAGAAATAAGATTGCGTTTTCCTAAATAACCAAATTTAAATTCTGCTTTCAAGCAAAGCTATATTAATCCTGTGTTGTTATTATGTGTCCAAAATTCTTACTAGAGACAGAAGGTTCCCATCAGTGCTTGGCACTTTGTCACAACACAGAGTTGGTGTAAATTTAAATATGCAGAGAGGACCTTGGCAGTGGCTGCAGTGTTCTGATAGCACAGCCAAGTTTCAGGTGGTTTGATTTCCAGGGAAACAGGCTGGCTCCACTACAGTACTCCCTCCATCCCCAGTGTGAGCAGCACCTCTCTGTCCTTCCACATCATGTTGTGGGAAGCTCTCTTTGGAACTTTTATTCCAAGATCAGGGCAATCAATTGCCCAGATTCAAAACAGAGAATTAATTTTAAATTTAAGTAATATTGACTTAAATTTCTACAGTGCAAGCATTTTTCTTGAAACTTCTGACATTGCATTAAAAGAAATGTCAATAGGAGTATATTTTATTTAAGATACTCCACTGTCTGTGGAGTATCTTAAAAGAAAAGCAAGGGTATTCAGGTTTCTGGGAAATACCACAAGGAAGCTGCAGCAATTGCACTTGAGTAATAATTGATTTAATTTAGAGACCACCTTACTGTCCCTAGGGCTCATCCTTCTGTGCTTGGCCTTGTGACAGATGCTTTTCAGCACTGAGGATCCCTTTGGTGTCTGTGTACAGCATCAGTGGAAGTGGGATCCAGGCTGTGTCACCCCCGGTCCTGCCCCCTGGGAGCTGCTACAGGGTGGCTGTTCCCCAAAAAGCCAGCAGGACCAGTGCCTACACCCAGCTCCACTTTGAGTGACAGCAGAAAGAACAAGGCAGAACCCAAACAATGTGTAAATGAGCTACCATGCACATGAGCCTGACCTGTGGCCCTGGTTAGGCAACTGCAGTTGTTGAACAAATGTAATCTGACAGCAGGGCTTTATCCCAGATCATCATTTGTGCACTGCAGGGCTTGGGTGTTTGTTTGACCTGGTGCTGGGATTCTGCAAGCTAAACCTACCAACCACAGCCTTGCAGAGAATGATTATTTAAGGTGAACAGGCCACTGAGGATATCCTGACACCTTCTGTGCTGCAGATGAAAAAGTAAAATTGCTTCTGTTCACCCCAGGAGATGTCTTGATTCAGTTTCCTAAAGAGAAGCGTGTCCTGTCATTGGAGATATCTCTGGACACATGAGATACTAATAGAATCACAGAATGATAAGGGTTTGAAATGGACCTTAAAGACTATCTAGTCCCAAGCCCCCCTGCCATGGGCAGGGACACCTCCCACTAGTCCTGGCTGCTCAAGGCCTTGTGCAACCCTGCCTTGAACACTGGGGCTGGGACATCCAAATCCTCCCTGGGCAAACCATTCATTCCATTGTCTAACCACATTTAATACCTAACCTAAATTTCTCCTCTTTCAATTTGTACCCATCACTCCTTGTCCTATGGCTGCAGTTCCTGATCAAGAGTCCCTCTCCAGCTTCCCAGTAGATCCCCTTTAGATACTGGAAGGTTGCTCTGAGGTCTCCACACAACCTTCTCCTCTCCAGGCTGAACAGCCCCACCTTTGTCAGCCTGCCTTCACAGGGGAGGTGCTCCAGTTCTCTTATCAACTCCGTGACCCTCCTCTGGATTTATTCCAACAGTTCCACATCCTTCTGATGCTGGGGACACCAGAACTGCTCACAATACTCCAGGTGAGATCTCACAAAAGCAGAGTAGAAGGGGCACAATCACCCCTTTCAAAATGACACAGAATTATAGTAGACACAGGTCCTTCTGAAGTGACATCTGAAGGGCAGGTCAGATGTGCCAGGTTATCCCAAAGGGTGTGGATTATATCCACCTGCTTGGTTGGAGAATTGTCAAACAGCCAGTTCAGCTGCACCCCTCACACTGAGTTCTGCTGCTGAGGGAACATGATGCAGCTGCCATCACACAAATGTGTGAAGCCATTTGAGATGCCCTGAAATAGTTGCCTTGAGTTACTGATTCAGGTGAGTGCAGGCCTTCTATGGACTCCAGAAATGTTGACTGGAAGGGATCTCAAGAGGTCACACAGTCCAGTGTGAGGATCCCAAGCCACAGCTCATGGCCGCAGTCTCCTGTTTCATGAGCTGATGCCAGTGAAGCTGAGAGGGAGAGCAATGAATCTCCTCCAGCACCTCTTCTCCCTGGAGCAATGGCAGGACAGCACAACCTCCAGCAGACAGACTGTGAAGTGCTCCCTCCCTCTTTTAGAACAGAGAACATTATATGTTTCCTAAACTTTTCTTTGATGTGGTAAAGGACACTTAGCTGAGGCATAACACGTACAACTATTTAGGCTATGCTTAAAAATTGCACCTACAGTAACCATAAACCTCACAAACTGCTGCCCTCCCTTCAGCTTTGCCAGAAAGATTAAGGATTTATTCTGTGATATTTTCCTTCTGTACCTATTACAACCCCCTGGAGACCAATGACAGGAACTCCCCTTGCTGCTGGAAATCACCTAGACTGTCACAAAGAGTCAGTGCTGCACTGGACTAAGAACATAAAACTGGCCACAGAGACCAGGTCAAGATCCATCTGGTGCAGTATTTCACCTCTGATATGTGGCCAAAAGTGGATGCCTAGGGAAAAATTTGCTGAATGCAGAAAAATAATAAATAGCAGCATTTTCTCAGAATAAACACTCAGTCTGCCATCACTTGTGGCCCAGGAACTCCCTGAGGCAGAGGAGATAATTTTGTATTTAACACTAGCACATTTTTCTGTCTGGACAGTTTACACTTAAATCTGTGCACGTGTAAACACCTTTGATGCAGGCTGGTCTGAGCTGAAGAGTGTGATCTTACAGGTCCCTGCCAAACCACTCTGAGTAATCTCTGGATCATTCCAGATGAACATTGGACCAGGAAGCACACACAGATGTTACAGTTCAAAGCTCCAGGAAAAATGCAACCAGTAGCACATTCTTTGAACCCTGCTCATATCTACTCAATGTACATTTGTAGATATCAAGGCCATAATGAATCTGTAGATCTGACTTGCACTATAACAGATTGCTGTATCCAACAATTGCCCCCATTATTTGGAGTGTGGAGTCAGCTTGCAGATTAGAACCCTCTACCACAGGTTTTTATACCTGAGCTCAGTACCTAAATGTGTGCCCTAGTCATTGCCAAAGTCACCAGTGCACACTGCCAGGAGTGTGGCAGCTCTTCTGGCTCACTTTGATACAGAGACTGACCTCTGCATGGATGACACTGCCACTGCCAGGAGCAGGAGCCTGGAAAACCAGCCCAGCTTTTGGGGTCTTGACTGTGGGGTGAGCTCTGTGTGGCTGATACAATCAGCTCCCAGAATGACATCTGAAACTGCCTCAAGTTCACACTTCACTGCCAGTGTTTTTATGACTGGGTCTTACGTCAGCCTGAAGTTTCAAACTCTACGGTTATTAACTTTGGAAAGACTGCTTTCCAAAGGGTTAATGAGTCATATCACTAGCTGATAGAAATGCCAATTAACAGGGATCAGCTGTAGAATAATTAGATGCAGAATGTGAGCATTAGGTATGCACAGAAGTTACAAAACCCAAGAGGATAGTGTAAAATTGCAGTTTCTAGGGAGCTGAATCTCTAGAAACCCTTAGTCAAATTTCCCAAATTTGGATCCCTTTCCTCCACTTACACAACAAATGACAGTTTTCAATATGATTCAGATTACATTATATATTTTAAAATGTTTAGGTCCTTATATATTTTAAAATGTTTAGGTCCTTAATAAGGCATTCAATTGCATTGTACCACAGAATCACTCAACAGAAAATGATTTAATGAATACATCTGGAAAATGCATGTATTTTAGTGGCTGATAACATCTACAGTCACCTAGCAACATATTTGTGACAGTGACCTGGCAAATTGTTGAATGACATTTTAACTGCTTAGCCACTGTGCTGAATAAGTTTTTCTCGTTTCAGTCAGATTTGGTATTAGATTGCACGTATGAGAAAAAAAAGAATTGTGTATATAAAATGTGTATTGAGAGTGAATATTAGAAAAGGCATTGATTTTGGAAAAGTACTCTTGTCCTTTCAATGAAGCAATGCTGAGAAGTTTTTCACACTTTCCTTTGCCTTGGTGGCTTAAACTGTATCAGGTATGTAGATTATCTAACTTTAAGTCTATCAAGGACACAAGAAATCTATTAAAGCATAGACTGGTTTTGAATGTATTTCCTGTGCCTTAGAGAACAGTATTTATTGCCTGTATTTTAGCTAAATAATGTTAGCATCAAGCATATTTGCATGTAACATGATCTATTAATAGATAACTATTAATATATCTGGATAGAGAGTGTGGCTTTTTGCCTGCCTTGGTTGATGCTGCATCTCTTTAACCTCTTCATATCACATATAAGCGATGCACTAATCTTGGAACTAGGCAAAGGAAAAATCACAAGTTACCATTCCTTCCAAGAATTAGCTATAGCAGGTCTGTGACTTTCATCCCAAACACAGGCAAATGACCTTTCATTTACACACAACACAATTTTCAGCTCTTTATGCCCTGTAAGTTTGTTTCTTCATAGTCTCTCTACAGTGAGCTCAGCAGCAGCAGAGATAAAACTTCCATAAGCACATTGTTCCTCTTTCCTGCTGACAGTACACAACATGTAATGCACACTTTCAGTTCAGCTCACAGGCAGCTGCATCACTGAATGTGTATGTCCACCAGTATTGTATCTGCAGGGACACCCCTGGCAGGGAGGAATGATGAGGAGGGCTCCATCTCATCAGAAGGCTAATTAATTACTTTATTATACTATATTATTCTATATTATATTACAGTGTATTACAGTACATCTAAACTGAATCTGCCAAGCACACAAGTGCAGAGAATCCTGTGACTGTCAGCCCACAGTCCTGACACACACACACACTTGGCCCTGACAGGCCAAGGAAACCAAACACCATCACTGTGGGTAAACAATCTCCATATTGCATTCTACTTTGGCACAACACAGGCACAGCAAATAAGAATTGGTTTTTTTTTTCTTTGAGGTTCAGAGAATGTGAAACCCAGAAATATTCTTGGGAAGAGAATGTGAAACCCAGAAATATTTTTGGGAAGAATTGTGCCTTGCTTTTCTCTATGAAGAGAAATGTGGCTACACACCAGCTCACTGGGGAGGGGGGATTCAGCTCCCCCAGAGCAGACAGCAGCACTGGTCAGCCTGCACGTGCTTTAGCTCTGCTGCCAGTAGTGATTGAACTTCCATTGACTAGAGTGAGCTCAGACACTCGTGCAGTCTTCAGGGGAAAGAATAATGAGTGCTGAATAATGCATGAATAATGAATTCATATCCCTCCCTCAGTCTCTTTTAAGTTTTATACAACACACAAGAAGGCAAATGTCCCTTCCTGGTTAATGTCTTAAGGGATTATTAAACCACAAATTCCAGGTTGGCTCAATGCACGTTTCAACCTACTGCCATTTGTGCATGAACATTCCTTCCTTATTGGAAAAAACCTCACCCTTGGAAAATTATGTATGAACATGAAGAGACTGCAAAGGGAAAAACTGCTCACAGGACCTACTTGCTGCTTAGTGGCAGTGATTGTAAAGCAGAGGTGAGCAGTTGGATGTTCTAGAAACCATTGTGGGAAATTTGGATGGACTCCTCCCAGATGGATTTGGATTTTAAAAGAGTTGCTTGTGAATAGCAGGTAATTCCAATGGTTAGAATTCTCCTCTAGCATTATAATTGATTCTGTGCCTGTATTTTCTGGACTTAGAAAGACCAAGTTTTGGTTCACATTTGTGCTGCATGTACAAAAGGTATAAATGGGGATAATTACAGGGAATGTGTGCACAGGAATCAGGGCCTTACTAAGGCACAAGGTGGGCATTAGATGGGAGATTGCAGCACTCAATAAACAGGCAGCACACATTTCAGGTATATCCTAATTAACTGCTGTTACTCTACACTTTATTTCATAAACCTGTATTCATGAGGGGAAAAAGCCTGTCCTGAAAGTAGTCACTGCTTAATACCTCTATCATTTCTCTTTATAACCATGCTGCTGCTGTAATGCCCATAAAATGACCTGACAATGGTTAGGCAGCTGGTGTCATCTGATTGATCCTCATTAGACTAATTATAAGTGTCTCACCAGTGCCTTCTACTTCTCTGTCGTCAGCTGGGCCAGAGTCTTCTTTTGTCTCTGGAACTTCTTCAGGGCAGGAACTAACTTCTGGGAAAAATATCCTGCCTTGCACAACAGGACCTTGACCTTTGCCTTAAATCTCTGGATATTGCAGCTTATTGTCTGAGAACACAAACAGCCTGGGTATGCCTGGACAAAAGCTTCTGGTAAGAGAAAAGAACACAGAGAAGAGGTCCTTCCTATGTGTCTGAAACCAGCCAGGGTAAAAACAAACTGTAAAGGATCTGTGGACATGCAAGACTGTGCTGCTGCTGTTCACTGACATTTTTGGCTGAATTTATCAGAAAGACAGGAAATCTTTACCCAATAAAGTTAAAATTCACCTAGAAGGTGGGCTTATTGTCCTTCTACAAAATGAGGAAATTGAGGAGGATATTCCAGACAACTCCTCTCCAATTTTGGTGTTTTCCATCCACATATCTGGACCTGTCTAGCAACACCCTTGCCCATTTCTCCTCCATGCCACCTCTCCCCCTCCAGCACTGCTCATACACTTTCAGGTGTGCATTGGCCATGGCAGCTTTCACCCCTCCACGTACAGAAATCCCAGAAGGATTCCTTGGCATCCTCTTGCAACGACTCAATGGCTTCCAGCATTCCATCTCCCATGGGAGGCCTGGGCTACAGCTCCTCCTGGGCACATTCTGGATCCAGAATGATCCTCCAAAGGATGCTGTGGTGTGCTGCCATGAGCCAGGCAGCGGGGAGGAGCAGGCAGCTGCACAACCTGCCTGCACACCGCGGCTCTGCAGCAGTGACAGGTGACATCCTGCAGGGCTGTGACTGAAAGGACACGGCCCCAAACAACACCACAGCTCACAGGCACTAATGGTACCTGCAGCAGCAGCAGCAGAATTTCCTGTAATACCAGACCCAGCCAGCACGCTGAGCGTGGCTGTGCTCTGAGCCAGGGCAGGGCTCCTCCCTCCCGCGCCCCTCCGGGGGAGCACACTCTGCCCTTCCCTCCAACCCTTCCTGCTTCCTTACCAGCAGCACCCCTCCCTTTCTTTAACACACAGGAGGAATCAGAGGAGCCCAAAGTGGTCCTGGTCAGGATGACTGATGGGTTTGGGTCCCCACATGAGGAAGTGGAGGGGGACAGATGGTGACAGGTGCCTCCTGTCCCCATGGCATCCTGTAGTGTGGCTTCCCATGGTGAAGCCTCCAAGAAATGAACTGTGTGTCCCAGCAAGATGAGATTAGCTGAT
Organism: Agelaius tricolor; assembly: GCF_023055355.1. Taxonomy (NCBI): domain Eukaryota; kingdom Metazoa; phylum Chordata; class Aves; order Passeriformes; family Icteridae; genus Agelaius; species Agelaius tricolor. Next base: position 8,392,099 of record NW_027269266.1, on the reverse strand, counting down.
GGGTGTAGGGTTTGGTGAGCAGAGAGAGCTCTCCATCTCTGCCTCAGCCCCGAATCTTACCAGCCTTCTCTGTGATTGGTGTCCCTGTAGTTACAGAGGTGAGAATGTACACCTGCAGTGCTAGAAGCAGCTGTGTGGTGCTACCACATTCAACAAAAAGCAGGATGAGCACAGGCACAGTGACAATGGAACAATGTCCTGGCTCTTCAGAGCTGGTGCAGGACAACACAAAATTGATGTGCCCCAAATCTGGTCCTGGTTCTGTTCTGCAGAGGATTTTACACACCTGTCTGGGCCTGGAGCAAAACCTGAGACAGAAAAACCCAAAAAACTAAACATTACCAACCTCTGAGAGATCCAGATGAATTTGCCCAGCCCAGAAAAACCCAAATCCAATCTTTTGTGAATTTTGGGTCTGGAGATCAAGTTAGAGCTGTACTTCATGGCTTGGTCCATCTTTAATATAGAGAAAAATATTTCAGCCCTTTAAGCAATTCTTTTTTTGTCTTGCATGACTGCCTTTCTGATTTCAGGATTTCAGTGATGACTAAAGACAGGGTTGTTACTGACTTGACCTCTCCCAGCGGAGGCATCTTCTTACCTACGTGTTTCTTTGGGAGGCAATTATTTTCTTCCTGCTTCTGAGGTTTGCAATTTTGGAGCTAGTGCTTTCTTTCAAGCTCCCACAACCCTCTCAGGAACCTCTCCAGGTAAAAGCAAATGTTATCTCAAAGGGGTACTGAGGCTTTTATTACATCCTGACTTCACTTCTGTAATTCGTTATTTGCTGATCTACCTGCAATTTCCCTGAGGCATTTGCAGCTCACATTGAACTTCACTGTTGAAACCTGGATTTCTGAGCATTTTGCTTATTTCCTGAGAGAACTTCTCTGATTTCATCCTGGTAAAGTGGCAGTTTCAGGTTGAAATTAATTTTCTACTTGCCAGCTTTCAGAGGTGCTTTCCTCTTCTCATAAATGTTATTTTCCTGTTACTTCCTTTGCAGCTTTGTCCCTTTGAGTTGCTTTTCATCTCCTGTTAGAGTCAGTTTCACTGGCAAACCTCCAGAAAATGCCAAAGCCCCACACTCTGTGCAGGCTCAGAGTGAGAGGTGCCCTCACCTGCCAGTTCAAGTCACCCAAAATGGGACTTTGTAAAGGGGACTGACCAGGACTGGCTCCAGCTTCCCCTCCAATTCTTCTGACAGGTTCTCCTTGCCTTTTCCCTCCTTTTTTCTATGATGCAAACCTGTAGAAAAGACAAGCACAGGGTTTACTTGCCACATGGTTAGTAAGATAGACAAATTCACCTTCAGCTGTCTCCAAAAACAAAGATACACATACTACACCATGAAAATATAAATGCTAAGTCCATCTAGCATTTATATCTGGCTGGAGAATCTAAGAAGTGTCACTTCAGAGGACAGTATTTGCCTAAGGACAGCTCTGTGGTTGCACACTGAGGTTTGCTCCAAGCTAATGAGCAGAGTTTAAAAATCCCTTTAACACTGGAGGTTCCTGTGTAAGCCACATGCATACTAGGGTCAAACCCTGCTTTCAACTCCACCTCCTCTGTACAGGTCCTCTCAAACTGCAAAGGGAAAAGAGCATATATTTTGGCTTCTCTAGAGGAATATTCAGGTGCCACAAAACTTGTGTTGCTTGTCTCAGCCCTCAGCCATGCTGGGAAGGTGGATGCATTTGGTGGTGACCCTTGGCTGGGACATGCTCCCAGTCAGTGACCAAGGCTGCTCTGAAACATCTTCTACTCTGCTACTGTCAGTGAATGTGATGGAAAGTCAGCTGTGCCCTACTTTTGGTGCTTGCTGAGTTCACCTCAGCAGTGCTCACAGATGATTTATCTTCTGGAAGGCATTCAAACATCCAGCTATGTCTGCTCTCACACGTCTCCACCTGAGAGGCAGAGCAGCTCCTCTGGCTTGGAGCCAGACCCACCCTGCCCCTGCTGAACAGCCTGGGCCATGTGGGATTGCCAGGGCAGCTCAGGGGGGCAGTGCCCAGACTGTGGCACCAGCCCTGGGCACGTGTTCCAGAGTGCTGAGCATGCACAAAACCTAGACAGGGACAGTGGAAGGGAGCAGGAAATCCCTGGATGCCATTCCTAAAGCAGCCATACCCACACCATTCTTCCAAGAGGCTGGAAGGGTTTGCAGCCACTGCCCAGGAATGGAGCCCGGGGTAACCAGACCTGCCACCTGCTAAAATGCTACATATGAGCATTTGGAAACCACAAGAGTTTGCTTCTGACTCCACAGGATCTGCTTCCCTAGCACAGATCAAACCCAGCAGGCACTGCCTGCTCCTCCCCAGTGCAGACCCATCCATGACCTGGCTCACCTGGCTTTGCTGTCACACCATGGACTCAGTCCCTCAGGACTGCACCAGCACCCACCTCTGCCACCATCTCCTGATAATCCTGCCATCTCCTGATAATCCTGCCATCTCCTGATAAACCTTGCCTGCCATCTCCTGATAAACCTTGCCCACCTCCCCCTTGCAGAACCCCAGACATCTGATTTTGCTCCTCCTGTCTAGTCCCTGTTGCCAGCACTGCTGAGTTCTGCCTTTCCCCATTCTTGCTACACAAATAAAAGGGCAGCCTGTCCATGGAGACCACACAGAGCACAGGCCTAAAGAACAGTGAGGACCATGGCACACCACAAACACCTACCCTGGCATGCCCTGACACACAAGGGAGAAGCTATGCAAGGTAATCATTCTGCACCAGCAGGATTCCTTAGCTGCTTTTCCAGATTTTGGAACATTTGGTTAGTTTAGGGTAGACAGTGAAAGTCTGATTTCAAAAAGCTGGCTGGATTCCACAGAAAAGCACTTTCAAAATCAGGTTTTTTGAACTGTGCTTTCACATTTCAATGGCTGCTGTATTGGTAGCAGCTGGAGTTAGTACCTAACTCTTGACTTGGTTTGAATAAAGCAAATGCTTACTGATGAGTCTGCTTCCAGGCTTGACATGGAAGCAAAATACAACAATGAATGGTAAAAGGTACATACAAAACCTTTGGGGGCTTTGCCTGGAGGACAGCAAAGAGAGATTCCATTTTATTAACATTTTCCATTTCTAGCACTTAGGCATAACCTTTTAAAAATGTATAGGTCAGATCTGTGTCTCAGTTAAAGTCAGAACATCTTTTCTACTGCTTTTGATGGAATTCAAGTTCAATGCATTAACACTGGTATATCAATATCTTACAATTTGTATCAGCATTAGCATTGCTAATAATTTTACAGTGAATGTCATGATCTATAAGAGGATTTTACATTCAACTTACTAGCAGAATATAACACTTTTAAATGATACATGACACTTTCTAGCTGATAAGATCTGAAAAGTGTGAACCCTCAGTATCTTAATGCAGAATACAAATAACAGCCAAAGAGCAATATTTTTGTATTTAACTCCTTAACCCAATTTTGGCTTATTTTGTAGTTATAAGGTACTATTTTTCAAAGCTTGTATTTGGCAAGACAGCTGATCTTTGTTGTCATCAATTGTAATAATTATTCCAGCACCAGGAGCTTATCATTCATTGCTCAGACTTCTTTAGCTGATTTTTACTTTTATTTCACAGATCCCTCATATAAATAGCATTGATGCCATACCAGTAGTATCTTGAATTTTAGGGAGGTCTGCCATTCTCCCTAGAAAATAGGTGGTTCAAGAAGTCCAGCAATCTTGTTCTCAGCTCCTCTTTTCTTTTTGCTGCTAGAGGCTACTTGCACAGCAGACATCTCCAGTGGTTCCTACAGCACCAAGTCATCCTTGTGTGCTCTGAGGTGGGCAAGACCCTGGAGGGGTCTGGTCCAGGCTTGGCTATCACAGAGCAGATTACCAATCTCTACTACCTACAGTGAAAGAAGAAAGCAAACAAGAAATGCAGCCTGGCAAGGAAGCCCCTTGTGATGCTGCAGTTTTTACACCTATTTATGTACCATCTGTTGGTCAGGGCTGTGCCTGCAAGTAGAGAATACATTTAATTGGAATGGGCCTGGAAAAGCAGTGTGAAGGGACAGTAAAGCAGTGGTGGAGAGCACAGGCATCATGTTTTGTAGTGTCATGCACCAGAAACTTGATATCTTGTTGCATTTCTTCATTCATTCATTGCAAGGGGGATGTTTCAGATGCCTTTTCCTCCCTGCCTGCAGTGTGAAGCACAGCACTGCTCCACAGCCATCTACTGAGAGTGAGGCAGATCTCACCATGGAGACCCATTTAAATAGAGAAGTCACAGGACAGTTGCTATTTGTGTGCCTGAATGGAACTCCATTGTGCTATATTTTTTGCTCCAGTGAAGCAGAACAAACCCTTCTTTTTCTTTGTTTATATGAGGTGAAAAAACATACTGGTACTGACTTTCAGATAAAAAACCTCTTAGTTGTAGTCAGTTCCTTCTCTCTTTAAGAACATCTGGGGATACAGAGACAGTCCATCTGTCCTGCTCCAACACTGGGACAAAATACCTGTGATCTTAAAGACTCTTCTCATTTCCTGTCTGATTACACCTCATGCTGAAGTCCTTTGTGGTCAAGGACCGTTTCTTTTTTCCATATGCCCATACCTAGAAACACCAACAACTTTCAAGTACAAGTTTTTGATATCTTGCATGGAATTTTTTTTTTGGTTGAGGTATTGAGTCAAACCTCAGAAGACCTGAGACTTGTCTCAGAGGGCCATTGTCATCCTTGATGTAATAACCTCTCTCTCTGCACTCTGGTTTTCTGTCTCTATGTTTAATTTGTTTTGCCATAGCGTCCTTGTCAGACACTAGGGGCTCCTTGTGCTTCTCTTGTACAAACATGTAAGCAAACACTAGTTATTGCTGCAGTAAATTCACATACTCAGAAGGAAATTATTCCTGAGGAAAAAAAAAAATAAAACTAAGGCAAAGGAATGGAAAAGTGTAATGCATTTTCAGTAACATCTGAGATGTGCTCTCTGCACAGCCTTGTGCACAAGCCAGAGCAGGATGCCAGGCCAGGGGCTGTCCCTGTGAGCTCCCTCTGCCCAGCCCTGCAGAGCCACCACGCCTGCTCAGAGCAGGGCTGAAGTCACATTCTCACATGCAACTCCAGCTCCACTTTGAGACCCCTCATTTTTAAAGAGGTGAAAGAACTTTCACAATGTCAGCATCAAGCAATTTTTAATGTATTATCTTAAAGGACATTATGCAAAGTCTGTCTTGAGGCACATCTTAAAGGATAATAATATTCCCCTTGCAGGTTAGGAGACCTGGGAAGTGTTCACACGTGGATTGGATGTCCAGGCTTCAGTGGAGTCCAGAGACCAGCCCCTTCACCCCACAGCAGACATCCTGGCACACCAACTAGCTGCCTGAACTCAGATGTCCAGTGCCAGCTTTGCCTCTGGTACCCAAGATATTTACACAGAATTGCCAAATATTAAACATGACCTTTCTCCCTCCCAAGTGGCAGCTGGAAGTTGGGGCCTATTACAGGATATCTCAAATGGCTCTAAATAAATAAATGTGGACAACTGAAGCAGTCAGCAGGACAGCTCTTCAGGTTTCCTGCTATGATGGGAGTTTGCATCTCTCTCATATAGGACATTTCATCCTTCCTGAATGTCACAAAAGAAGACAACTGTCAATTTTTTCCTTCCCAAAGGATGGGAAGCTTGGCTCCAAGTTCCAAATCAGCTCCTCCCCAGAGCATCTTTCCTCCCAGAGGACACCATGGGGCTCACCCAGCTCTTCATGACTTTCCATACCTCCAAGCAGTATCCAGCCTGCCTTTAGCCAATGCACTGACACAGTTTTGTGCACTGTTTGAATTAATGCCACTATAATGTAAGCTGCTGAAAAACAATGGTGTTTATCCAGGACTCAGCACCTCTCAGACTTTCTCATTACTTACATAGTGTTTATATTGCTCACTGGTGCCAATCAGGGTAAGGATTTATTGCTGCAGGCTGTTTACTGCTCCATATCTGAATATAGCTGCTGCCCTGAAGAACTCAAAATTTAATTATAAAACAAGATGCCAGGAGTTTAAAACAAGAGAGAAAATTGATGAACAGAAGAGGTAAGAGAACAAAGTCAAGAGAAGTAAAATACTTTGTATTCTACTCTGTTTCTTTTTTACAATTATATGGTTTTCAATTAAAGCATTTTTTTTCAATTTAAAAAACACCCAAACAACTAACCAAACCACACATGCTCCATTTCCCCCCCCCCCCCTTCCTGTTTCTCATTGCAATTTGTATTTCTCAGTAGAAAGACAGGACTTTACATAATTTGATGTTTCCTTTTAATCCTATTTAAGATTCTCTTTCATGTTTATAACTTCCATCTGCTTATATACCATTGGTTCAGGTGTCTCTCCCAAGCTCAGTGCTGGATTATCAGCAGAGTCATACAAGGCCTTTTTTTCCCTAGTGGTCTGTGGAGCAAGGCAGGTCACAGCCATCCATTTTGCCTCCTTTCCTCTTGCTGATTTGCCTCCAGGCTGGACCATGTACCAGCAGGTAGGTTTCCCACTGTCTTCTCATCAGGAGAAATCCTCCTCTGGATTTCCTGGGACCATCAGTCCTGCTCTGAGTCTTAGGACATCACCCACCATTATCCTATTCCAATGAATTCCAGCTCACCTCTCTCTGCCATCCAACTCTCTTCACAGAATCCATGGACACACTTTCTCAAGAGAAATACAAGATCACTTCTAGCATTCATTTTAAAAGATAATTTGTTATTTCTGCAGGATATCTCCACTTACAACTCAATTTGATAAAAATCAGAAATATATGACTGCAAGTATAACCCATATTATAGCAGACACCAAAATGTGCTGCTGCTGTGCCCCATGCAGGAGAAGAGGCACTGGAAGTGCAAAAGGCATCACTGGCAGCATGAGGTTTTTTAAAAAAATCATTGTGTACTGAAAATCAGGGTTTTGTATTGAAAATCAGTACACACATTTGCACTGTTATCTCCTATTCAGATTCCACAGCTGTACTCTCAGAGCTCCCCTCTCTCCAAGCAGTAGAGACACAGGAGGTTGGAGGGAAATACTCCTCTTTTGTGCCAGAAAGTGGTTGTTAAGAAAACATCTCCTGAATGCATAGGTCACACTGCATTTGTCCCATCGGAGCTCATCTTTGTGCCACCAGGCATTGGTCTGTTCCAGGCAGCCTGGCTGTGATGCAGAGAACTTCCTGATGTATTTATCCAGTGAACACTGAGCCACCTGCACACGTCACAGAAGCCACCAGACATGCTCCCAGCCCCAGCTCAGAACTGACCTCACTGGCCTGAGGAAAGAAAAACAGTATGAACAGGTATTTTTCAGTACAGGGTAGTTCTCATGGTGATTTTATCCATCTGTAGCAATACCAGAAGGATGAATATTAAGTTTGTGTCCACAGCCTGTGTTAGCTGACCGTGCCAGTAACAACAACCATGGCTGCCTGCCACCAGGAGATGAAAGCTCTGTTATTTCCCTGACACTGAACTTTCCATGTTGCACTTAGCTTAGTGAATCAGTCAGCTGGAGCTTGCTATTCAGACTTCCTATGGTACAAACTGCTTTTTTCTTTTCCCTTTAAAACAGCTATTTTCTCTCTTACACCCAAGAGGGAGTCAGAACTGAGATTGCACAAAAAACTCTGCATAAATGATACAATTTTTATGTGTACCTTGAGGTGCACAGGGATTTCCCCATACTGAGGTAAGTATGCTCAGTTTGGAGGTCTAATATATGTGTCAGTAGGTCACAATGAGACATCTCTAGTCACCATTCATGTGGGTTCCCTCCACTCCCTTTAGGCCATTCCACTCCCAAAATCTGGCCCACATTATCCACTCAGGGGTGGCCACAGCTCTCAGCCTGGTACACTCAGCTGTGCTTTCATCTCATCCTTGTTTCATGGGCAGCAACCACTGGGTACTCTGGAGCTTCAGCTCCAGACTTAATCCATCACCACCAAGTGCCTGACATTGCCCAACCTGTGGATGACTTAAAAACCTGGATTTCTCCTTCTGGGTGATTCCATTAATTGGGCAGGAGCTACAAGTACTAATCAAACAGTAAACATCTGTTTGGAGCCATATGTACAGACTCAGCAGGGAGAAGAAAGGCATGGACTAAAGATAAGACCACCAATATGATGGAAAAAACACACAACATCCTAAGAAGGGGAAAACTTCACTAGAAGAAAGATAGCAAGTTTTCACGCAAACCAGCTGCCTGAAATTAAGTGTTACCATCATAATTTGGAAAAGGAGAGAGTTGGTGTGGATGTCAGCATCACAGGTGAGTCAAGGAAGCACTGGGTAGACAGCAGGAATAAACTCTAAACCCCTTGCCTCCTCAGAGATGGCTGCTTCAGCAGGAGCTCTCTTTGTGTCTTGAAGCAAGCAGCAGCCTTCACAGAAGCTCTGTGGTAGATGAGGAAACAGATCAATCAGAAATTTTCATGAGAGCAACAGTAGTTTATACAGGAAAATGCTTCCCCTGAAAATATCCTGAGGATCAAGGCCCTCTGGTATGGAATATGTTTGAGATGCCAAGAGCACTACTTGAAACATGAAATGAGAAGAAAGCATTGTGTCTTCTCAAACAGGATCTAACTGCATTGTCCTTCTGAGCATTAGAAAATAACAGGTGTGGAAACTGTCCCTCTCACTGGAATCCTTCTGCTGGCTGCAAACCAGAAATGAATCCTCATGCCATGGGAAAGGGCTCTGCCAGGGGGAATAGGGTTCATAGGGCTGTATTGAATAGATCATGTTGACAATTTCCAGGGTTCAGCAGCATGGAGTAATTTTTTTACAGCCTCCAAAGACTAGTTGTCTTCTTTGATTGAGGGGAAGAGGTGCAAAGAACAATCAGAAGTGATTTTACAGAATATCATCACCTGATGGTCTTTTCTTTTTGAAATCTTGCTTTGTTCCCTGAGGGCCTGCCAGCTCTTGCAGAGCACAAGAAGTAGATCAAAAAGCATGATGAGGGTGGGTATGTGCTACACTCTATCTGTAAATTATGGGCATAAAATAACTGGAGACAGGACAGCAGAGTTTCTTTAGCACAGATAAACCCCAGCAGCTGTGATGTACAGCAATCCCCAAGTATTTACAAGCCCAGCTCTCCAAGTGCAAGACTCAAGGCCACTCTGTCCCTCTGCCACAGGTGACAAGGGTAGGGGTCTTCTTAAAGCAGCTCAGCCACCTCTTCTCTGTCCCTTTTTGCTCCTTTCCTTAGAATTACAGGGAACTTGGTGTGAGTTTATCAGAGAACAGACAGAGGCTAGTGGGCATCTCTGAAATGCCCCCCCCCAAAAGTCTATATTGAAATTTATGTGCAAGTATAGGTAAAATGCATCATAAAATTATTTATTTTAAAGTAGTCAAGAATTATCTGAGATTCTCAGGAATGGATGTTATCAATTCTCAGTGACTATAAACCCTATTTTCATGTGATTCTTATTTGTAATGCACAAGCTGTTAGTTTTTTCATTTACATAGCAGAGTGGAGGAGATCTGTGAGAGAATTATCCTTTAAACATTGCAGCATGGGAAGAATAACACCCTTTTTTGACTTATCTAATAATCCCCTTCAGCCCTGCAGCTTCAGAAGCAGCAAGCCCATAATTCAAAAGGACATGTGAAAAGAAACAAACCAAGAAGTCCTTACTGATGAATATAACAACCAGAACTTTCCTGCCACCTTCCCTGCTATCCTCCCTAATCACACCTCCTAGCAAAAGTACTTTTTGCATCACTGAGAAAGATGTAACCTTCTAATCCAGCCACAAGGTGTAAAACTCTCAAAAGATCCCTTTTGTTGGGTTTCATTATAAGCAGTAGGTTAGCTCAGTTCTCAAAGCTGTGTTAAAAAGCAATCAAGGCCAGGAACAATCATCTTGGGGGCCAGGGAAATGAAGTGTCAGGGACTGTACAGCCAGTACTTGGCAGGAGGATTCATGGTCTCCTTGCCTGCACTGAGCACTTTCAGTGCATCTCAAGAAGTGCTGCTGCCACAGACAATTTGCAGCTCCACTGTGCTTGGCATGGCCTGGGAAGTCCTTTCCCAGCTACACCAGCTGCTGGTGGTCCCAAAGGACCAGAGAGCACCTGGGAATCATTGCAAGGGGTTTTGGATGGACTTCTTTCTATCCTGAGCCACAGTGACCCTAAAAAGCAGCATTACTGCAACTATGCCCTTAGGAAGTCCTGGCTAGAAGGACCATCCAGCATTTTGACATAAGAGCATCTCTCAGACCCTACAACTGCACCACAGCAGTTCAAATTATTTTTTAAACAAATAATAGTCACTGTTTTATGGCATTTGAAACACTAAACTAGGCCTGAATTTCATCTATTTACTAGTCTCCACCAAATTCTTTATTATAAATCTAAAACTTTAGCCCCTACCCTCTATATAACCTGTCTTGTATCCAATACACAGATGAAATAGCAGCCTGCAGCAGGTTTCTTTTGTGGTGTCAGGATAAATTTATGCCCTTGGCATCCCACTGTTGAACATATTTTATAATGAAACAGGAAGGAGAACCTGAGGCTTCCCAGTTGAAGCAACATCACTTGGACCATACAGGCTACACAAGAAATTTGGAGAGCATTTCACAGAGAGATATTTGATGCAGAGTTAAAGTGGAAAACCCACTCACATTTCTCCAAGTAAATTAAAAATTTAGGAGAGTTCTGTGATTTATATTGTGTTCTATGTTAATGCCATTATATTTAGTGATATGATTGATAATAGATTTAGGGAAAAGTGTTGCTTTAGAAACAGTTCTTTGTAATTAATATTTCACCTGGCCCAAATATTAACTTCAAAAAAGAGACACTTCTTAAATTCTATTTGGTCCTCTTGTACATAATATTCTGCTATGATGGGAGGGTCACATTAAACACTCTATCTGGTGCCAAATTAACTAATGGCCAAACAAAATGTGAATTTCAAGCCAGGAGTACATTTTTCCTGAAAACTGATGCCACAAATATCTTTCTACAGAGGGTACATGTTTATTTTTCAAGTCTTGAGTATTTAAGTTACTAGCTTATCCCAGCTCACTACTATACCTTATCCAATATATTCCTTCTCTAACTAGAAACATTTGATATTCATAGCTTTGCAATTCATTCATTAGGGACATGACAATTTCATGTAATTTTCCTCACATATGTCAAACATAATTGAGAATGAGAGAATTAAAATTGCATCCAAACACACACACAGACAAGATATAGAAACAAAAAATCTTAAAATCTTTGAGAACATGAGCGGGAAATACAGTTATAGATGCTCATGTTTGAAATTGGAAGTTTGGGGAATAAAAATTTATGTATATATGCTCCCACAGAATCTTAGTATAGTGCTTAAGAGGACAGAGATACAAAATTATGATCATTTTTCAGGGCATATAAAACTTTTGAATGGGACCTGTTACAACACAGAGCTCAAACACCTTCATGCCTTAGTTTGCCAGCTGTTGATAGGGATAAATACACTCATACTTCACACAGGAGCTATAATGATATTTAAAGACTGTTGTGAAGTGCTCAGAAACAGATGTGATAGAATGATGAAACTAGGTAAAAAGGCAGAAAATTGCTAACATCCTTAGTGCTAAGAAAATATGATATTCCAGACCCCTTAAAATATTTTACTCAGCCAGAAAATGTATAAATTATACAATTTTTCATTAAGCTTTAATTAGCTTGTAAAAATGGGCCTAAGCTAAAGAAATAAATATGTCACAGATTAACAATAACTAAATCAAAGACAGAATATTGCTCAGACCCAGAATATGCAAGAGTCAAGTCTGCTTTCAAGTCCTGTCTCTGCTACAAACCTGCTATCTATAGGCAGAGTAAGGCCTGTGCCAGTTTTATGGTAGTGCAAGGTCCATGAAACAGAATGGCAGCTTTCAGATTTGTGATTATGCTCAATTATCAGTAATTATCACTGTTAAACCACCTCCTGAAAGTTTGCAATCAGCTGCTGTAAACAACAGTTTTAGTATTTATGGAACCATCTACAGCTTAGACATTTTTTACAGGGTGTTCATGAAACCCAGATTTAACAATGCTCGCAGCCACCCTACAGCCTGATTTTAAAATGCTCTCTGTCTCTTAAAGAATTCAGACTCACCTGCTGCAGGGATAAGGCCAGAGGGAAAATCTGCTGAGAGTGGGGCTGTTTTAAGTGGTTCTACAGCAGCACTTGATATCCAAGATCCAAGAAAGACACAAAGTGCACGTGTGCGTGTTGCCAACCACGTGTGGGCACTCAGTGCTGCTGCCTGGCACCAGGATTCCACTGCAGCCCAGCTGCATTCTGGCACTGCATGTAATTAAGGAATTGTCTCTTGATAGCCTCACAACAGTGTTATAAATGATTGTTCAACTAGAACAGAACCAGATCTCCATTATCACCTGCTTTTATCAAGACTGAATACTGTGTTACACATCTGCACTTAGTTGAGAAAGTGAAGAGCATGCCATTAAACATCAAACAAGAAAAGTTATACTGGAACATAGCTCTGTCCTCATCTGAAAATGGGCCATTCCTTCAGTAAGAGATGCATGGGATAACAGGGATAATAAATCTATCTGATCAATAATGGCCTTTCATCAGTTTACTTGATAATTTATTTTCCCTTAGCTACAAAGGAAGCCTGAACATTTCACTAAATGTAGGATACCACTTGGAGCTGAAATTTAGATGTGCCTATCTTGTATAATCTTTCATCAGGTCACCTAATCTCTCTCAGTTTCCCCTCCCTTTGGAAGGATTATTATGCTTCTAATCTCCTCCACACTGGCTGTTGAGATGGTTCTACTTGGCACAAGGTCTGTCTTAGGCACAATCACATATTTACTTGGGACTTACAGAAGATACTGACATAGAAATAATATATACTTAAAAATGTCACTCATCAAATCCATGCAATAGAGACTGGTTACAGGATTCTATTAAAGTTTTATGACAGGAATAGCCCTTTGTTACCATCATTTAGTGTCTTAGGTTTCAAAATACCTCTCTTCCTGCAAAGCTGGGTAATAGCTTCAGGAATTGTAAAACATTACTTGACTCATAAGATCTCACAAAATTGCAGAGTACTAAGTGCTCTGTGACTTTTGGCAAATGTTCTAGGTCAACAATTCCTAAATACTAGTGATTCATGAAGCCTTATCCCATAGGTCTGAAGGGTAAAATATTTTATGAGAGTGTGTTTCAACAAAAACACAAATAAACTAAAAAAAAAAATTTTAAATTTTTAAATAAATAAAAAAAAAGGTAGTCCAAACCAGGAAATTCCTTACAAAGCAGAAATCTAGTTCTGTGTTAGTAGACGTTTTTATCATACCACCCAAGTGCCTCACAAACTCCAATGAATTAACCCTCTATGCTCTTGTGATGAAGGAAATATCCTTTTTATTATATTGAGAGGAAATCATAAAGATTGTAAAGCCCAGGTGTTTCAGTACATCCAGTGACTTTTGAGGGTTTGATTTTCTGACTGCTCAGTTCTAGGTTTAGCTTTCAGTAACACTGCATTATTTGCAGTTTCTCTTTGTACAGAGTTATCCTCTTAAGCATATCAAAGACCTTTTTTTTTTCCCTGAACTATGAATCCTAATTAAAACACTTACAGAATCACAGAATGAAAGAGGTTGGAAGAGACCTTCAAGATGATCTAGACCAGCCATCAGCTCAGCACTTCCAAAACCATCCCTAAACCACATCCCTAAGTGCCACATCCAAGCAACTCTTGAACACTTCCAAAAACTCCACTGCCCTCTGGGCAGCTCATCCCAGTGCCTGACCACTCTTCCAGTGAACATTTTTTTTTTCTAATATCTAAGCTGAACTTCCCCTGGCACAACTAAAGGCCATTCCCTCTCATCCTTTCACTTGAGTTTTGACAGAAGAGACTGCCCCTGACTTGGCTACAACCTCCTGGCAGGGAGTTTTAGACAGCAATGAGGCTCCCCCTGAGACTCCTCTTCTCCAGATGAAAATGTAATTTTAAGAATATATCACTAATATACTGAGAAGTAAATTACATAGTCCTTTTTATATCTGATTGACCACAAATCAAGGAAAAAACAATTAGTTAGTCTAATCTTGCTTGATTTTTGTGGACTGAGGGTCTAATCACTCATGAACATTGCTCCTTCAGAGGTGCACTCTCTCTCCTGACTGCTGAGTATGAGAGGTAGAAGAAACAGGAGTATTTTCTACTACCACACATAGCACCCATGAAATCTGTAACATTTCACTCCCATCTGGGCACACACTCCTCAGCTACCAAGGAAAACATCAAACCTCTTTGGTCTCAGCAGTGTGCCATTAAAAAACAGAAGCATTTTTAGAGATTAAGTTTTACATCCCCCACAGTGAGAATCAGAAGGGGCCCAGGCAGGTAGGAAACTCTTATTACTTTCCAGAAAAAGTGTTTCACCAAGTGTTGCATGGGAATATGTGAAGCTTGGGAAGATGTGAAGACTGCATGCCTAAGGGATAAGGAATTTTGAGGCCCCTCAAGAACAAGGATATAATGGGGCTTATCATGTCTGAGAGTTTAAAATCAAGCCATTCTTTTTTTTTTTTCTTTTCTTGACAAGTACTGCAGTCTGCTGAAGAATGGTCTGGCATTAAAGAGCAAAATTATATAAAACTCCTTTATAAAATAAATTTTTAAGAAACATTAGATAGACTTCTAAGCAATCAAGTGTTTATACAGTGGCTATGTGGTGACCACATTGTGGATCAGTGACACTCCCAGCACTGCTTGAGGTACTGTCTGTCCTTCTGAACACCCACTCTCAGAGCTGGTTTATTCCTTTTCCTGATCAAGCTTTATCCTATCCATCTTTCTCTGCTCAGGGCTTTTTCCTCATGACAATTCTGCAAAAGTGAAACAACTGACTATGGAAAACATCTCCTTTTTTCCCCAAGAGTGAGCACTGAGATTCACTTCCCTCAATGAACAGCAAAGCTCTGTGTCCAGAGGGGTCTGAGTAAAGTCCTTGCACTGGGATGTTCTTTATTGTCCCTACGAACAAGGAATTTTTAACAATACAGTGACATCAAGAACATTAAAACTATCCCAAAAACCATTCCAAAAGGCTGCTTGGCTGTCCTTAAAATAGGTCTTCTAATTGCTGTATTGTCTCTATGGGAATTTCTAGCAGACACCTGGAAGGCAGGCATATGAATCTTATTAGTAAGGATTAAAAACTCGATTATCCTATCTGGATTAATTTCTGAGATGCAGATAGGCAGCAACACATGGTACAGATAACTATTGACAACTGCTTGTAAGGTGATGTAGTTTTGGCACACCTGAAGTAGAAGACAAGCTGAGGACTGGGAGCCCTGGAAGAAGATCCTTTCTAGACATCTTTCCTCCCTCTCCCCCCTAAGTCCCAAGAGGAAACCACAGGTTTCCCTTCTGCCTAATTACCTGCAGTTAAAAATAGATGATGATCTGTACTAAATAACTAGAACTGTTTGATGAGACTTGTTTGTTCCTTGGTCAAACAAAAGAACTCTTGAATCTTGTGGGGCTCACTGCAGTTTTATATAACTGAAGATTTACTCTATTCCCCAACTTGGGAAGAGTGAGAGAGCTTGAGGCTGAGAAGTTGGGAGAATCCTACAGAGACTGGCAAAAACCCCTCATGTTCCAACCAGAATGTCCTGTGCCTGCCTCTGTCTACATTCCTTCTTCTTCTCATGCATGTTGTTCAATCCAGCCTGGCATTCTCCAGCCCAGGAGGAAGCAAGCACCTAAAACCAAAATGCATTTGTACTTGCCAGCAGTTTCTCTGCTTGTCAAGCCTTGGCAGTGGCAGAGAGCAGCCATTCTGTGGGGACTGGAACTTGCTGTTGGAGGGAAGCAATGTGTGGATCTTGCTTTACAAAACAATCCTGCCTTCCTGCTGCAGCCCTTGTCTTCCCAGGATTGTTCCTCAGCCCTTTGCTTCCTCTGCCTCCTTTTCCCCCGTGCAATGAATAGTGGGAGGCTGGTGAGGCACAGTGTGTGAAAAATGCGTATTTTATGATTGGCTTTTCACAAATATTAAAATAAATATTATATGTGTTGTGTTAGAAAGTTATGCTGTGTTAATTCTCTTAAGTAGTGTGTTAAATATAGTTTTGGGTTATAAAAAAAAATGTTAAAATAGAAACTATGCTATGTAGGATACTTTTTTTAAAGAAAGGTCTTGCAGCAAGATAGCAGTCACAGGACACCTAAATCTTTCAGAGAAAGAGAATTTATTGCCCTGTTATCAGAAGAAACGAACTTCCTGCTTCGAAGGTGCTGTTAGGATTCAGGGGAAGAAGTTGACACTGACCAGACAGAATCCTGTGTTTGAATGGAATTTATGCATCATGTATGAGGCGTATGAATATGCAACAGGCTATTGTTTTTTAAGGGTTAATCTTTTGTTAACGGGTGTCTTTTTTCGGGCTTATGCTGCCCAGAAAAAGGTACCTGGAGGTCCGTAACTCTTTGTCTCTATTGTCTCATATTGTCCTAATTCAAATTGTCCAATTTATTACTACTCTAATTGTATTACTATTTTTATAACCATTTTATTACTATTAAACTTTAAAAACAAGTGATTGGCGTTTTTCACACACTGGAACGCATTTCCCAGAGAAGCTGTGGATGCTCCATCTCTGGCAGCGTTACAGGCCAGGCCGACGGGGCTCGGAGCAACCCGGACCAGGGGAAGGTGTCCCTGCCCACGGCAGGGGGCTGGAACTCGATGATCTTTAAGGCGCCTTCCAAGCCAAACCATTCTGATTCTATGAGCCAAGACTCTCCAGGCTTTCACAACCCACATGAAACACAAGGCTCTGTCATTAAATACTCTTCTCCTAAAACTCTCCGATTTAAGTTTATCACTTCCCTTTGAGCCACAGCTGCTCACTCCCACAGGAGCTGCTGCAGCAGGAGCTGGGACATTCTCCGGTAACTCCGGACAGGCTCTGGTCCCTCCCGTGCTGCCATGGAAGGGTTCCAGAAGGCGACAACGTGCCCGGTGTCACCGCAGCACAGCACAGCACGGACCTGGGCGTGCTCCACACCCGCAGCCCTCGCTGAGGCGCCGCGGCCTCGGGCACTGCCCCGGCCCGCTCCGTCCCTCGGGCCTGAAACACCGCCCGGGGCCGGCTGGACACTGCCGGAGACACAGGCGGAGACAGCGGGACAGGAGGCGCCGCTTCCGCGACATCACCCGTGACCCGCCCTTCCCTTCCTCTCTCCCTCCGCCCTCCCGTTGCTTCCCCTTCCCTTCCCCCTGCCCTTCCCTTTCCCGGCTCTTTTCCCGCCACTTCCCGGCCAGGCTACGGCGCCTGCGAAGGAACAAAACGCCTCCGGCGGAGGGAGCGGGAGGGCGGGCGGTGCCGGCCCCGCCCCCTCGCGCCCCTCCGCGGCGGGTGACGTCAGGCGCCTCACGCGCCGCTCCGCGCGTCACACGCCGCGCGCGCGCCGGGGCCCCCTCCCCCCTTCGCCGCTCCGCCAATCCGCGCGCGGCGGCGCCCGGCCGAGAGGCGCCGGCCAATCCCTTCCGCCGGCGGGGGCGGGACTTCCGCCGGGAGCCGGAAGCGGGTCTCTCATGCGAGCGGGTGGTTGAGTCTCGGCTCGGAGACGTTTCGGGCCCGGAGCCGCCGCCGCCCCCCCGCGCCCCCCCCCCGCCCCGCCCGCCCGCCCCCGGCGCTGCCGCCGCCCGCGCCCCCTCGGCCCCGCCTCGCGCTCCGCTCTCCTCCTCACGGCATCCGGCGGCGAGGCCCCGGCGGCGGCGGCGGCGCGGCGAGAGGCCCCGGCGCCCGCGGGAACCCGACAGGAGCGAAAGGCCCCGCGCCGGCGGAGCCCCCCCCCCGCCCCCGTGCCCGCCCGCGTCCCCCGTGCCGAGACCCGGCCCGAGGGCGGCGGCGGCTGTTGGTGACAGGTGAGTGCGAGGGGCCGCCCGGCCCGCGCCCTCCGGGCGGCGGCGCCCGCAGGGGCCGTTCCGCAGCCGCGTCTCCCGGTGTGCGGGGATGGCGGGGCCGAAGGGGGAGCGACACCCCCCGCTCCGTCGCCCCCTCGCACCGGGGAGGCGGCCGGAGCCGCCATCTTCCCACCCGAGGCGGTTCCCGGGGGAGAGACGGGAGGGAGGAGGAGGATCCCGGTTCGGGGCCGCGGTGCCGGCGGGGGTAGGGCGGGCGAGCCGCCGGGGCCGCTCCCGCACTGCGGCCTCGCCGCCCCGGGCACAGCGGGTGAGCTTTGCCCCCGCGCCGACGGGGCCTTGCGGGAGAGCCGCGTGTGCCGCGGGCCGAGCGGGAACGGGGCGAGTGCCGGGGGGACCCGCCTGGAGCCTGCCCGGCCGGGCCGGATGGGCGGCCGGGACCCTGCGGAGCAGCGGGCGGTGCCGGGCCCTGGCCCGTGGCTCCGGGTACGGCGCTGACTCTCCACGGCAGCCGTGTCCCGAGCAGGTGAATTGCCGGCGGGCCGGGGCAGCGCTCGGGCCCTGCGCTGCCCCCGGGATTTCGTTGTTGTTGGGCCTTCGGAGTTGTTTTCACTCTCGGTTTCAGTTTGTCCAGGTGCTCAAAATTACTACGTAGCTTTGTCCGCAGTTTAAACAGATGTGCACTTACCAACAGTGTTTGTTGTGTGAGATTCCTGTGTGGCAGATAAGTATAATTATTTTTATTCTGTAGGTAAGCGAATTGAGGCAAAGTGGTTAAGACTTGCCTGTGGCCACAGTGAGAGAGCTGGTTTCAAAACCACTGTTTAAACTTGAGTCACTCTTGGGGTAAAACCATGGGAATTCTGGCTTCCGATTCTGCCTCTTGTCTCTGGCCTAGTTTTGTTGGCCTCTGAATCCTTAGTAAAATTGGAGAAAGAATCTTTCTTAAGTGCTGCCTCAAGGATTGCTATTGTAAGGTCTGTCTTCTGGTTGAAGTTTCGTGTCAGACTTATCTGTTTTTTACAGATTGGATAAATTCTCAAAGGTCAAAGCGTGTTGTATTTTTTTTTTTCAGCTTGCTGGTATTTCACAACTCTTGGGTTTTGATTCTGGTCTGGTAACTTTTTATCAGTTGAACTTTCACTTCTCCCTGATGCTGATTTGTAAGCATTTCTTCAAGTCAGTTTTCAAGATATAAAGCTAATCAGCTTACTCAGCCCAGCTATTAGAACAACATTGATATTTTTATATTTTTAATTTTTTTTTTTTTGGTGTGAAATGAAAGGGAGGTGAAAACTAGGCTGAGGCCTGATAATACACATAAAAAAAGCAGTGTATATTTTATGCATAATGTCTACAGAAAATTTTATTCTTCTAGATGTGTTGTCATTCATGTGGGTATGCTCTTTATATGGAAGCCACAATTACTTCTATGTTTAACTTGTCTTACATTTTGGGGGAAAAATAATCTTTACTCAAATGGAGGTACAAGTTTTCTTAAATGAATTACAAACATTGAATTTACAAGCAGAAAATTGAAAGCATTTGATCTCTTGGACGTTCCTTAATAAACAATTGTATGTAATCAGGTCCTTAAGCGCACACAATGTTCTGGGTTAGATTGAACTGTTTACCTTGCCATTTTTCCAGGTTTTTTTACCTATTTATACACAAACACTGTGAAGGACTAAAGGTGTAAGCACACACAAGCATGTGCTGCCTTGGTTGCTTTTTATGGCTGGCTGTAATGCCAATATACACACAGAAAGTACAAATGGCTGATATGTATTTATTATATATAGTGCTTAGATATGGGGCTGTATCTTAAATGTTTCATTACAGAGCAAAACAGAAGATCTGGAACTGGAGGCAGTTATGGGATTTTGTTTGGTGGTTTTTGTTTCTTTGAGACATACAGATGCCATGTAGGCAGTTTCTGATGGTGATGTTTTATTTCAATTAGAGTGAAGTTAAATCCTTGGTTTATTTACTGAAATGCAGAGTCAATAGAGTCAGGTTTGTCTAATCTACATGGTCTGCACCGATCTGTTGCTGCATCCCTTATTAAGTCTCATATCTTGCAGCAGCTTTGGCTTTAAATCAGTTGAGAGCTTAATTGGCATGGTAATATAAACTCTTTGTTAAATATTTATTACATTACCTCGCAGAATGCACATGCTAGACACGGAAAAGGCATGTTTGTGACCATAGTGCATGACAAATCTAAAGTGACAGCTTAAAGGTAGCAAAAAAGGAGTTACAAAAAACAAAGTAATTAGGTGTAGATGTATTCCATCAGTTTGATTTTTTTCAAACTAGGTGGCTTTTAGGACCTTCAGCGCTATTAATGTTTAATTCCATGGTGTCTATATATATTCATCAGGCATTCACATTCTCGTAAATTAACTGGTAAGGCACACAAATAAGAATGTAAAGCACTTGACTTTTCTTGTGCCTGTGCTGCAAGGAGCAGGTTTTGCAAAGGCCGCAGCCTTATCGATCTTGAAGAAGAGCACTCTTGCCTTGGAGGTGAGAAGGTGGCTGTGGAGGTAGCTCACAAATGCAGTGTCAGGAGGGCTGTTGCTGGCAGAAAGAGATGAAGCAAGCAAAGAAATATATTCTGCTGGAGTCTGGAGAATAGTAAGCTTTGGGAGTGTGATTTGTGTGTGTATGCATGTATGCACACATGTGAGAAACTGTTACGTGCCATAAGGCGTAATAAGTGTGGTTTGCAAAGTTCTCTGTTCCTCTAAGCATTTACTAGCAAAATGGCATTTTTGGACAACAGGTTTGTCTAAGTCTTCGACATAACTGTAGAAAATAATCTCAGGCTGCATTTTTTTTCCTGTATGTAATCAGTGATACTCAGCCACCAGGTGTATTGGGAAGTCTTGTGCATTTGCATTTAGAATGGGCACACAGGTATGAGTAGGATGGACAGGATGTTACAAAACAGGACGTTGTAAGGAAGAAAATAAACCCTCTCCCTGCAGTTTTGAAATAGGCAATGATGTGTGGAGAGCTATGTAGAAGATGAGAATAAAAGCTACTCTTGTAGTAAAGGCCCTGGAAAGGTGTTTGAGCAATGTTGTTCTGAAAGCAAGGCATGCACATGCTGAAATTAATACACTGAACTTAGTCCATATACAAGATCTTGACCAGTGGATTTCACCACAGAAGCCACTAATTGAAATAGGATGGGGAAAGTGATGTAAAACTTAAAACTAGCACTATTTCAAAGTTTGTAATCCCTCAAAAAAAGAGAAGACACACACGCACAACCTCTTCCCCTGAACTGATAATGTGCTTTGTCAAAGGCGCCAGTTCTAACTGTATTTGCATTTTCGAGCTAATGCTTTGGGAAAGCTCTGCTTTCTTTTCCTGTGCATTAACTCTTCTGTGCTAAACTCAAGTCAAGCTAGTGTATCAATAATAGTTAAACACAAAAATAGCATTCTAAAGCAACTTCATTGAATATAAAACTGAGTGATATTTCACCTGGTCAAAAAACCTTTTTGTACTGTAAATACCAGATAATTGAAGAAGCTCCATTGCTATTCCAGCAACCAGTTTCTTTTCTCTTTATGACTTTGACTGTCTAATGATAAAAATGTGTCTACAACCAACAAGTTTTAGGCACTTGTTAGAAACAGACCAGCAGTCAATTTCTGTTCCACCCATTCATCTTCTTAAGTTCCGTAAAAGTATTACAAGATAGAAACAATTTCTGTTAATTGGTTCCCAGCTGGTGGTACTTAAATTTTGGTGATGTGATGGAGGCAAGGATTTATGAAATCAGTGGTCTTTCACATCTGTGTGTGTAGCTGTTTCATACCCTTGCTAAAGGGCGGTGCCCCCTCATTCAGCAGCAGGTGCTAGGAGCAATACCCACAGACAACAAAGGCACTTTGGAGTGCTCAAATTAGGTGTGACTGTAATACAGCATAAATGTGTGATTAGGATAGCCATGGCAATGTTCATTCTGTGATGTGTGCTGCTGCAGGTATTTTGTGTCTGGGTATGTGTTTCAGGAACAACAATTAACTCCAAAATTGGAAGTCTGACAGAGGTTACTAATATGTGGCTAGCTGCTTGGCCTAGAACATTGCTGGGAATTGGGGAAGCGCTGTTTTGACACCCTGATGAATCACCAATTTCTTTGAGTCTTAATCTTTTCGAATGCTCTCGTTTACCAGGGAGGGCTGGGCTATGCATATTCCGGATCCTGTCAGTCCAGCTCCTTAATGGGTAGTTGAATGATGTAATACAAAAGGAATCAGTTGTTCATAAGCTGAATGGATTGCCACCTCTGCACTTCCAGCAGCTCTGTTGTTATTCTCATAAGGCTGTTGGCATGTAAGGAGCTGGTGTTCCAGAGAGCATATCCTACAGTACAGGTTTATTCTGGATTGCCTCTGTGGCCATGTAGAGTTCACAGATATCGAGTTCAGTGTATGTGTATCTAAGGTAGTGGCAGGTATACACAGCTTTGAGTTCTGGACTATTGCACATATAGATAGAAATATAGATGCCTATAGAAATGTATAGACATCGGTCTGCCATGGTAGCCTGTGATGGATTGGACACAATTGCTTTATCTGTTAGCGATTCTTTTCTAAAATGCCAGTATCACTTTCATTATTGAAAACAGGAAACACTGGCAACACAGACTTCGGAAATTACACCTTCAGATGCTATCAGAATTTTACATGGGATATGTTCAGGAATGCACTGAGTTTTCAGTGTGAAGAACATACAGTTATTTTATCTAAAGCTAATGCTGGGCTTTTTGGAAGGCTAAATACTGTATCACCTTATTTGGCTTCTGGATTTCTTGTGATTTTTTGAACAAGTATCTAATCAATATTTTCCCTTTGTATGGGTTAATTCTCTCTTATTGGCCCTTCCCTCCTGACTTCTGGAAGTGAGCAACAACGGTGAATACTTTATTGGTACTATTCATAAGGCAGACTTCCATCTGTCTTGTTAGGGGAATTGCAAACTTGCTTAAAACACTATAGATTTCTGTTACTCTGTTAAAAGTGTTTATCAGTGTTTCTCGGCCCATCTAATGTTCTGCAGTCTGTTTTAAGTAAAGTATTTTATAGTTACAGGATGCCAGTGATCCGACAGGGAAACCCAAGAAACAAAATATTAGTTAAATAGTAACTATGTTGAGAAAAAAAAATCATTTCATAAATCTCATTCAGCAGAAACTTAATGAAAGGTTTGAAAGCTTTACAGTGATGTCTCTTGGCAGCTTTATGGTTTTGTTTTCGGTCACTGTTGGTATCCATATGCGTATTTTCACAGGTTGTGATGCTGTCACAGGTTGCCTCACAACAGAGTCTGACTCTGACTGTTCAAACAAGGAACTGATGAATCAACAGGCCAGTGTCCAAAGTAGCTTGCTTTTCCATACCCCAGTGCTGAGGTTTATGCTCAAATGTTTGGATATATCCTCCTGGTTTCTGGTTCTTGTTCTAGGAATTAAAAAGTAGAGCAGAAGTGAAGAATGTACTGGGGCATGGTTACTCTAAGTGCTGAGCTACCTATATGTGCAGAATTTGCAGTCTTATCTCAGAGTTTCATTCCCATTCAATGTTGTTGCTGCCCGACAGATAGGGAGAGAAAATGGTCACCATGTTGCTGTTTAAAGCAGCAAGGCAAACAATTTGGTCAGAATATCATTGTCTACATTGGCATCTCTCCAGGATCTTGGGTTTGTGTCCCTGCTCAAATTTAAAGCTTCTTGTCCAATTCTTCATAATAAATGTCAAAAAAATTATGCTATCAAGAAGGGAAGGGACTCATTTTAATGAACATATGTTACAGCTTAGTTTATAGTCTATATTTTATGATTATAATTTTCTTAGTTAACAGTGTGTATTCTAACTGGATTCAAGGAATAAGTGAAATTTTTAGAAGGGTCTGTGCCCAGTTATTTTGACTTGCGATGAAAAATTATTGTCATTAAATCCAAGCTAAAATATTGGCAGTCCATCCTTTAACTGTGAGTCAAAACCTGAATTACCAGTAGTTTTGATTACAGTGATACTCTAAGAAGGTGGGGTGCTCTAACTGTGAACAAATGTGCACCCAATAGTCTTTCATACAGTGATTTAAAACTAAGCAAGAGCTGCTTCTGGTTTCGGTGAAGCTTGTAATGGAGGATGGTAGCCTTTATTAAAAGAGGAAGTAATGCTAAAATGACTGGATTATTGGAGTTAAATTCTATTTTTGGCAAAGAGGTTAATGAAATAATCATTGGCAAAAAACATTCGTTTCCTTTTCTTTTACAAAATTTTAAAGTTAAATCATGCTTCTTCTGTAAGTAGGTAAATTTCAATTTCGATTTAGTCCTTAAGATGTTTCAAAACTTAAACTAACATTCTAGGTCAATGACTGCTTTTCAAGTCATCTGAAAAAAAAAAAAAAAAACAGAGATTGAGGGGAGTTCATCCCAGGCTGTTTGTTTTGCAGAGTGACTGTTTATTGAAATAGTCTTTGCATTGTCAAGGATTGCTGTATGCATTGGTGTTGGGACAAAAATTGTCACTGTACCTTTTTGCTTATCACTGGCATCATCAACATCCTACATGGTTATATATGCCTCTCACTTGGACTTTATGTAGGTATAGATCCTCTTCTCTCCTAGCTTTCTCAGGCCTGTTGTGAGGGAAAATATATTCCAGGAGGACTGTAATGGTTGTCCCTTTGGTTTGCATCAAATCTTTTCCAGAATTCCAGTTCTGTGTGCATTTGAATTTGAGATCCATGGTGTTAGATTTCTGCTTCCCTGAGTTAGGAGTTTATTGTATGGTCCCAGAATGCCATGATAAAGAACATGGCAAATTGGCTTTGAAGCTGTGTGTGTGTCTTAAATAATAATTCAAAGTACTAAAAATACTAAGGATCCTGGAAATTCCATATGCAGCTTTTGACCTCCTCTTGCTTAAGTGCAACGCTGATTGCAGACTTGAAACGTGGAATCCAAGTAATAGCAATATTCTAAGATAAGACTATTAAGATCTGTTAAAGAAGGTCAGCCTTCTAACCTCACCCTTGAAACTGCACTGAATATTAACCCTATAGCTTCAAGTGGTGTTTTTAGTCTTGTCTTTCATCATAAAATGCTGCATCTGCTTCTGCCAGCTTTGGAATTTTTCTGAGGAAGATGTTGTTCATAAAATCCTGCCTGGCAAAGCTGGGTTAGTTGTTTCCTTCACCTTTGCCAAGTGTCCTGCCTGGAGTCACAGGCAGGCTGTGAGTGCTTCAGCCACTCTCTGGCTAGCAATGTTGTGAAGAATGCGGAAAACTTAGAGCTGGTATTGGTAAATCGTGAGGAGGAACATTCAGTAATTGAAACAAGGAAGTTCGTTGTTCCCAGCATTGCCAAACTCACCCTCTTCATGCACAACATTTAACTTGTTCCCTCTAAGCAAGTGCTAAGCCTCCTGGAACCTCAGCATGTGTTACAGCATTTGAAGATTTAGTGTTTCTTTGAAGAGCTGGGAAAAGACCATCAGTTGCTGCCTCTTAGCTTTAAAAACTTGAGGCACCTAGTAAAAATACTTTGGAATTGGCAGTTGTTTTGTTAAACAAACAGAATTTATGAAATGACAGGTCCACTCACAGTGAGCCTGAGGTGCTGGTGAGTATGTTATCCAACAAAGTTCAGAATCTTTTTAGTTTTCACTCAAAGTCAGGAATTAAAAGTCTTAGACTGAAACTGTCTCTTGCAGTGAAAGTGCAACAGTCTCCTAAACTTGACTTCTCTGTGTGAGTTCTTAGCATGCTTAATTGTTGCTTCTTTTAGCACGGGAATAGGAAAATTAATCTTACACTTCCCTTCAATAGCTACTTTAGGGAAAAGCAAACATCAAAAAAACACCCCCACCTCCTTGGTTAAGGGAGAGGAGGCCAGTTATGTGGGGAAGGAAAGAAAACAAAGAAAATACATTATTATGCAAGATATTATCTTTGCATAATAATTCTTCATATGTGCATGAATTCAGAGAAGGTATGGTAGGATGAGACAGACTTGGTGTCCAGAGTGCCAGAGTAAGCTTACCTGCTGGAGATAAGATATCTGTCAAAATAGAGAATAGTTTGAATGAAATAGATTATAGATCTATTTTCTGATAGCCTTGTTAATCTCCTCATGAAGTCTTGGTTGGCTATGGGAAAGAGCAATACAGGCCTATTTTAAGAGTTCAAGAGTTTAAGCTACCATGTAGTGTTCTGTAACTGACTATTTAAAAATAGCACAGGAATGAGCAAGTTTTTGGGAAACCCAGTCATTAGTGCTAACAGGTATTTGTTCCTGCTCTGTCTACTCCAGGGCAAGCTCGAATTTTCTCACCAATTCAATTTACTGTTTCTAATCAATTGCTCTTCTGCTTTCTGTGTGTATAGAAGTGTTGTGCAGTTTTTGACTCATGTCATATTAGTGAAAACAAGCAACATGGATGATGGTTGCTTTCAGGTGAGGTTTTGTATTTGATAGTGCTAAAATTTAGAAACATACTTTGTGGTGCTTTCCATCGCTTTTTTCCCCCATCATTTAACATTTGCATGAAATGACAATTTCTGGATCAGTGAGCAGAATTTGATATTAAATATTGGTATTACATTAAAAGCCTGGAACAGTCTCCCAGCTAATTTGTTGGCATAAAGGCCTCTGAAGTTATTGAAAAGCTTTGGCTTTCAGAGAAAATCCAATTAGCCTATGAAAGACCACCCTAAAAGATCTAGAATTAATATTTGTGTAGAAAGCAAACATTTTTAGCAGTTAAATTTATGCATATTAGTAAAAATACCAAGACTTTTCTTTGTATTGCCTCAGCTGTTGTGTTTGCAGATGAGAATCCTACTGCACTGGACACTTCAGGCATAGGCTGTTGCCTTGTAGGTGGATGGGAATGTTACAAGAAATCAATGTGAATAGTGCATTAGTATAATATATGATGCCTATGCTCTGATGAGATTATTAAAATATATTAATTAAAGAAAAAATCCTGCTGAAGGAAGGAGCTTCCGTCACATCCTGCAGTTTCTCTTAACTCGTGTTAGACATAAATATAAGGGGGTTTATATACATAGTCATTGTTTAGGCTGGCTGGTTTTAGAAGATTATATGAAGAATTAGAAGCCTCTATGGTTAGGCTTATTTAACAAATGTATTCCAAATGTAGTTTGAAAGCAGAGGCAGCTATGAAGTGCTGTGCAGAGTGTGGGGTCCAACTCTAAGCTAGTCATTCAGTAGCTACTTTAAAGCATTGTTTGCCCTGTATTTAGGCTTAATTAGTTTTCTGATTATTTCAGTGCAGAAGAGGCAGTGGCTTGCACTGGCCTGTCCTTTCATTCTTTAATTCAGTACAGACAATGTTCAATCTGCTGGGGTTTCTGTTGTGAAGCTCCTGCAGATATGTTACTGTAGCCTTTACTTTCCTTTTTTGGTTTTGAGTTGTTTTGGGTTTTTTTAATTGGTGATCCTTTGTAACAGCAGCAGCAGAGTGATGTGGACCTCAGCTGTTGAGTTCCACTGAGAGCTGAGGTTCTGCTCTCTGCTCCTCCGGTTTCCTAGAGCAGGACAGAAGAGTTGCTGCCACCAGGCATTCAGCTTGAATCCTCTCTGCTCCACTGCTGTTTTGGTGGCCTCACAAGTGAAGTACATGTGCAGGCTACTAGTGTGTAGTTCTGTTTAACTATAGAGGGGGGTGTTCAGATTTATTCAAATTCTGTTCTTGCTGGTGATGTTTTCTGTCCTGGAAAAGTAAAAAGTTGTGCCAGAGCTGGGAGGTAGGCAGGAAATCAAATGCTTACAAATATAAGGGAGGGCAAGTGATGGAGCATTTTAGTGGAAAATCATTATACTTCAAGGTACTTACCTAATCTGCTTGAGCAACAAATTCCTGATCTCTTTCCTGAGAAAGTTAAAAGACATTTTTATTCAATGTGAGATGTTTTCTGCTCTTTGTAGACCTTGGTAATGAATGTAGAATGTGTAATTCTACATTCAGCTTATCAAGAGAGAACAAGTTGTGGAGAACTACTATAATAATTAATTTATATTAAGTTAGCATTCCATTTTTCAGAATTGTCGTGATTTGGTTGACCTGCTAACAGTTTAACTCTGCCATTTGGGGGGTTTCTTAGAAAATGCACAAATCTGAGAGTTGAGAGGTGAATTTTAATTAAGTGTGGTACTTTTGAAATCATCATCTGATAAATATCTTATCTGGCACGATAGTTATAATAGAAATTAAATATATATCTTTACGAATAACCTGCAGGGTGTGTGCTGTTAGTCCACTTACAGTGAGGAAAACAAGCTTGTGGCTTTGTGATGGATGTGCAACATGAAGCAACTCCTGCTAATTAATGAGTTGAGTTTCTTAATGTAATGTGCTTCAGCCTGCAGTCAGGAGAGTGCTGCTTCAGACTGAAAACTGAAACAAGCCATAAGCAAACTGAAAACTGCTCATGACACAATCACTCTTGTCTTCAAGGCACATGACACTCTTATAAGGCATAAAAATGTCTTCCTAGTGGCTTATTCCTGCTTGGTAGGCACTGCTAGTGTTCTTAAATGGTAAGATTTTTGTTAGGTTATATACCATTAAATATCTGGTTTATTGCATTACTGAGGAGGATGTGAGCCACAGGCTTCTTGGTCCATCTCTGGAGTGATGTTTGAGTGCACATCAGATAATAACTGCATGTGTAGTTTCTTGGTATGCAGGAGGGCTGCAGAAATTCTGTGAGAGACCATTGAGTGTAGTGAAATTATTTCATTTTAATTACACAAATATATTTTAAATGCAGTGCATAAAAGGCTAGATACAAAAAATATAATCATGATACAAAAAATATATACAAAATTAGAATCATATTTTTTTATTTGCGGAGGTCATCCTGTTATCTTCTGTGTGCTGTTGACATCATCTTCTTGTTTGAGGTGCTGAGTAAGACTGTAACTTTACCCTCTTCCCATTTTTCTTGCTCTTCACTGAAAGAGTTTTTCGTATGGCTCTGTACAGAGTCCTCATCATTTACCAGTATCAGGTTTCTTTGGTATTTTATCACCTTTGTTTAGTAACTTGCTGCTTGGCATCTTTTGGACAGCTAATTACTGTAATGATCTGGATTTCCAGACTTGCAGAGTAATCAGTTCTGATGTGCTCTTCATAGCACAGGTTTCTGTGTGAGTGAGAATGCTCAGTAAATGATGAGAGTTGTGAATTGCTTGGGAAGAAATGCTTCATAGATCTTTAAATAAAAAAAAATTGAGTGTTTCTTTTAAACAGCAAGATTTACTATTTCAGCCCTTTTAAAAGGAGAGACTACATTTAACGAATAATTAATAGAGTTGCAGAACAATTTTGGAGGCTGTTAACCTTATAAACAACAGAAGGGATAAAAAAAACCCCAAAGTTGTGAAGTAGGTGCAGCAGCAGCTCTAAATGATTTGTGTTTTCTGTTGAAGGATGTTAAAAAGGTACAGCATTAAGGTTTAATTGTTCTTCTGACACTGCAGTTCTTGCTGTTGCCTTGTGCATTTTGAAGTGCCTTGAGTTTTCCAAGTGTTCTATTACAGGTTTGCCCCCAGTGCTTAGGTCCATGTTCCTCTTCAGGAACCCAGAAGTTGCATTATTCTGGAGAGTGCTGGGGCATAAGTAATTTCTTGGCAGGAAGGAAAACTGAAACAAATCCAATGGTACTTTTCTCAGGTTTTTTGAAATCTTAACTTTTCAGCCACCACGCTGGCATGTACACTGGATGCTCGTATGTTTTGAAACCTTCATCTGACAGACTTGCATAAATCACTGGGTCTAACCAATAAGCTCCAGAGGTGAATTTTCAACTTTTTCCCCAACTGTTGAGCTAATCAGCAGTTAAACAAATTGACGACCTTGTGATGATTTTTAATAGTCCTGCATTCAAGACTTCTGTAGACACATGCTGTGACTAAATATTTATGTCGTGTCAGCTTTTTAATTGCTGTTGTGTAATAGAGATTTTACAACTGATGTAGGCACAGTGATGATTGCAGAGATGGCCACAAACAGATATGCTTTTGGTGCTGTTAGATTTCTTATTCACAGCTATATTATCAGCTGTGGTAATGGAACTTCTTCACAGCATATTTTATTTTAAATAATGCCATCCTTTGAAAGCCGGATTGCTTGTCACATCTGTTCTGTAAAGAAACTGATTTCCTACTTTGAAGGGGAAGATGGAAACCCCTGAGTTCTGTCACAAGTTTTCTCTGTGGGCATGATACAGCTTGGATGATGTTACTCATCTACAGAATGGTAGCATGTGCCCCATGCAGCAGGATGATGGGTCAGCTCTAACAGCTGAGATATTTTTTTGTAAGTATCCTCAAACAACCACCTGATGAAAATTGCAAGTTTGTATCAGTGCTTATGACACTAAGAGGGACACTCTCAGCCTTTCAGGATTAGGGTTTTTCCAGTTTTTCTTGATGATGCTGTATAAGCTTAACCAAATATACTGTATCTGAGTTGGCACTGGGACTTAGAACATGATTAACTCATGATATATTGCATATGCTTTGGCTATTCACAAAGCTGGTGAAGCTAATAAAGAAAAGTTAAACTTCATTTAAAGAGGAGCTAATGTATTAAAATTGTAGCATATTTTTGGGAAAGGCATCTCTTATTTCTCATATAAATGTCTATGTGATGTCTTCAGCAGGTGCTAAAACTTTTCAGAGCTGAGGTCAGTGGTAGCTCTGATTACCTCTGCTGTGGTGATCCTCATGGGTACACAAGTGTGTGGTAGATGGTGAGAAAGAATGTTCTCTCTCACAGTAGAAAGAGGATTTCTGGCTTGCAGCTGGAAGTTTGTTATGAGGCTCAAGTTAAGCAATGCACCTCTGTTTAGAAAACATTTTAAGCTTTCTCATGTTACTGAAGTGTATTTCTGTATTAGTCTTGTGAAAACTTAATCTGTGTTTAAAGTTTCTGACATGTTTGCTAGGAAGAATTCTGCACAAAGCCAAACTCAAATCTATTTTTGTTTGTACTTGCTGGAAGAGCAGTGAAAAGTTCTTTTATTCTAGCGAGCTTTTTTTGTTTTATGCTGTTGCTATTTGCAGGGTGAAAGTTAGTTGTCAGCACTTGCATTTGTAAATCTCTTTTTAAGGGCTGATTACCCTGGGCTGAAAGTTGGCAGGCAAGATCTCGGCCCTAGAGCATTGTTTGGGGTTTTGCATGTTTTTAAATAACAGATCTATGTGACTGATTTGATTGAGAGAACACATGCTGCTACTCAGACTGTAGTAACTCTAGACAGTGAAACAGAGTGCAGAAAAGCACACTTTGAATATGAATGAGAAAAATTAGAGATGTCTACAGTGAAAGCAGGAGGATTGGGGGCTACACTCCAGGGAGGTTTTTAGGGAGGTCAGCAAGAGCAGTAGAGGTTTTGTTTGCTGTGTAACAATCAAGGAGATAGATGTCTTTTCCAAACTATTTGCAAGGTTGTGGTGCATGTGGATGCAGTGTGTTTATAAATACCTTCAGACAGTTGCACATTAACTCTGCCCATACTGAGATACCCAAAGCTGCACTAAATGCAGTGTAAAGGTTAGTTGGGTGTTGGCACCACACTAACACACACGTGTGGCTTCTGGATGAGAGCAGTCCCAGCTCTGCTTGGCTTGGCACCCAGGCAAGAGTGATCATGTGGTTGTGTGCACTTATCTGTGTAGTCATTCTGTGGGCCATTGCTGGTTTGTATGTTCTGAAATTATGGGATTCTTATAACTAGATGGCTTTGAAAATACTCTACAGTGAAGAACCATGCTGTCAGCTTTAAAAAAAACCAAAACGCTACAACTGCCCAAAAAAACCTCACAAACAAACAAAAATTAAAAATCAACCTCTCCCCCCCCACCAAACAGACCCCATATCTTTGTATTTGTGAAGGTGGTTGTGGATGTTGCAGAGTGAAACCAGTAGGCTGAAATACCCGTGTTGCTTGACCAGATGGTCTCAGTCCCTCCTGAAAATATTCTTGTAACTCCTCAAGTTAACCACTCACAGGTGTCCACAGGGACAGATCTGGTGACTAATGAGAAAAGGAGTAATAAGCACTCTTGCTGTTGCAATTACTAGTTTTGCAGATGGAAGAGTGTATTCCAGTTTTGGGGAAAGCAAATATGGCTGAATATTGTGCCGTTTCTAAAGAAAAATGTTTTTCTTGTATTTTAAACTTCTCTGTCTTGGCTATTTACAAACCAAGTTTGGACTACTTTTGGTAAGTCTCAATAAAATCTAGGCAGTTTCTCTTGGGATAGATAGTTGTAGAAATAAGTACTTGAATGTCTGTAGTAGAGTCAAGAACAGAGTTATTCTCAAGTTGCTGAACTCAACTTATTACTGCATGATCACCAAATGGCAAGCTAGAAGGATATAATGGTTTACTATATGCATTTGCAGAATTGAAATTAATGGTTGCTTCTAAATCAGTGATGCACTGGCACAGGTTGCCCAAAGAAGTGGTGGATGCACCATCCCTGGAAGCATTCACGGTCAGGTTGGACAGGACTCTGAGCAATCTGATCTAATTGAAGACGTCCTCTCTTTCTTGCAGAGGTGTTGGACTAAAGACCTTCAAAAGGCCTCTTTCAACTAAAAAACTGCTCTGTGATTCTGTGATGAAAAAATGTCATTTGATTGTGATAGCTCAATGTTCTGCTGTAGGTAGTGCTATCTCTGTCCCAAAAGGGTTTGCCAACTTGCAATTTTCTCTTGAATGTCTCCTGCTTATTGCTGCAACATTTATTTATGCAAAGATACATTGAAGTGCTGACTGGTAAACCATATCTTTTCAAGTCATGGACAAGTTAACTCTTCAGTTGGATGATAATTTTTATTGCTGCATTAAAATGCTCCATTTGACTTGTCACTAATTCAGCTGATAAGCTCTTTCAAACAGTGAATATGTACCTGTGGTTTCTAGAATTGCCAGTTATTGATTGTGGTTTGTATAAATAAGCTTTTATATGAAGAGATATATCAATACTAATGAAAAACATGCTAAAACATATCATATGGAGAGCTTTTAACATTCCATGATTTTTATTGGTTTTCTCTTTCCTGAAGTATCACTGCCTTTTTCTACAGCCCTTGTATTCTCTGACATGATAGTCATGGGAGTCTGCTGTCATGTGGGTTTTGTTCTCTAGGACTCCAATAAGTGGCAGTTCTGCAGTAGGAAAGGTGGCATTAACTCGGCAGAACAGCCCTGCATGTGGAGTCGTTTTCAAGTATCTCACAACCACTGGGATTTTGCAGCTGAGCACTTGACGTCCTGCAGACTTGTAGCAGTGGGGTGTATTAAGTGAAGAGAAATTGCAACAGAAGCTCCCTCCTTGTGTGTTTGGGATCTTTCTGTATGGCTTGCTCATTTGCAGAAAGGCAAAGGCTGATCATTGTTAAAATCATGGGATTTGGAAAGCAGGTTTTATCCTCTTCAAACAAATTACTTTATTGCTGTTGTTTGGAGTGCCATTTTGATCCTTAGTGATCAAAATTTAACTTAAATACATGGGTTTGACATTGTAATTACTAAAAATAATTTGTTTTCAAGGTGAGTGGTATTAGTATGGTGTGTATCACAACAAATCCATGTGTCTAATGAGAATATGATTATGAGTCTGAGTAAGCAAAGTTACCTGTGGCTTCAATCTAGACTTGGCCTGTGATAAGCATCTTGCATAATCTCATCTAAGGGAGTTCTGAAAAGCAGTAGAGTGATATGCTGCTCTAATTGCTGGTGGCTTACCTGAGGAATTTGAAGTTGCAGTGTGCACACTGCAGTTGTGTGGTGTCAGGTTAGCTGACAACCTGTCTATCCTCAGCTGCAATTAATGATTTAGCTGGGTATGTTGTGCTTGATTGCCAGTCAGCAAATGCTTTAAAGGACATATATGTAGTGGAACTTTACCTTTTGTTTAACAGATTCATATAATTGCAGCTGTTTCCCTTCCCTTCCTTTATGCATAAACTTAAAAAGTTCTGGTGTTAACACAGTGTACCAGAGGATGGAAGAGATTGCAGCATGGCTCTGGACTGGCTGATCCTAGAAGGGAATGGGAATATGTGAGATAAACAGGTGACAGAAGGCTATAAAGAGGTACCTTAACATGGATATGGGGATCAAAATGCTGAGTAGATACCACCACTGCTGACTGGAACATGCTTGTCTTTCTCTAAAGTAGCCTTTAGCTTATGAATCTGGACTAAAGCTATGCCCAAGGGTAGTATGAACAGCAGTGGAGGTTACACACAGTGAATGTGAAATGAGTAAGGAGTCTTGGGCTCTTTTTAGAAAGAAAAATTAATCCAGAATTTGGAAAGGCTAAACAGAATTTCTTTAAAAAACATGAGCAGAAGTGTTCTCCAGGAGGCTTAGACACTTCACGCAGTGCTAAAGTGTCTACCTCTTCCCATGCATGGCTTTGAGCAACACAGAGTCTGGCTGTTTATAACTGCTTTTGAAAAGTTGCTTTCATCCTGAGGATAGTTTTTGGTTATTTTATAAAATATAAACATCCTGAATGAATTCCAGACTTTGTTACATAACCTGTGAGTATATTTGTGTGTAACACTGTGAGGGATAGTGTAATTTTTTAGTTCCATTATAATGTGGTTTTTTGTCTGTGCCATTTCTTCCTTAAGTAGTTTCTATTCCAGGGTGAGAGACATAGTGTTAAGAAAAGAAACTTCTGAGAATATAACAGTGACTTGTGTTTCTTTTGAAAGCATACTTTTTGTGCTAACTTCCCATCAATAGCATGAGGTAATTCATGTAAGCTGAAATGTTCATCTTCTTGGGGATGTCAGTATATTTGTTTCTTCAGCTATATGTACAAAATACCTTTTGCATAATCCTGTAATACAGGTGCTCAAATCAGTTTATAGCTGAGCATAGTAATTTTCTTTGAAAATATTGGAATATATTCAGTCAGTTGCATTTGTATTTGCTTTTGTCCATTTCAAAATACAGTGTAAAGGAGACTCATGGAAAGCCATAATGCTCTAGACTGAAAGTCTTCTTAACTCTAGTCTTGGAGTCAAGGTAGCCTAAAAGGAGCTTATGTTCCTAAAGAATGGAACATTACCATTAGCTTACGTGTGCTACAAATCTTTACCTTTTCATTTTAGGGAGATTGCATGTTTGGTGTCACCAACTTGAAGGCAAAAGATCTTCCTCATGCATTGTTACAGATACAGTACTGGAATTTCCTATGAATAAAAAACTAAAAAAGCATTTTACATCTTTTTAGAAAAGAAAAAAAAAGCCTGATTTTCACACCTCAATATTTACTTTGAGACTTCATGCTTTAATTGGTTTTTTTGGCGTCTTTTAAAAATAACAGCATTAAATAATAGCATCAAATTTCAAAGCAATGTCACTGTCAGACTTTCAACTCTACTGAGTTTTTCACTTGTTTAATCAAATAAAATAAGATTTTGGGATGACAGAGCAGAAGAACTGGTTGAGTCTAGCAGAACTGTTGTAACATGCTTCTTAAATCTTGCGAAGATAAAATGACCATGAAAGTAGTTCTAGAAAAAAGGTTTTGTGTTTGTGACTAAATGCTTCTTAGTGAGTGGAGTCTGCAGGTTATATGAAGAAATCATGGTTTGAAATGCAGTGTGAATAAGGTGAGAATCAAGAGAAGCTTTCCCAGTGGAATTTCCCTGCCCAGTGCTGTGGCAAGTGTTCATCTGTAATCCCAAGGCAGCCAGTGACT
Source organism: Agelaius tricolor (assembly GCF_023055355.1). Classification (NCBI taxonomy): domain Eukaryota; kingdom Metazoa; phylum Chordata; class Aves; order Passeriformes; family Icteridae; genus Agelaius; species Agelaius tricolor. Next base: position 8,356,319 of record NW_027269266.1, on the reverse strand, counting down.
GGGAGCTGAGTGTATCTGCAAGGTGGCTTTATCCTCATTTTATGTTTTCTCTGGATGCATAATCCTGACCGAATTGTGTGGAAGTTCTTTGGGCCTTTGCTCTGAGTCAGGGTGGCGTGTCTGGAGTGGCTGTGGTTCTGAGGAATTTCAACAACCACTTACAGAATCTTTTGTCTTCTTCTTTCTGCAGCTTACAAAGGTGACCAGTAAAGTTCTCTCTGAGCAGCCAAAAAGCAGACAGCTCATGACTTCTGATCAGGACACTAAAGTTGTGGCTGAACCGCAGGTGCAGCAAGTACAAGAAGTTAAGGACGGTTCTCATCTAGTAAGTATTCTAATTGCATGTTCCCCTGGTGTGCTGTAGGAAACATTGTGTTTTCATTATGTCTTAATCAAAATTTTAGGTCAGAACATTTTAGAAGACAGTTGGCTGACAGAAAGCATTGAAACATTAAACAGCCAGAGCAGAGCTGTTGGAGGTGGTTAATTCTCCATACTGACTAGAAACCTCAACTTAGCTTGGCTTCAGCTCTTTGGGGGGATTTACATAAACTGCAAGATATGACAGTTTGCAGTCATTTAAGGTACAGGGTTTTTAGGCTATGCAGGAATTGTATTACTAATCTTGAACCAAGGTCCTTGGTCACACCTTGCCATATGAGGGCAGTGCAGGGAATGCACTTTGTATGTATGTGTAACTGAAAAAAGCACAAACCCATAGAAGCAGGGGTTGGCAGTCTGTAACAGGAATTTTGCTCAGTCAGTTGTGCCAAGTGGCACGTGCTGCTGTTGCTGTGCTGCTGTGCAGGATCCAGTGAGTGGCTGTATGGGATGCTTTTGGCAGATCATACAGTAGATTGTACTGTGTGCTTATATGTTGTAGTAAATGCTGCATATGTCTTCAAGAAGATTGAAGACCTTGATTTTTATTCAAATACGTTCAAAGTTTTGTCTTTGTTAACTATATATTGGGAGGAATGTTTCCTCCTGGGACATCTCGAAGGGTTTGGTTTCATTGTATGTTCTTCCAGAAGTTTCACTTGTGCTGTGCTAAGGAGCAGATGCTTCCTGCTTCCAACTTAGCTTGGAGCAAGCACTAGGGAGCATTCTGAAAAACTCATGCTTTGCTTTTCTAAGAAAGCTGGTGCACTTTTTGTTTGTTCCTCTTCCTCCCTTTTTTTTTTTTCCTGAGTTCTCTGTTATACATTTCTTAGATGTGAATTTTTACTTATTTGACAGTAGAGGAAAAATTCAGTCTGGTTTTCTGCCATACTTCTGGAAGTTGAACTTTTGAGATGTGCTGTGTTTGGGGTTTTTTTGGTGGGGTTTTTTTTGGGGGGTTTTGTTTGTTTGTTTTTCTGTACCCAGAGTATTAGTGCAAATAAACTTGAGTAAGAGTGGCTTGCAGATTTTTTTCAAGAGCTTGAAGCTATCCATGCATTTCAACAGGTGCATTAGCATTAAAGGCAATTTATTAGTCTTCATATGGGTGCCAGTTCTTTTAATTTGACATACTAGAATTTTTATTTTAAAAAAACTGTATTTAAATATTAATTTCTGTTCTTCCCTACTTATTTGGAGAAAAAGAGCATAACCATTTATTTATATTTCAGGAGACCTTACTGTTCTTTTCATGGGAAGAGAAAGCTGATGTCAGTTTAGATATCTTGGATATCTCCTAGTACCCATAGTGCTATAATAGCACATTTCAAATAACTTGTTCTATTGGATTAAAGCTTTTCTTTGGCTGAATATTTTATCTGAAAAAGATGAGACCAGTAGCTTATTAGGCTTTAAGTTATACTGATATGATACTCTTATGTGCACAACATCAGAAGGTCATTCTGGCATGAGCATAATCACCAATATATTCTGTTAACAGTGGTGTTTTCAAAATGGTCCCTTGTGTAATGCCTCATGCTTACATGAGTTGATTTTTGCCAGTGCTTCAGGACTTCACTTGCAAGTTCTGTGAACAAGATTATAGTTGAAGAAAAACTTCACAGAGTGCAGGAAAGAGTTAGCAAACTGAAATCATTAAGACACTTCCATCTTTCCATAAATGTGATAGGAAGGAGGAAAAAACTTCTGGAATCCTGGCTCTATTGCCTTTAGCAAGTCCATACTTCAGGTCAGGTAAAAACCACCTGCTGTTTGCTAATTATTTTGAGATCAGTGGTCTAGACTGCAAAAAGACATAGGTGCATGTTTGTGCTGGTCATTATTTCAGTGTGCATGTGATATGGGACCATACAGCTCTGGCACCTAGTGAGCTTTCTAGGGATCTGTTTTTAATAGACTTATAAGAGATGTGCTGAATTGCATTCCCAGCTGTTTGGCTGTGCTGTTCCACTGGGTTCTCTTGATACACTTTGTCCAAATGCTTTTGTTCAGGAAGAAAATTATTTCAATGGGGAATCATGATACACTTCTGTAGGTCCTGTAAAAATAGGTATTAGGCTAATTTTCATCAGAAGTGGCTATGTAACAAGTATTTTTTTTCGCTTTGAACAATAACTAAATTTTTCTAATTATGAACTTAGTCATTCTGTAATTTGGCAAGAACAAAGCTGAAGACATTCTACTGTGAATAATGTTGAATAGGTAATCAATAGGGACTAAATTAAAATGAAGGTTTTGATGTTTTGGATGGAATCCTTCAGAGATCACTTTTCAGGGTTGCTGGTTAAAGATACACAGGTCACTTTTTCACTAACATGTTTCAAAGTCTTAACCTCAGAGTGAGTGAGACAGTCTTCTGCATTGAAGTAGCTATGAAACTATGCTATTTAAAGCATAATTTAGGTCAATCACAAATCTAGTATGATTCTAGTATGGTTCTACTCTGGTTGGTTCATTTCCAACACAACCAATCAGTTTGGCTGATTCTAGTGGTATTTACCAGCAGAATTTTGCACATAAGTTGTTTGAAGGAAATTGACATCTTGAGGATTTTCATGGATTTCTTGTCAATAGTAGCTTAGGCTTACACATTGGAGGTACATAGTTTAGAGGATACTAGCAGATTCTTAACTTTGATGGTTTTCTTAGCTTTGGGAGTTAAATGTGCTTTTTTTCCAACTTCATTGACCTAGAGGTGGGCTTTGTCGCTTCAGGTGACATCTGCCAATAGGCTATTTGTATCCTGATTTGACAATTACTCTTTCTGAGAGAGCCCTTGTTAGGCTGGACCCAGGAGAATCAGCATTTAAAAAGCACTCCATTTTAACTCACTTCTGTGCTTCCTTTTCAATAGTAACTCTTTGCTGCTAGAAATTAGGTTACTCTGAGGGAAGAGGCCAAGGTGCCAATCCCATGGTGGAGGTAGTTTGTATGTCCTGTCTCTGCCAAATTAAGATTCAACTGACTTTTAGTGCTAAAAGCATGCACGAGTCTTTTTCCTTGCTTATTGAGCCTAAACTCTTCCTCTGCCATGCTCACATTTGAGTGTGTGGCCTCTCAGAGCACTTTCCAAGGACCAAAGAATTTTCTTTCTTTGATTAGTCAAATTGAAGACCTGATGTGGAAATTTGAAAATATCTTTAGAAGGGATTCCTGTCACCAAGCGACAACAAGTTCTGCAAATGTGTGTTCCAGTGCAGGATATTACAGTAGGGCCATTTAAACTTGCAAGCTGATTGCAATATTAGCATCACCCATTCTTTCCCTAGCTGAATAATTACCAGGTGCTGCCATGGGTTTCTGTTAATGGGAATTCTAATCTGTATGGTACACTGATGTTTGTTAATCCTTATAGGTACTGTAAACAAAAATTCAATCCTACTGTTGTTCAAAGCAGGGGGAAAATATCTAGAGCTTCCTGAAAGATGGCACTTAATTGTACTTACCAAAAATGTTTTTCTTAGGAAATACTATAAAAGGATGTCTTAGGTTTATTGCTGCTGGATTATGTTGTTCAAAAATCTTTTTGCAGCCCATTCAAGAATAAGCCTCAAAATGAAAAGGAACTGAGGAAATCAACTTTACTAGTTTAATACAGGACCATGTGCTCAGTGAAAATTCAGTATACCAGATAATCCTTAGATCATTGGACAATGCAGTTTTACATGCAGTATGTGCCAATTTAATGTTAAGCAGCAGTTTGTATAATGAGTAGGTGGTATTCAAGAGATCATGACTAGCTTTAAACAAGAAATGGGAGAATTAGGCTTTACACTGAACATGTACAGGATCAACATCATGAAGGATCAATACTGGTTGGTGTTTGCTCTTTCTGTCATGGTATTCTAGATTTAGGCCATAAGAAAAGTGAATAAGGCCATAAGAATAGTTTTATACATGTAGATGACATCTAATGCTCATGTTTGATTATTTCAGAGTGTAGAATATGTACTTAAACTCTTATCAGTCCATTAACCATGATCTGTTGGAGGGAAAGTCAGGCAATTTGATCAGCTGTGTCAGAAGCCTGCAGTGGTGTCACTGCAACATCTGTTGTGAGGCTGCTCTTCTGTGTTCCCTTCCCTGGTGATGGGCATGGCATCAGGTGTGGCCTGGGAGTGCAGCATAATCACTGTTTCTTCAGAACTTGTTACAGTTGCATGACTGTGTTATAGAGAAAGAATAAAGGAAGTTAGATTTTGGTAGGTTGTAAGGATTGTTTTGGCTTGTGTTATTGTAACTTTGAATCTAGATTGTTTTTAAATTTAGGCCTATAAGGCTATATCTGGGATAAACCCTTACTCCTTAGCAAAGAATAAGTACATTGGGAAATGAAAGAGGGTGAGTATACTCTAGTTAATAAGCATGTTGACATCTTGCCTTCTGTGTAGGTGTGTACAGGATATAGGACAAAATACCTATTAAAAAAAAGTAATTGTTCAGGTTATGAAAGTGCTGCTTCAGAGCAGTTTTGTTTCATGCAGTCAGAAAACCTGTTTAGGCTTTGAGTAGATGAGCAATATACCAGAGCTAAAATATGCATGAATAAAGAAAGAAAAAGCAAAACAAAATAACAAAATTTACTCCCCAGACGAGCTGGGCTCTGAAGTAGCAGAGCATGAACTCTGTTAAGTGCTTTTCAAGTTGGTGGCAGTGTTAAGCTTAGCCAGAAGGTGCCTCGAGTGATGTAGCATAACAGGAGTGGCATTTTCTGCTTAAATTCATGTTGCCTTTTTTTTTCAAGTTGTAATCGCACACTAAATAGTATTGAGAAATTTGACTTAATGAATGTGCACTGTAGCTGCTTTAAAATAGAAATTATCCCTGGAACCCTAAGATAAAAACAAAGGAACAAGTACAAAATGTGCTCTTACACATGAGAAGGGTATGGGAAAACTGGAATAAGTTTCTGCTTGCCTGAACTGCTTCACCCCTTTTCTTCCCATTAGTTGATAGGAGAAGTGGTTGTTAAGGCACTGGAAAAGTGGACTTTGCCCTGCTCTGTCTCTTAAAGACACTTAGCTCCTCTCTAGAAAGCACGAGTTAGTAATGGCTAAATCACAAGGGGAAAAGTCTTTCTATTTGTTTATCTGATAAGAGAGTTTTCTGAATAGTTGTGAATTTTTTTAGTATTCCTGTGACTTTAAGCTGACATTAAAAACAGTTAAATTGTTTGCTCATGGCATTTCTTCAAAAAAACTATTCTAAGTAACTCCCTCCCCCTTTGCCTGTTCTCAGTTCCAGGGAATGCTAAAGAGAGGAGTGACTTGGCATAGTTTTCAGTCTGGATCCAAGCATGTTGAATAACTTTGTCCCAGGGGAGAATTGAAAAAAATGCAGCAGATGGCAGCAATGATGCATCAGACTTCCTATCCTTAGGAACAGTGTAGCTGCAGGCACTTGGAGTCTTCCTGGGTCAGATAGGGGGCGGGGGCGAGGGTAGTTTGCCTCTGATCTTACTTTTACAATTTCAAGGCAGACTTGCTGAAGAGGGGATGTACTTTTTTATCAATTCAGCAATCTTTTATGGTCAGAGTTAGTGGAATATTAGTTGTCATAAGGTGCACAACCAGTGGAAAAATAGCACTGAGTTCAATGCTCATCTGAAAGAACATTGAAATAGAGTTTAAGGGTCTGTCTTGTCTTACTCCCTTTTCAATATCTTTTAAGTAACAGAGGAGGGTGGTGCTGTAGTTGTACACTCCATAAGCTCTCTGAAGTATGGGGTCCAAATCTGAAATAATAGCAATGCATTTGAGAGAAGGTCCAAGCGATGTGAGGTAATGGAAAGGCAAAGATGAACAAATCTGTTTAGGGCACAAAAAGATTGCTGGGTATTTTCAGCTTATTTATTGGGCTTTTATATTTGTAGAAACAGAACCACTTTTTATTAGCAACTACAAGAACTTAGAGTAATAGAAGTATTTCAATATGTAAATACATGTGTATAAAAAAGGTTTAGTTGTTACGAGGTCAGGAGGAGTCTGTATATGTACAACAATGAAAACTACTGAGGACAGACTTTTGGAAGGAATAGCATTCAATCAAATTACTTTTTAAATATTTCTGAGTTTTACTAAAAGGATACACAGTTTTCTTCTGAGCTTAAGTATAATTAATCCTGTCACAGTACCATGAGGTGGGTAAATGATCTTGAGGCCCCCTTCAGTGCTATAAGTCACTGAGGAATTATGTATTCTTTTTTTTTTCATGCAGATAACAAATTTAAAAAAAAGGCTTGGAACAGAATTAGCTTCTGATAAGGTACAATGACTGCTCAATGGAATACATGAGGTCTTATCTATCTTTAGCCTGTTTTTCCTAAAGAAGTAATTGTGGTGTAGGTTCAGCTCTGGGGGAAGGGAGGAGAAGGAGAAAATGGTCCAGAAAGTGTTTGATCTACATGTCAGATTTAAACATGTCAAGCCAGAATGCATTTTAACTTGTGTAGAAGGTGGGAGTTGTAGTAAATATGAAAACAAGTAGTTTCTGGCATATATGGGCATTGTGAAAGATGTCATTTAAATATTTTAACTATTTGGATGAACAAAACTTTTTAGGAAACAATAGAAGTTCATAAGACTCAGTAGTACTCCTAAACAGACTGTAATCTCATTAGAAGGAGTATTTGGCTTGAATGTTACAGTGTATATGATGAAATACTGAAACATTGCTCAGCAACTGGGATTTGGACTTTGAGTGGCAATGACATATGAACCCCTGCATGGTTTTAAAGTGTGCTATTTTTGGCACTTGGGTGTTGGCTTGTCTCCTCAGTAGCCATAGAAAGTTAGCGTAAAGAGGAAGGTGATTTGCAATGAGAAGACCCTCTGACACTACTTATTAAACATGGGCTGCTGCTTCAGTAAAGAATTGAGTAACAGCACGAGTGAGGAGAAAACCAGCTTGTTACAAAAATCTGTGGAAGAGGAAGCACCAAAGTCAAGGATAAGTAAAACTTTATCTTCAATTTTTGGAACTGTGGAAAGCCAGGATCTGCATACAGTGGGAAGGACAGTTAATGGGGCAGCTGTAACAGTCGGCATTGAACGTGTTTGTGGTGATGATTGCGCAGTGTCAGATTCTAAATCTGGTTTTTGGGGTAGAAAAGGAAAATATTCGTCATATAACAGCATGGGGAATACTCCCCATGCCAGCCCTAGGAGGACGTATGGCAGACCTTTTAGCTTCTTTAATTCCTTTAGTCACCTCTTGAAAGTCTCTGGTACATATGGAAATCTGCAGAGAAGTGAAGAAAAGAAAGATAAGATTATTAAAAAAAGAGCACCTAAAAAATTTAATAGTAATGGTCAGCATGTGAACAATATAGAAAATAATAATAGCAATATTAATAATGAAAATGCAGCTTCACAAGAGCATTGCTTGTTTGATCATATTTCTAATTCACATGTAGCAGATATCGTAGACAAAGGCTTACAGAGTGAAATTTCCTTAAATAGAAATTCTCTAGAGGATTATGCAGTTACATGTGACCATTCAAGGCAAAATGAAACAAGAGTGAGTGTTGAAGACAGCAAGAGTGACAGCTTACAGAAAGTTTCGAGTTCATATAGAGAGATGTCTCCAACATTTTCCTGTCTTGATGTAGACAACAGTCAAAATGTGAAAGACAAGGAGTTTTACAGTATTTGTGTTGTAGATGCAGAAGATCTGAAAGGGGATGAAGAGGTGCCAGCTACTGTGCATAAAGAGACTGCAGCAGACATAGATAACTCAGCTGTTACTGATGAAGGAATGTGCGCCGTGGCACGACCTCTAGACAGAGGGAAGGAATTTCCAATGCAACAATTGGCACAAGTGGAAGCTAAGTTTAATTCACAGAAAGAACTGTTTGAGTATAAAAAAGAGGATAGATCAAACATGGAGAAAAAGGATACAAAGGAATATTGTAGCCTAGACATCCAGTGTTCTTTTGATCACTTATTGACTGACCGGTGTCAGGTGCAGAGGTTAAATAATGACAGTACAGTAACAGATGTCTTAAAAGCAAAAGTGCCTGGTGAAATCATCCCTGAGAATCAGCAAGAGGACATATATACCATGGGTAGTGCTGCCAGTTGGAATGAATCACTGCATACAGGTTGTGATTCTGTGAAGCCTGTGGATGCTGCTGGAGAGGACCAATACAGCCCTAACTCAGAAAAGGTGAAAAACAGTGATCATATTTCCAATGTATTATTAAACACTGGAGTATCTAATTCAGGAAAAACTGAGGGAAGTCATCATTCTGATGTTGTACCACTTGTTGTGCCACTGACTAGGCATCCCTCCAGTGTTGTAGAGCAAATAAATACTGAACAGGTGGTAGACAACATAGGGGGTAACTTTAAATTACCATTAGAGTTACGTGAAATGGACAATGTAGAAAAACTTGATGAAGTCTGCTTTCTAGAGCCAGAAAGTGAAGTAAACTCAAATGTGGAAAAGAAAACACTTGAAAGAACATATGGTGATAGCCAAATATTTTCACCAGACTCTAGTGAACATCACAGCAGTTTTGAAGAATCCTTGAAAGACGGAGAGAAATGCACTGGTATAGTTTTGCATAGCTGTGAAGCTTTGAACGTGACTGAAACACAGCTAAACTTGGAGGAAGGTTCTGATTTTCAAAGTCACATTAAGGGTTGCACTGAAATCAGGACATCATGTGAAGCTGCAGTCCACAGTGTCATGGACGAGGAGATCTGTGTGAGTGCCTCTGAGCTAAAAGGTGACTTTCTTGAGGAAGCTGGTAACTTGAGCAGAACTAGATCAGGGATAAGTGATGGCACTGTGACATCTCATGCACATAATCAAAGCACAGATGAAACGTTCCTAAAGGAAAACAGCCTAGAGTGTCAGGTTTCACAAGAGTTAGTAGAGAATAAAATATGCAAATATTCAAATTCAGATGACAAAACCAGTGTCTCTTCTGTATCTGTGGAATGTGAGCATATGAATAAAACAGATATGAACAGCAGACAAGATAACCAACAGGATGTGTGTTCCCTCCACACAGTGGAAGATCAATGGAGTGCAGAGACTGAGTCAGCCAAAACAGCTGGGCATGTAGTAGAATCTGTAAAACAGACTAAATTTGAAGGTCAACTAAATGAGTCCATTGATAACAAGGCAGAAAATGTAAAACAGAGTCTGGATGCTAACATTGCTGATTGTGATAAAGGCATCTTCAGTTGCAGTGAAGGCTTGGCTGGCAGTCAGAGTGCTCCCTCTGACTCTGCTGTACCTGCAGTCACGGACAGTTGTATGTATGGGCGTGTAAAATTAAAAGATGCCACGAAAAATCTGGAAGATGCCAGTGAACTCTTAAAGACAGACCATACCTTTTTACCTGTATTGTGTCAAAATGCATGTTCTCATGAGCATGACAAACCACCAGAAGAGCCTGAGTTGTGTCACTGTGCCAGTCCAGAGCCAGAAGTTGGGAACACTCAAGTTTCTGTTGGGCCTTTTACTGAGGAAGGATCAGAAACTCATGAAAAAAGTATGTGTGATGTAAATGAATGTAATTTCCAGGATGGTGAAGTAAACCAGTGTGTCAGCATCCACGCAAAGGAGAACCTCGCTGGTTTTGGTTTATCAGCTGAGAATCTAGAACCTTTTACCAGGGGGAATTTGAAGCAGTTGCAAGCCAAGACTACTGAACTGAAAAACACCAGTTACATATTAAATACTCAGATGAATGACTTGACCACAAGCTGGGAACAGATGCAGCCAGATCACAAGATTTTCTCAAACAAAGAGCTTGGAGTTTGTGTTGACCCAAAGCAGGTAGACAAATATGCTGCTACTCCTTCCTATGAAATACCCAGTGCCTCTCCTGGTGCAGCAGGATTTCAGCAAGGCGGAGAGCAGTGTGTGTTAGGTCTGATGGAAGATGGATCAAGTGACCAGAAGCAGTCCTATGACCCGGACAGACAAAATCCCCACGTTGAAATGTGGTCACATTTCATCAATCTTCAGACTGGCAATGCTGATTGGACAAATCAGCTGCTTTCTGACATGGTTCCTTCTGGTAATGGTGAATATCTAGTGGGCTTTTTATGGAATAATGCAGCTTCTAATGATACCATGAAGAATGACAGACTGTGTATAGTTAATGAAAACTTCCAGAATGAACCTGAAAATTTACCAAGTGCTTCATATGCAGTGGAAACATACCCATATCAGCTGCTGGCACCGGAATGTGCTGGTACGTGGGGATGGCACAGTAAAGATGAACTTGTAAGTATTCTGCAGAAGTGGTTTGCTCTTAAAGCTTAAAGCTGAAGCTAGAAGTTTGACTAAGCCAAGTCAAACTGTGGTTTCTTTAGTTAAATAGATGTTGTTTTGTCCTGAACCTGATGACTCCCTTTCCTTTGAAAAACCGAATGCAGAAGTAAAAAATTTTGCTGAATATTGATTTTTTTTTTCTGTTTACTTTGTGTGAAAGTTCAGTCATTGGCAAAGTAACTTGATTGCAGGTTCTCAGTTTCAACTGAACTTAAGATAAACAGTGTGCAGAAGGGAAGCTTGCTACAAACCATTCTTAATGCTCTTTAGCTTTGTATAGGAAGAAGTGTTTGTGGATTTCCTGAAGTTCTTGTTTGGTAGCAATTAGGAAATCTTTTCCTCACTTCTGGAGGTGAGTAGTGCTGTAGAGAGGAGTGACTGCAGGAGAAGTAAGAGGGAAGAGCTAGGCTGGATCTTGGCTAGCTGGGCTAAGAAACAAGTGAAGCTGTCTGGACACAATCCTGAGCTGCTCTGTGGACCCTGCTCAGGTAGGGAGGTTGGGCTGGATGACCTCCAGTGGTCCCCTCCAGCCTTACCTCCCCTCTGCAGAAGTCAACCTGTAACAGCTGCTGCTCCCTTTCCTTCCCTGCTGAGCTTCCCTGAAATTGTTCCCCTCGCTGGCTGTGTTGGAACAGCTGCTCTGACCTTGCCCTGCACTTGCAGTGTGGGCAGTGGATTGTGCTCAAGGCTGTTTGCTCTCTCCTGGGGGAACTTCTTATATTAAAAATGGAAACTGATGGATCTTGCTGTCATCTTTGAATCTTACTATGCAAGTAGTTACGTCAAACACTTCCACTTTTTGTAAGTCTTCTCTGTCATTCAGGAGATGTGTTTAAGTAAAATTTTAAAAGTTTTTGTTATTTTCTGGATATATTCTCTATGCACTGTGATAATAAGTATTTGAATGCGTGTGTTTAAGAAGATTTAAAGCTTTGTGGGGTTTTGGAGTGCCTGTCTCTAAACACTGTAATGCTCCTAGCATCTGTAAATTTAGGAAGCAAATTTTTAATAAGCTTTTTTAGTGTGTCTTACCATGAGCAATATTCTTTCCCAGTGTGATTACATTAAAACACTCAACATATATTTTGTGTGGAATAATTCAATGCATTTTGCTCAAACATAAGCAAAACAAGTCTCATATTACTCCAAAGTATTCTAGTAGATGTTTGCACTGCAAAGAGCCATCTCTCTTAAGCACAGATGTGACCATTTATATGATGGTTATATATAACCATATGTAATCATTAAATGTGTCCATTTCCAATCCAGGTTAAAAGAGATTATCTTGACATGATTTAACTGGATATGGTTATTCATTCTTTCTGTTCTAATGCTCTGTTCCTCCTCTAAATGTAGTAACAGAAGTTGTCATGCACATTTATTGCTTTCAATTTTCCATAATGTTCCATTAAAACTGTTACGTGTTTATATAATTTCAGAAAAATCCCTGCACTTTTGTATTTTCTTGATATATTTTTAAGTATTATTTTGCAGATACAATAGATATACAGATCTAACATGTTAGATTGATCTACAGATAAAAGTGTAACATATGATTAGCAATATAATCAACATCAAGAAGACATATATATTAGAGAACTGCCTGAAGTCTAGGTCAAGTACAGGCTGAGTTAGTCTGTCAAAGGCAAAGAATGAAATTGTTTGTTGTCATTTGCTCTGCTTGGAGAACATTTTCTGGTGGTTTTAATCAGGGAAATGAATACTGTGCAGTGCAGTTCAGTTGTGTTTGTACCTGAAATGATTATGGGAACTCAGTTAATATATTCAGGTGTGAAAAAATATGACAGTAAAATCTTGAGTTGTATGTCTGATACTGTTATTTGAAACTGAATATATCTGTGGACCAGATACCTGCTGTGCATCCCTGAAATGCATAATCCATTTATTTTTGCAGGAGTCAACCAAGGTTTCTGAGTTAAACCCCAATGCAAAGGTGTGGGGAAATCATATGTTACACTTGGAAGCAAGTGGTGCCACTGATGGTAGCGTGAGCAAAACGTGGGAAGAAATACCTGACCAGCCTCCAGATTCCTGTAAAGAAGGTATGAACAAGAGCTTCTGGTTGTTGCTCAAGCAGAAATCAAAATTTGGTGCAGGACTGTCTAAATTCTAATTTTCTGCTAAAAACCATAAAGCAAGTATGTAAGCATTATAAGTATTATTTCAGATGTAGTTTTAGCTGTGGCATGACTGTGATTAGAAGGAGCACTTGTGAGTGTGTTGGTGGTGTGTGCTGCAGGACTGGATGCCAATGGCGATGGTGACAAGAAGCATCAGAGCACGGTGCTGACGGAGCTGCCTGAGCCGAGCGCGGCCGTGCCGGGCTCAGAGCAGGCGGACATGAACCCTTTGGCTCTCGATCATTCCGAGTATGAGTCTATGCACGAAACCACCCAGACAGGTAAGGGAAAGCTAAGCTGTGCTTGGACTTAGCTTAAAAACAAACTAAAGGTGTATTTTGGGTGAAACAGTGAGCATCTGAACGATACCAGTTTTGTTGTTCAATATATGCATTCTTTAAACAGACCCTAGGAATTCCTGTCTGTTTTGCAGTCAAACTTGGGCATGTTCAGAGACCAGTCTCCTCCTTGTTTAAATCTTACAAGGTGCTGCACAGAATCAAACAAATACCTGTTTCTAGTTGGGGTCAGGTGCTGAGGTGAGATTCACCTACAGTCCGTGTCTCAAGTAGTAATGTAAATGTGGGGAAAGACCCGTTTTGTACTTAAAATAGAAGCAACATTTTAGTATTAACTTCTTCACATTCTTGATTAATCAACTTCCAGAATTTCTCTTCAGTGCAACTGTTAGAAGCTGTAGTCTATACCAGATGGTATGTTTTAAGAAGCTTCTGGAAACTAGCATAGAGATTCACCATGCTTATATTTCATTGAAGGGGACAGAAGGTCTGCAAGATGCATGTAGAATTACTACTTGAACTGAGATGAGGGATGGGAAGTAGAGGAAAATGTGCTGGGTGTTTCTTGAGATTCACAACAGGTCTGTTCATTATGCTTAGCTGATTTTGTATTTAAAATTACCAGTACAGCATCCATTATAGCTGCAAATCAAGGCAACTGAAATCAGAAAATCAGACATCATTGTGGTATCATCTTTGCTTATATTTGAAAACTGAAAGTTCTCATTGACTCTTGTACTTAAGGGTAATATTGGGGAATATTAAATAGTAACTAGCTGGCAAATAGGAAATTGTATTAATGGTGTCTCACACTCTAGAAGGGAACAGCATTCTTCAGATTAATGCTGGAACTTATCAGTGTGTCCTTTATGTGCCCAAAATAGTTAACTTTTAACATGAGTTCAGTGGTGTTGTAAAGAGCTGAGCAGCAGGTTGGATCTGTTCCATTCGATGAATAGTGACACATGGTCCCAAGTCTGAAATCTGATTTTCATTTTTTAGTAATTATATTTAAAAATGCATATAAAAGGAAATACGGTTAGAACAAGATACATGTATTTCTCAGGTGTTGGTGTTCTGTTCATCAGAGTAGAACACATGGAGAACAGCATGGTGGGAGAAAATTAGAAGTTGCTTTAGGAAGAAGAAAGGTTAAGGAGAGCTGAATAAAAGGATGAAAGTTAATGAAGGGAAGGGTATAGAGGACAATAGTTGGTGTGAAATACTTCTAACAATTTACATTGTTCATGTAACTATGTATTCAGATACATATTTACATGAACAATGTGCTACTAAATATTTTGCAGATCTCCAAAAGCCACACAAAGCTTCTACTCTTTAAACACTTCTCCCTCTGACACAATGAGTTTACTCTCTACTGACATGGGTATATTGTGTCTAAACTAAAAGGAATATGAAACTCATATTTTCCATGGGATAATTTTTAAACTTCCATATACAAGAAAGAAATTAATTTTGCCTTTTTAACCAAAAGATTGTAAATTGATTGCATATTTATTGTTAGTAGATTGGATATCTGCTGATATTCCAAAACTATATTTTTGAAAACCTTCTCTGAATTAATGTGTTGGTAATTTAGACTGAGACCAGAAGTATGGAGTGGCTCCATTGCATTGTTCCTTGCATTGCATTAGTCAGGGTTTCATCAGCTAGAAATTTCATCAGCTAGAAATTGACAGTGTTTACTTTGAAATGTTCTTGTAGCTGTTCTAAAAGTGCTTCAGATTTTTATGGTTTTGGAGAACAGAGGTTAACAAGTAAAGTCAGACATGGTTTCTTTTTTCTGTCTTAAATAAAAGTGTTGCCATGCAATTTCAGGGGTTGGTAACTAATACATAATGAACATCTATTGAATTTGAAAATTCATTACTAGCTATGTAGTCAGTAATAGACATGATGGCTTGTTTAAAATAGATATTGTGTAATATAGCAGAGCTACTTTTTAATTTGAAGTATTTTAATTATTAGGTGGAAACGAACAGTTGCAGCCAGAAGGTCAGGAAGATTTACGAGAATTACTGAAAAAGACACTGGAATTCTGTTTATCTAGGTAGGTATTTACCTAAATATACCAAACAACATTTCTTAGTTGTTACTTAAAACTGAGTGGAAAGGATGAGAATTTGGAAAAAGTAACACCCAAATTTCAGAGTGTTGTGTTGATGTACCTCTTAAAGCTTACCTGAAACCTCTGTGCCTAATGCATAAACTAGCAAAAATATGGTTTGAAATGAGAGTAGTTACAAGCAATTACAGATCAGGTGAATTTTTGTGATCTTTACTGGTCATAATTAAAACTGAGTAATTTAAGCCATTTAGCAAGCTTTAAGCCAGTGATTTTCATTAATTAGCGAAAATGCTGAAGGAATCTGCCTTCTACAATGTGATGAATTGGACAAAGTTTATTTGTGACATTTCTCTATTTTTTTTTTCTCCCAACAGAGAAAATCTTGCCAGTGACATGTACCTTATATCACAGATGGACAGTGATCAGTATGTGCCAATAATGACAGTAGCAAATCTTGATCATGTCAAGAAACTCAGTACTGATATGGATTTGATTGTTGAAGTGCTGAGATGTGAGTAGAAGTTCCTCAGTGCTAGAAGGCATTTTGGTTATTGGTGAAGAACTATTAATCTGAATTTTTCATCTCTTCTTTCTTATTGTATTGCAGTAAAATGCCATTAGTTTTCTGTATAGCATTAAGTAGCCCAAGCAGCTTAGATCATCACAGTTATAGGACTGTAGTTTTATCAAAGCTACTCTGTATTCCAGCTATTGAATAATGATCTATGCACATAAGAATTAATGATTTTAAATTGTGGGATGTGGTGGGACAACTCACATGATTGGGGGATCATGATGGATATCTCTAGACTGTTCTGGAAAGACAGGCGGGGAAGAAGGGATGGCGGAGTCTCACTCTGTTAAGGAGAACCTTGAATAGATAGAAATCAGCTGCATCAGTCATGGAAGCTCTGTGGAGTACCTGTGGGGCAAGACATTCCAAGGAAGATCTTACAGCTGGCATCTGCTACTGACCTAAACCAGGACAATAAGGCCAATACAGCAATATTTGTGTCACTTAAGGGAGCTTTGGGTCAGCCAAACCTGGTTCTCACAGTCAGTTTCAATGGCTTATAGATATTTGTTGGAAGAACAATACAGCAGCTCCTGCCATCCATCAAGTTTCTGGAACATGCAGAGGACTGTGTTCCCATACAAGTGTTAGATGTGCCAACCAGCAATGAGGCACTGCTGGACTCACTGCTCAGAAACAGAAAACCTGCTCTGTATGTCTGTCAGTGGGAGCCTTGGCTGCACCAATCATAGAACTGTGGTGTTTGGGGTCGTGCTGAGCACACTGAGTGTTTCTAAGGTCTTACATTTTGCAAGAGCAAACTTCAGCTTGCTCAGAGCACAGCTGGGAAGAATTCTGTGGGAAGCTTCCATGGAAGATAAAGGCACTAACTATACTAGTGCTGAGAGTTCTCTCCTGGAAGCACAAAAACATTTCATCCCCTGTAAAGGTAAGGGAAGTAGGTGGATCAAGAGACTCCCTTGGCTTAACTCTGTGCTTCTGAGTCTGCTCAAAACAAGAGAGAGGCATACCAGAGATGGAAAAGTGAATGAATACCTGGTGAGAGCTACAAGGGCATTGTCGGGGTGTGCAGACATGCAGTTATAAATGCATGTCTGCACACCCTGACAATGTGAAAACCTCAGCTTAGAGTGTATTTGGCAAGAGCTACAAGTTTTGTAAAAAACTAGAAAGTATTCTTCAGGCATGTAAATGATGAACAGAAACATTGTCTGCTTGTTTCTTAATGTTCAAAAATATTGGAGGCTCTGCATTGTATGTCTATGTTCACAATATATTTTGGAGTGCAAAGCTTCTAGGTTTGTTGACAGCTAAAATGCATTCTTGTCTTTTCTCTCTTAGCGTTGCCTTTAGTTCAAGTGGATGAAAAGGGGGAAAAAGTTCGGCCAAATCAGAATCGCTGTATTGTGATTTTACGTGAAGTACCTGAATCTACTCCCATTGAAGTAAGTGTTCCCTTGTTCAGTAAAGAACACTTTTCCCTTAGGACTTGGAAGTCAGATTTCTTCTAGATTTCAATAAGCACATCACATTTTTTACTACACTGTTAATTTCTAACAGAACTTCTTAAACTTAGTTTATTGTCTTTGTTTGGATAAGAAATATTTTTGGTAGATGCATGTTGCTCATAGCAAGGCTGTGGTAGAACCTGTATTTCTGCAGAGGGCTGAGAAACTGATAGTGCTGTCTTTGGTAGAGATACATCATTTTCTTGGGCTTTGTCCTACTTATATGCACTTGGTGTTCAGATCCTTGGATAAATAGACAAAGATGAAAGAAGATGAATCTTAGACTAGAAAAGGCCACTGTTGCCCCTTGAAGCTTGCTCAAGTAAAGTAGTTAAAGCTTTGTAAACATTTCCATAATGCTGAGGTGAGAGGTGTCAATAAGTCACTAAGGATCTCCCCTGGCTTGTGGAATGAGTGCAAGACTGGAGAACTTCATTATTTGAAAGATACTTAATGCCACTCTGATGAAGCAGGGACTATGACTGATGAAAATATTAGAAAAAATTATGGGGTCATAATTAAACCATCTTGAATTTTCAAAAAGGAGAAGGTGCAGATTCTTGATGATGGGTATATATTTTAGTTTCTCTTCTATTTAATTTTGCAAGGAAGACTAAAGATTCTGAAACCGAACGCTCCTCTTAATAACCATCATACAAAAATCAGAAGTACTGCAGTTTAGACACTGGTAACAAAAAAGTAAGTGGCCTTAAACAGAAACATGAAACAAAATGCTAAAAGGAATTGGAGGGAAGAAGTTGGGTATATGCTATGTATATAGCTTTAAAATAGTGGCTACTTCTAGCTTTCCAAATGAAATGTAGCCTTACAAAGACTGCTTAACTTTTACTATTGTAGATTTTTTTTCTGTCGTGAGTTCATCAGGTTGGATATATTAACACTGGATGTTCACTCTTAAATGTTTGACAACAAAGTTCTGAGGAGTCTTTATTTTCAGAAGAGTTGGTCTCCAGTGAAATGTCTTATACATTTTGTTTAAACTTGTTGTGCTGGAAAAATCTGGACTTAACTTAATAGATTTAATAGCCTATGTTTTCTAGCACAGTAGAGTCAGGCTTTATTTAAGCAGCAAAATTCCAAGATGCTGTAAGGCCTCCCAAGTTGTGTTGCCTTTTGATGCTGCTCACCTCAGATCTGTGACAAAACAAAAAAGTATGCAAATGAATTAAAACAGATAAAAAATCCAGGGTCTGTTTTTTCTGTAGAAACTAGCCAGTGGTGTTTGAGGAAACATAAGCCCTGTTTCAAATACATGAATCTGTAAACATTTGAGTTAAAGCTTACTTGCAGGTTTCTGCTGAAAAGGCAGGATTTTCCTGTCCCATGCCATATGCGCAGGTTTTCATGTGGCTCCATGTTTTTGGGGACAGGGGAGAAATAGACATCTTTCTGCACTTGATACCGAGTTTAAATGTCTTCTCTGGCCTAAATAGCTCCCAGCCAGACCCCTCTTGCAGTATGGCCTGAGACAGTGCTAGTTTTATTTCCTTCCGGGGGAGACTGGAGAGAGCTGACACTACTGCAGGTGTTCTGAACTACTCCATTATGTTTTGTAAGCCCAACAGTGCTTTCTGTCTTTCTTTCTCAGAGTGTCAGAGTTTTGCATTTTACATTGATGTTTTCTTCTCTCCATCCTTCCCCCCTCACCTCCCCACCTCCTTATCAAACCACTTTCCCCAGGAGGTTGAAGCACTTTTCAAAGGAGACAATTTGCCTAAGTTCATCAACTGTGAGTTTGCCTATAATGACAATTGGTTCATCACATTTGAATCGGAAGCTGATGCACAGCAGGTAATGCTGTTTTTTGAAGCTTATTAGAATGTAAAAGTAAATAAGGATGATAGGAGGATGAATTGACAGGTTGTAAACTGTATTACAAATGTCTTAACAACTTGAAAAGAAAAATACCCCACACTGCAAAAACAGTAATGCTTCCCCTTAGGTAGTATCCAGTTTTCAGTAACTATTAAACATAGCACTTAAGAGGTTTTTTTTACCTTGTTCACATATCCTGGCTTCCTGGCTAAAGCTATTATTTTTTTGTACTGAGAGTGTTGACTTTTTTGGTTGACACATTTAAATGCTTCAATCATAACCATTAGAATCTTGTTTTAATGCTACTGAAGCACTTAATGATAAGTTAAATGTTGCTAAATGAGGTGATGTATGAGATTTTGCTATACTGTAACATTAGCAGACACTCCAAGAATTATTGTTAATCTTAGCCTGTCAAAACTTAAGTTCCCTTTATTTAAATTGCATTTGACAAATCTAACAATTTCTTTTTTATAAAGGCTTACAGATACCTTAGAGAAGAAGTGAAGACTTTCCAAGGAAAACCAATTAAGGTAAATAGAGGTTTATGATGTTAGGGGTGGGGTGTGTGTATGTTCTGGGTTTTGTGGTGCTCACTGTGATTTCTAATATAAATTTAAGTAGTCCAATCTTAGCAGCTATTTGACCTGGAGGTGGGTTTAGAAATGTAGCACATATGACTTCAGCTCTCCTCTTCCTCATTTCTGGCAGTGGTGTATCCAGCCCAGCATCAGGCAGCAGGGGAGCATTCCTGCTGTCTCTGCAGTGACTGATAAGTGTCCAGTAAAAGTTTGAGAGTTGCTAATTTGAACCATCCTGATATAATTTGAAAGACTACTGTAATAAATAATCTAATCTCCTTTGCAGGCAAGGATAAAAGCAAAGGCAATAGCTATAAACACATTTTTGCCAAAGAATGGATATAGACCTCTGGATATGAACCTCTACACGCAGCAGCGCTACACAACATCCTTTTACATCCCTCCAGTATACAGTCCCCAGCAGCACTTCCCACTGTACAGCTTAATTGGCCCACAGACCTGGTCAGCCACACACAGCTACCTTGACCCTTCATTGGTAAGTCTCTTGTTTCTGGAACAGTTGTGTTCTTTTCAAAGCTGATACTATTTTCTTATTGAGGTGTAGGAAGCATACCTATCCTGAAGAGGGGAGTTTAAGATTCTGGTTCTTCTTGAAAAACAGTCCTTCAAAATCCTTGTCATGGTGTACAAGATGGATTATTTGAAAATTGTGTCTGATCTCAGACTGGAGTGTGATTCTCTTCTTAAACCTTTTAGGTTTTGATGCAGTTCCTTAGTAAAGACTTGTCAAGATACCAAGATCTTCTAACAGGAAGTTAGTTTGCAGGTTAACATGCTGAATTGCCCTGTTTGGCATGTTCTTAAAGCAGAATATTTTCTGAGCAATGGTAACATCTCTTTTAGCAATGAAAAGTGAAATAGCTTTTGCTAATTACAAAAATCACTTTTAAATTGTTTTTTATGTTATTTTCTTAAAGGGGCTATTGGTAGGGCTTGAAGATAGGGTGGTAGCAATAAATCCTTAAATACTCTAATGAGATATCTACTCTATCCTGCAATGCTGCTTCTGTCTTTTGCATTGTGACACTCATCAGAATTACCTTGGCCCCTTTTAGTTGTCCTTTGTTACCCTACAAATATGAGGAGTTTCCTATAATGACTGGGACGCTCAGGTTTCCTATCTGGAGCCTCTTTCTCCCCTCTGGAGATGCCTCTTTACTTGTGGCTCAAAGAAACGAGGGGAGCAATGCTCAAAATTAGAAGTTCTTTAGATGTTTTTTTTGGCAGAGGATTAAAGTGTCCTTGAACAAACTTGAGCAAATATTCTCTGTACTGAACCACAGCTAATTAAAAAGTTGATGTGCTAAACACTTCACACACAGGGAAGGGAACCAGAGGCCTTGCAGGGGGAGGTGTTCTGAGGGGGGATGAAGAATGTGGAGGAGACAAGGTAACACAGTGAGCAGTGTTATTCCAGGAAAAAGCTGTCTTGTTAAGCAGCAATGAATGTGAATCTGTCTGTAGATAAACTGAGACTGACTGTTGCAAAGTCTTGCTCTGGGATACTGAATGAGCTGGATGGAAATAGTATGGAAGACACAGATTAATAAACCCACAGGTTCAATCACATCATACTGTGTCTCTACCTTATGTTATCCTGTAACTTTCTGTATCCAAGAAAGCTTACTAGCCCTATCCTTTGGGGAACACTTGATGAGTTTGCTAGCATTGAAGATCTCAAACTTTTCTTAGTCTAAACAGGAAATGAACTGTCTGTGCTTTGCTTTTCACTGTTCTGCAGTGTATTGTCATTGGTTAGCTGCGTGTTATGTACATGACTGTAACGTGATGTTTCTTGATTCTTTTGTAGGAAGAGCTATATTTGAATAGAAATCACTTGAGGAGAACAGGGACCATGAGGAACCATGGCACAGCAATAATTTTCATGAGACAGGGTTGCAGTTTGCATGTAGAGACTTGTGTGAAAATACAGCAAAGTTTCTCTATTCTGCTTCAACATAAACTCTACTCTCATCTCTAATTTGAGATTGAATACCCCAGTCATGTGGGCAATACTGTTTTAGTTCTGAAATTTGAATATGGCAACACATGTCCTCAGTATTCTAAAACCTACCTCATTCTTCATCATGTACTTAAATCATATTTGAGAAAAGATCTAGTTTTTCCTGTTTGGGAAAAAAAAAATGGAAAAGAAAGTATATTTGAACCAGTCAACTTCTGTGAATGCTTTTGGTATTATTGGAAAACGGAGAAAAATTTTTTTTTCATCCAAAAGGATCACACATCATTATAAAGAAAGAAGAGTTGAATATTGCTAGGGTCCCTGATAAGTTCAGTGTCTTCTCATTTTTTCAGGTTCAGTGGTTGCTTACTAGCTTTGATGGAATTTTTCAGGACTCATGTTGTAACTCTTAAAGCAGAAACACTTCAAAGCATATTTTGATGAAACTTTGTTCCTCAAGGAGCTTTGTTACAGGCCTTCTTTAATGGCCTTTTTGTGAAGCCCGAGGTAGCATTTGCTGTCATGCATGCTAGGTTAGGCTAGCAGTAGTTTGATATGACAGCTTTGGTGTTAAATTTTGTTTTCCATTGATTGATGATTTAACTTGCACAAGATTTATGATTTAACCTATTTCAAGTTTAAATGTACCTTTTATAGCAAATGGTCTTAATCATAGCTGTTTCTCAAAGCTTAATAGAATGTAGAAAGAATCTTTTTTTTGTTCTGCATTGTAGTTATTTTCAGGGGAAAAATACAAGCAAGCATTTGCTGGCGCTAACAGTAACATTAAATGAAACTCACACATTCAAATAAAAAAGACAAAAGTGTGCTAGTGAGGTTGGAGAAATGACTTTGAACATGCTTCAGGTTTTGAGGCATGTACAAGGCGTTAGTATGCATGCAACTCAGAAAATGTTTTGCCAATGTTGTTTCTTCAGACAAGAAGACAGTGTTTCACATGCAGAATAAGGTTATAATAAGGTGATCTGAAAAGCATCAGAGTTCCACTTAACATCCACTTATTCTCTAGGCTTTATTTACATGTTACATGGAAGTAGAATGAGGAACTAAAAGGAAGTTGTTGGGGTTTTTTAAGGGAGGAATTCATGTACAATTATAAGAGAAACAGTTACAGGCCACGTAGATTAGAGGCTCTGACAAAGAAGTATCTTGCTACTCCAAAGCCATGTGTAGTATGGTGTGAAATAGGAGGAGAGCTGTTTAACTTACAACCAAGAATTTTGGCTTGATGTTTTTCAATCCTCTTGAACTGTCATAAGTTGAAGATGTGTAGTGGCTGACTGCTCAGAAAAACAGAAGTTTGGGTTTTTTCCAGAAATCTTCTAAGTCAGCTACAAGGCACTAGACAGATGCTCTATTGCTGTTTGAGACAATCTTTTGAGTACTGTCCTGCACAGAATGACATAAAATATGGGGTTAAGAGAAGTAATACTCAGTTTGTTTATGATGATGAGCATGCAATACCTTTTTATAGGTAACACCATTTCCAAATACTGGATTTATCAATGGGTTCACATCTCCAACCTTCAAGCCTGCTGCTTCACCACTGACAACACTCAGACAATATCCTCCCAGGAACAGGCAAGTTCATCTATCTTTTAACAATACTGTTGTATAATCTGGCACATGGGGTTTTCATCTGCTTATTTTAGTAACACCAGTTCACTTGAGAATACTTGTAAAACTGAACCTGGTGCCAAAGGTGAGGCCAAAGGGCAGATGGTGCTTCTAATGTTAATGGATGTAGTGTTTGGTAATGTAAATGTACAGTCTGAAAGCTGAGAACTTGTCTGTTCTGTGATTTAGGGTATTCAGCTGAAATATTCTGAGATGACATATCATCAATAGGATTATTCATATAGTAAAGCTCTAGTTGACAACAGACAGGGAAAAGGTTAATTTTGGTAATTCACATGACCTGTTACAATGAATGTTGATCATTCTTATAACTGAAATAAGTGATAAAGGAGTGAAGATCTTGCTTCTGAATTCTGTGAACAGGCTTAGGCCTCAGAAGGTGTCTGCTAGTGCGCGTATGTTGAAATGACTTTTGAATTTATAGGAATCCTAGCAAGTCACATATACGCCATACAATACCCAGTGCAGAAAGGGGACCTGGGCTTCTAGACAGTCCTACAATATTCAACTTTTCTGCTGATCGTTTAATCAATGGCGTCAGGAGTCCACAGACGCGGCAGCCGGGCCAAAGCAGGACACGGGTGCAGAGTGCCACCACCAGCTACACCAAGAGGGAAGTGGGAACTGGGAGGATGGAACAGACCAGCCTTGACTCGTCCCCTGGATTAGGGAGGGGAAGGTGAGTGTGCTTCATGCTTGTCCTCTGAACAGCCAAGTGCTGCTGCTTCTAAACTGCTCTGTTTAGTGGAGGTGTGGTATTGTTACTATTCTCAATGCTGCTTTAAACTCAGACTCTCGCCTCAAACCTAAAATCTTGCAAAGTACGATACACAACAAAGGCAAAGCAGACTTGCATGCTTTCCTACCTGATGAAAATCATTATTGGCAACTGATGAACTGTTTAGATCTATAAGATCTAATCTTCTATCGTTTCTTCATCTGGTGCAAGAAAGTTTGTGTATATTATTTGTTTGACTTTATTGAAGAAGTTCTGCCCAATTCCATTGTTCAGCATTGCAGATTGTACACCTGAATGTGTGTTAGCAGTGCTCATTCTTCACTTTTTCAGTTGAAGGATCAGAATTTTAACCAAACTGGGCATACACAACAGCAAAGATGATGGATTGGTATGGAGGGAGGAAAAACTGCTACAGGCAACTAAGGAAACTATTGTTATGTTGTTTTAAAAGCAGCCTAACAAAAAACGGAACCAACTACCTGGGGAGCTGAAAATTGGCATATTTATAAATACAGTTCTAATAAGTGCTTCATAAAAGTTTTGTGCAGCTTTGATAATGGCTGTATTTATGACTCCAAGTAAATCACATTTTGAGTGACTTACTGAATTGGAAGATAAGTGTTTTGCAGATGATCCTATTTCAGACTTGTATCATTGCAAATTAAATGGGTATTTTGTGCAAGGGTTGTAATACTTTTCTAAATCTAATTTACCAAATTGTGTTATAACTAATGGATGAAAGTGTGATTAAGAACTCAGGAAACAAGATTGCTCAAACTATAGACTACAAAAATGTGCAGGAATAGTCAGTACTTAAAATGATATTATTTTGATGTTTCAGTATTGAAAACATTTAGAATAATAAAAGTAAAATTAACTTAGAAAATATATTGAAACTGAATTAGAATGCACTGCAAATTTTACTGTGCTGCTTGGAGGGGCTTTACCTGCAGCAGGGCTGGGGGGCAAAGTGCTAAAAATGTTTTGAAGGAGCCTTACCTGGATTGAAAATAGTTAGCTGTATTTCAGAAGTTACATTGATATACAAAAATTCTTGACCCCCCCCCCCCCCCCCCTTATTTATATACTGTAATATTTTGTCTAATCCTTATATGTAATCTCTACCGAGATGCTTTTAACACAGGAATTACTTGTAACCAGTTTATTCTTACCCTGACTTGAATAAGATGTATCCCTTTATTTTAAGGACAGCTTGCTAGGAATTTTTCCCTAAAACATTTCTGGATAACCTGTGTAGAATGAAGATGGATGAAATAGCAATTGGAATTAATTTCTCCTGTTTTCATTAACTGCTTTCCATCCATTTATAGGCAAGGTTCTCATATCTGCATTCTTTCCCTTAGGAAAAACTCATATGGCTACCGAAAGAAAAGGGAGGACAAGTTTACAGTGAGTGTTCATGATCTTATTTGTCTCTAATAAAAGCAGGGTAACAAGGCAAGAGTGTGGATATTTCATGGAGTAGACATAAGGGGACATAAGTTACTGCAGAAGTAGTTGAACGTCACAGTTGATTAAGGACAACAGCTCATTAGTCACATGAGTTTACTGCATTTGAGTATCAGAGAAGATTTTTCAATAACTCAGAAGTCAGGGAAAAGTTAAAATTACTCTTACAGTAGCAAAAAATTTCTATCTCAGTTTTTGTCAACATGCCAGTGTTCACATTCAGGAATGGCTAAACAGCTGAAGTTCAGAACACTTGATACTTCATTATCAATCATGGTGATAGTGAAGAACATTATGTAGATATTTGTGGCATAATGTTTGTTATGAAGTGGTCAGTTCACTTTCTTAAATGCCTCTTCAGGTGCCACCAGGTAAGGGTATGCTAACACTATTAAAATACTGTGGTTTTGGGAAACTGAAATTCAAGGTTAATACCAAAGTAGACTTGATACTTGAAAAGGCTGCACTAAGTGTAGAAGAGAAAAAAACCATGGTTTTGTAGGATTTACAGTTTGGTGTGATAAAACCAGTCATTTCTGTGCTATTTATTTTTGCCAACGTGGCATATTCATGAAGTTGAACCAGGTTATTTCCTTATTCATGTTACAGTTGTAAAGTAACACTGCTGCATGAGCCATAACACTTTCCTAAAGGTCTGGAATCACTGCATATGTGTGTTTGTGGCTCCTGCTGTTGATTGGCCTGAGGGAACTAGAATAAAGGAGCAGGAAAGTTTAGCAAGTGATTCCTTCCTTTTGATTGCTTTTAGTTCTCATCAAACTTCCCAGAGACCAGATTGCCTGTAGGAATCCCAGTACTTCTTCCTTTTGCCCTTTCAAAGCTGCTTGAATTTTTAGAGTGAAGTTTTCCTATTAACTTTTTTCTATATTTTAAAGAACAAGGAAGTGGGACAGGTTACGTGTGAGTGGCTGAAGTGAAAGGATTACCTTGGATGCTTCCCTGAGCAGAGCAGCACTTCTGACAGAGCTGACTGCAAAGATTATTTGAACTTTGCATGTAAAAACTTGTAGATGTGAGTTCTTGGGAGACCCACAGTTCCCTTCTGTCAGCACCAGGCTGTAATTGCAGCCTGTGTAGCCAGATTCCTTCCAGTCTCTTCTGGGCCAAGAATCTTTATTCTGTAGTGTCCAGTGCTGCACCTTGAGCAGAGGTGAGAGCTGCTGCACACCCAGGACTGTAAGGAAGTGTACTTGGAAGCAAAAAATGAAAATTTTCCCTTTAGACTGTGGAAATAATTGAATCCAGTATCCTATTTCTTGTGTAATGCTGTAGCAATTAGATAGTGTACACAGGACACCACTAAAACCAGTATATTTGAATGGAGTAATGACTTCTTTAGAAGATTTTTTTTTAAGGAAAAAGTATAGAGTTGTATGCACATTTTCATGAAAAAGAGCATGAAACTTTTTGATCAGATTTTTTATGAGTCTGTAGACATAAGCCAAGTACTGAATCTACAAGAAGTTAACTTGAGAAATTTTATGCAGTTAGCTTAAAACACGTTGAAGTCCTCCCTTATCCTGCTAATTTTAGATGTTAATGCCACTCTTAATTTTTTGAGGGTTTTAGGATTCAACTTTGTAACTTAAAATGTAAGAAAAACATTTGCTATTGCAGAACTTCAGTCCCTTTTAAGAAGAGTAAGTGTGTGATTTGAAGAATGACTTCTAAAAATTCGAGTTGTTCCTCTTGCAGTCTGAGCTGGATTAGTGTAGTCTCTCTCCCTGACCTTTGACAGGTCATCTGACTTCAGTTTTGGAGATTTGCAGTCTCCATTGCTGTAGCATTCTTCCAGGGGGTAATGCTGGGTCAGGAGCAGTGCTTGGAGTTGCAGTTGTTCTTGCTTCTGTATTTTTTCTTTCCCTGCTTCCCTCTTGACACACAATTCTTTGGACATTACATGTAGTTTGTGAAAAGACCTCGAAAGTAGTCTCATATCTGTTGTTCTTTTTGTTCAGAAGCATTGTTCTCACATTTGCACCATCTTGACTATATACTCGTATTTTGCTTTTCAAAATAGGAACAGTTTCAGAGATTGGTTTGCATTTGGTATTTTGCAGCAAAGATCATCTTAGCACAGGCCTCAGCACAGTCAAGAAACAGTTCTTTGAAGAAAAACTTCTTTGTTTACATGATGTAGGTGAAGTTAATTGGTAACTTCAGTTACAGCGTATTACAAAGGAGTTTTATTTTTCCTGTGTAAATATAAAACAACTTGCAAATCCTTACCAGCATTTCTCACAAGTGATCTTAAACCATGGTACTTTTAACTCCTGAACTGCTCTCTATAGTGCAAAATAGTTGCATTTAACACACAGGTGGTTGTTTTGCTTGAGACATTGGTTTTCTTCTTAGAATTAGTTAGAAAGTGTCTATTTCAAAAATAGTTTTGACTCTTACCTTTCTATTTTTACACAGTGACAATACAGATTAATACTAATTAGATATAAATTGTTATTGTCTGTACTACATACAAGGCATGCTGTCTTACCCTTTCTTCATGTATCTTAAAATAAGATTCTTGTTGACTCCTTTCTTTTTATTTAGGATGTTACTAACTACTGTACATAAATGGGCATTATATTTTCACCATATCATGATACATAAACCAGTCTGTTTTCCTTTCTGTGTCACTGTGTCTGTCCTCAATGAAGAGTCAGTGAGAAAACTTCTTATTGTGTCAGTGTCCCTAAAGCTGATGCATATACCATGATATTTAAATAATAATTAAATATTTTAAGGGCAACAGTGGAAAATGAAAGCATCTATTCCTTGGTGCTCTATGGGTTTTTTGGGGGATGAGATGGGGGAGCCTTCTCCAGGGGTTTGCTGATACAAATCAAGTGCAAAATACAGTTTAGAGCTGCATATCTTTTCTGTCATCTAGTGCAGTAACCCCAACATGGTATTTCTATTCCAGAGAGGCCAAACACAGTCTCCACCACCCCCAAAACCTCCATCTCCCAGCTTTGAATTGGGTTTATCTAGCTTTCCTCCATTACCTGGGGCTGCTGGCAATTTAAAGACTGAAGACCTGTTTGAAAACAGACTGTCCAGTGTGGTAATAGGAACGTCAAAAGAAAGAGTGAGTAGTGGATGTTCATTTTTGTTGGGAAAACAAAGAATTGCATACCTCTTGTTTTCTGATTTGGTGGTCTATATATGGAAAAACTTGTGGGTTACATGGGTTGTAAGAAATGTTCTTTAAAAAGAGCTGTCAAATTATGTGCTGCTGCCTTCTTCACTTGTATCTTAGAGTTTGTTTGGTATTCTCTTTGAAATGGTGTGGAATATGGGCACCAGTTTAATAAGTAGATGTTAATAGCAGAGATTAGAAAATATGATCTTTGCTGTACATAACTGCCTCAGGCTTTTTGATAGACTCAGGTGAAGAGTATGTGATACATTTTCCCTCCTACTTGAAAGTAAGACTTCTGAGTTTTATATAAAACACTTTAAAGTGACAAACTTCTAAGCACCAAAATAAAGAAGCTGCCTACATAATCTCAGTACACTAGGCATCATAGCTGGAACAAGAACTGCTACCAAAACCAGCTGGATCCCAGTGTTGTCTTGTCAAATTGCTCAGAAAGATAAAAAAAACACCAGAATAACTTGGCAACCACTGCTGTATAGATGTAGTAGAGATGCAGTTGAAAATTAATGTTCAGTAGTTTTTCATAGATTTCATTCTTAGAACTGTCTCTGCCATGCCATCTGTGAGTGACAGTATGTTCTTCTCCAGGAAAACTCAAATAACCCTCTGCAGTGTGGAATTCTCTGGGCTATGAAAGTCTGTATAGGCTTTTTTTGATAGCTCCAATGTAACTTGTGTTTTTCTAGCTGTACCACAACTGAAGAAGTTAAGCCCTGGATTAGCAGTGCAAAGTGACGTGGTGAACCAGCACAATCTCTGGTGTCTTCTCCTGCAATAAGCTGGGTTTAGAATGTTTTCTTTGGTGCCCATGTGTCAGGGGTTGGTAAAGAAATGGAGAGGCAGCAGGGCAGTCTGCATCCAAGGCAGTGACTGTACAGAGAGCCCATCTACTCTGTCTCCTGCAAGTGGTAGGAGGGGCTGCTGTGTTCCAGGATTGCCTTTAGGGGAAATGAGCAGCTCAGAGCAATGGTAAAAACAGTGTTTAACTTACTGTCAGCCAGTACTACACATGGTAGGCTGTTCTTCGCTACGATCTATAAATTATGAAGTATTTTACCTCTGTTACTTATGAAGTGGTTTTTGACTATGGTATTTCAGGTTTTAAATACAATTCCAGCACTTGCTTTTAATGCTGCAGCTGAAAGCCCTTTGTTCCCCCATTACAGATCTAGTACTTGCTTTGTACTTATGGTAAAGAACTTAGACTTCTCTCCTGTAGAAGCAGTCTTCATATCAGTCAGGCACTTAGGTTTTATGATACTTGCAGTGCCCTGTCACATTAAAAAGCATCCTTCAATTTCCGAGTTTCATTTTCCAGCATATAGGAGTTACTTTGTACCATTGTGTGGAAAAAAGGGATTATGCTTCCTTTCCTTGTTGGCATTTAAGTAAAGAGTAAGATAACAGCAGCTGGCTCCAAAGAGCAATTGTGTTCTGCTACAAAGCTGTTTGAGCTAACATCAGTCTTGCCAATGTATACAGGCTGCTTTTCACCTTGATCTCAATGTTTTTTCATGTCACTTGATGTGGTGTTACAAAGCACTGAAGTAGAGTTACACAGTGCTTCCCTTGTTTCATATAGATGGGCAAGTCCAATGTGTGGGAGCTGAAGGGACTAAAGGTCTATCATTTCCAGCAGTTGTTATGCAAGCATCACATCTTTATGCTCTGCTTAGTGATGCTCTTCTAGAAGTAGCTCTGGGGAATGGCAGGTAATAATCATCCCACATTTTGTAACTAGGAAGTGCAGCACTGTCAGATCAAGGCTGAGTGTTTTGGCAAGGAAAAGCTCTTGCATGTCTGCTTGACTTGAAGCTGTTCACGCTCAACCATGTACCTACAAGTTCTGATGCACTTGGGTCAGAATGCTCAGCAGCTTGCAATTTCAAGCCTTTGCACACACTATTACAGTGACTAAAACTATAAAAACTGTTCTGTTATTTCTAAACACCTTTTGCAGTCTTTTACTTGGAATCAAACTAGGCTTAGATCTACTGCAGTAATCTATACTGCCTGATTTTAAAACAGTGCCATCAAATACCATTTTCTTTTGTAACAGCAACCATAGGAGTCTTAGGGTTATGCCCTTTTGAATGGTGACTTGGCTGAGGGAAAAGCAGTGTTACCTTATTCCTTCTGAGCTTGTGTTCTCCCATTGCTTCCCCTTCTGCATACCAGAATCTCTTTGGGGTTCGAAGTTTTTAGGATGAGACAGGTCAGAAGCAATACAAAGAACATAGCACTCTTTAAAACAAACAAAATGGTTATAAATGTGAGATATATGTTTTTCAGGATACAAAGTTGTCTTTTCTTATTTTGTGACCATTTAAATTAATGTATGCATCTTGAACCTATTTGGCATTTATCTTGAAGTACAGTATCACTTGGCACTAGCAGAATCTTTTGAGGGCTATGGAAAAAGCCTTTGCTTGGTAGCAAATCACTATATTGGGATGATACAGAATTAGAGCTTTGAAGAAGACAGTTCTTAGTGCACAGCACTAGGAGACTTTTGTCTTCATAGGCTGCCTGTGGTTATGTGTACAGGTGCAAAGCCTGCTTTGTCACCAGCAGGTGCAGAATTTTCAGGTGGAAAGAAGTCCAGCCAGTAGTGGTGTTCCCCAGGGTTTGGTATTGGGACCAGTCTGGTTTAATAACTTCATCAGTCATCTGGACAGGGGGATTGAGGGCACCCTCAGTATGTTCACAGACAGCACTAAGTTGGGCAGGAGTGCTGATGTGCTGGAGGGCAGGAAGGGAAAGGTCTGCAGAGGGGTCTGGACAGGCCGGATTGATGGGCTGAGGCAATTGTGTGAGCTTCAACAAGGCCAAGTGCTGGGTCCTGCCTTTGGGTCACAACAACCCCAGGCAGTGCTATAGGCTGGGGACAGAGTGGCTGCAAAGTGGCCCTGTGGAAAGGACCTGGGGGTGCTGGTTGACAGCAGCTGAACATGAGCCAGGTGTGCCCAGGTGGCCAATGACATCCTGGCTTGGGTCAGCAATAGTGTGGCCAGCAGAACCAGGGCAGTGATTGTCCCCCTGTCCTGGGCACTGGTGAGGCTGCACCTGGCATCCTGTGTTCAGTTTTGGGCTCCCCAGTACAAGAAGGACATTGAGGTGCTGGAGGGTGTCCAGAGATGGGCAGCAAAGCTGGAAAAGGGTCTGGAGCACAAGTTATGAGGAACAGCTGAGGGAACTGGGGTTGTGTAACCTGGAGGAAAGGAAGCTCAGGGGAGACCTTATCACTCCTTACAACCACCTGCACAGAGGCTGTAGCCAGGTGGGGGTTGGTCTCTTTTCCCAGGCAACCAGTGACAGGACAAGAGGAAATGGCCTCAAGCTGTGCCGGGGGAGGTTTAGGTTGAAAGTCAGGAATTTTTTTTTTTTTATTGTAAGGCAAGTTAAGTGTTGGAACACATTGCCCAGAGGTGTTGGAATCACCACCCTAGGAAGTGTTCAAGAAATGACCAGATGTGGCACTTAATGCTGTGGTCTAATTGACAAGGTGATGATTGATTAAAGGTCTTCTTAATGATTTAAAGTGATTTTGTCATTCAGATATGTCCCAAATGGACTTAAGTTTCTAACTTCTTTGGAAATAACCCCAGTGTGTTATCTGTCTGTGTTTCTAAATAAATGTAAAGGAAAAAATAACATGTTCGTTACAATATCTATATTGGCTCCTTTTGTACCTTCCTATAGTCAATTTACTGGTATAAATCAAACTATGAAGTGTTTCCTGGTTGTGCTAATTTTCAAGCAGACCATATTAATTGGATATTTTGATTGTCTTTCTGTTCCTTTTTTCCTCCTTCAGAACATTAATGTGGATGCAAGTACAAACACTATTCCATCAGGAATTCCCCGAGAGCCGTTACCAGTTTCTTCTACATTGCCCAGGACCTTTGAAAGGTCTCCTTCGCCTCCCCAGCCTACTGAGTAAGCACTTAATTACATGGGTATAATTAGTCTGCTCTGCATCACATTTGCATTTTCTTTCATCAGGCAGAACAATGTAAATAGCTATTAAAATTTTAATCAATGAAAGAAGTAATATTTTGTTGTACTTGTAGTAAAGGCAATAAAGCTTAATTTCTGAACAATATCATAATAGTGATTCAATCATAATAGTCATTTAGCAGAAGAAAATTGAGAGTTGTGGTTTAGTTTCTGTGAGTAAAAGTTTAATGAATACCTTACTGTCTTGTATTTAGATACCTTTGAAACACAGAGAGTAAACCCATGGCCCTGTGGGCAGTACTGATGTCCATACCATAAAAACAGTTTTTTTGGTAACACTTTGTTTGGAACCTGCAAAACAAATAGCTGAGTAACTAAATGCTATTAGAACATGACAAATTAGAGGTAGTGTCACATTGCACAGGAATATATTTTTTCTATTCTTGATAGCATATTTTTAATGAAATGCTAGTCATCATGTGCTAGCAGCATCAAATTATAGCTGTAACTACTTGCAATCATATTCAAACTTTTTAGAGCTATTATTAAACTATTCATCTATCCTGAAGTTTCACTTTTCATGAGCCTTGCTTCCTGCTGGATGATTACAGGGACTCCAAAGTTGTGGATAAACAGCAGAGAGAGACACAGAGTACAGAAAGACTTTCTTCTTCCACTCTGAGTACTGCATGTAAATCGGTACAAGTCAATGGGGCTGCCATAGTAAGTGACCTTATCATTCACTTTTTCTTAATGATCCAGTTTGCATTTAACAGAATACTTACTGCTACCCATGTTGCCTAATCATGTGAGGCCAGCATCCTAGAATTTGTCCAGCAGCTTTTTGCTTGTTTGACTTCATGATTACTTGCATGACAGAATTATGCAATTAACAGTGTAAGAGACATCTCCTTATCTGAATATTTTTCTTGGTAGTATCCTAGAGGTAGAAGTATTAAAACATATGTTGATATTGAAACCAAAGTATTCATTGTGTTTCAGCTGGTTTAGAGTTTGAAGGGGAAGTATTTTGCCCTGTGCCAGTACCCCATTTTTCTGGGATGCTGTTTTACATTTTACCTTTTTTTCAGCTTTATTGTCTATGCAGTTTTTGTAAACTTCATACTCAAACCCTCATCTGGATATTTAAGTGCAGCATTCTTTTGGGACAGGACTTCCCCCTTTTTTGTTCATACAAGTTTTTTCCCCCTCAGGATGCTTTGTTTAACTCTGTTCTGTTTGTTCCTGATTTCCCAGGAACTGCGAAAACCTAGTTATGCGGAAATTTGCCAGAGAACAACTAAGGATCCTCCTACATTGCAACCCCAGAAAGAACAGAAGCCAAACACTGTAGCATGTGGGAAAGAAGAAAAAAAGCCCACAGAAACAATAGAGAAAAACAGAGAACCTCCTCCTGCAAAGTCACATCCTGGACAACCCAAAGACCAGAGAAGACAGTCAGGACGCAGATCGTCCCCTCCAGCCGTTGGCAAACGCTTAAATAAAGAACAGAGTACCCCTCCAAAATCTCCTCAGTGAAAATAACACCTGGGAGGGATTTGAGAAGAGGTCTGTTTCCCACAAATTAAACCCATGTTCCCACTAAGATACCTGAGAATGAGTTGCTGGTTAGGAGCTTGCAGTGATACAAGGCATGTAACAATGCCTGCAAGTTATTTTTTTGTGAAATACTTCTTCCCCCTCTTGAACAAGCATTCTATTTTTCTGGGTATTTCTGGATAGTTGTTCTAAACCTTACATTTAGATTGGTGCTTAATTGGAGGTGAAGCTTAGTGTGATTTTTTTTTTCTTTTTCCAAGGTGTAAAATATTTGTCTTTAAAAAAAATCAACTTTTTATTAAGCCTCTCTGTGGCGGTGTGAGTGCAAGCTCTGTATAGTGAGTTTTTTCTAAACTGTTAAGCAGAAACATGCTGCTGCAATATTTTTAATAAACTGGTCTGCAAGTACATATCTAAATTAGTGTCCAAAAGACTGATAACGGCAGCTAGTGTGTAGAGTGCAAGAAAGTAGATATATTTTACAAATTAGTATGTGACCTTGAAGATTTTTTTTTATTGGGCTGCTGTACTAAGTGTCAGCAAACAAACTTGCACTTTTAGGTTAAATGAGTAGCTGTTTCTAGCATTTTTAAAAACTTAATCTTTTTTTGATGTTTTGCACACACAAAATGAATTCTACAGGGCACCATATAGCAGTCTTTCTGAAATATTTCCTTTTTTGACTTACTGCAAGCAAGTAACCATCTTCTCACTCCAGAATAAAACTGATGTTATAATTTGCAAATACAAAGCACATTGTGAATAGAAAGAATCAAGTCTGTGAGCTTCTATGGTGGTGAAGCCTGTTAGTGGATGTTATCAGGAGAAAGCAGAGTAGCCTTCTTGTGATAACCGTAGCTTCCCTGTGCTTGTAAGGGAGTTAACTGAGTCAGCGCTGTATATTCTGGTTACCCCTGTGCTCTGTGTAGACTTTTTTTTAAAACTCTGCCCCAAGTGCTCTTTGAAAGAGTTCATATCTTAGTCAGCCTTGTGTTGACATCTTCCTGTAACTACGAGCATTGGCATACGGATTTAAATTTTTCAAGCCGTGAGATAATGGTGTTTGTTTTGTGTGGTGGAGGAAGAGATCCCTGATATTTACCTCTGGGATGAGGTTTCTCACACTTATTTACTTTAGAAGTGATGCGCTTTCTGAAGGACAAGGATGCACTAAATTAGCAAGTTTCTAATAAAGTTGAATATAAATTATTTTTGTTTTAAAATGCCTAAAGCTTTTCTTTAAGTGTTTAAACTGCAGGAAGTTCAGACAAAACTCATTCCTGCTGACTATGACAGTACAGTTTATTCCACAAAAATGTTTATTTAAACAACTGATTTTTTTAAAGAATTATTTCCATCCAATATTTAAAGACTTGAATTTTATTTAAACTTGAAAATGACTTTGCCTTAACTTTTGTACAAGACAGTTTAGAGTTAATGAGGTCTGACCCCGTGGAGGGTTAGCATGAATGGCATACAGAATTACTCAGTTACAGTATGTATCTATTGTCACTGGTCTTACTGGGTAAACATACTGTAGTACAGGAACTAGCAGCAGTTTTTGTAATATACCTTAAAGATCTTAAACAGTTGATCTTTTTCAGATTGTTGAAAAACCTGTAAATGCAAATAGTCAATACTGTATTAAATATGTGCACTTGGAAGTGTGTGCTTTGCTTGTACAGTTGTAAATAATCAGAACATATAAAAAGGTACCCTAAAGAAAAAAATCTGATAAAAATTATTGATATTATAAATGTTGCTGTTGAGCTGGATGTAGATAAACTAAATGTTGTGGTTTGAATATTACTTTAATTTGTTGTTTTTTCTTTTTCTTATTTTATTCTGGTGTGTTGAACTGACTCTGCCTCTTCACTGCAAAAGGGAAATGGAACGAAAGTCTTATTTGAAAGCCCTCAAATATTTTCCTAAAGTCCCTTTAAAACCAAACAATTTAACCAATTCAAAAGTGTTATGCAATGTAAATAATGAATTTCAGCAGTCAAACTGTAATTTTTAAGTCATTAATAAAAAATCAAGTCTAATTGGGGAAAAACTTGACTGCTGCAAAAATATACACTGAAGCTTACTTGTCTGCTTTCAAGAGTATCAATGCATGGTTCATAGAACTGTAAAGTAACTATAGAAGTTGACTCCTGATAAATTTCCTATTACAAGCATCAATTGGTAACTAGTTGGCATTGTAAATCCAGCCTGTTGTATGCTGCAGAATTGGTCAAAATAGGGCACATGGAGTCTGTTGATTTTTCCTGTTTCAAAAACGCACTTTGTGAATGCTGAGGGAGGAGATAGGACCCCGACACCATCACCAAAACTGCTCAACTCCTTCTGTCATTGGATTTTTACCCCCTTCTCCTTTCCCCAGTGGCAGTGAAAGCGGTAGCTAGATTTGTGTATGGTTTAGGCCAGCTGTATGACTCATTCTGTTTGTCTGCTGCAAGTGAAAGGCTTTACCAGCTGCAGACAGTGGCGAGTGGTCCCTTCCAGCGGCTGTGAGCGGCTCGTGCTGGTGCTCAGCCCGTGCCCCAGGTGATCTGTTGAGACCAGTGGGATGTGTTGTGCTGTTCTAATGTATTCTGCTGCCATTTGTGATAGGTCAATACACTGTAATTACTGCTTACCCAGCAACAGTCTGTTGCATCTAAAGTTTAAACCTTCCTCTGATGTGGTTTTATAGCTTTTTTTTAAAAAAAAAAGTGACACGCCAAATCGCTGTGTAATATACAATACAACTTCTCCTTACTGTATTTTGCTTTGAGATTTATTTCCCCCCACCCCCACTCAGTGACAAAATGGAGTTTTCGGAGTAGAGTTGTGAAGTTGCATGCAGACTGTTGCTATGATACAGAGAGGGATTAAAACATAGCTTTTAAAATTAAAAATCTCCCAAAAGCAGTAGCTGAGCTCAAGGTTCAGGGATCCAGTAATTAAAATTGGCATTTTACCCTGTTAGAACTGCGTGGTGATGCTTTTTATTTTGAAAACAAGTCAAAATGGGATCTGAGGTTCTTCCAGGAATTTAACAAAAAAGGTTGCTTTCAAAACTGAATGTCATTTCAAATCAGTCCTGCCCCGTGACACTGTCACTTAGAAACGTGTGAGCAGTGGCAAATTTTTTATGTTGCTGCCTTGTCCTTCAAAGCCTTGAGCCCTTGGCTTGGAAAGGCCCTTGGAGCATGGGGCAGTGTATCAGAGGCAACAGCTGACTGTAATGGTGCACACCTATCTCTGTATCTCCTTCAGCTACAGGTAGGGGTTTTGTGCTTCGGAACCTATTACACTAATAGCAGCAGACAATCCAAGATTTCTGAGGACACCTAACAGCTGCCAATTCACGAAATAGAAGTGTAATATGGGAGCCTTTTTGAGGGTTTTTGTTTTTGTTCTTCTTCCATTAAGACTGGAATCAAGCTTACATGTAAACTATCAGTAATTTAAGTTTCCTTTTGTGTCATAAAAATGTAAAACTGTCTAATTTGAAAAAAAAATATGTAGGTTATGAAAAATAAAGATTTAGGCACTGTTGAATTCCTGATTTTTTTAATTAAACATTTCTTCAGCAGTATTTTTCATTACCTTTTGTCTTTTGCTCCCATTTTTGGAAATTGTATATTTCTAATTTTGGGAAAAAAACCCCTTTTGCTTTCCTGTTCAACACAGCTCCTGTAATCATCACCTAAGGCTCTGTATCAGCAGCAAGAACCTCTGTGATATATCTGAAGGCTGCAGTGTCTTTCTCTATTAGGTAACTATGACTGGTTAACTTTTTTAAAGCAAACACAAAAGCTGATGTGTTGTTTACTGAAGGTTCTATTCATTGGTTTCATCAATTTCTTAGATAAGGTATTGGCTAGGTCCTAAACACTGATTTTAATGTTTGGGTTGATGCTTTGGTTGCATGGCATTTGAATCTGGAGATGTCATGGGATTATTTTTGGCTTTAGCTGGTCTTAGAAGTTCTTCTCAAAGAAGATCTTGCATCTAGGAAACAAGAGCTTCTGGAATATCCTGTCTGCATAAAAGAATATTTTGGAAATAATTCAAACACCACCCCACCACCCCCTTTTTTTGTTTTGTTGAAGTTTTTCTCTTATACAGCTATATCTGACCAATTATCACAATGGATGTAAGCATGGAAATATTAAGAATTGCTGTGGTTTATATGCATCTTGGGAAGTATTGCAGTATTATTCCTCATGCTGATGGTTCTGTAAGCTCCTGGATAGGTTAGACTCTTACTGCTTCTATTTCCTCAGCCCTTCTGTGCTCAGCAAAGTAAGCCAACACAGGAATACCAGCCTGCACTGGGCACTGAGCATCTCCAGGCTGGAAAATTTACTTAAACCATTGGGTTTTGGTGATGACTTGGGCTATAAGTAGTTGAAGGCAACCAGTACTCACTTGAACATGGAGTATCCTGTTCTGCCCTTGGAACAAAGTTTTCTACCACTTAATGTGTAGAAAAAATGCATGGAAATTTGTCAGCAGTGTTGCCACGATTTTAATGTGGCTGTGGAGGATCACCCCAGCTCTGACAGAAATTGGGGATCTATTTGTTTGCACAACAAGACTGGGCAGTGTCCCCTTTGTGCTGATTTTCCTCAATAAAAGGTGATGCTCAGTGTGGCTGCAGCAATGTTCATGCTAAACACATGGTTTCCTCTTGGGCATGATGAGAAAGAGTGAATGTGGAAAATTATGTGCAATTTGGGCATCCAAAGGTTACTTACTGTCACAGAAACCAATTCATTATGCTTTCATCCTAAGGCTTCTTTAGAAAATAAGATTTAATGAAGTTTGAAGTTTTCTAATATGCTTTTACTTCACAAACCTTTATGTTAAAACCTCTTGTTCTGGTATAGCTGAGCTTTTATGACTGCAACCATTTAAGTCAGGGAAGTGATTGCATTTTAAATTTTGCTGGTGTATAGATGAAAGCAACGTTATGCACTTCATCTCTGCTTTTGAGAGAATAAGCTCTGCAACAGTCTGGTGCCATCTGGTTATGGTAGCTGGGTTACTGCAGCCTCCACTCATCATGGGTAAACACCTTGGGATATATTTCAATGCCCAACATAAATTGATCAGGTAGAAATTTAGTTCCTATGGAAGTGGCACATGTAATACAGTTCCTGAGCTGTTGTGTCAAGTAAGCACAGAAATGCTGCAAAGAGGCTGGCTGGCCTCAGCTGTGCCATCCTTCCTGTGTGCTCCCTCACATCTGCACACTGGCTGCTCTGAAAAGTACCCAGGAAAGAGGAGGGGATAGGTCAGCAGCTTTTGTTGTACCAGCAGTGCAGTGGAGGAAGGAACAGGAGTACAGCTGATGCCCAGAGAAGAGTGGCATGGTGGTGGTCCTGGCAGGAGCACTGTACTGCAATCAGCCAAAGTAAAGTGAGTGTTGGTACAATTGGCTTCTGACAAATGGGAGGCAGAAATCTTGGCTTAAATGTTGTCTTGCTCCCTCCACAGTGCATGTGGCTCCAGTCATCAAGCTTGGTGCTTTTTGAGCTTTTTTCTCACAATCAAGAGTAGAAAGGGTCCAGTTTCTGCTCTGGTGTTTTTGGTTATTATGTACAAGCTGTAAATGTGCTAAATCTTTAATCTCTCCTATGACAGACTATTAAAGGTCTTTGTGCATCTTGTCACAACTGGTTGGGGAGCAGTTCACTGTTCTGCAAAATGGAGGGCAGAAGGGTGGGTGTATGCTGGGGAAGGGAGTCAAAAGATAAAATCACTCCCTAATTTCTCTGAATTCCCACCAGTTTGAGGAGCAAATTGCTCTTTGTGCTTGTGTTCCACACTGGGGTGTGGAAGCCATCCTGCAGCCTGATGGCTTCACATGCCATTTGCTGCAGGCAGACTGGAGGCATCTGCAGAGCAGTAAATCTACCGTGGCTAAGGGTGCTCTGAGGAAGGAGGGGTAAATGGAAAAATTTGGAGTTGTAAAACATGCCAAAGCTGGACAGATCTAAGAAATCTGTGTGGGTGGAATTGCTGATGCACAATGAAATGTGTCTAAAGTCTTCCAAAGCAAAGCCACGCTCTCCATGCAGCTTGAGATGTCAGCCCAGGTAGAAGAGTGAGTGAGATTCAGCAGGTCCAGCCTGTCCCCTCCAAGGCTGGGGTGTTGTCCAGGAATCCACAGTTCATAGCTTGTGGCTCACACAAGAAATGTCTTGCTTTTGCTCTTTGGTCTCCAACTCCAGTGTACTTAGCTCAGGTTTAGGGTGTCAGCACCAAATGGAGCTGGCTCTGCATGACAATGGCTCACAGCCCCCCAAGCCAGCCCTGTTTGGGGTGGAGGCAGCTGGTGCCTCTCCTGCAGGATGCACTTTGTGATGGGATCAAAGGTGTGCAGTTAAATATGCTCTGTGGGGGAGAAGGCCTTTTTCCTAAATGGAACTTCTTGGGATCTGTGGTGTCTGTGCTGTCCTGACCTACACAGTCTCTTACTCAAGGATCTTGTTCTCCTTTAGAAATGCAATGTGTAAAATTCATAAAATTCATTTTCCCTCTCTTGTTATATTCTCCTTTTCATCTCTAGTGAGTCAATGCTTTCTGTTCTTGGGAGCTGCATTGCTTGAGGTAGATGGCAGCTCCCTGCTCCTAAGAATTGCACCTGTTTTCAGCAATACAATAGACTCAGCATTTCAAAGCATTTCAGTTGTTGGAGTTTTATATTTTGTCCTACTCACTAAAGCAAATTTGGTACTCAGAGGAGGATTATCTAGGTATGTGTTCAAAACTATAATGTATAGAATAAATCCTAAAAAGTATGCTCTATTTTTTAATATTTGCAGTTGTTGCTGGGTTTATGGGGTTTGTGTGATGTTTTCTTCATTCCTGTGTTTACTGGAGTCTGTGTCCTTCCTGCATACTGGCAATGTGTCCATCTCTGGGATGACTCGTGCTGGTGCTGAGGGAGGATTCCTGCCTTGAAGCCGTGGCAAATAAGTGTTGGAGAGACTTGTTGATTCAGACAGTGGACACTGAAGTGACAGATTTGCTAGAGTGATTTTTCTCAGTAGATTTTATGCTTGAACTGCCAGACAAATGCCTCCTTGGTAGCAAAGTCTGTTTCAGATGAACCTTTGTATTTTACTTTTCATTTGAACTAGTGATTCCCATGGAGACAGAAACTCAGCCATGCTGGCTGCCATCCTGAGTGCTGATCCATGCTTTCATCCCAGCCTAGAAAATCCAAAGGCAGCCACACTGGGCTGGGCATGTGGAAGTTGTGTGCTGGGTTTAATGTATATTGAGCTTCACAATTTTTTTAAAAAGGCAAGATAAGTTCTGTAGAACTCTTTTTTAGTTCTGACACAGAAGAGGAGATAGAGGTACCACAGGTGGTTCTGGAATGGGAAGGCAAGGAAGTACAGCAGAGCTGGACTGAGCAACACACCTGGTGTGGGCAGCACACTTCATGTTTCACTGTTCAGCCTCAGTAGGGGCTGCTGTCCCAGGGGTTCTGACAGCCCAGGATGCAGCAGACATTAGCACTGATGTGGTGTGAAAAGTCACTACTTTGTTTCTGCTTCAAATTATGTAGAATTGCCTGAAATCAGGTGTGGAATCTCCCTTTCCTGTAACTTCAAGTTGTAATTTCTGTTGAGGGTTGTTCTTTAACTGTAAGGGGATGAGTTTCTGATTGTCAACCATATTTCTAGCCATGATTTATCAAAGATTGGTTTTGCTGGGTGTTGTAGAGTTGGTGACCTCCACAAGGCTGGAGAAATGGGCACCAACAGAAATCTTACAAAGTCCAGCAAAGGGAAATGCTGAATTCTGCACCTCCTGCTGCAGGAACAACCCCATGCACCAGCTGGGATATGGAAAACAGCTGGAAAAACAGCTTTGTAGGAAAGGACCTGGGGCACTGGGTGGGCAGTGAGTTGGACATGAGACAGCAATGTGTGTGTAGAGTAGAGAAGGCAGTGGCATCCTGGGCAGCCCTCAGAGCATTGCCAGCAGGTCAGGGGACAATGATTCTGCTCTGCTCAGCACTGCCGAGGCCACACCTGGGCTGCTGGGTCCAGCAGTGGGCTCCCCTGTCCAAAAAAATCATGGGCACATTGGAGTGAGTGCAGTGAAGGGCTGTGAAGATGATGAAGGGATTTGGAGCATCTGTTAAACAAGGAGAGTGTGAGAGCTGGGACTGTTCTTCCTGGAGAAGGGACAGCTCGGGGAGATCTTGTCTGTGTGTACAAATACCTGAGGGGGAGAGAAAATATGTTGGAGACATATTCTTCCCAGTGGTGTTCAGGGATAGCACAAGAGACTGTGCATTAACTGGAACAGGGAATTCTCTTCAGGCAGAAGAAACCCCTTTGGTTTTTGTAAGGATAATTCAACAGTGAATTGTTGAATTACCAACAATTGCCTGGAGAGGTCTCCATTTGTGGCAATATTAACTGTCACCAGAGTCAGCCTCCCCTGACCCACAGCCACCTTCAGGTGTTTGACAGCATTTCCAGGGATATATAAATGTTTTATGACTTTATTCAATTTCTCTGAGAATTGGTGATTTAAAAATTCCTGTGGAAGAGAAGAGCAGGCTGAGCCAGGTGACTCTGGGGACTTCTCATGTTCCATGGAGGCTTGGGCCATGACTGCAAGACACTTCTCCATTAAGAAATGTAAAATCTTGGTCCCCTCTGCTTCTTACAGTTGTTTCTTCCCATCCCTTGCCCACAGCTGCCAA
This sequence comes from Agelaius tricolor, assembly GCF_023055355.1. NCBI lineage: Eukaryota > Metazoa > Chordata > Aves > Passeriformes > Icteridae > Agelaius > Agelaius tricolor. The sequence continues at coordinate 8,313,357 of NW_027269266.1, read as the reverse complement.
GACAGACTGAGCTCAGCAGGTTAAAAACTCCCAAACAATGACACTGACACTGGATTTGACTTGTAAGCACTTGAATGGGGGGGTGTGTGGCTGTTGTCTGCTAATGCAATATAAGAGAGCAAGGGATGTGTATGTAATATACAGAAATTAAGTTACAGACCACTAGGCAGTGCTTGGGACTCAGCTTACAGATGTACATAAATTGAATTGTCTGCTTGGTCCATGGAGATTGGATCAATAGCCAGGGGAGCCTGGAGAGCTGTTCATCTGCATCTTGATCAGCTGAATTTTGATCTGCTTGAGTAGCTCTTCAGCTCTGTTGAAATATGAAGGCACACATTTACACAGCTTGTATAGACACCTGTAGCTCAAAGGCTTGATCTGTGAACTTGATTTCACATGTACAAATGGCCAAGTGATGCAATTCTTTATTAATATAAACGTGCCTAGCATGTTTTTTATTACAGTCTTTGTTAAGAAGCAGCTGCAACTCATAGAATGGTTTTCTATTTGCTATTAAATGTTTTTCCCTTCAGCACAAACTATAGAAACAGAGGAGTTCTGGCCTGAAGGGGTCTCATGAGGTCTATGGTGTTAATAATGCCAAAGTGGGTTCAATCCCCCATGGGCCTTTCACTGAGAGTTGGACTTGATGATCCTTGTGGGTCCCTTCCAACTCAGAATATTCTGTGATTCTGAGACCTTTGGTTCAACATCTTGCTCAAAGGAGGGTCAGAGCTGGTTTCTTTGGGCATTATCCATTTGGGCTTTATCCAAGGATGGAGACTGTCCAACCTCTCTGGGCAATCTGCTCTGATGTTTGCCCTTTTGGAGAAGGACTTTCTCCTTAAACCCTTGTGCCTCTTCCCTCTTGTTCTTCCCCTGCCCTGCTATACAGATCCTTGTTCTGTTTCCTAGATGGCTCCCCATAGGTATGGAGAGGGCTGCAGGTAAGTTTCCCCAAAATAATCCCTCCTCATTGCTGACCAGCACCAGCTCCCTCAGCTTCCCTGCCAGGTGAGAGCTCCAGCCCCTCACCTTGGTGAATTCCTCTGGACTGGCTCTAATTTGCTGGTTTTATTGGCCTAAAACCTGAGCCCATCCTCAAGCTGCAGGCTGCCTTCCAGAACTTTTCCACACAAAAGAGAATTATTCCAGTTGTCTTTCACCTTTGCATAACTAGAGACTTGAAAAATTTCAGAACTCTGCTTCTCCAAAGAGGTTGTGTAATACCTGACAAAGTCTGAAGTGAGACAGAGAGGCTGCTTATAACCCTGATCACTGCTCCTCTGGGTTGATGAGTTCTTCTTGTTTGGGCTTTTTTCTAGTACCCAGTGGCTGCTGTTATGAGTAAGTAAATTTTTGAACGTATGGATTACTCAGTATAATGAGGAATAAAGTCTAGAAAGGCCTTCAGAAAATGAATCTGTTGCCTTCCTTTTGTTCCCTTAATGCCAGACAGATAATTTGTTGCATTCATTTTGTTTCCACAATGGAACCTTCCTAAGCACTCTAGTCCAGTGTTGTCCTGACCTTATTACCCTTTGCCCAGCCTCTTCCCTTGTCCAGCTTCAGCCAACCATCCTGGCTCTTCTCCCTGCTCCTCTGGGGCATGGGGAAGGAGTCTGAACTGGAATGAGCAGGGGCAGAGGAAGGGACAGTCAGGGAAAAGCTGAATAAAGCCACAATTCCTGGGAGTTAGGAGGGTGAGGAGGGTTTGGTGCTCTCTCCAGCCCTGTGTGCCAGCAGGGCCATGCCCAGCCACGGAGGGAGGCTGCACAGCCTGGCTGGTTGCCCTGGCCCCACCAGCCCAGCCCTGCTGGCACCAACATGGTGCATTTATTTGGAATGTCTCTCCCAGACAGTGCTGGCTCAAGAGTAATGCTTTGCTGGCATTCAAGTAAGAGGATCCATCCCCATTGGAATTTTATAACCCACTTTATAAAAAACCAGCATTGTAGTTCTGGCTTGCATTGCAGCTGCTATTTAATCTGGTCAAAGAGAAGAAGCAGAGGACTTCTGAACAGAGTACAATGTGATGTATGATGTTGTCAGAGTTTTGGCACTTACTTCAGCTGTATGAGTTATAAAACCAAAGACCATGTCTGCAACCTGAAGAGTGACTCTTGGCCAAAGCTGTATCATAGTAAACTAAAGCTCTGAATGCCTTTTTGACTGCATCCAAGAATACTTTGCTAGATGGAGCAATTGCTTTCCCAAAGTGTTCTTTTTAAGGGCTGGGAAATTATCCCTGTCTTATAAATGCACTTCTAGTGCATTAAACCATTGATAAATTCAGGGTAGCCATTTGCTGTGGTTTAGCCCCAGTGACCAACCCAGCCCCTCACAGCCACTCCCTGACTCTCAGGGCTTGTGGAACTGCTCCTGCCTGTCTGGAGAGGATCTCATCTGCTTGGTCTTCCTGCTGGAGCAGCCTGTAGCAAGCTCCCGTGTAAATGAGGTCACCTGTCCCTGCCCTCCCTAAACCCTGACCCATGAGCTCTCCTCCATCCCCAGGCAAAGCTCCAGGCACTCCAACACTGACATGGATGGCAAACACCCCCTCCTCATCTCCCCTGCCTCTCCCTCCTAGAGAGCCTTTGTCCTTCCCCTCTCCATGGACAGGAGCCATCCCTCCAGGTCTCCGTGGTGCTGGTGGCACCAGCCCTGCTGCCCTGTGCCCCTCTCTAACTTGTGATAAGCTCGTGTTGGACAGAGACAAAGAGCACACATGCAGTTGATTACTGCACTGTTGGTTACTGTTTCCTTCTGGTGACTGTGAATCTCAGCCCAGAGAAAGGGAGCTTTTCCTGCTGGAGACAAAGCAGCATCATTTTAGAGTGTCTTTCAAAAGAACTGGTTGCCAGTGCTGCTAAATCAACTGAGTGTCTCTCACCCGCTCTGCTTGTACTTAAATCCATCATTGGAAAAAGGGATTTACCATAGATAGCAGATTGCTGTGCTATTTACAGTATATTGGTTCTTAAAATTACTAAAATGTGGCATTAAATACTGAATTATCAGTGTCAATTCTCTTTGACCATGAGTAATGTGGTTTTTACTAAGCAAGAAATCTGCAGATAAAGATTTGTAGGATCCTCTTTATATTTTATAGTACTTAAGAGATTGTCCAATTTCACAGATATTCTTGGGCAGAAATTTCCCAGCAGCCTGGCACTTCTCCCACCAGTTTGCAGTGGAGAACTCTTCATGTTGCTTCTTGGTGCTCCTGTCCCTGGGAGGCCCAAGTGAACCACCCACATGATGTTGGTCCCACTCAGGGAGATGCTGGAGCTCTCTGTGAAACACTCCACAAAGTGACTTTTGGTGTCACAGAGGTGCCTACAGTCTGTTCCTGTGTGTGACACCTGAATGAACAAACACCATGTATCACACTGTCTTTTGCTAGAGACTTAGCCTGCGCTGGGGAAGCTTTAGTGATGTTTCTTAAAAAAGCACAAATTCCTTGATTGTTTTAACAAAAACCAAATAAAATAAATACTTCCATGCACAGTTTTGATGAGTTTGCATCCATTAGCTTCTCTTGCCCTTTATTCAGGGAGATAAGAGGCAGATTAAATCACCCCCCTCAAGCCCCACCTCAGGCTCTGGGGTCAAGGTTAGACCTGTGCTGCTGGGCTGCATCTTTGGATATTTTCTTACACCAAGGAGGGAATTCCCAGAACTCTCCAGGCTAATGTTGTTGTTGGTAATCAGGGCTATAATGAGGTTTTTGAGAAGACTTGCTGGAAAATCTGTTTTGAGGCAGTCAGAGCCAGCCTATTGACAGACCCAAGTCAGAGTCTACTGGTCATGGCTGTGGGAAGAGGAGGCTTCAGTCCCCCCTGCATCTGGCAGTGTTCCTGGAAAGTGGAATTAAAATGGGGACTTGCAGGACACCACACAGAGCTAGGACAGGGCAAACACCCCTCTGGAGTTGTGCATCCCTTGGCTGGGAATACAACACAGCAGGCTTCCATCCAGGTTAAGGCTTTGTAGGTGTTTCAGCCACCTGAGGTGAGGAGTGGTGGCAATGTCTGCACGTCAGGTGAAATGGCAGATTTTGGTGGCAGGGAGAAAGCTGGGTCTGTGCTTGTGGGTCTGTGCTTGTGGATCTGTGCTTTTAGATCTGTGCTTGTGGATCTGTGCTTGTGGATCTGTGCTCGTGGATCTGTGCTCATGGATCTGTGCTCGTGGATCTGTGCTTGTGGATCTGTGCTCGTGGATCTGTGCTTGTGGATCTGTGCTAGTGGATCCGTGCTTGTGGATCTGTGCTTGTGGATCTGTGCTTGTGGATCTGTGTTTGTGGATCTGTGCTTTTGGATCTGTGTTTGTGGATCTGTTCTTGTGGATCTGTGCTCGTGGATCTGTGCTCGTGGATCTGTGCTTGTGGATCTGTGTTTGTGGATCTGTTCTTGTGGATCTGTGCTAGTGGATCTGTGCTCATGGATCTGTTCTTGTGGATCTGTTCTTTTGGATCTGTGCTCATGGATCTGTGCTCATGGATCTGTGCCTGTGGATTTGTGCTCGTGGATCTGTTCTTTTGGATCTGTGCTCATGGATCTGTGCTCATGGATCTGTGCTTGTGGATCTGTTCTTGTGGAGGCACAGCCACCCAGGACAGAGGGCGCCTTTGGGGTAACCTGGGCCAGCATGGCCAGGTGGAATCTGTTCCTGCTGCCTTGGAGCTGCTGTGGCTTCTCCCAGCAGTGCTTGGGCTGGCATCAGTGGGAGGTTCCCATCTCAGAGCTTTGGGTTTATGAGCTCCAGCACAGCACAGCTCCTGGGTATTTCAGTGCTCCCCAAGGAGACAGGTGTCAATATTCACTGAAACAAAATGTTTAGAGATGTTGATGTATTTTATGGGATGGAATTATTTTCTAATTAAACTGTGCAAGCCTAAAATGCTGTTTGTGTGCCTGAGTAACTGCTGCTCTCACAGGACTGCAGTCTTCCCAAATCTGGTCATTAAGATTTCCAAACCTTAGCTGCCTTTCTCTGTGTAGTTATATATTTTCATTTTCATAGTACAAAAAATAATTAGTGTCACTCAAAAAAAAAGGCAGGAAGTCTGGGTCTGCACTGGTTAGGGATGGAGCAGAGAGTGATAGAGAACTTGCTGTGGGAACTGCTGCCTGGTTGTCTGTGGCATTGATTATGCCACATATATAGATCATGCTGGTTCTTTCTGGCCTTCAGTCTAAAAATCTCTGCAGAAACCCCTCTGCCCCAGGCTCTCCCAGGCAGATGGTGAGGCAGATGAGGAGCAGAGAGGCACCACTTCAGCAGGCACCCTGTTGGTGCCACAGATTTTAAAAAACAAGTTGGAGGAAGGAAAATGCAACAGCATAGGCTGAAACTTCCCAGTCAAGAGCTCTGTGCTGGAAGGACACATAGATTGGTGGCTGGGGAGGAGTAGGGTCTGGGATTGATGAATTGACTCTAACTGGAGGAAAAAGAGGAAAGGAGGGAAAAGAGTGACCCTGAGGTGCAAAGGGCTGGGATGGTCTTTTCCATCTTGAGCACATTGCTCATCTTGCACTGGTGTGGGGAGTGAGGAGTTTGCTTCCCTGTGTTGGATGAGGATAACAACATCCCTCGAGGATCCCTGTACACACTGTGGCACAAAGGACACAAACATCTCAGACAAGTGCAAATTTTGACATGTCAGGTGTGAAAATGAGAATGGCAGAGAAGGCATCTGGGAGAAGGGTTGGTATCTGGGATCCCAGTGATTTTAGCAATGTCTGAGAAGAAAGGATACTGACAGGTCAGGGAAGAGTCAAGGGTTATCAGCTGAGACAGAGGAGCGCCCTCTGCGAGTGCTGTAGGTCTGGTTGTCCCATGAAGTTGTGGGGCTGGTGCCTTTCGGCTGCTCCTGAGCTCTGCACAGCGGGAGAGGGGAGGTCCTGCCCAAGACGCGTTCAGCTCTCCAAACCCAAGGGCATTGACAAACACCACAACACCCTGCATATTCTGCTGTTTATTGGGGGAGGAGAGAAGCGACCTTTGTGTGTTCTTTCCCTCTCCCTGGAGCCTGATGGGCTGCGATAACCCACTGAGAGCCGCGTGGGCAGCGGGGGATGGCGTCACAGGGACGAGAGGGACTCATTCCGTGTCCTCAGAGCCACCACACCAAAAATAACCACGGGGAGAGTCGGGCTGTGCCTCGGCTGCTGCTGCTCCCCCTGCGGCTGTGCTGCTCTGCTGCATCTGCTGCACTGCTGCCTCTGCTGCATCTGCTGCACTGCTGCCTCTGGAGCATCTGCTGCACTGCTGCCTCTGCTGCATCTGCTGCCTCCTCTGGAGCATCTGCTGCACTGCTGCCTCTGCTGCACTGCTGCCTCCTCTGGAGCATCTGCTGCCTCTGCTGCACTGCTGCCTCTGCTGCCTCTGGAGCATCTGCTGCTCTGCTGCCTCTGCTGCCTCTGCTGCACTGCTGCATCTGCTGCCTCTGCAGCCCCTGAGGCACCAGGAGCAGGCTGTGGGGTGGCTCTGCAGGGAGCACAGAGCAGCCATGGAGCCCTCATCAGGCCCCACTGTTTCGGGGTCTGTTGGTGGCTGCAACCCTGAGAAATGTTAGAAAGTCTCTTTTCCCAGCCTGGTGCTCAAAGAAGGAGTCAGAGCTCTTCAGTTCTCGGTCTCAAGGTTGTTTATTGTTCCTTATCTATAAAATATTTTCTCCTGTCCAGCTGAGGTCCGTTCAGCAAGACAGTCCAGGCACTCTGCCTGCCCCTGGGGCAGTGTTATGTTTTTATACTATAAACTACCTGTACAATGGTTACAGTTACTGTCCAATACCTGTCACCAGTGTTAGACACTGAGCTGCTACTCTAAACCAATCTGTGAGTGCCAACACCACAGCAGAAGATGGAGGCCAAGAAGAAGAAGGAGAAAGGCTGGACATGCCCAGATCCCTCCATCTTGCCCCCTGAACACCCATTCTAAAAAAACCCCAAAATCTACTTTTCCACCCCGTGATAAATTCACTAACATTCTACCTAAACTGTTGTGGCTTGCTGATCTTCATCTAAGGTTGGTAACTTGCTCCACAGGTCATAATCAAAACCACAGGGGCATCTTGGGCTCTGTGCCAGGGTCTCTGAGCCCCCTGGCAGGGGTCTTGGCTGCTCAGGAAGGCCAGAGGGATGTGCTGGGTTCCCACACCACTGCTGGAATTTCAGTGCACCCACAGCAAACAGCTCCTCTGGGTGCCAGGCTGTGAGCAGGGATTTGGCCTCATCCCAAATCCACACCAGCAGCAATGGGAAGGGCAGAGTGGGTTCAGTGCAGCACAGCTGGCACAGCTGGCAGAGCTGTGCTGGAGGGAGGGAGTCCTGCAGAGCAGGGCAGGCAGCTGAGCTGGCTCAGGCAGGAGGAGGCCAAGGCAGGGCCTGCCCAAGGATGGTACCAGAGGGGCTGGGAGCAGTGGAAGAGGGGATCTGTGTCCATGGGTGACACCAGGAGCCTGCAGCACTCAGCTGTGAGCACACACAGCCTGTGGCAGCCCCGTCCTGGTGCCCTCAAACTCCTCCCCATGAGCTGCAGCAGCAGCAGAGGGCAGGACCTGGGCCCTGGGCACATTGGCACACTCAGCTTGGGACAGGAAGGCTTGTCTGGAGAAGCAGCACTTTACAGGTGACACATTTACACATAGCAGCTGTGGCATGGTTACTGCACAGGCAAACATGAGAATTGAAAGAGAACAAAACACACAATAAAACCCTGGAGGACCCTGTTGCTGTAAGGAAACCACAAGTGCCATTGCTGCCCATCCACCATCATCTCCCTTCCTTTCCTTGTGTTTCAAACATGGGCTCAGTGCCTCACCCATCCAGCCCCAGTGCCATGGGCACCCACTGGAGCAACTGGGCTGGGCAGAGGCTGTGTTTGGGTTGTGTTTGGGCTGTGTTTGGGCTGTGTTTGGGCTGTGTTTGGGCTGTGTTTGTGCCACCAGTGCCCCCAGCAGCTGCTTGTGAGCCTGCTCTTGATGAGGTCCTCACCACCCTGCCCCAGGAGCTGTCACTGGCTCTTTATCCATCACCTCCATTGTTCCTGCTCCATCTTTTCTCCAGTTCTGAGCTGGGACTCTCCAGTCTGGAGAAGAGAAACTGCAGAGGGATTTTCTCTGTGTGTAAAATATGTGCTGAGGGGAGTCAGGAGTCAAGATAGAGCCAGGATCTCCTCAGGGTAGCCAGAGAATGGATGAAAGGACACAAACCAAGACATAGGAAAGTACATTGAAACATAACAAAAGGCTGATTTATGGCGAGGAACGTGAGGCACAGGTTCCCCAGAGGTTGTGGAGGTTCCATTTTTGGACATACTCAGGCCTGATAAAACACAGCAATGAGAAACTGCTCTGACTGACCCTGTTGAACAGGGGGTTGGACTGGGTGACCTCAAGGGGTCCCTGATGTTTCCAGCCCATGTGTGGTTGTGTGCTGCTGCTCCTTCACCCCTGCCCCAGCTCCTGCTGGCCTTGTGACCTGAGGCACAGCCATGGCCTGCTTTTAACAAGCTGTTTCTGGTGCTGTGTTCCTCCCAACAAATCCCTGGGTCCCTCCCTCACTGAGCAGTGTCAGGAGGGATGGATGCCTCAGCTCCACTAAAGCACAATAAAGGTGCACATTGTCTCTGGACTGGGGGAGATTGAGGGGTGGGTGAGGCAGAAGGGAGTTTCTCTGCTCTGTTTTAACTGCCTGGGTGACATGAAGGCAAAGCTTGTGGCTTCCATCACTGCTCCTGAGCTGCTCCAAGACATCAACCAGAAGAGGCTCGGACTGTTTCTTAAATGAAATAAAAAAGGCTTGAACTGGTAGCAGGTCAGAGATTCTAGCATCATTTCAGGCAGCTTGGTGAGGAGAAAGGCATCAGTCTCAGGCTGCTGTGAACTCATCTGGCCAGGCAGATGAGTGATGGAGGGGAGCTGGCAGAGCAGGATGGGGACAGTGTGGGCACTGTCCTGCCTGTGGGCCCAGCACTGGTGGAGCTGGAACTCCATCTCATGGGGAAGGAGCAGAGCACTGACTCAGCATCCTCTAGTGTGCTCCTGGAAGTGCTCCTGTGGAAAGCAGAGCCTGAACCACTTGTGAAATGTTCTTGTGCAGGTGTAAGGAGCCCACACATTGAGTGTGTGTGTGTGTGTGTGTGTGTGTGTGTGTGTGTGCACCTGTATTGCTCTTTATGGGACCCAGGAGCTGCCCAACCACACTGAGAACTGTTTCTGTAAAGAGGAAAAAGTTATGTTGGAAAGCTCATTTATTTTCTGTGATCCTGCCCTGTTTATTGACATAGGATAAGCATATATAGTGTTACTGCATCACAGGAGTGGCTGAAGTGAAGCTAAGTTTCAGCTTCTGATAGGCAAAAATGAACCTCAGAAGTGCCCTCCCTCATCTTTTCCATCCCAGCTTTCCTGTGCAAGATGCCTTTTGTGTGTCCTCTGCAAGTTTTTTAACCACTGTGTTTAATCCCCTGTACCTTATTTGTACTGTGCTTTCAAGTGAGTTCAGGTCTTGGCATTTGCTGTGGGATTATGATGATTTTCACAACCTGAAACTGCAAAAGAAGGCTGGGGCTTCCCACCAGGATCTGGGAATGGGAGCAGTGAGGATGCATTGTGCTTACAGCATCCTTGTGGGGGCTGTGACTTCCCTGCAATGCCCTCCTCCACCAGCCTGCAGAGCAGCTGCCATAAGAAGTTTCCAGTTTCCATAGTTTATTCCTACAGAGCCTATGTCAGATTTTAAGTCCCTGAGAACATTAGGGAGCAGAAGAAAAAGGACAGAAAATTGATGTCCTCCTCAAGGCCTGATTTTGATTTTGGAGGAAAGACCACAGCAGACCCTGATTAAGGTGTGGGTTTGTCCTGTTATCTTTTCTCCATTAACAACTTATATCCCACTCTCTGCATCTCATCAGAAGCTGCACTGCTCTCCTCCCCTGCACCCCCTCAGCTGCAGATCCCCCTGGATCCCATTTTTGGCAGGGTACCCTAAAATGGCAGTGGCTCTCCTGGAGAAGTTTCCTGGCACCTTGCACTGTGCCCTGTATGAGCAGGAATCCTGTTTGTAGACAGATCCAAGGAACATACAGAACAGATAAACACATTGAGGGAAGCAGACATTCAAACCAGTTTTTCTTTGTGTGTGACACTGAACAGCTCATCACCTTGCAGTGCTTGGAGTTCAGAGGGTAACACACTGAAAAATTCATGTCAAAGTTTTGAAACATCCTGATTTGGAGGCACAAGAGAAATAGATCAGAAACAAGAACGAGCATTTTGAAATTGAAATTGAGTAGTTAGGCAAAATGTACATAATCACAACTTGCTTTCTCAAAGGGAGGATGTGGCTTAAAACTCTTTGTTTTGTCAGGCACCAAAACAAGAGGGAAGACTTATTTCTGATTACTTTTCTTAATTGCTTCCTCTGTGACTGTACAGAGGAGGAAAAGGGAGGGGAGGGGAAAACTGTGGGTAACACAGCATTTTCAGGATGTTGTTGGTGCCCATGGCAACTCCAAGGGAGCCCAAGGCAATGTCTTTTGGAGGGATGAGCAGTTGGTCAGGAACCTGTGACCGTGTTCACGGGGGTCTCAGGTTGAGGGAAGAGATGAGGATCTGACTCCATGTTTCAGAAGGATTGACTTATTATTTTATGATATATATTATACTAAAACTATACAAAAAGAATAGAAGAAAGGATTTCATCAGAAGGCTAGCTAAGAATAGAAAAAGAAAGAATGATAACAAAGGTTTGTGTCTCGGACAGAGAGTCCAAGCCAGCTGACTGTGATTGGCCATTAATTAGAAACAACCACATGAGACCAATCCCAGATGCACCTGTCGCATTCCACAGCAGCAGATAACCATTGGTTACATTTTGTTCCTGAGGCCTCTCAGCTTCTCAGGAGGAAAAATCCTAAGGGAAGGATTTTTCAGAAAATATCATGGCTGCAGGAACCCCCATCCAGTGTATTTCTTCAAGGAAGGACATGAAACCTCCTGAGCTGCAGTGTGATGGGAGCTGAGGCCAGTGTGGCCCTGCTCCATGGCTCAGGGGGCTCTGCCTGCCCTCCTGGGCCTCTGGCCCATTTGGTGGCCACGTTGCCCAGCCCTGTTAATCCTCCTTGGGCTGGCTTGGCACTGCTCACCTCAGGGTGGTGATTCCCATCCCTGCACTGTTTTACTGGGATCTCAGCATCACCCTGGGGCTGCACCAGTCGGCCCTGTTGAGACTGGATGAGTCCTTCACCTCCCTTTCACATCATCTCCCGTTCCTGTTTGTGCCTGGGATGTCCTGGAGCTCTCCCCTGCTGTTGGCAGCTAAAAAGCAGATGACAGCTCCCCTGTTTTACAGAAGCTGCTGAAATTATGGCAGTGTGGCTTTTCCCTTAGACTTTGCTGAGCAGGATGCTGCCAAGTCCAGGTGCACACAAAACCAAACACGGGCACCGGGAGCGCTCCCCAGCCCAGCCACCTTTCCCAGCACATTTTGGGAGAGCTGTCAGGGCATCAGCTCTGACCCAGCCTCATGAGGTGCTGCTCAGAGGCAGAGATTAAGAGCAAGTGTGAATTGAATGGGGTTTGAAGTGTTCAACAGCCGGATTTCCCCAGTGTACACATTTTTCCTCAAAGCTTTGTCAGGTTTTAGTCAGAAGGAAGCAGCGGGGCTGGAGCAGACAGGTCCTTGGTGAGATACACCTGTCCCAGCCTGGAGCTCCTGCCTCACCTGGGACTCCCCACTGCTTTTGGCACACCTGGGCCCAGTTCAACAGCAGAAGCAATGCCACGGTGTCCTGTCCCCAGCCACCCTCTGCAGCGTCACATCTGGCTCCTCAAAGGCACCATAAACCCTGCTGGCAGTGGCTCTATGGCATCGCTTTTCCTGGCGCGCTCTACCCAAACCGGTATCAAAGCAAACAGTTACAAACAGAGTTTTCTCCCTCCTCTTCTATTTATCCTGTGCATTTCAAGAACAAATCGCAGGCTCCCTTCCCCACATTTAATTTTTCTCTCCGGCACTAGAGGGCAGAAGGAAGGAGGGTGGAGCCGTGCGACCCTGACCTGTCTCAGCAGCTCTCCGAGGGTGCACAAATAAATCCGCCTTGAAAGGCTTTTCCCTTTGCCCATTACGAGGGCTCACCAAGGGCTCCCATCACACTGCAGCTCAGGAGGTTTCTTGCCCCAGCCTCTCTAGCGCTATTAAAGTTTAATACCTGGATATTGCATTCCAGAGGCAGCACAGCGCGAACCCTGCGCGCCCCCGGCTGCTCCGGGCACAGAGCGGGCAGCTGCGGTTCCTGAAATTTGGGGATGACTTGGCGTGATGGAGAACTCGCTTCTCCCCTCGTGGCAAGGCTGCCTGCCCGCCCTCAGCATCCCTTTCCTCTGAAAGCCTTGTCCCCCCGGCCAGAGGCTGCTCCCAGCAGGACAGCGGGGAGAGCAGCGGGATGCGCAGGGTGCCATTGGCCGGGACTGGGGCACGATGGAGCCGCATTCCAGAACACAGCTCTGAACAGGCTCGGAGGATCTCTCATTAAACCCACCGAAGACAGGGGCACTCCTTGGGGCGCGCAGACAGATGGCTCATCCCATGATTTTCTCTCTGCCAGGGAAGCAGCGTCTGGGAGGCACCGGGGGCCGCGGCACCGAGGATCAAACCCGCCGGGAAAGCCCGGCTCCAGCCCGACTGTGCCGGGGGGAGAACAGAGCCGGAGAGCGGCTGGGAGCCCGTCGGGAGCCCCGCGGGACGAGGGATGCGGGATGAGGGACGCGGGATGCGGGATGCGGGATGTGGGATGCAGGATGTGAGATGCGGGATGCGGGATGAGGGATGCAGGATGAGGGATGAGGGATGCGGAATGCAGGATGGGGATGCGGGATGTGGATGCGGGATGTGGGATGCAGGATGGGGATGCAGGATGTGGGATGGGGATGCGGGACGCGGGATGCGGGATGAGGAATGCGGGACGCGGGATTCGGGACGCGGGATTCGGGATGCGGGATGAGGAGTGCGGGATTCGGGATGGGGGATGCGGGATTCGGGCTGCAGATGCGGGCTGCTGTCCCTGGGTGAGCAGGAATCCCCTGGGAAAGGCCGGCCGGGTTTGCTCTGGGATGAGGAAAAGCAGCAAGCAGCGGAAGCAGCTCCTCCTGCGGCCCCAGCTGCTGCCGTTGGGTGGCTGGAGGGCGAGGAGGGGCAGATGGCAGCCGACAGCAGCTCCTGTTGAACGGATTCCTTTTATTCTTCACTGGATTTTTGCAACGTCTGTAATTAGCAAGCATGATATAAGTAGTTATTTAATCGACAAATAAGGCTAAAAATATTCTTCCTTTTTATTTTTCATTCAGTTCATCTCCTCAGCATATCCCTTACTAGGATGAAATTTTCTGACATTTGTGGGTAATGGAGAGAAATGAAATTTCTTATATTCCAATGAAACTGCACTGGAAAGGGTTTTCACAGTCTGCCACATTTTTTGAGATTAAGAATTTTATTTTGTTTTCTACCCAGGAAAAGGAACCTCTCATATGCTGGCAGTAAAAAGGACACCAGAAGAGCTTGTGGATGCTCCACTGTCAGGACATTTAATTTGTGGATGAGCTGACACTGGGTTTATCATCTTCTCACTTTCATCTCTTCTGCAGAGCTTTTCAAGAAATTTTTTTTATTTTTCCAAGCAAGCAAAATTTTCAACAAGTCAGCATTTCCTGAGTGGAGAGAACAAGTGTCAAACCTCCTGGCCACATCCTGCCACAGGAGCTGGGGATGCTGAGGGAAGCTGGGACCAAACCCAGCACTGTCTCACCTCATGCCCAGCAGCACCTGGGAAGGAATGATGTGCTGGGTCCCAGCTCTGTGCACACCCACCACAGCACTGCTCATTTCCTGCACTGTATGGCAATGTCAGGATGCTGATATTTGCATCCTGGAGTTAATTTAGCAGCTCAGTTTTGTTTGTGGTCTAATGCAAAGTTCTTCATTCCTGGCCTGTCCAGGCCCGTGCTCCGAGCCTTGGGAGCCACTGCAGAATCCAGCTCCTTCTGCTGGCCCTAGGGGGGTGGATGGAAGGGCAGCACCAAGGAAGAGGTGTCTGCTGGACCCAAACTCTTCTTTATGTTTGGAGAGTTGACACTTCTGCAGTGAGGCTTGGGACTGAACCAGACTTTGGTTAACTCAAAGACTATTGTCTTTGAAAACAAACTTCAGAAACTGGTTCACAGAAGATACACACTCATACACAGATTTTTGGGTGAACAAGTAATCCCTGGCTGAAATGGGTTTGTAAAGGTTGTTCAGCAGGTAACATACATCTTGATGGCAGGTTTATTTCCCAAATAACGTGGAAACCCAAAAGTGTTTGTCATAAACTGTAAATAAAGAGCAGTTGAACAAACCAGAGCAAAATGTGTGCAAGAAGCATCCAGGCTGATGTTTCTGTGTAATGTCAGCAAACTTTCAGGAGGATGAGCACATCACTGAGTGTTTTACTCAGGACTGTAGGGGGACAGAATATAAGAAAATAAAGATAGTGTAGAAAGTAATCTTACCTTAAGGAGTTGCAGCTGGGCCAATTAGCAAAGATGAGGAACAGGCCTGACTTTACCAGGCCACAGCTGTAAGCAATGAGAAGAAGAGTGCTGTAAAAGAGTGGGGTGGCTGGGTGAGAAGGGAACTGGAGTCAGTGGCTCCTTTGTGAAGAAGAGAGAGTTAGTGCTCTGGGGAGCTGCCCATGAGAAACACCAAGAAGGTGTGAAACTTTTGTGATAGGAGACAACTGTGTGGAACCCCTGCAACAAGATGACAGCAATGATAACATTTGGAGGATGTCAGGAATGTATGTCCATAAACACCAAGCTGTGGAACAGGAAATGATCCCTACTCAGAGGGAAGGAGACTTGGCACTTCTGCAATGGAAGCAACCAGTTTCAGGCAAAGGTCAGTGCTGTTGGCCTTAAACAGCTGCTGAGCACTCTGCTCTGCTCCTCAATGAATGTGTTTGAGGCTCTCATGGGTAGGAAACTCCTGTTTCACTCTGATGCTATTTCTGTATAGAATAAAAAGCACCAACTACTTCAAAATCCTTGCAGGGGAACAACTAATAGCATGAGATCTGTGTCTCATGAGATCACTCTGTGGGAGAGGTGTCCATCCTTCCTAAAGTTTCTGGAGTACAAGCACCACCAGGTCCTCTTACTGCTCATCAGAATAAACCAAGGCTTGGCTGGTCATAGCGTGCTCCATAGAATATTCTAGTTAATAGGACATTTGCACATTTCTGCTCCATCCTTTTCCTTCAGCTGGAAGCTCTTTAGGGCAGAGACTTAATTCCTTTGCCCTCACCTGAGGGGACTCCTCATGAGGTGGAAACAGGAAGGAGGATGGCACAGGAGGCTTTGTTTTGTACTGCCCATGGAACTGGTGACTCCCCAAATTGTTTTGTAGTACAGTACAAGGGTTTTCCAGGCACCAAAGGATGAGCACAGTCCTGGGTAACCAAGGCTTTCTCCAGCCCTGTGTGTTAGCCTGGGGCTCCATCCTAACCCAGCTGTGGCACCTCTAGCACACAAAAGACATCACTGTGGTTTGTACTAAAAACGTGCACTCAGACAGCTAGAGAAATGCAATGTGGATAAACAGAGTATGTTTGATGAGGAAAGGGGATAAAAGGAAACAAAGAGGACTTTTGTGAGCTACCATCCTGCAGGGTGTGATACCACAGCTCTGCTGCTCTGACCAGATTTTAGGAATTGAGGAGAGCACTTCCAGCACAGTTCACAAGGGCAGCTGGGGCACAGAGTTGGTGTTGGCTTGGCAGCAGCTGCCCAGGGCACAGGACATTCCCAGCCTGTGCCTCCATCTCTCACACACCATTGCAGCAGACACCTCCACAGAGTGGTGCCTGCCATGGTTCCCACTCTGCCCCCAAAGCCTGCCTGCTAAAGCCTCTGCTGGCAATATTCAAGTGAAAAAGTGTTTAACTTGAATGGGGTGAGCTGCAGTCCCTGCCATGCCAGCAGTGCCCATGGTGGCATCTGCAGGGAGGGGAGGTGGCTCTCAGCAGCCCAGCCCAGCTTGGCCCTGCCACAGTTGACAGCTCAGCCATGTCCCTCGGGGGATGCTAAGAAACTTTTCCAGGTGTTTGTCACCTTCATGGTTTCAGAGGCCGAGGGGGCTGCTGGCAGAGCAAGGGGGTGCTGGTGGCCCTAAAGGAATTCTCTGCTCTCTGTATTTCAGCACCCTGATGCTGGGAGCATCTTCTGTGCAAGATGGAGAGGGGAGGAAAATCTGTATCTCTGAGCAACCACGGCTGTTTCTTCTTTCCAGAGCCTAAAGATAGACTCCATATGAGCTGTGTGCAGCTCAGTCTGACCACACAGACGGAGAATCTTTTATCTTGGCATCTTTTCAGGCAGCAGCACTGATGGTGAGAGGCATCCCAGTGGTGGAGCCTGCTCCTCCAACGGCCTTGACAATGAGTGTGCTGGAGAATGGCCTTTCTGTCAGGTCAGGATAACAAATTCACCTTTATTTTATCAACTATGGCTTGCTAATATGACAAATATGACATGATATTGCATAATATTCTCACCAGTCTAGAGAGGAGAGATGCACACAGGAAGGGAAAGCAGGAAGGGTTTGTTTCCTGCAGCTCCTGGGAGAGATGCAGGGGAGAATGTCAAAGCTGGTCCTGCTGCCCAGCAGGACATGTCCAGGCTCACTCAGACAGCCCCAGCCTCCTGCACAACCCAGCAGCACAGCCATCCCCTTTCCTCTTCTTCTCCACAAGGAGAGAGACAAAGCTGAGGGAGCTCTCAAGGGAGGGGAAGGAAACCCCAAGGTCTGACTGCAATGTCTCCTTCATGGAGGAGATAAGTGTGTAGGGGGATAGGATATAAGCAAATAAAGGTTGTATAGAAAGTAATCTTACTCCCCTAAAGAGTTGCAGCTGGGTTAATTATTAAAGATTAGGAGCAGGCCTGACTTTACCAGGCCACAGCTGTAGCCAATAAGAAGAGTTTTATAAAAGAGTGGATTGGTTGGCTGAGGGGGGAATTGGGGTTATTTGGTTACTGTGAGAAGAAGGAAGGGTCAGTGCTCTGAGGATCTGCCTACAAGGAACATCAAGGAGGTAGGAAACTCTAGCAATATGGAACCCTTGCAATATAATGACAATAGAACTCTTGCAGTATAATGACAACATAAGTGAAGGTGGTGCTGGTGCTCAGCACCTCTGCCCTGCCACTGCCCCCTATGCCAGTCTCCCTCTTGGATCTGCCCTGTGGGCCTTGTGGCACAGGGCATCCCTGCCTGGCAGAGGGACCACGCTGCTGCTGAGGGCTGTGACACCCAGCAGGTTGTTCTGTGTCTGCAATGTTTGTCACTCACAGCCCCTCTCTCACCCATTTTTGGGGGTACTTACCCCAAAACATGCAGTTATGGTGTGGTGGAAGTGCAGGGCTTCCTCTGCAGGGAGATGGAAGTGAGGATTGCTGAGTAATGCTCATCTTGGTTTAAAAAGCCAAAAAAATTAAAAAGAAGATAATTTTCATGCATTTTCCCTAATGGGGTTCTGTTAGCAGGGCCTGTATCACTGGTTCTGCCTGGTTACAGAACATAGACAATTCCCACCTGACTATCACCATTCCCACAGCAGTTTCTTTACAACAGCCTTTAGCACCTTCAGACTTCTGGTGAAGTGACTTCTGCAGTGATGGAGAGAGGAAAATTGTTCCAGGGAACCATGGACACAGGACCAGAAGCTTTGCCTCTGCCTGGCTTGTTTTACTTTGACATTTCTGTGCCCCAGATGCACAGGCACCACACAGACCTAGGGAAGGGTGCTCTCCAGCCACCACCAGGAGCCCAACACCCTCAAGGTTCTTGCATGTTCCAGGCATGGAAATTGGAGCAAACACTGGGGCTGAAGCAGGAAGCTGAGCCTGCAAGCAGGGCTGGTTCTCCCACTGCCATGGTTTGGTTTGTGTTCATTGCACTCCCTGCTCAGCAGGCACAGGGCAGGAGGGGAAAGCTGAGGGCAAACAGACAAACCAGTGGAAAAAATACAAACTTATAAACTCCAAGCATGGAGGCTTGCTCCTCTGATCATGCACAGCGTGGTATGGCATTTTTTAGGGGAATAACCTGTTGTGGTTTACATGCACCTGGAGACACAACAGCTCTAAGACATAACTTTGCATTTCCCTGTGTATCTGTAATAACTCCCTGTGGTTTGGGATCTCAAAGAGCCTCTTCCAGTGGCAACCAATAAAGAGGAGTTCCTCAGTGGTTGCAGTGCACAAGCAGGATGTTTGATGTGCATATAAAGGTGCCTGTTCTGGGGACAGCTACCTGCACACAGCCATTTTCCCTGCTCATTTTCTTTTCCCCTACCTACTGAGCTGTGAATTCCCTCATGCACCAGTGGAGCTACTGCTCATTAAAACTAATCAGCTGAGCAGATGCTGAAGGAAATAATGGGCCGGGAATAAAGAGAACATTGGTCATACACCGCCAAAAATCTCTGCAACAGGCTTTTGTAGTTCACTGAGTTTTCATTCTCTTCCAAATCAACATGCAAACCAGCTCCACCAGGAGGAGAGCAGTTCAGTGAGGAAAGGGAACTTCAAATTATGAAGGATTGATTGCCAAATGCAACAGAGGAGACCCATTATGTGAAATATTCTGCACCGAACAAAACTTGCAACACAGTAATGGATGTAAGTGCAAGTCAATCTCATCCAGCTGCCACCACAGCCATAATTGGCAAAATGAAAACTGCCTGCCCATGGCCTGGACATCTCCCTGTGATATGGAAAGCTAAGAAGGATGGTCTCACTTTCAGTAAGTTGATACACACTGCAGAGAGGAACCGAGCTCAGAAAATGTCCTACATTAAGTTAATATTTGAGTATACAAATAACTCGGGGCCAAAATTAGCTTTCAGCTGCATTAGTGTAAATGCACAACAGCCCTGGGTGGATGGGATTTTCTGGACTGTAAATGGAGGAGGATTTGGCCCTTGGAAGCTGTAACAGGAAGAAGGGAGAGTGCATCCCATTATCTGGCTTTGCAGGGGAATTGATAGTGGTTTGTTGTAAGTGTGGTGCTCCAAAGGGCTGGTGAGAGCCCTGCCAGCAGCACAGGCAAGGCTCAGGCACAGCCTGCAGGGCAGGAGCACTGGGGAGATGCAAAACCACAGCAAAATAAGGTGGGGAGGCAGAGCCATGTTTGCTATGGACATTTGTTCTAACAATTCCAATTAAAAGTCAACATAAGCACATTTTTAGCATGTCAAACGTGCCTGCTGTTTTCCTGGCAGGGATGCATGGGGGAAATATTGCATCTTCATATCTCATCTGTTTACCTTGGTGATGCTGCCTGGTGCTTTCTCGCATCAGATGCCCAGACAAACACATTTTCACACCTAACATAATTTTCTCTTTTTGCTTTAGAATTTTAATTTGCAATAAAAAACATGGAATCTCTTTAGCTTATGATTCACATTGACAGCTTTTTGAAATGTATTTGTGATCAGCATTTGATTTAGATGCAGAGCTGAAGAAATGTTCGGTAAGGTTTTATTTGAACACAGCAAATATTTTTGGTGACATCACTATCAAACTAGCTCAAACATCTTCAAGAATTCATTTCCTCTTTCTCTTTTTTTTTTGTTTTTTGGTTTTTTTTTTTTTTTGGCTTGTTGCATGCTCCTGATCTTTTATTTCTCCTTGATTTTGTTTGCATACTTTTGAAATCATGTTTATAACCAAGAGCACAAATGGTTTACCATTAGAGCAGTACAAATGGCAAATTTTCCAGTTTAGGGGCCAAAATGGAAAATGAAGGGCCAGTGAACTATGTGCATTTGGAGCTGGTTTGAAATACAATATTTCTTCAGGAGCTAATTTTTACCCCCTTTAAGAAGTCAGCTCAGCATCAAGCATGAGCAAATGCTGCATTTTGCGAGGTCATGAATTCCATCTCTCCTGATTTTCCTTGTCTTTGTTCTCCAAACCTGCACTCCATAGAGGTGAATGCAAGAATGCCTGGAGGAGAGAGGATAACAGCACAGGATAAGGAAGAGACACTTTCTTGGAAATAGATTTCCTGGGGCTGTAAGTTGGGAGTGAAGCCAGGCTGGGGGATTAAGGTCTGAGTGTCCTCGTGTGTTTCGTGAGCTCATCCAGATTTCCACGCTGGGGATGTTTCCTTCTGTAATTAATGGGCCTTAAGCTCAAGTGTGAATAGGAGGCCTGTGAACAACCCTTCCTGGAGCCAGGATTTTGTAGCCTTGGGACTCAACTCTACTTGGTCTCAGTGTTGCTAAAACAAGTTTTTCTTTTTGTGGAGCTGCCAAGAGGAAGCACTTGGGACTGTTGGAAGAATTGAGTTCCCAAAGCAATCTTAGAACAAAGACTTTAAATACCCAAATCCCCAAAATTCCACATGTCCTCTCTTTTCTGCTTCTCACCTCTCTCTATGTATCCTCTCTCTGGCTCTTTTGGTTTCCTTCTTTAGCCCAGGAGAGCCTTGGTTCACTCCCTCAAGCTCTGTGTGGATGGAGCAGCTCCTTCCCTCCTGTGCAGCCAGCAGAGGGGTAGAGAAGGTCCCCTTTGATTTTTTTATATGAGTGGTACAAAGGTCACATAGGAACATCTGTTTCCCAAATAATTATTATTCCCAATGAGGGTCAAATGCATGAGACATTCCTGCATATGTGCTGCAGTTCTCAGTGGCCTCCTGGTGGCTTCTGGAGCAGATCACAGCAAGGTCAGATGGCCAGCACATGGGTGGCTGAAGAAGACAGGATCTCCTTTTCATATCCTGCAGAAGTCATGGGCTGATCCCATTTTCTCATCCATAATAACTTGCCCAGGCTTTTCTTCACCACCTCCTTCACTGCCATATCCCATGCTGGCAGATTTCTCTTTCTCCTATCAGCAGATCTTTTTTCTTTTCTATAAGCCTATTTCTTTTTGTTTATTTCACTTCATCACCCCTGCCTGTCTTTACATTTTTTTATTGTTTTGCCACCTTTTCTCTGTTTATATTTTCAGTAACCTCAATCCTGTGATGGAGGAGAAGGAATAAAAATAACAACAAAATCCCTTACTCTTTTCATTTTTTTAGATCAAAGATGACTGAGCAACCAAGGGGGAGAATTCAGGGCAGCCTTTGATGCACATTATTGATGTTGGCTTAGCATGAAAATCTCCTTGTGCTATATTTGGGCCAATTATCAGAGGTCCACACAATTAACCTGAGACACACTAGCCCCATGTGAAGCAATGAAGCTTAAGGACTAGGGAGGTTAATTCAAATCTTAGATGTTTCTGTGATAGGAGATTACTTACCCTGTTCCTTTGTATTTGCTGGGAGCCTTGTGCTGAAGGTTTTGGTATTGCACTGAAGCTGTGTGGGCAGCCTGGCTCTCCCTGACATCCCTGCCTGCTCCCCTGCACTCTGAGCTCTGCTGGCTCTGCAGTGCAGGGGCTTTGGCTCTCACACTCCCAGCTTCCCATGGGAAACATTTCACTGGCACTGAGCTTCTGCAGCACCCTTCACCAGCTCACCTCCACAGCCTCCTGCTTATGTTGTTTGTTGGTTTGGGGTTTTTTTTTTTCCTTTTTTTCTTCTTTGTACACAGTTTCTGATGACCAAGTTTGGGTCAAGACAAGATGCCACACTGCAGACAGGAATGGCTGGAAGCCTCCATGCTTGGATTTTATAATTTTGTATTTTTTCCACTGGTTTGTCTGTTTGCCCTCAGCTTTCCCCTCCTGCCATGTGCCTGCTGTGCAATGAACACAAACCAAGCCATGGCAGTGGGAGAACCAGCCCTACAAACACTGCTTGCAGGCAAAGCTTCCTGCTTCAGCCCCAGTGTTTGCTCCAATTTCCATGCCTGGAACATGCAGGAACCTCCAGGGTGTTGGGTTCCTGGTGGTGGCCGGAGAGCACCCTTCCCTAGGTCTGTGTGGTGGTCTTGGAGACCCACAGTTCTGTCTTCAGTGGCTGCTGGGGTTTTCTGACTGCAGCCACTCCTCAGAAAACTCAGCATTAGCTGTAGCTATGAATGTAAACTTTCTTCTCCGTGCCGGACTTGAGAAACTGCACCAGTGTCCAATCTGGGGCTCTCCAGGACAAGTCAGGAGTAGACTGGAATGGAAAGGTACCAAAAACAGTCAGGGAGACCTCTCTCTTTTTTATAGTCCCCAGGCCTCAGTGTGTAATTTCATTCAGTTAAGATATCATGGCTCAGATCCACAGAATGATGTATCCAGCTGCCTGGGTCTCTTTGGGATCATCCATTCAGAGCTGCTGTGAAATAAGACCCCTCTGGGGCTTGCTTCCCTGGAGCTGGCTGGTGTTTCCACAGGATCAGGTATGTGAACATCTGGAAGGTGGCTCCCCCCTCCCTCAAACCTCCTCTCCCAGTGCTTCCTTCTCCTCCTGTGCTCAGAGGCAGACAGCCAGCCTCTTGCCCCTTCCTCACCTTGTCCTTGAGGGCAGAGCTGGTCCCATTCACCCATGCTATGGCACCAGCCAGTCTCCAGAGGAATGGTCTGGAGTTCCAGTGCAGCAAGATTTGCCTTGAGGTGTCCTGAAACTTCTCCTGGAAGAGCACAGACAAGGTCTGGATTACATCAGAGCCAGACCCTCTCCAGGGCCAGCAGAAACTCCTTTTGTTGCTTGTAGTCTGGCATGGAGCCTGCTGGCACACACAGCCCTCCTCCCCCTTTGTGGCCTCTGACAAAGCTTTCACCCACACCTGACAGGTCCATGGTCAGACAGCCCTGGGCAGCTGATGTGGTTTCCTAGGAGCACCTTCTTGGGACCTGAGGATTGTTTCTGCAATCAGGTTTCTTCTGCTACAGAAGGAAACATTCCTCTTGCACCCCTGGGCATAACCCCATATATCAGCCATGGACACACCTCCTGGGGACTCCTTATCTCTTATTCCTCTTTACAGCCCTGGGTTATGAGAGGAGTTTTGTCAGCACTTGTAGGTTTTTTCCTTCCCTATTTGTACAGCCCATGGTTTTCCAGCTGGTTTGATCCCAGCTGAAAGAGAGCAATGTTTGTTTTAGGTGGACTCAGATGACTTTTGAGGTGTCAGGTTGCCATTTACAGCTGTGAATTATGTCATGGTGAGTGGCTGCAGTTCAGACTTTTGCTGCACTCATGGTAATGAACTCACCTCAAACTGGACAGGTTTGCCTTCTGTCTAAGAACAAAAGTGCATAAAGAGAATTTTTACCTGTTTGTGCCTAGGAGTATGGTAGCTCAGTGTTTCCTTAACCCATTTTTTCTTCACCATGTAATTTTTTGTTATATGTTTAACTTTGACTATATGGACAGAGATCCATCAGCTTGTTAATCTGCAAAGCATTTTCCATTCACATGACTGGCCTCAGCAATTCTAGAGTGTTTCAGAAAAATGGATGGCTCATTACTTAGAGGATCATCAAGTTATCAACAATATGAAAAAAACAAATGAACAACAAATAGTCCATCAAACCATCCAGCCCCACCCCTGTCAAGAAGCAATTTTCTTTTTTGCTGGATCGTTTCTCTATCACTGGACTGTTGAGCCAGTTCAAACCCACCTGCCAGCAGAACTTGTGGGGATGAGCAAAGAGCAGCCCAGACTGCCTGGTCTCACACAGTGTGTGTCACCTTCATGGCACATCCCAGCAGGAGCAGCCAGGGCTGCAGGGAAGGCTGGCACAGCAAACCTGTCCCCCTGTCCCTCTGTCCCTCTGTCCCCCTCGGGGTCACGAGCTCCAGGGCAGGACCCAGGCAGCCACAGGAGCTGCCTGTAACAGGAGCTTGGTAAATTTGTCACTTCTTATTCCAAGGCAGTTTTGCAGATGAAAAGAAGTCTTGAGTCCCCAAGGCTCTCCATCTGGCACCTTTCATGAGCACTAAATAATTTAGTAAAGGAAGTCTTCACATGTTCAGTGCTCCCTTCCTGTATCTGACACAGCTCAGTCAAAGCCCTGTTGAAAATAAAAATGCCAGAAAAGAATGCTTTCTAAACATAGCCTGGACACCAAATATTGTTAGAGTTAGCTTCAAATCACCATTGTTTTTTTGTTACTGCCAAATCTACATAGTTTTAAAACCAGACTTACACCTGTTGTAATAGCTTTGTCTTTGTTAATTGTCCATGCTGCAGTTTGGATATCTTAGCAGGTACTGTGAAAATGCCATTCTTTGTGAAGTTCTTTATTCTTTTTAGATTCTGCAATTTGCTAACTGCTCTTTTCCTATGCAAAATAGTTTCTTTTTCCTCTCTATTCCTCATGTTCTTTCAGTTTTTATATAGAGAAAGAACAGCCTGCCTGAGTTTCACATCCTAAATGCTCAAAAAAATGGTTGGTATGTCTGGACAACCAATTTGAGAAGTCTTGAGAGAAACTTGATTTGAAAGCTAGGGGTGCTCAATACTTGCTGAAAAGAACCCTGAAAACCAGAGAACAAAACACATGCCCTGCCCAGGTATTTCAAGCAGGGGATCTATTGCCACTAGTGTTTGTGAAAAATGTTATTCTCCTTTTCTTTTGTCTTCTCCAGGACAAAGGATACAAAGGAAAAATGAAATGACTACTACCTTTAAATACTCATAGATTTTCCAGTGTATGCAGCAGTGGTGTCTGGGGAGCAGTGATGGGATGCCTGTTTTTTAGGGCTTGCCAAGAGGTGTGAGGCTGCTCTTCCTGGAAGCCAGAGGAGGGTCCATGCTGTGGGAAGGAGGTTACTGAAACTGAGGGATGTGAAGCCCTGCTGAGAGGGGCCCTCCCTGGTGGAGGGGACCTTCTTCCAGATAAAAATACATTTGTATTCAAGGAAAAGATTTGGACAGATTGTATTGTGCAGCATTGACTGCAGATGTTCAGAGGAGCCTTGGGGAAAACCATTTTTAATGAGCCTCAAGATGCACTTTTTGAACCTGGAAGAGTTTGTTATTCCTCTGTCCAAGTTTAATCTGAGTATATTTACTTCAGTCAGAAGCCCTATTCAGCAGGGCTGGTGGAGTCCATAGGGGTTGAACACATGCTTCAATGCTTTCAAAGCCATCGATTTCAAGACTTTCCACCCCAGTTTCTGTGTTCCTCTGGTCTGGTCTGTGCATGAACTAAAGCAACCCCAGCCAGTCAGTAGAGCTGCCCTCAGATCTCAGCACCCCATGCCCTGCAGCCTCTGCCAACTCAAACCAAGAGCCACAGGGAAGTATTAGGCATTTTGCCTGTGAAAGGCACAGAACCTGGCTCTTCAAAGGCTGGGTGGTGCATTCAGTCAGCCAACACTCACTCCCAAGGTGTTGGGGAGGGCTCTGGGCTGGCACAGCCCGGCAGACGGAGCACGGTGGGAGCGGCGCCGCCGGAGCTGAACGGGAAAGGGGGACACGAGTCCCACCAGAGTGACCCGCCCAGGGCTGGTGGGAGCACCCAGCTGCCACCTCACCTGGCCCCACATCTGAATTCTGGCCTTGCCAGCTGCCCTTCTCACAAGTACTGCCCACTCTGCAGGAATTGTCTCCGTCTGCAAGGCAAATATTGTAAGGAGGGGTCATTTTGTCCCTCTGTCCATGAATGCATTTCGTGGCAGAACTGAAATGTTTACAGCCTACAGATCTGGGTCTCTAAGAAAGCATTTGTCCAGACCCTCTGATAGGGATGTGCTGGATAAGTCCTGCCATGTCCTAGTCTGAGTTAGAAAATTGCATTTTATCCTTGGAGCAGGAGCTGCCTCTTGATTGGACTCATTGCCCCACCAGGAGCAGCTGCATTTAGAAACCAAGATCCACATTTGGTGCTCTGGTCATCAGAACATAATGTGGATAATATGGACAAGATCATCAGGCTGCACAGGGAATTAGAAGTGTATTTATGCAACTCACCTCCCCACAGGTCAAATTCCCTCTTGGAAGGAGGGAATCCAGCTTTTTCTGGCACAGACCATTTCAGAGATGTTGCTAGGAATATTGTAGGCTTCCTGGGAGACATGGTGTTCCCAGCCCTTCCCTGGTTCATCAGAGAGCAAATGGAAAACAATGACTTCTGGAAATGCACCTTTGGGGAGCTAGGAGCAGCAGAGCAGAGCAGGTGAAACCCAGGAGCTGTGCAGGGCCTTTTGGGAGCCCAGGTAAAAGCTATGGTGTTGAAAGACTGCTGGAAAGAGAAAATTCTTGTATATTAACATAACTGGACATAATTGTATCTTTGATCTTGTCCATATTTATGAAATAGTGAATGGGGAATCCTGAAGGATTTCATGGAAGAAATTACCTTATTGAGCCTTCCCTATGAACTGAGGTCCACTGTAAATCACATTCCTCTGCTTCCATTGCCTCACCAGAAGGGCTGAACTGCCCTCAGTGCTCCAAGCCCCATTAATGTCAGCACTGCAATGAGCTCTGCCAGGCCACAGGAAAAGCAGAATAATCTGACTGCTTGGACTAGGCATAAGTCTAGTGACACAGGCTGAATTTTTCTTGTCTCTGCATCCCATCATGCTAATCCCTGACTGTGATTTACCTAGGATAACAGACACTGTTCCACTAGCTGTTCTTGCAATTATAGCTGTGACAATTAAGAAAAAAACCCATATCATTCAAGTATTTAAAAATAAGGCCTTCTAATTTTGTGCTTAATTTCCTGGGGAGCTGGAAGGTTATGGGCATCTGCTCGGAAAACAAAATGTTTGTAACCCTGGTGTGTGTTTTGAGAACACCAGGGGTGGTTTTACTCCACAAATAAACAAACAGAGGGATGAATGGAAATACTGTTCAATTGAGAGTCCCTCATTGATAAAATACCTGTCACATACTCCTGCCTGAGGCACACAGACACATTTGTATAGCAACGTGGCAAGTGGTCCACTAATCATATTCCAAGTCCTAAAAAGGAAAATTCCTACAATCTTCAAATCTATAGAGGAACAGATGGATGATGGCAAACTCTAAGTGCTTTACTGGCTGTCTGCCTGCCATCCTCTGAACAAGGGCTAATAATAATGCCACTTAAAAGAGCCGCTGAAAGGTTAGATTAGTTTCACTGCTGCAATTTGCAAATAATCCAATATGTGAGTTTACTACATCCTTTGCTAAAACATGGTCAACAAATTCCTGGGTGCAGTGTGTTTACCCACTGATAAGGGCTTGCGCTTACCTTTCAGCAAGAAGAAATCAATAGAATGGATCTGGGTCCTTGTGAACTCACTGGCAAAATACAAAAGGAAGTTTCACCAATCATTTCTTTTTACAACTCCCAGTTTATTCAGTCAGGGAGCAGGGAGGAAAGCCTGCTCCCACTCACCTTCTGGCTTTTTCTGCAGATTTTTAAGCCTTTCTTGACAGGAGTTTGGAGCCTTTAAGTGTTGCATGTGAATTGAGGGAAGCATTGTCTCACTTTGTGGTAAATCCTGGGGTGGTTTGCACAGCTCTGCCCTGTCATGGCAGGGGCTGTGGGGACCCTTCCTGCAATCACACTGCACCCAAGGGCCTTGGGGCTCCATGCTGCCCCTGGAGGGACCTTTCCTGCAATCACACTGCACCCAAGGGCCTTGGGGCTCCATGCTGCCCCTGGCCTGGCCAAAATGCTGCAGCCATTCTCACCCCCAACAAAATGTCCTGCTCTGAAGGAGGCAAGTGTGGAGTCAGCAGTAAATGCAATGAACTCTCTCTCATCAGACACCAAACAGAGATAGGCCTATGGAAATTAAATAGCTGGCAAATAATTCTGGATTTATGGGCTTCAAAATGAGCAAGTTTTCTCTTCTGTCCTCCTTCATTTTCTACATGATGAGGTCTGTGAATCTTTATGTCCAGAGCCATGAACAACCATTGCACTCCCTCCTCTGAGGGTTAACCTCAGGTTTGGATTTTACTAACATACAGGGAAGGGAAGGCCGTGTTTTTGCATGAAACCACCATCACAGGAGCTACATAAGGAAACAAAATGATCTTGGAATGACATAATATTGGGGATTAACCCCAGCTGGCAGTTGCATCCCACACATCTCATTCACCAGCCCCAGTGGGATGGGGGAGAGAAACAGAAGCACACAAGTGACAAAGCTCATAGGCTGAGATAAAGACAGTTTAGCAAGCAAAGCAAAAGTTGCACACACAAGCAAAACAAACCAAGGAATTCACTCATCACTCCCCCTTGCCAGGCAGTTGTTCAGCCTTCTCCAGGACAGCAGGGCTCCATCACCTGCAGTGGTGACTTGGGAAGGCCAGCACAGTCACTCCAAGCATCCCCTGCTCCTCCATCTTCCCCCGGCTGTTACTGAGCGTGGTGTCAAACAGTGTGGGACACCCCTGGGTCACTGTCCTGGCTGTGTCCCCTCCCAGCTCCCTGTGCACCCCAGACTCCTCACTGGTGGGGCAGAAAAGGCCTTGGCTCTGTGTAAGCCCTGCTCAGCAGTGACTAGAACATCCCTGTGGTGTCAGCACTGCTCCCAGCACAAATCCAAAGCATAGCCACACCTTGCTGCTTTGAATAAAACTTACTCCATCCCAGCCAAACCCAGCTCTTTTAAATTCCAAATAGATTCAGAAAACATCTGAAGATAAGGAAGAGGAGGATTGGCACCCAGAAAAATGACCATGGCCCTTGGATCTGTTTGAATTGACCAGTGTGACATGGAAACTACTTGTTCTGTTTTTCCTGAACCTGACTTCTTCAGGGGTCTAAATGGCCTATCCTACTCAATCTGTTAACTTTTTCACTTATTTTCTTCTCTCTAATCAGCTCTTTAGAAATTATTATTTCTTCCATTTTAATTATGAGAAAACAGGAGCCATCCCAGGTGCACCCTCCTTACCAGTTCCTGCTCAGACCATTGCCTCTCTTGGTGGAAAGACCAAGTTTCCCCATTTGTCAGGATTTTGGTCACCATATGAGTCCTACAATCTCCTGGGCAGGACAGGCAGGCTGTGATGCTCTTACCACTGGATAATATCACTAGGAGGCTCTCAATCCTCCTGGTCACCTTACTTTTTGATACCAATGTGACATCTCTGCCAAGCAACCCAGACAACACAGGCAGGATAGGTATTTGCTGTACAAGGAACTTCTTATACTAAATGGAAACAAAATAAATCACAAACCCCACCCATAACACTCCACTCACCCACACTTTGCAGAGTCAGTGAATATTTTTTCTCCTGCAGCAAGAACTGCCAGCTCTCCCCAGGGAAGC
This sequence comes from Agelaius tricolor, assembly GCF_023055355.1. Taxonomy (NCBI): domain Eukaryota; kingdom Metazoa; phylum Chordata; class Aves; order Passeriformes; family Icteridae; genus Agelaius; species Agelaius tricolor. The sequence goes on along the minus strand of NW_027269266.1, from coordinate 8,284,132 downwards.
ACATCAGGCCAGCACACCTCACTGCACTCTGGTTTCCACAGCAGACCAGGCTGATGCAGAGGGGACACACACAGCAGCACACAGACACCCAGAGACACCCATACACAAAGCCCAGGGAACCACAGCAATCTCCTGCTGGCCTGGGAGCTGATCCCAGCATCCCCAAACAGACTGGTGCAGGACTGTGTTATTGCCACTGCTGTCAGTGCTAACCCATCTGTTTGGATCATTTAATACTTTCTGTCCCTGAGAGGTTCTGCACTGCTGGTGTTTGAAGCCAGCCTTTGAAATGTTGCAGAAGGAATCCCTGGAGCTATGGAAATGCATTTTCTTTTTTCCACAAGAGTTCACCTAGATTTTGCTGAGTTATGAATTTTGAAAATGGCAATTTCTCCTCTGTCCTTTCATGTTTCTTCTGGAAAAAGTTAGTCATGTATTTTCAGACTAATTGGTCCTGACTGTTCTTGTGCCCCAAAGCAAACCTACAGAGGAGGGCTGGAGTGCTGGGAGGGGCAGCTCCAGACCCATGGATGGAACAAGCTCATCCAGCAGGGCCAGAGCCTCCAAGCTGGGAGAGGGAGGGTGAGCTGGGGGGGCCTCAGCTGCCCTGTGAGCCCCTTCCAGCTCTGATAACCAGCTCTGGCTGCACAGGATGTTGGGGGAACACAGAAAGAGAGACTTGGGCTGTTCAATCAGCAATGGTGTGGCCAGCAGGAGCAGGGAGGTCATTCTTCCCCTGTACTGGGCACTGGTGAGGCCATACCCTGAGTGCTGTGTCCAGTTCTGGCCCCTCAGTTTGGGAAGGATGCTGAGATGTTTGAGTGCATCCAGAAGAGGCAACGAGGCTGGAGAGGGGCTGGGAACACAAACCCTGTGAGGAACCACTGAGGGAGCTGGGGGTGCTCAGCCTGGAGAAAAGGAGACTCAGGGGTGCCCTCATCACTCCCTGCAGCTCCTGAAAGGTGCCTGTGCTCAGCTGGGGCTGGGCTCTTTCTCCAGCAGCACTCACAGAACCAGAGGACACAGTCTCAAACTGCATCAAGGGAAATGTAGGTTGGGTATTAGGAAAAAGCTTTTTACAGAAAGGGTGATAAAGTACTGGAGTGGTTTTCCCAGGGAGGTGTTGGAGTCACCAGCCCTGGATGTGCTTAACAAAAGCCTGGATGTGGCACTGGGTGCCAGGGTTCAGTTGAGGTGTTGGGGCTGGGTTGGACTTGATGATCTTTAAGGTCTCTTCCAACCCAGTGATTCTGTGAGTTCTGTGAATCCTCCCCTTTCATCCTGTCTGGGTGTGTGACCCCTTGTCCTGCCAGCAGCTCTGCAGAAGCACCACGAGGTGTGACCAGACCTGGCTGAGGTGGTGGCAATGGCCAGGGGTCAGCCTGCCCTCACTAGGAACACTGGATCAGAAATGCACACACAAAAATACCAGAGCAGACAGAAAATAATTCCTGTTTTACCTCTTTTTTTAAAAAAAATTATGCAGAAAGTGACACTTAGCAATACATTAAAAGAATTCTATTTCAGCTTCAAAGTCATGCATCAGAGATGAAAGAAAGGGGTGATTAGTGTGCAACCTTAATTCTGTCCCCTATCTGCATTGTGCTACAGAATTTAATTGTTGGATCACTTGTGCCTCGGGGACAGTCCAAAATGGGAGTTCAAGAGGGAGAATCAAGACAATTTTAATGCAGCATTGATTTCTCAACATTCCAGTACACAGGTTTTGCATACTGAGTAGCTTTTTTGAATGTAATTTTAAAATTAAGAAAAAAAAGTCTGCAGCAAAGGAAGTACAATTATTTATGAATGGGAAACTGAGATGTGGAGCAATTAAGAAAGCTGTTCAGCATCACATAAAAAAATAGCAGTAGAGAGGAAATTAAACCCAGTTTCCCAATAGAGTTTTTGATTGCAGGAAGCTGACCCATGGTAGAATACTTCTGTGCAATGTTGTTTAAAATAAGATGATTAATGATTTTTACAAACAACTTTTACCTCTAACATCTGTGTTTTTAAAATCTTGGACTGTCTCCTGTGTTTTAAAAGAAAAAATGTTCAGGTCCTAAAGTATGTGTTCCTATAACTTGAACAATATAGGAATAACTTTCTATTACCCACCTTATTGCATTCATTTTCCTCACTACAAGGTGAGTTAAGAGAATGATGGCACTGGGACAAGCTTTTCCTGCAGGCCACCCTTCCCTCCCACTGCCCTCCTGGTCATGGGGGCCCTGTGGGATGTGGAAGCTTTCTGTGCTTCTGGGAAGTGATGCTCAGCACCAGCTTCCAGGAACAGTAATTGTCCATTAGTTTTCCATCTCTGCATGTGTGCACACAGCAAAGAAGAGCCTGGCAGGCATCATCTGACCCTGGTGAGGGAAGAACAAGGTGCTGCAATGCAGCCCACACCAGGACCCCACTGGTCCCCCTGGCTGACCTGGAGAGCCATGAGGAAGGAAACAACAAGGAAATAACAGTGTCTTGAAAGCAGTTGTGGGGTCTGCTTGTCTCAAAAATCATTCTCAGTAGACAAAGGTTTTGTGGTGGGCTGGGTGACCTTTCTGTGGCTGAGGGGCTGCTGTGGAGCTGCTCTGACAGCTGAGTGTGAAGCCTTGGCCTCACTCTGGAGGAGGCTCAGTGGTGGGGTCTCAGCTGCTTCAGCAGAAATGTCCTTTTGGCTACATCCCTCTTTGGTCCTTCCTCTGCTCATTTCCAAAATGCCCCATCCAGGTGCCCTGTGGCCACCACAGCACCTGCAGCCTCCAGGGAAGGACAGTGTAGGATAGCAAACAAAATGTGCATTTTCCCTCTGCCACTGTGGAAGGGGTCCTCAGAGGCACATTGCCCCCATCACTTCTTCCCCAGCTCGTTTCCAGCTCACAGCTGCTTTTCCCTGCAGCCCTCTGAGTTCAGGAGCTTCCTCTCCTTCCCTCCTCCTGCCAAGTGCCCAGTCCTGGTCTGTCTGTGCCCAGCAGCACCCAGGTAACCCTGCCCAGGCCCCACATACCTGTGCACCCTCTGGTGATGAGACAGAGCTGGGAGCCAGGGCAAGGCTGCCTGGGGCACCTCCCTGCCATTAATCCAACCTCCTCCAGGGCCACAGCCCTGTAAATGCATCCAGCTCTCTCTAGGAGATGACTGTGAGCTTTGGGGATTTTGTCCCATCCTGGGGTGCAGTTCTGCAGCCCCTGTTTGTCTGCACAGATCTGTCTGCCATGGCTTTGTGCTCTGTGCAAAGAGCCAGGCAGCAGAGCTGATGGCAGGCACTGAGGTTCCCCACAGAGCTACTGCTCTGTGTTTGTGAGGGCTAATGCTGGAAGGGTTAAGATGTATGTCTGAGCCAGAAGGGATAAATCAAAAAAATCTTCTCTCTTCAGCTCCTCTTCATCTACATATATGGCCTTCAGCTCAGCCTCCCACCAGATTACAAACACATCCCCACAGCTCCCTGTGAAGGAGCCAGGGCTTGACTGAATCTCTCAGAATACTTTAGGTGCAAGATCATCCTCCCCTTAGCTGGAACTCTGAATAAAACCACCCTGATGCCTGGAAAGCACATCTTAACCAATGTTTCTTTTTGTCTGCATGCCTTGGTTCTGCCATAGGACACCTGGTATGCACAAAAGCCTTTATTTACTATGAGGGATTTGTGGCACAGCCAGAAATGGAAGGGATGATGCCTTGAGATCACTTTGCAGCTCCCATCCCACACAACCACCTTGGAAACTGTGAATTGCTTTGTGGCCCCTTTTGCAGAAAAACCCCATCTTTCCCAGACTTTCCAGGTCACACTTTCTTTTTCCTCCTCAAGGGTGCAGCTGCATTTCCCTCACAAGTACAGCTGAGTAACTGCAGAAAACTGGAGACCCTGGTCAGCACTGCTGGGTAAAGGAGAGGGGAAGAAGTGAGGGAAGCTGGGACATCGTTCTGTGGAGGTCTCTGCAGTGGCTCAGATGTTTTCCTGACATTCAGGACAAGCTCACTGAAGTGACTGGGATGCTTGGCAGAGGAAGTGGATCAATCCTTTATTTCCTCCTGGAGTTGTTGTATTTCACTCTTGGAGAGGTCCTGACCATGGCTTTTTCTCCATGGCCCACAACGGGCTAGAGGGCTGATGCAAGCCTCAGAGGGAATAGACAGAGACCTCTGAAGTGACCAATACCCTTAAAAACTGAATTCAGGCTTTTGTTTTGCAGCTCATCCCAAAGGGAGTCAAAACCTTCTTTCTATGGTACAGATCAGCCATGGGCTCATATCCAGAACAACAAACTGGGCTCACTCACCCCAGCACTCATCATCCCATTGGGATGGAAGGATGGATGGATGGATGGATGGATGGATGGATGGATGGATGGATGGATGGATGAGGGATGGATAAATGCATGGATGGATGGATGGAAGGATGGATGAGGGATGAATGGATGGATGGATGGATGGATGGATGGATGGATGGATGGAAAGATGGATGAGGGATGGATGAGGGATGGATAAATGCATGGATGGATGGAAGGATGGATGGAAGGATGGATGGATGGATGGATGGATGGATGGATGGATGGATGGATGGATGGATGAGGGATAGATAAATGCATGGATGGATGGATGGATGGATGGATGGATGGATAAATGCATGGATGGATGGATGGATGGATGGATGGATGAGGGATGGATGGATGGATCCCAGCAATATATCTAACAGGGACATGAGGAAGATGAAGGTTCCAGTTAGCTCTGTTTGACACTGTGGATGAAGTTCTGAATGTCTCCCTGCTCAAGCAGTACCTACCAAAGGTACTGCTGAACTTCCTTGTGTCTCTTGTTTTGCTCTCTTTCCATGACCAAATGAAAGTTGGCCAGTTATAAACTCCTGGGAATCTGTGGAAGTCAAATTCCAGCCAGTTTGTAACATTATTAATGAGCAGTTAATTATCTTGGATGGGAGAGAATCTCTACAGGACTGCATCATGGATAAACCCCATGTTCTGTTAAAAATAGAAAAAAAAAAAAGAGATAAAACTGTGATATTAAAAAAGAGCTTGTTTTCAGTAAAACAGATGCTAAAATATTACAAATAACCCTGACAGACTCAGCAAAGCTACAAGCTGAAAAGGAATCCTGTTTGTCAGAAACAGGCTTTGACACATCTTTCTGAACTGCTTCTTGCCCCATCAGGGGGATGTCTGAGAGGGGCTATGGTCTCTTAGAGAACATAGAGCAACCTGTGACCCAGACAAAACAATTCCTGCCCAGCACTGAACCCAGGCTGTATTTTTGCTTTTGCTACAGTGTGATTGCAGCAGGGCATCAGCTGAGCACCAGCCTGGAAACCCACCCAGGAGACTGGGGCTGCTCCATCTCCAGACCAAGCCAGGAGCATCTCTGTCCTCATCCAGGGGCTGAATCCAACCCTGAGCTAAGTCATCCTGTGGCTTATAGTGCAGTGTCCAGGTTGGAGGCTTGAGACTGGAGGGCTCAGCAGTATCTTCTTCCAGCCATTTTTACTCAACCCACTGTTTATATTTGCATGATCTCCATGACAGAGTCTCCTGTGGTTTGTATGTGTGAAACAGCAATTGAAACACAACTTGGTCACTTTGCCTCTCTTCTGGGCCTGCCTTAAGGCTGGATAATTTAGATAACATTTCCATGTTATCTAAATTAAACCCAACCTCATCAGACTCCAGCACTTCCAAGAAAGTGCAATGTCACATCCACTCCCTGCAATCTCCCAGGCATGTGCCACTGAGTGATTTTTTTTCACCACAGCTTACAAGATCTGTTTCTCACTGCAGTTTACCCCAGCCATGTTCACTATTCAATTTTGTCCCCACCTTGCAGTCTATATTTAGGACTGGCTTGTAGGACTGATTGCTGGGTGTGCCATGGTACATCTGCCTCCACCATGAGATGCAGGCAGCTCCATTCTCCCCATTGTTCCATTGCTAAATCACTAATTCATTTTACATCAAAATGTCAGAGAGGATTTTGAAAGCCTTAAAAATTAGCATTTACTCATATTAATAAGCTTCCTTATGTTATGGGTGTGCTTCCATGCCTATTCAATGAATAAAAGGGTATGACCTCTCAGGCACACTGTTAGGAGGCAGATCAAGATCTGATTTTGGTTTTTTTGGTTTTATCCTTTCCTGACTCTCTCAAGAGTTCCAGAAAGTCACACCTGCACCTGATTCTCTCTGAGCCTGGCTGGAGGCGTGTAGAAACACAAGGAGCTCAGTGCCAAGGTACAATCTTTCAGTCCACACAGAAGGAAAGAGGGAATGTGGTAGGTTTGGGCCAATTTGTCCTTCACCCCAGCTACAGGACAGGTTTAACCCTTCAGATGCCACAAAGAGCACAAGATATGCTGCTTGACTCCAATTTGAAGAGAGAACAAATTTTTCTTTACAACTTTCTCAAATTCTGAGGAAGCTGAGAATAACTATGAGGTTAAAAACAGGGGGCAAAGCAATTATGGCTAACTTGCAGTCTCATGTTTCCATGGAAGATCAAAGTAACCCATGTACTACAGGAAAGACTAATTCCCAGTGCAGTGTTTCTTACCATTTCTGCAAATGTTGCTCCCTCCTTAGTTTAAAGTAGATTTTTCTGCAGAAATTGTTCTTGCAATATCTTATATTAACATACATTTCCATCTCCCATATATACATATTTATAGCTATATATATATTTTTACATATATATGTTCATTCCAGCTGTATCAGTCCCATCTCCTCTTTTAATATCAGTCTTGGTTTATGACCTCAAGTAATTTGCAAGAGGAATACAATTTGTAGTTCTGAGCTTCTAATTTGGTTTTAAGTCCACAAAACAAAATCTTAACTAAAACTTCTTTAAAGGATTGTAGACATTAAAAAGATGCTACCTCTTTCTGAGGCACATTTTGCTAGCTATGAGAGTCACATGTTGTACCAGCATGTGTCTCCTATTCAGATTTATTTGTGATGGATGTTAAATAAATTTGTTCTAGGAATTAATTTGGAAAGTGGACGTACCAGCCTTATTGCTTTTAAACTCATAACTCTGACACTGCCTCTCTTTTCTATGTTTGAGCAACTTGAACAACTTTGTTTTAATAATTTATATACAAAACGTGTACTGGCATGTCATCATTTTAAGTAGAGTTATATTTTGACAGCAGAGTGGTACAGTGAATGAGGTGAGACAAAGGAAAGAGTCCTTGGTTAGGCTCTAAATAACTGACTAATGTTCAGATTTTATGTCCCCATTTAACTTTCACTGGCTCGAAGTAACTGAGTGGGTCAATTAATCCTCATAAGAGAGAGCAATTGCATTGCTGTTCTAATCCAGGCTGCAGAGGAAAAAACACCCTGCTGTTTTCAAAGAAAGCAGCTGCTGTACCAAGCCAGGGTTCTGGACAATTTATTTAGTGTCAATTTGTGACAGCCCCCAAGACCTGTGCTGCCATGTCTGTGCATTTAATGTCATGGGCCTGGACATAATTGCTTGTCATGAATGTTGCAAAGTCCACTAAGGAGCTTATTGCCTTCAGGGGAGAGCCAGAGCTGCACCTGTGATCCATGTGGCTTTGTCTGCAGGGACCTGGTGCAGGACTTCCCCATCCTTTGCTCCATGGCCCATCAGATATCAGATGTGATATATTCCCATCACCTTAGGCAGCTGATAGATTTGCTCTGATGGCTTGGTGAGGAGTGTGCTCACGTGGTGGAGAGGTGTTTTATGGTTCTTTATCTCTATTGCAAGAGTGGTCACATACATTGTGCACTCAAAACTGCTCATAATCTGCTCTAAAAAAATATATTATTATATACAAGTTATTAGATAGCAAATTTCCTCATTAGTCTTCCCACTGTGTTCACTACCACCATATCTGAGATATGCAGCTAAAACAGGAGTGTGAAAACACTGAGTTTGGTGGTGCCTGCCTTTTGACAATGAGCAGATTGAAGATGTTTCCTACCCACAGCTAGGAGCTGGGTGACTCCTGGGTACCTAGAGCAGAGGTACAAACACTAAGGTGAGATAAAGGCGTAATTTGAATTTTTTCCTCAACTATTTTGCCTTTTGATCCTAAATCCCCTTCAGGAAAAAGTGAGGACTAAGTACTGCAAAAAGAAGATTGTTACATATGCTTTTTTCTTTTCAAAGAGGAGGTAGTTCTCATTATAGCCAGCAATATAATGAATGGAGCATTCACCCAGGATGTAGGTGACAGGTTAAATTCCTTTCCATTACTGTGGAAATGTCCCACTGATTTCATATATATTATCAGTTCTTCTTTGATCCAGTGAATGTGCACAGTGATCAGATTCTGTGCTCTTTGCAGACTGTCCATTTTTGCTGGCTTTAGCTCCTTCTTCCCATGTAGACTTTGCATCATATCTTGTCTTTGAAAGTATTAATAGTTTCTTTGCCACTACCTTGGTGCTGGGAAGCAGCATTAGACTTCAAAGTAAATCTGTTCAGGAGACATTTAGACAATGGCTTGTTTCATTTTCTGTTTTATTTAAACAAACCATCTTTTACATATGTAAGTTCTCTGTGTGAACCTCTATATATATCTATGGGCCTGTGAGTAATGCCTCAGCACCACATCAGTCCCTGAGGTTTGTTTCCCAGCATCTGTCCCTGTTAGAGGCAAGAGGAAATGGCCACTGAGCAGCATTAGAGAAAAGAGAGACAATTCCCAGGGCAGCTGCCTGGAGAGAGGAAAGGCAGGGCCTGACTGGGGTTTTATTGATTGCAGTGCAGACACACACTTTGCTGCGGTGCAGTGCCACTCCAGACTGGCATGGGAGAGGTTTTCTGACAGCTCTGAAGGTCTGGTGGCCTTGCACCCACTGAACATCAGCTCTCTCCCTTTAGTGAGTGGGTAACTGGGAAGCTGCAGGGGCAGAACGTAGAGGATTACTTTAGAGGTGAGGATGTAGAAAGGCTCATGACAATAAGAGTAAAAACTCACAGGTGGAGGTGGATTTGTTATGAATTTGTATCTTTTTCAGAGGTCAGATTGGCATTCCCCATGCATGAGTGCAGTGCAGCTCCAAGACACAGAATCACTGCAGGTGAAGCACAGGAAACAGCAATCCTGCACTCAGGCACCCACCCCTGCCACAGATTCACCACTTGCAGTCACATTTCACCTCTGTAGATTCTTACATCCCATGGCAGGGTCAAGGGCTTTTGCTTGATGTGTGAAGCAGCAGGAAACAAGGCTGCTCAGGATTCATCTTGATAAAATTCCTTTTTTTTTTTTTTCTGTAACTTCAATTGCTTGCTGTCTAATTAGCCAGCACACTTAGCAGTGCTCATTCAGATAAAACTGATCTGGGGAAAAGCTGGTGCTTCTAACTCATCATTTGCAACTGTATGAGACTGCAACTGTATCAGATGTCCCCTTATGAATATGACTGACAAAGTTTAATAATTAATGTTTCAAAAAAAATGAGCTGATGAGGCAAACAATACTCATTTCCTTCAGTGAAAAATCAGCCTTTCTGGTATGAGTTAATTCATCATCATCTGCCTTGAATTGCAACACAACAAAAACTATTTCTTCCAGTATTCTATGTAGAAATAGGAAAAAAAATAATTAGCATGTGATGATGGAGCTGCAAAGGGTATCTTTAGTTCAACCATGTAGTCTGCTACACTAGCCACATGTGGAATTCAATATTTTGATTTCAAACGAGAGCACTTACTACATTCCTCATTGTATAAATGATTTTGCAGCCATTGGTAAATAGGATTACATAAAGGCCTGACTCATGGGATGCTGTATTAAAAAGGACAAACTGATGGGGAGCATCCCATGAGAGGCCTCAACATTCTGCAGATTGAATAAAATCATCAAGCAATTGCAATGACAAGTTTTGCTAGAATATTTTCCTTATAATACTGAATGACTGACTCCCTTACAGTAGCATGAAAGGAAAAAAATTAAGAGGAAAAGAGCCTGTTATCCTAAATTGACCCTTAAGTCATGTTTATCAAAAAAATATTAGGAGAAAGGGAAAATCTTGACTTCCAGAAAAAAAAAATCGTATCAAATTCCTAACTAGAAATTATATGAAGAGTGGTTGACCATAATCTCTTTAAAACTATATATCCCATTCTCATCGGGAGTGGTTCAGAAGAAAAACTTTATGCAAAGCTGATACTGCTATTTGTCAAATCCAAGGCTTCAATGGGAAACATTGAAGTATTTTGAGTCCTATGAAATGAAGAAGAAATGCTATTGTTGCTGTTCCTGTGTGGTCTATTATCTTTTATAATGAAGGAATGTTATCCTACTCAAATACACTTTAGTTCAATCACTGATGAATCAGGAGTCCCTCCTATACTCCCATCAAAGATTCTTGAACATCTGCAGAATCTGAGCTTCATTTTTTAAACAAAATCATTTCTAATCTCTGTATTTGAGGAGGAAAAAACTTCAAGTATGAACTGAGTGCAGACTGATTCTCTGTTATGAGCTGAGATAGTAAATCAATAGCAATATGAAAGATGAAATCCCTCCCCATTTCCCACCTTTCATTTCAGTAGTCTGAAGACTGAAGATTGTCTCTGAAGGGTGATTTTACTGTCAATATTGTTATCAATTTATTTTCCTGACAAAGGCTGTGAGGAACATGGAAATAGGACTGAGAGATCCTTCTGGGTCACAGAATTGACCTTCCTGCCATGGCAGCACTACAACATACAGCTGCCTCCAAAAGTGAATAGTGCTATTTTTCAATCTAACTTTGGGTGTTTTTGGCCCACACTATTCCTATTAAAGGCTTCACTGCTTCAGGGTAGCGAGAGGAAAAAAACCTATCTTCTAAACCTGTCTTCTAAAACCAAGGCCAGGTGTATTCAAGATCAGCTTATACCCATTTGAGAGTGTGCCAGCATCACTCTTAAGTGTGAATTGCTCTTCTCCTCTCCTGATGTTATCCCCACAATGGGTTTAGCAGTGATCACACCCTGCTCTCAGCCTTCACTTGCCAGAGCAAACAAGTGAAGGTCTGTAAACCTCCTTGAAGCTGGCCACCACTGCCCTGATCCAGATGGAATTGTGTAGGCTATTTCAAATAAGACTCACCAGTAATGTTATGTAAGTGCCCATAATATTATCCTGGTTTTGCTGGGGAAGGTCTCCTGAGAATCTTTCCTTTTTTTAAAATTCTGGCAGGTCTGAGAAGAGGGAACCAATAAGAATTGTCCAGACTGATGAGGTGATTTAAAATATGCCTGTGGGCACCCAGTTAACAGAGTGCCAGCTCTTGACTGCTGAGACAGGACTGGTGAGGCTGAGGACCCCAGGCATCTCAGAGCCTGGAAAGAAAAAGAGGAACAAGGAGCATTAGTTATTATTTCTTAAGTAATTGTTTCTGCAATACATTTTTTAATTCCAAATTGTCTTACCATATAAATTTTTCCTGCCCTGGTGGTGGCACTCTTAGCTTCACAAGAGAAACAAGTAAGAAAAGGCAGGAACTGCACAGAGCAAGGAGGAGGCTGGTGCATGAAAGGTTCTGGTAAACCTGGCAAGGGAGAGAGGGAGCTGGCAGGGAGAAATCCATCCTGAGGACACTCCTTGTCACAAGAGTGCCACTGCAGGGTGCTCCTGTCAGCCCAGCACTCTGTATCATCCATCTGAATGGTGCCTTGTGACATGGCAATGTCCCCACCATGATGGGAATTTTCAGAAAAGATACATTATAATAAAATGCAAATAGTGCATTGTGTCTGGAAATGCCCATAGCTGAGTGGGCAGCATAATGACATTAATTCAAGCTTCTAAACAATATCACTGCTATTGGTATTGATCTGACACCCATAATTGATATTAATGGGCTATATGCAGGGTTTAGTTACTCCCTTCTAAAATATCACCTTGACATTTTCCACTACTGATAGCACACAGGGGTGGGTCTCTTTCCAGAACAGGTAATTGAAATGTGGCCAGAGACAAAGGGATGGAAAACAGCAGAGATGGAGACAGAACAGCCATGCAAGAGTGTCTGTAATAAAAGAGGAGAAGAAAGACAGAGGGTAAAATGTTACCAAAATGGCCTGTACTATGGGCTGGCTATATTTGTATACAGTGGCCATGTCTCTTGCCTGGGGTCTCTCAGTTACACAGATATAGGACAATAATTTGCTTCTGCTATCAGCTTGACCCAAGAGAAGTGTTCTGGCCCTCTCACTAAGGTGAAGCTTCAGCAGCAGGAAAAGGGCCAAGCAGATTTTGTGCCTTGAGCCACACGGACCCAAAACTACCAAACCAGCTTTAGTGGGTGGGCAGAGACATCACTGAGGGGAGCAATCCCGAGCTGTTCTGCTTGGAGCACCCAGCCACCACTAGAGAGAGCACTCCAGATCTTCTCTCAGGCAGCACAGAGCTTGCACTCAGGTGCTCAGGTGAGAATTTCACTTGTGATGCACACAGACCTGCTCCACCAGCAAAGGGTTCACTCTAACCCACGTGTAAAGCATGGCTGGGCTGGGCTGGTGAAGGTGCAATTCCAGCTCCCTTGGGGCCAAGTCCATAAGGACACCTTAGCCTGAATTTAAAAGCTCTTCAATAAATCTTCCATCTTTAGGAATTCTAGGTTAGGCTGAAAACACAAGTTGTGTGGTCTGATCACTGAGAGTGAGCACTCAGGACTTCTATCCCAATGTTTCATATTGGTCTAGGGACAGATAGCAGCACCAAGCCTTGATCCTGGGGAAATGAGTTCTGTAAGCCAAGCTTAAGTAAAGAAATATCTCCACTGCAGTATCTTTCCCAGCCTTATGATGAAGCAAATTCACATGCTTGCTTCCCCAGATTTTCCCCAGTTGTTTTTTCCACACCTTTTTTTCTGACAGGATATTTGTTTTCTCCAGCTGTGCTAGCTTGAAACTATAATTGCAAAGCTCATCTTCCAGTGTCTTCCAGTACCTGCATTCCAAAACTATCAATCCTGTCGAGGATGACATGGGAAACCAAGGGTTTGCTGTTCTCATAAACATCCCAGAATGTCTGATAGATACATAGCACTCTGGAAAATTTCCTGATAGCCTGTAATCTTCAAGAATCCCATAGTAAAAATAATTAATGTAACCAGAAACAAGAAGGAAAGATGCATGTTATCTGAATATAATTCCAGTGTCCTCTGACCTTATTGCTTGGAAGAAATCTGATGGGGTGTAAGGGCTGTAGAGTTTTCTCACTGCCCAGGAAACACAGTTCTGCTTTCACTGGGCTTTGCATGTTAATTCTGTGCAGTATCACAGATAATACTCACAGACTTCTTGCTGTGTGGGTAGGACTAATGCAAGATGGTGCTGATGCAAATATAGCTTGCTTGCTGAAAGTGAGTTGGAAAATTGTTTCACATGTTCACTAAGCTATACCCCGTGAGGCACATTTCAAAATGCATTCAGAAGTGGATGTTATTTCTGTGCATCAAGAACATAAATTACAATCCAGGTTTCATAGAGACAGCAAAAGATGTACCTACCAGAATGGAGAGAGCATAGGTTAAAGACAAACAATTGAATTTCCCCCGTTTAATGAGTCATCACAGACCACCTGAGCCACTGCCCCCAGTCATGTACATGTCCTTCTCCTCTGGCAAAAGTGAAGTAAAACACTGAGCAGAACTGATTTGCAGGCTGGCAGGAGTGGCCATGTTCTCCCTGGCACTGGCCCAGCTGATGTCGAGCACTGTGTCCGACCAGGAGTCACATCCTTCTCTGCAAGCTGCACACTCTCCATTTTTCTGGTTCAGGCTCAGGAATATCAGGTGTTACCAGCACCCTCCAGCTCCAGCTTTGGGAGAGAAAGGAGCATCTGACACTGTGCACTGAGGGGCTGCCAGCCCCTGAGCTGTTGCTTTGTTGAGTGGATCTCTAAAGGTCTTTAAAAGTTCCTTTGATCTGTAGTGATGCTGAATACAGAATCTTGTTGTGGACCTAATGGGATCCAGAAAAGCTCAGCATTCCTGGAAACCAGGCTGCTTAAATCTGTTGGCATTAAATATACTCAAGATTTTTTTTTTTTTGGTAATAATTACCTGAGGTGTTGAGTCAGCATTTTAATGTCAGAGGTAACAGAAAGCAAAGTGAACCAGTCACCCTTTTCATGAAGTGATTAAGGCAAAATATAATCACAGTCAGGGTACACTGTTCCTTAGTTACACATGCAGTGCTGGGTGTCTCAAGAGCTGTCATCACCTTTTCACTGGACAGTACAGGGATTTTTATACTCCAAAGAAAGGTGTGTAACTAGCTGGGTGCTCCTGTGCATTCAGAAATAACCTGGAGTACCAGCAAGCCCAGATGCTGAAGAACACTCAAGTTTCAGAGCTTATTTCCTGACCTTTTGCATATTGCTGACCATGGCTTGATTTTTTGTATGAAAAAAAGTCTTATTTAATAATAGTCTACATCCACTTTTTGCAAAGGCATGGCCAAGCACTGAGTAAACTCTGTGTTAAGGTTTGTGGTGAGTTCCATTCCATATTCTCATTTTAACCATTGTGGCATCCTCATTTCCTGATCCTGCACCTCCTATGCTATCTCCCAACATGAGCTGCACTGGGTATGATTTCATTTGCACTCATTAAAGACAGAAACCGTCTCACTGCGTATCTGAAAGATAATTCTGCATTAAAAACTGCATTCTATCTTTCTGAGGTAATTTCTACTTGAGCTAAGTCTTGATTAATGTACACATATATCTGATGTGAGAGCTGTGTCAAGTATTCTTCTCTGTGGCCTTTTACAACATGATTTGACTACAAAATGTCTTTGAATATTCATATGGGTACTAGAAAGCCTATTAATGGCTACAGTTTGGGAACATTTTAAACCAAAGAGATGAAGGTCAGACTGGATGGGGATGAATAACCTGGTCTAGTGGAAGGCATCCCTGCCCACGTGCTAGATGATCTTTAAGGTGCCTTCCAACAAAAATAATTCAATACTGGATTTTTCCATACAGCTTTTATTCATGTATCAACATTTTTGGCAGAATATAATCTTCTAGCTTTTTGACTGTAAGTGACCTACAATGAGAAAAAAACCTTAAGCTCCTTTTTTTCAGTTCTTTTTCTTTTTTTTTTTTTTTTTTTTTTTTATAAACATGACTTCTTGCCTTTATTCCTTTCTGCTGAATTTGGCAGAGGAAAAAAAGACACTGGAGTGCTGCAGACTTTGTGGAAATGGATGGTGGGCAGAGGAAGGAGACCCCAGTTGCTGTCCCAGAAAGGGCTGTGGGTCAAGCCTTGGTACGCAGAGGTGTAGAGCCTTGCTATGGGGACTGGACACTTCATTATAGTTTGATGGAAGTGAAAAGGTGTCTCTCTCTCTCTTGCCCTCCATCAGGGAAAGCCAAATGTAACAATTCTGGTCTATATTTACCACAGAAAGACAGAGTAAAAAAACATTGTACATTTTTTTATCTTGTATTTGAACAAAAAGAACACAAATCCAAACCAAGTAAAATTCCCAGTAGTCCTCTAGTACATCTCTCCACGACCAATGTAACTCCAGCTGAAAGCAGGAGGTATATATTCTGTCTCCCTAAGAAAAACTCAGGCTCTTTACACACTACCAATTAGAATTAGCATTATGAATGGATTGTTTTAATGGTTTATTGACATGCTGGTGAACTAAGTACTTTGCTTTATTAGTATCATTTAAGTCTGTATTAGAAAAGCCATTATGGATTTTCATTCCTAGCAGCAATAATAATAACAATCTAGATTTTTGAAGGAAAGGCAAAACTAGTTATCTGTCAATTCCACAGTACAACCACAGAACAAGCAATGATCCTAAAAGCTACGAAATTCTGAGTTGTTCATAGAACTGAGAGCAGAATACCTCAAGAGCTTCTAAATGCCACTTTGTTCACAGGGGTAATTTAACCTTTATGTGACATCCCTAAAATAATCAATCATATCTGCCTTACACAGAGCATTTTTTTCCTGATGTATGCCTTTCCATGAACTTACCCATCACAACTGTGCCCCAGCATTACCCTTTCTCTAAACTGCAAGTAGCTTCCAATAAAAAAATTGTCCATGAGTGGTTACACTGTAACATACAAAAAAAGCTGAAGGCCATTTCTTTGAAAAGTATCCATTACATACAATAACAGTGATTGATTTTGCAACATCTATTTTATGCTTTCAAGCTACATGAAAAGAATGCTTTTCCTGTGGCATTTAAAAACAAGACAACACAGGGCGGGGTTTTCCCCCTTTCTGTAGCAGAAATAAACATGAAAGGGACAAAATGAATGTATCAAATTCATATAAATTGCATTTTCATCTTGAAGATGCACTCAAGCAAGATATCAACTGGCTACTCTGGCTAAAGACATAATAATGTCCTCTTCCTTCGTGTGTGTTATGCAGTCATGTCATGAGTTTTTTCAAATGAAATCCCAGAAAACATTACATAAAGATCTGGAGTTACCTCACTTGTGCTGAATCAACATCACAGCTCAGAGAGGGGTGAAATCTTGAAAACACTGTGAATCAAATTCTTTCATGCAACACAAACTATTTTATTATTTTTTCCAGAGGAACTACATATAAGAAAACCAAGGACACAAGTTAACTCAATGGGAAGAGGTTTTTCTTATCAATAACAAAAAATGACAAAGCATTAGTGCATTTAACAAACTTTCTATACAAAGAAGGTTGAGGAAAAGGAGGTAATTCCTTGAAATCTTCCCTTGGGCAGAATGACATCTGAATAAATTATTTCAATAGTTCATGGCACTAAGTCTTCCCTATTACAGACAGTCACACCAATTTAACTGGTGTAACCATTCTGACTTTGGATTAATGGCACTTTTACTTCATCTTTGTTTTGAATTGTTCCCAACTGATGCAAGTTAACTGACATAACTTCAGTTTAATTTGAAACAGAAGTGGTTTAGATAGTTTTTAACCAAAACTGCTTAGAAGCAATCTGTAATATCTTCCCATATGATCTGGAGGCCTAACATCAAAATTAAGATGTTCATATACAGGCTTGTACCAAAAATACACAAAGGTTTGAATTTCATCCCATCTATTTTTTCCCTGCTCATTAGTATTCAGACAAACCCAAGGTCAGGTACTCACTTGCTTCCAGTGGCTCAGCACTTCATACATCTGATAACACTGCAAGGCAAGGCAGAGTCCTCCTCTTGCCTCTGAAGTGATGTAGGAGAGGCTTTAAAAGTCAGTAAACAGAGCAGCTAAAAATCAGACCAAGAAACAGTAGAAAAAGAGCAGGCAAGGAGAATGAAGCAAGATCAAGGTGTGTAATTGAAACCTGTTCTTGTGATGCAGGACTGCCCTGTTTGGAGAATATTAAGCTCTCCTGCTTTCTCCAAAGGGCAAGATTTAAATCCCAGAAAGTGAAAACCTATCCTTCTTAATTGTGGTGAAAGGGAATTTTTGTAAAATCTCAAGGACAGTCTTAAAACCAGAAGGAAATACTGGAGGCATTTTAATGCATAAGAATTGTATCAGTTCTTAAGTAAACTTGCTTCCTTATATTGCTAAAAAAATGTTTAATGTTAGATAACCATGGCATCTGTGGAAGTCATGGCATTCCCTGGAGAAGCACACAAGTACTGTTAAGTGGTCCTCACAACACCAGATGATGTAAGTGAATATAATTCTCTTCCTACACAGCTAGATGTTACCCCATTCTCTGGATGATAACCCCAAAAAATTAAATTAAATTATTTTACTGTTAGCTCCAATGCCTCTGGAAGCCAGCAGACAGGTGTCTGTACTTAAAAGCATTAAGAAGATGAAGAAAGAGATAATAGTAAACTTTGGAACTGAAGTTCCTAGCTGTCAATCCTGACCCAAATTTCCTGGACTATTTAAAACACAAATGTAAAAGCTTGTCACCAAAAGTTAAGCAGTATAAAGATGATTAATCTGAGCTGCTGACATGGGATTGTAGGCCAGTGATGTCGTGTTTGTGGACTTTCAGTATTCCCCGGTAAGAATAGCTCCCAGGACCAGATGAAGAGGGGGCAGGAAGCACTGTCTGCTGTTATTAAAATGGTCCACTGAGCTCATGCCTTTAAGGAGGCTCAGCCAAATAAATAGTCAAACATTAACCTTTTTAGCTTAGAAAGGAAAGAAAAAAAAGTCCATGCACAATGAAAATCAGTACTGCGGTGAGCCATGCCCTGACTGCAGCCCTGGTCCTGCCCAGATGTTTGGTCCCCCTCTCCTGCCAGATGTGGGTGCTCACCATGGGGTGCATTTGTTCACACACTGGGGACACCAAGCCCTGGTTTCTCATTTGAGAAATACATATTAATTAATAGAATCAGAGCCATTTAACTTAGAAAAGACCTTTAAGTTTATCAAGTCCAACCATAATTCATTAATCTGCTGCCTAACAAGGTGAAGAGTAAATCAATGACCTAGACATTTGCAGAAAGCACACAGAAATGAAAATAACTGCTAGTTTATCCTGTTTCCAGAACAGAACTCGACTTCCATGTAATTATTTAACAAAAATTGACATAAATTCACAAGTAAGAAATTCCTCTTCTGTGCCTCCCTGAGGCAGTGATAAATCATGCACCTTAAATAACAAGAGGGAATGTGGTTGGAGTGTGCCTGCAAAACCAGGTTAGTGCAAAATCCTGGGTTTTGCACTCATGAATCAAATAAGGAAACATACTAGGGAGAAGATTTCTGGCCTGTTTCATTAATGGCCACATAAACCACAAACACTTGCCATTTAAACTCTGGCAGGATATTTTTTGCAAATGGCCAGTGAGAATTTTTTTTTCAGAGTAAAGCTTTGAAAGACAATAGGAAGCCAGATCTTCCAGAACAAGTATTTCTATGAAGGAGCTTGAGAACAGTTCTCTTCAAATGTTCTCCAGGACTTCAGCTCATACAGAAGCTGGTACTGCAAACTTGAGTACAGAGAAATGTTGAAGACATCTGCCAGAACCTCATGGTAATATTAGAAGGAAGAAGTGGCTCCTTCTAAAGAAAAAGAAGTGTGGGAGTTTCAGGAGAGGATCAAATTAGACAATTTTCTCAAAAAAAGAGAAAAATTAGCTTGCCTATGGCAATTACTCACAGGTGAAGAGCCTGGCCAGAAGGAAACAAAGGTTGCTGGACAGCTGGCAGGGATGAGGGTTGACTTCCCAGAGGGCATCCCTGAGGTTGCACTGGGTTTGCTGGAGGCTGACCAAAATGTGTACTTTCTTTTTGGGAGCAAGTATCCAGAACCAGTAGAGCCAGCACTGAGGTGCACAGACTAGAAGGTGATAAAGAGCTGAGACTGAGGACTAGTTATTTGGGTTTAGCTGAGTTACATTCTTACATGGATTGTGATGGTGAAAGTGATGATGACAGCAGTATTTTCTCAAATGTAAAATTACTGCCTCAGAAATGCAAAAGCTTTCTACTTCCAGAAAGACAGCAGAAATCAGTTGATGCAGGTAAGCAGTGAGATCAGTAATTGTCATATGTTTACTGCCATTTGTGCAAAATTGCTAATGGTAATGTCAGGTGTAAGACAGTATGTAATTGGAGCAGATTGTAAAGATAATTATAGCACATTTCTCAGACTACAATTCAAGCTTTTTTTTTTTTTGGTTGCCAAGTAAGAAAAGGTTGAAAATGAAAAGGTGGTGCTGCAGACATTGTGAAAGTGTACGTTAGATGGGCATCATTTTTGCTTCCAGAAGTCACTGATAATTCAGGTTCTACATCTTGTTGGTATCAATGCTCAAAGTCTTAACATAACAAACTAGCTCCCATGTCAGCTGGGAAAACAAGTAAGAAATTTTACTCCTCTCAGAGTGTATCTTTTCTATGATAAATTAATATTTAAGTCACAGAGATACTGAAATTCTTTGGATGTACATCTGCACTAACAAACAGTAACTTTTCATCCTGATTATTATCAAGAAAGCATGAAACTCTCCTAGGACTACCCAAAATATCAAAAACATTCAAAAGTGGAATGTTTTGAATTTTTAGATTGCACCATCACTTCAGATGGTAATCTTAATTCTAACTTTGTGTGACAATAATCAAACTGAAGTGGATTTAATCTATCCCAGGTAGTAGAAACTGGGCAAAATGGTCAATGGTTTAAACATGCTTTTATTTTTAATGGAAAAATAAATATTTTTCCTCATTTTCTGAATAATTTTACATTTCTAAGGATATTTGTTGTTGACTGCTGTGAATCCATGAAAATATTAAGGTATGTTCAAATGGGAGTTTATCCATGTCAGGAGAAAAAATCTCAATATGTGTTCTGGTTATTGAAAGTTATTTTTATACATTAATTGAACATTAACCAGTTGTAATTTTCATGTTCTTTAGGTGAGGTAAAGATAGCTCAGAGAGGTATATTAAATAACAGAATATCACTCATTAGTTTTACAGTGTTCCAACAGGTTTGTATGACATCTTAAAGCACCAATCTGCCTTTCTCTTGCTAAAAAATATGATATAATGAATTAACTGGAGGCCAAGCTATTAAAAATTTCTAGTTCCTTTTCCATCCATGAATGCTTTCCTTAAAAACTTTACAGAAAAACCGCAGAAAAATGTAGAGGAATTTACTCCAGGAAATTTGCTCTCCTATACTCAACTTCACATTTCTACTTCAGTAGATTAAAAAAATTCACTAAAAAGTTTAAAAAATTTTGTTGAAGAAAAGCTGATGACTTTTCCAAAAACTGTAAGCATCACTGATGCTTCAAACCTTGATGAGATAGTGAGAGACCAGCTGTGCACGTGTGTGCTTGGATCTTTTACTGTATTACAGAATATTCCTACAGAATATCGGGACATTTCCTATCTCCAGATTCCAGTACCTCAAATTCTCTGAACTTGTGAAATGTGTTATCAATTCCAACCTCAAACAGAGCAGTGGGGAGGATCTTTATTTTGTGTAAACAGGTTTTGCCAGACTGCAGGAGCCTAATAAACACATCTTATGTGGGACTAACTTTAAAACCAAAGTTAATTTAAACTGTGCCAAGGAAAGCTTTTTATTAGATTTTTGCTTTTAATAAAGAGAAGGATGTATGAAAATCATTAAAATACACAAAGTACCATTGTAAGAATACCTTAAATGTATAATAATCAAATAGTTCCTTTAAGAACAATGGAAATACAACACAGAGAGAGAACTATCTAATATATTAAGGGAAAATATATCTCCAAAGGTTTCCTTTTCCTTCATTTTTCTGTGCACTACCTCACATTTAGCCAAGAAAATTCCCTTTTATGCATCTTAGCTCAAATCCAGTTTCATCAGCATGTGAGCTAATATGCCAAACTATGTGCAGAAAGAGCTCAGGCATGAATTCATGTTCCCTGCTGCCAGCTGTGCTATGAGGCCAGTAAGCTCTGGCACAGGGACAGGAGGAGAAAGGAACTTCACAGTTCCCCCACCACCAGAGCTCATCTGCAGTGGTGGAAAGGAAGAAAATGACTGAAGGTTATGAAGTTTCCTCTCAGCTGTCCAGTATTTGCTGCACACTTTCCTGTACACTGAGGTAGATCACTCTATCCATGGTGTTCATTTGGCTTTCATGGGATTCACTTTCATAAACCACAGTGAGTTAAGAGAGGGACATCTAAATTATTTCAAAGTATTAAGACAGAGAATCAAATGCCCAGATATGCAGCAATTGACATCTGCCATGTGCCCACTGTAATCAAACAAAGCTCAGGTGTCTAAACAGCTTGGAGAAATGGAATATGGTGCTTGCTTATGTGCCACAACAGAGAATGAAAATCATGTGTGAGAAAGGCTGAGTCCCTTCCCTTCCCTTCCCTTCCCTTCCCTTCCCTTCCCTTCCCTTCCCTTCCCTTCCCTTCCCTTCGTCCCCTTCTGCTTCCCTAAGACAAAAATTTGAAGATGTGATTGGATTTAAATTTTAAGCATGAAAAGAAATTAGAACCAACCTAGAAATAATTATAGAACCTTTTGCATGCCATTCATGGGAAACTTGATTAATTTATCTAACTAATGAATTCTTTTGCTGTTTACAGTTGGCATCAGGGAGCCATCCAGACACATATGTGGTAGATACAGCAGAAGAATAATACATTTCATGATCTGTTTGTGAGACATGAGCAGACAGATGCAAAAAGATGGAATGGAAGTGGAGAGGTGAAGGGGAACAAATAAATTGACTTCAACAGCAAAAAAAGGAAAATAATACATCTTTGCATAAGCAATGCCAGACAAGCATGTTCATCCCATCCCACAGTAGGATTATTTCCTACAGCATACTCATGATTGCTTTGTCTACTCTGGTTTTAATGTTTCAAATTATGGGGATTCCACCATTTCCTTTGAGAGCCTCCTCTGAAGTCTAATGCTGCTCATCCCCTGGAAGCTTTCCCTGATACGTGTTTCAGCTGCTGTTCCTATTTCTATTACATTACTCAGTTTCATCCTCTTTACCCTGCTTTTCTCCCAGCTTCAACTTCCCTGGTGCTTCTGACTTTCAAATCATCATGGGCAGCTGTTTGGGCCATCTCTGCTGTTGTTTCACAAACTGAGTAAGCATTTCTGTAACCTCTCCTTATAACCCAGTCCCTCCAGGCAGATGATTATTTTGGTTGGTTTTTTTTGAATGCCTCCTGCTTTTGACTTATTTTTGCTACATTGGCCAAATCTCCACTGCTCCCTCTCTCAGACAGAAGAGAAGCTGACCTGTTCATTCACAGACACAGTCCTCTTGCTTTTGCTAAGGTGTGCAGGAGACACACACCTCGTTTTAGGTGCTTTAAGTTAACAATGTCTCTGCACAAGAGCTTTTTCCTTTCGCTAAATATTTTTAGTGCCTTGTCCTTTTTCTAAAGTTGAGATATACTGACACACTGATATACTGTGAATGTTTTCTAGCATAGACCTGGCCTTGGGCTAAATCTCTGCAAATGTGGATACATCTTCTGTGGTGAGAGAGCTGGGAAAAAGATTTTTACCTAAGCAAGGTGAGTTCTGTGTGGTCCTTCAGAGGTTTCACTCAGGTACCAATACCATAAGGTGATCCACAGTCACCAGTAGGATCTGGCTGCTACGCATGTACTGTTAAGTAAAAATACACTTCTTTCTGACCGTGCTAGTTAATTACTGCATCCAAAATGCAAATAGTATCCTGCTCTTCTTGGAGTCTGGAACTTTCCCAAGTCACAACCTCTCACCTATAAACCTAAAAGAATCTATGAATAAAGACCAGCTAGTCAAAAGTCCTGACTTAATTCTTTTTCATTGCAATTTCAGTGTTCCATCAAAACTATTGTGCAAATTAATATGCTTGAGATTTCCTTCCTGGAGCCTGGGCATAAATAAGAAATGCCTCCTCTAGAGAGAGCCCAAGGGGAACCAGTGGGCTTTCCAGAGGAGGCTGCCATGGCCCCATGCATGTCCCCATGTCAGAGCTGTCAGAGTCCCACACCAAGGCTCCCACAGCTCTCACCTCTGTCTGCACCTCGCCCCAGCTGATGGGATGGCCCTGCCTGCCCAGGGGGGGAAGTAGATTCCAAAGGCTCTCCACAGGAGCCAAGAACAAGGATATCATCCTGACTGTTTGCTGAATTCAGCCATTTCCACTTCTGCTGGATGGGATCCAACCCCAAGTGACCACTCTTCCTTTCAAAGCACCCAACAGCTGAAACCCTGGGTTTGTCATGGAAGAACCAAGAAAATTCACAAACACAATGTGAGTGTTCAACCACTTCTCTTTAGGTCCCTTTGTACAACTTCCTGAAAGGAGAAATTTGGAAAGTGGTGTAAACACCATCAGTACAATCTGTAATGATCAGGTAACAATTTAATACTCATATTGTATCAGCACTGGGGAAGTAAAGTTGCAACTCAGAGATACACACTGGTGAAGGCAGCTGGACCACCACAAAGCCTTCCCTTGCCTCCCTGCTGGCTGCCTCCATCACACGTGAAAAAGCCACTTCTGCAGAAGACTGATTCTTTCAGCCTATTTCATCTCACTTAACACAATAAACAAACAAAACTTGGATTCTCAAGTAGGAACCCTGGAGCATATTTGGATTTAATTGCTTTTCTTTGTTTAGATCTGGATGTAATGAACAAGAAAGACCTGGATATTTTTTTGGGTGTCTGTATTGGAATTATGCAGTGCCCAAAAAAAGATAAAAATTCCTCCTGCTGTGCTGGAGGAGAGGCATTTGTATGGCCCTAAATAATGTGTGTCACCATGCTGCTGAAAGCAGTGGCCCTCTCAAAGGAGCCTGACCAGGTGGGTTTCCTCCTCACTGCATTGAAGAGAAACCCACCAGAGGTTACTAGAAAACAACATATATGACAATGAAACAAACAGCAGCACCATGAAATTAAGGGACACTGTGTGTGTTCAAGCCTTGTTTACAGCAGGCAAACTCACCAAAGTATCCCAACCTGTTCTGCTGCTGGTCTGGCTGGAGTGATGCTGGCATGGGCCAGGGTTGGGTGTGAACAGCTCTCCAGTCTGGGGCTGGTAACCAGTGAAAACACGAGAAACCACCAGCCCTGCACACGCTGCAGGAATCACTCCAGTGCTAATGCCTGTGCAGCACAGCTGTAACATGACATAATTTGGTTTCCTTCCACAATGTAATAAAATACTACTTTGTTTAGTATAGTTGCAGCCTAAGCTTTATCTTTTCAAGGAACTCCTACATCCTTTTCTTTCCCTGACTAGAACAGTAAGCTGGTAAGTCAAGGCTCACCTGGGGAGGATTATGACTTTTCCTTTCTGCTAGCATTGTGTTGCACAAAGACCTGTCCTACCTTTGGGACTCCCAAGGATTTTTGAAACCACAGGTGCTGTGGTGTCTTGCTCCTTCTTTTTCATGATGAATTAAAACTACCCACCAAAGCCAAATCTAAGCCAAACTACTAAACCCCAGCCCAAACAAAGAAAAAAAGAAAGAAAATATGTATAGACGAAGAAAGGAAGATGCTCCTTGTGGAATATATTTGTTGATTTGAAAGGTAGTTTTATTAAATGTTTTCAAAACATTCCTTCTTTTGTTGGAGTGGTGTAATTAAGAGTCTTCAGTCCTTCTTACCATGTTCCCCAGATACTGGTTCAGTGTCAGCTGGTACATGTGTCAACTTTGTTCTTTATCATCAGATTAAAATTGCTACTCTTCCATGACCATGTCCAACCATGGTTTAGTGATATACGCACCAGAATTGCCATGGCTTATTGGGAATAGAATAGAATAGAATAGAATAGAATAGTTTTGGTTGGGAAAGACCCCTAAGATCATGGAGTCCCACTGTTAACCTGACACCGTACAGTCCTCCATTGGCTGTATGCAGAGAATAGGAGTGAAGACAGGGGTAGGATGGAAGTTGTTCGGCAGGTGGGGAAGGAAAAGGGGGCACAGGGTTTCGGAGTCGAATCTCCGCCTGCCTCCAGCAAATCCCTGGATCCCCCCCCCCTCCTTCCCCGCCTTCCTCGTGCAGCCCGGTCCTGGGAGCTGGCATGAGTGAAAGCCAGTGCAGCCCTGCCCGCGCTCCCCCCGCACCGCCACACACACGCCGGAGCCCCGGCCCCGCACACTCTGGCCCCGCACATCCCGGCCCGGCACAGCCCGCACACCCTGGGCTCCGCACACCCCTCACACCCCTCACACACCCGTCACGCCCCTCACACCCCCTACACCTCGGTCCCTCACACCCCTCACACCCCTCACACACCCGTCACGCCCCTCACACCCCCCACACCTCGGTCCCTCAAACCCCTCACACCCCTCAAACCCCTCACACCCCTCACGCCCCTCACACCCCTCACGCCCCCCCGGTAGCGGCGGCCCCGGGGCGGGCGGGGCGGCCCGAGCAGCGCGGGGCGCCCCCTGCGGGCAGCGCTGGGGCGGCGCGGTCACGTGGATGTGACAGCGGCAGTGCCCGGCCAGCCCCAGTCGCGGCAGCGGCACCGCAGCGCCAGCGCCGCCGCCAGCCCGAGCCGGGCGGGGACAGCGGGGCCGGGGCCGGGGCGAGGCCAGGGGGAGCCGCCGCCGCGGTGCCGGGCGGCGGCGGGCGGGGGGTGGGCCGGGCGCGGCGAGGAGCCGATGCGGAGCGATCGCGGGCGGGCGGCGGGAGCAGCCATGGCGGGGCCCCGCTGAAGGAGGCGGCGAAGGAGGAGGAGGAGGAGAGGGGAGGAGAGGAGAAACCTCCGCATTCCCTCCCTCCGCGCCCCGTCCCCCCGCGCGGACCGCCCGCCCGCCCGCCTCCCCCTGCATGCCCGGCTGAGACCGCGGGGAGGACTCAGCCACCCGCCGCGGCCCCGCCGCCTTCCCGCGCCCCGCCAGCCGCGGACAAAGGGGGAGAGCGGGCAGCCAGAGGAGGGGAGAGCCCGTCCCCGCCGCACGAGCATGGCGGACCGCAGCCTGGAGAGCGTGTCCCTGCCGCTGGAGGTGCGGGCCCGGCTGGCCGAGCTGGAGCTGGAGCTCTCCGAAGGTAAAGGCGCGGCGGGGTGGGCGCGGGCGGCGCGGCAGCGGCGCGGCACCCCCGGCCCGCTCCCCCATCGCACACCCTACGCCCTGCGGCCCTGCGGGGCCGGCCCCAGCCCGATGGCGCCCGGGGGGCTCCCCTGCCGGCCCCTGTCGCTGGCGGGGGACCCCGGCGCGGGGGTTTTGTTCTACCTGCGAGCCCCCCGCGCTCCGCCGCGGCGCGGGCGGGGGCGGCAGGGGGGCTCTGGCGGCGGGGCTCGGCCGCGCACGCGGTGGTGCGGGAGCTGGAACAATCCGTGGGGATGGCTGGTGGGGGCTCCTGCCCTGCCAGGGAAACGCGGCTTGGCGGAAACGTGCCGTGTACCTGCGAGCCAGCCCCGCTGTGGCCGCATCGAGAGACTCCCACGGAGTCCGCGCAGCGTGTGTGTGTCGGCTGCAACAAAACACCCCCTGATAAGGTCGTTGTGGACAATACCAGTCAGGTCACTCAGACGAAATGATATATATATATATATATTTAATTGCGGGATTTTTTTTTAATGTATGATTGAAAGGTTGTGGTGGCTTCTTGGCGTGGTTGGTTGTGATGCTCCGCCGGTCCCCGGGCTGGGAAGGCGCGCACGCAGCCCGAGCTGTTGCCGTGGCAGGGAGGATGAGCAGGAGCCCCAGCCCGCCCTCCGCTCCTCAGCCCGGCTCCCGCTCCCCGCTTCCATGTGTCAGCGCCGGGGTAGGAGCGACAGGCAGGCAGCGAGGGGTGCCTGTCAGGCTCCTCGGTAATAATGGGCACTGAGCGACCAGGGTCGTGGAGACGGTTTTAATATATCAGATGAAATCGGTGTCTCCCGGAGGAAGAGAGTGGGCAGTATTCATATGTACTGATGCTAGCGTTGGCTCTTTCCTGGAACGCAAATCTGCTATTAGCTGTCCCCTCCTTTTTTTTTTTTAATTTTTTTAATAATACCCCCCAAATATCAGGGTTCGTTTACCACCAAGAGGCTACAGCACTTCATAGAAGGGACAAATGACCCAGCGTGTCCCAAATTAGTTATTGGAAGTAGTCAATATATTGAGCTGTCTGTCTGTCTTCTGTCTTTTTGTAACGGTTTGTAAAGGCTCCGAGCCAGAAAGTAAAATGCGCTGGAGCCAGTTTCATCAGCAGGGAGGAGCTGATGTTGACATTGTATTTTAACGCTTTGAGGGTGAAGAGAATGAACTACTGAGATTGCTTGTGGCTCTCATTTCTGTGCCTCCCCCTCCCTGTCGGTACCCTGAAAACTTGAAGTGAGAGGAGTTAAATACAGTATTGCCTTTCTGTGATGCACTGCCAGTCCATTGGCCCTCGTCTATGGTAGTGAGTGTGGGAAGAGCTGTTTGTATCATGCTACATGTAACGTTGTTGCTTTATGCAGAAAATGCTTCTTGGTGTGTCACATCATTGTCTACACACCAATGAGATACTAATTAAAACATCTGTTAGTAAATGCTTCCAAAAAACCTGAAATCAAACTGGCATAGACTCTCAATAAATATGCTAATGTAGTGTACCAAAGTTGTAATACAGTTTTATGGTGCGGTTTCTGTTGCTGTAAGCATAATCCAAGAAAGCTCTGAGGAAGTGGGACATGGTTTGAAATTGGGCATCTCTATCTGCAGTGCTGTAACTTCCCTTCAGCCAGATCTGGAATGAGTTTAGGCCACTGACAGTATCTTTCTTTATGTGCCACTGGTGTTACACCCAGGCAGACGGGGTGGCTCGTGTGTTCTGACTGTGGCAGCCTAAATGAGGATCAGTTGGAATTGGGAGGCAGGTAAAGAACAGGCAATATCACATTTTCAGTGTCTTCCCCCAGGCTGCTCTTGGTGTGTTCTTAGTCAAGTACATGACAGTGTTCAGTGCCTGAGAAAATGAAATAATTTGCTACTTAAAGCTCCTACCTTTAGGCATGTTGCAACTCCTGGCCTGTTCCCAAAATTAGTCCCTACAGAGAGTGGGATCAGTGATTTGTACAGTTTTATCATGCTGTAGAAGTCATAGTCTGGCCATGCTACTCCTGAGTTAAATGGTTTTCAAGGCAACTCTGTGTTTCTTTACACCCTGAACATGCAGTACCTTATGCTTGTGCTTTGCTTGGCCGTAACGAGCCAGTCCACTGCCTTCATTCACTGAGATACACTTATGCAAGTGCATAAAAGTTCATGTGACTGAGGTTTTAACATGTGTTCTGCTCATGATGTGGTAGGGTGTCTCTGCTGCCTTTGTGAAGCAGGAGACTTTTGGAGGCAATAGGCAACTGCATGCTTTAATGTGTTTGGGTCTCATTGATAATATTGGGAGCAGAGTGACTGCTGTAATTTATGTCCCTTTTTAAACTGCTTTCCCAAGTCAGACTTGCTAGGAAGATGTTTTTTCAAGTGCTGCATTTCTGAAACATTGTAATTGTTGCACTGTTTGTGTGAGCTTTTATTTCTGGCCGCTCTGGGTCTTAGAGCTGCTGCCTGTACCCAAGACACGTGGTTCTCTGTGCCAAAACCTGCTATGGCAGCTTTAGGAACGGTTTCTGAAGGAGAGCTGCTGCTTTGTAGAGGAGCAGCAGCAGGATTATTGCGTGGTTATTCCTCAGCTGTGAGCTAAAGCTGTCTCCTTCCTAGCTCTAGGAAGTGTGATAGCGTGGGTCCTACCCACGCAGTGCATCTTGAAACTGAACATAAAATAGCTGGTGTCCCTGTGCCCAGACCTGGTTACTGTGCCACTAGCACAGCAGGCACCGTGCAGGTGTTGCAGTCACAACAATCACTGCTAGTCCTCATCACACATTCCACTTTGGCCGTGGCATTTTCCCCACCCCGTGTAGCCCAATCCCGAGTTCCCTGTTCAGCTGTGCACTCAGCATTGCCTCACTGGCAGCAGAGATGTGGCAGGAGAGCCTCAGGAAGTGTCTGCTGGGCACGTGGCACGTGCTTTGTAGACCGTAGAGCAAAGTGCTTTTTTTTAATTTTCTTTTTTTTTTAACAGTGCTTGTTTGTTGTGCACTGCTTGCTTGTTGAAAGGGAGAAGGAAGGTCAGAAGGCATTTAATGGTATTCTGGGAAGTTTGTCTCTGTGACAAGCCTAACCTGTTGGTTACTGTGGGTAAGCCACATGCCTTCCACCTCCCCTTTGCTGTGGTCTGAATGGGCTTTTCTTGGTTTAAACATAGCAATTTCAAAGGTACTATGGATGCAAATGAGAATAATCATTTTAGATTTTGTTAGTTTCATTAGTATGACTTGGCAGGTGGGGATCAGCCAGACTCAGAAGTGCTTAGCAGGTTCCTCTGTGGCTGTGTGCAGGTAGCCTGCCCCACAGGAGGAGCCTGGCACTCTGAGGAGTGTTGAGAGCCATGTTCTCAGTGATGTGGTGGCATGTAGTGTTACACTCAGCCTCAGGCATCAGCAGCACACTCCTTGTTGGTGTTTTCACTGCATTTTGGGAAGGGGATATTGCTTCTGTGTTTCTCAGGACACAGTGGCTCAACAGCACTTTACATTTTTTAAATGTTGGAAGTTGTGGATTCCAGATCGTTGATTCCAGATGTTCTAGAGACATTTGTTAGGCTGTGTTTGAGTGAACATGCTTGATGCTGGTGTGTTATGTACACGTTCTCTGACGCTCTGGTAGTTTCCCTGAGCTACTAAAGCTTGCCTTGCTCAGAAGTAGCCCTTCTAGGCTGATGCAATCAACATGTCACTCTGCAGTAGCTGTACTTCGGGGCTGCTTAGGATTTTATGAGGTTTTAGTTTTCTAATGATGTATAAAATTGTACTGGGTGGAAATAGATGAATCATCCTGTTTTTTAGAATAGCTTGGGGGTTGTTAACTGAAGAACTGATTAAATAAAACCAGGAGTCCTGAAATGTGCTGTCTTATTTAAAAAAAGAAAAAAAAAACAAACCAAAAAAGTCATTCTACAACACCTTCATTCTTAAAAACACTTAAGAATTTAAGAAATGCCCCCTCCCCCTTTTCTCATTTTGCCCTCAGTTGCAGGGTGTACAAGGTTAAATTGCCCTTCCAATTATTTCGTGAACGAAAATTAATTGGGCAAAGATGCTCTATATTTCTTCCAGTATTTTATCCAAGTGTCAGATAACATAGCAGAAACACTTAAAGAACCACAGACACCACATGGAAAATTTGAAAACCATCCTGTTCAGAAACTATTCTCCCTATATTCCATACTATACTTCCAGTCCTCTTCCATTTTAAACATATAAGGCATAGCAGGTTTCTTTTTTTGAAAGTCTCAAGTTTTCTCCAAGGAGCACTTTCAAAAAAAGTCTCAGCAGATCTTTAATAAGTGATTACTTATTCCCAAAGGCACTGGACTTGCAGTCACTTAATTAATTTGGTCCTCTACTTTCACTGTATTGACTGGCTCAATTATATTTGGTAATATTGCTTGGGTTGATTGAGTCACTTTCTGGCCAAGTTTATTATTTTATTAGGTATAAGTTATGTCTTTTGTTGTCTGCCTGTAGTTGCTGTGTTGAGACCAGAGATGTGTAGTTAGCTTCTCTTGTTATTATTTCTCCCTAACATTTGCCAGCTGACTTCACTCACAGAGAGGTTTTAAAGTGTGAAATTTTCAATAACTAGCACACCTCTGTGATTTGGGACGCAGAGTCATCCTTTTAATTCACTCCTTGAGAGATAATGCTCTGCTTAGAAAGTGAGTATCACCTGTGCAATGGCAGTGTCTGAGTTTAGGTGAGAAATGAACTAAGAAATTCAACACTCACATTTGCTTCTTGTTGTTTTTTTGAGCTGTTAGGATGCAGTTGGCTTGTGTTTTCAGTTATTTTTTTCTGGTGAGAGAGGACTAATTTACTCAAAATACATAAAGCTGGAATTTTCATATAATTTATGTTGAAGACTAGGGCTTTAAAAAATATACTGGATATCATGGAAACTATGATGAAATCAAGAGCACTGTCAACAGAACCCTTTCTTTGTATGATGAAGCTCCTCTCATCAGCTATTTTGTTTCTCTGATGGTGCTCAAGTTGGAGAGGGACAATAACTTGATTATTTTAAAAACAGGTTCAATTCATTCATGAGTATTTTAAGGCATTGGAATTTGAAGAATTTCTTCTTTTTTTTTTTTATTTGGATATTTTTTATTTGCCTCCTTCACTGTGCTATTTGGACTTAAGGGCTTTTACTGGGTGTCGAAAGAATTCTCTGCCACTCCTTCTGTAGAAGTACATGTAAAGCCTTGTAAAACAGACTATGCAAATCTCCAGGATGTTCCCAGAACAGCTGTCCTGAAGGCATGCTGTAAATATACCTTTGTTGCCAGCTGACGTGGAGCAGCACTGATGCCCAAGGGTTACACTTAATGGATCATTCAGATGATCTTTACTGTGTTACACAACTGACATACTCCAAACGCTTTTCCCAAGGATGTGTGAAAGTTGCCGAGGGGGTGTCAGTTTTATAGGCAAAGCAGGGTGTAAGCAGTGTATTCCTGAGGAGAACACGGCCTGCAAGGAGCTGCCCTTTGCAGCTTCAGGGGACGTCTGCGTGGCTGTGCTGCACTGAGCAGGGAGCAGCAGCCAGCACTGCTTCCCCTTGCCAAACCTGTGTGCACCTGTGGCTGTGAGTCAACTGCTGCCTTTCCCTGCAAGGGGGTTGACCTGCCTTTGTCAATCCATCAGGAGGGAAATGCACTCATTCTGATTCCAGCAAATCAAGTATCCTTTGGAATCGGAGGAATTTGGGTTTAGTACACCTCTTCCCTTTGCATTAATTTTTCTCGGCGGGGGGGAAGGTGTTTGCATGCTGTCTAGAAGCACAGATAATAATCTAGCTTTTGATGCAGGATTTGGATTGGGAATGGCAAAAATATCACTGTTTCTCTGAAGGGATATCAGCAGATTCCTTTAGGTGTTCCTGGCTTGTTTTTGGTATGGTACACGGAATCCTAAATGTACCGTAGCTCTCCTATACTTAAAAATGCATTGACTGCGTTTTAATTTTTTAAGAGGCTATTTGTATAACGCGTCAAGCAGGACATATAATTTTTTAAAAATAACTGCTTTAATTCCCCAGCAACTGTCAGACAAGATGAGTCACTGCAGTATAAGAATTCACCACAGCGCATCACAGATTTGACACAAACTCTTAATCCATGTAAAATTATGCATGTATATTCCCCTATCTTCCCCAGTGGGTGAGCTTCATTTTTGCCAAACTCATGATGATCCCATTCTGCCTTCTTTCCTCCCCCGCCTCATTTTTTTTTTCCCCTTTTCTTCTTGAGAAGCTCCTTGCAGTCAGTAGCCCCAGCTCAGAAAAGACTGGATGCAGCAGTCTTTTCCTGGCTTGTGAAGAGCCTTTCCTGATTGTAACCACAGCTCCTGGTCCCCTCCTTGACTGTGGTGGTGTGGGGGCATTTCCAAAATATGATTGCTCTCTGCAGAATTCTGCTCTTTCCTTCTATTTCTAGGGTAAACATACACTGAAAGATGGGAACTGGTTTTATTTACCTCCACTTGGTGCAGCACATTGGGGAATAGCTCATTTTAGACCTGTGTAAATAATTTTTTTTTTTGGTTTTTTCCCCTGGTAATCTTAGCTAGGGCTTCTAATTGCTAGCCAGTATTATTTATCACTAGAATGAAGTGTAACTTCAAAACAGCGTAAAACATATTGGGGATACCATCATATTCTGCAATAAAACAGCAAATATAGGAGTAGAAATACTTAAAGCAATACAGCTTGAGACAGATGCTGGGCTTTAGCTGGATCCTCTTGCCACAGAAGAGGAGGTTTCTCCCTTAAAGCCATGTGAAATCTACCAGGACACTGTGCCTGGCTCTCAGGGGATGCAGGGAGGTGTGCCAGAGTGCTTCTTGCAGTCCCTTTTTTGTAGAGCAGAGCCATTTGCTGGTTCCTGGCAGTTTGGTAGGTACAGTCTATTGGACACATCATCTGCAGTGCTTAGAGCAGCATCAAGTGTCAGGGTGTGGATAATTGCCACATTATTTTACAACAGAAGTTAATGTTGAAAAGTATATGATGTTTCAGTGATCTCTTTTTAAGACTAAGTGGTTGGATAACTAGAGAAAGGACTCTCATGATGTCTCATTATGACTTGGAAGAGAAAGTGTTTCCTCTGACTTTTGAAGGGGCTGTTTCCTTTCCAAAGACTGAACCATACATATGCTATTATTTAGGATGCTTGAGGGGTTTTTTGCTGTTATGTGTGTGGCTGGGTCTGCAGAATGGTAAGAGTGGAGGGGACAGAGGGATTCTTCAAGTGTTGTCTGTGTATGTAAGTAGAAATGCATGTTAGGACTTGTTTGGTCCTGTATCTCTCCGGATCCAGAGTCCAGATTTCCAAACTGTGACATCTGCAGTTTCTTCATTTAAATCTTGGCTTGATCTGGATTTAAGATTAAAATATGAAAAAATGATCTTGTAAGTCTGCTCGGGTAAGAGGTGCTCAGAAGCCAGGAAAATGTTTCTTGATGAACTCTGTGACAAATACAGAAGTGTAAGTAATGGGGCCTGGTTTTTCACTGGTAGGCTGGTGGTTGAAAGTTTGCCTAGACCAGCGAAAGTTCAGAGACTTTTGGCTGGCGTAGAGACCCAAACTGAGTGTTCTGACACTCTTTTTCCTACTGTGTGGATGTCCATGTGTCCATAAACAGCCTGGCAAAATAGAGAGACCCTAGCAACAGAGAAAGCAGCCCTGGACTATTCCATCTGTGTGGATCCTCCAGGAAGAGTTACGTGGTGTTAGCAAGATGGCTGCAGGGGTGTTGCATCTATTACTGCCTTTAGTGAGAAAATAGACTTTTAGTGAGACCTTTAGTGAGAAAAAAGACTTTGGACTTTTCATGTCACATGACAGAACAGTTCTGGAATTGTACAGTAAATTTCTTTCTGGTAATAGCAAATAATAAAATTTCACCTTTTTTCTTTTGAGAGGATATCCTTAGTTGTTTTTGTCTTGTTTTTCATTGTTATAATTGCAAGGAGAATGAGCAAAATTTAGAGTTGTTTGTGCCATGCCTCTTATCCTTATTGAAAGAAATATTTAAACAATCAAGTATTTTTGATGAATGTGTGAACAAATAAAATTATGGTGGGATGCAAGCAGTTCAAATTTACTGAAGAATCTTGAAGTAAAAAATTGAAATGCTAGACTTCTTTGGCAGATGCCTGAGGATGAACAAACAACAGTTACCTAGTGAAACAGCAAAATGTAGAAATATCCCTGCTTTTTCCTGAATGATGATAATGGCAAACTCTATTGCTGAATTTGTTCTGTTTCATTAGCCATATTTTTTAGTCTGAAAAAATAAGGAATGCTTTCTTTAGTAGATGCTCTAAGTTTTCTGTGTTGTGAAGGAAGGGATTTTAGGAAAAAATACTGTTGGACTGGGGAGTGATGTTTATTTTTGAGAGGGAAAATAACAGGCAGTACTTTTAATTTGCTCTACTTCAAATTTGCTCCATGTTGTAATAGAAAAGGTTGATTTTTCATGCTGAGCAACAACAATGGAACTATCAGCAGTTAAATTTAATATTTTTTTTATGATAACGAAAAAAGTCTTGAGTTTTATGTTTATGAATTTTATGCCTTTAAAGTTTGGCACATTCCAGTCACAAGGTTATATCTGTATCTCCTACAAATGCTGATTCAGTCATTTGTGTGTCCATACCACAGGCTTGGCAGAATTGGACAAGCAGTTTAGAAGAGATCTGGAAAAGTGACCAAGAGTAGAGTCATGGACATTGGGGATTAAAGCAGTCTTAATAAACATTGTCTGCCAGGAGAAAGATTGGAGTTTATTTTGATTATTTGAGAAGTCTTGTGTTGGGGATGGAGGAATACTTCCCATACTATAAAGCATTAGCAGTCCAAAACATGAGAAGATTCAACTCCTCGGAATGGAAATTAGACAAATGGAGGTTGAAGATAAGACAGAAAATATTAATAACGCTAGATAAACACTGAAACACTTGCATAGAAGAGAAGACTCAACAGCTTTCTAAAAAAAAAATCTTCCCACAAGTAGAACTGATGGATGGCTCCTTTCTAAGACAAAACAAATGTAAGAAGTTTCTGTGTGTACATAGGTATGTAAACCACTGGAGCCACCCTTGACCAGAAATATACTAGTTTAGGTATTTTTGTAGTGGCATTTTTTAAATGTCTAGTCCAATATTATGATATATGTTTTCCTGGTAACTCCAAAAGGCACTACAGCATCTTAGAATTTCAGGTTTAGTATGTTTTCAGTATTTTACTAGAGATGATTTGACATTTACTTGCAGTAGTAATTTGTTTTAAGTCAATATTGAACACTGTAAGGATGTGCATACATTACAGTTTGAGAGGGTATCAAAGGCAGCTGCTCTGATAATCTTGCTTAAATACTGGCTACTCTTATATTTGCCTGTAGCTCAAGGGACTTCTATGTAAGCAAGAAGTAGCAGAAAAATAACATTTTAAAAAGCTTCCTTAAAGTTTATTGTGCTTTGCTTAATCATTGGTTTTTGCATTAAAATATTGTCCATTGTAATAATTTGGATTAAAAATAAGAAGGTACTCACTTCCTCTGAAGTTTAACCTTCCTGCATCCTATGCCTAAGGCTGCTCTTTGCTGTGATGTCTTTGCTTCTGTCTCAGTGGCTGCCTGTGGTAACTTGTATTTGCCCTTCATTTCAGTGATGGGTGAAGGTGTAGGAGCAGCAAAAGTGGCTCTGTGCCTTTGTGCTGCCATCTGAACGTCTGTGAAAACTGTTTTGTTTATTGGGAGTTTCACAAAGCTGGGGTCTCTGACCTCCAGCAGTCACTTCTGAGCCAGGTGACACAGAGAACATATTCCTTTGTTTGCAGTGGGAGATGTTTGTTGTTGCTTAACCCAGACCCTGTTTTTCTTCCTGAGCACAATAATGCTGTGGCTGGTATTGTCTGCTGGTGGTAATTGTGAGGAAGATGAGGGGCCCTGGCAAGTCTGATATTTCTTCCTTGGCTTTGAAAGTCAGCCTCCTGTCTGTTTTTTGTTCTACCAAAGATGCTGTGAGGCCAGGAGAGGTGATTGTGAGAAGTGAGGAAGCTGTGTGTGGGATGCATTCAGCCAGAAATAGCCACAGCAATGTTACATTTCATCTTTGACTGCTGGACCTTTCAGAGACATTTGGTAACTTGTGGTAGCCTAGTCCATAAGAGCTTTCTCTCCATAGAATAGGAAGCCTGGACCCTTTCTCCTCAATGCCAGTTTCTCTCTCCTGAGGGGAATCCCAGCTGGTTCGTGCACCAACTCTTTCTACTACTGAAGAAATACTCTGGGCTCTTTTCTGTCCTGAAGATCATGCAAAACCCACAACATCTCTGAAAGATGAAGTCCTCTTACTGTGTGATGCTGTTTGTCATTCCTAGGTGGTGGTCTGGCTTTGGCTGACCTTCAAAGTGCTTTTCTGTGTATTTTGATAAGGAAATATCACCTGCAATGTTATGTCTATTGTGCATCATTCAAAACGTGTAATTGCACATCTGTGTTTCTTCAAACACATATTGTAATTGGTTACTTCTGGTAAATAACAAATACAGTTTCAGATTTGACTTTCTTTATGAGCCATTCTGGTGCAGGATATATACTAGAAATACCACCAGGCCTCATCTGCCAGCTTGATCCTTTGTGACTTCTTCAGACCAAAGCAAATTGAGTATCTAGGACTAGATTAGAATGAAATTGGGAAGAAGAAGCCAACTCTTCTTTAAAGTCAGCTTTTTAACCCTCAACAGCTTTGTGCTCAGACACAGAGGAAACTGGCAGCAGCCTCTCCTGAAACATCACTTCCATGATGCAAAACCAGCACCATTTTACAGGGTTTTTACTCTGTCATAAATCTGCTCTAACTCAGACACCCAAAGAAGTCTCCCCTGACTTTTCCCTAGAGTAAAAGGTTCTTTTGCTAATGGGTATCTTGTAAAAAGTGATAGTTTGAAAATGGTAGCTAGTAGTTGCTACTTAAATCTCTTAAATTTTAGTGAAACGTATTATGTGTCCTTTTTCCTCAAAAATAGCTCATGTAGTTGTGTTAGAGTTAAGAGAGGATAAAGCATCTCACTGCCCACCTTGTTCTGAAATACTGTGGCACCTGTTCTCCAGGTTGTTTTTGAGAATATTGCATGACTGTTGGTTATGGGTTGGACTGGCTAACCTCCTTCACTGGTTTCTGCATTCCACCCCTGAGCCCAGCATGGGCAATAAAGCAGCCACATCTCATGGAGTTGGGCCCCTAGGAGAGTACAGTAGGAATTGCAATAAAATTACAAAAGGAATTACAGTTGAAAGGTGATTGAAGTCTCCCCAAAATAGAAGTATGGAAGTACTTTCAATGTAAAAGCTGGAGCTTCATTTTCAGGGGCTCAAATAAGAAGGGAGTTTAAGTTTTTCAAAAATAAATTCTTGTATTTATTTTTTCACTCAGAATGAAGTCCAGTTCACCTAAAAATAAATGGTAAAAACTATGCTGGCATCAGGACTGCACTAATGGGTGTACTTCCCTTAAAGCTAGGTCTGTGAATAGTCAGAAGCAGTCTGTGATATTTAAGGATCTGTGCTAGGCTGTATGGCAGAAAGAAACAGATACTTTTTCTTCACTTTGTCTGTAGTTGTTGGTGGTACTAAGAACACATTTTGTGTTTGAGACAGAGCATTTACTTATATGGAACAAGGGGCCCTGATGTACTCCCAGAGGAAAGATGGGGACCTTATTCAGGACTGGGAAACCAGTCCATATTTAGAGAAGTTGTCACCCATTTGCTGGAAGGAACTCATTGCCACAAAAGCTCTGTAGCATTTCTGATCCTTAAATACATGGTTGGTATCACCTGTTTCTGTGTGACAGAAAGCCAGCATATGTGCCTTTTATTTCAGCTTTTAGCTTCTTCTCACCTCTCTGTTTCCCCCCCATTGTTTAATTTTTGACTTTCTTCTGGCTGTGGTGTGGCCTGTCAGGATCATTCCACCATCCTGCCCCACCGTCCTTGGTCATCTCTCTTTCCACCACTACTAGAACAGTGGACTTGGTGCAGGATCATCATGCAGGTCATTCATATGATGCCCCCTTTTATAATTGCTTCTTTTTTTCACATGTAAAAGATTGCTCGTGAAGCATGTTAGGGCCAACATGTTGCAAATTGAAATCTTTTATTCTTCAGTTGATTTCAAACAAATATTTGTCTTGGAGTAACAAACTTGCTAACTGCTGAAACTTACAGTCTGTAGAGACACTAGCTGAGCTATGTGTTCTGTTAGTCATGCTTGATGTTTGCTTTTTTGGTTATTGTTGTTTAGTTCTACTTTGTCGTGTTTGCTTAGAGCTAGATTAGGATATTCTCTGTGCAGTGTGAGGCATTTATAGAAAATGTGCATCTTAAATTTCTTGAAATCTGATCTGGAGCTAAGTCATGACATCTATTTTCCATCTAAAAATGCATTTCTCTTAATTATATCTCCATTCAATGTGGGTGGAGTTATTTTTTTCCTCTCAATTCACGTGAAACCCACACTAAACAAAAATACAGTTAATAGAGACTAAAATTATAAAGGAACTACTTGCAAAGAGCTGGCAATGCTGTCTACATGATGAAAGTCATTTAAATTGTTCAGGCATAAAGCATGGATTAGAAACTGCATCTTCAAATCATCTTTGCATATTTATGAGTACACCTGTTATATAAGCAGTGGAAAGTGCTGAGATTCCTCCACTCCTCTGCCACCGTTTGCAGGGTGAAGAAAAAGCAAGATCGTTTGTCAGGGTAAGTCTTTCAAATCCAGAGTGGAGCCTTATCTGCCTAATAGCCTAATACCAGAGAAAGGCACTGTTTGTGTTCAGCAGGGCTGCATTCATGTGACTGGCAGGGGCTGAATTACTGCTCCCAGTGCTATATAAAGATTCCTGCTCCCACCCTGCCCCTCCCCAGCTCTGTCATTTAGCACAATGTGCAGCATGGCTGTAAAACATCCCTGACATACTGAAGCGTGTCTCCTTTCACACTTGTATGTGGAAAAGAAGAAGAAAAAAAATAAAGAGCCTTCTCTTGGCTTCTGTGAACTTCCTAGCTGTGGAGGGTTCAGTGCCAGCTGGGGCAGAGTCATGTTACTTGCACCTATTTTCCAGCACCAGGCCTATATTGAGGAGAAGAGCTGGATTGTGTGATTGCTGTATCCTGCACCTCTTCTCTGCTCAAGGCAAGTGCTGTGCCCAGTTTAGCCTCTGGTGTTAACATGAGTGCCCACAAAATGCAGCTTCCTGGGGAGCCAAACTTGGAACAGCAGGGCTGGGGGTTGTACACCCTGTGGTGTGAAGCTGGATTTCAAGTCCTTTCCACTGTCACTGCTGCCTTGCTGCTGTTTGCAGGCAGGTTATGATGCCACTGATGTCTGGGTTTACAAACAAAAATAAACAAAACCAAAAGAAGCAGGAAAAGGAAGAAAATCTTGTAGAATTTTTTTCTTTTTTTCCTTCCCCTGAGGAAGTTTCTTTTTGTAGCGCTTAAAGTTGGATCAATTCAACAATCTGCTGTGAAGTGCAACTTCAGAAATAATTGCATCCTGCTGAGAACAGAACAGGGCTCTGAACAGTAGGCATGGAGAAGAAGATGGATGCATTGGGAAGGGGTGCATGTGTAGAAGCATTTTAATCCAGTTTTTCTGCTGAATAAAATAATTTGTAGAACTACACTGAACATAAGGTAAACATTTTGTTACTGTGAAACACTATTACCCTTGCACAGGGTGGTTGTGGACTCCCTATCCTTTGAGATGCTCAGAAGCTGTCTGGATGTGGTTCTGGGTCACCTGTTCTAGGTGACCCTGCTGGAGAGGGAGATTTGGACAAGATGATCTCTAGAGGCTCCTTCCATCCTCAGCCATTCTGTGATACCCCCCTAAATTTCCACCCTTTCACTGATAAGTAATTTTGTGCTTCCCAGCACATTTCTCATGGATCTCACACTGTGTGTGGTTCTTGGAATGGCACACTTGGCCTCTCCTGCAGTGAGTTTGTACCCGAGATCTGCTATAACACCAAGTTTTAAAATTTTGAATGTAATTATGACTTGTGCACTTTAGTGATAGTCAGCAAAAATATGCCATGTGAGAGGTGAAGCACAGTGCATTAAACAGGTATTTGGTTCTGAAATTGTTTCCCTTAAAATAATGTTACTGGTTTTTGTATGCAAAACTTGAGAAAGGCAGTAAATTTACATTTTATGTAAATGAACTAGAATCCAAGCATGGGGAAGGGTGCTGGTGATGATTTTAATACTGTCATTATGATAATCACTCAGGTATATGACTGTCAATTAAACAATTCCTGGGTTTTTTTTTTCTTGATGATGGAAGTATATGCTTGTTTATATCTGTGGAAAAGTATTTCCTTTGGTTCTGTCAGGAGCAGGGAAATGAGCAGAACTGAATAGCTCTGAAAATCATTTTGTTCAATTACTTATTAACACCGATTTTAGATATGAAAATACCTTGAATGTTGATGAGATCTTTTATTACTTTTATTGAAATCTGTTTTGAGAGTATTGTGCAGCTTAATCATGCAGTTAAATAGTGCATATTTTTTCAAAGTTTCATGTGAATAATGCAATAATGAGTCCCCTGGCAGAGCTAGAATCAGTCACCAATACTTTGGCATTGTAGAACAACTCAAGTGAGCCTTCTTATGAAAGTGATTTAGTGGCTGTGGTCCTCAGATGAATCTTTGGCCTCACACTATTAATACTTTCTCAGCCACCAGGCTTTCTTTTCCTCTCTAAAAAAAGCAAAACTGGACTGTGTTTTTTGGGCTATGAACACAGCTTTCAAATATGGAAGAACTGCCATACCCACATCATCTCCTGAGTGTTCAGTGAGCAGCTGGACATAGCTTTTGTGAGAGAAAGTTATGTAGAGTATGGTCCCAGTTCAGCAAGGCATTTTAAGCATGTGCTTCAGTCTCATTGATACTGCCAGTTTAACTTAAACCAAATTGTCACACACAGAATGAGCATATTTGTCTCCTTTATGGAAAAGAAATTATTGGCATCTTCATTGCTTGCTTAAAAAAGAGAGTCAGTGTTAAATCAAGGGATCAACAGTCTTTCTTTCAGATTACTGCGTAAATGGAAAGGGATCTTCAAGCATTTTTTGTTTAAATGATGCTTCACTATATGTTTATGGTCAGGTCATTAGGTGAAGAATGGAACTGACCATAGTGTGTCTCATTTTCTGTGCTTCCTCAGTGCTTTATTAAATTTGGAACAAAAAGAGAGTAACTTCATGGGAGTGCATGTCAGCTGAAGAATTCCCTCATACAATGGATGTTGTGGTGAAGGATACATTCAGTAGCTTGTCAGAAGATAGGTGTCATGGGCAGGGTCTGCAGCCAAACGTGTGCAATCACCTTCAAATCCCAAGGCAGGTCCTTGCTTTCAAGACAGTGAGGAAATGAGGGAATACAGTGATTGCCTTTCTTCCTGAATACAAGCTGATCTAAGCAGCCATCTTCTGGAAAACATTTTGAAGCTCTTTCTCTTTGCCTTCTGCTGCAAGGCAAGAATCATGAGGAAGCAAGGAAGCATTGCTCCAGCCTTGCACTTTCTGCTTTTTCTAGTATTGCCTTAAAAAAAGTGGTTCATTGACCAATTAGTGTAATCACCAGCCAAAGACAAAAATATCTGTCTCCTGCTTTCCAGGGCTGGGTTTGCAGCTCAGGGATAAGAAAAATCTGGATCCAACAGGGTAATTTCCTGAAGACTGTATTCAAGCCATTCTCTTATGGGAAAAAGAGTCAGTTGAGGGATGGGTGAGAAGATATTTGATTTCTTCACAGGATTTTCAAAATATCAAAAGAATGGGAGAAGCCAAGGGATCGGTGTCTCTGTCCTTTGACATTGTATGTCAAAGGCATAAATTGTTTTTGTTTTAGGAATTTGAGAGTGTATTGCTGTGTTCAACATGAAATAAAAGATGCTGTTCAGGACTATGAGATAGATTTATGACTACTTTTTTATTTTTATCTTCCTTTTACCATTCATCATGGTGTTTTCCTGGTGTACTTGGAATCTACTGAACTTGGTCTGAAGCCTCATGGCTTTCTCAATGACTTAGTTTTGCTTCATTAAACTGTATGAAAATGTAGTTGATTCAAAGAGCTTGGTCCATTTGTGATGTCCAGCATTTATAGTGGTTTAGTCCTCTGTTACTGTGTTTAATTAGATCTGAATAACAGAAACTTTTGATTATGTAGCAAAAATAATGGTCTGCAAAGTCAAGTACACAATTGTTTCTACCCACTGCTACAGGGTGAGAAGGGTGAGAAGTTAGTCTGTCACTGATAGAATAACTAAAATTTAGACATAAAAATGTGGACTATGGTCTATGTATTCCATTAAAGGCTAAATGTGACACATACTTAAGAATTTAGCTGTGGAAACCTCTCTTTAGGCAATGATTTATTTTCAGTGATATTTAAGGAAGTAGCTTTTGAAATGTAAAAATCCGTGCACAGACGTCATTATTTTTTGTGAGCAGTGTGTGCGTGTATGTAGGCATATTTAAAGATATAAA
Organism: Agelaius tricolor; assembly: GCF_023055355.1. Classification (NCBI taxonomy): domain Eukaryota; kingdom Metazoa; phylum Chordata; class Aves; order Passeriformes; family Icteridae; genus Agelaius; species Agelaius tricolor. Next base: position 8,241,033 of record NW_027269266.1, on the reverse strand, counting down.
GGAATATACATTCATAGAAGAAGGGGAAGGAAAAACCTCACACACTGACTCTTCAAATGAACAAATCTTCCCACTTAAGGGAATGTTATAGGAGGCAGCAGCTCCCTCAGGGATAGGCATGCGCAAGTTACCCCTTCTGAGTCACGGATTTTTCCACAGCTTTGTGGCTCAGATGTGCAAGCCCCTTCCCCACCATGCTCCCAATTCCTTAAATAGCAGCTGAGGTCAAGAAGGACAAGGGACAGATCACTGTCACTAGGAGGCCTTCTAAATCACACCAGGGTATGTGGGGTTTCTTGATGCTCAGTCTCAGCTGTCTGGTGCAAGAAGATAATTTTAATCCCATTATATTTATTGCTTCTCAGTAGTGTTTTGGCTTTTATACTGACTCACACCATTTCAAAGGAGTCACCGATGCTTTTGTTGTTAAACAGACTTAGAAGACATCTCTTTTTCAGTTAGTTTTGTGATGTGTGTGTTTCTGTTCAGTCACGTGAAAGGAATTACATGCTGACTTTGCTGAATTTGCAGCAATGTCTTTTGCCTTGGAAGGGTTGACCATTATGACCTTTGGTACCTCAAAATATGCAGTCAATAAAGTTAAATTCTGTTGTATGTATCTTGAGGTTTACTTTAACATCTTGTGCCTTTCCATTTGCAGTGTCTGGCTATCTGTAGGGGCTCTGGCTCTCACTGAACCAAATTGAAAACTGCAGCAAATTCAGACCCATATAATTGGTTGGGAAAATAATGAGAGAGGGAAGATCAGTTTGGCAGACAGGGACACAGATATACAGAAGGTTTTGGGTTGGAAGCAAAAGAGCTTTGAAATCCAAAGCTGGCTCTAAGACTTGCCCAGCAGCTTGAGGCAGAGCTGGATGCTACTTCTGAGCCAGAGTCCTTCCTCTGTCCTTGGGCTGGAGGTGGGTGCTCAGACCTCCCATCAGTGGCAGAAGCAGTGTTGTGCCCTGCTCAGAGCCTCAGCAGGGCAGGCAGCAAAGCTGCACTGGGTTCATGTCAATAGCAGTTTGGTTTGCTGATGACCAGTTCTCCTGAAACATCTCTAGATCAATACGTGCCCCTAAAGTTAAGTCTCCAACTAACATGTCAATAAGCACTCCAGAATAGAAATAATATATACCAAGACACTGAGCAGTGATTATACCCCACACACCTTTTTTTTTTCCCTGTGATATCTCAAGGATTCATAAGTTGATAGCTGTTTTGTCTGAGCTTTTCTTTAGGGTCATAAGAAATTCAAATGTCTGCTGCTCACACAGACATGAAAAAGTTCTCCTTGTATTTCCTACCTTGGGTCTAATGTGTTGTGGATGAGCTACAGTTCTTAGATGCCATTCTTTCCTGTGCTGCAGGAAAAGCTGTACTTTGTTTTCAGATGGTAGTTCTCCAGTGGTGATTCATCTTTAGGTTTAGAACAATCTCTTATGTTTGGGAAACCAATACTGTATATGGGTTCTTAAAAAGATATTAGATTCAGACATGAAGTTATGCATTATTGACAAACCTCGGGTTGATACAACAGAGTACATTGAGGCTGGACATCATTGTACTTTAAGAAATGGAATTGCTACTCTGGGAGCACTCTGCTACTACTTAAAGCCAAGAACAAGTGTTGCATCTTTCTTTACAGTCAAGCATAAAAAGCTGTGGGGCATTTTATTGTGGATTGTCCTGTGAAAAACTGACTGGACTGGAAATTGCAGTGTGACATTTATGTAGAAGAAATTCTTATCAGAAGAGTGTTAGAAAGCTGTGCAACTGTGGATTATTTTATTTGCTTATGGAAATGTGTAGGCACAAACATAGTTACATGGGACACAGTGCTTTTATTATGGGCTTAAGTTATATTGAAACCAATTAGAGCTGAAACATGTGATTATAAGTGGGCATGTACTTGGGACTTGCATGGTTAAGGACTCTGCTGTCCAGGGATGGACTGCAGAACTAGAACTAGAAGAAGAAAACATCCAAAAGGGCATGTAAAAAGAAAGGATGCCTAGATAATCCTAAAAGAGTTCAACTGGTTATGTAAAGAATTCAGTATGAGAAAGACTGTAGGAGACATCACAGCCATTTTGGGAGACTACACTGTGTTCAGCATTTTTTGTTCCAATAGAAGTGAAGTGAACACAAAACCTCCTTCTGCTGCTATTTTTAATCTCTACAATCTTTGCAGTATTGACGTGTTATTGAGTTCTTTAGCCTCAAAGACTTTCACATCTGGAATAAATTTGTTCATTTTTTAAAATCATCGAGACAACACTTGATTACAATGCTGTAGTATTGACCACTGCAAGAGGAGTCCTATAGAAGGAATAAGCTTGATGGTCCTTTAAATTCTTTTCTTCTACTGGACTAAATGCTTCCACTTTTAAAGCTGGATAAATAGTATTCTGGATGTAGCTATTACTTTTTTAAAATGTTCTTTTAATAGGCAGGAACTGCAGTCTTGGAAACACATGTTTCTTCTTATTCCCTTCTGCCCTTTTTTAAAATCTGGCACAGGCAATGAAGGAAAAACAGTAATAGTGTCCAGTGGACAACGGGAAAAACACAATATTGGAACATATCATCAGTGAAGCAGCAAGCATCTGTTCTTCAGCACCAAGGCTTTGTTTGCCTTCAGACAGGCTGTGTTGTTCGGTGGGATTCCCTCAGGTGGCTTTGCCCTGGCCTCTGCACTGTCCCCTGCCTGTGGCTGGAGCTGAGACAGCTGAGGATGTGTGTGGTACCCAACTGTGCCAGTGCTTAGCTCTGTACATTCCTTAATATCGTGATTAACGTGCTGGACTGTGAATGGAAGGACCTGCTAACGCACATTCACTCCTGCCACGTTTGCTGTGGCTTTCGTGGCTGCAGTCAGAGGGAAACAGTGGCAGCTGAATCCCAGCAAGAATGAGACCATGTCTCTGCAATTAAACTTTACCAAAAAAAGATGCAACAGGATTGGAAATGTTTGGGTTGGTGTTCCAGGATACTTATTTGACTTTCCCACTCTGTTCCTCGGGGATTTTAAAGCCTGTCTCTAGTGTAAAAATAATTTTGGGGTTTATTTTTTGATGTAGGGTATAGAATATTGAGAAAAAATTGTTGATTTTCAAGGTTAATTGTGGTATTTTATCACGTTGTTTTTTCATGGCCCAGAAACATCTAGTGTTTGTAGCTTTTAGATTTTTTTCTGTTAATTAAAAAAAACCTCGGTAGAGTTTTGTGCATATTAAAGAGGATGGTGAGGGATAGTTCAGACTTTAGAAGCAGCCAATGAGATGTCCACATCAGTCAGCGATGAGAAATTAGTATCTGAAAATCAGGGATCAGTTTACACAAAGAGCATTTGATTTCTGTTGCAGAGCTCAGGCTGGCAACATGGCATAGGTGTATATGTGCAATATACACCTGAGCAATTCTTTAGACCACTTTCCCCACAATTTCTCATTGTTAAGATTCGATATATGAAATAAGAGTTCAGTCAATCTGTTGCCTTTCCTACACAGAATTAGTGTGCCGTAAGAGTAAGACCTGAAACTCGAAGCCCTCATTTGTCAGTACTGCCACTGAACATCTCCAAAGGGCAGGGAGATCTTCAATGTGGCCCAGCCTGGCTCACATTTGGGATACCCAAAGTGCCTGTGTGAGCAGTCAGGTCTGTGCTGCTCCCTGTGCCTGGCATTACCTGGGGCAGTGTTGGCTCTCAGGGCCAGAATGTGTCAGGGAGAGCACCAGCAGCCACACAGAAACATCTGCTTCTACTGTGCCCTGGCCCAGCTGCATTTCTTGGGTATCTCAGCCACCAAGGAAAACTTGTGGTTTTGAGCAGAGAACCTGAAAACCGCCTCAAAACTGAAGCTCTTTGCAGGGAAATGCATGTCGATGGAAGAATGCAAGCCAGCCTGAATTCTGTCTTGCAGCAGCCCCATTTGCCTTGTTTTTTCCCCAAGGGGTAATTAAATAGAGCACTCACATTTCCTAGAAATTATCTATTTAACAGATGGTTAAGACACAGTAAAATAACCTTGCCTTGAGATGTGGAGGTTTCAGGTGTTGACATTCACACTTTTTTTGAAATAAGAAGAGGGAGCATCACACCAAGGATTGCTGCAGCCTCTGCTGAGTGCTGTGTGGTGCCAGTGCAGAGTTTATGAGCCTGTGGTTGGTGACCTGGCATGAAGGTGTCTGCTTGGCTTCCTTATGAGGAGAGGTCATTAGTGAGAAGCAGGAAGAAGAAAATAGAACTGACAGAAAAATAGTTTCTGAATTGAAAGCATCTGGTTTTAATCAGAGATGCTAATAAATACTTTTTCTTAGTTTTGACATCCTGTATTTTGGTCAGTTTTTTTTTTTTTTTCCTTTTTTTTTCCCCCATGAGCTGATGTCATCACTGGATCCACCAAGCAGTTTCAGAACTATTGCTTTGGATTGCATCAGGGTATTACAATTTTTCAGTTTTGACCCAGGATGTCTTTCTTAAAACCGTATGCAGATGACCCATTTGAATAAAATCTTGTAAATTTTAAGCTATGTAGATTATAGAACCAAATGCAAGTTTGTGACTTCAGTGGGTCCTTTCTTAGAATTTCAAGCTTGTATTGAGTGTATTTCCAAAGTCATGGGAATATGGGGAGCATGAGTAGGGTATAGAAAAACACTAATTAAAAAGGGCTGTCTCTTCTTTTTGATTTTTATTTCCTGTTTCCTCCCTTGTCACATCTCTGAAAATACATGAAATAAGTCCCTTCAGGCCATGTTCTTGTATGCTTAACTCTCAGAGGGTAAAGTTGTGCTCAGGGGGAAGGAATTGACTCAGATATGTAACTAGCAATGTAAGTTTGCTATCAATAAGGTATAAAGTTTTATTTACAACTCTTTAAGACAAAATAATAACCAGAGTTATCAGTAAATGATAGTAATGACTGTTACAAAAAGGTACAGTAATTCCATATTTAAGAAATTTTTTGTTAAAATCTTTTAATGTAAGAAGTAATAATGTTAACATTTGTGGATATTTAAAATATTTCTTGTCTCATTACACTGATGCATTCCTCAGACCTAGTGTATGTCCCATCTTAAAGAAGTGAGCTTTACTTCCACTGTGCTTCAGAGTAACTAGACTCCAGCTTGTGGTGTCAAGGAGAATTTCTAATACCTGAAACTAATCGGGCTAACATTTTTGTTTTTGCTGTATTTTCAGTAAGACCAAAAAGGGAACGGGCAAAGGCAACATTGGAAGTCCAGTTATGCCAGGAAATTTGTGAAAGAGGGTATTGGTATTGCTGCATACCATTTCTTCTGTCCCTTGACTGTGACTGTGACTGATTTAAGAAAATGGTCCATTATGAGCTTATGTTAATATGTAAGAAGGGCAGTATTTATAATAAATAAAGGTTGTCCTATGTGGATGCTTTTTTCTTAATGAAAACACTTTAGCAAACATAGTATTTTCTGTCTTAGCAAAATGAAAAACAAACCAGAGTGGAAAAGCATGCCTGATTTCTATTCTTGTCCTGAATTTATATGAATTTGCTGTATTAATCTAGCTCCATTTGCTCATGTTGGATCTCTGTGTAGATGACTGGTTTTTTTGGCTCTGTTGCTTCTTCTAAATGGGTGCCACTTAGTGCAACAATGTGCCTAATGGAGTCTAATTCTGTGATCTGCAGTTTTGGGGTTTTATTATTATTAATGTGTGGTTTCAATGTTCTGGACTTTTTTTTTTAGGAATTGTTACAGTTTACTTTGTAAGATGATAAATAAAGTTAATAATTAACTGTGTTCTGCCAAGAATTTGTGTATGTTTTGGTTTTGGTTGAGTGACAAACTAAGCAGCCCCTAACTATGTCTCTGAATTTTCTTTAGCTGTTCCAGCCCTAGATGGGTGGGGTTGCCTCTTGTGCATTTTGGTGGTATCATGCCACATCAGTGAATATCCTTGTGCCACATCTACTTGCATGAACTGGCAAAAATTTCTTGCATGTGTACAAAAATAATGCAACATTAAAACATACCTTTGAAGCAGGGGCATTGTTGGGAACAGTGTGTATCCTGATACTTGTTCAGTGTTTCTCATTAATTCTTAGCTCATCCTGTGTGGATGTCATCCTGGAATGAAAATTGTAGGCCTGGCTGTGATGCTGGAAATGTAAGTTAGTTAATTTGCTATAGAGACTTTAGAAACAATATGGTCAGATGACATAACCCCAAATCTCATTATTAAATCACTTATGTCTTGCAAAGGAATGTTCTTACCATGTATTAATTTTCAGTGGACAGTGTTTCTTTTTAGTGCATTGTGTTCCAGAAAACAGTGTCACACAGTAGCAGGCCAGAAATACACATGTAGAGAGAAATCTTATTAACATTTATGTTTTCTGCACTGGTTCTGGGCAACATTATCTTCCTTTGGGTTCTCTATAAAGATCTGCTGTGATGTCATTTCACATCTTCCTTCCTATTTCGGTACATCTTCAAAATCATAATGGTGTTAGAGATGAACCTTCTACCTTCTATGTTAGTATTTTCCCTTCCTGTATAGATTACTGCTTAGGGCATATCCACAGAGTAAATTTAGTTGTGTCCTCTGCTCACAGCCACAGGATTAAATGTCAGTGTTCTAGCTGGCATTGTTTTGATGCAGAAAGTATCAAAGATATTCTTGAAATCCTTTTAAGAGCATTCTGCCTCCACCCCTGGCACCAGTGGGAAAATTTCAGTACCTTCTGCATCTGTTCACACTCATTGTAACTGCAAGGTTTAAAGGAATGATCCCTAAAATTTGGGATTAGCTGGCATTCTTTGGTGTTTCCTGTAAGTCCTTTATAGTTAAGGATGACTGACTTGTGAAAAGTGTGAATATGCTTTTTTATATTAAAAAAATCATGTTATTAAAAATTTTAACAGCACACATGCCCATTTTATCAGTTTCATCTTCAAAAACAGCCTAGAAGCTTAATGTGATTTGAACATTTTTGGACACAGTGTAGGCTCTGCAAACTGAATATTAAAGGTGCCTGAGGGTTTTGGAGTCACCTGGCTGAGACCAGTCAGAAGGGTCTGATCCCTTGGATGCATGACTGCACCTCTGAGCATCAACAGGGCTCTGCTGAAGGCCTCAGGCTGTCCTGACATCACACCTGGGCTGTTTGTCATGGATTTCATGTCACTGTCCTTGGGGAAACTTGCAGTGGCACTGCTGGCCATCCGTGGAGGGTGGTTGGGTACAGAGAGCTTGGACCCTGCACCCCTTTGCCATCTCATGGGGAGTGTTGCTGAGGTCTCTGGAAGTGGTTGGCTGGGGAGCCAGGGTTTGAGATTGAATGTTTACATCAGCTGCTACAACCTCCCCCTTCCATTAAGTTATTTTGCTCTGCATCCTTTTTCCTTGGAGACCAATCATCATCCTGAAAGCAAAGCCAGGCTGTTTGCTCACAAGGTGTGGGGTGACCCATGTGAGACACCACATCTTAGCTGCAAAGAGCTGCTATTCCTGGTGCTGCACTGTGCTTTATGGGGTTGTCTGCTCCCTAAATAACCTCTGCAGTTACTTGTAGTCTAGAGATGCAAAAAACCCCTTCATAGTGCAAAGGTAAACTGGCCTACATTGCCAGGAAATTGCTTACTGTGTGAAATGCTATATTTGTGTCACCCAGGCTAAAAGATTTGATGCTTTTTATAAGGTTGCAATCAGTTTTTATATGTCTTATTGATTTTAGAAGCCTTCTATGACTCTGTTGGCTTAAAAAGCTGTTTGACCTTCATATATCATATATATTCATATTATATCTAGTTCACATTTGTGGATTTTGTTAGAAGAATTGAGAGGTGTTGGGAAATTTTAATTGCATTTTTAAATTATATAATATTTATACTTTTAATCCAGGTATGTTGGACACAAATGGTAACTTATTGCAAACCACTTCTAAGCAGACTAAACATCAATGTCTGTTTTCAGTCTTACTCTGTATGTATTGTGGTCTGATGACTTGAGATATGGAGACTAAAGGTGATCCAATATTGCAAATACCTTATATCAACAGGAAGCTTAAGAAGATGCTGATTTTGTCCAGTGTGAAACAAAAACAGATGTCAAATTGTCATATTCCTAGATATTACATCTGGATATGTGAGGGAAAGCATGTGGTTGCTCTTTTCTTACTCTTTGTATGATAGCTCAATGTGAAGCTTTCAAAATTTGTGCAGTGGAGCCTGACCTATTTTTCTTTCATTGTTCTTGTTGGGAGCATCCTCGCTTTTGATAAGTGCAAGACTCAGTCACAAATAACATAGAATGATGTAAATATATCCTGTATCTCTTCAGGACAAGATTTATAGACCACATTTTCCCCAGCTGGAACTTCTGAGTGAGTCTTAGCTCAGACAAAGTCAAGGAGAAGGTTTGATCCATTCCCTTGGAGCCTGAGTTGGGTCCCAGTGGTACCAGCAGAGGGATGGGTGGGATTCCATCCTTGCCAGGTTTACTGCTGCTTGCACAGACATTTCTGCCCAGCAGCCTGGGAGCCATGCAGGGCTCTGTGTGCACTAGAATGTGCACAGCACAAGTGTTCAAATGCAAGAGCATTTGCTCATGCTAGAACCTGAGTATTACTAATCTCAGCTGAATATTCTAGAAAAGTGAGTGTTCATTTAACAAAATGTCAATTTCTTCTGCACTTGGACACTCAGAGCAAATGCTTACTTGTTTGACTATCAACTTTTGATCAACTAAAACCACCAAAATCACAGAAGCATGTCAATGTGAGAATATCACCGAATGGATTATTATTCTAGAGATGTTTTTTGTGCTGCCTTATCATACAGACAGAATTATAATGCATTTGTTTGTGAGCATGAATACATTAACAGCACTAGTATGTCTCTCTCTCCTTGCTCATTCTGTATTTTTACTCCAGGGTTTAGACTGCACAGGAGACTTAAGTATTATTATGAGCATTTTACCTTTTACAGATTTCAGTCTCCAAACATCCGTTACAGTGAATGTCTGCTACTGAGCATGAAGACCAAGCCTTGAAAATTTCTTTTTTTGTTTTTAATGACTAGATCTATAAAAAACTGTCCTTCCCTGGACTGGCTGCCTGGTTGCTGGCGTGGCCTTGTCTGTTAGTGAGGACTGGAACTGTGTCAGTGGGTAGCTTGTGCCTTGACTCATAAGTAGCTTAACAACTCCTAACGAGTGGCTATTAGTAGGCAGATTGAGTGATGTGAATAAAATCATGCTGAAAGGTACAATAAAGCACTTGAAAAATGCAGTAGAAGTAGTTAAATAGTATGCCTTTGATATAACTGATGATGTTATTAGTCTTAAAAAGTCTTGCTAAGATGATTTTGGAAAGTGCTAAATACATACATAGAAAAATAAAGGCAGAGCAGAACTCTGCAGTACAAGTTCCAGCTGTTCCTCTTTGTTATGACATGCTTTTTGGCCAGATGGAGATGGTGACCTTACTGTTTGTTAAGCAATACATAGCTCCTCTTTTTTTTATGTAGTGTGACTAGTTTTTTTAATGGCATGGATTTTTAGCAGTAATCATTGAAGTGGTGGTGGGTATGATGTGTGTAAATGCTGCATAAATACATATGGTCAATTAATTGTGAGTGCAGAATCATTTGTATGGAGAAAGGAAATGTTAAGTAAAATAAAAGTAAATGTATAATTAACATGCTATAAAATTCTGCCTGTTACACTGTCTGTGCAGGGAGGTGTGCAGCTTCTGAACAGTGTTGTAGCTTGGTAGTATTTGCTGTCCACAATTGCAAAAGAAATCCTGTGTTTCTTAGAGTGGTATTTCACGTACTGTGTGCCCCAGAAGTATGTGAACAACACAGTACAATACTGTGCAATAAATATGAACAATATAAAGATCATTGGAGCAGAGACCCAATAAAAGAGAAAGCTTGTAAAATAGGCTCCACAGCAGTCTGAAACTGGATCCATATTCAAAACGGGGGTGGAAAACTTCATACTGCTGCTCAGTGCCAGGCTTTGCTTGACACTAAAGTTGTCGCAGGAAGCTCAGGATCTGTTTATAGGGTAGTTTATAGCTTGTACTGCTTTTAAAAGCTGCAGGGGAGAAAAGAGTTAATGTCTTGAACAATTATTTATGGCCTTTTCTTTGTTACTTTCTCACTTCCAGGAAACAAAGCTTTAAACAAAGACAAGCTGTTGAAGGGATGCTCTAGATCTTTGCTAGTAACAAGGGCCTTGCTATTGCTACTTAATAGATTACCTAATTCTAATATTAGAGCATTCTCACTCTTTTCTTTTCACTTCATTATCATGTGTTGAACTTGACAGAGAGTAATTCATCATTGCTGCAGTGGGGTGTGGGGAGCAGCGGCTGTTGTGCAAGGGCTGCACAAGTACCAACTCCTGTTCTGAAGGGAGCAAACAGGCAGCAGAGGGGTGCATCTGCAGTGGGAACAGAAACTAAAATTGAGGACTGGTTTCCCTACTGAGCTGGTACCCTGTGAGTGTTTGTTGGTTGCCAGATTCTCTGCTGTCCCATTAGCTTGGAGGCTGTCCTCCAGGAATCAGGGATTTGCTCTGCACAACGTGCCTGGCTCTGCCCATCACAGCCTCTTTCACAGGGTTTGGACAGTGCTGGTAGTGAGCTGACATCCCTCCTTTTCCCATGTTCCTCTTATTTTCATCTGGAGTCCTGCACAGAGCCACCCTGGTGCTGGGAAGTCTCTTCTCAGGAACAGACCCAGGCCTCTGCTGTGAAGAGTGGAGGAACTGCTTAGAAATCTCCCTGGGCATCATTTGGTAAGAAAGCAAATGCTGCTTTATTGTAACTGCCAGGCTTTAACCTGAAGGGTACTTCTTCCCAACTTTTGCCAGGAAAGGCAAGTTGTACCCTTTTTTCCTCACTGATTCTCCCCACTGAAGTGAGATCCTGTGTATCTTTCACATGAACTGTTCTGCTTTCATGTGATGTTAGTTGGAGATCTCCCCCAAGAGATCTGGCAATATTCTGTGTGAGGCTGGCACATGGAAAATGTGGGCAAACCACTTCCATGGCTGTATGTAATCACTCATCAAAAGGAAGTCTCTACAGTATCTGTTAAACTAAAGGATTTTCAGCTTAAAGAACTTAAATATAATTTTGTTGAGGAAATTGTTCATCGCTTTCACAAATAGCTTTTATTGATACAGCTGTTTTTCTTTAAAGAAAGCACTCTCTGTGCCCTCATTTCCATATTAACAGGATCAAAGAATGCCCTTTGTAGCTTTTGGATGCTGCAGAAATGCTGACGTTCTGATAGCAAATAGTCAGACTTGCAGTCATCTTTCCATTTAAAAAGGTGACAATATCTGGAAATGGTGCCAAAGAAAAATCAGTCTTGAAAAAAACGGAGTTTTTGCCTTCTGGGTTAGACAATGGCTGTCTTATGGTGTTGACTAACTCCAGCTCATTAATTTCCACTGCTGTTTTGGATATTTTCCAAAATGAGCTTGATTAGAAGAGATCATGGAAATGCCACACTTGGGTATATTTAAGCCATATAAATACATACAAATACAGTGAGGAAACTTGCTCAGTGTTCAGTCCAATTCTCACATGCTGCCAGGGCTAATGAAGGACTTACCATGAAATCCTTTTCAGTCCTGCTTCCTGCTCTCCTAATGCTTATAATTCTGCAAGCTGCAAGTCAGAGACTGTGGGTGAGACCTTATCCTGTTCCCAAAGCCAGATGCAAATCTGTTGATTCTTCAAAGCACCGTGTGCTTTGAAGTAGTATCATGTCCTCTCTAGAAGATCTGTTTGTTTCTCAAAAGGTGCACCTTCTGTACAAGGACAGTTTTACCCAGTATTCAGGCAAAGTAAAAGGCCTGTTGGGAAATGCATGGAAATGGTTTTTAACACAGCCCAACTTCTTTTTCCTAATCAAAGCTGGAATTCTTAGAGGGGTGCTTTAGGTTACATCACAATGGTACTTTTGGTGCTTCATCAGATAGCAGCAGGTGGAGGAAAAAGGATCTTTTTGACAATGTGAAGTGGTTGCCATTCAAATTCTTACAAGCAGAATCACTTGTACTATTATGAAGATTACTGTAATAATAATAATTATTATTATTATTATTGTTATTATTATTATGACAAGAGGAAAATATGGTAGTGATCATGCCATGTGAAAATGCCGTTCACAGTGTCTTCTTTGCACTTTAGCAGTGATGAAATGTATTTAGTAAATCCCAGCTCCCTAGCTGGGAAGTGCCAGCATGATATTCTGGAGACTGTGTTCAGGTATTCTGAGGTCATTTAACTTCATTTTGTGGGTTGGTTTCAAAATGCACAAGCATCGTGAAAATGCTGTGTACTGGGTATGTGGCTTCATAGTGGGATGTGCTCTTACAAAGTGGCAATGTGCCTTTTTTACATTCTGTTGCTGTAGCTGGCAAACAGTGGCTTACTGTTTAGAAACCCATGATATTGTAATTTCAAGTGAGCAGAGGGATTGTAATCTTTGAAAGACTGGAAGTTTTTTTTAACCTTTAATGGATTTTTATAGGAAAGAGAAGACCATGGGCCATGCCTGAAATGTGTTGCTGGAAAATTCTCTCTCTTGAAAACTTTTTCCCACCTTAGTTCCCTGCTCTCCAGAGACATGAGTAGAAAAGCCCCTGAGGCTCTGCCCAGCAACTAAATTTTCATTTTCATTTGTTCTCCTTCAGAGTGTCCTTGGAGCTTCAGAAACCTACAGGATGAGAGAGGAGACGTGTCTGATCCAAAGTGATAATTCGCATGACATTTTGGGATATGATTCTGCAAGGCTCTAGCAGAAAAAATCTGCCAAAAAAATTGGATCTATACTATCCCATCATCCTTATTGAGTGGTAAAGATTAAAATCTAAGACAATATTTGCTTAACACATTTTGAATTTAAACTCAGGTGTGCTATAAAAAAAGAAAATTGAATCTAAATCCACCAAAGGCAGGTGATTAAACCTGGGAAAATGAAGTATTTCTGTGTGTTAAAGCACATACAGAATGGTGCACTATTTAAGTGCCATGCATTTGGTTTCCATGACGTCTTATCCTAGCAACACATTTCCACGTTTTGTTCTTTTCTGTTCTGCCTGCCTTTTGCTGCAGAAGATACAGAATGCAGTGTGTCACTTGAGGTCTCTGGGTGATACTATTGTAGGAGGATTGGATAATTTTAACAACAAAATATGTAGCTAGGATGGTACCTTCCTCTTTGATGTGTAGATTTCTTTAAAGTGAGAGTGCAACAATGTTGAATATATTAAATCTTTAAATATTGCAATTTTATCCATTGACCCAGTTTAGTTTATTTTGAGTATCCACTGAAATTCTGTGTGCATCTTATTGGTTTTGGTATAAAGTTTCTTGTGATCTGATGTTGTCAGTCATCACTGACTTTAGAGAGACAAGATTTGCACAGCTTCTGGGGAGGTGAATTTTGGAAGTGGAATTAGAGTTGTATGGTGGCAGCTGTGAATTTTTCTGTGTTTTGACATTGTGTGTGCCACAGGACTTGAAATGAGATGGCATTATCTTTCCTGTCCTTAGTAATTCCAAGTAAGGGTTGCAGAAATACTTAATTCTTCAACACAAAAGAGGTCAAATACTTGGTGTTTCATAGCCTGGCTGACCAATTGCTGGGCATTGAAGCCATGCTGAGTAATTGGAGTCCTCTGTGGTCCCTTCTTTCTGCTTTTCTGCTGCTGAGACTGCTGCTGGTAATGACTGGGCTCAAATGGGATCTGGCATTCCATGAGCTCAATCCAAAGCCTTTGGAAGTGTTTCTGAATCTTTCCACTGATTTCAATGGCACTTGAAACTAGGACCTGTGTTATTATCTGAAATTGGAAAGCAAGCTTAGTGCCTTAAAGGGTCATGTTTAATTTAAACAAATAATTTAAGTTACCTTGTAGGACAGGGGTCTACTGTCTTCAGGTTGTTGAATCAGTAAGTCATGCATTTTCTGTGTGAATAACTGCTCCACACCATGACTCATGGCCCAAGCAATGCTTAGCATTGCAGTTTTTTCTTTAAGCATCATGAATGAGATGGAGAGGTGTAGGGGGATACAATATAAGAAAATAAAGGTAGTATAGAAAGTAATTGTACCCCCTAACGAGTTGCAGCTGGATTAATTGTTAGAGATTAGGAGCAGGCCTGATGTGAACAGGCCACAGCTGTAGCCAATAAGAAGAGTGTTATAAAAGAGTGGATTGGTTGGTTGGGGGGGAATTGGAGTCAATTGGCTGCTGTGAGGACAAGGAAGAGTCAGTGCCTGGAAGAGCTGCCTACAAGAAACATCGAGTAGGTAGGAAACTCTAGCAATATGGAACCCTTGCAATGTAATGATAATAGAACTCTTGCAATATAATGACAACAGAGAGGGTGTAAAAATGGTCTCCATACACTGCAGTAAGGTATATGAAATGACCAATTTAAAGACTGTCAGCTTCTCCTCTCTTTAAGATTCTTTTCTGTGTGACCTCCATTTCAGTTGAAATTGTGATTAAATAGGAGTTGTAATGGTTGTAAAGATGGTGTGACTGAGGTGAGGCTTGACCCAATGGAGTTCCTTCTCCCTTAGTTTTTAATCCAATTTGAGTTTTTCCATATAACTTCCTCAGGAAAAAGCAAATAAAATGAGCTTTTGAAGTTTCCACCCGGGTTTGGTTGGTCCCATTACCTCTATGTTGTGGCATAGCAATGTTCTGTAGCTGCTTTGCATTTAGGATGTAGATGTAACCAGTGAAATTTTAGCTGAGGTTCTGGTCATCCCAGCTCAACTAGGAGGTCCTGAGCTTTGCTTTTAACATCTGGGAACTCTCCAGACTCTGCCCAAGTTCAAAAACATACATCATCTCAAGTAAAATTCCAACACTGATATAATATTGTAGTGCCTTAGAGGTGACAGTGTTTTATATAGAAAATAAAACCTGTTAAAGTTTATTTGTGTTGTAAAATGCTCTGTAATGTATTTTGAGATTGCTGCATGGATTATGCTGTGCAGCAAGGAAGGTTTGTTGACAGTTTGATTAACCTGTACCACTAGATTTCTAGTTCTTTATTTTCTGTAAATTCATAATAACATACCAGCTAGTTTTAGCTCCAAGAAATATCATTAAATCAATATAGATCAAAATTGAGCTAGAGTATGTAATGGCTTAGTAAGCTGGGAATTTTTCACTAATTCATTTTTTAATAGGAATTCTTTCAAAAAAGACTTTTCATCTCATCCATCATCAGTTTACATATGCCCAGAAATAAATGGTGATTTGGATATATGCTAGTATGAATAACATGAGAGTATGCCTACCCAGATTTCATCTGTTTTCACTTCCATCTCTTTAATAAACAAAATGTATAAGTTATCAGGCTTTAAAATCTGGCATTGAGCCACAGCATTTTAATATTGGGACAGAGATTTGAGCTGCACATGTCACTGCTAGCAAAGTGCTGAGTGAAACTTGGAGGATGAGGAGCTGCAGGTGAGAGTTGCCAGTGCTGGCAGGTGGGGAACAGTGGTCATGGAAAGAACCCTGGGATGGTGGGAGCAGGGAGAGCCCAGCCTGGGCTGCAGTTCAGTGGTAGTCCAGGTTTCTGCAGTGGCTCCTGCTGCTTCCTTTTCCCAGGTGTGCCATCCTTGCCTCTCTGTGCCAGGGGATTGATCTGGCTCAAAAACTGCGGAGTTGTTCTCTGGCTGGGTCAGTTTTTGATCCAGTCAGCATCATGGCTCTGCAGAATGTGTCAGTGCAGTACAGGGAGAGTAGGAGCTGTAGGAATGGCAGAGGTGGGAGCCCCTTGTTAAACCATGGCAAGAACAAAGGCAGAAGCTGCTGGTGAAACAGGAGACAGGCTAACAGCAAGAGGAGGAAGAAGGGAGGAGAAATGGGAGCCTGTGGGGATTGTAGGAGAGATGTGAAAAGGTTGGTTGGCATCTGGAGGAGGTAAATGGGATGATAGGCTCAGAGTGTGAGGTTAATACATGTGGTCAGTTGTAAGTGGTTAATGAA